>NC_030835.1:36412500-37662500 GCF_001704415.2 Capra hircus | reverse complement strand
TTAGAAAAAGGTTCATTTTAGTCCAGGAGAATCAGGCAATCATTTTTCATTCACCAAAAATTCATTAAGCACACATTGATTAAGTACATGAAAAATAAAGGCTAACTGTGCTTATGGCTATCGGGAGAGGTACACGTTTAATAGGACAGGTTCCCGCTCACCCAGGGGTCATGTTGTCAGGGAACTATAAGCTCCTACAATCTCTGGGTTCCAAAACAGAGCCAAAGGATGGCTTTATTGAAGGCCAAAGCACACATGTTTAGGATATATTGGAAGAGGCAGAAAGGGACTCAGCTTTCTCACAGAGGAGGATGAGTCTTTAGGAGATTAGATCTGGTTCTCTAAAGAAAATCAAAATAACTAGCTTTTTTAATGTAATGAAAACAAGTATATTTTCCAAAACAAAAACTTGCATTGACAAGACCTGCATTATTTTACATTTTTTCCCCAAATTTCTTAAATTTCTAGTGTGATAAAAGTCAGCTTGTGTCTCACATCTACTTTTTATTTTTTTCATTTGGACTTGGACAACCAACTTATGGTTTCCAAACCGGATATGTGGTAGTTGCTGTTGTTATTTAGTCACTCAGTCATATCCGACTCCTTGTGACCCCATGGACTGTACCCACCAGGTCCTTCTGTCCATGGAATTCTCCAGGCAATAATACTGGAGTTGGTTGCCATTTCCTTCTCCAGGGGCTCTTCCCAACCCAGAGATCGAACCTGCAACCCCATACTGGCAGGCAGATTCTTAACTACTGAGCCATGGGGTGGTGCTGGAGGGAAAGGGAGGAGGGGGTAAATTAGGAGTTTGAGACTAACATATACACACTACTTTATATATAATAGATAAACAACAGGGACCTGCTGATTAGCACAGGGAAATCTACTCAATATTCTGTAATAACCTACATGGGAAAAGAATCTGAAAAAGATGTATATATATACATACATAGATCTGAATCACTTTGCTGGACACCTAAAGCTAACACAACATTGTAGATCAACTATACTCCAATATACAATAAAAAATCAAATTTGAAAAAAACATAATAACTACCTTTTAAAAAAGAGAGACCGGTTTTCTCTCAGATTACTGCTTGAACATCCATGTGCCAGGGCTGATGGGGCAGCTTTACCACGGCAAGGACCCAGGCACCTTCCATCTTGTTGCTCTGCCAGGATATGGGGTCCTAATACCAAGTTCACATTCCTGCCAGCAAAAAGGGTGGGAAGGAGCCAGTTACTGGTCCCGTGGCCACACCGAGCTTCAGGAAGTCTGGAAAGTGTTGCACGCTTCGCCATGTGCCCAGTTCAACTCCAGAGACTCTGTGACCACCAGAATCAGAGGAGAATGGATCCTGGGGGACAGCTTGCATTCTCTGAAACAGAGGGATTATCTGAGCAGCACCTGGGCAGATGGATAGAACTGAGAGGTGGAGAAGGGAGATGCTAGGCTGACAGAACAGTGTTAACCAAGACACCACAGTGTGAAGGCGGCTGACAAGTTTCAGGGGTGCTTGAGTGAGATATGAAGGCAGTTCTGGGTCCTGGGATGGAGAATCAGGGCTCTCTTCTGTGTCCTCCCCACAGCCAGAAGCACTCTTTAGTTTCCCGAGTTAATTTTCTAGAGAAGCTAGATGTTCTTATAAAAACTCCAGGAGCATCCTTCATCCAGATGGGGAGCAAAGCAGAAGTTAGGGGGCCACAGAGCAACAGACCTTGTTGAGCCTGGGAGGCAAGGGCCCCACGGGACTGGAGGAAGGACCTCAACTGTAAGCACCAGCAAAGTCAACCCAGTTAGGAAAAGCCTGGATAGGCATAAAGGTCATGGATTCCTAGGTCACTGGCTCCCTGACCCTGAATCTCCCTAATAAACCTGACATTGACCATTTGCACAGGTGTCACGCGTACCTCCCATATGTTTTGGTTTATGTGACTGCGTCCTCTCACCAGGATACGCACTTGTCCATAAGGGCAGGTGCAGTACTTCTAGCACATAGAACATAGAAGGTAATCAACAAATATTTGTTAGGTGAATGGAGGAAGTAATGAATTGATGAATGAGCATATGACCAAAGGAACGAATGGTCATCACCTACACTAAAGCAGTTCTGTAACACCCAAGAAGATATCTGAGAAGGTGATGCTCTCCTGACAACTGGCCAGAAAAGGCAACTTCCCACTAGTGAAGTCCCACTCCACACTCCTAATGCAGGCGGTCCAGGTTCAATCCCTGGTCAGGGAACTAGAGCCCACATTCTGCAACGAAGATCTGGTGCAGCCAAATAAATAAATCAACAGTTTTTTTTAAAAAAGGAGCGAGAGAGATCACGGTAATCATAACTGCTGCTTGATAACTTACCATTTGTCCATGTTTTTCTTGGTCATTTCAGCAGCCCTCTGAGAAAGGCATTCTTTCCATTGACAAATGAAAACACTGAGACTCAGCAAAATCCTGGGTGGAAGATACAAAGCAAGGATTCAAACTTGGGTCTTCCTCAGCTGCTGACATGGCATCCTGGAGACTCTGGATTGATTTCTCAACTTATGACAAACCCACCCCAGAAGCCCCAGCTGATGTGGTCATCCATAGAACCGCCTAACGAAAAGAGCTGACATTGACCGAGACCTCCCTAGGTGCCAGGCACATACACACCATAAATGCTTTCTACACATCATCTCCTTTCACCTTCAAACAATACCCTGAAGTCGAGACTATTATTTAGTTCCATTTGGGGAGTTAGTAGATTTCTGAAACTTCCTTTGCTTTTCCTCTGGGAGCCAAATCACTGAACCACTGAACAGGAATGGAGTAATCCTGGTATTTGGAGCTAGTGAGTGACTGTGTCAAAGTATGTTTGAGCAGCTGGAAAAAAGTGCTAGTAGGATCACATGCCCCAGCCAAGGAAAAGCTCTTGTGGTTGGTAAATAATGCAGGATCTTCACAGAGGTTTCCAGACTGAGAGGGAGATTTAATTTCACCTTATGCATTTTGCTTATCTGAAAAACAAAAAAAACTTTTTTTCAGCACAGAGTGCTCCAATCACAGCATCATGGCATACATGTTATACTGACATCTGGAACTATTTAGTAACACTACAAACAAACAGTTAAGGAGTTGGCCCAGATCATCAAATACAGATTTGACTCTAACCCAGATTCTCAGCAGCACCCATCAAGAGTGAACAAACGTGAAGTTCCTTCCCGACCTGATCTTCTTCTGTAGCAGAAACAAACATGGTTGTTTCTGGTACCCAGGCCTGGAAGAGACTGGAGGATCCTGGTCTCTGGTATATTGTCCACTGGCAGGCTCAGTGGAATTCAGCAGAAACCAGGCCACAGGACTGGATGAGACAGGACAGTGGTCTAGACATGCTGGCAGAAGTTCAGACCAGGGTTCAAAGGCAAATGGTAGATGGATGTGGTGGTCAGCAGAGGTCAGGACTGAGTGGGCATTATTGGGCACTAGGCTTGAGGGTCCAGTGCCAAGCCATAAAAGGACCCAGCAGAAGCTTAGGAGCTGGCAGATGAGAAGCACACCAGAGACACAGCAGAACACAGCCAGGATATGGGCTAGAAATAGGCAGTGTTAGTGTCAGGGTGCTTCCTTCTCACACGTGCTGATGGCGTAGGAGTGGACAGAACCACCAATTCAGGTTTCTGGGGTGGACATTGCGCACGCACGCACACACACGCACGCACACACACACACACACACACACACACACACACACACACACACAGAGGCTTCCCAGGTGGCATTAAAGGTAAAGAACCCGCCTGTCAATGCAGGAAATGGAAGAGATGGAGGTTCGATCCTGGCTTCCCTGGTGGCGTAGACAGTAAAAAATCTGCCTGCAATGCAGAAGACCCAGGTTTGATTTCCGGGTCAGGAAGATTCCCTAGAGGAGGAAATGGCCACCCACTCCAGTATGCTCGCCTGGAAAATTCCACGGACAGAGGAACCTGGCAGGCTGCAGTCCATGGAGTCGAAATGACTAAGCAACTAACGCACACACATCCCTGGGCGGGGAAGATCCCCTGGAGGAGAGCAGGGCAACCCGGTCCAGTATCCTTGCCACAGTCTATAGGGCCTTCTTCCCCACTGAGCAGGACCAGCCCCTCCCCTCTATTTCTAAAACCAGTCCCTCTTGCCTCTAGAGCCCCAAGCTTTATTCCAAGCACTGTTTTGCCCCCCTCACCAGTTCACCTGCTGTGCCTTTCCTGTTATTTCCACAGTGAGTGGGGATTTCAGAGTCTTTAGAACACTCCTGTTGTCCCACGATCACCAAACTGTTCCACCAAACAACACGCCCATGCAAATAAAGTACAAAGCCCCCTCTTCCTCCACTCTGCCAGTCCTCAGCCCCACCCTAAGGCAGCCTTCACTGGCACTTGCTGTTTATCTTCATAGGAAGCATGTTGGGATCTCCAGATATATACCTGAGCATGTCCATTAACCACAAAACTAAACTCATACTCTTCCCCAGACTTACTCCCCCCCCCCATTTATTCCTGACACTGTGATGAGCATCGTTGTCCATTTAAAACTAGAAACCCAGGGGCCACCCTAGACTCTTTCCTCATTTTCCCCCTCTATCCAAACAAACACCAGGTCCAGTGATTTCTTTTTTAATTTTAAAAACATCTCAGGCTATGCCTTCCTACCTATCCGCTTCTCCCACCTCTCAAATAATTATTACAAAGCCTCCAAGTTGGATTTCTGCCCTCTAAAGTTTCCAGAATAATCTTCCTAAAATGAGGATTAGCTTGTCAGCTGCTTCTCCTTGGAAGCCTTTGTTGACTTCCCGTGAGTAATGGATGATCTACTTTCCTCAAGAGAAATTCAGGGCCCTGAGAACATAGACCCCACCACCTCCCCCAGCCTCTCCACCACCGCCACCCCCACGCAACTCCTGGCTTTAATCTCCAGATCAAAGGGATCTAACCAAGGTCTGTGAACGGGTTGTAAAGTCCACGAACTACTGAGATCATAGGCAAAATGTCAGCCATATGTATGCTTTCTAGAGGGACTTGCAATCGTTCTGAAATGGTCCTCAGGGTCCGTGACTCAAACACAAGTTAGGAACGACGGCCCCTCCCTTGGCATTCTTTCATACACCAGACCATACACACCTCACACCTGGCTTGTCAGAAGTGTTCAAACACAGGCGACCAGGACCTATGGTAAGAAACATGATATTTCTATGTAAAACAGAACCAAACTTTTACTAAAAATATGCTTACTTGTACTATGTTATAGACACTCAAATCTTTGCTGTTTGAGTTATTTCCTTTTTTTTTTTTTTAATGCCGATTGTGATTCCTTAAACTGATTCTACAGCCCATCCACCAGTGGATTTCAAACTATAGTCTGAAACTTAGGTCTGGAGGCTGTGCCATCTTTGTGGTTCTCTATCATTTTTTTGGTGTCAATTCCCAACTGTCTGGTAAGTTCCTTGAGGGCAGGGATTGTGACATATGTGTTTTTAATATTGCCCACAGCAGAGAGTCGGCACCATAGAAACAGCTGGAAGACATATGGGAAGAAACAAAGGACTACTTGGTATAAAAGTATATACCTTGAGGATGAGACAGCTATTATTTGGTGGAGGTGAATTTTCTGGATTGCATTTGGGGGAAGGGCTGGGTCTCTGCGGTGCTGCTTTGGTGGGAACTCTATGCTTGAGTCTGTCACCTAGAATGGGAGATGCAGGAACTCATGCAGGAGGAAACACGGTGGCCCATGCAAAGCTCAGCAGAACAATAAACCCGAAACTCTTTGAGGTCTCTCTCCCACGGGACATAGGAAAAAAAATGAATTACTGGACTTGCCTGGTGGTCCAGTGGTTAAGAATCCATCTGCCAATCCATCTGCCAACACAGGTTTCATCCTTGGTCCAGGGAAGAGTCCTCATGCCTCAGGGCAACTGAGCCCCCGCGCCATAACTACTGAAGCGCATGCACCCTAGAGCCTGTGCTCGGAAACAAGAGAAACTACTGCCATGAGAAGCCCGGGCGCGCAGCTAGAAAGTAGTTCCCTGCTCTCCACAACTAGAGTGAGCCTGCACACAGCAACGAACACCCAGCGAAGACAAATGAATAAATAAAAAGATTTTTAGCATGAATTACTAACAGAGTAAATATCTGCTTTGCTAAAGACACCAACAAAGTGAGGAAGTCACTTTTTTATTTAAATCTCTCGATCAGTCTTTCTGAATTTGTTGTCTTCTGCTAGGTTAGCACTGGGCCAGGGAGGGGATTTTAAATCCAAGGTGCCTGCCCTCCGGGGCTTGATAAACCAGCTGATACATGGAAAACAGCAGATTGAAAGGATCAAAGGGTTAAACGGTTGGTGTGGAAAAGTTCAGGAGGGCAGATCTCACACTTGAAGAAGGTAAATTCTTCATTCTAACCCACAGTGAAAGCACTGGTATTGTCTCGGTGTAAACATTAATATCACAGGAAACCAAGGGCCAGATAAGCTGGAGGACCTTTGTCAAACCACAGAGGCCGCTGCTAATGGCAAAAAGTCTGCCCGGATGGTCCGTTAGTGGAGGGAGGGGCCTTGCGTGTGAGACACTGCTCTGCGCATAGCCCGTGCAGCCCCCACCGTGAGAAAGCCTTCTCTCTCCTGCACAGATGCCCCTGGGCAGCCTTAAAGGGCTGGGCTGCCTCCCTGCTTGAGTGTCCCACCCCCAAACTCCATCACAGGCAGACGTGGAGGCAAATTCCTCAATTGCCACAACTTCCTTGACCTTGGCTCCAAAGTGAGAAGTTAGTCATTATGTCCTCAAAGGATGTCTTGAGATGGTGTCCATTCAGGACCTAGCACATAGTACACATTCAATAAATGCAGGCTTCCCTGGTGGCCAAAAGGTTAAAGTGACTGCCTGCAATGCAGGCATTCCTGGAATGTGAAGTCAAGTGGGCCTTGGAAATCATCACTACAAACAAAGCTAGTGGAGGTAATGGAATTCCAGTGGAGCTATTTCAAATCCTGAAAGATGATGCTGTGAAAGTGCTGCACTCAATATGCCAGCAAATTTGGAAAACTCAGCAGTGGCCACAAGACTGGAAAAGGTCAGTCTTCATTCCAATCCCAAAGAAAGGCAATGCCAAAGAATGCTCAAACTACCACACAATTGCACTCATCTCAAACGGTAGTAAAGTAATGCTCAAAATTCTCCAAGCCAGGCTTCACGTGAACCGTGAACTTCCTGATGTTCAAGCTGGTTTTAGAAAAGGCAGAGGAACCAGAGATCAAATTGCCGACATCTGCTGGATCATCGAAAAAGCAAGAGAGTTCCAGAAAAACATCTATTCCTACTTTATTGACTATGCCAAAGCCTTTGACTGTGTGGATCACAATAAACTGTGGAAAATTCTGAGAGATGGGAATACCAGACCACCTGACCTGCCTCTTGTGAAACCTGTATGTAGGTCAGGAAGCAACAGTTACAACTGGACATGGAACAACAGACTGGTTCCAAATAGGAAAAGGAGTACGTCAAGGCTGTATACTGTCACCCTGCTTATTTAACTTCTATGCAGAGTACATCATGAGAAACGCTGGGCTGGAAGAAGCACAAGCTGGAATCAAGATTGCTGGGAGAAATATCAATCACCTCGGATATGCAGATGACACCACCCTTATGGCAGAAAGTGAAGAGGAACTCAAAAGCCTCTTGATGAAAGTGAAAGAGGAGAGGGAAAAAGTTGGCTTAAAGCTCAACATTCAGAAAACAAAGATCATGGCATCTGATCCCATCACTTCATGGGAAATAGATGGGGAAACAGTGGAAACAGTGTCAGACTTTTATTTTTTTTTATTTTTTAAAAATCATTGCAGATGGTGACTGCAGCCATGAAATTAAAAGTGTAAGAAACACCGCGGGAAGAAGGAACCACCCCTATGGACCGTTGTTCAGGGCCTTTTATTGGGGGGTCGCTCTCGGGCAGAACTCCCGGGGGCGGGTAAGCAAGGGAGCGAGGGGGGTCTGCGAAGCAAAGGGAGTCTGCGGGGGAGTCTGCAGGGGAAAAGGAGTCTGTGGAGTCTGTGAGGGTGGGGAAGGGTTTTATAGCCCGGCCGGGCCTCCCATATAAGGAAGAAAACGCGGGCTCAGCGGTGATTGGTGTCCAAGGGCTCTGTGTTGGTTCCTGATTGGACGGCGAGGACTTCGTGTCGGCTCCTGATTGGTCGGCTTGGTTGCCGGGCCGTCTCCGGGGTGTGTCTGCAGCGCCCTCTGCCGGGACATGTCCCGACATGCCTGACCTTGCCCTGACCTTTCATCCTGACCTCGCCCTGACCTTACATCCTGACCTCGCCCTGACCTTACATCCCGGCCTCGCCCTGACCTTACAAAAAGACGCTTACTCCTTGGAAGAAAAGTTATGACCAACCTAGATAGCATATTCAAAAGCAGAGACATTACTTTGCCGACTAAGTCTGTCTAATCAAGGCTATGGTTTTTCCTGTGATCATGTACGGATGTGAGAGTTGGACTGTGAAGAAGGCTGAGCGCCAAAGAATGGATGCTTTTGAACTGTGGTGTTGGAGAAGACTCTTGAGAGTCCCTTGGCCTGCAAGGAGATCCAACCAGTCCATTCTGAAGGAGATCAGCCCTGGGATTTCTTTGGAGGGAATGATGCTAAAGCTGAACCTCCAGTACTTTGGCCACCTCACGCGAAGAGTTGACTCACTGGAAAAGACTTTGATGCTGGGAGGGATTGGGGGCAGGAGGAGAAGGGGACAACAGAGGATGAGATGGCTGGATGGCATCACTGACTCGATGGACATGAGTTTGAGTGAACTCCGGGAGTTGGTGATGGACAGGCAGGCCTAGCGTGCTGCGATTCATGGGGTCGCAAAGAGTCGGACACAACTGAGCGACTGAACTGAACTGAACTGAACTGCAGTGCAGGAGACATGGGTTCGATCACTGGGTCGGGAAGATCCCCTGGAGAAGGAAATGGCAACCCACTCCAGTATTCTTGCCTGGAGAATCCCATGGACGGAGGAGCCTGGCAGGCTACAGTCCACGGGGTCGCAAAGAGTCGGACACGACTGAGCGACTTCACTTCACTTCCCTGTTTTGTGCTTCCGTTTACTCCGTTGATTGATACATACACATTCTTGCATTTGTCCCTCTGACCTGCCAAATAGCACAAGGGCTTAGAGGGACAATGACGAAGCTAAATAGACAAACCCTAGCCCTGTGATGCCCAGTGTTGGTGGGTTAGTCGCTAAGTCACGTCCAGCTCTTTGCGACCCCACGGACTGTAGCCCGCCAGGCTCCTCTGTCCATGAGGCAAGAATACTGGAGGGGGTTGCCATTTCCTTCTCCAACAATGGTACAATCCCCTTTCAAGTCAGATCCCACAGACTGGAAGCGTCGGCTATAATAGGATAGTCCAGGTCCCAGCATGGAGGACATGGGGAAACTGACCTGGATAAACACCAGCAGTTCATGCTCAAGCGACATGTGGCTAAAACAAGCACACACCGCCTCCCCTTACCAGAGGCACCCCCACCACCCCTCCCCACCCATAAGGATGCTGGGAGTCAGGGTGTTTCACCCGCTGAACACAGCGAGGGGCATCCCTGGTTCACACGCCGCCTGCTGTACTGTTCAGGGGCCAATTTGCTTTCTGCCTTCTGCCTCCGGAGGCATGAGAACAGGAGGAAACGATCAGCTGGGCATACTTTAATGAAACAAAATAAACTCAGCTACAAGTTGTTATGAAACTGCTCTCTGGGGAGCAGTTTCCCTGCCTCTGACACAATCCCAGGAGAATCATGTTTTTAAAGGGAGATTTAAAATTCCCACCCTACAGTAAACGGGCTCTTTCTATCATACTGCAGCAAAAACGGCCAGTGAGCCCGCCATGAGAAACCATGGCTCCGATGTACAAACACACACAACCCTCCTCTCTTCTCCCATGGGAGAAGAGTGGGTTTTGTTTGTTGTTGTTTCATGGGGGATTTTCCCAATGCATTTAAGGACAGCCTACTCTCTCAATTTTTGTCATTTGCATCATGGACAGCCTCGTGCCATTCAACGCAAGCAATCCAGTCACGACACACAGTCTCCAGCTTGCCCCATTCCTAGCAGAAGCTAAAGATGAGCAACCTCACTGTCCTGGCAGAGATGGGGCCTGGGCCCTCTGCCCCTGGCCCACCTTGCATGTTGTTGTTATTTTTCAGTTGCTCAGTTGTATCTGACTCTTTGCAACCCCATTTACTGCAGCACGCCAGGCCTCCCTGTCGTTTACTGTCTCCCAGAGTGTGCAAACCCATGTCCTGCATGTGAAAGAGTGAAAACCAAGACATGTGGCCTTCTCCCAAACACAACTGTGGGGAAGACGGCTGGGACCCAGACACAACCACTCCTTTCTCCTCGTGGCAGCAGCATTTTAACCCGGGCAGGAGGCTGCCCAGGATAAAGATCACACTGCACCTCCCTTGCCACCCACGTGGCCCACACAAGTGCTAGGTAGTGGGGTGTAAGCAGAGGTGTCCCTTGGCTACACTTTTGGTTTCTTCTTTGTTTTGTGATTCTTCCTGTAGCCTGAAAGTAGGTAATAGTCATTAGGGACAAGAAAGAAGGCCACGCCCTGGGGAGGGTGGAGCTGGAAGTCAGGGGAGCCTGGGACCCCAAGGATGCGTCCCTCAGGATGCAGTTCATGTGAGAAATAAATGCCTATCTTGTTTAAGCCAACGGATATACTGATTTTCCAGGCCTTGAAACTGAATCCTGCCCTAATCATAGCAATTCTGTTCCAGGACAGTCACCACTGGAAACAGCGGCAGATCCAATCCACTACAGCCCACCAACTAAGCCATTGCTCACAGCGAGACCCAAACCCTACCAGTCAGGCTTCCCAGGTGGCTCAGCAGTAAAGAATCTGCCTGCAATGCAGGAGACCTGGGTTCGATCCCTGGGTCAGAAGATATCCTGGAGAAGGAAATGGCAACCCACTCTAGTAATCTTGCCTGGAGAATCCCATGGACAGACGAGCGTGGAGGGCTACAGTCCATAGGGTCACAAAAGTGTCGGGCATGATTAGTGACCAAAAAACAACAAACAACCATACAAGGCATCGTTCGGGCAGTCTGGATTCCAGAAAAGCAGTTCATCTGTTGTGATGAACAAGTTCATCCCTTCATCTGTCCAGCTGTTTTGTGAATCAAGACTCTGCCAGGTCCTGGACTGGCTCCTGGAGGTGGACCTGTAAGTAGGATGGTCTGGGTTCTGTCCTCCCAGGGAGGTCTCCCATCTCACAAGGAAGAGAAGCCGAAACAAGGACCTAACCTGGTAAGCGGGCTGACACTGAAGGACAGCTGGCAGGTGTGCTCACCTGCCTTACATTTATCAGATGCTCTTTTACAGGAGGAGAGAGAAGTTTGTGGGGATGACAGCTGGCTGGGCAGGTGGGTGGAGAGTGTGTGCAAAATAGAATGTGCTCAAAATCCGGGTGGTTGTCATGCAGTGAGGCTTCCCTGGTAGCTCAGTCAGTAAAGAACCTGCCTGCAATGCAGGAGACCTGGCTGTGACCCCTGGGTCAGGAAGATCCCCTGGAGGAGGGCATGACAACTCACTTCAGTAGTCTTGCCTGGAGAACTCCATGGACAGAGGAAGGAGCCTGGTGGTCTATAGAGCATAGAGTCACACAGAGTCGGACACGACCACAGTGACTTAGCACACACACACGCAGGCAGACGTGGAGTGGCTGCCCCGGTGCTTGGAGGGCTCACAGAGGCTCCTGAGATCTGGCGCCTGGCCACCTTCAAGCCCTGAGTGACAGCGAAGTCTCCTTTCAGCTTCCCTAAGTCTGGACCAGGCACAGGCACGGCTCCGTGTGGAGGCATCAGCTTCTCCTCCAAGTGCAGTGGGGACAGACACTTCATCCTTGTTCCCCCTGCTCAGCGTCCCCTTCCCTCTCCAGCTCCCTGCCCTGCTCACCCACAGAGACCTCATGCCCCAAAACGCATCAGAGGACAGCCTTCATCCACGTGGTCCCAGCTCCCTGAGTGGCCCCAAGGTAGCACCTTCTTCTGATCCCCCAAATGCCCGCTTCCAGAGTTGTACCTCCCAGCTTCTCCCACGATGCTGCCATAAACAAATCCTCTGATAAATCTCTTATTCTTTTGTACCCGTGGTCATGCTGCTTCCCTTTTCGGATCCTAACGCTAAATATTAAGGCCGTGCAGTTCAAAGAAAGACTATAGAATTCTCGGGGATTGGGAAACTAAAGAGACAGAATCAGGAAATGTGACAAATGATTCTGGACTGGATCGTGTGTATGGGGGAGAGGGGGATGTTCTGACAACATAATGGGGACAACGGTAAGATGTGAACATGGACTGCACATATGAAACTCGCCATATTGTGGTTGCATTAAAAAAAAAATTCTTCTCAGGAGATACTGGCTTCCTGAAGAACCCCTTTGTCTGCAACTTAATTCCAAATAGCTCAGCAGAACTTACAAATAGCAAGTCTTCATAGAGAGAGAGGATGCGCAATGTGGGCTTGTAAATCAGTGCAAAAGGCATACAGGTACTCCTTGTAGTTTTCTCGCAACTTTTTAAAATTGAGGTAGAGTTGATTTACAAGTTACATAGTTTCAGTTATATAGCAAAGTGATTCAGTATGTTTGTATACACACACACTTTTTCAGGTTCTTTTCCTTTATAGGTTATTACAAAATATTGAATGTAGTTTCTTGCACTCTACAGTAGGTCACTGTTGTTTATCTATTTTATGTATATAGCAGTGTGCACATGTCAATCTCGAAATCCTAGTTTATCTCCCTCCTCCTCTTCCCCTTTGGCAACCATAAATTTGTTTCCTGTGTCTCTGAGTCTATTTCTGTTTTGTAAATCAGTTATTTCTATCATTTTTTTTTTAGAATCCACATGTAAGTGAATCATATGATATTTGTCTTTCTCTGTCTGATTTACTTCACTTCACACGATAACCTTGCAACTTTTCTGAGGGATGAATTTTTTTCAAAACATAAAGAAAAATATTTTAAAAGTTTAAAAAAAAAAAGAAAGAATAAGCCCAGAGGCAGGCAGAAAGGAAAAGAATTTGGAACCCCTGAAACATCGGCAAGGAGGGAGGTGTCCACCCTGGGAAGCCCCTGAGAGTTGGGTGACAGGGTCTCAAGGTTACTTGGGGCTCCTGGCCCCAGCCTCCCCACACAGTGACAGCCACCTCCCCAAATGTGTTTGCCCTGCTATTTATAGAGGGTTCGCTTCCCTACATGAAGCCCTGAAATAGAAATGTTGAAAGAGCAGCTGGTGCCTCACGGGAGCCTCATAAAACGTCTGTTTCCAAACAGTCCCGCTTCTCCCTGTCATAAATATCCTGTAGTTCTCTCTCCCTTTTTCTTTGTCAGCAGGCGTATTTGCATAAAAACAGGACTTGGTTTATTAAGAATTTATCTCTCCCTGCTGTTTACCGCCTGCCTGAGATTCACAGGTGCCATGTAACGTGGCCTGTGATGGGCACACCAGCCTTCACCCAGAGGTGAGGCATACACAACCAACAGACACAGTGAAGGCTGAAAGAAGGGTCTGCTCTGCTTGGGTTCTGCTTTTCTGCTTCAGTAAATGAAGTTGCTCAGTCATGTCCAACTCTTTGCGACCCCATGGACTGTAGCCTGCCAGGCTCTCTGTCCATGAGATTTCCCAGGCAAGAATACTGGAGTGGGTTGCCATTTCCTTCTCCAGGGGATCTTCCTGACCCAGGGGTCAAACCCAGGTCTCCCACACTGCAGGCAGACTCTTTACCATCTGAGCCACCAGGGACACCCTAACACAAAGCTGACATCCATGCATACAAGGCTCAGTGGGGTCTTGAGAGGGCAGCCCTCATCAGCTGTATGGGCAGATGCCTGAGATGGATGTAGGATCCATTTGCCCCTAGACTTCTTGGTCCCTTTTTCCTTCAGGTTTGTCACTGAATGATGTCTTAGTCAGTGTGAGCTGTCATAACAAAGTACTGCAGACCAGGTGGCTTGAACACACTTATTTCTCACAGTTCGAAGTCCGGTTCCTGGTGAGGGCTCAATTCCTGGCTTGCAGATGGCTGCCTTCCCACTCTGTCCCCACATGGGGAGACTGGGAGTGAGAGAGAGACAGGAGGAGCTCTCTCTGATGTCTCCTCTCCAGGGATACTAATCCTATGGGATCAGGGCCCCACCCTTAATATCTCCACAAAACCCCTGTCTCCAGATACAGTCACACCAGGAGCTGGAGCTTCAACATAGGAATTTGAGAGTACACAATTCAGCCCATAAGAGAAGAGAAGACTGTTGTCCCTAAGGTTTCCCAAACCCTTCTTTTGGTGACAAATTAAGACTCCCCAACCTCTAATGCTGTGTGATGATAAACAAATGATGAATTTTTATCATAGCATAGGCAATCAAAATAAATAATTACTTATTTTTGTTTTGTGAAATATTATCCACATGACCTTGGAAAAATCTCTTTCACCTACAATTTCTTAGTTTATAAAAAGAGGACAATGATATTTGTTTATCTCCCAGAGATATAGTAACATGTTTTTAACTGTCGAACGCAAGCATGTGTAACATGTTCTAAGCAGAGGGTTCTTTTCATTGTTTTCATTTTAATTTATTTACTTATTTATTTTTGGCTGTGCTGGGTCTTCATCAAGGCATGTGGGCTCCTCGTTGCAGTGACTTCTCCTGTGGAGCACAGGTTCTGGTTGCGTGGGCTTTAGGAGTTGCAGTTAGTTGTGGTGCATGGGCCTTGTTGCTCCAAAGTATGTGGGATCTTCCTGGACCAGGGATGGAACCCGTGTCCAGTGCATTGGCAGGCAGATTCTTAACCACTGGACCACCAGTGTGTGAGTCATTCAGTCATGTCTGACTCTTTGTGACTCCATGGACGGTAGCCAGCCAGGTTCCTTTGTTTATGGATTTTTCCAGGAAAGAATACTGGAGTGGGTTGTCATTACCTTCTCCAGGGGATCTTCCCAACCCAGGGATCGAACCTGAATCTCCTGAATTGCAGATAGATTCTTTACTGTTTGGGCCACCAGGGAAGCCCAGACCCCCAGGGAAGACCATAAGTATGGGGTTTTTTGTTTGTTTTTCACTATGTAAGTCATTTGTATCTGTAAAGATAGTCCTTGATCAAATAATGAAATGTGACATTTGGAGGGAAAAAAAAAGAAAGGCTCCCCCGTCTCAGCTGCCTCTGGCCCCTGACGACTGTCTGCTTCTGTCACCAGATGAAGTCTCCAGGGCCACTGGCCACTGTGGAGAGAGGGCCTGCCTCCCACTGAGGGCCTGGGGACTGACACCAGAGGCAGGTATGGCTCAAATGTCCACGTCACTGAGAGTAAACAGCAGGCAGGTGAGGACTTGGCTGTGATGAGTGCCAAGCCCCAGCCAGGTTCTATCCCTTCTGGACACAATGTGGAGAAGGGACAGCCTCCTTGGGGGCGCCGACTGTGGGAGAGCCACCAGGTGACCCCCAGACAGGGGACTCAACAGGGGACTCAAGCGCTCTCAAGGATTTGCCCCAATCTCGAGAGTCCTCCCATGGAAATGCCATTCAGCTTTTTTTATCCATTGTTGCATGCCTAACAATTGGAAATGTTTTCCTTGGAACTGGTTTGTAATCCCATCATGCTGTACTTCCTTTGTACTGAACAAGTGTTATTTAATGGGGCCGTTTTGATTGTTTTGGAGATAGGCGCATATTTGGAAAGAGGAGGGGTTTGTGTGAGTTGATTACATTGGCCAGCTTCCTTTATTTTTTCTGGGAAATCCTTCTTCCTGTGTGTATAGATGGTGAGTCTCACAGAACCTCACAACACAGCATATGAGACCCTCACCGTGGGCAGCTTGGCAGCGACCCGTCCAGGCCTGCAGCTCTGGGTCCTAGGAGGCCACAGAGGTGGGCAGGCTGGGTGGGGGCTGAGTCAGTGGCGCCTTGTGAAGTCGTAAAGTCACACTCAGGTAAAGCCATCAGCAGGAGCTGGCCAGGTTCTTTCATGCCGGAGACGGGGCGTATCAGATTCCAAGTCAGCTCCCAAGGCCTCTTGCTCGCCTGGATCAGTGCAGGCGTCTGTGGCCCCTGTTTTCCCTTTCCTTAATCCTTCCCCCACCCCCTCGCCCTGAAGGCCTTTCCTCTCTTCTTCGGGAAGGTCAGCCTCCAGTGGAAGAATAGCTATTATTCCTTCTCAAGGGAAAAAGGGCCCCGTCCCTTCTCTCCTTTCTTGCATCCTGTTGCTGGCTCCTAAGTCCCCCTGCAGGGCAGCTAAAGTTCCCTCCCGACCTGGGAGCCTGCCTACCCATCCCCCCTAGCACCACTGTGCACTTCTACCCTCTCCATTTCCCCCAGGAGCCAGCTGGCTCTGGCTGTACTTATCTCCCACCTCCCCAGGTTGCAGATACCCTATGGAGAAGCTTCCTCTATGCCCTCCTGTCCTGCAAAATCTCCATCTGATTTACCTGGGAGGTTCTGCCTGCTCTCTCCTCACCTTCACGCCTTGTCAATCAAGGGACGTATTTTGCCCGAGACCTAGAATGAAAAGACACACTGCAAATTCCCTTGCCTGCAACCTTTGCGCTTCTCAACGGCATCATCTGGGATAGAGACCGCAGAAAGCTTGTGGATGAGCCTTCCTTCCAGTCTTGGCAGATAAATTCTCACAAATTTATTATGCGGTCACCTGCTGGCTCATCAGCCTCCTTCCTGAAAAGCCAGTTTGTCCCTAGGCACTGGCCAAGGGACATCTAGGCTGTATCCTGCACCACCCTCGAGTCCTGAACAAGGAGCGGGACTGGCCGCCTCAGAGGCTGGAATCCAGAGCACCCTTTATTCCTCTAGCAGCCACACTTTCTGCTCACCAACTAGAAGCTCAGTTCCTTCTGATCGCTGAAAAAATCTAATTGGACCATTTCCCTATATAGGAAAGCATATAAAGGTGAGAGTTGAACCAAGAATCTTAAACTGAAAAAGGCCAATACCCCAAGATGCCCCTGAGAACCTCCCTCACTCCCCTGATCTTCCTGCTCGTCCAGCTTCTCTCATCCTCTGGGGCTGAGTGAGGTCAGGAGGGATGCTTAGAACATAGCTTTTTGCATAGCGGCCCTCCTCTGCCTCTCTTATCCCCATCAAATGCTCCAGGAGAGAGAGAGAGAGAGAGAGATGTGCTTCACAGATTCTGTAACTGAGTTTTCCTGGACTTTGGAACTATCCTAATAAACCCACATTGGACCCAACTTCAAAGGGAAATCTGTAGGGTTTCTTTACCAGGTTGTAAAGTGTCCCTGCCTGGGGAGGTGGGAGCTCCCCTGCTTGAGATCCCGAGGGACCGCAGCAGCCTGGGTTCCCCCTAAGCTGTTCTGCTCTATGCTGGACTCTGTCCCTGCCTGTGCCCCTGGTGGGTCCCTCTCCTGGCACCTGAAGCTCTTCCCTGCTCTGCCCTCACCAGGTTGCTCACCGCTGCCAAAGTCACCCATCTATCCAGAGCTCACCGAGGACCAGTGCATGTCGGGGGCTTAAATCAGAACCTACAATGTGGTGTTGCCGCTGTTTAGTCACTCAGTTATGTACGACTTTTTTGTAACCCCCATGGACTGTAGCCCGCCAGGCTCCTCTGTCCATGAGATTCTCCTGGAAAGAATACTGGAGTGGGTTGCCATTTCCTTCTCCAGGAAATCTTTCCGACCCAGGGATCGAACCCGAGTCTCCTGCATTGGTAGGAAGATTCTTTACCACTGAGCCATCCGGGAAGCCCATAACATGGTGAGCCCACACCAAAAAAAATCAACGCTCACCATTGCTTTTATCCAGCCTCTCTTCTCAAGGGTGTTGTGAGAATGAAATGAGATGGGGCACCGAATGTGCTGGAATAGTGCCCAGCATGTCCTGAGTGCCTGCAGACGCTTCCTGGCCCTGCTGACCCTCTGGGACAAGGTAGGGATGGATCTGTGGTTTGAACAGGTGCCCTTAGGTGCCTGGTGAATGCTTGCCGTTGACAGGAGGAGACTGTGGCCCTGCAGAGCTAGCCGAGGTGACTCCGAGTGGTTCAGCCAGACTCGACCTCTGAACCAATGTCCTCATCTCGCTGAGTTTCTGAATCCACCTTACTAGGTTAAAGAGCAAATTCCAAAGTAGAACGGTCAGTGGTCACATGCCTTTGTCAGGTTTATGGATATGAATTACGTTTGCCCTTTGTGTGCTAAACATCCCTTCCCTCAAAGCCTCTCAGAGTTCACCGCTCAGCAGTTCCTCCAGGTCTGGGCCCCTGCGGGGCCCACTCCCCGCCGGTCCTCTTTTCCCCACACCCAAGGAAGTGTGTGCATGTACAGCCTCAAGCCTCAGGAGGACACGGCACCCATACACATGCCTACCATGCACACACCTCTGGGTTTCTTTCCTCTCAAAGCCCAGAGCTGATTGTCCCCCTTCAGACACAAGATGTCAGTTCCACTCAAGCCAGAAGCCTTGTGACCAAGCCCCAGGTGAAAACTCCATGGGCTGGAATATTTTTGGGAAACAGAAGAGCCAGTGGCCTCCCGGTGACTGAAGGACCAGACAGGAACGGCATGCAGATGAACAGGCTGTGAGTCAGGTCTTCCCGATGGAGAGATGTGCGTGGCTACACGAGAGACACTGCCCAGGGAGTGTGGGGTACATTTAGCAGGACAAACACAGACCATGGTAGCCGTGCTCTAAGAGTGAAGCCTAGGGAGCCGGGGGTCGTGGACAAAGGGGATGCGACACCTTCAGGGGTGGGCTCCAAAGCCCCAAGCAGCTCAGCACTGACCCGTGTTAGTTATTGGGTCCCTGATGCATGCTAAGTTGCTTCAGTTGTGTCTGACTCTGTGCGGCCCCATGGACTATAGCCTGCCAGGCTCCTCTGACCATGGGATTCTCTAGGCAAGAACACTGGAGTGGGTTGCCATTTCCTCCTTCAGGGGATCTTCCCAACCCAGGGACTGCACCTACGCCTCTTACCTCTCCTGCATTGGCCGGCAGGTTCTTTACCACTAGCACCACCCGGGAAGCCCTACTGGGTCCCTTGATAAGATTTATTTAAGCAAAGGTTGAGTCTGCATTGTATTTTTCCAAAGTTGTCTTATCCAGTCTCCTTGGGTACGTTCCTTCCATTTTCAAATTGTCCATTTAGCTTAGTTTTCTGTCCCCCAGATGAGAACTTGCTTCCTCTTTGCCTTTAAAATATCTACGACCAACTCCATAGACTTTGATCATAAAGCTCATCAAAACAACAGGCACACATTCTTGCCTCTATGCTATAAAACAAAAATCATGCAGGACTGCATATGTGTTGAATGGTTTTCAAACCAAATCTGTGGCTTTGAGGCTGAGACAACTCTCAAAACTGTCAAGTTACTCCTTAGTTGAAGGAAAGGAGCCCCCATGAACAGTGCCATTCCCAGACAAGACAAGCCATTCTGAAGCTTCTCATTCCTTATGGGACTGATAATATTAAAAAAAGCATGCTTTGTTTCAACATCCAGAACCAATGGCCCTAATTCCTTATTGTTTAAGGAAGCAAAAAGCCTCCTGGAGGGAGGCAAATGTTAATGGAGACCAGGAGTTGCTGCTGGAAGGAGGCAATATCTAAGGGCATCTAAGGGCTTGTTTTCCTTGGGTCCCCATCCCATGGGAGCCCTCGCTCAGCCAGTGTGACAGCTTCTGCCCCAGCATATGGAGACCACCTCAAAGGAAGGCTCTGCGCTTTCTTTGCAGTAGAAACCTTCCCACCACAGCCCATGACTGTCAGATACGTGGGTGCTGGCCAAAGAATCTTCTCCCTCCACCTTTTTAAAAAAAATTATGTATCTTATTTTTGGTTGTGCTGGGTCTTCATTGCTATACACAGTCTTTCTCTAGTTGCAGCCCGCAGGGGCTACTCTTCCTTGCACGCACAAGCTTCTCTTGTTGGAGAGCACGGGCTCTAGAGCATGGACTCAGTAGCTGTGGCACATGGGCTTAGTTGCCCCACACAGGTGGAATCTTCCTGGACCAGAGATCGAACCCATATCGAACCCATATCCTGCACTAGCAGGCAAATTTTTAACCACAGGATTACAAGGGAAGCCTCTGATCACCTTTTGACAGCTGCTATGCGGGTGATGGACAGGGAAGCCTGGTGTGCTGCAGTGCATGGGGTCGCAAAGAGTCAGACACAACTGAGCAAATGAACTGATGTCCAGCACAGTTTTGCCTCTGAGCTCTGCATCCAAATGCCCAACTTCCTACTGGATTCTCCAGCTCAATATGCCTCAAACCTAACTCCTCCTATTCCCTGACCTCTTCCCCAGAGGACGGGATTTTTAGCCACCTGTCCACCCAAACCCAACCTGAGGGCTGTCCTGGACTCCTCTCTCTCCCCTTCGCCCCTGAATGCGCTCCCTGCCCAAGTCATACAGATTCAATCCAGCAGTGCTTTTGTTTCCACTCCCCCTCTCTACCCTCTGCGGCAGTGGCCCCATCCCCTGCTTCACCCCCTCTTAGCTGACCTTGTGCATCTCTCCAGTACTCCCTTTGGGCTTAGTTTCCATTCAGCCTTCAGAGTAAAGCCTCCAGAGAATCCCTCTAAAACAGAAAGTTCTGGTTCTATTATTTGTCAGCTTAAACCCCTAAATGGCTCTCCTTGCCCTTCCTCCTTGCTCCTAATCTCCAGCTCCCTAAGTGCCTGTCCTTCCCAAACACATAGGGTGTGTTGCTCCCTCCCCACCCTCCTAACAAATCCACCAGCAGGAATCTGCTCTTTCTCTCAAGCCTCCAGACAGGAGCACCTCTCCCTTGAAATCTTTTCCAGCACCACAGAGCAACCATCTGCATACACTGCTTCAGGTCAAGCTTCCAAATATTTTGTGGCTTTGATTTTTCCTCATCTGTTCTGCTGCTGATGGACATTTGCATTGTTCCCACTTTAGGGCTAGTGCAAACAGTGTTGCTGCCATCACTGTTATACACGTTCAGTTCAGTTCAGTCACTCAGTCGTGTCCGACTCTTTGCGACCCCATGAATCGCAGCATGCCAGGCATCCCTGTCCATCACCAACTCCCGGAGTTCACTCAGACTCATGTCCATCAAGTCAGTGATGCCATCCAGCCATCTCATCCTCTGTTGTCCCCTTCTCCTCCTGCCCCCAATCCCTCCCAGCATCAAAGTCTTTTCCAATGAGTCAACTCTTCTCATGAGGTGGCCAAAGTACTGGAGTATCAGCTTTAGCATCATTCCCTCCAAAGAAATCCCAGGGCTGATCTCCTTCAGAATGGACTGGTTGGATCTCCTTGCAGGCCAAGGGACTCTCAAGAGTCTTCTCCAACACCACAGTTCAAAAGCATCAATTCTTTGGCGCTCAGCCTTCTTCACAATCCAACTCTCACATCCATACATGACTACTGGAAAAACCATAGCCTTGACTAGACGGACCTTAGTTGGCAAAGTAATGTCTCTGTTTTTGAATATGCTATCTAGGTTGGTCATAACTTTTCTTCCAAGGAGTAAGCGTCTTTTAATTTCATGTCTGCAATCACCATCTGCAGTGATTTTGGAGCCCCCAAAAATAAAGTCTGACACTGTTTCCACTGTTTCCCCATCTATTTCCCATGAAGTGATGGGACCAGATGCCATGATCTTTGTTTTCTGAATGTTGAGCTTTAAGCCAACTTTTTCACTCTCCTCTTTCACTTTCATCAAGAGGCTTTTTAGCTCCTCTTCACTTTCTGCCATAAGGGTGGTGTCATCTGCATACCTGAGGTGATTGATATTTCTCCCGGCAATCTTGATTCCAGCTTGTGTTTCTTCCAGTCCAGCGTTTCTCATGATGTACTCTGCATAGAAGTTAAATAAGCAGGGTGACAATATACAGCCTTGATGTACTCCTTTTTCTATTTGAAACCAGTCTGTTATTCCATGTCCAGTTCTAACTGTTGCTTCCTGACCTGCATACAGATTTCTCAAGAGGCAGGTCAGGTGGTCTGGTATTCCCATCTCTTTCAGCATTTTCCACAGTTTATTGTGATCCACACAGTCAAAGGCTTTGGCATAGTCAATAAAGCAGGAATAGATGTTTTTCTGGAACTCTCTTGCTTTTTCCATGATCCAGCGGATGTTGGCAATATGATCTCTGGTTCCTCCGCCTTTTCTAAAACCAGCTTGAACATCAGGAAGTTCACAGTTCACGTATTGCTGAAGCCTGGCTTGGAGAATTTTGAGCATTACTTTACTAGCATGTGAGATGAGTGCAATTGTGTGGTAGTTTGAGCATTCTTTCGCATTGCCTTTCTTTGGGATTGGAATGAAAACTGACCTTTTCCAGTCCTGTGGCCACTGCTGAGTTTTCCAAATTTTGCACCCATTCGTTTCTAAAAGTATGAGCCTTTCTAAAAGCCTCTGAGCCTGGGGTTTTCTTTGTGGAAAGGTTTTTTTTTTTTAATTAAGGGTTTAATCTATTTAATAGATATTGGAAGAGTTGAGATTCATACTCTTTGTCAGTTTTGGTAAATTATATTTTTTAGGAATATACCCATTTATCTAAATTTTCAAATGTATGGGCATAAGTTTGTTCATAACAACTTCTTACGGTCTTTAATGAATGTGGGTTCTGTTGTGATGTCTCCTTATCATGCCTGACATTGATTATTTTTACCTTCTTTTTTCCTCTTGCTCAATCTTGCTAAAATTATTGACTTTTAAAACAAATTTTATTATTTTTCCAAAGAATCCAACTTTGGGTTTTATTGATAATCCCTATTTTATATTTATGTCTTAGTTTATTAAATTCTACCTTTATTTTTCCTTTCTTTGGGTTCAGCTTTTGTTGTTGCTGTTCAGTTGCTAAGTTGTGTCTGACTCTTTGGGATCCCATGGACTGCAGCATGCCAGGCTTCACTGTCCTTCACCATCTCCTGGAGTTTGTTCAAACTTGTGTCCATTGAGTTGGTGATGCCATCCAACCATCTCATCCTCAGCAGCAGCTGCTAAGTCACCTCAGTTGTGTCCGACTCTGTGTGACCCCATAGATGGCAGCCCACCAGGCTCCCCCGTCCCTGGGATTCCCCAGGCAAGAACACTGGAGTGGGTGGCCATGTCCTTCTCCAATGCATCTGGACTATAATTTCCCTGCGGGCAGATATTATGTCTTGGTTGCTCTTTGTTATCTAGACCCTAGCATAGTGCCTGGTACATAGAAGATGAATAATAAATATTTAAGAAAAGAGGTGAGAGAAGGGAGAAGAGGAAAAGGAGGAGAAAGAGAGAGGAATAAGAAAAGGAGGGAGCTGGAAGGACAACAGAACTGGAATATAAGCTATCCACACACCTGAAAGGTTAATTGTAAGACAACTGCCTGTGTGTATGTGATATGCTGAGTCTTTTATTTTAAATAGTCTAGTATCATGACTCCAAGGCAGCTCAAGGTGGGAATTATAAATATACCTAGAGACCCACGGCATTTTCCTTGGAAGATCTTCATGGTGTATTACTCAGCACACGCCCCTGAGGGTCTCATCTGCTCTGCACATGATGGACATTGGGCTGTTCCCAGTTTAGGGCTAATGAAAATAGTGCTGCTGCCATCGATCTCATACATGTGCATGTGTGCATTCGTTTCCAAAAGTATTAACTCTGTCTGAAAATCAGGCCCTGCACCAGGCTCTAGCTAGACAAACATGAATAAGAACTTGTTCCTCGGACTTGCGGTTGCCAAGCAGGAGGGGGATGAGGAGGGGTGGATTGGGAGCTTGGGATTAGTAGATGCAAATTATTATATATAGAATGGATAAACAGCAAGGTCCTACTGGATAGCACAGGAAACTATACTCAATATCCTATGATAGATCATCATGAAAAAGTATATATAACTGAATCACTTTGCTGTACAGCAGAAATTTTCACAACATTGTAAATCAACTATAGTTCAATAACATTAAAATAGAACTTGTTCCTGCACTTCAGAAACTGAGAGGAAAAATCTAGGCAGTTAACAAATGGGCCAAACCCAGCCAGCACTTGTTTTGTAAATAAAGTTTTATGGAGACACAACCACAACCAAGCTACCTTCACCCAACAGTGACCAAGTAGTTGCCTCAGAGACACATGGTCTTCACAGCAGGAAATACTTGCCCTTTGCGGAAATGTCCATAGCCCTGCCTGAGGCAGTAGGTCCCTAGAAGGCAGACCCTGTCCTTGTCCGCCAGGGACAAGTCCCCAGTCCACTGCTGAACGATGAGCATATGTGTTCTCAAGGTACAGAAATTCTGTGGAATTGGTGTCACCCGTGGGTAAGAATCACTGCTCATTATCTAACAAGTTTGCACATTTCCCTCTGAGCAAATGCAGCACAAAATCCAGTGGGTACCAGTGGTCTCTTTATAAATCTGGCAGCTCATTCCTGGGATCAGTACCTTACAGCATGAGCTCAACCAGAGCTCTAATGGTGTTCGGCCTAGTGCAGCAAATCCCGAGGCCCAGAAGCAGAAACCAAAGTTCTCATTAAGAAGTGAGACTGGTTGTATGGGGGCCCCACCTCACTACCAACTTTAGACCACTTGTACGTATGCATGCTGAGTTGCTTCAGTCATGTCCAGCTCTCTGAGACCTCACGGACTGTAGCCCACCAGGTTCCTCTGTCCACGGGATTCTCCAGAAAAGGACACTGGAGTGGGTTGCCATGCCCTCCTCCAGGGGATCTTCCCAACCCAGGAATTGAACCCGTGTCTCCCACAGCTTCTGCATTGCAGGCAGATTCTTTTGCTGCTGAGCCACCCAGGAAGCCCTTAGGCAGCACTGCTTCATCTCAAATCAAATACCCCACCAGAAGAAAACTTCACACTTCTGCCAGGATGGTGCTAACAGTAGTCTTGGGGTGTGCACTCAAGATGACTGCAAAGATGTTTTGTTCTCCCGCTCTGAGCATTTAGTGACCATCAGGGTAGACAGAAAGGCGGGGAGAAAGGCTCAAGATTATCCACTCCAGCGATCCAAAGCCATGCCCAGATGCCTGGCCCTGTGCTATCTGATTTGGGTACCAACCCACTTGGCCACCTGAACATCTTTCCTGCAAACAAGTGTTTGCTTTTCTCTCAAACGGCAGTGGTATGTCTTAATGGAAGAACCATATGAGGTATCCATCCTCTAGACAACAAAGTGCTAATCGCTTTCCTTGAGTTGTGAACTATTAAAAATTCAAGCTGTGTAAGTCAGCTAAGCTGAGAATGTTTGTCATGGCCCCTTGCTTTTGGAGGGCCAGCCTTAGTGCTTAGTCAGCTCTTAAAGAGGGTTTGTTGTTTTGTATTTTTCCCCCCGTGAGTATGTGTATCTATATGTGTTTAACTTTTCAAATCTGTGGTTTAAAAAAAAAAAAAAAGGTCGATCTGTAAGTGTCAGAAGTGTCTAAGTGAGAGTAGGCCCTAACAGGAAAGCAGGAAACACAGTCTGTAAATTTAGAGGGGGGAGGAAACAGAATTTCCATTCAACACCAGGGCGGTAGTAACACACTGGTGGGAGAGCCCAGACAAAGCCAAATGTCATTTTCTTTATCCTAATTTATTGATTTTTGCTGGCTGTCGGAAGCGCTCAGGGAAGGAAGCCTGGTTCAGTCTGTGGCTGACGTTTTTCATTGTTCTCACAATCAGATCCCGGGGTGGGGAGACAGATCCGGGAGAACGGGCCGCGGAGGGGAAACACAAGTGCATGGAGATGGTGGTGAGGATGCACAGGAACCCCAGTGCCTGGAGCAGACGCGTGTGCACCCATTCCTCCCAATGCAGTGTTTTTCAAAGTAGCCTATTCATTCACTTGGAAGACATCTCATGCCAAAAAAAAGACATCATCTCATCCGCCACCCGCTCAGTCATCTTGACTCATCAGGCCAGAAAGACAACCATTGCCGGGGGGGCGCACCCCCAAAAATCACCATCTCCAGATCGCTTGTTCAAAAATCTATAATACCAAAAATGTAAATCACCAAAGCTGCGTGGAAAATCTCCAGCCAGGGTGTGAGGCCCTCCTAGAGGTCAGAGAGGCCCAGGTGCGGGTGTCAGGGCGGGGGAGGAGGAGACACAGAGTTCAAGGTCAATCAGCAACCCTAAAAGAGAGATTAGGCCCCTGGGATGTTCACTGTGCCAGGTTTTCTTTCTTTTTTTTTTCATGAACACTCATTGCAAAACTGAAACCAACATCACAGAACAATGAGAAATCAGCAGCCCCTTCCACAAGCTCCAAGTCGTGCATACCGACTTCAAATCTGAAAAATGTTCTGGGTGCATGTGAGGTGACCGCCCACCGTGGGCTTTCCCAGACGGCTCTGGTCTCCTGCTGAGGTCCCCTCCTCCCCCAGCCTCACCCCAGGGCAGGGCCATCTCTGTGCAGGTGCCCCTTGGACATGTCCTGACCACTCAGCTGTCCTCAAAAGGCCTGATACCGGCTACCCACCGGGGATCACCACCTTCAGGCCCCACTGACAGCTCCCCTCTGGCCTCCCCATTCCTGTCACAGTTTAGCCTCTCGCACAGCCCTAGACTCCTTCCTATCCTACCTCAGAGAGTCCCTGCCGTCAGACCTTCCTGCTCCACTATGCGAGGCCTTGTGTTGACCCAGGTTCATCCCAGAAGGGCCTCCTGTCTGAAGGCTGCCCTCCTGCACCACCCACTCCAGTGACCTTGTCTCTAGCCTGGCCTTCAGGGCCTCCCCACCCCAAACCACCTTCCCAAGCTTCTCTTGCATCCTCCCAACACCAAAGCCTCAGCATCCTCACTTGCTCTGGGAGCATCTCTCCCCTCACCCTTTTGTCTACATCATAACCTCACCTAGACATTCCTCTCCCTCTAATCTGCCCACTCGGCTCCTCTTTTTTTTTTTTTTTTTTTTTTGAGGTTTGTTTGTTTAGATAGTTCTTTATTTGGCTGTGCCAGGTCTTAGCGACAGTATGCGGAATCTTTTAGTTGTATCCGGTAGGATCTAGTTCCCTGACCAAGGATTGAACTGGGGCCCCCTGCATTGGAAGCGCAGAGTCTTAGCCACTGGACCAGCAGGGAAGTCCCTTGGTTCCGCTTCAAACCCAAGTTCCAGTGCATTGCCCTCTGTAACCCTCCCAGTCTCCAACCACGCTCTCTCCTCTCCCTGACCCTCCCTGGCTCTCACTGCTGGTGTGTCTCACACTTTGCCTGAGGACATTGGGGTAGTATTGTAAGGCGTGAAGACATTACTGTTTCCTGTTCTTCCCTCCACCGGCTTATTTTCAAATTCACAAAAATTTTTCCTTCCTTAAAACGCTACCTTTAGATCACCGTCACAGTAGACACAGCACATCTGTAAAGTCTATGAGTGGTGGGCCCTAGGACCACCCAAGCTGACCTGCCCCACCCCTGGCCCCTCCCCAACTCAGGGGCAGGATGGCTTTCCTGACACTGTCCGCTTCAAGTTCAAGTTCTTAGTTCTCCTTGGTTCTCAGGGTTCTTAGTTGTCCCCCTTTGGCTGAAATAAGACTCTGAAAACCAAAGTGCTTTTGATTTTCAAAAGTCAAGCTGTATTAAGAAGTAGGAGGTTTCTCTTAGAATCCCAAAGGGTGGCCTTCACATATATTAAATGGATTTTTGGAGCAGGGAGTGTATATTACCATATGTGAAATAGATCACCAGTCCCCGTTCAATGCATGAAACAGGGCACTCAAAGCCGGTGCACTGGGACAACCCTGAGGGATGGGACGGGAAGGGAGCTGGGAGGATGGTTCAGGATGGGGGACACATGTACACCCATGGCTGATCCATGTCAATGCATGGCAAAAACCACCACAATATTGTAAAGTCATTAGCCTCCAATTAAAATAAATATATAAATTTAAAAAAAAAAAGAACTGGAAGACGTTCAGGGAGCACGAGGGTGGGGGAGAGGGGCAGGGAATGTTGGGTGATGACAGAGAATCGTTATTTATCTACCCAAAAGGAAACTGTGGGTTAACAGTAGGCAGAAGAGAATCCATAAGACTACAGCTTAGACACTTGGGAAATAAAGCTGGGAATATTCCCTCCTAGCTCTCCCTTCTGCCCTCTGCCCTCACCCACCCAGTGACGATGCCAGCCAGGAGGCAATGGGATCTTTCAGAAACCCCCAGATGGGTTTGGGAGGAATAAGAAGAGAAGGGTTCATCTCTCCAAATGTCATTTACCATACTATGAATTTTTCTTGCATGGGGCTATATCTTCTCAAGTAATAAGTCAGCTCCTTGGGGCAAGACAGTGACCCACGTGTGCACAGACCACACCACCCCACACCCTGTGTGCAAGAGCACAGCCATGTCCATGCCCTCCATATCCATGCGCAGGCCCTAACCGGGCCCAGGGACTGTGCCAGGGCCTGAGGACACACAGAGCGCTGACCCTGCCTGGTGGCAGGTCACCTTGGTGTGGTCAGTCAGTCACTGTTTGCTGTGGAAGGCAGAGGAAGAGGGGCTGTGTGCTTTCCAGGGGCGTAGTGGGGTGGGCAGCTGTGTTGCTAGGAGTTGGAGAGTCTGAGTGACTTCAAGGCTAGAACTAGGACTGAGCTTTGAAGAGTGAGGAGAGAGTGAAATTATTTCTTCACTCCCTGACTTCCTGTGTCCAACAGGGACAGGAGAGAGAAATCTTAATGGGACAAACCAGTCCTTTCTAGGGACTGCTGCCCCAACAGCCACACACAACAGCACGAAGTCTCTTAACTGTTGGCTTCCTCTCACTCTGTCTTTCCCTGATGGGGTGTGGAAGATAAAAGCTTGAGACCCAGGATGTTCTAAATCTTTGAGAGGTTCCGTATTCTAGTGTTGGGTGTGGGCTCCCCACAGCCCCTCAGAGCCTCAGTTGGTGACTCCCAGCCAGGGTCTTACCAGCCAGGCTGTGGCACATGTGACCTCATAGCCTGATCAGCTGGTTCTTCCCGGGAGCTGGGGGTAGGGCTTCAGCTTCCCCCTCCCCAAGCCATCCTGGACAGGCTGGTGCCCAATGTGGCTCCTCTGTGTTAGATTCAATTTTAATTTTGGAGGTATTTTGTTTTTTGAGCAGTTCTATTTTTTTGGTAATGATTGATGTTACTATTCTTTATTAGGGGTTCTCCAAAGGGAAAAAAGAAGTAATTACTGTTTTTCTTAAAAGATTAAGATTAATTCTTGGACTTCCCTGGTGGTCCAGCAATTAAGAATCTGCCTGCCAATGCAGGGGACATGGATTTGATCCTTGGTCCTGGAAGATTCCATGTGCCTTGGAGCAACTAAACCTGTGCGCCACAACTGTTGAGCCCACATCCTGCAACTGTGGAAGCCCGCACACACTAAAGCCCATGCTCTGCAACAAGAGAAGTCACTGCAATGAGAAGCCCAAGCACTGTAAGTAGAGAGCAGTCACCACTCACCACAAGTAGAGAAAAGAATGATCATACCATCCCTAAGACCCTTTTATACACCTAAGTTACTTTTGCAGATCTTAGGTTGCTTATTTTTCTCATATCTTGAAACATGTTTGCTGTTTCATCATTAGTCACAATTATTCTGAACAATGTGGGAAAAAAAAGGAGTAGAAGAAAAATGATGGAATGACCTAGGTTAAGAAGATAATGCAATTGTGAGATAAACCATCACACTTGCATCATTTTTGGTTTCCCTATCGCATTGCTAAAAGAATGGCATCATCTTAAGAATTATAAAAGAAGAGTAGACACCTCATCTCTGGAGCTTGCATGAACACACTTGAAAACTGAGCATCTTTTTTACTTTCTATTTATAATGGCATAGAGAAAAAACTAAAGGATGATGTTTCACTATTCCTTGATGAACCAAAAGATGAAGACAGAGGCGGCAGTCCTCCATGCTCTAATGACAACGATGAAATTGATCATATGCATGAAACCTCAAACAATAAGTCTTCAGATAACAATATCTTTGATGGATTTTCTCAAACTCAAAATGTGATGGGTGAATTACATATTCTTATGGACAAGAAGGAAATATGGCATTCTCATTCAATCAGCTATGCAAACCAGAAAGACTTCATCATGCAATGTTTTGTCACAGGAGCCTGGACCGTTGCATTGCTAAAAGGATGTTTGGAAGTGCTCTTTCATCTTTTATGATGTCTAGGTGCTGGGAATTTACTTGAGTGGGCAAATGTTGAAAGCAGATGTATAAACAGAGGTGATGGGAAGCCAACAGAGAAACTTGTTAGACTGATCATCTTAATCTATTTATAAATCTAAAAATGAAAAGTCTGTGAAGTTATGAAGCAAAGAAGATGGCCATCATCTCTTCTTCAAAATCATGTGCTATCAAAAGTCCCAATTTTTTTTTCTCATATTTTGATGATGCAAGTGCAAGAAGGTGCAGAAACAGTGAGAAGCTAGAACTTCCTAGAGATGTGTTTGAATTCTGAGTCAGTATTTACAGGACCATGTTCTACAATGATGCGCAGCAGCTGAAGGGCAATGAGCTGCATTCAAAGGGTATTACATCAAAAATCAGGAAAATATGGAAGAAAGATGTGGACTTTTTGTGTTCAATTCTAGTGTCCAAATATCTAATAGAGTTGTTTTCTGCTCTTACTTCTACAGATTATTTGTACAATGACTGAAAAATATTTTTTAAAGGTTCCATTGGATCCAGATGTTCAGTTCAGTTCAGTTCAGTTCATTCGCTCAGTCATGTCCAACTCTTTGCGACCCCATGAATCGCAGCACACCAGGCCTCCCTGTCCATCACCATCTCCCGGAGTTCACTCAGACTCATGTCCATCGAGTCATGCCATCCAGCCATCTCATCCTCTGTTGTCCCCTTCTCCTCCTGCCCCCAATCCCTCCCAGCATCAAAGTCTTTTCCAATGAGTCAACTCTTCGCATGAGGTGGCCAAAGTACTGGAGTTTCAGCTTTAGCATCATTCCTTCCAAAGAAATCCCAGGGCCGATCTCCTTCAGAATGGACTGGTTGGATCTCCTTGCAGTCCAAGGGACTCTCAAGAGTCTCCTCCAACACCACAGTTCAAAAGCATCAATTCAGATGTTAGGCAGGGACAACTGTCTTTTCCAGTACACGAAGGCTGCATAGGTAGAAGTTTCTCAATATGTGTTCTGCAGAACACATGCCAAATATGTTTTGCTTGGCCAAATTTGTTTGAGAAATGTTGGATGAAGCAGAATGATTAAATTTTTAACTGCAGGACTTCTCTGAACCTTTAATATGCACGATGTCCAAAGTTGGTTTAACCAAGAAATTCTTGGAGGGGCAGAATATTTCCCAGGACTAGTGGTCTACAGAAGACTGGAAAAAACTGCCCTGGCAGATAAAAGGACAACCAGCCAAACCATATTATTAGTTAGCTAAGGTTTAATGTATGAAGGCTTTTCCCATTTTTTAGGGAAAAAATTAAGTTCCAATTCCATGAGAGGAGCCCCCAAAGAAAGCTGGGACAAGAAAAAAAGAGAATGGATGTCAGAGAGAACTCTAGTTTAAAAAAAATGGGGGGGGGGGGCAGAGTGAAGGTCCCACGGTCTCAGACAAAGAGAATAGAAAGAGAAATAACTTCATTAGCTTTATTTTGAAAAGGAGGAGCAAGATTATTCTAGAGACAGGGAGTATAATCAGACTCTTGGGACAGAGAAACTCTGCCCCTGCAGAATTCCCTGGGGTGGGGGACAAGGAGTGATGGGAAGAAAGGAAAGCAGTGGTTCTAGATCCTCTAGGGAAAAGGGATACTTTTTGTTTAATTCTTTGACACAGAGCCCTGGGTTCCTGCCATCTGGACATTGCTGATGTGAATTAAACAAACCACCTTTGAGACAGGGGTGACTTCCCACAAGAGTCCTGATGGCAGAGGCTCCAGCAGTCATCACCAGGTTCTGAGCTCAATTTCCACCACCCCTTCTACCAACCATCAGTGCTCTGCACCAGCCAGCACAGCCCTGCTGGCCCTGTACACACACTCTGCCTTACCTTCTGAAATCCAGCAGAGAGAGTGTCCCTAACCATCAACGGCCAACACCATCACTCATCCTCTGAATCTTCCCCATCTCCTCAAGCACACTTCTCCTGCCATGACCCCCAGTCTCCCTGATTCCACCTCCCCCACCAGTACCCAACCACTTCCATCCTTCCTTTCAGAAGGCTAACTTCTCTGAAGAGTTGTATAGACTCACCATTACCACCTCCTTGACCTCTGGCACCCCTGCTTCTCTCTTCCAACTGCCCGGGTCAAGCTCTCATCTCTGCCTCCTTCCTAAAATAGGGCACCAGAGACCCCATCACACCATGGGCTTGCTCAGTGCTGTCTTCCTCTTTCCCAAACCCTCTACAGCATTCATAGTCAATAACTCCCTCCCAGAAGCACTTTTTCAGATGACTTCTACAATCCCACCTACAGCTAATGTTTCTCCTACACACTCCTCATTCTCAGGCTCCTTTGTCTCTGCCCAATCTCTATATCGTCTTTGAATATCCCAATCTGCTCTTCTCTCTTCTACCTAGTCTCAATACTTTAAATATCATCTATACTTTAATGATTTTTTTTATTTTATCCCTGTGCCCATTTCTCCCTAACACCCTAGACTGGTAAATCGCCTAGCTCAGCATCAACACTTAGGTTTCAAATAGTCATTCAAGCTTAGCATGACCAAGTCTTGATCCTAACTCAGATCGCCAAACTTTCTTATCTCAATAAACTGTTCTGGACTTTCCTGGTAATCCAGTGGTTAAGAATCCACCTGCCAATTCATGGTACACAGGTTTGATCCCTGGTCAAAGAACTAAGATCCCACAAGCCTCAGGGCAACTAAGGCCGTGCGCCACGACTACTGAACCCATGCTCTAGAGCCTGTGCTGCACGAGAGAGTAGCTCCCGCTCACTGCAAATAGAGAAAGCCCGTGCACAGCAGTGAAGGTCTAGTTCAGTCAAAAAAAATAAATAAAATAAAATAAATGAATTTTTTAAATAAAAATAAACCATGCTGGTTGTATGGGCCGTGAACCTAAGAGTCACATTAACTCTTCTTTTTTGTCTCCCAGCCATCCCCCAACAGCCAATCAAAGAGAAAAGCCCATAGGAGTTCTCTAAAATATCCTGAAACTGAAAGCTTCTCACCATCTACCCAGACACTACCCTAGACCAAGCTACATCATCTTTGTCCTGGACCACTGAAACACCCAGACAGTCAGCTGCCAGAGTGATCTTTCACAGCAGTAATTAGAATACACTGCTGCTGCTGCTAAGTCACTTCAGTCATGTCCGACTCTGTGCGACCCCATAGACGGAAGCCTACCAGGCTCCACTGTCCCTGGGATTCTCCAGGCAAGAACACTGGAGTGGGTGGCCATTTCCTTCTCCAGTGCATGAAAGCGAAAAGTGAAAGTGAAGTTGCTCAGTCGTGTCCGACTCCTAGCGACCCCATGGACTGCAGCCCACCAGGCTCCTCTGTCCATGGGATGTTCCAGGCAAGAATACTGGAGTGGGGTGCCCATCGCCTTCTCCGTAGAGCACACTACTCCTCTATTAGTTTCCTATAGCTGCCATGAAAAAATTACCATAAACCAGGTGGCTCAGAATGGCAGAAATGTATTCTCTCATAGCTGAGAAGACCAGAAGTCCAAATTTAAGATATTGGCAGGGTTGGTTCCTTCTAAAGACTCCGAGGGAGAAGCTGTCCCATGTCCTCCCTGTGCCATGCCTCCCCTCGCTTCCAGTGGTTACCAGCATTGAGTTCTTGGCTGGTAGACACATCACTCCAGTCTCTGCCTCCCTCTTCCCATTGTCTTTGCTCCGGGTCACCCTGTTTCTGTCTCCCATACAGATACTCTCGTGGGATTTAGGGCCTACCCTAATCCAAGATGAGTTCGTCTTAATCCTTCCCTTCGTTTTATCTGCAAAGACTCAATTCTCAAGGGAGGTCACATTCTGAGGTTCCTAGCAGACATGAACTTTTTTTGGCTGCACAGCATGGCATGTGGGATCTTAGTTCCCTGACCAAGGATCAAACTCTGCATTGGAAATACAGAGTCTTAGTTACTGGACTGCCAGGGAAGTCCCAGCAGACATGAGTTTTTGAGGCTACTCTTCAACTTACTACAACTTCCCTGCTTAAAGCTTTCCAGTGACTTCCTGTTGTAACCAAAATAAAATCCAAACTCCTGTAAGGTCTTCAGCACCTCATGCTTGCCCAGTTTATAACCCTTTTCCCCTCTTTTCTTCTTTTATCCACCCCAGTCCAGCCTCAAGTGCCTTCTTTTTCTCCCTTGAAGCTGCCAAGGGATTCCTCTCTCCAGGCCTTTGCACATCCTGTTCCTTCCTCTTGAAACACTATTCCCAGGCTTTTGCATGGCTGCCTCTTTATCATTCAAAACTTAACAAAAATGTCACAGCAATAGACCCTTTCTGACCATTCTAATTAAAGCCTCCAACACTCCACCCCAGCCTCATTACTCCATTTAATCTTCTATATATAACATACCTGTATGTGAAATTATTGGGTCTCTTAATGAACTTGCTATCTATAATCATGAGAAAATTAACTTCCTGAGTGCAACAACTCTGTCCTATTTGCTTAAGCAGTGCTTAGCACATAGTAGTTGCTTCCATTAGAAGCCACGGATTCAGGGAAAGGTCAGGGAAGGATAAATCGGGAGTTTGGGATTAACAAACACACTTCTATATATAAGATAGATAACCAACAACTTGCTGTATAACACAGGGAACTATACTCAATATTTTGTAATAAACTATTAGGGAAAAGAATACAAAAAAGAATATACTTATATTTATATATATGAATATATATATATAAGGGGAAAGAATTTGAATGCAGAGTTCCAAAGAATAGCAAGAAGAGATAAGAAAGCCTTCCTCAGAGATCAATGCAAAGAAATAAGAGGAAAACAACAGAATGGGAAAGACTAGAAATCTCTTCAAGAAAATTAGAGATACCAAGGGAACATTTCATGCAAAGATGGGCTCAATAAAGGACAGAAATGGTATGGCCTTAACAGAAGCAGAAGATATTAAGAAGAGGTGGCAAGAATACACAGACGAACTGTACAAAAAATATCTTCATAACCCAGATAATCATGAAGGTGTGATCACGCCCACTCGCCTAGAGCCGGACATCCTGGAATGTGAAGTCAGGTGGGCCTTAGGAAGCATCACTATGAACAAAGCTAGTGGAGGTAATAGAATCCCAGTTGAGCTATTTCAAATCCTGAAAGATGATGCTCTGAAAGTGCTGCACTCAATATGCCAGCAAATTTGGAAAACTCAGCAGTGGCCACAGGACTGGAAATGGTCAGTTTTCATTCCAATCCCAAAGAAAGGCAATGCCAAAGAATGCTCAAACTACCACACAATTGCACTCATCTCAAACGCTAGTAAAGTAATGCTCAAAACTCTCCAAGCGAGGCTTCACGTGAACCGTGAACTTCCTAATGTTCAAGCTAGTTTTAGAAAAGGCAGAGGAACCAGAGATCAAATTGCCAACATTCGCTGGATCATGGAAAAAGCAAGAGAGTTCCAGAAAAACATCTATTTCTGCTTTATTGACTATGCCAAAGCCTTTGACTGCATGTATCACAATAAACTGTGGAAAATTCTTCAAGAGATGGGAATACCAGACCATCTGACCTGCCTCTTGAGGAATCTGTATTCAGGTCAGGAAGCAACACTTAGAACTGGACATGGAACAACAGACTGGTTTCAAATAGGAAAAGGAGTACATCAAAGCTGTATATTGTTACCCTGCTTATTTAACTTCTATGCAGAGTACATCATGAGAAACGCTGGGCTGGATGAAGCACAAGCTGGAATCAAGATTGCTGGGAGAAATATCAATAACCTCAGGTATGCAGATGACACCACCCTTAGGGCAGAAAGTGAAGAGGAACTCAAAAGCCTCTTGATGAAAGTGAAAGAGGAGAATGAAAAAGTTGGCTTAAAGCTCAACATTCAGAAAACTAAGATCATGGCATCTGGTCCCATCACTTCATGGGAAATAGATGGGGAAACAGTGGAAACAGCGGCTGACTTTATGTTTCTGGGCTCCAAAATCACTGCAGATGGTGATTGCAGCCATGAAATTAAAAGACACTCCTTGGAGGGAAAGTTATGACCAACTTAGACAGCATAGTTAAAAGCAGAGACATTACTTTGCCAAAAATGTCTACCCAAGGCTATGGTTTTTCCAGTAGTCATGTATGGATGTGAGAGTTGGACCATAATGAAAGCTACACTCAACTGAAAGCAGAAGATAAATAACCAACTTGAAGGAGCTTCAGCCACATTTATTCAACTGTATCTGATAGGCCAAGAGGCAGACCAGTGTCTGACATGTCCATCCTGGAAGAAACGTGTATTGGACCTGAGGCACTTTCAGAAAAGGGCCACTTCCCAGTTGAGGGCTGGTTTTCCAAGACAATTACAGCCAGCCTTCCCCACCTGTAAGTCCAAGAAGAAGAAGAAAAGGTCAAAGAGAGAAATAAGAGTAGGAACAGATGACTGCCTGGACCCAACAGGCGATTTAACAAAGATCTAGAGAAGTCATGAGTTGAAGCAATTATCGATATAAATTGAGAAAAAATAAAAAGTGCAAGGGGCGCGCTCCGCAGAAAAAGAGAGGCAGTGGAACTTCCCTCCGGAAAGCCGAGGGGTCCCCAGGGGAAGTGAGCCTGCTGTCCGCCAACCCAGCCCCTCAGCAAGCGACACACAAACAAAGGCAACAGAGGTTCCCTCTGACCAGTTCCGCTTTATTGCCCAAACTCTTGGTTTATATAGGCAAGCAGGGGGGTTTTGGGCGGGACTTTCCATAGTTGCACCAATCACGTTAAAGGTCAAATTGTCATGTGCTATAGTTGCACCAATCACGTTAAAGGTCAAATCATAATATGCCATAGTTCACCAATCACGTTACAGGTCAAATCGTCATGTGCCTTCATTATAACAGGAGTCTATGGTGATCACGCGCTATCCACGTGCACGGAAATCAAGAGAGCCAATCAAAAACTTTAACATAGACCACACCCCTATCTCTTCTGCCAGGCGCCATCTTAGTTTCCCACCGCAAAGGTAACCCATCTTTTTTAAGGTTTCCCATTTAGGGCCCCACAAAGAAGTAATGGGATTTGGGGACCTTTCCAGCCAAAGCCAGTTCTACCATATAAGCCACTAGATAATTACTTAAATTTCACTACACTGAGAGCAAAAACAGACAGAGGCTATGATGGTTCTAAAGGCCCATGACTATTTCACCCATCTTAGCAGACTTGTGACATTAAATCAAGCCATCAGTCAAGATGGGAATACACATAAACTATTATATATAGGACAGATAAACACCAAGGTCCTACTGTATAGCCCAGGGAACTATATTCAATGTCCTGTGATAAACCATAATGGAAAAGAATATTTAAAAACAGTGTCTACATGTGTATAACTGAGTCTCTTCACTCTACAGCAGGGATTGGTACAGCGTTGTAAATCAACCGTACTTCAAGAAAAAATTAAATTGGGAACTTCCCTGGTGGTCCAGCGGCTAAGACTCTACACTCCCAACGCACAGGGGACTAATTTAATCCCTAGTTGGGGATTTTTTTTGTCCACAGCATGGACAAAAAAAATAAGAATAATAAATTTAAGAAAAAAAAGAAAAGACCATTATACCAAAAGGGGAAAAAAATGGGAACACTAACCGTGAGCAAATTGTCAATGTTATTACAGGAGAAAAAAGAAGTTGAACTGTTCTAGCAAGAATTGTCACCCAAATAGTACTACATAGGCTGGTGATTGGAAAGAACCACAGTTCAGGTTTTTCACGGTTTTGTTTGTGTAGAGATCGGTTGACCATGTTTGTAAGGAAAGGCCTAATATGAAGGGAGAAAGTGAAGATGTTTTATCATTCTAGACATGTACAGAGAGAAAGATCACACAAGTAAGGGCTTGCTTTTGAGAAGATGTGAAAAAAAGAAAAAAAGTCTGACAATGAAGAGAAATTAAAGGTGGAGAACCATGGCAGACCAGGCAATTTTCTCCCAATCTTCCCAAAGAGGACAAACATATTAGTTACACAAATATAAAAATCATCTTTCTAGAGGCATCAGATAGTCTTCACCACAGTGAAGAATTAGCAAGCCAGGAACTGGAGGAAATAAGGGCAGAGGAGACCTGCAGCTGGAATCTGAAGCTGCTCTTCCTCTGGACTGTTCTTCAGCTCCAGATCAAGCAGGAAAGAGGCTGAGAGGCCAAGTAGTGCCTTTCACTGCGTCTTATGGCTAGAGGATCAGGGATAGAATCCAGGGCCCGCTCAGTTGGATTGCTGTTGTTCAGTCACTCAGTCGTGTCTGGCTCTTTGTGACCCCATGGACTGCAGCATGCCAGGCTTTCCCATCCTTCACTATCCCCTGGAGTTTGCTCAAACTCATGTCCATTGAGTCGGTAATGCCATCCAACCATTTCATCCTCTGCCGTCCCCTTCTCTTCCTGCCCGCAATCTTTCCCAGCATTAGGGTCTTTTTCAATGAGTCAGCTCTCTGCATTAGGTGGCCAAAAAATTGGAGCTTTAGCACCAGTCCTTCCGATGAATATTCAGGGTTGATTTCTTTTAGGGTTGACTGGCTTGATCTCCTTGCTGTCCAAAGAACTCTCAAGAGTCTTCTCCAGCACCACAATTTGAAAGCATCAATTATTTGGAGCTCAGCCTTCTTTATGGTTCAAATTTCACATCTGTACATGACTACTGGAAAAACCATAGCTTTGACTAGACAGACCTTTGCCAGCAAAGTGATGTCTCTGCTTTTTAATACATGGTCTAGGTTTGTCATTGCTTTTCATCCAAGGAGCAATTGTCTTTTAACTTCATGGAAATTGCATCCCTAATTTAAAACCCTTCCACAAAGAAAACCCCAGGTCTGGAGGTAATACCCTCAGAAGAGCATGCACTCACGCACCAGTGTACAAACACAAGGATGATCCCAGCAGCACTATTTGCACTAGGCCTGGAACATCCCAAATGCACAGGAGTAGACAGATAAGCATATCATGTCACATTTATAAAATGTAATACTATCCAGTGATGAAACATACAGACTAAAGCTGAACTCAACACAGTTGAATTTCACAAGTATAATGCATGAAGGGCATCATGTGTAATAGACTACATACTCTGTAGTTACGTTTATATGAAGCTGTAAAAACAGGCAAAACAAAACTTTAGCTTTTGAGGACTGCATTGTATTTTGATGGTAAAACAATAAAGAAAAAAATCAAGGACGTTTTACCGTGAAAATCAGAACAGAGGTTACCTGTGGCAGGGAGGGAATGGGGGAGGCAAGAAGAGGCAGTGGGGAGGAACTTACCTGGTGGTCCAGTGGTTAAGACTTTGCTTTCCAATGTAGGAGGCAAGGTTTGATCCCCCTGGCAGCTAAGATCCCACATACCTCAAGGCCATAAAACCAAAACATGAAACAGAAGCCATATTGTAACAACTTCAACGAAAACCTTAAAAAAAAAAAAAATGGTCCACATCCCCAAAAATCTTTAAATACAAAAAAAAAACAGGGAGTGCTTAGAGCTTCCAGAGTATGGCATGGTTATATTTGTTGTCCTGCCTGGTAAGGACACTGATGTTGACTATAATAAATCATTGATCTATTGATCTTGGATTTGAACACTCTTTCAAAGGCACATTTTCTTTTATAATTTTTTAAATGTTGAAAAAGAGATAAAGAAAGGATGGAGGGAAGAGGGAGGGAATGAACAGGAAGATTCCAAGGCCTGGAAGAATGAGGCAGGTCCTCCATGAATGAGGTACACTGGTGGGGAGGAGGCAGAGAGAAGCCCATTGATCATGAGCGTCTCATACTCAGTCTGTGTGTCTAGAAAGATCCTCACTGTTGTTACAGAGATGGTGACAACACTGGCTCTCAGTGCCAGAGTTAGCAAAGATCCAGGCCTGCCAGCTCACCAACTTTTCAAGAATAGCAAAATATCTGGATTTTCTTATAATCCCCTGTGTCTTCATTGTTGATAACAAAATCAAACTACTATAAACATTGTTCAGGTCAAACAAAACCCATTTTATCTTCCAGATGAGGTCCTTGGGGTTTAAGGCCTCTGGGTGAAGCGCTCAGAGTTCGGGGGACCAGTCACCCCAGGGGCGTGGCTTTCTCCAGCATGGTTTGGTAACCACCCATCAGCCAGTGTCAGACGTGGTGACTAAGAATGCCAGAAAACAGAAAAACAAAAGAGGGACAGGAAATCAAGGGCGGACCTCATTGAAAGGGTTCACACCAAGATCCAGGATGCCAGAAGGGCCTCTGCACTCAGAGTCTCCAGAGAGATCAGAGACTCAAAGCCCCCAGGAGAACAAAGAGCTGAGTTAGAAGTGAGAGAGACAGTTTTGGACTGCAAGAGCTCCAAAAATAAACCTTTGCCTTTTATCACTTTTCTCTTTTTACTTGCTCTCGACTTGCCTTTAAAAAAAAAAAAACAAAACACTAACAATTCTACAAGCAACCAGAAATGGGGAAAAAAATAAAGCAACCATAGGTTTTTGTGAAGCTGCTTTGTTCATCCTGGCTTAAGCCCACTGGTTTCCAAGGGAGGCGTACACCCGCTCTTTCCCAATGACCCAGCGGTGGATTCCAACCACAAGCCAAGGCCACAGGCAATAGCGGCGCTCTGCATCTGCCTCAGCCCTGGTGGCTGGCTTCCAAGAAGTGCTGGAACATCGGAAGCAGCTAGCAGGGTGCATAAGAAGTGGTCAGCAGTTGGGAACAGCTGGAGGGAGGAGGGCCAGCAAGCAAATATCAGAATTTGGGAAATATGGCTTTGACTGAACAAAGTTCACTGTTGTTTTCCAAGAAAGCAGGACCTGGTTGAGCCACCCCAGAGAACAGGGCGAGGAGCCCAGGAACTGAAGGCTGGCTCTCCAAGGCCTGGGATGCTTGGCCACCCAACAGTGACCAGGGCCATTGCTCTTCCCCTCTGGGCAGAGGACAGGCTCAGCATAAAAGGGGAAAGATGGACAGGCAGTCAAAGCAAGACCAAACTACAGAGACAGACGGCAAGATAAAAGGAAAACAACAAGGCCACTGGCACTTTCCATGTGCTCTATGCAAATTCAGTCTGATGTATCTCCACTAATTAGCACACCTTGAATATTTAGAGTTAGTCAACCCCACAGGTACCTACCTTTTGTAGTGAGCTTTCTGCTCCTAGCAGAGTTGGAGCAGAAGCCCAGCTATTATCTATCAGAAACTCTGCTACAAGGATGAGAGATTGGACTAGCTCACTTCTCATTCTTCCAACTGTAATTTAACAGAACTGGATAATGATGTCCTTATGACAAATGATATTTTTTTCCGAGTATCCACATGTCACGAATCTTAAAGGCACTTAGACCAACCAAATTTTTGCCAATAGTTCTGATTATCTGCAAATCAGCTGATTGAAGTTCTCAGATCTGAAGCACAGCTTATTTTAAGAAATTAAGTTAATTTAGGTAATAGTTTTATTGAAAAGCAATGAACTCAAAATTAATCAGAAATAAGACAGTTCCCCTGTTTAAAATTTTTTACGTTTTTCAAATCATTTGTAATAGACCCTCTGCTAAGAAAAGCGCTTTATAAATTAATGAAATATTCTTGGGAGTCGTTATTTTACTCAAAGGAACATTTCTATTTATCTAATAGCAGGAGTTTCTATGCTTTACATGTTTGTAGCCCTGCCTCACCCAGCCCTGCTCCTGGAACATAATAGGTGCTCATTAGATGTTTGTTGAATGAATCAGTTGTAAAGGCAAAACACGTAAATGGTCCATTTCTGCCAACTGGCAAAAATAAGAGCATTTTGAAGACGTACTGTGTGCTAGAAACCTGGCCAAACAAACTTAACACGTGCTTGTAATTGCTCTCGAGTCTAAGACATGGTTACTATGATAATCCCCATCTTACAGAGGACTCAACTGAGGCTGGTGAGGGACAGGGCCAAGATTCAAGGCCAGGTCTGTCCCACTCCTGAGCCGAAGTTTTCAGCCACCATTTGAAGCTGAATTTCAATCCTCCGCTCTGTGGACACGGAGTGCCATGTGTGGTGAGTTCAGCAGATGGAAACCACAGCGTCGCCCCACGGAGACAGACGGCGGGGCTGAGAAGGCTGACTCCCCCTGGGTAGGCAAACAAACTGCCCCCCCAACTGCTTCTGCACCAGCCATGCAGCCTCCCCTCCCCCAGCCCCTAAATCCCTGCCTGGGCCTTTGTTCTTCCCACAGCTGCTCGGCAAATTCCTTGATTTAAAATTATGATCACAGGTTGAAGTGCTACTTAAAATAATTTTGCCAAATGTTCCATCTCTCTGCGTTGATGAATATAATGGATGAAAATTTAAAGAGGAAAAAAAAAATTTAAGAATTCACTTTGTGGAAGACAAAAAAAAAAAAAAAAAACATGGGCTGCCTCTATGGCATTGCTTTGGGCCTAAAGGATTCTCTCCCACAGGAAGTGGCCCAGAGGCTGCGCGTTCAAGAGCCCTCCACTGATGGGGAGCGTGAGCTGCTGGCAGGTCCAGCTGCCCCAGATGCAGGGAGCAAAGGTCAGGGCGGGTGTTGGGTTTGTTTAAGCATGAGTCAGAGGTAGGGCGGGGGTAGACCCTCAGGTTTCCAATTTCCAATTTCCTGTGCAAGTTACTGATGGACACTGCTTCCCACCCGGCCAGCCTTTCATGCTCACCGCTCTGTAGAACAAAGGCGGATCCACGGACACGTAAATAACCTGGACAGGCCAGGTCTTCCTTCTCTAATTCCAGATTTCTCTCTCTCTGATTCGGAAGAGTTCAAATCCTGAGGGAGGCAGGGCAGGAAGGCAGACCTCCACCAGCACCTGAATCCCTTGAGGCCTAGGACCTGTGGGCTCTTGGTCTCTTCCTCCTGGCCCAGCCCTGAGCTCTGGTTGACGCCTCCAGCTGACCCATCCTTCAGACTGGCCGGGATCCCAAGAACAGGGTGGCCCCTCGGGTGCCTGTGACTCAAGGAACCTGGTAGATTCAGGCCATGATGAGTCATGACAAGGGGTCTTGCATTACACCAGGTTATTTCACGTTAGCTGGACTCCACTTAAGATTTTTTCCCCATTTCTTTTTTTTTTGTTTAAGATTTTTTAATATGGACCATTTTTAAAAAGTCTTCACTGAATTTGTTACAATATTGCTTCTGTTTTTATGTTTTGGTTTTTCGGCCTCAAGGTAGATGGCGTCTTAGCGCCACAGCCAGGGATTGAACTCGCAACCCCGGCATCAGCAGGCGAAGTCTTAACCATGGGAACACTGGAGAAGTCCCTTTGTATCCCATATTCTGAGGTTTCCTCTTTGCTTGAGAGGTTGGTGGGCAGAGAGGAGCCAACCTTGAGCTTTGGGGTGGAGGTGAAAGGCTCTTTTAAATCCTCTGGACCAAAAAAGCCCAAGGAAGCACTTCAACCCATGGGTCCCCGCAAGCAGGCTGCCTCTGAGCGAGCAAGGATTCCAGGATCCCACAGAGAACATGTGCCCCAGGGCCACCTTCAAAGCAAACTGGTCTCTAAAAATCACAGGTCTGCCATTGAGGGAAAACCAGTCTCTCTGGAAATAGCTCATGCTCAAGGTGGGGCTGCCTGTTTATTTGGTGCTGTGCCCATCAAGGACCCTCAGAGGTGATGCCTTTTCATTCTGTGGCATTGCAGTAAGTTTGGCCCGCCGAGCTTAAGGGGAGCTCTGTGTATTTCCATCCGAAAGGGCTTCCGTGTGACACAAGGCCCTGGGAAGAAATGATTGCTCTCAGCCTTTGGGAGCAGGAGGCAAACTCAGGTTCCTGTCCCTTTCTGAGCCTCAGTTTCCTCCTCTTTAAAAAGGACATGATCACATGCACTTCACCAGCTGGTTATGGTGGTTCAATAAGCCCACCAGCTAAGTGTAAGCAGGCGTCTTTAGAGCTATTTCCACCAGAAAAGGCAGAAGCACAGCCGGGCAGAAGTACCTGCTTCCAGGTGGGGGCGGAAGGAGGGGGTCTCTACATGCTGGAACGCTGCCATTCTCTGTCACACCCTCACTGTCCAGGGCCATCTGCTTTGCTGGGAGGCCCATTACCAGATTCTCTCTAAAGTGTTCCCCCATTCCCACTTCCCCAGCCCAGCACGGCCCCATCATGGGCTCCACTCCCAGGCCTTGCCTCTGGACATGTCAGGGAGAGAGGAGAACCAGCTGGACGCATCTCTCCGAGCTAGGGTCACCTCTCTCTCCCTCTCTTTCATTACTCTTTGGATGCCCAGCGTTGCCTGAGCAGTTGGCTCCTCCAGCCCGTTTTAAGGGAAAGAAACATCTCAGGTTGCTTTGAGTTCTGGCTACCCTGTCTACTTTCTACGTGCTCACCCAGGGCGCACAGAGCAGCAGCAGCTGCCCGAGGAAGGGAGTATTTTATCACTAAGTTTGTGTAGAATGACTGGTACCCAGCAATCAAAAAATTTTAAAGCAGAAAACTCTAGAGACAGCGCACCCCTCGTGACCACACTTGAGGTCTGCCCACCCAGCACTCTCATCTCCTGAATGACACCCTTCTCTCTTTCTCTGCTGATGCTTTTATCACATGTATACATGCTAAGTCGCTTCAGTCGTGTCCGACTCTTTGTGACCCCATGGACTGTAGCCCGCCACGCTCCTCCGTCCATGGAATTCTCCAGGCAAGAATACTGGAATGGGTTGCCACTTCCTCCCCCAGGGGATCGTCCCGACCCAGGGAATCAAACCCATGTCTCTTGTGCCTCCTGCATTGGCAGGCAGGTTCTTTACCACTGGTGCCATCTGGGAAGCCCTGCTTTTGTTACAAAAGGTGCTAAGTCTCCACTCTTGGAGCCATGGGGAGAGAGAACTCCAGAGAAGAAGTTATGCCAGGCCCTTCGGACAAACAAAGAGACAACTCCTCCCCAGAGATCACCAGAGAAGCCTGAGAAGGGGCCTTGGTTCCACCTTTCCCTTCTTGAGTGTTTTTTTTTTTCTTCTTCTTCTTCTTTCCCTTTTTGCAGATGGCTGCATTTAATGAGGAAGCGCTGTCAGCAAAAATAGGAAACCTTCAGCCTGGCTGCTCTCAGGGTGTGCATCCCCCATCAGCAGTGAGGCGAGAGCATCACTGCTCTGCAGGGGGGCTCCGTCCACTCAGGTAGAAACAAGTAGAAAAAGCGTGGAGGATGCAATCACGTTTTTTACCTTGTACAGGTGACTTCCTGCAGAAACTTCTGGAAAGAGATAACAGATGTTTTCTCCCACCCAATAAAGTGACTAAAGACCTCTAACCCTGACATTTTGTAGGCTAAGTGAAACACCACCTTCCAGTCTCCCACGTGGCCCTTCACATCTCTCTTTTGAATCCCTTCGGAGGGAGATAGGATTTCCCCCTACCCCCATTTTACAGATGACGTGATTGAGGCCAAAGAAATGAATCGATTTTCCCCAGTGGAACTGGAAGTGACAGGATCAAGAATTCAACCTGTAGTCAAGGTCAGTCTTCATCTGGTCACACAGCCCCTCTAGGGTTTCCACAGCGTCACAGGTCACCCCGGTTATCACACCTTTCAGCTAAAGATGCCAAAATCCCTCATCAGTAGAGAATTAACACCTTCTTGAAGACTTGGAAACTGATGCTTCTAAAAGCAAATAGATTTCCAAACTTTGGGTTAATGATAAAGCCAGAAAAACGCAAAAGACTCCTAGTTCCCTCTCCTCCTTTATCAATATATGACTTAGATTTAGGTGCCAAGTCAAATTTCTCCAGTACCATATCCTTCGTGGTAACTTATTAAAGAGTAAATCAAAGTTTGCTCTAAGAGAAAAGTAAATACACCCAACTTTCCATACCGCAATGGACCTGGAGTCCACTTCCCGGTTCCCCTGCTGACTCAGGCTGTAATTGGAGATAAGTGCCTGGGGTGAGTGTTCCAGCATCCGTGTGCCCCCAGGGATGCTGGAGATGGAACCGCTGTCCCCACAGGAGCCTGCTCCCTTGGCGAGGAAAATCAGACCAAAGGTGATGCCGTGGGTGCAAAGCTCTTCATGCAGGTAGCAGCTGCTTGTCTTTGTGTCTCATGGAGAGAAAAGAAGCCAACGCTTTGTCACATCACCATGAAACCCTGCCGTTCTTTGACTCTGAACTCACCCATAATTGCTGGGAGTGAGGTGGGAAGGGCTGCACTTTTGGACTCAGATGGCAGGGAGGATAAGAACAAAGTTGGCAAAGAGTCAACTCCAATCGCACAGGGAGCATTTTCAGGGAAACAAATAAAAATAGCCAGAAATGGGTCAGACTCAGAGGTTAGAGACAGGAAACTGGGGCAGAGTCCTGAGTAGAAGGATGGAAATGTTACTTTACAGGTCCAAAATCAGACAATCTGCCCCATCTGATTCCCTGCCCCACCCCCCTTTTATCCCTTCTCCTGTCCTTTTGGACGTACAGAAAACACACACTCAAAACACAATGAAAAAGACCAGCGTGCGATTGAATTCTTGCTCCCTCTTCTCAATTCTAAAACTCTTTCCCTCTTCCTTAGGCTGAAGACAACAGGGGTTTGAGTAGAACTCATCTGAGAGGCAGGCAGGCAGGAGAAATGTCACAGATCCTTTGCTTGCCTGTAAGGTTTCTGCGATCTCCATACACGTTGCTGACAGGAGAAAGGGGAGCAAATTAGAAGAAAAGCACTTTGTACTGAAGTGATTGACCTCTTCCCAAGCAGGCTAACATACACCAGCATCCTTCCCGTAACTGCCCCCAGAGGTCTGTGATATTCCATGTGTCACACACAGTGGACACGCACGTGTGTGCAGGTACACAGAGGCAATACACACACCCACTCCACATAGGCCCAGCGCTCCTGCAGGTCCACAGAACACAAATGCACACACAGTTCACACACACACAACACCCATGCACACACGCATAGCCCAGAAAGTGGCTCTTGCTCTCAATGTAACCTTCGGCTCTTGGCGGTTCTCCTGAGCTCCCACTCTTGGCAGGATCACATTTCCCTATGACCTCAGTGACGTGACTGGGGCAGACTTACGGGGCTTACCAGAGAGAGAGAAAGAGAGAGGATGGGCAGAAAATTCTGATGTGCAATAATGCCAGGCAAGTCATCAGGCCCACCCTAGAGGAATCACCAAGATGGGTTCATTTAGTAAGGATCGGCATACTCGACTGATAATTTGCTGGAACACTGGTGCATACCCTTCTTCCAAATGCTATGTCCTCTGAATTCACCGAAAAATAAAAGGAATTTGCGGGTTGTGTCCAACAACACAGGTAATACACATACAAGCATGTACACAAAGAGACATATATACCTACATACAAGCATACCAAGTGTTCACAAGGACTTTGGGAGGAATTGGGGTGTGGAGGCGGCTTCCCCCAAGTTGGCCTCTCTCCCCACTGCAGGCAAAGTACAGAAGTAGCCTTCTAAAAGTAGATTCATCCCACCAAACTGTCACACCCGAATCCCCTCCCGAGCAGTCAGGGGATCAGAAGCCCCATCTGAAGTTTATTTCTAAAGCAGAATGTTTTTCACGCCAAGATAGCCCCACACATCCAGCCAACAGAATTGTTTGTGCGGCGGTCAGTTAGCCGTATGATGCAGGAATGGCACCTGTTTTCATTTATTTCAGGACGCAAGCAGGGGTCCTGGGAGCATCTGTCTCTCCAAGCCTCCCTCTCCTTATGAGAGGCTTTGGCTTCCAGAACAGCACAGCATTTACTCAAGGCTTAAAATTCCCAGAAGACTCAGGATATAGAGATGTTCCTGATGGTCTTTTTTCCAAATCATAAAATGTATTTGAAATCTGCTTGTTATCAATCTGGCCTCAAAGCTAATTGATCAAACATAGACCCACTGAAAAATCTGCAAGAATAGACCAGACAATTTTATTTTTTTAGCTTGGGGTTTTCAGGGAGGGATTTTTGGGAAGTGGGAGAGAAGTCACCCAGTTAAACTCCTGAAGAGCTGGCGCAAAATTCCCTTGTCAAGAACCAGTTTTTTTTTTTTTTAATGACAAAGTCACACAAGAGAGGAAATGAAAAGGGAAATTTTTAGACTTCTCATCCGTCCAGAAAGCCCCGGGCCTGTTTCAGAACCCTGTCAGGGTAACTGTCACCTGCGGTCACAGCACTGCAGTCCCAAGAGGCCTTGCGTCACTGGCCATTATATCAATAAGGAACTACAATCACCAAACCACAAGCCAGCTTCTTTTCTGAGCCCACATGTTGCTTTAGAGGGTTTTTGAACAAGAGACTTTCCTGTTTTTGAAAGCCGTGAATCCACAGGTCTTACAGGTTACTCAAATGATCTTATCACTTGCAGCAACCACTGGCATGGATTGCAAAACTGCCTCCTCCAGCCCTGCCCTCCCCTCACTCCACAGACATCCACTTATTCACCAGCATTGGTACTTACAGGATCATGCTGCCAACTGCTGACACAGAAGAAAAACATAGTAGTTATACATTAAGCTGAACGGTTAGAGTATCTGTGCCAGGTCCTATCCAAACACCATTTATCCACTGACCAGAAGGAGGATAACCACCCTGAAGAAAACCCAACAATAACTGCTCTGCAGTCAGATCACTGATCCATAGTACAGCCATAATGTTTTTCATGCGAACACATACACACGGGGGCAAAGGTAGTGTCAGAAATCATCATGGTTCTTGGAAAAAGATTATATCCATCCCACGGTGTGCAGCACGTCTACTGGAAAATGTTAACTACGTCCCAAACCACCAAATGAGGCTGCCGTCCAGATTGCTAGGAAATGAATGTAGAAAATCGTGGGGAGCGGGCTCCGAGCAACCTGGGTGAAAGATGTAAACTGGCCAATCTAAATCCTCCATGGTATGCAAGTCAGACTTGTTTTTCTCTGGAGCAAAGAGAAAGACTCAGATTACAGAGTGCACTATAGTGCGATGAGCTAAATCCACAAACAAATGTCTCTCTTTCCTGCTCAGCACGGCAGCTCAAGAGACAAGCGCCAAACCTAACAACTGCCCTTGATAGCCATCTCCTGGTTTAACTCCTACCCTGGCCAGGGGCCACTTGGCGTTGCTCAAGCAACGCCTGCAGAATCCATCCTGCACTACCTTGCTAGAGGCGCACCCTCTGGGCGCAGACCTGAAGTTACCAGAGAGCTTCCGGAAGGTGTTGCAAGTCCCTGCTCTCAGTAACTGTCCAATCAGAGCAAAGTATAAACCAGAAAAACTTTTATTCTGCAGCTACACCCAGTGACTCTAAGCTGACTCCACAGAATCCACATGGCAATAATGAATCTAGCAGACGCTTATCTAACCTCACACTTCTCAGTCTTTTTGGGTTAGAATCAACACTTAGCTCATCAAAAAAACACACACTGTCCAAAAAGAACCCGCTCTCAGTTTGAGCACGCTGGTGTTTTGTTGATCTTCTTTTGTTTTTCTGCATTCCAATCAATCTGCTTGCGCTGAAATGTTGAGATAGACGCTGGAAAGCCAGAATGTTGTGATTTTTATGTTTGAGAGAGGATTCCTTCAAAGTACTAAAAATCCTCTCTCTTGTGAAATGCTGAGTGTGAACAAGGAGATGAAGAAAAGCGTCAGAAGTAAATCTCCCAAAAATGATGACAGGTCCGCCGTGGCCTAGCATGATGTATCCTCAGGGGAAAAAACAGTAAAAATCAAAGAATTCTGGAGACTTTCCACCCAGATCAAGAAGACATTTTTAATTATAATCCTCATTGGCAAGTAGTCTACTTCATTTTATGGAAAGCATCCTATTCTTCAAAAATGTTTTTAAAATAATCACTTTTTCTTTCGTCCTCTGGAAAACCCATTGCTATAAAACAAACATAAACGTTGAACAGTTTTCCAATCCCTTCTGACAGTGGTAGTTTAGGACTCTTAGGCAAAATGGGCTTCCCTGGCTCAGTTCAGTCAGTAAAGAATCTGCCTGCAATACAGGAGACCTAGGTTCTATCCTGGGTTGGGAAGATGCCCTGGAGAAGGAAATGGCTACCTGGTCCAGTATTCTTGCCTGGAGAATCCCATGAACAGAGGAGCCTGGCGGGCTGCAGTCCATGGGGTCAAAAAGAGCCAGAAAGGGCTGAGTGACTAGGCACAGGCCTAAACAGTCTTGCCTGACTTGGAAGCTGCTGGACAGTTACCCAACCAGCCTCTCACTTTGGCTGCGTGGACCACGGCTCTGTGTCCTCTCCCCAGGGGATAAACATTGCCCAATGAGGAAAATGTTGCCTCTCCCCTTTTACATCACCACTGACACCCCATCCTCAGGCAGGTGTCACCAGGCCCGCCTCCAGGACTGTATGTTCCCTACTATCCTGGGCTTCCGAGCTCAGATGCCAATGAGGGCACTAGGTAATGGGTATTTTTGACAAAGGACATTGCAGGAGGTCTTTCCACATCACTTGTGGGAGTTCTCTGTTTCGGGTCATCACCAATCCCCATTTCACTCAGATCAACAAGGAAAATAACTCATATGAGCAAATGTAAGATGTCACCTTATAAGTGTGTCTATCCAAAGTTCCTCATGTTATAGAGTGCTCACTCAGTTTCTTTATTTCAAATAACAAAATGCCCTTAAAGGCATTCAATCGATACAAGTTTAAGATGTTCATAGAGGTTGCCTAGAATAGTTGTGGGTGTTTTTGCTTTTTACAATGTTTTAAAATTTTTTTATTGGAGTATAATTGCTTTACAATGTTGTATTAGTTTCTGCTGTACAACAATATGAATCAGCTATAAGTATACATTTTATCCCCTCCCTCTTGAGCTTCCCTCCCAGCTTCCCTTCATCACACCACTGTAGGTCATCACAGAGCACCAAGCTGAGCGCCCTGTGCCATACGGCAGCTTCCCGCTAGCTACCTATTTTCCACATGGTCATGTATATATGTCAAGGCTACTTTCTCAGTTCATCCCACCCTTTCCTTCCCCCGAATCCTGTGTCCACAGGTCCGAAGAACAGTTGTATATTTTTTTAATCAAAGTAAGGTAGGAGTTTTTGTAGTTATCCTTGAAGGTGTGCCTCTAACTGCAAGTAACAGATAATGTAAGCATGTTTTTTAAAGCTCATTTTTTATAAACTTATCATGAAAATTTGTAATCGAAAGAAGAGCATACAGTATGATGATATACTCTCTCTCCAGATTACTAATTACCCAGATTTTTTCCACATTTGCTTCACTGGTCCTTCTTTTTTTTTTTTTGTCTTTTATCTTTTTCTCTTTGCTGAATTGTCTCAAGGAAAATCCCAAACCTCACGTCATTTCACGCTTTGGTATCTGAGTATACATCGTTAAAACGCATGAATATTATTTCCTAACCTAGGCACAACCCTGTTAAGATCTTTAATGGGTTAAGATCTTAACCCTGTTAAGATTTTTAAGCAGGACAAGAAGAAGTTACTTTAGGGATATCATAAATAGCGTGTGAATATTAAGCTTGAGATAACATTTCCAGTGACTGCAAATACAAACTCAAAAATATGTGGGCAGAAGCAAGCTCTGGAAGATGGAGTGAGATCACTCAAAAGGGGGGCTCAAGTGATGACAAAGACAGGTGATGATGAAGAGTCTGGATAATGAGTTCAAAAGGGCAAGATTCTAAATACGTATATTTACACCTATAATTTTAAATAGGCATGTAATGAAACCAATAAATTAAATTTTATAACTAGAATTTTGACTATTCCACTTGCATCATTAAACGTGTACATATTCAACCCAGCCAAGAAAAGAAACACAGACACGGGTGCACACACAGAAGACTTTTGCAACTTGCTCGTTGGGAAATGGGGTATTGCCTCATATTTGGAGTTGCATATATGGTGTCCTCAACCCATTGCCTGCCAGCCCTGCCAAGACTACTCTTCCTAAGGAAAGGATTCCTACTAGCCTCTACTAGACTCCAAGCACAGTGCCAAGCCCTGAATACATTGCCTGGAGAATCCCAGGGACGGGGGAGCCGGGTGGGCTGCTGTCTATGGGGTTGCACCGAGTCGGACACGACTGAAGCGACTTAGCAGCAGCAGCAGCACTCCAAGGGCATCCTGCCAGCCCCATGTTTTCACTGGGAAGAAAACTGAAGCTCCAAGAAAGTGAGTTATTCTCCCAAGGAGAAAAAGATGGAACGTAGGCGTAGGTCTGACTTAGTTCGTTCTACACCGCTACCTCATAAATTCTTTCTTCTCTCCCTTTCTCTAAGTAACCACTTTAGATCTGAGTTGAACCATGTGGCAATATCAAGATTTCTATTATATACTCAATGAAGGAAAACTGGGAGGCTGAGAGAAGGGTTCCCTGCCTGTGTGATTCACAGTATAGCCATCACTCCATTTTGTCATCGCTGAAATTGTTTCCGAATATAATAGTTGGTGGATAAACAATAGATGACACCACCAAATGGGCCTGTGAATTCCGCTAAGACAACAAAACCAGTCACGGCATTTGCAGAAAGGACTTGGCTTGTGGGTGACCAGATGCTCACAAGTATTTATCATCGTCTCTCTGAGCTCTCCTTGCTTTTTGCCCATTTAATCAGACATCTTCCCAACCAGGGCATCCTTACCGGCCCCACTCCTCAACTGTGGGGTGATCCCCAGCAAATCATTTAACCTTTCTCCACTGAAGTTTATCATTAAAAGGCTATATTGGAAGACCATGGCTGAAACAGCCAAATAACATTAACCAATTAAGGTGAAAAGCACCATAGAAATGCTGTAGGGGCTAGGACTTAACTAGTCACATATGGTTTCATGTAAAGCACTCCAGTTCATCAGCTAACAGTAAAAGCATGCGGGAGTGAAATAGACTGGCTGGAAATGAACTGCAAATTGATAAACATTTAGTTGCTAATGCCCTGTTTATTATTTTTACTAGGATAAAAATTAACTTGCCCGGCCTTGGCCAGAAAACAGATTGAACTCTACCATCTGGGTATTGGAAACGGTATTTCTTTAGCCTCGGGTTTCATCCAGGTTACCGCTGCCAGCTCCGATTTTATTTGTCAATAGGCCCTGACTGTCCAGACAACAGAAATGGGGGAGGCTTCTGGGAAGCACAGTCAACGGACCCAAAAGGGTGACTCTCTGGGGAAGCTTAGGACGTAGGGCCGCCCCCCACCATCCTTGGCGTCTCGCATTTCCCGAGAAAGAGGTTGCCACATGGCCCAGGAAACTGCCTTCCTCCAGCGAGGCCAGCGCGGGCTGGAAGGCGGAGTCTAGGCGCAGAGAAGAGAGCACAGTTAGGAGCGAGCGCGGACGCGCGCCGGGTCGGAGGGCGCTTGCAGGGGGATGGGCGCGCGGGGGGGGACGGGGGCGCGCGGGGGGCGGGGACGCGCGGGGGCGGGGGCGCGCGGGGGGCGGGGACGGCGCGGGGCGGGGGGGCGCGCGGGGGCGCGCGGGGGGCGGGGGCGCGCGGGGGCGGGGGCGCGCGGGGGCGGGGGCGGCGCGGGGGGACGGCGCGGGGGCGGCGGGGGCGCGCGGGGGGCGGGCGGGCGCGCCGGGGGGACGGGGCGGGGTCGGAGGATGCAGGCGGGGCGGGGGCGAGCCCAAGTCAGCTCCGCGGACGCCGGCCTGGCCACGTGACCGCGCCCGCTGCGGCCCCAGCTGCAGATGCCGTCCCCTCCCCCGGGCACTTTTCCATCAGCCTGTGAGCAGCTGGATCAATTTACTCGAGCTCCAGCGCCTCGCACCAGCACGGGCTGAATTATTACTCGTGGAAATCCCCTCTGTTTCAGGAAATCAGGTAGCTTTCAAACTCCCAACAATGAATGGCCCTTTGGGTCCAGGGAGAATAACAAAAAATATAAAACCAAAAAAAAAAAAGACTGTAGGCTACAGGTTTCCAAACAGGCTGTTTGGTTTCTAGTAAATTAGAGAGTGGGCGGATGAGGTACCAAGTAATGTTATGCTGGGGAGTGTGGTCTTCTTTGACGTCACCAAAATGTTTCTCCACTGACCGCCCCCCGCCGCCTTTCCCTTGCTTTTCCCTCCTTGGCCCGTGTGCACCCTGGTCTTTTTCCTCCCTCCTCCTTCCCTCTTGCTGTCGCGGAGACAGATGACATAGGGAAGCTCTGGAAAATCGCTCAGAGTTGTGCAACGGAGCTCGCAGGCTCAGAAAATTCCTATATTTTCAAAAACAAAGGCCATGAGGTTGGAGAGGCGGCGGGGTGGGGAGGGGTATAGATCTTCAGCCACTGTCTCAGCCGGCCAAAAATCATGCGACTCAGGCCAGGAGGGGAAAGGCTGCTAAAAAAACCAGCAGCCACCACCACTGGCTGTACGTTCCTCCCATCCTCTCGCCTGATTAGCAGTTCTGTCTGAGGGAACATTCTTCCTGTGGCAAAGAACACATTCTTGCCTCCAGTCGGCTTGAAATAGAATCCTGGAGAGCATGCACCCGCCGCCCTGATGCTGCACCCGGGGAAGAGGGGAGGCAGCCCCCTCTGCTGTGCATTGAATTCTCCAGCACCCTCGCCCCCCGCACCTCTCCCCACCCAGCTGTTTTTCCTATCCTCACGCAAGGGAGCAACAGCTGCCCCCATGTTGACATAGAACGATCTCGAATGAGTGTTCCACGGCTATATACGTAAGCATTTGTAGCCTGACCCTGCTATCTTTTTATTTCCCCTTTAAGTTGACTTTGGGGCCCAGTTGTTTCAACAAGGACCGCTGTGGTCACTCAACGGCAGGGTCCCGCCCACAGTCACATGGTGAGTGTTGGTGGGGCCGGCAATTCTCTGTGTGGCTAGTAATTGTCATGTAGCTCAGCAAGACTGCTTGGTTTCTACAACATTGTAAATCAACTATGCTTCCATTTTAAAAACATAAAATGAAAAAAACGTAGATTCTGATGCAAAAAAAAAAAAAAGACTACTTAGTTTCTAAAGTAACCTGACTCGTATTCTTTACCCAGGCAGCTCTTGAAAAGCAGACATCGGTATCCAGATGTCACCTTAGGGAGTATGGTTCCAGGCAGGGTAGGCTAAGGAGCAGCCCAGGGTACACCTGGGCCTGGTTTTTTCCATCAGTCTCTGGTGACTCCTCCCTCCTCCCTGATCTTTCTCTGATCTAGACAGCAAGAGCCTCAGAGGACCTTGGAACAGGGAGCGCTTTCTAAATCAGAGCCTCCAGATGCTCTTTGCGGGCACTGAGTTCCCCTGAAAAGTCTACTGGCATTGAAAAAGTACACTCACACAAAAATGGAGGTCACGTGCATCTATTCAGAAAGTAGACGTGGAACCAGAACGACTAAAGAATTCATCGTATGTATTTGCAGAGGGTGGGGTGGTGCGAGGGAGTGTCCCAAGTGGGTTGGGTGACACCTCTTCAGCAAGGGCACGGACCACGATCTCTTTAGCATAAGTGTTGGGAGGACCAATGAATGAGCAAGGGGATGAACATAAGAAATGACCTGGAACACAAAGGAGCCCACAGTTTCTGGGAGGTAAGGCGGATGGGCTGGGGCATGTCTGCCAGAAAGAACCATTCTGTTTGAAGGAGAACAGACTTCTAAAGTGTAAAAACACAGGGATTTCCCTGCCCTCCAGTGGTTAAGACTCCACCCTTCCAATGCAGTGGGCACAGGTTCGATCCCTGGTCAGGGAACTGAGATCCCACATGCCACACAGCACGACCAAAAAAATTTGAAAATAAAGTTTTATTTTAAAGTGTAAACACAAAATGCAGTCTGACATAATGACAAGCGACAGTAACATTAGACGACTTGTACTCAACACATCCTATGTACCAGATGTTGCAAGTGTCTTACCTGGCACCACCGGCTTAGTCTTTGTGGCACCCTCCAGAGGTGGAAGCCAGCTGGAGGATCTGTCAGCTCTTTGGGGCACCAAGGAAGAGATTCCTGGACCTGAAAGATTTAGAAGGACTGGAAGCAGATCCAGTCAATACAGTGCAACCCATGTGCATCTTTAAAGTCTGTCCAACCTGCCTGCCTAGTCTTGCCTCCACTGTAGTTTCTGCCTCCACCGGCCATCGCTGAGGGAGGATCCCTGCTCCCCTGCTGACTCACAGAGCAGAGACCCCTCGGAAAGGTATGAGATCTGACCTCCAGGCAGCCAAAGCCAGCCTCCCTGCCTCCACTCTGCTGCTCCTTCCTTCTCTCAGAAATACCAGGCCTTCCACAGATGCATCTGAGACTCACTGATGCTTCCTCCGGGAACACCCCTTCAACACCCCTTCATCGAGGCCCTCACCTTGCTGGGTGACCTCTGGGCCCTGATGGAAGCACCTTCCCACCTCCTGGGACCTTTAGGGACCCAGGCAAGTAGAAGTGATGGCAAGAGCCCTTTCCTCGGGGGCCTCGGGAGACCTTTCACCTTTGAGAGAGGAACAAGAAACATAGGTTTCATCCAGTTGAAGCATTCATGCCTAGAAGTTCTTGTTTATGACTTAGAAACAGGCTCTCCATTCAAGTCGTCACAAGATCCTTTACCTCACATTTCCGCTCAGAAAACACACCTTCTGCATTTGGGGCCACTTCATGGGAAGTCTCCTTTATTCATGGTCTGTACATTGCCCTACTGACCGCTTCTCTTTTCTTCCAGACCTGCTGTGTAGTCCTGGTACCAGAGAGACAGCCCTGCGTACGTGTGTGCTCAGCCACTTCAGTCGTGTCCGACTCTTGGTGACCTCATGGACTGTAGCCTGCCAGGCTTCTCTGTCCATGGGATTCTCCAGGCAAGAATACTGGAGTGGGTTGCCATTCCCTCCTCCAGAAAGCAGCCCTGAGAGGGCATAATTTGAAATCTCATCATTTCAGGTAAAATGTTTCCCTGAGGGAGGGGGTTTGGAGGAGGATCTTAAACCATCTGTTTCCTTCTGGTCACCCAGACAAGCAAGGTGACTGTCACTCTGAGTTTCCATCTCCTCCGGCATCCTAGAACCCACCACCACCCACCCCCAGCCAACGGCTAGGATGCCTGTCACCCACCAATTGACATTCCATTAAAAATTGGGACCAACAACAGGTTCCAGAACACTGCGTCATAACTCAGCAGGTGTGGGATCTACCTGAACAAAAGGACAGAACGCCCAGCCACTGTGAGGTGGCTAAGCAAGGGCTTTGCAAAGCTGTTTGGCTTACAGCACACAGACCGACCTGTGTTCATGTAATGGGGTAAAGATGAAGCAGGTGCCCCAGTGTCCTCCTGACACAGCAAGTTGCCAGCCTCTGCTAAATACACACACCCACACACATAAACACACACTCATGACCTCCAGTGTCCCTGAAAAGATGGCCCATCTCGCAATCAGTGCAGGCTCCCCACAGTCAGACATGCATGTATGCGCGCTACATTGTTTTAGTTGTGTCCGACTCTTAGTGATCCTATGCACCATAACCTGCCAGGCTCCTCTCTATGGATTCTCCAGGAAAGAATACTGGAGTGGGTTGCTGTGCCCTCTACCAGGGGATCTTCCCGACCCAGGGATTGAACCCGCGTCTCTTATGTCTTAGCAGGTGTTCTCTTTACCACTAGCTCCACCTAGGAAGCCCCACAGCCAGAGATGCCTGGCTCCAATTCCAGCAAGCTATACTCACTCCTGAGCCTCAAGCTCCTCTTCTGTAAAGTGAAGCTAGTAATACCTCCTTGAGGGGCTGAGCCAATGCATATAAAACTTTAGACTCAGAGTAAGCACTTCATAACTTGAATCCAAAACAATCCCAAATTGTCCGCAGCAGCAGTTTTCACATTGGCTTTGTGCTAAAGACAATAACATAGCCACTGTGGACAAAGCCGTTTTTATGAACCAGGTGTGTTCCATGCATTATCTCATCTCGACTCACACTAGCCCTGCTAGTTGGGTAGGTGTTAGGATCCTCATTTTACAAATAAGTTTTCTGAGGCTCAGAGAAGTTAAGACACTTGCCCAAAGTCACACAGTCAGCAGTACAGAAATATCTAACATTGAGGTAATCGGTGCTTCAGTGCCAGCCCCAAAGCATGCTCCCTTCACAGGGCTGTGCTGCCTCTTGATGCAGTTAGCACAAGCCGAGCTCTGCTCTCTTTACAAGACAACACGGAGTAAGTGCCAAGTGATTATGCAGAGGGCTGCAGCCTTGCACGTGTGTGTGTGTGCATGTGTGCGTGCACGTGCCCTTGGCCAAGGGCCACACTTTAAGCCCGCATACAGATCTGCCAAAAGCCCATGTTCAAATCCCACCTATTGAAAAGCTCATCTCCGCTTTGGCAGGACAGGCCCTGAAAAAATGTAGGAAATAAACAAGGGCCATTCAAAAGAACTGAACTGCAATTCAAATGAGAAATTCCTTCACAGGAATAAAACTTCAGAAACCAAACAACCAAAGCCCTCAGAAAACGTCGGTAATGATCCATTAATTTTAAGTTATTAGAAAGGGAGAGCAAGAGGTAAACCCAGTTTCTGCATGGGCATCCTCACCCCTTCTCTGAGGGCAGTGCTCACAAGCCTGAAAGGGTTGGCTTGAATAGAGAGGTCACCCCCTGGGGAGCCAGTGGGTGAAATACACTGGAAATGTGCCTAAGGGACCAGCATTTTTTGACACACAGGCTCAGAATGATGAAAAGCACCCTTCTGGGGACTTCCCTCCTGGTCCAGTGATTGAGACACTGAGCCTCCAGGACAGGAGCCATAGGCTCAATCCCTGGTGAGGGAACTAAGATCCCACACACCTCAAGTTGAGCCAAAATACTTTTTAAAATAAATAAATTTTATTTTTTTTAAAGCACTCTTCTGCTCTTTATCCCTCCACACCCGCTTCAGTTTCTCAAATATGGAGACTCCTTCTGAGCTTTTCCTTCTTGGCAATGCCACACTTGTTAAGAAACTAGTATCCTGGAAACCGAAGTGGCCTTGGATGTTGTTCTCTGCTGTGGCAGACCAAACTTTCCTTGCTGAATCAGACCCCATAATATATCAGCTCTGAGTCACACATGAACAGAGGAGCCACTATTAGGAAGAGAGAGAGTGCAGTGATATTTATCAGTGACTAAATCGGAGCAAATAATGAGTGTTGCCTAATCACAGGGCATATTCATATACATTACCTTCCTATGAAGCAAGGTCATCGCTTCGTAGCTCTCAGGATGGTTTCTAACTGTCAATATTTACAGAACCAGGCACTTAACAACACACGCCAGGAGACCTGGCTGTCTCCAAGGATGAGTCATGCCGAATGAAGTCTTCTATCTCGGGGTCACTGCTCCATCCTCACTGACTAGTCATGGGATTATTGAAAAGTACGTGCAGGATTGCGGGCCCTGTTCAGTTCTCTGGAAGAACCAAAATTTATGAAATTGAAGCCTGGGAGGAAAGGATGTGAGTTTAAAAGCATATTCTGTGCTCAGTCGCTCAGTCATATCTGACTCTTTGAGACCCCATGGACTGTAGCCTGCCAGGCTCCTCTGTCCATGGGATTCTCCAGGCAAGACTACTGGAGTGGGTTGACATGCCCTCCTCCAGGGGATCTTCCCAACCTAGAGATCAAACCTGCATTTCCTGCTTTGTAGGCAGATTCTTTACCACTGAGCCACTGGGGAAGCCCTAAAAACGTAATCTGCTAACTAATAAATATAGCTCTGGGTCTAGGGTAAGTGGCAAAGAGATGGCACCAAGACCCGAGTCAGCCTCTGCTTGCAGCAAGATATGTGATAAATAGCCTGAGTGGTGTCAAAGCCATGGCTGGAAAAGTCACCTGCATCATGCAAGACACACACCAAGGAAGGTGGTGCCACTCGGCTTAGAGGGAGACTGGCCACAGTCTTGGATATTGGGGGGTTTTCTAAGGTTATTTATCTATTAATCTCTGTTGCTGTGTGCAGGCTTTCTCTAGTTGCGATGAGCAAGGGCTACTCTTGGTTTTGGTATGCAGGCTTCTCATTGCAGTAGCTTCTCCTGTTGCAGAGCACAGACTCCAGAGCACCAGCTCAGTAGTTGTGGTGCACAGGCTTAGCTGCCCTGCAGCCTGTGGGATCCTTCCAGACCAGGGATCAAACCCAGGTCCCCTGCATCTTAACCACTGGACCACCAAGCCCCAGCTTGGATATTTGAATAAGCAAAGTAGACCCGTGTGCACAACCAGTCCAGATAGAAACCCTTGGCTCCATTCAAGCAATGGAAGATCATTTCTTTGGGTTCTGAAAGCTTAGTTGTTCATGAACCACTCATTTAAAATGCCAGTAACCTCTGGGACTTCCCTGGTGGTCCAGTGGTTAAGACTTCGCCTTCCAATGCAGAGGGTGAGGGTTCAGTTTCCTGGTCAGGGAGCTAAGATCCTATATACCTTCTCAGCCAAAAAAAAAAAAAAAATCAAAACATAAAAGAGAAACAATATTGTAACAACAATAAAGACTTTAAAAGAGACATCAAAAAAATCTAAAATATAGATAACCTCTGGTGTTGCCTCTTGATAAAACCTAAGGCTTATCAAGTAGGGGGATTATGCTTGGTGAGAATCAGGAAGCAAGAAAAAGAGGGCAAGGATGGCAGGCAAGCCAAGCAAGGAGGTTACTGCAGGAGGAAGTGGGCTGGGGAGAGCCCAGCACATGCAGGACATGACTATTCTGGAAGATGTTCATTTGTCTGTATGCAGAAAAGAAAAGCAGCTTCAACCTAAATGTCCATTGACAGAGGAATGGATAAAGATGTGGTACATGTATACAATGGAATATTACCCAGCCGTAAAAAGAATGAAATAATGCCATTTGCAGCAACGTGGATGGACCTAAAGAGTGTCATACTAAGTCAGACAGAGAGGGAGAAATATTGTATGGAATCCCTTATTTGTGGAAATGCTACAAATGGACTTAAAAACAGAAAGAGACCCACAGACTTAGAAAACGAACTTATGGTTGCCAGCAGGGAAGGGATACGCAGGGAGATTGGGAAGGTCATATACACACTGCTGTATTCAAAATGAATAATCAACAAGGACCTACTGTATAGCACATGGAACTCTGCTCAATGTTATGTGCCAGCCTGGATGGGAAGGGGTTTGGGGGAGAATGGATACATGTATATGTATGGCTGAGTCTCTTTGCTGTTCACCTGAGACTGCCGCAACATTGCTAATCAGCTATGTCCCAATACGAAATAACAAGTTTAAAGTTCGAAAAAAAAAAAAAAAAAAGAAAGGAAGCTTCTTTCACATCAACGTTAAATGAAGAAATTGGCACCACGCTTCAGAAACGCCACGATCAGTACAAGTGACCCTGTTGCAAACTTCACCCCCAACATGCAAACAGAAGCTGATTGCAACCATAGGGGCGGTTACATCTCTGCCAAAGTCCACTGGGGACCCAGCACTACGCAACATGGGACAGGTTGGTCAACACTGAGCTCCTGGAATTCCAGTTCCCTTTAAAATCGATGAGCTAAGCTAGGATTGCAAAAGAGACCCATGAGGAGACAGGATTATTACTGAGCTGTGTGGTGCAAAATGTCTTTGATTGAAAAGTGGTGGACACCGTGGAAGAACCAGAAGTATCAAGACATATCTCAGGCACATTTGCAAATGGACTTAGTTTCTTAATAGGCTAGGTCTGTAGGCTCAGAGAAGTTGCCAGAGATCACAAGATTATTGCATGATGACAAGAGCTCCTGATTCCTGAAGACAAGGAGGTCACAGCCCCACCAACACTGGCCAGGGCCAGAAACCAAAGGACATTTCTCCTGTAGCAGTTGCGTGGAGACACAACATTGGCATCATATTTAGTCAAAAAGCGCAACAAGGGATGTACTTCATGATCCCGAGAAAGGTTTGATTGTGGCCCTTTCCAGCCACCATGTATCATAAAACTGGGGCTGGCAAGCACCCTGGGGAAGGCCCTGCCAGCTGAATGCTCACAATGTGTCCACAACAGCTGTGAACCCTTTCCCGGGCCTTCCTCAGGTGCACACACACATTCAGGCTGGCCATGCACATATACATACATGCACCAAGTAAAGACGGTGGAAAGAGAGGTAGCCAGGGGAAAAAAAAAACAAAAAAACGCACTTCTGCAAATACACATGGAAAATACTTTTTGGATGAGTGCTTAAAGGGAGTTAACCCAGCAAAGATGACTTATTTACCTGCTTTATCCTTTGTGGCTTGGAATAAGGATATGATGGCTAGAGCTAAAGCAGCCATTTTGGACCATGAGGTGTTCTTTGCAATAGATGCCAAATTCTAAGAATAGAAAGAAAAGAACATGGAATACTGATGAGTGTAGAACCACTAAAGCAGTCCTAGGCTACCTACTGCTAGACTTCTTTGATATGAGACTGAAATAAACTTCTTTATTGTGTAAAAAACAAAGAGACAAAAGTGCTTCTGATTCTATATGCATTCTACTACAGAGCTTCTGTAGGATGCCAGTCCTTTTGCTGGGGAACCCTCTGTTTCATTTCCCCTGTGTTTCCTCTTTCTGTTGGAGGTAGAGGGAAGGAGAGGCCGAGTAGAGAGGGGTTTGGGAGGAGAAAATGTATAGAGAGGATGGGCCCCTGGCTGTTCCTCTTTCCCTGTATCTATTTCTCTGCTTTGTCTCCAGACCTCCTAGAACACCTTGCATGTGGTCCTGTGCTTGGTGAATGTGTTGAAAGCTTGTACCGGTTTGCTGGGGCTGCCAGAACAAAGAACCACCGCCTGATAGCTTGAACAGAAAACATGTATGTCCTCCCAGGGCTGGATGCTGGAAGTCCACGATCGAGGAGTCAGCAAGGTTGGTTCCTTCTGGAGTCCATGAAGGAAGGATCTGTGCCAGGCCTCTCTCCTGGGCTTGTAGACAGCTGTATTCTGTGTCTTCACACCGTCTTTCCGCTGTGTGTGTCTGGGTCTAAATCTCTTCTTTAAAAAATTTTTTTATTTATTTTTGGCTGTGTCAGGTCTTAGTTTCAATGCATGGGCTCTTCGGGGTCCTCCCTCGTTGTAGCACATGGGCTTAGTTGCCCTGCAGCATGTGGGATCTTAACTTTCCCGATCAGGAACCGAACCTGCACCCCCTGCAGTAGAAGGCAGAGTCTTAACCACTAGACCACCAGGTTATTGTGGTTGTTCAGTCACTCAGTCATGTCCACCTCTTTGCAATCCCATGGATTGCAGCACACCAGGCTTCCTTGTCCTTCAGTGTCTCCCGGAGTTTGCTCAAACTCATGTCTGTTGAGTCAGTGATGCCATCCAACCACCAGGGGAGTCCCTTAATCTCTTCTTCGTATACAGACACCAACCAGATTGAATCAGAGCCTCATTTTTAACTGAAAGCGGCCTCATTTTAACTTAATCCCCTCTTTAAAGACCCAGCATCCAAATACAGCCACATTCTGAGGTCCCAAAAGTAAGAATTTACACAAAAGTGAGGCCAGGAAGGAAGTTAGCAAATGCACAGAGCCGCTACCATGGGCTTGGAGCCACGCCAGACAGCAGAGACCAAAGATAAGAAGATACAGTCTCATTGTGGCTGAATGACTAAATGACAGTCCTAGCAAGTGAGTCAGTGGATGGATCAATGATGAATGAATGGGATGAACAAACATCAAAACTGCTGCTGGAGCCCAGAGAGCTGATTAGACATAACCATACTGCATCCAGAAGCATAGCTGAGTCCAGAGCCAGCAGCCCACTCCCACCTCCATCTACAAAGGGGTCTCAGAGATCATTAGAGAAGCAAAGCTGCAAGGGGGCTTCTATTCCCTGTCCAGGGGAGTCTGACCAGCTCTTGGCTAAAACTAAACAGGATCAGTGTGCTCAGAGATGCTTGCAGATGAAAACCAGACTTTTCTTCATGCTTAGCCTACTACTCCAGGGGAGACCTGGGGAGACACTCCTGCTATGATTCCAGTGGCCCCAGGGCCACAAATCAGATGGAAAGCCACCAGGAGCAGCATCTCAGGTTAGCCAGGGCAGGAAGGAGGACCACCTGCCCACCAGCTGCCATGCAGTGACAGCTGGGGTCCCATCCCTGGGATGTTGACACCCGTGAAATGAGTGAAAGGCTCCACACCCTCAACTCCATCCCCTGCAAATACTCTCTGAGCCTAGAACTGACACCAGGAGCCAGGAAGTCAATGAAGAGGAACAGAAAGGCAAGATTCCTGCCCCAGTCATTATTAACACGTGCTTCTCCTGACTGCAAGCACACCAGCCACGTCACACAATTATTATTATCTGCCCTGTGGCTGTTTACTTAATCAGTAAAGAGATTTCTAAACAGGTCTTTTTGTGGCCTAGTAGAGGTCAGAGTTCCCAGGACCATCAGTCAGAGCCTGCAGGGGGCAGGCCAGCTGTCCATCATCTGATCAAGGCCACTGCAAGCACGGTTTGAACCGGTTCCTGTGGCCTATGTCTGTCAGGCTCCCCGTGAACCCTGGTCATCAGTCAGTTCCTGAATTACAGCACACAGACACACGCCCCAGCGGTCCTTCCCTGCTTGGATGATTCCCTTTTATTGTGTTCCAGTACATTCTCCCTCTGGCCCCAATGGGATCGCCTCTGAGTGGCCTGTCCTTCAATTTTTACTACCGAATCTGTGGCTCAGAAGCCTTGGGTTGGTATTTCCTCTGCCCTCGGAGGGATTTTTATGGGGTTTTTATTTGGTTTCATTTTTGCCATGCTTCTCAGAACGTTTCCTTTGTTCTTCTCACTCTGCTCTGAGCCTCCAAGGCCGTCCCCTCAGAAGATCACACACAGCTGTGGCCTCAAACATGTATCCCCCCCAAAAAAAGATGGTTGAGGAAACCCCCATCTTTTATGGATTTTCAAGCAGTAAAATAATGGTTTCTGAGGGTTCAAAAGGCACCTCCTCCCCTTGGCCAGGCCACTCACTGCAGCCCCTACAAACAGAGGTGAGGCGGCCCAGGACCCCAGCCTACAGTGCCCAGGGTTAGGGGACCTACTGTTTGTCTACCTAGGATGGGCGCCCCCTTCTTTGGAAAATACTGCCACCCCTGAACTGATCATAGCAACCAAATGTGGGCAGCCTCTTGCTCAGAGATCCTCCCCCGACCACAGAGATGGAACCGGGAACTATTGTCTGACCCCCACAAAGGCCATCAGGTGGAACTTTTGAACTCTCGGCCCCCTCTCCAGCAGTGAAGCTGGGAGGTGTGATAAGCAGAAGCTGCTGTCCTGTACCTTCCCTGCCATGTAGAGAAAGCTTATCAAAGAGATTCAAATCCATGTTGGGGTAGACGAGACCAAGATTTAGTAAGTGATGAGAGCGCCTGGCAGGGTCAGGTCCCATTTCAGGCATCCTTTTTGAAGCCCTGAGTCCCTTTTTGAAGCCCTGAGTGATCTGGGTCACATTTCTCTTTCGTGTGGCTAATCAGCCCTGGGATTTCTTTGGAAGGAATGATGCTAAAGCTGAAACTCCAGTACTTTGGCCATCTCATGCAAAGAGTTGACTCATTGGAAAAGACTCTGATGCTGGGAGAGATTGGGGGCAGGAGGAGAAGGGGACGACCGAGGATGAGATGGCTGGATGGCATCACTGACTCGATGGACGTGAGTCTGAGTGAACTCTGGGAGTTGGTGATGGACAGGGAGGCCTGGCATGGTGCAACTCATGGGGTCGCAAAGAGTCGGCCACGACTGAGTGACTGAACTGAACTGAACTGAATAATAGCTTCCCCATGAAACTCACCAGGGAGTAGACTCTGGCCATCCTGCCAAGCAAGACCAGCTGTCCTCAGCTTTGGCCATGGGAACAGGAGGGAAAGGAGAGGAGAAGGGACCATCATCCAAGGTTGTTTAGGACACTGAAATACAGAACCCCTGTTGCAACTCTTGAGAGGATTTCCACGTCTTTAGCAAGTCAGTACTTTCAGGATTGGACACTCTCAGGCAGAGGTCATTATCTGGATAGTTAAAGTGTTTCTTAGAACAGGATTCAGTGATGGTGGTGATGGTGTGTAAGCAGCACACAGAGGATGGAGGTGATCATGACTCTGCTCGTGGGAAGGGAGCAGCAGAGCCCCTGTGTACCATGATGGACAGATGGACTCCACGAAAGCTAGTTCAACACGTCTGATACCTGCCAAAGCCAAGCCCCTCAGAGCCCAAATGTTCTTCCAAATATGACCCCCAAATCAAGCAAGCCCTCTAGATGGCCACAGACCTAGAGAGGCTTCTGCTCCCCAGCTCACTGATCTCTCTCAGCTGGAAGCACAGGCAGGCCTCAAGTCAGAAGGGCTTACCCAACGAGGAGGGAGGCAGAGAGTTCAGCCTAATCCCCTTACCCATCCCAAAGGGTCGGAGGAAAGCCAGCAACCACAGGGGTCAGCGCCTCTGTTCTGACTCCAAAGATTCTAGCTAAAGCAGCCTAGGGCCCCTGGCACCACCCTAAAAAACGGATCCAATCTTGAGTCAGAGAGGAAGCCGACAGTCACTGAATCACCCGTCCACTTCCTTCTACCCACAGCCGCTGGGCCAAGACCAGCAGCCGCTTCCAAGGGGCAGCTCGGTGACCAGTGCTCGGAAAAGCTGAGGCTCTGCAGAAGGGCTAGCAGGGCCGAACCACCGAGACCCACTTCCCCGAGGTGCCCCACCCCCTGCGTTTTCCAAAGTAAAGCTTCATGTCTTGTGACAGCCCCGTTGCTGTCCTGTGCTGCCCTTGGCTGGGTTATTTTTCACTTCCCTGTTCAGAACACAGCCACACTTTCCAAACGCCGTGAATCATCACCACGGAGCAACGGCCATTCAGCCGGGCAGGAAACCACGGAGGGGCAGACCTAGAAGGGACCGCAATCCTGCAGCTGACTCGGGCGCGCCTGGGCATCCCGAGGACCCCATAAAGCCTAGGGGACGGAGCTGCCACTCTGGGGACTCATTCTCCTCCACTGTCTGCCACGGCTGTCCCCCCACTCTCTGATCCACTCTTGCCCTGAGTTCCAGACAGCATTTCTGACTTTGTTCTTACGGCTTTCTTGGTTGTGTTGGCTAACGTGAAGCTGTCATCTTCCCGTGCTGGGAGGGAGAGAAATGGGCAGATCCATGCAAGACCCAGGGAGCTGGGACTTCCCTGGTGGTCCAGGAGTTAAGAATCCAGCTTCCAGTGCAGGGGACCCAGATTCGATCCCTGGTCTGGAAAGTAGGATCCCACATGCTGCAGGGCAACTAAGCCTGCGCGCTGCAACTGACAAAATCCTTGTGCTCAAACAAAGTGCCTGAGCAGCCAAACAAGTGGGGGAAGCTGAAATGGGATGCAGCATGGAGTAGAGTCACTAACAGAACACGGAGTCGGCTCTCTGCCTGCAAGCAGTCTTGCAAGAATGTTACAAAGGTCATCCCTGTCATCCAAGCCTCTTGTTGACCGAAACCATGTGGCCTTCCAGATGCCATTCAGTAAGCACCCGAAAGTAGTCACCAGTGATCCTATGAATAAATCAATCAATGAAAGAGTATCGTCCTCAAAGAGCTTCAAACTGTCCTGTGCTAGGCAACTGGCTCCTCTGAATAGTAACTCTGCTTTCGTGCCAGTGTTGGGTTCTTGTGTAATAAGGAGAACCTAATTTGAAGTCAGTATTTTCGCCTCTATTCAATCATAGACAATGCTACTCGAAAGTAAAGCGCTCTTAGGACTTCCCTGGAGATCCTAGTGGTTACAATTCCGAGCTTCCACTGCAGGGAGTGCAGGTTTGGTCCCTGGTCGGGGAACTAAGATCCTGAGCGCCAAGAGGCACGGCTAAAAAAAAAATGTAAAACAACCTAAGAAACACGAATCAATATGACAATATTGTGTCAGTTTTAACCTATCAGATTGACTAAAACCTTAAATATTAACAGTGGCCAGAGAGTGAGAAACGAGCACTGCCCTATACTGTTGGTGGATGTGGAGTGTTACACATTTTCTGGAGGCAGTTTGATCCTGTGTATTACCATTATTAATGAGTAACATTGACTCCTTCATTTCAAGGCTAGACATTTAGCCTCAGCTGAACAATCAGGAAAACGCACAAAAACGTAAGTAGAAAGAAAGTCACATGACTGTGTGGTAAATAAATATAAAACAAAACCAAGAAAACAGGAAACAACCTAGATGTGATTGAGCCAGTGAATTATACCCCACTTAATAAACTATTAATGCTGTGTAATCGTTGGGACCTCCCAACGGGAGACCAAGACTAAGATGCTAAGACTCCAAGCTCCCAAAGCAGGGAGCCTGGATTCAGTCCCTGGTCAGGGAATTAGATCCCGCATGCCACAACTGAAAGAGTCTGTGTGCCACAACTAAGACCCAGCAAAGCCAAATAAATAAATATTTATTGTAAATAAATAAATAAATGAAAGTACTGTGCAACTTTGTTGTTGGACATGTACATGCAAAGCCAGAGAACAATATTCACAGGTATCATCAGTCTTGTCCGACTCTGTGTGACCCTACGGACTCCCCAGCCTCCCCTGTCATAGGATAAGCAAGAATACCAGAGTGGGTTGCCAGGCCCTCCTCCAGGGGATCTTCCTGACCCAGGGATCAAACCTAGGTCTCTACCTGAGTCTCTTAAGTTTACCTGCATTGGCAGGCAGGTTCTTTGCCTCTAGCACCACCTGGGAAGTCCCTAATAATAATATTCTCCTGGATGATTTTGATAGAAGTAGGAGATAGAATATGTGCAGCCCATCTATGGACTTGTTGATGGCGTGTAGGCCTAAAAGAGACACCTGAAAGGGTTTATCAAGTTGTTAGCACTGCTCATCTCTGTGGAGGTGGATTTCAAGGTGATTTTTACCTTTTCCATATTTTCTGTACTTCTTAAAATTCTTGATAAGAAACACAAAGCATTTTTATGATCAGAGAAAATTATGTATTTGTTTTCATTTTAAAACTGAAAGTAAGACAAAAGTAAGCAAGCCCAAAAGTAAGTCTGTGTCCCTGACAGGCTGCATCTGGCCAAGATAAATTGCGTGTCCTCTTTCTGGTAGAAGGTGGACTGTGGACCATTCTGCCAGGGGGCCTTGGGCTCTGAGTTGTTTCTCTTGAGTTCTGAAGAGTTGAACTGGGTCCATGTTACTTTTTTTTTTGGCCATGCCATGCAGTATGAGGCATCTGAGTTCCCCACCAGGGATCGAACCTGTGCCCTGTGAAGTGGGAGCACAGAGTCCCAACTACTGACCACCAGAGAAGTCCCACATCTAGGTATTTTTAACCAAGAGATCACGTATTAATATTTTTCTAAAATGGGATTATAGAACGTTCGTATATTTCCAAAGGGACCCACTGCAGATCAAAAATTAAGGCCAGTGAATGACGGGGTGGGGCGGGGAGCTGGCGGCTGGAAGAGCCAGTGAATGACGGGGGAGGGGGGGTGGCGGCTGGAAGAGCCAGTGAATGAGAACATGGGTTGTGAACTAGCTTTCAGTTCAGTTCAGTCGCTCAGTCGTGTCCGACTCTTTGCGACCCCATGAATCGCAGCATGCCAGGCCTCCCTGTCCATCACCAACTCCCGGAGTTCACTCAGACTCACGTCCATCGAGTCAGTGATGCCTCTGTCGTCCCCTTTTCCTCCTGCCCCCAATCCCTCCCAGCATCAGAGTCTTTTCCAATGAGTCAACTCTTCACATGAGGTGGCCAAAGTACTGGAGTTTCAGCTTTAGCATCATTCCTTCCAAAGAAATCCCAGGGCTGATCTCCTTTAGAATGGACTGGTTGGGTCTCCTTGCAGTCCAAGGGACTCTCAAAAGTCTTCTCCAACACCACAGTTCAAAAGCATCCATTCTTCGGGGCTCAGCCTTCTTCACAGTCCAACTCTCACATCCATACACGACCACTGGAAAAACCATAGCCTTGACTAGACGGACCTTAGTCGGCAAAGTAATGTCTCTGCTTTGCAATATGCTGTCTAGGTTGGTCATAACTATTCTTCCAAGGAGTATTCGTCTTTTTATTTCATGGCTGCAGTCACCATCTGTGGTGATTTTGGAGCCCCCAAAAATAAAGTCTGACACTGTTAACACTGTTTCTCCATCTATTTCCCATGAAGTGATGGAACCGGATGCCATGATCTTCGTTTTCTGAATGTTGAGCTTTAAGCCAACCTTTTCACTCTTCTCTTTCACTTTCATCAAGAGGCTTTTGAGTTCCTCTTCACTTTCTGCCCTAAGGGTGATGTCATCTGCATATCTGAGGTGATTGATATTTCTCCCAGCAATCTTGATTCCAGCTTGTGCTTCTTCCAGCCCAGCGTTTCTCATGATGTGCTCTGCATAGAAGTTAAATAAGCAGGGTGACAATATACAGCCTTGACATACTCCTTTTCCTGTTTGGAACCAGTCTGTTGTTCCATGTCCAGTTCTAACTGTTGCTTCCTGATCTGCATATAGGTTTCTCAAGAGGCAGGTCTGGTGGTCTGGTATTCCCATCTCTTTCAGAATTTTCCACAGTTTATTGTGATCCACACAGTCAAAGGCTTTGGCATAGTCAATAAAGCAGAAATAGATGTTTTTCTGGAGCTCTCTTGCTTTTTCCATGATCCAGCGGATGTTGGCAATTTGATCTCTGGTTCCTCTGCCTTTTCTAAAACCAGCTTGAACATCTGGAAGTTGACGGTTCACGTATTGCTGAAGCCTGGCTTGGAGAATTTTGAGCATTACTTTACTAGCATGTGAGATGAGTGCAATTGTGCGGTAGTTTGAGCATTCCAAACTAGCTTTAGAGAAAGTAAATATTTTGACTCTGCAGACTGTATGATCTCTGCCCCAGCTACTCAACTCTGCCCTTGTACTATGAAACCAATCACAGATCATCTACCAACAAATGGGTGAAGCTGAGTTCCAATAAAACTTTATTGACAAAATCAGGCTGTGGGACAGATTTGGCCCAGGCAGTAGGGTGCCAACACCATGCCTACCCTCCCCTCACCCCCACCCCGCCCTGCTCGCAACGGAAGCCAAGTAATCGATGACCTTTCCTTTATTTCAGATTCTGCTTCTGGTCAGGAACCAAACGATTCCTGCAGTGGGATCCAGCTCTTCAACAGAGGCCACCAAGGAAGTTGGGAAACACATAAAAGGAATTTGCTTCACTTTTTCTTTAAACAACAAGTCCTTTGAATTTCTAATTGGAAATTTTCACACATGAATTGAGGTAGTTGCAACTCATTTCCTTCAGTCCCGCTGCCCTCCTTCATTTGGAGCAAAATACTTGTTGAATTGTGGAGCGTGACCTTTGACCTCTGATGGCTGCCTGCAATCTACTTTCCTGGCTCATTTGCATAAAGGGTGTTAGAAACCCTCTGGCACCTTCTTCTCATCTCAGATAAAATTCTGACTTCCTTGATCTACTAGGGAGTAAAACAAGATCTCAAGACAAAACAAGCCCAGGCGGGAACCAGAGATTCCCTGTCTCCTCCTGTCTTGGCCAAAAAAAAAAAACCTCTTCAACTCAAATCAACATCTCCCTCATGGTGCTAAGTGGGGCCCTTCGAGGACCACTGCCCAGAGGACACAGTCTGGATCCAGGACATCCCTGCTCTTGAGATTTACTGACAGCAACAGAGACATTTTCTCTATTGGACCCTCACCCAAGATGGGTCATTCCCCTGCCCCACAGACCCTCACCCATTGACTTCTGAGAAGGCAGAGATGGAGAAAGAGCCAGGTCTAAGAAGCCTGCTTCTGCCCTGACTAGGGAGTAAGGGAAGGGCAGAGTTCAAGATGAAAAGGACAGCAGACAGCACCTCCCCTCCCCCCGCATCACACAGCCTCTGCTAAATGTGGTAGGAAAAGAACTGAGTCATGTAGTCCTAACAGCAACAGGCACGTAACACGAATATTTTTCCATCTGTGTGCCAAATATCCTTTGGGAATGCTTGCTTACAGGTGAGGATGTGCTTCTGGGTTATTCTAGACTGTTTTCACAGTTCGTTAGGACACACAGAAACAGCTCTAAGGAACTCAAGAGGTGAAGAAGCCTCCTTAGAAGAGAAGAACAAAGAGTGTCAGAGACCTGGGGACATGCCAAGGATGAGCCGGCGCTGAGTCTAGGGCTCTGGCTTCCCGTCTGGTGTCCTGATCGCCGGCTGTGCCTCCATCAAGCTGGGGTCTGCTGAAAACCCAATTTCCCAGCATCTCAAGTGGCTTCCAGGAGATTCAGAGGTGCCCTTTTTCTTCCTTTTTCTCTTTATATCCGGATATGCTTCCTAACCTTCCATGGAAAATCCCTGAGTCGGCCACTTCCTGTTTTTGTTTTGTTCTCTAACCAACCCCGCTTTGGCCTTTTGTCCTTTGTCTTGATCTTCATCTCAAACTGAGAAAGAATCTCCAGCTCCAAGCAGTTCCCTGGCAACTAAAGTTTGCTATCTCATCCCTGCTCGCTCCCTGTAGGTGCTTCTATAAATCCTCACTCTTACTGGTCCTCACCCAAAAAGGGGATGCTAAAAAGATTAGAGATCCGTTTGGGGAGATGCTTGCCCAATATAAATGCAAACTGTACTAACAATTGTTTTTCAGTTCCGATACACTTTTATTTGGGGTGAGGCGCATCCTTTTGCTTTGTTTGGACAGCTAGACGAGGAGCTGGAAGGGTGCCCTCGGTGATGGGCTGTGGTTTTTCCTTCTTTCCACTGTTTTGTCCCTTCCTCCGGGCCCTGCATTCCTGGCATATTTGGAGAGAGTAGGAGCTGGCCTGAAGCCACTTTTCTGAGAATCTTCTCAGTTCTGCAGTCCAGTTTCCACAGCAGTCTCTTTGCTTTGTTTATTCTTTGTGTCCCACTTCTGGGCAAGTACCAGATGCTACTAGATACAACTCCAGCCATGGACAGCATGCCCTGGCCAATGGCTCCAGTTCAGGCTGGCTGGAAACTCCCGGCCACCAGCTCCAGAGGGAGAACGTGTGAAACAGTCAAAGAATGTGTGAACCATGCGCCAGTCTTGGGGGGAGTTTCCCCAAACACATCTAACACATACAAAGAAAAAAGGAAGAAAGAACCAAACAGTAAACCACCACTGCCTTCAAGAATTTGCTGTGGGAGCAGGTGTCCACTGTAGCCTCATGAAAGGCTCTGGGCTGAGATATCTCCCTGGGTGACCTTTGCTAACAAAGTGACATTCTCCGTTCTGTGCTCTCCCTGGGGATGCTGTAAGAGGCTGTACCAATGTTGAGAGCCAGGTGGTTCCAGTTGAAAAGAATGATCCAGTTGGAATGTAATATGGTAACACCTGGTTCCATCACTGTCTGTCAAGCCCAGCTAGGTCCACCTTAAATCTTACCTTGAGGAAAGGTCCACCCAATTCATATCACAGGAAATCTGAAGTTTACTCTCTTCTCCAAATTGTTTTCAATTTCCCAGGAGGGAAAGAGATTGATTCATTCTGTTAATAAGCAAAGGTCTTATTTTTCCACCTTTGGTCATATAAACATCACAGGAAAAAGAAAGAAAGAAAAGCTTCATGTTCAATCAAAAAACTGTTCCAGCATTTTAAAAAAGTCAAGTGGAGATAAAACAGATGATTCTTCAGGAAAAAAAAATAGTAACTGTATCTCCCAAACCATAAAACTGTAAGTTATCTAATGTTTAACTCCCTCAACAAAAACCTTGTGGAATTGTTTTGTTTTTTTTTTTAATAGTTTAAAACATAGACTGTGCAGGAACAACAGCTCAGATGATTTCAGGTTTCTTATAGCTTTAGATAAATCAACCACAGGACCAAGAAAACCAAGGATGCTGAGAGAATGAATGTGAGTCCAGCTATAATATACAATTCAGAGTTCTGATAGTACACCCATATTCATAGCAGCATTATTCTTATTAGCGAAGGAGTAGAAGCAACTCATGGAGAAGGGCGTGGCAGCCTGCTCCAGAATTCTTGCCTGGAGAATCCCATGAACAGAGGAGCCTGGGGGGCTGTAGTCCTTAGGGTCACAAAGAGTAGGACAGGACTGAAGCGACTTAGCACACACACACGCAGAAGCAGCCCAAGTGTCCATCAGTGGGTGAAAAGATAAAATGACTTGGAATATAAATGGAATATTATTCAACCTTTAAAACAAGGAAAGTTCTGACACAGCCTACAATATGGGTGAATTTTGAGGACAATATGTAGATGAGGGCTTCCCTGGTGACTCAGATGGTATAGAATCTTCCTGTAGTGCAGGGGACCTGAGTTCAATCCCTGGGTCGGGAAAGATCCCCTGGAGATGGGAATGGCAACTCACTCCAGGATTCTTGCCTAGAGAATTCCACAGACAGAGGAACTTGGTGGGCTACAGACGATCAGGTCACAAAGAGTCAGACTTAGCAAAATACAACAAAGCAAATAAACAACTTAGCAAATGAAAAACAACAACAAATGCTACATGAACTGAACCAGTAAACAGAAGAACAAGTACTGTCTGAGTCCTCGAGGTCCCTGCTGCTGCTGCTGCTAAGTCACTTCAGTCGTGTCCGACTCTGTCGACCCCATAGACGGCAGCCCATAAGGCTCCCCTGTCCCTGGGATTCTCCAGGCAAGAACACTGGAGTGGGCTGCCATTTCCTTCTCCAATGCATGAAAGTGAAAAGTGAAAGTGAAGTCGTTCAGTCGTGTCCGACTCTTAGTGACCCCATGGACTGCAGCCTACCAGGCCCCTCCGTCCATGCGATTTCCCAGGCAAGAGTACTGGAGTGGGGTGTCATTGCCTTCTCCAATACATATATATATATATATAAAGCTGGATCACTTTGCTGAACAACAGAAATTAATACAACATTGTAGTTCAGTTCAGTTCAGTCGCTCAGTCGTGTCCGACTCTGTGACCCCATGAATCACAGCACACCAGGCCTCCCTGTCCATCACCAACTCCTGGAGTTCACTCAAACTCACGTCCATCTAGTCAATGATGCCATCCAGCCATCTCATCCTCTGTTGTCCCCTTCTCCTCCTGCCCCCAATCCCTCCCAGCATCAGAGTCTTTTCCAATGAGTCAACTCTTCACATGAAGTGGCCAAAGTACTGGAGTTTCAGCTTTAGCATCATTCATTCCAAAGAAATCCCAGGGCTGATCTCCTTCAGAATGGACTGGTTGGATCTCCTTGTAGTCCAAGGGAATCTCAAGAGTGTTCTCCAACACCACAGTTCAAAAGCATCAATTCTTTGGTGCTCAGCTTCCTTCACAGTCCAACTCTCACAGCCATACATGACTACTGGAAAAACCATAGCCTTGACTAGATGGACTTTTGTTGGCAAAGTAATGTCTCTGCTTTGCAATACGCGATCTAGGATGGTCATAACTTTTCTTCCAAGGAGTAAGCGTCTTTTAATTTCATGGCTGCAGTCACCATCTGCAGTGATTTTGGAGCCCAGAAACATAAAGTCTGACACTGTTTCCACTGTTTCTCCGTCTATCTCCCATGAAGTGATGGGACCAGATGCCATGATCTTCGTTTTCTGAATGTTGAGCTTTAAGCCAACTTTTTCATTCTCCTCTTTCACTTTCATCAAGAGGCTTTTGAGTTCCTCTTCACTTTCTGCCCTAAGGGTGGTGTCATCTGCATATCTGAGGTGATTGGTATTTCTCCCTGCAATCTTGATTCCAGCCTGTGCTTCTTCCAGTCCAGCACTTCTCATGATGTACTCTGCACAGAAGTTAAATAAGCAGGGTTACAATAGACAGCCTTGACGTACTCCTTTTCCTATTTGGAACCAGTCTGTTGTGCCATGTCCAGTTCTAACTGTTGCTTCCTGACCTGCATATAGGTTTTTCAAGAGGCAGGTCAGGTGGTCTGGTATTCCCATCTCTTTCAGAATTTTCCGCAGTTTATTGTGATCCACACAGTCAAAGGCTTTGGCATAGTCAATAAAGCAGAAATAGATGTTTTTCTGGAGCTCTCTTGCTTTTTTCATGATCCAGCAGATGTTGGCAATTTGATCTCTGGTTCCTCTGCCTTTTCTAAAACCAGCTTGAACATCTGGAAGTTCATGGTTCATGTATTGCTGAAGCCTGGCTTGGAGAATTTTGAGCATTACTTTACTAGCATGTGAGATGAGTGCAATTGTGCGGTAGTTTGAGCATTCTTTGGCATTGCTTTTCTTTGGGATTGGAATGAAAACTGATCTTTTCCAGTCCTGTGGCCACTGCTGAGTTTTCCAAATTTGCTGGCATATTGAGTGCAGCACTTTCACAGAAGCATCTTTCAGGATTTGAAATAGCTCAACTGGAATTCCATCACCTCCATTAGCTTTGTTCATAGTGATGCTTTCTAAGGCCCACTTGACTTCACATTCACACCATTTTGATTATCTTGGTGGTGAAGATCTTCTTTGTACAGTTCTTCTGTGTATTCTTGCCACCTCTTCTTAATATCTTCTGCTTCTGTTAAGTCCATACCATTTCTGTCCTTTATCGAGCCCATCTTTCCATGAAATGTTCCCTTGGTATCTCTAGTTTCTTGAAGAGATCTCTAGTCTTTCCCATTCTGTTGTTTTCCTCTATTTCTTTGCATTGATCACTGAGGAAGGCTTTCTTGTCTGTTCTTGCTATTCTTTGGAACTCTGCATTCAGATGCTTATATCTTTCCTTTTCTCCTTTGCTTTTTGCTTCTCTTCTTTTCACAGCTATTTGTAAGGCCTCCCCAGTCAGCCATTTTGCTGTTTTGCATTTCTTTTCCATGGAGATGGTCTTGATCCCTGTCTCCTGTACAATGTCATGAACCTCAGTCCATAGTTCATCAGGCACTCTATCAGATCTAGTCCCTTAAATCTATTTCTCACTTCCACTGTATAATCATAAGGGATTTGATTTAGGTCATACCTGAATGGTCTAGTGGTTTTCCCTACTTTCTTCAATTTAAGTCTGAATTTGGCAATAAGGAGCTCATGATCTGAGGCACAGTCAGCTTCCGGTCTTGTTTTTGCTAACTGTATAGAGCTTCTCCATCTTTGGCTGCAAAGAATATAATCAGTCTGATTTCGGTGTTGACCATCCGGTGATGTCCATGTGTGTGCAGGAGGGCCAAGAGGAGCTACTCCACATTCAAGGTCAGGAGGGGCGTCAGTGAGGAGATTCCCCTCGTCCAAGGTAAGGAGCAGCAGCTGCGCTTTGCTGGAGCAGCCGTGAAGAGATACCCCACGTCCAAGGTAAGAGAAACCCAAGTAAGACGGTAGATGTTGCAAGAGGGCATCAGAGGGCAGACACACTGAAACCATACTCACAACATTGTAAATCAACTATATTTCAATTTTAAAAGTCAGCAAACCCACCAAAAAAAGAGAAATGGCTAAGATGGTAAATTTTATGTTATGTATATTTTGCCACAACCTAAGCATGTGAAAGTTGCTCAGTCATGTCCGAGTCTTTGCAACATAGACCCTCCAGGCTTCACTGTCCGTGGGAATTCCCAGGCAAGAATACCAAAGTGGGTTACCATTCCCTCCTCCAGAGGATCTTCCCAACCCAGGGACTGAACCCAGGTCTCCTGCCTCGGAGGCAGATTCTTTACCATCTGAGCCACAACTTAAGCATACTTTTCATTAAGTTTTTTTTAAATTCACAATTCTGAATAAAGACTATTGAGAGACTAAATCTGCCCCCTCCATATACACATACTAACCAGCTCTTCTCTGAGAAACTCATTGATTGTGCCTTTGTTTTGGAGCCCATGGAGAGTCGTGAATCCACACACCCATGTTTCTGTTTCAGAACTGAGCAGGAGACACCACATATCCAAGAGGCAGAAAAAGAGCAGCTCTTTGACTGATGTAAAAACCAAGGTCGTGGAGGTTCCATAGCTTGCTTGAGGTTACACAGCTCACAGGGTCTGCCCCTGATTAAAACTCCTGGTGACATATCTCCGGATTACAGTGTTGAGTAAACAAGAGACAAAACTGACCCTGGTCTGTGGAGAGATGGGAGCATGTCAGGACTGATTTTCTAAAATGGGTTCTGAAACCAGTGCCATGGCAGACAAAAACAATCCAGGAGGACTTGGCATTCATTTATTTAAAGCATGTTCACAGAGCCCCTCCATGGCTGTGCTCCCTTCTGGCTCATCATCCCGAATCCTGATCCCTCCCAGTGCCCTGGGCAGTGGGGGTTGCAAGATGCAGGCATTCCAGGAGCAATCCCAAAACAGGGTGATAAGTGCAGAGACAGCAGAAGCTGTGAGCATGGGTGGAGCAGGGAGGGGCACCCCAGTGCCCCCACCCTCAGAGAGGCAGTGCATCCAGCTGAGTGCTGGGCAGGTAGGTGGGGTCTGGAGCCGGGGAGAAAGCATTTCTCTGCTTTCCCTTTTTTTTTTCAATTAAAGTATGGTTGATTGACAATAGTATTAGTTTCAGGTATACAACATAGTGATTGAATATTTTTACAGATTATGCTCCATTTAAAGTTGTTGTTCAGTTGCTCGGTCGTGTCCAACTCTTTGCGATGCCTTGGACTGCAGCACACGAGGCGTCTCTGTCCTTCACCATCTCCATTTAAAGTTATTACAAATTGATGGCTATATTTCCCTGTGCTGTACATTATATCCTTGATGGTTATTTAATCACACTAACTTGTAAATCTTAATCCTTTACCCCTTTATGTCCCTCCCATTTTCTCTCTCCCCACTGGTAACCACCAGCTCGTTTTCTATATCTGTGAGTCTGTTTCTGTTTTATTCATTCGTTTTATTTTTTAGATTCCACATATAAGTGATAAAATAGAGTATTTATCTTTCTCTAACTTATTTCTCCAAGCATAATATTCTCTGGATCCATCCACATTGCCACAGATGGTGGTATTTCATTCTTTTTCGTGGTTGAGTAATATTCCAATGTGTATCTCTACCATATCTTCTTAATTCACTTGTCTGTTGATGGGTACTTGATTGCTTACCTGTCTTGCCCACTGTAAATAATGCTGCTATGAACACTGAGGTCCATGTATCTTTTCCAATCTTTTTTCTTTTCAGATATATCCCCAGCGGTGGAATTGCTGGATCATATGGTAGTTCTATTTTTTTAGTTTTTTGAGCACCGTCCATACAGTTCTTCTGGAGAAGGCAATGGCACCCCACTCCAGTACTCTTGCCTGAAAAATCCCATGGATGGAGGAGCCTGGTAGGCTGCAGTCCATGGGGTCGCTAGGAGTCAGACATGACTGAACGACTTCACTTTCACTTTTCACTTTCATGCATTGGAGAAGGAAGTGGCAACCCACTCTAGTGTTCTTGCCTGGAGAATCCCAGGGACAGGGGAGCCTGGTGGGCTGCCATCTCTGGGGTTGCACAGAGTCGGACGTGACTGAAGCGACTTAGCAGCAGCAGCAGCAGCATACAGTTCTTCACGGTGGCGACAGCAATTTACATTCACATCAGCTGCCTACAAGGGCTCCCATTTCTCCTGCTCCTTGACAACATTTGTTACTTGCAGTCTCTTTTGATGATAGCCATTCTGACAGGTGTGAGGTAATATCTCACTGGGGTTTTGCTTTGCATTTCTCTGATGATTAGCAATGTTGAATCAGCTTGCCTTTGTAGCAAAAGCCCTCAAATGAGCCTTGGGAGCAATCTTGGGGCCAAATGCTTTCACTCTGGGGTCTTAAATGTCATGTTTCCCTGATGATCCTCAAGTTTGTCTCTCCAGCCTCAACCTCACTCCCAGAGCTTCAGACTCAGACACCCACCTTCCTCAAAATGAGTCTCCTCTTCAGGGAAAAGCAGGCCCATCATCATGGACCGGCTTCCTTCCCTTCATGCCTGATGTCACCTAGGGTGGCTCCAGCAGCTTCAGCATCTTCTACCCATGCACCCCATCGCCTCTCCCCTGGAGCATGGGCGGACCCTCCTAACCACTCTCCCCCACACCCGTGTCCACATTCCCCACACGGAAGCCTGGGGTGATGGGCACAGCTGTGAATTCATGCCATCAAAATCATTCATGATGTGAGCAAGGGGGCACCCACTGAATCCACTCCCCAAAGGGCTGCTTCCCTTCAGAGCATGGCCCTGCATCAGCATACGCTGTGTTTCTCTAAACAGCCCCTGTGGATGCTGAGATTAGCTCCAGACTAAGTCGCTGCCCCTTCATCTTACTGCCTCATTTGGAGGGCTCCTCAGGAGCTGTGCCACCGGCCCAGAAAATGGACTGAGATGTGCCCTTGATCAGACAACACCTTTCTGAGACATGAGCCCAGCGTGTTGGTCCTGCCTCTCTGTAGCCTCGACCCCCAGCCCCCATTCCCAGTGTGTGAGCCATGGGGTGGGTCCAAGGCCACCTGCTCCTCTGTCTGCATGCGCGGTCCCTGCTCTGCCCTTCTCCCTCCTGGGACTGCGAGTTTCATCTGGAATGGGCCCTGGAAGCCTTCAAAGCTGGGCCCACCAGTTCCCGAGGTGAACTGAACCACAAAGGCCCTTTCAGCCCTACATCCCCTTTCTGGCTTCAGCCCCACGCCACCCAGCACCTGTCCCATGTCCCAGGCCATCACTGGTGTGTTGGACAGAGAACAGATGCACAGGGAACAGTCCCACGCACAGGGACTGGCGTGCATGCCTCATGCCCATTGACCATAAACCTAGAGGACTATGTTTTTTATTTATTTTCAATTGGAGGATAATCTCTTTACAATGTTGTTGAGGTTTCTGCTGTGTAACTATGTGATTCAGCTCTAGGTATGTATATATATGTCCCTTCCCTCTTGAGCCTCCCTCCCACCCATACCTCACCCCACCCCTCTAGGTCATAACAGAGCCCCTGGCTGAGCTGCCTGTGTTATACAGAATCTTCCCACTGGCTCTCTGTTTTACACACGGTGATGTGTATGTTTCCACGCCACTCTCTCAATTTGTCCCAACTTCTCCTTCCCCCGCTGTGTCCACAAGTCTGTTCTCTAGGTTTGTTTCTCTGTTCCTGCCCTGCAAATAGGAGAACTATGTTTTTGTATACACACAGGCATATGCTTGCATGCACACATGGTCACATGTGTACATGCATGCACACACATGCACGTAGGCGTATGCATGCACACTTTGTACATGTGCATGCACACAGGTACGTGCACACACAGGCATATGTGTGTGTGTGTTGTTCAGTCACCCAGTCGTGTCCAGCTCCCATGACTGCAGCATGCCAGGCCTCCCTGTCCCTCACCATCTCCCTAAGTTTGCCCAAGTAAATGTCCATTGCATCAGTGATGCCATCCAGCATTAGGGACTTTTCCAATGAATCTGCTATTCACATCAGATGACCAAAATACTGAGGAGCTGAGGTTGAGGAGCTTCAACCTCAGCATCAGTCCTTCCAATGAGTGTTCAAGGTTGATTTCCCTTAAGATTTACTGCTTTGCTCTCCTTGCTATCCAAGGGACTTTCAGGGGTCTTCTCCAGCACCACAATTCAAAGGCATCAATTCTTTTGCATTCTTCTTCTTTATAGTCCAGCTCTCACACCGCTGGGAAGACCACATAGCTTTGACTATATGGACCTTTGTCGGCAGAGTAATGTCTCCGCTTTTCAACACACTATCTAGGTTTGTGTGTGTGTGTATATATGTGTGTGTGTATGTATGTGTGTGTACACATGTATATCTACCTCTGGATTTTGTGTGCATATATGTGCGTGCATGCATGCACATGCCAAAACCAGCCCAGGACCTGGCTGGTTTTGTCAACAAAGTTTTATTGGAACATAGCCGTTTCATTTATATATTTTACATATTATCTTTGACCACTTGGGAGCCCTAATTGCAGACTTGAGTAGTTGCAACAGAGTCCATCTGGTCCACAAGAATATTTATTGTCCAGTCCTTTCCAGAAAGTTTGCTGACCCCTAAGTTAAATTATGATTCTTCTATATGCAGTTATATGCAACTATTAAAATGACTACATAAATCTATAATTATGGCCCTGGAAAATTGTTATGATATATGACTAAGTAAGAAAATCAGTTGGCAAAGATTGATTTCACCCCATTCTTATAAAAGGAAAAAATATTCAACTTAATGTGCATATTTGTGTAGAAAAATACATACATTTCCTCTAGAAAGTTATGGAAAGAGGGAGATCATAGGTGATGTCTTCATTTCTTCTTTCTACTTTTATTTTTATGCTTGATTAAAAAAAATAATGACTACACCTTACGTTTTCATTTAAAAACTAATAATAGTGTTTTTTCATCTTGGGTAAAGCTGCTTGCCTCCCCCACCCCCACTGATAGCTGAAAAGGAGCGTTGGTGTTTGGTGGGGCCCATGCCATGGGTCAGCCTGGCTTCTGGGAGGGGGAGTTCCTAGGAGCGGCCCAGAGAGACAGCCCCTGGGAAAAGCAGACCCCACTGATAACCTGGGAGGGGCTCAGGCCTGAGCATATTCCATGGGTTCCATCCATCACACCCTACTTGGCAGAAAAATAGGCCAGAGAACCTCCTGCCCAACTCAGTCCTGGCCCCCACTGGCACAGGGCATCACAGGGCATGTAGCCTGGCACTATGTGTCTGGTTGCTGTGGAAACAGAAGCACAGCGTCCAAACACGAATGGCTTGTTTTTAGAAAAGTCCCCCTCGTGCCCTGGCCACACTCCAGGGGGAGCAATGCCATCCCCTCTGACAGCTCCCCAAATCGACTCGGCTCAGAGGATCACGGGGGTCCCCCCTCACTACAGGAGCTGCAGGCAGTCCTTCCGGAAAAGCTCTAGAGAAAGTCCAAACCCTGACAAGCCCTGCTCCTGGAAAGAGTGCAGCCGTCCCCTTCACAGTCTGTTCTGAGGAACAGACCTCAGAACCCTCTGCACCACAGCTCTTGGGTGCCCAGTTTCCCAGCAAATGCGTAAATGATGCTCGCTGCTCCTGGAGCCCTGGTCTCCCCTGCCACCTGTGTCAGGCATTTCTCCGTCTTTCTGCATCAGGCCCATGCTACATCCAGTGGCCCAGAAAAACAGAGAGAGAAATGCTTATCCCCCAGTGAAGACACTAGAGCCCCTGCCCTGCTGTCATTTATCTGTAGGTTTCACCACATCATCAGTGTCAAGGAAAAGAGAGCGAGTACAGACTTCTTGCTTGAGTGGATCATGAGCCTGGCAGGTTTTGAAGGAAGGTGGAGACAGAGAACAGGAGAGTGTGGGAGACTATTTCACTTCCCCAGGCAGTGTTTCCAACATTCCAGAGGTAGCAAGGATGCAGCTGTCCCTCCTCCATTTCCCTGTGTGACTGGAGTTGCAGAGGTTGGTTGTCTCAAAGCAAAGATTGCCCTGGGCCCCGCCTGTATGCAAATCTCTGTAAAGAAGAGGGCTGTGTTCTCCTGGACTAGCGCCTGGGTTTCTCCTTTGCTCCCATGTTCTGCCTTCTCCATTTTGAGTGAACCAGCAGCCCTGGCCCCAGGGAGCAAGTCAAGGCCTCTCTGGGTGTGGTCAATAGCTTACATGGCCCCTTATTTTGTTAGTCGGCATCATGCATCAACCTTTATTCATGCCCTATAAAGCTGTAGCCTTTAACGTTACTCTCGTCCACACCTACGATTCTGCATCAGAGCAATTTGCTGTGGAGAAAGAGCCCTCGAGGAAGCAGCCATGAGTCACAGCTTCTCGTGGCCCTGCCCACCCAAGAGGGACCTCAGTGAACAGGCATGTTTGATTCTGTGGGATGTGGAAGAGGTGACTGAGCTTACCCATGTTCCTAAGGTCAAGGGACTTTTTGGGAATGGATAGAGAAGATGTGGTCCATAAATACAATGGAATATTACTAAGCCATGAAAAAGAATGAAATAACGCCATTTGCAGCAACATAGATGGGGCCAGAGATGACCATGCTAAGTGAAGTAAGTCAGACAGAGAAAGACATATCATAAGATATCACTCATCAGTGGAATCCAATTTTTAAAAGGATACAAAGGAACTTATTTACAAAACAGCAAAGACTTAATGAAAACAAATTTATGGCTACCAAAGGAGAAACGTTGGGGGGGAAGGGATAAATCAGGAGCTTCAGCTTAACAGAGACACACTGCTAAATATAAGACAGAAAGCCAACAAGGACCCACTGTATAGCACAGAGAACACTACCCAATATTCTGTGATAACCTGTATGAGGAAAGAATCTGAAAAAGAATGAATGTATGGACAATTTAATCACTTTGTGGTACACCTGAAAATAATACAACATTGTAAATCACTTCAATAAAATTGTTTTAAAGAAAATATTTAAAAATTAAAAAAACCCTCTGGTTCTTGTCTTGATCATGCCCTTGGCCTTTGTTCATTATGCAGGGTTAGTCCTATGTCTGTCTTTCAGATCATCAGTTCTACTATTTGAGCAGGCAAGAGTCTCCATGGCTTTGGCCTGGTGAGCTGCTCCTCATCTAGGAATTGTTAAGACTCCCTGGGACCCTAGCAGTATCTCACTGGGTGGGATGTGGCATGGCTACAGAGTACAGATCTCTCCAGGGACCTCTGAGGCTGTTCAAATAGCCCAAGAAAACCCTCCCAGTGATTCTCTATCTCTAAGATTCAGTTTTCTTATCTGTCCAGTGGAAGAGCTAGAGGAAATATTTGCTCCATTCCCATCCGGCTGTAACTTACTAAAAGTCTATGGTTAGCTAGACCTGCACATTTCTACTCAGCTCTTCATGCCACAGCCTCAGAACCAACCTCACTTGCATGTGGCTGGTCTTCAGTTACCAGTCACCATCCTCACTCAACCAGGGCTTCCCCCGAGGACTCAGATGGTAAAGAATCTGCCTGCAGTGCAGGAGGCCTGGGTTTGATCCCTGGGTCAGGAAGATCCGCTGGAGAAGGGAATGGCTACCCGCTCAAGTATTCTTGTCTGGAGAATCCCATGGACAGAGGAGCCTAGCAGGCTACAGTTTGTGGGGTCGCAAAGAGTCGGACTTGAGTGAGCAACTAAGACTTTCACTTTCATCCTCACTTGAATCTCTCCACATCCCCACACCTCGATGACAGGTCCCCATATGACAACCAGCCCTAGAAGAAAACAAACAGCTTTCTAGAGGCCACAGGACTAACAAGTAGCTGAACTGGACCCAGTCTCCTGATGCTAAGCCCAGGGGTCCATTCAGCAGCTCCACCCCTCCCCCAGGGTGCAGCTACAGGGCTGTGAATAACAGCGGCCAAGGGTAGAATTTCCACCCGCTGGTGTCAGTGAGTCCTAACATATACATGCTACTGTGCATGAAATAGATAACCAACAAGGACCTGCAGTAGAATATAGCACAGGGAACTCTGCTCAATACCCTGTAATGACCTATATAGGAAAATAATCTAAAAAAGAGTGGATGCAAGTATCTGTGTAACTGAATCACTTTGTTGTACACCTGAAATGAACACGACATTGTATTAACTGTACTTCAAAAAAGAGAGAGAAAGAAAGGCAGGAAGCCCTTGTTTTTCTCTTTTCCTGTTTTTATTGAAATATAGTTGATTTAAGTGTTGTGTTCATTTCAGGGGTACAGCACAGTGATTTGGTTATAAAGAAGTACTGTTTCTCCTCCATTTTGCTGAACAGGGGTTCAGCCAGATTGCAGTAACATCCAACACAGGGCAGCCACAGTTACGCTCGGTTCTCTCCATTCTTTTCTTCCTTCCTAGTCTCAGGCATCTGATGGCCGCAGGGCTCTGTTCTGAGGACACTTCCAGGCTGCCCATTGGGGTCGGACACAGAGTTTAAAATTCACAAAGCAGCCTGGATCAGCTCCAATGCTCCCCATCTACACTTGAAAAGGGCAAAGGAAGAATCATGGTATAAACCATGGCTTGGGTTTAAATTGGGGGTCTCCTTAGCCCTCATCCTCTTGTCATAATGGGCCCAAATCTGGAAGAAGGGACCATTCTCTCCACAGTCCCAAACCCGGGTGTCTGCGGAAGGTGGCAGGAGATGTGGGGGTAGGGGCGTGAGAGAGGGACCTGTGTCTTGTCAGAGATAGAAATTGCCCAGAACACCAGCCTACATCACCCATCCTTCATCCGCAGGTCCCTTAGCATCTGCAGTGGCTCAAACTTGCAAAGACTCAGCCTTCTCAAAACATTTACATTTCTGCCAGGCAAAGATTCATGGGACTTTGAATCTCAAAGTACACAGGTTTTCATGGGAAGCTTAAAAAGGGATCCTGGACATTTTGCGACAAATGAACCAGGCTTGTCAAAGTGTCACTTCAAGATCTTTGCTTTACTCACAGGGATTTTCTTTCTGGAATCCTACCTGTATCAGTTTTATAACCTCACTGACAACTTTTGATTGGTGCTTAATTGAAAGGAAATAGAGAGCAATGTCAACCGTGGTCCCCTGTTTCTGCAGAGTGCAGAAAGAGGTCACCCAGGGCGTGAAACTGACCTGCAGAACTTCACAGTAGGACCAAGACAGGTGAAAGGGTGTTGTGAAGACAAATCAACCCAATGTCATCTGAAGATACCAAGAAAGGTTCATTCGCATGATTTCAGCTTCAGAAGTACTCTCTAATCATCTAGAAAACACACACGCACATGCCCCAATACCCTGCCCCCAAGGGGATTACTTATTCTGTCCTTCACGTGCTGAAAGAACAATCCTTAGTATCTCTACCCTTTAAATGCTTTGCCAGAAGCCTGAATTCATGAAAAGCATATTTATCTATTCACAGTTTTACCCATTTTGTTAAATTTGAAAGTCAGAACAAAGCATGGACATTCAATACATGCATACACATTAACAAATACAGTACTTTTGCACTACTATTAGCCCTGACCTTGAAACATCATTAGTTGTTTTTTTTTTTAACCAGAGGGAAGATCTGAGAAATTCTATTTGGGTTTTGATTGTTGTTCATCACAGATGTGATAATGATAACGACCTACAATAAGATGGGTCTCATCTGACTGCTGGGCGAGGGATGCGGAGAGGAGGCTGGGATGGGAGCAGAAGGTGGGAGTGGGGTGGAGGGGATGAGATGCTGTGAGCCAATCACACAGCATGGCAACTCAAGACTCCATCGCCCTACATACAGCTGGAGTCAATACTTAGTGAAGATTTTTTGTGATAATATGTCAATTCAGGGGCTTCCCAGGCGGCACTAATGGTAAAGAACGTACCTGCCAACGCAGGAGATATAAGAATCTCTCATTTGATCCCTGGATCAGGAAGATCCCGTAGAGGAGGGCATGGCAACCCACTCCAGTATTCTGGCCTGGAAAAGTCCATGGACAGAGAAGCCTGGTGGGCTACAATCCATAGAGCTGCAAAGAGTCGGACACGACTGAAGTGAATTAGCACAGACACACACTTGTCAATTCAGAGTTGCAAAATGTTGTTTAATCCTGAATTAGTATAGGCTACCGGTACCTCTCAAGACCTACCAGGAACTGGCGTTCCATCTGCTAATGTGAATAATGACTATTTGCATGGTCCCTTGGAAGAGGAGAGAGGTGTCTTTAAATAGATTCAAGAGGATTCAAGACACAGCTCAAGCTACAGTCCTACTCCATGGATGGAGCCATCATCCCATCAGTTTTTTTTAATATCCTCAATGGCATTTTGAGGGCATTTTTTAAAAATATCCTCGATGACGGACTGAAGAATAAATACTTGTGCTTTAAAGATGGATATATGCAAAGAGGCAACCAAGAGAAGGCAGAAGGGTATAGAGGTTAAGGATGGGGCTCTTTCTGAGTGGAGGCTGGCTTCACTGGAATAAAGTACACGCTGTGCACGGCAGTATCACTCCCTCCACTTAATGGAGGGACAGGCCATGCACCAGAGGAGAAGAGGGGAACAGAGATTCACACACACAACCAAAGGAGGGCACCGCTCCTGCCCTGGCTGCAGCCCATCCCCCAGATGGGACCAAGAGACCAGGGAGTAATGCAGGGGAACACATGATACTTCCAAAGCCAGAATGTCCACATTGTCAACTGATTGAAAACCTCAATGCCCCAGATGCCCAAATACACATTCTTGAATTTATGCATTTGTCCAAATACCATCCCTCCCATCATCTTCACTCTCTCTGTTGAGTCTGCCCCAGAATCCTACTCAAGATCTCCTTTAGGAGTCCTGGACCTCCCACCCACACACAGGCCATGGCCCTACCTTGGTGATGGCTCTGATGCAAACTGCTTTCCTTCCAGATGTGTGCAGCCTACCTTGTGCATCTGTGACCCAAATCATGCAAAGAGCCAGGTGGTTGCTTTACATTATAGTTCATGAGCTCAGCTGGCATTAAGCAAACCTATCTGATTTTTCCCTGTGTGTGTCTTTCAGTTCTGTTTTTGGTGCCAACCTGTTATTACTTTTATATTTCACGCTTCGCTTTACCTCTCATCAGTTTGCTCTCCCATATTATGTGTATAAAATATCTCCAAATGCGTATTCAAGAAAGTAACACACGGGTGGTCTCTGGGTGGAATGGAACTGGGTGGCTATGGGACTGTCTGGAAGGGAGACTTTTGAATGTTTTAATGTTGAACCACATGAGGAAATACCTAATCAAGAAGCACAGAGGACTTTCAGGGCTGTAAAAATACTCTGTATAATATTATAATGATGGATACGTGTCATTTTATATTTGTTCAAATCCAGGAGAAGGAAATGGCAACCTACTCCAGTATTCTTGCCTAGAGAATCCCATGAACAGAGGAGCCTGGTGGGCTACAGACCATGGGGTCACAAAGAGTTGGACGTGACTAAAGCAACTTAGCATGAGCATAGCATGATGAAATACATACAACACCATGAGTGTCAACTATGAACTCGGGGATTGTGGTAAGTCACTGTAGGCTCATCCCTTGTAACAAATGTACCATCTGGTTGGGTGTGTTGAATGAGGCAGGCTGTGGGGAGAGGGTGGGCAGGAGAATCTGTACATCCTTCACAATTTTGCCATGAACCTCAAATTGCTCTTAAAAAAAGAGTCTTTTTAAGTCAGAAAAAAATACTTGGAAAAGTAAATAATGAAAAGAATGATAAGACTTCAGGAGGCAGTTCCAACTAGTGAGAAAGAGAGCAGTGGACGAGGAGCCATCTGCCACTGGGAGGAGAATCCCCGGGAAAGAGGGAGATGCTTAAAGAGCATTTTGAGACTACTGTATATAAAACAGATAACTAATAGGAATCTACCGTACAGTACCAAGAATACTACTCAAAACTCTGTAATGATCTATATAGGAAAAGAATATAAGAAAAAATAGATATATGTATATATGCAACTGATTCACTTTGCTGTATAGCAGAAACTAACACAACATTGCAAATCAATCATATTCTGAGAAAAATTAATTTTAAAAAAGAAAATTATTAGAAACATTTGTGGTATAATATGGAATGCAACCACTTTCCTCCAATCTCCAATACTGAAATAGGTCGGTAAAAGTCTACAAAACGTATCAAAATGTGGGGAAACTGGGAACCCTTGTTCACTTGTGTTAGGAATATAAAGTGGTATTGCTGCTATGGAAAACAGTATGACAACTTTTCAAAAAATTGAACAAGGAATTACCTTAAGGTCCAGCAATTCTACTGGTACATACCTAAAAGGATTGAAAGCGGAGTCGAAAGGAGATATTTGCACACCCACATTCACAGCACATGGCCAAAAGGTGGAAACAGCATGAATGTCCACCCATGAGCAAACAGATAGACAAAATGCGGTCTATCCATATGCTGGATATTATTCAGTCTTAAAAAGAAAGAAATTCTAACACATGCCACAGCGTGGATGAAGCTTAAGGATGTCATGGTAAGCGAAATGAGGCAGTCACAGCAAGACAGCTATTACAAGATTCCACTTATTTGAGGTACCTAGAATATTCAAATCCATAGAAACAGAAAGTAGATTGGTGGTTGCCAGAGGTTAAAGTGGAGGTGGGGGAAGAATGGGGAGTCATTGTTTAAAGGGTACACAGAGTTTCAGTTTCACAAGATAAAAAAAGAGTTCTGGACATGGAACAACAATGAAGAGGTACACAACATGGATGTGCTTAACATCACTGACCTGGACGCTACTATGCTAAGCTTTACATTACGTGTATTTTACCACTATTTAAATTTTTTAAATTTCTTTTTAAATGCTTTGTAAGTCAAGGTTGTGTGTGTGTTTGTGGGTCGTGTTGCATGGGGGACAGCAGAGGCAAGAGTGGGTGGCAGTGTGCTAAGCCTAGATTCAAGGCAAGGGCAAGATGGACCAGCATTCTCTGTGTGACATCTCTAGGGCAGACTCCTCACCAGTGATGAGCAATGATCAGGTGGTTTATTTGGCTCTAGACTGTATCCCAATCCTCCTCCAACAGTGGTGCCACGTGGAAGCTGAGCCTGGATCTGAACCAAGCACTCTGACTCCAGATTCTGCACTCTTGGGTAATACTCTGTGCTGCCTCTCTTTTCTTAACAAAGCGTCCTCCCCAAACCAGCTCCAAAGCCAACAGCGAAGACCCCAATAATTCATTCAGCTGAAATAAGTTTTCTACTGAAAATGGGTCAGGTGACAGGTAATGGCCTGGGTGATGCTTCTGGTAAGCACTGAGATATACAGAGTCTCAAGAATCAAGACCCTCTCCGTATCTGTGACCATTTGCCTCCCAATGCACCTGACTGATGAGCAGAGGGGAGCGAGGACAAGGAAATGGCAGGCGATTGATCAGATCCCTGCCCAAGCCACCAAAGTTCCATTCCACAGTCTCCTTACCTTCCAGGGAGAGGAGGAAACCCAGCGGGAATGGCAGCCAGTCAACAGGTGCTGGGAAACATCCTAGAAAGTCTCTTGGTGAAGAAGCAGATGGAAGCAAGTGGGTTGACTTGACATTTGGGTCACCATCCTCATCAATTCCTCCTCTGATGGAGCTCATCTCCAGGGGCTTCTGGTACCCAGGCTCTCTTAACAATGGAAATAGGTGTGGGATTGGGAGTAATGCTCAGGGTGGCTTCCACAGAAGTGGGTTGAATCATGATAAAGGAGGGAAACTGGGGACGAATGAGTTCAGGCCTCAGGCCAGAGCAGGCAAGGGGAGCTGCAGACTCAGGGCTCAGGCATAGGATGGGGAGAGGGACAATGAGAGGAGATGAGGCAAAGAGGTGAAGACTGTGGTGATGCTCCCATAAGGAGCTGGGCTTTTGCGTCACTGAGAATGGAAGGACCAGGAGGAAGGGGCTGGGGGACCAGGCCAAACCATAAATGCTGAATAACAAAGCTTATCCCTGACGACGGCCAAGCCATCTGGAATGAAACATCCACCTTCCCACTCCGACCCACTGTGAGCCTTACTCCCCATCTCACATCTATTTCCATTGTTAGAAGAGCCTGGGTACCAGGAGCCCTCCATCAGAGGAGGAAGTGATGGGGATGGTGAGCTGAATGTCAAGTCACACTTCCCCTGGTCTTGGAAGGGAAAGTCTTCGTGAAACGAAACTTCAGAATGACAACAAAAATTGGTGAAGAAAGACACAAATGGTTGAGATAAAATGGTGATTTCTGAGAGCAGCTGAGACCTTCAGTGTTGGGGAGGGGGTCCTCTGGACTGCTGCCCAGGTCAGACTCAACTGTACCTTATCAGGGTCTTTCCCACTGAAGTTTCCAGCATCACTAAGGTGCACAGAATGCTCACTAAACCATTTGGGGGTTTTATTTTTTTTCACCAAGGAAATAGGGGATGCCCAAGTTTGGGTCCCCAAATCAGAAAGACTGTGGGTGCCTCAAATAAAGCAGGGGGTTTCAGGGCAGTCCCCATGGGGACTCTGGGGGCCCACTTCGTCCTCCACCCTCGGTGCTGCCTCCCTCGCCTCCACCCTCTCCCCACCCTGGCCTTTTCCTCTCTCCCTTCACTCCCCCATTCGCAGAGAGGGCTGCCCACAGGGAGCTGTCATCTCTCACCCGTTGCTCTCAACTTTGCTCGGCCTAAAAGTCTCTGGAGGAATCTGTAGAGCCCCTCCCCCACCCCCCATTCAGAGGTGGAGGATGAAGCCCAGGAATCTGCATTTTTAATGAGCATCCCAAGCTGTACTGATACTCTGGAGTAGAACCTGCTGGAGGGCAGACACCCTGCCTTTCACGGATCACCCGTGCACTCAGCACACACTCCCACCCATGCCCACACTGGCCCGCACTGACATGCACACACTCAGGGCTGCAGGAGACACAGCGGGTAGCTGACATTCTGTCAGTCAATTCCCGAGCAGCTGGAGCCTGGGAAGGCATGTGTCATGGTGTTCTCGTCCCTCTGAACCCCTCACCTGCTATCTGACAGCTTCCCATCCAGAAACCACCCAGTACAGTAAAAAGCAGAAAAAAGAAAGCCGTTAGACCCCAGTGAATGTTATTTTTAATGAAAGTGGTGCATTTTGAGTCACTATGTTGAAACCAGATTATAAATGAGTCATCAGGGAATCAACCACAAAGAGCGTCTGTGAAGGTGATCTACAGGAGTGCTCTGACGCCTGCTGTCCCTTCACACGCTTCGCAGAGATGCTGTCAGCCTTGGAGCTGGTCTGGAGCATCTGCTGCCGCGTCAGCTCAAAAGGCTGCTATGTTGTCACCAACGGGATTCCCCCTCCAGCCGGCAGCGTGGTCCCACCCACAGAGCAAAGCAGCCATCGCTGAAAGATGCTGTGGTTACATCATAGCTGTTGGCTTCCAGGTAGTGACTGGAGACAGTCACAGGCCATCTGCTCCTCCCATGCTCCCAGACTCCATCCTCCCCCCTGGTCCTCAAAAGGTAGCCTGGTCCTAGGGCAGAAAACCAAGACTTAAAGTGGGCTCGAGTGCCCAGTCTAACGGGGTGGCCGCTAAGAGGCAGGTAACAGCCTCCTGTTTCTCATGTCTGAACTGTAAATGGTATCACTCACCTGCCTCGCTCACAGGAAGGTTGCAAGGTTCTCGTGGGACTGTGTTTGACATGATCACGGGCCATTCCAAGTCGCTGGTGAAAGAGGTAAAACCTACTGTCTGGAATAAGCTTTCACCCACCAGCAACCTCCACCCAGAGCAGAACCAGGTACACAGATCCGTGTGGACTGGCAGAGCAGGAAGGTTAAATGTTCCTTCATCTCCTACCCGGAAAGGAGACACGACTGTTCACCTTGCCCCTGAGAAAACAGGAGGTGGAGGCAAGCCAGTGGGGAGACTGTCCCAGGGTCTCCAGACACAACCTGGGGAAGGACTCCCAGACCAACTGGGGAGTGCCGCCGGGCTCCTGGGCAAAACTATGTTCCATGTACAGCAGCCACTCAGTAAAACTGTCAACTGTTGAGCATGTGACCAAATTTAAAAAAAAAAAAAAAACTTCAAAGAAGGTGAGGAATTCATTAAATCTGCTCAAAAGAGAGGGAAGGCAGAGGAAGAAAAAAAAAAGCTGTTTGGCAGAGCCAACTGAATGCCTCTTCCATGCCTTGCAGACTGATGACTAGAATCAGCATTAAAGTAGAAAAGCGGGGAAAAAAAAAAAACAGAGGTTTTTAGGGACAGGCAAATCTATACTAGCAGGCTAGCTTCTCCCTGGTTCTGGGTCCTTGCAGAGGCTATGTATTGTTGCTGGGCCTGTTTTCCAGTACCCTTTCTCCCGGGATGGCTGTGAGAATTAAGCAGGATCATATATGTGTTGTACCTACAAAGTGCCTGGAACATAATTAACAATGCACTTTGGTCTCTTTCTGTGGACAGTTGCAAAATACAGCCACAAATTCTTCCTATCTTGGCAAGCAAGCCTCTTGGCAATGACTGGGCATCTCTTCCCATCAAGAGTTAAAGTCTATTTCCCTTCCTCCTTGAATCTGAGTTCGCTTTAGCCAGAAGAATTTAGCAGAAGTAACAATGTGTGGCTTCCAAGGCAAGTCCTTAAAGCATTCACGCTTGCCCTCTGGAAATGCTGCCCTGGGAGCACCGTGTTAAGGAATCTGGTTTAGCCTACAGATGAGAAGAGGCCATACGGAGAAGTGAGGTCCCCGTCTTGACTGCCAGCACCAGCTGCCAGAGCGGTCACTGACGCCATCCTGAGATGACCTTCCAGCCCAGCTGAGCCTCTGGCTACTGAAGCCACATGAGTGAGCCCAGACAAAATCAGCAGAGAAACTAACTCACCCAAAAAATCATGAAAAATAATAAATCCTTGTTGTGTGAAGTCCCTGAGCCTTAGGCTGATCTATTATGCAGCACATTTTACTGAAACACATTTCCTCTCCTCCACCTCCAAAACCTTTTATCCCTTGGCCACTCCTGAATTTCCCCAAGCCACGCCTGGCAGACTATTCAATGAAATACTAACAGAGAATTTACCAGGACCAGGAGCTGTGATCATGAAGTCATTTTCACAGATACATGTTAGAATAATTCATCAATCAATTAAACAGCATCTACCAGGCTAGGCTGATAGTCAGCAAGTAAGCCTGTTCTACACTGAAAATAGATCACAAATTCAGCTCTGCATACCCACCTCCACCACAGTCCCCATGGACTGGAGCCGACCAGGCTCCTCTGTCCGTGGGATTCTCCAGGCAAGAATACTGGAATGGGTTGCCATGCCCTCTCCAGGGGATCTTCCCCACCCAGGGATCAGGCCCGAGCCTCTCCTGCACTGGCATATGGGCTCTTTACCACTAGTGCCACCTGGGAAGCCCACCAGTGATATCCTCCTAACTGGTAGCTCCCTTTGAATTCTGTCACCCCACTCATTGCCATTCTCCATAGAGGGGTTTGTGAAATATATTCAGTCATTCAACACAAATTTAGTTTTGAGCACAAATATCAACCTCCATAGAGTTTACATCCTAGTTGACATTTTTATATTTAATAAGGAAATTAATAAATATGTGGTGATAAGTATTAATAAATAAACTATGTGGGGTTGAGTGTCAAGAAAAAATTAAGTGGGAAAGGTGAAGGGGGTTCGGTAATGTTGGAAAGGCTGTGATTTTATATAGGATAGCCAGGGAAGGTTTCAACAAGACAGTGACATTTGAATAAAGACCAGTGGAAATACCAAGAGCAAGGACCCAAAAGCATAACCGTTCCTGGTAAACTTCGGGAATAGTAAGGTCAGTGCAATCAGTGGAAATACCAAGAGTAAGGACCCAAAAGCATAACCATTCCTGGTAAACTTCGGGAATAGTAAGGTCAGTGCGACCATACCATAGTGTAATAAGCAAGGATATGAGCAATATGAGATGAGTTCAGAGAGGTAACATGGAAGAAAGGTCAAGAAAAATCAGACTATGTAACACCTTATAAGTCAGTGTAAGAACTTAGGCTTTTGCTCTAGAGACACAGAGACCCAAGACAGCAATTTTTTTTAATTTTTGGCCACACTCTGCCATATGTAGGATCTTAGTTCCTTGACCAGGGCCCCCTGCTTTGGAAAGTGGGGTCCTAACCACTGGACCACCAAGGAAATTCCAGGAAAGCATTTTTATCAAAGATCATAGTGACATGGTCTGATGTACTTTCTTTTTTTGGCTGCACTGGGTATTCATCAGGTTACTTTTGTGCGGGCTTTCCCTAGCTGTGTTGAGGGGAGGCTGCTCTTCATTGCGGTACCCAGGCTTCTCACTGCAGCGGCTTCTCTCGTCTCAGGACTTAGTTGCCCCCTGGCACATAGAACCTTTCCGGACCAGGGATCAAACCCATGTCCCCTGCACTGGCAGGTGGGTAGTCCTTCCACTGCACCACCATCTTAATAGTAGTATTCTGAATAATGTATTGGCTATAGACTGAAGAAGATTCTGGGATGATCCCTATAGCATAATTTTTTAATCTTTCTAAATTTCACCATGAAAAAAAAAAAAGAGTATAGGTAGTACAGAATAGCAAAAACAAAAATTTACAGACGATATGTACCATAAACTGACAAAGCACCTCCCTGATCTCCAAACGGTAAGTGGATAGGAACAAACAGCCAACAGCTACAAGACCTGAGTAGGATTAACATCTGTACAAGAGAAAACAAAGGAGAGAATCAAGGATCCGACAAACCTGGACATCCCAAAATCCTCATGTACTCCCAGGTACCTGAAGAAATACTCAGGAAATCCCAGGTACTCAGTGGGGAGCTGAGAAAGTCAGTTTGAAACTGGAAGAGTTTTCCCCACTCAATTAATGGGTGAGTTCAAAGTTCCTGCAACAGGAAAGGTTGCAAAGGGCTAGAGGTGTCTGGGAAAAAGAAAGGGAATAAGTGAAAGGCTATCCAAAAGGGAGGGTTCCCTGGTGGCCTAGTGGTTAGGATTCTGGGCTTTCACCTCCATGACCCAGGTTCAGTCCCTTGTTGGGGAACTAAGATCCTGCAAGCCACATGGTACTGCTAAATAAATAAATAAAGGATAAGGGGAACAGAGCCTGGAGACTTCTGAAAGTAAACCAACAGATTTCTGAACACTGCCAACAGAAGAGGAAACTCTACAGCAATGAAGTTAGAGAAGCCAAGTGGAACTATGTCTATGAGAGATTCAGAAAAACTGCTGCTGCTGCTGCTAAGTCGCTTCAGTCGTGTCCGACTCTGTGCGACCCCATAGACTGCAGCCCACCAGGCTCCCCCGTCCCTGGGATTCTCCAGGCAAGAACACTGGAGTGGGTTGCCATTTCCTTCTCCAATGCATGAAAGTGAAAAGTGAAAGTGAAGTCACTCAGTCATGTCCGACTCTTAGCGACCCCATGGACCGCAGCCTACCAGGCTCCTCCATCCATGGGATTTTCCAGGCAAGAGTACTGGAGTGGAATGCCATTGCCTTGTCTGTCAGAAAAACTAATTTCATATAAAAATTTTCAACAACAACAAAAGTACAAATTTATTTTAGGAAAAATGTGAAAGTCACAGAATCACACCCTTGTAGAACATAAAAATGCCAGAAAGACAGAGACACAAAATAAGTGAAATCTACAACATATTTCCAAAAAGGCTAAAAGAAAAACATAAATGAGAGCTATAACAACTCAGAATAAAATGATAGAATGCAGGAAAGTATTAGGTATATTTTATTTTTCCACTCAGGGAAATCTTTTTTTTTTTTAATTTTTAATTGGAGGATGATTGTTTTACAATATTATATTAGTTTCTGCCATACATCAACATAAATCAGGCATAGGTATACATATATCCCCTTCATCTTTTTTTTAAAAATCATTTTTAATTGAAGGGTAATTGCTTTAAAATATTGTGTTTGTTTCTGCCATATATCAACATTAACCAGCCATAAGTATGCATATGCCCACTCCCCCTTAGGAATGTTTTAAGTCATATCAGAAATAAGATTATATTTAACAGAAGACAAGTGTGGTAATGTTGTGATATGATAAGAAATATATATTTGGTCTTTGTTCCCCAGTTCCTCACAAAGAGCTCCTAAAACCTTTATAAGTTTCTGAGTGACAGGGGTGAAAAGGGATGTTATTCATAATGAGATCCTTTCAACCATACTCAAATTTATGCTAATAAGGCGACTCTTTGTGGACCCCTAGATAACTTCAGGATGGGGCTGATTGCCAGAGGAAACAACCACGTAATAAGAGCATTGAAACTTTCAGCCCCACTCCTTGACCTCAGTGGAAGAAAGAGAGACTGGGGATTGAGTTAACCACCAGTGGCTGCTGATTTAATCACTCGAGCTTATGCTGTGGAACCTCCACAAAAACCTAAACGAATGAACATCCAGATTTGTGAAAACATCCATGTTCCATGAGGGTGATGCACCACAAACTCCTCAAAGACAGAAACTCCTGTACTTGGGACCCTTCCAGATCTTACCTTATGTAACTCTTCATCTGGCTGTTCAGTGTTTCCCTTGGTTCCATAAACCATTACAGAAAATCATTGAAGCTGAGGAGGTACTCAGAGAAATCCTCAATTTGTAGCCAAATCAGATAGAAGTGTGGATAATCTGGGGACCCACAACCTGTGATTGACAGCGGAAGTGGGAAGCAGTCTTGTGAGAATGAGCCCTTAACCTGTGGGGTCTGCACTAACTCCAGGTAGCTAGTGTCAAAATAAATTAAACTATAAGACACCTGGTTGATGTCCATGTAGAAATGGAGAATTTTTTGATGTGGAAAACCCATATGTGTGGTCAGAAGTCTTGTGAGTAGAAACAGATTATAATAGTATAAAGAGTGCATAAATCCAGCAGATAATGGAAACAGAAATTTTTAAGGGAAAAATTATGTCAAAAGAAATGAAGAAAGAATGAAAAGGGATTCAAGAGAAAGTAACAAGTATAGAAGACAGGCAAAGAAGATCCAACATAATATAACAGAAGTCCCTAATTCAGACAACCAAAGCAAGGAACAGAATCAAAACTAAAATCTATAATTCAAGAACAATTTTAAATGTTAAAAATTAAATATCCAAAGCTTGCAACTACAAATATAAAGTCAAAATGAACCCAGAACAAATAATACCAAAACATATTCTGGTCAAATTTCTAGACTTTAAAAATCTGGGTCCCGAGATTATTTTATGCATATAAAATCTCTTGGAAATCCAAGGGGGAAAAAAAAAACCCAAGCTACTAACAAGGGAAGGAGAATCAGATTGTTTCAGATTTTTCAACAGCCACACATTATGCCAGCAGAATATATGGAAAGAAGGTGAGGATGGAAGAAGAGAAAACTGACTGGAAACAGAACCGGTGGAGCTTACTGACGGATCAGACAGAAACGTGAGAGAAAGAACAGAGCCAAGGATGACCTGAGCAACTAGAAGGATGGAGCTGCCATTTGATGATGTTGACTGTGGGAGGAAGAGGTTTGGGGCAGGAAATAAGCTCAATAGTTTGTACATATGACATTTTAATTATCTATTAATGATCTATGTGGAGAGCTGAGCAGGCAGCCATATAAAGAATCTGGAATTCAAAACTGAGGTCTGGGTTAGAAATAAATATTTTAAAATCATTAGCATATAGAAGCTATTTGAAGTCACAAGACTGGACACAATCAATGAGGGAGTGAGTGTAGAGAATATTCCCTCGTTCAAAACCTCACACGGGCTTACCATAGAAACCAAACCTTTCATTATGGCCAGCAAAGCCCTGTGTGTGGCCTGCTCTCATTTCCTATGGCTCACCTCACTCTCTCAGCTCTCTGAGGCCACGGTGCTGTCCCTAGTGAAATCTCATTCCCAACCAGGGCCTTTGCACTTGCTGTTCCCTAGGACCAGGCTCTGTTCCCCTCAGCTGTGAACCTGCACACCCACATCATTCCGCTCTCTGCTTAAATGTCAGCTCCTCAGAGACGTGTTCTGACACCCTATCCAAAATATCTGCCTCCCACAGGCCTTCCTGGGTGGTCCAGTGGCTAAGAATCTACCTCCAAATGCAGGTTCGCTCTCTGGTCAGGGAACTAAGACCCCACATGCCACGGGGCAACTAAGTCGTGTACCACACCTATGGAGCCCTTGTGCTCTAGAGCCTGCATCCTGTGTTCTGCTTTATTTTTCTCCCATTTACAGGTTGCCTATTATAGTTTCTATTACTGCATTAACAAGTTACCCCAAAACTTAGTGGCTTTGTGTAAGTATCTCATTATGCACATGGATTCTGTGGGTTGGAATTTGGATAGCGCACAGAGAAGATGGCTTGTCTGTGCTCAACGATGTCTGGGGCCTCAACAGGGAAGACTCAAAGGCTGATGGTGACTTAACAACCAGGCTTTAAAATCAACTGAATGCTTCACTTCACTAATATATCTGGCTTCTGGGCTTAGTCCATCTCAAAGACTGGGACTGTGGACCAGAAGATCTGTGTGTTGTGTGTGTGTGTTCAGTGACTAAGTCATGTCCGACTCTTTGCAACCCCATGGACAACAGCATGCCAGGCTCCCCTGTTCTCCACTCTCCCAGAGTTTGCTCAAATTCATGTCCGTTAAGTCAGTGATGCTATCTAACCATCTCATCCTCTGCCACCCCTTACCCATTTTGCCTTCAATCTTTGCCACCATCAGGATCCTTTCCAATGAGTTGGCTCTTCACATGAGGTGGGCAAAGAATTGGAGCTTCAGGTTCAGCATCAGTCCTTCCAATGAATATTCAGGATTGATTTCCTTTAGGAGTGACTGGTTTGATCTCCTTGCTGTCCAAGGGACTCTTGAGAGTCTTCTCCAGCACCACAGTTTGCAAACATCAATTCTTCTCACTCAGCCTTCTCTGTGGTCTGCGTGTGTCCACATGGACGCCATCTCTGTGCGGCTTGGCTTCCTCACATCAGGGCACCACGGAAGAGTCAGACTTCTCGCTTGGTTACAGAGACGCAAAAGCGTTGTCCCAGCAAACAAAACAGAGCTACATCACGTTTTGTGACCCAGCTTCAGATGTCGTACAGTGTCACTTACCCCATACCTTCCTGCTTAAAGTAGTCTCAAGTCTGTCAAGAAGAGGGACATAGACTTCATCTCCTTCGTCTCCTAAGAATCTAAAGAATCTTGAGCCTAGGCACTGCCATATTGTCTGAGATGTGAATTCTCAGAGCTGAGCTATTCTTCCCAAGCTTGCTGCCAGCTGCCTGTTGAAAGAATTGTCTCCTGAATGTTCCTCTGTTGACCTGCGTATATCTTGCTCTAGCTCTGCCTACCCCTAGCTATCTGAATTCTCAGCTGCTCCACTATTTATCAAGAAGTCTTTACCGGATATAAGACCCTGACTCCACAAAAAAGAGCACCCAGTGTTTCCCCCTTTACAAGAGGGCTTCTAAATCTGTCAACAGCCCCTCCTCCATGATGGATGTTCCATCTCCAATTTACAACCTGGTCCCTGTTAATCCTCCGAAAATTCTTGTCGGGACTCCTTACGGGGATGAAATACTTCTCTGAACATTGGAAAAACCACAGAGACACAACAGAAGAGTTATTAAACAAGTTTACAGTGGTTTCTTCACAAGGCCATTTGATTGAAAATAATTGGACAGGAAAAATTAATTCCAGACTGAACTGAGTAGTTATTTTCCGAAATGGAAAGAAACGCTTCTCCTTCCATCATCAAAGCCCCTAAAAATGCCACCAAGATTGTTGAATACCACTGACTTGAAACAGGAAGCCAAATGACTGGAAATCCAGCTGCCCCTGGTTTATTCCTATTTACGCCCACAGATTCACCCTTTGGCCTAAGCACACTTGACTCAGAGAAGGGTTACATGTGCCTGAACACCTAGCACTGGCTTTGAAACACTTTGCAGGGCAATGACCAACAAGAATTTTGGTTGGTGTAAACCTGAGGCTGGGCATGGAATTATGTGAAATAATGGGACAGAAAGAGACAAGGGACCACATGCCAGAGGGGGATGGAATGAAGCAAAACAAAGGAAGAGAAGGACCAGACCAAAACCCAGACCCCACACATAGGCTAGGACATGGCTTGGGTTGTCTGGAAGCAGTTCCCAGACAGAAACCTCAGTGTGATGAATCAGTTTTCTTGGACATTGAGGGGATAAAGAGTCCGCTGTAGAGACAGAGCGTATTTATCCAAGGAATGGCTGTGAGAACGGGGCATGGGCAGGGGGCGGGGAATGGAGTGTAGAGTATGCGGTGGGGAAAAGCCACCATGAATCCTCAGTCTAGACACTGAGCCTGTAACACCCAGGGAGAAGCAAACTATCTAAAAAAAGGGTGTGTTTGCGAGAAGCCAGTTGAGACCAGCTCTGAAATGGCTGGTGGTGATAGCAGAATCAGATTTTGCAGACAAGTCTTTAAAAATCACAGAGTGGAGAAAATAGAGATGAATTTAAGACAGATATTAATAGGAGCACAAGTCTTCTTTTCTAGCCTGTAAATCACATTCCATTGTAAACAATGCCATAAAAAATGTCTACAACTCTAAACAGCAAAAATTTCCACGTATTAGAAAAAGGCTCCTTTATGTGAACCTACACAATTAGATTAAGCACAAAAGCAATGTTTAGACAGCCTCTCATAATTCAGGACTATTGTCAGTCACAAGGGTGTTGAGACCAATACTGTGCATTCCACACCCAGACAAAGCCCACCACGAGACCAGCAGAGACCTATGTTATACACTTTGGAAAAAATGGCAGTTTTCCTCTTTTACCACCACTCGAAAGAAGGTCCCGATTCTTTTGTGACCAGCCCTACAAATGCCTGACAAATTCCAGACTGCTTTTAGCTGCGGGACCCCGGGCTCTAGGTAACTTTTAAGTGTCTCTGTACTAAAGAAATAACAGCAAGTCATATTTGTGTCATTTTTTGTGTGTGCTTAAGAGGCACTTTTACATATATTATCTCAGCTGAGTCTCGCAAAAAACATGTGATGTCAGCGTGGCATATACATTCCCTTAGCCCAAAGCCCTTCTGTCTCTCCTTGGAGACAGGGAGGCATTTGGAAGGAATGAAAACAGTCTCCCTCCCTGACTTTACTACGCTTCAGGGCCTTCTCATCTTCCAAGAAAATAAACAAGCTTTTATAGTCCCAGGGTGTAGGTGCCACTTTGGTGGGCAGTGGGCGCCATACAACATGCTTTTGCTGTGGGAGACGTGGAAAGGGAGGGACCTAGGATGGAGAAAGGGGAGTCAGTCACCAGGTTTGGAGGACCAGAGATAGCTGAGGATCCCGGAAGTTCTGATGGCAGTGCCAGGGGACAGAGAACAGCATGAGGTCAAGTGTCTGAGGCATGTTCTAGTGGCCATCCTAAAGGAAATCGGTCCTGAATATTCATTGGAAGGACTGATGCTGAAGCTGAAGCTCCAATGCTCTGGTCACCTGATATGAAGAACTGACTCATTAGAAAAGATCCTGATGCTGGGAAGGATTGAAGGCAGGAGGAGGAGACAACAGAGGATGAGATGGTTGGAAGGCATGCCTGACTCAATGGACAAGAGTTTGAGCAAGCTCTGAGAGTTGGTGATGGATAGGGAAGCCTGGTGTGCTCCATCCATGGGGTCACAAAGAGTCGGACGCAACTGAGTGACTGAGCTGAGCTGAACTGAGCCAGTGGTCAGGCAAGACCAGAGAGCCAAGCTCAGCTCTGAGAAGGGAAGGCAGTCGGCTCTAGTAGGAACCGCACCAGGATGGAGTGTGAGACCCCTTGACTTCCCCTGAGCTGGATCAACTTCCTCCTAGGACTTCCAGTCCCCCCACCTCAGTGCCAAATCGCTAAGCTATCCAAAACATCCCATAGACATTTGTAAGCCCTAGTGGGACCCGGAAACCCCAGCAAGGATGGGAAAGGAACGCTCAGTCTTGTTCTTCGGGGCCAGATGGGTGCACTTGAGACCACCACAAGCCCAGGAGAGATGGGAGTGGACATCACTTTTCCACTGGATTTACTGCACCATCATCATCAATATTTGCCCATCCTTTCTGGTAAGTCATTAAGGCCCAGTGAAGCCAAAGGACTTGCCAGGATCTCATAGCTAGTGAGTAACAACACCACCTTACTCTGACTCTAAGGCCCTGATTACTTTATAAAACCTGCTCTAAGGGTAAATAACCCCAAGCACTGTGTGCACTTGCCAAATGAGGGGAGGCCCTGGTAATCCCCTGGTGTTACAGTGGTTAGGACTTGGCGTCGTTACTGCTGGGGCACAAGTTTGATTCCTGGTAGGGGGACTGAGGGGCTTCCCACATGCTGCTAATGGTAAAGAACACACCTCCCGATGCAGGAGATGTAAGAGCTGCGGGTTTGATTTCTGAGCAGAAAGATCTCCTGGAGGAAGACACAAAAACCCACTCCAGCATTCTTGCCTGGAGAATTCCATGGACTCAGGAGCCTGTCGGGCTACAGTCCTTAGGGTCTCAAACAGTTGGACATGACTGAGTGACTTAGTACACATGCAGGGGAACTAAGATCCTACAAGCCAGATCGCATAACAACAACAAAAAAAGAGGGTGGCCCTATGTTCTCCCTATCCCTGGCTGCCCTGGCCCCATGGTTCTAGCCCTGGGGCCCTGACTTGGAGGAGATATCTCTTGCAGAATGACCACTATCACGCCCTCGGCTTTCTCTCAACAGTGTTTCCTTTGTCCCTGTCCTGGGCCTGCTTTATAAGGTGCGTGCTCAGCAGCTCAGTCATGTCCAAGTCTTTGTGACCCCGTGGACTGTATCCCGCCAGGCTCCTCTATCCATGGAGTCTTCCAGGCAAGAATACTGGAGTGGGTTGCCATTTCCTCCTCCAGGGATCGAACCCGCACTTCTTGTGTCTCCTGCATTAACAGGCAGATACTTTACACTGAGCCACCTTTGCATAATGAAGCCCTTTTTAATACTGGGGGGGAAAAAATGTAAAACCTTGGCTTGGAAAGAATCCCAGACAGACCCAGCAGACACAGTTCCCCGGAAGCTGGGAGCATTTCTGCTCAGCCCCAGGTGCAGTCACCCAGGACGTGCTCCGGAGGGGCTATTTTGTGACCAGACAGAAGAGCCCTCTTCTCTACTACGCCTGTGAAAGTAGCAGCTGTGCTGTGTTCTTCTGTCCAGGAAACTAGCAAACGACTCACAGAAAATTCCCAAGAAAAGCAACAAAGATGATTAATGAGCTAGACGAGCAAGTGAGAGCCTTGGCAGGTCACACTGGCAGAGCCGGGTGGGTAGCGCTCATGGGAGAAGGAGCCGGCCCCAAAGAGAGAGGAAATAGTCAGCGATGGCCCCAGGGAGTAGTAGTTCTATAAGCGTCATGGGAATGAAATGGAAAGAAAAGGAGGATGTCAGCTGAATATCAGGAACAAATTCCTCACACGGGGCACCCCCGGGGCGGGGATGGAAAGCACACTGCCTCGGTTGCGTCATGGAAGGCCAAGATGGAGATCTGGGCCAGGCTGGCAAAGCCCCAGAGAAATGGAAAGCCCCAGAAGAGCAGCAGCTGGATGTTCCAGGTGGGGAGGCGGGCTAAGAGGGCCCCCAGTGGCTCCCTGGCTCCAGGCCCCTCCACTATAGTCAGCTCCCCTCAGGGGCCAGCGCTCCTGCAGCTCATGGCCCTGGACGGTCACTGAGATTTATGTGACCATGGCCTCCCCAACGAAGACCAGGGATCTTGGGAGCAAGTCTTCCTTTCTTGATGTACTGAAGTCACTGGAACCCATTAGTGAAGTTTTATCCCCGTCGGTAAATCACTGCCTTAGTCATGCAACGTAACTCTCCAACAAGTGGTGAGGTTTGTTTTTAATTCTCTTAGACGATGAGGCAGAGATGCAAACACTGGCCTGAAAGCTGCCTTTGTTCCTACTGTCCTTGTGCACAAGCACCTCCCAGCCTCTGCTCTCCTGTGGGAGCCGGCCAAGGCCAGAGGGCTCTCTGGGGCATTGCAGTCAAAGGGGAAGAAGGGGTACTGAGGGACCTGGAGCTGTCAATCACCTGGGTCCAGCTGCAGAGTATTTTTGCAGCATCCTCTGACCCCAGACTCGAGGAGGAAATGGCAACCCACTCCAGTATTCTAGCCTGGAGAATCCCATGGACAGAGAACCTGGTGGGCCACAGTCCATGGGGTAGCAAAGAGTCAGCCATGACTGAGCCACTAAATATGCGCACAGGCTGGCCCCAGATCCCTGCTCCCTCCTCTTACACACACATTTCCACTTACACACTCATTTCCACAGCCACAGCTTCCAAATGCTCTCATCATCAACCTTGGAAATGTCAGCTCTATAGGACTCAACCTTGGGCAGGTGATTTCACCTGTGACTTCACATTCTCCCTGAGAACCCAGAGGAAAGACACTCCAGTAAGAGCCTTGGGTTGGGTCTCTCTGACCCAGTTTGTGTCAACGCTCAGCCCTTACTGGGTTCAGGGGATCAGAATATGCTGAGTGGCCAGTCCTGGACACTCAGGTTGCCCTAGCACCTGAGGAAGGTGATACTGTTAGAGGTGATGATACAGAAGAATGGCATTGACACAGAGGAGATCAAAACAGTCAAGGACTAACCAATGGCCCTGGTGAAAAGCTGCCAGGTACAATGTTGGACACAGGCTGGCCCGTGCTGGAGAGGTGGTGGTGAAAGGGGAACGCTTCTTTGCTGTTGGTGGGATGTTAACTGGTAACGTCCACTAGAGAGAATAGAAAGGAGATGGGTTTAAAAGGTAAAGATCATACTGAGCTACCATATGATCCTGCAATCCTGCAACTGGGCATATGTCTGAAAAAAGCCAGAATTCAAAAAGACACAGGCACCCAAATGTGTGCTGCAGCAAGATTTACAAGAGCCTAGACATGGGAACAACGAAAAAGTCCATCAACAGATGAATGGGTTAACAAGTGGCACACGTACACAATGGAATATTACTCAGCCATGGGAAAAAATGAAATAATGTCACTTGCAGTAACGTAGATGGATCTAGAGATAACTTCTCCTGACTTTACCTCAGCCCCTTCCCCCAAAATCATACCCTCTCCCATCCTCTCATTATCTTCCAGTTCCTACCGGTCCTTCTCCACCAAACCATCTCCGACCTCCATGGTATGAGAGAAGAGACCCTCCTTTGCATTCTGGCTGTGTCCTGGGATGTCCATGACTTGTCTCATCACCAACTTACTTATCTGTCTGCCCCATGAGACTGACTTCCTTGAGGGTAAGATCATGTCACAGTATTTATTGCATAATAAGTGCTCAATACACAAATATAAAGGAAAACAGGCCCTTTGGGAGATGAAAGAAATAATCTCATATGAAGTCCACTGATTATTTTCCATGAATTACAGGAAAAAGAATACGTTGATGACTGCCTAACTTGAGTTTCAAAATAAGGTTTTCAGTAGAGATCTGTTTATGATAACCAACCGCAAAGAAGGACTACTCCAAAGTCTATTTGCTTGCAGCTCTGATATACTATTCCTTTAACTTCTTACTCAACTGGTACATTTTTTAAAATAACCGTAAAAGGAGACTTCCCTGGTGATCCAGTGGCTAAGACCCTGCACTCCCAGGGCAGGGGGCCTGGGTTCAATTCCTGGTCCGGGAATGAGACCCCATATGCCAGAAGCGTTGCATGCTGCAGTGAAGACCAAGATCCCATGTGCCACAGCTGAGAAAGACCCGGTGCAATCAAATAAATAAATAAATATTTTTAGTTAAAAATAAAATTAAAATAACAGTAATAAATAATTTGGGATTAGTATGAAGATTAAATTGATCACATCCGGTTTCACCCTATTTGGATGCTAATATTTTTAGCAATTATTTGAAAAGGAAATGTTAAGCAAATGAAAGTGTGCTTTAAAATGTGTCTCCAAATAACAGACCTCAAGGGGGTCTCTCGCATGCTGGGTGCCAGCTCAATTCTATCACGTTAGTGTGGAAGGAACCCCCGAACACACACACACAGGCACACACTTGCATGCACGCATGCACACACACCCCTACCCAATCCACCACCATCCCTTTGTTCTCACGCTTTCAATCCAACAAATATTGTTTACAAGCTTCTCAGACATCAAGACTTGTGTCTTGGTTTCTCCATTCAGCGTTTAAGGAAAATGGTTGGGCTGAATCATGTTCCTCCAAACTTCATATGTTGAAGTCCTATGCCAAAGCACCTCAAAATATGACTATATTTGGAGAAGGGTCTTCAGAGACATAATTAAGTTATAAGGTCATGAGAGCTGGCCCTAATATACTATGAGGTGGACACAGACTTCACAGAGGGAGAGCGATGTGAGGACACAGAGAGAAGACGGCCATCGGCCAGCCAAGGAGAGAGACCCCAGAAGAAACCAAACCTGCAGACACCCTGATTTCGGACTTCTGACCTCCTGAACTGGGAGACAATTTCTGTTGTCTAAGCCACTATCTGGCATTCTGTTCAGGCAGTGAGCAGACTGACACAGTTGTGCTCACGGAGATAAGGATTCGCCTATGTGTACCTGGGGTCAATGGCCACAGGGAAATCTTCCTCCAGCTCAAAATGCCCACCCATCTGCCTCAATCAGCATGGCTGTAACAGAATGCTACACACCAAGGGGCTTACATATTTATTTCTCATAGTTCTAGAGGCTGGACCTTTCCAAGATCCTGATACCAGCATGGTCAGGTTCTGGTGAGGGCTCTCTTCCGGGCTTACAGACAGCCACCTTCTCTCTGTGTCTTTACATGGCAAAGTGAAATATCTCTCTAGTGTATAAGAAAGGATATTTTTTATATGGACACTAATGCTATCATGGTGACTCTACCCTCAAGACCAAATCACCTCCCCAAAGCCCCATTTCCTAATACGATCACACTGGGAGTTAGGGTTTCATCGTGTGAATTGAGGGGGGGGGCGGGTGGAGGGCACAAGCATTCAGTCCATAACACCAGCGGACCTCTAAAACTTGAAATTCTTTTAAAGGGAAGCCAGCCTTTAATGTCACAGTTAAATATAGGACTTAAATACAAATGAACCTACACAAGGTAAGGACTGTCTCTGAATATCAAGGAGCAAAAGCCCAGCAGGAGGGCTTGCTTGCAAAGAGGAGCATGTAGAAGGAAGGGGAGGCAGGAGGCCCAGAGTGCAGGACTGCAGGACCCTGGGGATGAGTGAAGTCCTTCTTGCTTCACAGATGTCTCCAACCCCATCTAAGGACGCAGACCCAATGACATGGAATCAGTAAATAAATGTTTCAGATATAGGGAAATGATATCAGAAGGCAACTTGGAATATCAAAAATGAAGGAAGAGCAACAGAAATGGTAAATATCTGGATAAATAGACTTTTTTTCTTCTCGAAATTATGCTGATGGTTGAAAGCAAATATTTAATATTTTTGCATTCCAATGTACGTTAGGTGTTTGACTCCACTTATACAAGATACCTAGAACAGTCAAAGTCATAGAGTCAGAAGGTGCATCGGTAGATGCCAGGGGACAGGGGGTGAGTGGGGTGCAGGGAGAGATGTGGAGCTTGGGTTTAATGGGGACAGTTTCAATTTAGGAAGGTGAAAATTTGGAGAGATGGATGGTAAAAGTTGCGCAACAGTACTTAGTGCCACTAAACTGTAGTTAACTATGGGTAAAGTAGCATGTTGTAGATTATGTGACTTTTACCACAGTAAAAGCACATTTAAAAAATGACAATATTTTTGTTCACTGTTTGTTTTTTTTTGTTCATTGTTTTTGGGTTGTTTGTAGTTCTCTTTCATTCCTCTCTTCTTCTTTTGCTCTTTTCTCTCATAATTTGATAACTATCTTTTGTGTTACATTGGATTCCTTTCTCTTTTGTGTGTGTGTGTGTGTGTGTATATATATAATTACAGTTTTTAGTTTGGGGTTATTATGAGGTGTGTATATATCAACATGTTTTTGGTTATCTTGGTTTTCCCAGGTGCTAGTGGTAAAGAATCCACCTGCCAAAGCAGGAGATACAAGCGACATGGGTCTGATCCCCGAGTTGGGAAGATTCCCTGGAAAAGGAAATGGCAACCCACTCCAGTATGCTTGCCTGGAGAATCCCATGGACAGAGGAGCCCGGCAGGGCTACAGTCCACGGGATCTCAAAGAGTCGGACATGACTGAGCACACACACATTATATAATTATTTTAAGTTGATAATCTCTTAAATTCTAATGCATTCTAACAACCCTGCATTTTTACTCCCCCACCGTGTTTAACGTTTTTGACATCACACTTGTGTACCTCTTAACTACTTATTGTAAGCAGGGGTGATTTTGACTACTTTTCTCTTTTAACCTTCCCTCTAGCTTTCTGAGTGGCTGACCTACCACTCTTCCTGGACATTTGCCTTTACCAATGAGATTTTTCCTTTCATAATTTCACATTTCTAGGTGTGTCTTTTCTGCTTAGAGAAATCTCTTTAACATTTCTTGAAAAGCCAGATTAGAGGTGCTGAACTCTTTTAGCTTTTGCTTGTCCGTAGAACTCTTTATCTCTCATTCAAATCTGAATAATAGGCTTGCCAGGTAGGGTATTACTGGTTGTAGCTTTTTTCCTGTCTTCATTTTGAATATTATGCCAGAAAGACTGGCCTGCAAGGCTTCTGCTGAAATGTCAGCTTGCAGTCTTATGGAAGTTCCCTTGTATGTAACTAGTTGCTTTTTCCTTGAAAGAAAAGAGTTTCTGTTTTTAATTGTTGCCCCCCCCGCCTTTTCTTTTTTTTTTTTTGGCCACACTGCATGGCATGGCAGGGCTTCCCTAGTGGCTCAGACAGTAAAGAATCCGTCTGCAATGTGGGAGACCCTGGGTTCGATCCCTGGGTTGGGAAGATTCCTGGAGGAGAGCATGGAAATCCACTCCATTATTCTTGCCTGGAGAATCCCCATGGAGAGAGGAGCCTGGCGGGCTACAGTCCATGCATTTGCAAAAAACGACTACACACAGCATGGCTTGCAGGATCTTAAGTTCCCCAACCAGGGATCAGACTCATGTCCCCAGCAGTGGAAGCAGGGAGATCTTAACCACTGCATCTGCAGGGAAGTCCCAGTTTTTGCCATTTTAAATCATTATCTTTCTTGATGTGGACCTCTTGATCAGGACTCTCTCTCTGCTTCCCGGGCCTCAATGTCTGTTTCCTTTCCCAGATTAGGGACGTTTTCAGCTATTATTCTTCAAATAATTTCTCTGTCCCTTTCTCTCTCTTCTCCTGGGGCCCTTATAATGTGAACGTTAGTATGTTTGATGTGGTCCCAGAGGTCTCTTAAATTCTTTTTCATTTTTCTGTTGAGCTTGGGTGATTCCCACCACTCTGCTGAGTGAGACCAGGTCCCAGTGCAGCTGGCTGTGTAGCTCACTGCTGATGCTAGCCCATTGGTGGGCAGGGCTAGGTCCCAGAGCAACTGGCTATGGGGTCCTGGTGGCACAGTGGGATGTCTGAGACTGGTTTCAGCCTGCTGGCGGATGGGGTTGGGTCCCAGGATGGCTGGCAGTAGAGCCTGGGGATCCCAGTACTAGTACCAGCTCATTGGTGAGCAGGCTCACATCCTGGGCCTGCTGGTGGGTAGGGCTGGGTCCCCGCACAGCCGACCTCTTGACCTAAGAGGTCCCAGGATTGGAGGAAAGATAAGCCTCTGGTGCTAATAGGCCAGAGACAGACAGAGAGAGAGAGAGAGAGAGAGAGAGAGTGTGTGTGTGTGTGTGTGTGTGTGTGTAGATAAAGCTGTGTCCGACTTTGCAACCCCAGGGACTGCAGACTTCCAGGCTCCTCTGTCCATGGGATTCCCCGGGCAAGAATACTGGAGTGGGTTACCATTTCCTCCTCCAGGGGATCTTCCCAACCCAGAGATCGAACCCGGGTCTCCCGCACTGCAGGTGGACTCTGTACTGTCGGGGTCACCAGGGAAGCCCAATAGGCAAGTGGGAGGGCTGCAAAATGCTGTTTGCAGCGCCAGTTTCCTTCTGGTAGAACAAGCTCCCCAGAGTGGCTGCTGCCAGCGCTTGTCCCCCAGGGGAGTCTTCGTTGCCTCCTGACTCTCCAGGAGGTTCTCCAAGGTGGTCTGACCTAGGCTCACCTCAAATTACTGCCTCTGTGCTGGGTTTTGGAGCATGAGAGATTTTTGCATGTGCCCTTTAAGAGTGAGTTTCTGTTTCCCACAACCCTCCACCCCTCCTGTCCTCATGCTCTACTGGCCTTCAAAGCCAGATGTTCTGGGGGCTTGTCTTCTCAGTGCTAGACCCCTGGGCTGGGGGTGCTGCTGTGGGGCGCAGACCCCTTGCTCCTCAAGGAGAACCTCTGCCATTGCGATGATCCTCCTGCTTGTGGGCCGCCCACCCAGGAAGTGGGTCTTGACTATATTGCATCTCCCACCCCTCTGGTTGTAGTTCCTTCTTTATATTTTTAGTCGTGGAAAATATTTTCTGCTAGCCTTCAGGTCATTCTCATCAATAGTTGCTCTGTAAACAGTTGTAATTTTGGTGTGCACGTGGGAGGAGATGAGCTCAGGGTCTGCCATCCTGGTCACGCCCTTCTAAAATTACTAACTTCTGCTCATAAACCTTTAAGATGGAAATAACAAGCTTCACACAGAGAAGGTGGATAAAGCCTGGTCATAATGTGATAAGCAGGGTCTAAAAAATTCAACTGCAAAAAGTGCAGGATTGCATTTTTGCAACAATTGTGAAAAAATATTTGTGAAAAAAATTTTCAATCAGTATTTCAGTTATTGTTGAAAAAAATGAGGAAAATGTATTTATGAGTTGTGTAGGAAATAGACATTTAAATGCTGACCTAGAAAATCCCAAACGATAAAGAACAGTTGTTTCCAAATGCCATTTCTCTGTCAACAGAGGGAAAGAAATTTAACCCACTCCTGTTTGTATGCCCAATCAAAATGGGAAATATTTTTCAAGAAGAAGAGGGAAAAAGAGCATTTTTAGACTATTCAAATCAAGCAGACTCTCAGTCACTTCAGAAAGAAGTAAAATGATCCCAGAAGAGGAAGATCTGAATGCAAGAGTAAATACAACAAAAACATACATGGGTAAATCTAAATAAAAAGGGATGGTGTAAAACAATGATAATTATGTTCCATTTGTGCAGTTAAAGTAAAACAAGTCAGAACTAAAATACCTGACAATAATACCACATGCATCTGGAAAGAATGACGGGAATTTAGGTGTTCTAAGGTTTCACATTATTCCAGAGGAAGGAAAAGATGATAAGTAACTTTACATGTTAAACGTGTAAGGTTAACTACTAACACAATAGAAATAAGAAATATAGAAATATTCCCTATATGGGAAAATAAATAGAATAAGAAAAAAATATTCATTCAGTCAAAAAAAGGGTCAAGAAATATAGAAAAATCAAAGAAAAATGCGAGACAGACATGAATCACAAAAGGATGGTAAAAAATAATTCTAAAATTATAATTACAATAAATAAAATGACTAAATGCTGTCATTAAATGACAAAGATTGTCAGATTGAGTAGTAGAAACAGAATTCAACCTTATGATGTTTAAGAGAGATACAACTGAAATATAATACAAAAAGAGTGAAAATAGATATAATGCAATATTCCAGGCATGCCTAATATAGGCTAATGTATTAATAATTAGTATGAATTAAAACAGATTTTAGGGCCAAAAAATAATTGCTAGAGATAGATTCAGTACATAAAGATAAAAGGTGCAGATCTGAATTTGTAACTAGGTAACAACAGAGACTCAAAATGTATAAAGGAAAAATGGAATGAACTGTAATAAGAAAGAGACAAAACCACCAACACAGTAGGAAGGTTTAGCACATCCTTTCATAGAATAAAACAGTGAGAAGCCAGAAAACACAACGTGTATTTTAACAGCACAATTAACAAGCTTGATCTCAAGGATCTGTAAAGAAAACCTATACATAACAACTACATATTACACAATTTTTCAAGCACATATGACATTTATGAAAATCTATGACATACTCAGCCAGAGAGCCAACTTCAACAAATTATAACAGTTTAATATTTTACAAACCATATTCTTTAACTAGAATGCAATGAAGTTAAAAATCAATAATAAAAAGATAAATAGAAAACTTAAAATATTTAGAAGTTCTTCTAAATAACTCATAGATCAAAAAAGAAATCAAAACTGAGATTAGGAGATATTTCCAGTCAAACTATAACGTAAACACCATATAGAAATATAAGACATTTTGCAAGACACAGCTAAAATGCCGCTTAAATAGAAATTTGTAGTCTTAAATGCTTGCCTTAGGAAAGAAGGCAGAAAAACTAATCAAGTTTGAAACTTAGGGAAAAAAAAGAGTTAAAAATAAACCCTAAGAAAGAAAAAGATAATAAAGAGAAGTTAATGAAATAAAAAACAAATTACAATAGGATTTTAAAAGTGGATAGTTGGGTTTTATAAAGATTAATAAAATTGACAAACTTAAGAAAGAAAGGATACAATCAAGGTATGGATACATGTCAATGTATGGCAAAACCAATACAGTATTGTAAAGCAAAATAAAGTAAAAATTAAAATTAAAAAAAAAAAGAAAGGATACAAATAAAAAGATTAAGAATGAACAGTGGTGAAGTTGCCAGGGGCTTGGGCAGGGGAAAGGCGTGGTAATAAATAGGCAGAATATAGAGGATTTGTAGAGCAATGAAAATACTCTGTGTGTTACTGTAATGGTGGATACATGTAATTACACATTTGTCAAAACATATAGAAGGGACAACGTCAAGAGTGAATTGTATTGTGAACTACAGACTTCGGGTGGCAGTGATGCCATGCAGGTTCATCAACCGTAACAAGCCTACCAGGTGGCGAGGGATGTTGACAAGAAGGGAGGCTGTGCCAATGCAGGGAGGGCGGATATACAGGAACCCTTTGTACTTTTGGCTCAATTTTGCTGTGAACCTAAAACTGCTCTAGTAGTAGTAGTAAAGTCACTCAGCCGTGTCTGACTCTTTGCGACCCCATGGACTGTAGCCCACCAGGCTCCTCCCTCCATGGGATTCTCCAGGCAAGAGTACTGGAGTGGGTTGCCATTTCCTTCTCCAGGGGATCTTCCCAACCCAGGGATTGAACCCGGGTCTCCCGCATTCCAGGCAGATGCTTTAACCTCTGAGCCACAGTTAAAATGTTATATAGGAAAAAAAAAAAGGTTAATAAGAAGATAGCGTAAAAAATAAAGGCCAGTAAGTTTGCAAGTGAATGCATTTCCAACTTAGCAAACTGACCCTAGAGGGAGAAAACTGTTACTAGTTCAACAACCACTAATGACATTGAACTGCGTAGGTAAAACTCTTCTCCCAGTTGAAAGGACTAGGCCCAGATGGTTTCACCAGCAAGTTCTACCAAACTTTTAACATTTTCTACCAAGGAACCAGTTCTATTCCAGAGAATAGATAAAGAAGGAAGAGCCCTCACCTTCTTTTATTAAGCTATCATAGCCTTGATTGTAAAACTTGATTATAAAACTGCATCAGTAACAGCCCCAGCAGGAAATAAGATGATCTGGGGAGGGCTTATTTACAGCATGTGGTCGAAGGGAAATAAGGCATTTGTACCTGGGATAGGAAACAGGGAAGAGAGACGTTATCAGAACCCCAAAAGATAAAGCGCGGAGTACAGTAGGCCGCTTTGAGAGGCCCTTCTATCAAAGGACACAGCCAGTCTGTAGTGACCTCACTCTCCTCCCCCACCTCCTGCCAGGGCTCCTCTTTGGCCCAGCCCAACTGTGAACCAGAGAGATACTGAAGACACTCATAGCCTCATACCTGGCAGTCCCACTTGGCAGTGAGCCCATCTGCGAAGGCAAACAGAAAATCTCCAAATCACAAGCCAAACTTGCTCATGAATTTCAATTTTAAATCTTTTTTTTTTAATTAGCAAAGTAGGGACTTTCCTGATGGTCCAATGCAGGGGTCCTAGGATCAGCCACTGGTAGGGAACTAGATCCTATATGCCACAACTAAAGATCCCACATGCTGCAACAAAGATGGAACATCCTCTGTGCCACAACTAAGCTCCGGCACAGTCAAATAAATAAATATTTTAAACAAATAAGCAAATAAAGAATAAAATTAGCAAATTAAATCTAACAATGTATGAAAATTCTAACATAGGATAAACAAGATGGATTTAAATTAAAAATGCAAATTTGGTTTAACTTTAGAAAACAAATTAAAGTAGTTCACTGTATTAGCAAATCAAAGGAGGAAAAATCTTGATTATCTCTATAGATGCAGGAAAAGTATTATTTAAAATTCAATATCTGTTCATGATTTTAAAATAGAAATATTCTCAGAAAACTACAAATAGAAGGAATATCCTTAACCTAATAGAGTATATTTACAAAAAATCTACAGCAGAGACAAGAAACTAAAATGTGGAAGGCTTTACCTCTGAGACTAGGAATAAGACAAAGACGCCTGATAACTCCACGTGTTTTTCAACATTTGTGGGAAATGTCAGACAATACAATAAGGCAAGAAAAAGAAATAAAAGGCAAGAGGTTTACAAAGGAAGCCTTTCTGTTATTATTTGCAGATGATATGGTTTCTACAGAAGCATCTCACTAAAAACTTTACATTTAAGTTACTAGAATTAATGAGTATAATAAGAATCCTAGACACAACATCTAAATATGAAAGCCAGTTGTGTTTTTATACTCCAGCAAAAAAGAAAATGCAGTTTTTTAAAATTCCAAAAGTATGAAAAAATAAAATGCTTAGAAGTATGACATAAAAACATGTGTAAGTCTTTAGGGAAGAAAATTCTAAGACTTCATTGAAAGATATTAAAGAACTAAACAAATGAAGAGAGGTGTCATGTCCCTGAATTAGGAGAATCAATATCGCAAAGTTTTTTTCCTGAACCAGATCCAAAGAACTATAGGCAGAGGGGCTCAACAGGGAATTTCTGAAAAACCCAAGAAAGCAACCACGACAGACAGCTTTCATCTTTTTTTAAGGAGCCAATTTTTAGGTGATTTTTAAAGTGGTTTTTGTCTAAGGTGCCAGATGTTTCTCTAACCCAGTCCTCTATTTCCCCTTGGTCTGTGCCTTTCATTCTACGTTGAGCCTTTGTCCATGCGTATCCCATCTACAGTTTACAAAGTATACAGTCAAAGCAGATAGGATTAGTCCAAGACTGCTCCACCTGGGGGCAGTGGGGGCAGGGACCAGAAGAAAAGGAAGAAAGTGGTTTATACACCAGAAATATTAGTCTGCTAGGGCTGCAGTAACCGAGGACCACAGACTAGGTGGCCTAAACAGTAGATGCTCATTTCCTCACATTCTGGAGGCTGGATGTCTGGGGTCAAGGGGCAGCACAGCTGGTTCTTTTTGAGACCTCGCTCCTTGGCTTGCAGATGGCCACCTTCTCCCCGTGTGTTCACGTGGCTTCCCTCTGTGTCTTTGTCCTAATCTCTTCTTCTTCTTATAAGGACATCATTAATGTTGGATTAGGGCCCAGCACAAGGACCTTATTCTACCTTAATCACCTCTTTAAAAAGCTCCATCTCTAAATACAGTTACATTCTGAGCTGCTGGGGTTAGGGTGTCAATGTATGAATTTGGGGGGATCCAATTCAGTACATACCAACAGCTTTCAGGCATGGTTTTCAAGTAATCCTTCCAGCAAAGCTATGAGGCCAACATTCCTTTTGCACTCATATATGATAAAACCGAGGCCCAAGAAGCTTAGGTAAACTGACCAAGGTCACACAACTAGTCAATGGCAGAGAAATGAGTCAAACCAGGTCTGACTGCCCCCAGGCCTGTGGCCGTTGCACCACACTGCCCACTGGGACCAGGTGGCTACAAGTCACGAGGGCTAGAGGCGGTGGTATATTATAAGCTGGCACTAAAAATACTGCACAGAGGGTCACATGCCCATGTGTAGTCAGCCCTAATCTTTCCTCTCGCACCCCTGTCCAGTGCCCTATGTGTTTCCTTTCCCCCTAGGTCAGCCCTCATATTTATTCTTTACTTGGCTGTGACTATTGGCAGGAATTGCAGAGACTCCCTCTTCCTAAGAAAGAGGGGGGCTCTATGGAAAAGGTGGGTCTATAAGGGACAGAGAAGGATGCACAGCGTCAGAAAGGCCTGTTTCTGACTTGGGGCTGCTGCGGGGAGCAGCTTGGAGGCTGGAGCAGGAATCAGGAAAAAGCCTGTGGAATTCTGCTGTGAGTAGGAATGGAGTTTTATGGCCTTACCCCTTTCTTCTCAGGAATTCAGTCCCAGTCTGGTCTAGAGTAGCTGGGTCCAGAGGTTCCCAAGTGTTATGAGCTGATTTGTGTCCCCCAACATTGATATGTTGATGCCTTAACACCTGGTAGGTCAGAAAATGATTCTATTTGGAAATGGGATCTTTAAGGAGGTAATTTGGGCTGATTCATGTTGATGTATGGCAGAAACCAACACAATATTGTAAAGCAATTATCTGTCAATTAAAAATAAATAATTTTTTTTAGAAAGACGTAATTAGGTTTAATGAGGTAGGCCCTAATCCCATATGAACAGTGTCTTTATAAGAAGAGATTAGAGGACTTGCCTGGTGGTCCAGTGGCTAAGACTGTGCCCCCGGTGCAGGGGACTGGGTTCAATCCTTGGTTAGAGAGCCAGATCCTACACACCGCAACTAAAAGATCCCATGTGCTGCAGCTAAGACCTGGTGCAGCCAAATAAACAGATAAAAATAAATATTAAAAAAGAGGAGGTTAGGACACAGACACACACAGAGGGAAGATCACATGAGGACAGAGGAAGGAGACGGCCACCTGCCAACCAAGGAGAGAGGCCTCGAAAGGAAGCAGCCCAGCTGACTCCCTGATCTCAAACTTCCAGCCTCTGGAGTTATGAGACAATGAATTTCCATACTCTAAGCCCGCCCAGCCTGTGGTACGTTGTTCTGGCAGCCCAGGCAGACTAAGGTACCAGGTACCAGGTCTCATAACATTGGCAAAAGCTTGGCTACCAAGGCTGCCCCAAATCTTCCTCAGTTGCCCCCCAGGACTTTCCAAAGAGATGGACTTGCTCAGAACAGACCCGCCTCTGAGAATCAAGAATAAGGTCAGCTGGGAGAGAATATGAAGACTCAAATTCTCTACCATCATCAGTGGGGGGTTGGGGGGGGGTGGTGGCGATGAGGGGTTCAGTGGTAAAAGAAGAGAAAGGAGAAAGAAATATTTAGTAATAGGAAAAAAAAGGCGCACTGATCAATCTCTGAGCAAGCTTGACCTTTGCTGTCTATGTCATTTTGAACAATATCTTTTTTTTTTCCTTTTTGGCCTCACCGCACAGCATGTGGGATCTTAGTTCCCTGACTACGGATTGAACCCCCACCTCCTGGAGTGGAAGCACAGAGTCGTAACCACTGGACCTCAAGGGAAATCTCTAAACAATATCTTCAGGGATCTCTGTCACCTTCTTCTTCTATTAATTGCAGTTTTCGCAGGTAACTCTATGAACCAACTGGTTTCATGTTAACCAGCCAACCCAAGTCTTTAGGAATTTAGCCCAGGACTTCTGATTTTCCATCCCCTATTCTAGCAGCCAAGAGGCAGGCTGCTTGTCCTCACTGCTAAGGTGGAAGAAGGCCATAAAAGTATTTATGACCTAAACATTCCAGAACCTTCCAAACACATCTGTTCCACTGTCTCCCCTAAAAGCTGGACCCACTTTCTGAGAGCTGAGGAGTAATACATTTTCTTTCCAGACCAGCTTGTCCATCTCAGCTTAGTTCACACAAACAAGAAACCCTTATCAAATGACAATCTGCTAACCCACAGAATAGGAAATTTCTAGCTCAGCACAACGGTTGCAAGTTGGAAACCCAAAGATGGAAGTGGCCTGTGTCATTTGTCACCAGAGTTCCATGCCACGTAGCAGCCCCGGCATCTCTGCGCCTCCCACTGGCAAGTCCCTGGACTGTTTGAGAGCTGAACATGGACAGCACGGCCATGTGAACTGGCAAAGAGGGCCCCGAGCTCCCCACAGGTGGAGGCATCCATGCCAGGCTTGTCAGGCAGAGCGCAGGCTAGATTCTAGCCCCATTGGACAGCCTTGAAGGCCACGGCCCCAGGCAGCAACGACTAGTCATTCCATCACAAAGGTAACAGAATGTTAAAACTGACACTTTGAAGGTCAAGCGACTTTTGCTGTAAAATTCCAAAGCAAGAAGTGTTCACATGAAACACTCAAGGTTCACAGCATGTGAGCCTACTGACCCTGAGAATATAACCCGGCAGCTCATTGAGAGACAGGATTTTGAAGAGAGGGTTTTCTGAGAAGTGTAACTTTGGAGAAAGCACAAAGTGTTTCTTGAAGGTCAGGTGGGGACCTGCCCCTCATTTCAAACATGTTGGGGGTTTCCACCAGCTACTTGGTGAGCTTACCATGTGAGTCCCTCTCAGATGTCAGGTCTAATTCTTGGAACCTACAACTGTGACCTTATTTGGAGAAAGTCTTTGCAGGTGTGATTAAGTTAAGGCTCTTGAGCTGGAAAGGTGAATCTGTATCATTCAGATGAGCCCGAATGCAATTACATGTATCCTTATAATAGAGAGCAGAGGGAAACGTAGCTGCACACAAGAAGGCCATGTGATCAAAGCAGCTGAGATTGCTGTGCTGGGGCCACAAGCCATGGAATGCTGGCAGCTGCCAGATACCCAGGGAGGCAAGGAGCAAATGTTCTCCCAGAGCTTCCGGAAAGAGCTCAGCCTTCCTGACACTGGATTTCAGCTCGGTAAACTGACTTCAGGGACTTCCCTAGCGGCTCAGTGGTAAAGAATCTGCCTGTAATGTGGGAGACCTGGGTTTGATCCCTTGGTCAGGAAGATCCCTGGAGGAGGACATGGCACCCACTCCAGTATTCATGCCTGGAGAATCCCTTGGACAGAGGAGCCTGGCTGACTATAGTCCACAGGGTCGCAAAGAGTCAGACACAACTAAAGCAACTGAGCGTGCCCCCACACACAGACTTCAGACCTCTGTCCTCAGAATTGTGGAAGATCACGTTTCTTTTAAGCCATCAGGTTTGTGGTAAGTCTTTACGGCACCCACCGAGAACTAATGAATAGGCAAGGTGACTTTTGCTTAGGTAGTGGCAGCAGGAGCAAGCACCTGGGTTGGGGTCATCCTCCACCTCAAGAGTTTGTCAGGGCAGATGACGTGTGAAGGTTAGAGCCAGGTGTGGACCACACAGGGAGGGAACCAGGATGGCCTCATTCCAAGCTCATCTGGCAGAGACCCCAGCAGCAAGAAGTTGGAGGTAAAGCCTAAGGGAAATGTCCCAAGGGACCACTCAGAAGAGGGACATCTCCCCTCTTCTAAAAGAAGTACAGAGCCTTAAAAGAATTCCACCAGGAGAAAGGTCAGCTTAAACCATACTGGGCTCCCACAGCATCCACTCAAGTAAGAGTTCTCCTGTGCCTGCTACTTGCTCCGAACCCCAGCTTCCACCTCGGGGAGGTGTGGTGTAGGGGGCACAGAAGTCCAGCAGAGGAGCTCCCTTTCCAAAGCAAGCCTCCAGGCCTAAGCAAGCTAAACTGGAGCCAGGAAAAGAATGGGATGTCAAAGTTGAGAGTTTTGACTAATATCTTGGCCTGGACCTTCAAATTCCAAATTGAGACTGTTTTCCATTTAAAGCGACCTTAGGACAGACTATTTCCTAAGAGGAGCAGAAAAGGCAGCGACTGCCAGCGTTTTCATCCCAAGCCAGGGTACATTAATCCCGCTGATCACATTTTAAAGCGGCAAGAGCAAACAGACCCTGAAGTTGCAGCCCCCAGTCCACCTCAAGCCAGGTTTATTCAACACACTAGTTGCAAGGGCTGGTGAAAACATCTCAGTGGAACAGAGTATCGCTAAGTTCCCGTGAAAGGAAAAAATGCAAATTTGTTTTCGGTATCACTGTGAAGCTTCCTGCGTGGAGCCCTTGGCCTTGACGGACTCGCATTGACGTCAGCCCGAGTTAGCCAGATCCGAGCAGCTGTTGGCTTCCTCCCTCAGCCTCGGCCCCTGGTGCAGAACACACGCTGGTTTTGTTTCATGGAAGATTAAAAACATTTGCTGCTGAGTCCATAATTCACAGCCCCTGTTATCACTGGGACCAGGAACACTGAACAAAAAATGCTTAGTCCCCTCTCCAAACCAAGGAGAAAACCCCAGAGGGAGGCCAGACGCAGGATGACGCATCAGCTGGGACCCAGCCCAGACCTGGGTCATTGCATCCTTTCCTTTCTCCTGAAACAAGAGGCAACGGATCCATAACACACTTCAAATCATGGTCATGTGCACCAAGATGCTTTGTCCTTACACACATGAGTGAGACAGGGCTGCCTACCCCTGGAAGAGGACCCCTTGCCTCCGGTCTCATGACAGAAAACCAGCAAGGCAAAATGTGAAACCAGCTCCCTGGCTCTTCACAGGGTTGTGGCAGGGCTGATGTTTATGGTGGCAAGGCTGATCGTCATATGCCCCCATCGCCCCCCTCCCGCCGAAACTGCGGCCAAGATCCTGACTCTCTATCTTGAACTTTCTGGCCCTTTCCAGCACCCAGGTGAAGACTCAGGCAGACAAAGCCCAGCTGAGATGGTTCCTGTAGCACATAATCCCACATCTTCCGTTGTGCTACCCAGACACATCCTTTAGGTGGTTTGGAGCCTCCATTAAAATGCAGCAGAGGCAAGTAGATTCTTTATGCCTTTCACTTGTTTAGTCACAGGAAGACGTAGGCTTCCCTGGTGCCTCAGTGGTAAAGAATCTGCCTGCCATGCAGGAGACACAGGCTCAGTCCCTGGGTCGGGAAGATCCCCTGGAGAAGGAAATGGCAACCCACTCCAGTATTCTTGCCTGGAAAGCCCCATGGACGGAGGAGCCCGGCAGGCCATAGTCCATTGGGTCACAAAGAGTCAGACACCACTGAGTGACTAACAGACACAAGAAGGCAGTGGGGCTTCCCCAGTGGTTCAGCAATAAGGAATCTGCCTGCAATGCAGGAGAGACAAGTTCAGTCCCTGGGTCGGGAAGATCCTCTGGAGGAGGGCATGGCAACCCACTCCAGTATTCTTGCCTGGAGAATCCCATAGACAGAGGCGCCTGGTGGGCTACAGTCCATAGGGTCACAAAGAGTCAGACATGATTGAGCGAGCAAGATCAACTAAGACAGCGAGCTGGCTGAGAGAAGGTACGTGAGAGCAGGAAGCGAGGGCTGGTGGGGGGGCTGGAATGCATGGCCACACCTCTCTGTGGCCTTCAGATGCCCTCAGCAGGGACCTGGTATGCCCGAGGTCATCCCCACTCCACCATCGCTCTGAATTCAGAGCCATCAGAGACCTCGGTTGGAATCTTCCCCACACCATCTCATATTCCACACACAGCAGCTTTGGTCCAGCCACTGCGCCAAGCTCCAACCAACACTGGAGGTCCAACTTCGGCTCCCTTCCCTCTACCCTCTCCCGGAGAGGTGGAGGGGAGTCTCCCCTGTGCCTCCCACCCCAGGATGGGTGGGACCCTTCATCTGAGATCACCTCCCTAATCGCGATTGGCTGCAGGGGGGCTGTGGCATTTCCCCATTGGCTGTGAGTCATGGGACCACAGGGACCATGCCCCTCTAAACCCAACACATAAAATGCAAAATGAAGTGTGCCAACTTCAGAAAGAGTCAAGATGTTATTGTTGTTATTCATCGAGTACAGTGAGTTCCTTACCTACAGACCTTCTGGTTGCAAACTTTCAAAGGTGCAGACATGCATTCCATCAGCATCAGGCATGAGCGACGCTGCAGCTTGTCCTCTGTCTCCTGTTGCCGACAGTCCTTCAGCTCTACCATCTCCCACCCCCTCTCCCTCCTCCTGGCAGTAACTCTTCTTGCCTGTTCGCTCAATGCCAGTCCCTGAATGCCAGCTGCTGCACTGTACTACTGTGCATTTCAAGGTGCTCTACTGCAAGATTAAAAATGTTTTATTTCTTGTGTTTGCTTTTTATGTATCATTTGTGTGAAAAGTATTATAAACCTATTATTGTACAGTACTACATAACCAATTGCATTAGTTGGCTACGTAGGCTAACTTCATTGGACTTACGAACAAACTGGACTTACGAACTCGCTCTTGGAATGGAACTCCTTCATATGTGGAGGACTGACTGTTATGATAAATAGCCATGTTTCCCTTTCTGGAATCTGAGTAAACCCATAAGATGCTGTGGATTTACATCACAGACTGTCTGCGTTGTCTCATCGGAGTTGGGGGATATTCTGGAGGAAGACAGACCGAAGAGGGAGTTATTTTTGGTGTTGTTACTTTTAATCAATCCTTTATTCACAGCTGCAAACCTTTACTCAATTATGGATGAAACATAAGAACCTTTTTGAAATGCTCAGAAAGGAGTGGGTACCAAGTGACCACAGTGAAAATGAAACACCGAGTGGGGAAGAGGCCGGGGTTGTTCACTGAGCATGATCCAGCCCAAGGCAGGGAGATGGGGGCACTAACGGGAAGGAATGCAGGGAACTCATCTCCCCCAAACTGCTACATGCTATTGAAATACTACCCACGGAGCAATTAGACGAAGTTCAAGGTTGGCATGATGAAGTCACGATGCTGTCATTCCCTCAGCAAACACTTGGCTGAGTCATTTCATGTGTAGGGTCACACCTGTAAGGGGACGGGCTCACTGTCCCCCAGAAGTTCCCAGCTTCCAGGAGATGCTGTCACCCCAGACTGAGCAAGTGCTGTACAGACGGGGCTGGAGGAGCAGGGGGAGCAGAAAGGGGATGCAGATGGAGTCCGGTGGTAACAGCTCAGCTCAAACACCAAGAAGACCAGGGCCAAGCCCTGGAATGGAACCTTGTTGACTCTGGGACTGTGGTCAAGTTACTTAAGCTGTCTCAACCTGTTCATGCCCCCTTTGAAATGAGAATATCGGTGTCCACTTCTGAGAGCCATGCTAAAACAATCAAATAGAACATACAGCCTGGTCCACAACTTGAAGAAAATACCCAGTTGAAAGTGTTAGCCATTCAGTCATGTGAGACTCTTTGCGACACCATGGACTATAACACACCAGGCCCCTCTGCCCATGGAATTCTCCAGGCAAAAGTACTGAAGTGGGTAACCGTTCCCTTCTGCAGGGGATCTTCCTGACCCAGGGATCAAACTCAGGTCTCCTGCATTGCAGGCAGATTCTTTACCATCTGAGCCACCAGAGACACTCTCAGTAATATTAGCTTTCGTTCTTATTCACTCAACTGACAAAATCAGAGAAACTGCCACAGAGGAGGTAAGATTTTAGATGTATCAGGACTAGGACTTCCCTGGTGGTCCAGTGGTTAAGACTTGGCCTCCCAGTGCAGAGGGGTGTGGGTATGTGTTCTATGCCTGCTTGAGGAACTAAGATCCCACATGCCTTGGAGCAAAAAAAAATAAAACATATAAAATAGAAATGATATTCTAACAAATTCAATAAATTCAATAAAGACTTTAAAAATGGTTCACATCCAAAAAATATCTAATATATATTATATATTATATATATATACATTATATATGGATACATCAGCACTTAGGAAGGAGAACCAGGGATTTGGTGAAAAGGATATGTCACTCACAAAGATCTCATTTTGTTGTCCTATCACTAAGTCATGTCCAATTCTTTGCAACCCCGTGGACTGCAGCTTGCCAGGCTCCTCTGTCTTCCACTATCTCCTGGAGTGTGCTCAAACTCATATCCATTGATTCGGTGATTCCATCCCGCCATCTCATGCTCTGCTGCCCTCTTCTCCTCTTATCCTCAATATTTCCCAGTATCAGGGTCTTTTCCAATGAGTTAGCTCTTCACCTCAGGTGGCCAAAGTATTGGAGCTTCAGCATCAGTTCTTCCAATGAATATGCAGGGTTGATTTCCTTTAGGATTGAATGGTTTGATCTCCTTGCTATCCAAGGGACTCTCAAGAGTATTCTCCAGCATCACAATTCAAAAGCACAAAGATCTCAATACATACATACATGCAAGACATGTTTGGAAACCAGCAAGGAGTTCAAAGCCATCGGTCTGAGGGACTTACAGGAGGGAAGAGTTGGATGAGTTTGTTCCATGCTATCGAATTGGGACTTTGTTCTGTGGGCATTTGGTCAGAGGACAATGAGTTTGGGAGTCAAATGGTTGAGTTCCATCCCCCGCACATACTGTGGGTAGTGAGACTGGGGATCCAGAGGAGCAAGCAATTGGGAATAATAACATCCAACCTGGAGCGCTCTTGAATGGTTTACATGCAGGAGGATCAGAAAATTTTCCTCTAAAGAACCAGACAGTAAATATTTTGGGGTTACAGTTACAGCCATACAGTTCCTGTTGCAACTACTCAATTCTGCCAATGTAGCATGAGAGCATCCATAGACCATACTGACATGAGGACAGTTATGTCCCAATAAAACTTTATTTATAAAAACAAGCAGTGGGCAAGATTTGATCTGCAGGTAGTAATTTGCCCACCTTTGCTTTAGATTAGAAAACAAACCTGAAATGCCCTAAAGCAAGTCACCCGCCCTCCTTTCCACTTGTCAATAGCGGGCACTTTTCCTAGATCTTTATCTCATGTTCAGTAGCTCCAAGACATTGCTAAATGATCTGAAGATTATACTGAGCTCCCCCAATCTAAGCTCTAGAGACAGTCATATGTCAAGATAATGTGTTCCACAGAGTGAGAATTGCTTTGCCAGGAGCACTGAGTGTTTTAGTAATCAATCAATCAGTCAGAGAAAATTCACTAAGCACATGATGCTGGAGATGCTGAGATCACTGAGGCTGGATCTGCAGGAAGAGCACGTGGTTTGGTGAGAAAGTCCCACTTCCCAGGCGCCTGCATTCTACTCACAGTTTTACACAGTTTTACTTGTGCACAATCCTTGAGAGTCACATTTTCCATTTCTTAATCTGTACAGTAAAGAAATTCAGCCAAGCGAGGGTGTGGAGAAAAGGGAACCCTCCTACACTGTTGGCAGGAATGTAAACTGGTACAGTCACTATGGAAAACAGTATGGCGGTTCCTCAAAAAACTAAAAATAGAGTTGCCATATGATCCAGCAATCCCATTCCTGGGCATACATCGGAAGAAAACTCTATTTCAAAAAGACATGCAGGCCCTAGTGTTCACAGCATGTATAGACATACATACGTGCACACATATACACACACAATGGAATACTACTCAGTCATAAAAAGGAATGAAATAATGCCATTTGCAGCGATATGAATGGACACAGATATTAGCATACTAAGCAAGCCAGACAGAGAAAGACAAATACCATATGATATCACTTATATGTAGAATCTAAAATATGACATGAATGAACTTATCTACAAAACAGAAACAGGCTCACAGACACAGAGAACAGACTCATGTTGCCAAGGGGGAAGGGTCGTAAAGAAGAGATGGATTGGCAGTTTGGGGTTAGCAGATGCAAACGATTACATGCAGGATGGATAAACAACAAGATCCTACTGCATAGCACCGGAAACTATATTCAATATTCTGTGATAAACCATAATGGAAGAGAAAAAGCTTAGCCAAACGGCAATGTGATTCTGAGTGTGCTTCAGAGGGCTTTAGGAGTGGAGGAAGGCTTCCTGGCACCATCCTGAAGGAAACCATGACCATGAGCTGGCCTTCAGAAGTCAGGTTGGCATTCAGTTCTGGGGGAAGAGACACCGTGAGCCATGGGGAGAGGACGTGATTGGCAACCACTGCACAAGCATCAGTCCATGGAATGAGGGTTCAGGGAGGGAGATGCAGGAAAACGGAGAAACGCGTGGAGCCAGTGCACTCAGTAATACTCTTGGTACTTTTGCTTTCTTTTGCTGGCACATGGTGTGCATAGATCAAAGGACAAAAACTCAGTGTCTGCAGGGGCTGGGTAGGTAGGAGTGAATAAGCGGGATGGATGTAAATACCAGGAATCGTGGGGACAGGACAAACTGGTGAGTGTATGTCCTCCCTAAGGCTTTTTAAGAATGTTGGAAATTTAGGGACTTCCCTAGTGGTCCAGTGGTCCAGCCCCAGTGCTGGGGATACAGGTTCAATCCCTGGTGGGGGAACTAAGATCACATGCGCCACATAGCAGCTAAGCAAGTGGGGCACAATTACTGAGCCCACGCGCCACAACCCCTGAAGCCCACTGGCTCTAGACATACTCTGCAACAAGAGAAGCCCTCAAGCCGCAGCTAGAGAGTAGCCCCTGTTGGCCACAACGCAACGAAGACCCAGCACAGCCAAAATAATTTGTTTTAAGTGAGGGAAAAAAAAAAAAGTTGGAAGTTTAGATTTCTATGTGAGAGCTCCTGATTTTTTTTAATTAACTAAATTGTTTTTATTAACATCATGCCAGCCAAACAAAACACGGAAGGTTAGATTCTGCCCAAGTTGCTGGCTTGAAACTTCCGCTATAAACGCTGAGGCTGATTCAGAAAGAGCTTTGGAGAGCCAGCAAAGCTAAAGAGCAAAGCTGGGACTTCCCTGGTGGTCCAGCAGTTAAGAGTCTGCCTGCAACGCAGGTGGCACAGGTTTGATCCCTGGTCAGGGAAATAAGATCCCACCTGCCCCAGAACAACTAAACCCGCATGCCATAACTACTGAGCCCCACACTTGGACACTCTTGCGCCCCCTGTATTGGAAGCACAGAACCCAGGGAAGCCCTTATCATTGCTTTTTGTGGTGGGAATAAATAAGATAGAGTCTCTTAGCAAATTTGATGAATACAATATTGCTATATATATTCACTATACTGTGTATTAGACCTCCAAAGCCCATTTATCTACTAGTTGCAAGCTCATATCCTTAAATAACGCTCATAGTCCCCCCATACCCTAACCCGTGGAAACCACTGTTTTACTCACTCTTTGTGCAAGTTTGGCTTTTTAATAATAGGTTCCACATATAAGTGATGCATGGTATTTGTCTCTCTCTGTCTGACTCATTTAGCCTAATGTCCTCAAGGTCCGTCCATGTTGTTCCAAATGGCAGGATGTCCTTCTTTCTCATGGCTGAATAATATTCCACTGTATATACACACCACATCTTATGCATTCAGCTGTCGGTGGATGCTTCAGTTGTTTCCATATCTTAGCTTTTGTGAATAATGCTGCAATACCCATGGGAGTGTGTGTCACTCTTCACTATCCTGTTTTTATTTCATTTCCCTTGGTCATATACCGAGAAATGAATTTGCTGGGTCATATGGCAGTTCTATTTTTGATTTTTTGAGGAACTTCTATACTGTTTTCAGTTGTGGCTATAGCAATTTACATTTTACCAACAGTATACAGGGGTTCCCTTTTTTACATCTCCTCACCAACACTTGTCTCGTCTTCTTAATGAAAGCCATTCTAACACCTCATTTTGGCTTTGATTTGCATTTCCCTGAGGATTAGTGATGCTGAGCATCTTTTCAGGTACCCATTGGCCGTTTGGACTTTCTCTGGGAAAAAAATGTCTGTTTATTTCCTCTGCCTATTTTTTTTTAAATCAGATTGTTTGAGGTTTTTGTTATCTTGGATATTAACCTCTTATCAGATACATGGTTTGCAAATATTTCTCCTGTCCTATACGTTGCCTTTTCATTTTGTTGATTTCTTTTTCTGTTGCTGGGCACAGGCTTTTAAGTCTGATGTGGTCCCATCTGTTGACTTTTGCTTTTGTTTTTTGTGCTTTTGGTATCACATCCAAAAAATCTTCGCTAATGCCAAGTTCAAGGAGCTTCTTTTCTGTTTTGTTCTAGGAGTATCGAGTCTTACATTTAAGTCTTTTTGATCCATTTTGAGTTAATTTTTGTAAATGGTATAAGATAGAGGTCCAGTTTCATTTTTCTACTTGTGTTTATCCGCTATTCTCAACATCATTGTTGAAGAGACCATCCTTTCTTCACTGGGTGTTCTTGGCTTTCCTGTCAAATATTAGTTAACTGTATATGCTGGTAGAGAGTGGGGTTAACTTTAAGCTCAGAATTTTCCTTCTTAATTCATGCTACTGTTCTTCAGCAGCACAGCTGCTGCTGCAGGTAGTATACAGATGGTTTCTTATGTACTCAGAATGTTCTTTGGGGTGCTCAGAGAAACCCAGGACTGGTCCCAGCCGCCCTCTGCACCCTCTGTGTTCAGGCCTGAGAGCCAAACCGAAACACGGAACAGCTGGGAAGGTCTTCAAGCATTCTGAGGCAAAACACAGAAGCAAGATGATGAAGTTCTTTTTTTCTCTCTTTTTAAAATATTGATGCGTTTATTTTTTTGGCCATGCCTCTCAGCATGCCGGATCTTATTTCCCTGACCAGGGATCCAACTGTGCCCCCTGCTGTGGAAGCCCAGAGTCCTAACCACTGGACCACCAGGGAATGCCCTTGAAGTTTTTCTGTATGTTATCAAATTCCTTTCCCAGACTACATAGCGGATGACAAAGTATGTCTTCCGTTGACACACAGAGATGCCACCGCCACACACGTGCGCGCACACACACATTAATGGCCTCTGTGAGCATTTGTTTAAATCTACATCTCTTAGAAACACTGCATCAGTTTCCAAGGGCTGTATCTTACTCCACTCAGGCTACTATAACAAAATTACCATAAACTATGTGGTTTATTAACAACCAACATTAATTGCTCACAGCAGAAGAGGGTGGAAGTCCAAGATCAAGGCACCAGCAGGATCAGTGTCTGATGAAGGCCTGCTTCCTGGCTCACGGACACCTTCTCAAGGGGTCCTCACAGGGCAGGAGGGCTGAGGGAGCTCTTGTTTAACAGGGCTCTACGCTCTTGACCTGATTACCTCCCGAACGTCCCTGCCACTAATACCATCTCACTGGAGGTTAAGTTTCAACATATGAATTTCGGGAGACACACACGTGCAGCCCATAGGACCAGCTGACCTCTACCACTTGAAATTCCTGTAAAGGAAAGCCAGCCTTTCGTCCCAAGGTTAAACATAGGTTTAAGTGCAAATGAAACAACACTCTTTTCCTATGAAACTCAACCTCAAAGTAACTAAAAGATAATAATGACACATGGCATCTGTTTTTGTGTCTTTAGGCACCTTGATGTATGCTCATCACACTCACAGCCAGAGGACTCCAAAAGGAAATGCACACTCACCATTCTGGAAACCAGAGTCAGTGCTAGATTTCTAGAAGCCTGACCAGGGAGAGTGGGCCCTCAGGATGGGCCTAACTGAGCCCTTCCAAGCACAGCCTCCAAGAGGGGGAAGGGCACATGGGTAAACCGAGCTCCCATCCAGACCCCACTGCCACGGGGGATGACAGAGCAGCTGCCTCTGCTCTGTGCCCGCCTGATCAATGAAATGCGGATAACAGACTTGATGTCTCTCATTGGTATTCTTGAGAAGCGTTAAGAACCAATTAAAGATGTGTCTAAATGCTTGATGGGAAAAAAGAGTAAGCTACAGAGAACGTGACTTGAGCTGACGGCGGTAGGATTTGGTTCCAACATAAGGAAGGATTTCCGGGGAAATGTTCTTCCCTCTGGTCTTTCTTCCCTCTTTCCACGAATGGTTCTCAGATCTTGAGTACCTTGTGCTAAGGATCAAAATGAGTGCCTTGTGCTGGGATCAAAATGACCAAAACAGAGAGCCCCACGCCCTGCAAGTAATCAGTTCACCGGGCCACCTGCGGCTGCTGCTGCTAAGTCGCTTCAGTCGTGTCTGACTCTGTGCGACCCCACAGATGGCAGCCCACCAGGCTCCACTGTCCTGGGATTCTTCAGGCAAGAACACTGGAGTGGGTTGCCATTTCCTTCTCCACACTGGGCCACCTGATCCCCCCAAAATAAGCCCACCACCTGTAATCACAGGGCAGCTGCTCATGTGCAGAGGGCCCAAGGAGGCAGTGCTGTCTTCCAAGTGACTGGAAATGAAGATCACGTGTTGTCTGTTGGCAACTGCTCAGGCAGGCAGGCTAGATGCTTCCTTGGGCCCCAGGCAGGCCTCTCATTCGTTACAATGAATAGGATCGTAGGTCCCTGGGCTGGACGAATTCTAGAGGTCAGATCAGGAAATTGAGGACACTCAGGTGGGGACCAGGCCTCCCACAGTCCCTCAGAGCAGACTAGCATCCCAGGCCCTCTGTCTAAACAGTCAATTTTCCCTGCCTAGCAATTGAATTTATGAGGTTCTTTTATGGTAATGAGTTGGAACCGCGTGCACGTACACTGAAATTCAGCACAAATCACCACGAGAGCTGAAAAATGTTAATCTGCCTCCAGCATCTCCCCACCATTCTCCCAAAACTACCTGCTCCTACAAGGTTGCGGCGGGTTAATTATTGCTGCAGAGGAAATGGCACTGATTTGCATCAGCTTCCATCGACTGGAACCAGTCAATGTCAGTCCTGTGGGAACAGGCTCAGGTTAACCTATGAGTCCCACAGCTGACAGGTGGGAGGGACTCGGCCTTGCCCCCAGGACACCGCTTCCCTTGATGGATCACATGCGGTGCCCTGGCCGCCTCAGGGCCCTGCAGTGATCCAGTTACCGTTCACCTGGACTTGACGCAGCTGATACTCCAGAGCCTTCCCACCTGTTCCTCGTGGCAGCAGAAACATGAGGACCCAAGCTCAGGACCTGGTACTTCATTTGGTCTTTTTGAAAACTTCCATCTGTACCTAGTGAACTCATCAATAACCATCAAAGCCACCTTTCTTCCTCTGCAAGTTCCAGGCTTCCTATAATGACTGGCTTCCAGTGGAATTTCGATTTTTGGCTGGCTAGTGCAGGTCAGGGCCTCCCAGGTGGCGCTAGTGGTGAAGAACCCTCCTGCCAATGCAGGAGACATAAGGGTTCGATCCTTGGGTGAAGATTCCCTGAAGAAGGGCATGGCAACCCACTCCCGTATTCTTGCCTGGAGAATCCCATGGACAGAGAAGCCTGGTAGGCTACGGTCCATAGGGTCGCAAAGAGTCGGACACTAAGGGACAGCACAGCACAGTGCAGGCCAGGCCCACTTCTGAAGGCAGGACCAGTTACCAAACAGCATCACTTGCACTCAGGGAGAGTGTAAGGAAATCACTAAATGGCTCAGGCCTCTGGGGCTCTGAAGCCCTGAGTCCTCTACTCATATTGCAAGGAATTTTGAAAGATCACTGCCTGTTTGCCTCTGTGTGAAACACAGCACTGACTAGTTCTGAGAAAAGAAAGCATCGTAATCCATACATTGATATGCAAATATGTGTTTACCCAGGTGAGGTGCATTGTGAGAGACGCACCTGGTGTAGGTTCCCATTCTGAGCTTCACCTTTATCCCTGGATTCCTGTGTCAGGCCGCTGCCCAAGAGGGTTTTGAAAGAAAGTTCTGCTTGCAGACATGGCCCATCTCCAAAAATCTTTCTCTGAGCAGTGTTTTAACCCCCTCAAAGCTAATTATGTCTGCATTCACATGCGTGTGTATGTGCGTGCTAAGTCACTTCAGTCATATCCGACTCTTTGCAATGCTATGGACCAGGTTTCTCTGTCTGCGGGATTCTCCAGGCAAGAATACCTGAATGGATTGCCATGCCCTCCTCCAGGGGATCTTCCCAACCCAGGGCTCGAACCCATGTCTCTTAGTCTCCTACATTAGCAGAGGGGTTCTTTACCAGCAGTGCCACATGGGAAGCCCTTCATACATGTGGACTGTCACTGAGTGATTTGATTATAATAAGGGCACCAAGAGGTCCATATCAGAGAGCACCTGTCCTGGAAGATTCCTGATGGTGCTCACTATGTCCATATATAGTTCTTACTCCCAGGTGGGCCAGTAGTAAAGAATCCGCCTGCCTGTGTAGCAGACATGGGTTTGACCCATGGGTCAGGAAGATCCCCTGAGAAGGGAATGACAGCCGACCCCAGTGCTCTTGCCTGGAAAACTCCATAGGCAGAGGAGCCTGATGGGCTACAGTCCACGGGATCACAAAGAGTCAGACAGACTGATCACACATGTTCACACATAAGAAGCATTTACTTTGTATTTATAGATGCCACCGTGTTTTCTCCCCAAAAGGTGCTGAGCAACTCTGTGCTGATAACCCTGCTGAGGGTCCAGGATCTGATCTCGGATCACTTAGTTCACTCTCTGTCGTTGGTTCTCACAAGCTCTGGAGAGCAGAACTGAGCCTGTCCTATTTCTATACCTGGGCTGAGTGGGGCAGCTGGCTTAGAGGATGCTCAGGAGCACTGGGGCAGGGTGCTTCCCAGGTGGCTTAGGGTAAAGAATCCACCTGCCAACGCAGGAGACTCGGGTTCCATTCCTGGGTCGGGAAGATCCCCTGGAGGAGGAAATGGCAACCTGCTCCAGTATTCTTGCCTAGGAAATCCCATGGACAGAGGAGCCTGGTGGGCTACAGTCCATGGGGTCGGGTCGCAAAGAGTTGGACACGACTGAGTGACTCACACATGCACACGGTAGCACTGGGGCAGAAGTGAGTGGGTGAAGGTGGGTAGGAAAGGGCAGAAAAACGAAGTCTAGCTCGTTAAGAGAGAGCCAGTCATGGGAGGCGGCTGTGGCCACCAGGGAAACCCCGCTAGGTAAGACAGTCAGCAGGAGGGGGCCGCTGCCTGTGGCCACCTGAACGGTGCAGGGAGAGGCAGATATCTATCCGCTGAGGAATCCGGCACAAAACATGCGGCATCTTGTATGATTAGAATCTAGGGATCTTCCTAGGGCCAAAAAGGAGGACTCGGAAAGTGTCAGCAACGCCCCACCTGGTTAGCTGATGCCAGGAATTACACTGGCGCCAAGGTCTAGTCTATGAAGGTGTCACTCAGGACCAACCGCAGTGCGGGGCTCAAGTCCCCTCACTGATGGGCGTGTGTGTCAAATGCTGCCCAGGGGGCCATGTGAGCCGCGACACCCAGGGTGCCGGGGAGCAGCTCAGTGGGGGCTTGTGCCCACGGCTGATGGCCGTGACCATCACTGGGCTCCCCTTGTGTGACGCTGCCTGCACCTGCCGGCCCCCTCTCAATCCCCACCTCCCCTCCCACTCACGCCCATGTCCCATCCCCCATTCCCACCCACACCCACCAAATCCCCACTAGCCATTCCCACCCAGGAGCTGCTAATAAACGTGCTGAGTCAAAACAGAGCCACTCCACAGCCTCAACTCTGTGGCTCCATCACATTGTCCAACCTTAGGTGACCCCAAACAGCACTGTTATAATACCTTCCCCAGCCGTCACCCCATAAAGGAACACAGCTGCTAATGTACCAGACCGTTGTCAGCTGAAGCCACGTCCCTGCCAGCGCATCGACCTTTATAAACAGCGTTGGGCACAGGCTGGGGGCACACATGCCCCTTGTGCTTGTAGGTGAGATGCAAGCCCAGATTCCTGATGGCAGGAAGAGAACCCTGTAGCAGCCCCCAGGTTCACAGCAGGCTCTGGGCTGCGTTATCCTAGCAAATCCTTGTCTCCTTTAGCACACTGAAGCTCAGAGAGTTTCAGCATCAGTAAATGACAAAGCCAAATCAGGCTCAAGTCTTCTGACCAAAAAAGGCAATGCGAGAGCAGTCGGCCACCCCAGACGGGGGAGACGAGTTTTGTGATGTCTCTTGGGCCCTGCCAGGTGTTTCTCTTTGAGCTGTATTAGCCGTGAAGAGGCCTAAGGACCAGGACCAAGGACTTTTCTTTGTACTTTCCTAGAATATTTGCCAACAAAGGTCTGCGTTGCTTTGTGACAAAGGTCCATATAGTCAAAGCTATGGTAGTCATGTACAGATGTGAGGGAGGGACAATCAAAAAGGCTGAGCACCAAAGAATTGAGGCCTTCAAACTGTGGTTCTGGAGAAGACTCTTGTCCAAGATTCCCTCGGACAGCAAGGAGACCAAGCCAGTCCATCCTAAAGGAAATCAATCCTGAATAGTCATTGGAAGGACTGATGCTAAAGGTGAAGTTCCAATACTTTGGCCACCTAATGTGAAGAGCTGACTCATTGGGAAAAAAAACCCTGATGCTGGGAGAGATTAAAGGCAGTAGAAGAAGGAGGCATAGGGTGAGATGGTTTGATGGCATCACTGACTCAATGGACATGAGTTTGAACAAATTCTGGGAGATCATGGAGGACAGGGAAGCCTGGTGGGCTACAGTCCGTGGGGTCACAAAGAGACACGACTGAGCAACTGAACAACAACAGGAATATTTGCAGTCTCAGCTCAATATGTTTACTGAGCATTTAACATGCTGTGTGTTGCGCTAGAAACTCGGTTGTAGCAAAACAGGTCCTGCTCTCAGAGCGGTTACAGCCCCACAGACGAGAGTGACAGCAGGAAGGCAGACAATGACAACAGAGCGCGGGAGGAGGAGAGCGGTCCCCTCGCGGCGGTCCTGCCTTAGGTAGGAGGAAGCAGTGGTGATCCTGAGTGAGGCTCTTGCAGGATGAATAGGAGTTTGCCAGGAAACTGAGAAATTAGGAGTTATCCCTGGCAAAGAGACTCATACTTAGTAAGGCCATGGGCATGTGGCTGTTGTTTAGTCACTCAGTTGTGTCCAACTCTTTTGCGAGCCTATGGGCTATAGCCCGCCAGGCTCCTCTGTCCATGGGATTTTCCAGGCAAGAATTCTGGAGTGGATTGCTATTTCCTTCTATAAGGGGTCTTCCTGACCCAGGGATCGAACCCACATCTCCTGCATTGGCTGGTGGCTTCTTTACCATTGAGCCACTTGGGAAGCCCCAGTGGGCATGACCAGCATGCAGATGCTGGTGATTACGAGTTGCTCAGAACTTCTAGAGCACAGAGTTTCAGGAAATGAGGCCAAAAATATAAACAGGGTCCAGGTTTGCATGCCAGGCTAAGAGCTTGTGTGTGCCCCACAGCTAATCAGCAGTCATGGAAGCACATACATACATACATACAATGGAATATTAGCCATAAAAAAGAATGAAGCTATGCCATTTGCGGCAACATGGACGAACCTAGAGATTATCATATTAAGTAACATAAGTCAGAAAGAAAGACAGGAACTTCCCTGGTGGTCCAACAGGTAAGATTCCACACTCGCAACGCAAGGGTCCTGGGTTCAACCCCTGGTCAGGAAACTAGATCTGGCAAGCGGCAATCCTGCATGTCACAACTCAGACCCAGCCCAGCCAAATAAATAAATACATAATAAAGTTTAAAAAAAAAAAAGACCAAGACCATATGATATCACTTACATGTGGAATCTAAAATATGAAATAAATGGATTTATCTATGAAACAGAAACAGACTCACCGACAGAGAAGAGACCAAGTGGGAAGGGAGGTGGGGGAAGGTTGGACTAAAGGTTTAGGATTAGTAGATACAATCTATTATATGTAGGATGGATAAACAAACAGGTCCTATGATACAGCACAGGGAACTCCATTCCACATCCTGTGGTAAAAAATATGGGAAAAACAGACCAGGAGTGCATGGCCATATTCCCACTGTCCATGGCTACTCTACTTGGTTTGGAGAGAGTTTCAAGAAGCAAAGAGATTAATAGATCAGCTATTGTCATAGTCCAGGCAAGAGGGATGTGGGCCCAGTGGGGTGCCAAGTGCTGAAGGGCACACTGTCCAGGAGATAGGAGTCAGAAAGTCAACTCAACCCATAGACTAGAACAGGGGAGGTGAGGCCGAGTGAGGATGACACCCAGGTGCTCCTGGATGAGTCTGCATCCCCAGCTGCCATGGGAAATACCAGGAGCTAAGCAGACTTGGAGAGGAGGATGGCACCTTCATTCCTGGCCGTCTTGAGCTTGAGACATCTGTGGGACCGCTCCCTCAACGTGCCCCTGTGCGCCTGGACACGCGAGTGTGGAAGAGTGCCGATGAATGGCCTTAGCAGGCGAGTTTTCGGTGGGTTCGTAAGGAGTCATGAGGAAGTGAAGTCCTGAATGAATGAAGCTAAGGATAAAGAGCAGGAAATCAGAACTCTGCAGGGTAACAGAATTGACTTCCCTAGGATGCGAGAGAGCCGCAGGGAGTGAGGGGTGGGCTGTGGGGCCAGGATGCAGGCAGACATGCAGATGGGTGGCCAGGAATAGGAAAGGGTGGTTTATTTCCAGTTCCTGGAGAGAGCAAGAGGCAGACAGACGTGTGAGGACAGATATCGTCTGGTAAGTTGGGGCAAAGAGGGACAAGAAATCAAGAACTGTAATGCTGTTGCTGTTGCTCTCCTCTATTTAAACAAACACACAAACGGGCTTGGCACTTCGCTGGTGGTCCAGTGGCTAAGACTTTGAGCTCCCAATGCAGGAGGCCTGGGTTCGATCCCTGATCAGGGAACTAGATCCCGCATGCCACAACTAAAGATTCTGCCTGCTGTGACGAAGATCGAAGGTGCCATGTGCCATAACTAAGACCCGCAGCCAAATAAATAAATACATTTTTTAACGGGCTTAATGAAAAAGTTACCTAGGTAATTAGATTGCATCTTTTAATGACTAGGTAAGAAAATCTTTAGAAAGATAAACGAATTCTGAGTGAAATATGGTCAGAGCTGTCCATAGGATATGCTCATACGTTCATGATATACCAAATGTGATGGTGGAAAAAAATGCTGTTGGATATGGCCACACTGATGTATTGTACTAAGATGCTGTAAAACCATAAAAAACATAGATTGCAGCAGATAAGACCACTGCACATCAAATGCCATGTAGACTTCAGCTACCCCGACTTAGAATAATCAAAATCTATGAAAATATAACACAGATTTCTGCTCATCTGAGAAAAAGGCTGTCTGTCTCGGTATCTGGTCTTCTAAACATCACCGAACTGGAGAAGAGAACACAAGCTTCCACCTCCCAAAGGAAGAACATCTGCCATCACCCAGAGCCAAGTGAGAATGCCTTTGGAGACAAGTTTGAGGGCATTTTGAAGACTTTGATGTGCAGAGAAATTTCAAGCTTGAAAGAACAAGAGGCAAGAAGAAATAAACATTTCCAGCATTTTAAAGAAAACCAAGGCATCAAACTGCTCATTTGACCAAGGGGAGACTTACAAAAGCCTCGGGATGTAGCTTGAATCCAAAGCGGATCACCATGGCTATGGGCTTTTAAACCACCACTTGCAGAGAACAGGATTCCTACAGAAGGTATAAGGTGTGTGAGTGGGTGGGTGTCGGGTCCACATTTTGGCCCCATCTGTCAAATGCCCCTCTCTGCACAGCATGGTGCAGGCTCCATTCAGTCTCAGGGGTCACACTCCAGGATGAATTGCAAGGCAATTACAGCATCTGCCACACAGGGGCGCTGTGAGGGATAAAGGCTGTGGTCCTGATGAGCGAGGCAGGCCCTCCACTGCCTGAGAAAAGGAGTTCATACCTCCCACCAGCAGCTCTTGGGCAAGAGAGAAGACTGGAGGGGAGAGGGCTGAGCCTGTTCCCCGGCACCAGGAGAATCCCCTGGAGCGAAACCTAGACCTTCCCGCGAGTCACTCTCTAGCTGTTCTTCTCACCTGTCCTGCTTTCTCTGCCTCAAGAGTTCTGGGGATAAACACAGGGTCTGCAGGCAGGCTTCCGGCTCCAGAAGCTCACTCTTCAATTGCCACATCCTCTTAGCAGAATAACTGGGGGCAGGGAGAGGAGAAGAAGAAGATTCGGGGAATGTGATGGCCTCCCGGGAAGGAGACCATGGGCGCTGACCAGCCTGGGAGCCCAAAGACTGGGTGTGATGCAGGCGCCAGAGGAGCAGACGACCGAAGCCCTCTGGGCAGAGCTGAGGACGTGAGTGTCCAGATGAGGCAGTCTTCCCGTCCCAATCCCATTATGTTCCTCTTCAAAAGGTGTTTTGTACATCTTAAGTTCAAAGGAAAAATTTGGACAAAAGGCAGGCTGTTCCATCCCCTAAGCCAGTACTTGTTGGAACACGTGGCTTGCCGAGCGCTGACGAGGCAGGGCAAGAAGCCCTGGGCCGACCTCCCTGAGGTCCTTAGGCGATGGCAGGGCACCCACTCTGAGTCAGACGAAGGGCATGCTTCTACTATTACCGGTTCCTCCGCCACCACCAAAACAAGCCGTGTCTTTCTCTTTCCCACGTCCCTGGGCTGAGAAGCAGGTGTGGTCTATTGCAGCAAGTTTACATCAACCAAAACCACATTCCTGGGAGCCTTGATGCTATTGACATGTGCAGTTTCTGAGGCTGAATGACCCCTGACCTCTGGCCAGTCCTTGGGTTTACTCCTCCGTACAACCCACTCATCCATCAGGGAGTAACCATGCTCTTAGGACGCTCCTCCAGCTCAGCCCCAGAGAGAGCGTCGCAGGGGTCCAGGAGAACAAAGTTTGCCTGCTGCTGGAGCCCAGAGCATCCTCAAGGGTGCTCGCGGGGCATCGGCTCAGATGAACCCACCCTCCAGCCCACCTCCGTGTCAGCTACTCGGTTGCATTCACTCATTCGGGGTATTGATATTTCGTGTGCCAGCACCAGGCTCTGCCAGGTGCTGAGGGTGTGACAGGAGGCGGACCAGGTACAATGCAATATCTGATGGAGTTTACGTTTGGGTGAGAAGAGATGTGAGAAGCAAACAAGTAGAGAAACCAGTTTCTGGTGAAGACATGTGCCATGGGAAACACCAAGGTTGTTGGCGGCACGGGTGTTAACGTCAGGAAAGCCTCTCTGAAGAAGGGACACCAACCTGAGGCCTGAGTGGTGACTTTCAAGGACATTTCAGCCCTGGGCCCTCATCAGGAGAGGCCAAAAGGGAGCCGTGATGGAGAGCCAGGTCACAAGTGTGAGGCGGAAGGCCCTGGCACTACCCTAGTTCATCAGTTATAGGTGCCCGGGACTTCCCTTGCTAGTCCAGTGGTTAGACCCCAACCTTCCACTGCAGGAGTCATGAATTCGATTCCTGGCCAGGGAAGTAAGATCCCGTGGCCAAAATATATATAGGCGCTCACTGCAGGAACGTGTACAAATGTGTCCAGGACTCTGTCCCCCCACCCAACTCTGAGGGACAGGACTTCCATGAACACCAGTGCAGGTGGGACACTCTGGACTCCTCAGACAAGAAAGCCAGCATGGCCTGCTCAACCTGGAAGAGAGGCCATCCATGCAAGGACACTCAGGTAGCTCTCAGTCACTCAGATTTCCCCAGATGACCCTCCAGTTATGCCCATCACAGGATGCAAAAAGTCTCAGCCAGCTCCTGTGAACCAGCGTCCCTCCTGCTTGTGGGTGCAACCTCCACCTAGCATTCTCAGAAGAGGGGCTGGTTCGGGTATGGCCAGGGTCCTGGGGGACTCTGGGGTCCTGGGCCAAGCTGCCTAGCACATCCTCCCTTCCAGAAGCTCCCCTTCTCCCCACCATGTGGAAGGGTGCCAGGCCACACCAAGGCTTCACTCAGAAGCAGCTCACCTCCCTCCTAAACGTCGCAGCTCCATGCACTTCCTGGGGTGATGAGTGACCTTCACTCACATGGGTGAAGTAATGCCTTTCAGTCTCAACCTTCTTGGTCACATTGCAACACAGCCTTCTGGAAAGAAGAACTAGTTCCCAGGTGCCAGCTCAGGGAATTTCAAACACCTCCCAGGCTGGGCTTACCAAACTCACTGTCACACGGTCGGTCCAGGTGCCAGAACCACCCTGGCCCTTTTCCTCCAAAGATGCAACACCAGGGCCTCGGGCAGGTAGAGGCCAGAGGACTGGGGCTCATTCCCAGCTGTCCTTTTGCTGTGTGACTTTAGACAAATGACTCAGCCTCTCTGAGCTGCTGCCTCTATATCCACATAGGAATTGTGGGGAGAATTGGATGAGGAAATGGCTGTGAAAGCACTTTGTGAGTTGGAGAGCACAACACCAATGATAGTCATTCTGTCTGGCTGAAAAACTGATCCTAATAGATGAACTTCTGACTTTTTACCCAAGGAGTTGTTGGGGTGTGAGAACTGATATCCCCAAATCCACTTCAATGTTTTTAGTACACCAGCAAGTAAACTTCCAGGGTAAAATCCAAAATATACACTCCATGCCACATTGTAAAGCTCTATGATAAGATGTCAGGAGAGTCCCATATATGTAAATATCACAATAAGTCCTTTGCTCTAAACTAATTCCCTGGAGACCCAGAATTGGAGTTTCCATGGCACTACAGGCTATAAGCTGGCCTTGCAGTGACACACAGTAGGTGAGCCCAATATCAAGTCTTTTCATAGTTTCCAATTTATGCTACAAGAGAATGAACAGGTTCTTCTAAGGCACATGCTTTGAAGAGGCACAGAGGATCCCAGCCCTGCTACTCAGCAGATCCCTCTCTGGCCAATGACGCTGCTGCTCACAGCTCTTCAAATGCCTCTTCTCAGAAGAAATGGCTAAACCTTCACCATTCCATTTAAATCAGCCAAAAGAGAGACAAGGCTCCAGTTCTTCCTCACCCACAGGCGATGAGATCAGTCTAACTGCGATGCCCAAGAACAAATGACCGAGGATTTGGCTCTGAACAGGAAGGGACAAGATGAGCTGGACAGGAAGGGAAAAGCAGGCTTGGTCTGCAGAAGGCTGTTCACCATATGGCACAAGCCCATCTTGGCTGGTCTCCTTCCCCTACAGTAGAAGAGACCTCCCCCAACCCAGAAAGCAGGAGTAAAATCCTCTTTGGAAAATATGGGATGTGAGGCTTCCCCTGGAAGGCCCCAGTGAATTCAAAACCCAACTGGGATAGAACTCACCACTTTTTTTTTTTTTTTTTTGGCCTTGCATCATGCAGGATCTTATTTCCCCAAGCAGGGATCGAACCTGCCCTCTGCACTGGAAGCTCAGAGTCTCAACCACTGGGCCACCAGGGTAGTCCCAACTTTCCATCTTTCTTCTCCATGATCTCAGGAGAGCATAAGAAAGGCTGATACTCAAGCCCCATTTGCAGCCGGCTAGAAGGCAGCATCTCAAACACCCGTGTCCAAGACCATCCTCTTCACTTCCCGTCTCCGCGTGCTCTAAGTCCTCCCCATCTCAATCTGCCACTCTACTCTCCAACTCAAGCAAACACTCAGAAGTCATCCTTAACTCTCCCCTCCTTCATGCCCCACATCCAGTCCATCAGAAAAGTATGTCGGTACCGCCTCTCCAAGACATAAATCCGGGGTCACATACTGCTTGCTTACTCCCAACGTCATCTCTTGCAACGTCCTTCTCCCTAACCTTTGAACAGGCCACCTTCATTCCCCTGTGGCCTCTGCACCACTGCCCCTTCCCTCTGGCATGCTCGGGCCAGTCCAGCTTCTCCCCATCATTTGGGATTAGCTCCTACAGACTCCTGCTCTGCTTCCCTACCTAAAGTTGGCCCCCCTCCCCCAGCCTCCCCTCTAGCCCATCTCTACTACATCGTGCATTTTTATTTTCCTCTTCATTTGATGTGGTGACTATCTGTCTCCTGCGAGCCCCACAAGCCACAGGGGCCATGTCTGCCTCATTCACCACCATAGCCCTGGCACCTGGAAGTATTACCAGCACAGCTGCTCAAAAAGCACTTAATCACCACTTCCAAGAGTCCAGTAACTTTAAGCAGACTGGGCTTGGTAGAGCATGGTAGACACTTGCTGGGGTCAGCACCTCAGACCACAGAGCTGTGACTGAGTTCCTGGTTTGGCCACTGAGCTCATCAGTCCCGAGAAGCCCTGCACTGCCTCTACCCATGGCCTCTGTCTCTGAGGGGTCTCCCCCTTCCCCCCAGGAGCTGGACTTGAGACCACGAGCCAGCAGACCCTGGCCCCTCGCGCTCCAGAGTCCCAGGGGAGGGGAGGGCACCCGCCTCCCCTTCTTGGCCTCACCAGCTGGCCTGGCCAGCCCTGCCATTTCCCCGTCTATAAGACAGGGACAAAGAATGCTTTGTCACTGCACCTACTTCTCACGGGTGTTGTGAAACTACTATTTGCTTGGAAAACACTCTGAGAGCAACTCGGGTGAAGGTGCCCGTGGCTCGGATGACGCTGCTGTATTCAGTCCAGGCCAGGGAGGGCCAGGCCAACTCGTCATCTGGTGACCGCCTCAGCTGCCCGAGGGACAGGAGGGACACCCGCCTCTGCTGTGTCGCCAGGCCCGGTGTCGCCAAGCCTGCTGGCTGTGCTCTGGTCCCAGAATATATCCACGAGGTGCGTGTGCATTCCCAGAGCCACCTGACCCACTGATTTCAGCAGAATATGACCTCTCCCAGAGCCTGGGCAGTGGCCGCCAAGCACCCAGCCCACCCTGGTGTCAGGAAGGAGAGTCGAGGGTTACCTGGGGATAACCTCGCAGGCCAGGAGCTGGGACTAGACGAACGCAACAGTCTTGGCCCCTGGCCTGGGGAGGGCAGATCTACCAACCTGCACGCGCTCAGGTGCCCCTCACCAGCTGCAGGAGCAGCAGCCACCGTGTTGCCATGACAACCAGGCTTGGCAACCATCTCTCTGCCTCCCAGGAGGGGACAGTCCCCAGAACTGACCAGGCATTTCCTGGAGCCTCTCAAGGCAGACAATGGAGAAAGGCAGAGAGGCTGGCAGTGCAAGGGACAGGGGGCATACCTGCCACTCCGCCAGCACTCCAGCCTTCACGCTCCACGGGGCACTGAACTCAGCCCCACCTGCTCTCTCTCCCTGCAACATCCACCCGGGGGGCTGCCGCTTCCCTAAAGCGGGAGGCGAAGCATTTAGCAGACAGTGAACAGCAGACAGCATGTACATTTAATTATAACTCTCCCGGATAGGAAGGGCTGGCTATATACAGTATGTCTGCCTGTTACTAATTATATTTATTTTCAAACGACGAGGGGGAGGGGGATCTTCTGAAGATGAGTCAGAAAAAAAAATCCTTCAGTGTTATGAAAGGAGAGAGATCTCTGGAGGGTGTCTGCCATGCGCGGCTGTCACGGCCTGATAATGGAAAAACCTGCGCCAAGAGAACCACACTGCTGAACACCTCAAGGGGGCTCTCCCGGCCCCAGGTCCCCTCAAGTCAGGACCCGAGCAACTGAAGGGCCTTCCCCGCCCTGCCCCCCCGCCCTGGACAGAGCCTGCTCTCGTTCCTGCAAAGACAGGATCATTCAGTGTCTGCTGTCACCTTAACTGGGAGGCAATTTTCCAGTTGAAACACAGCTAAGTTTTTTTTTTCCCTCATCAAAGGAAAAGCATCCTGCCCAGATGGCCGAAAGGAAAAGGCTTCGTCTTCAATCCCCCGTTCAGCCCATGATGTTATTTATAACAACACCTAGAAACCCAGAATAGTCAGCCCCACGCCCGGCAGAAGCCAGTCCCCGCTTGGGAGGAAGGCAGACCACTGGGCTACCTTCAGCTGGATGTGGGGTCCGCACGCACAGGTGCACTCATCTCCACATGGGAGTGTGCGAGGTGCATGTGGGCGTTTAGAGGGGCCTGTTTCCCAGGCTCCAGCAGCTCCTCCTCCTCCTCCAAGGCTGCCCTGGCCCCTCCCCTCTACATGCACCAGGAGCTGAGCAGCAAAGGGAGCCCAGGGTGACACGCCTGCCCCAGAGGAGCCGTAGCATTCATGAAGAAGGCGTTTTCCAATAATGTTTTAAATAGTCACACTTGTTTTGTTTGTTTTCTTCCAGGAAGGCGGCACTGTTTTGGAAAAGGAGGGGGAGGGGGAAAACAAGTGAGTTCATTTCCTGAGTCTTTGAAACGTTTCTCCGTAGACAGAGCATTGAGAAGCTGCAGCCCCAGGTGGAGAGTGCGCAGGGCCGTAGCACACGTGGGGCGCAGACAGGAGCTTGGCCCCATCCATGTTCGTTAAGGGCCAGCGGCGGGGAAGCTGGACTCAGCACCAAGGGGCCATGAAAGGACCTGGGGGAGCAGGTCCCGACAAGTGTCATTCAGACCAGCTGTTTTGGAAAGGGTCTGTTTGTCCAGGGAAGGTTGGATGATTCCATCAGTTTATTCAAAGGAGAAGGCAGAAAATGGACCTGATCATTAGGGACCCAGGAGGGGGTTATGGGAGCTGCCAACACCTGTCACCGTCCACAGTGATTTTGGAACCCAAGAAAACAAAACCTGCCACTACTCCTCCTTTTTCCCTTTCTATTTGCCGTGAAGTGATATCATCTTAGTTTTTAAATCTGACTTTCAGGTCAGCTTTTTCACTCTCCTCATTCATCCTCATCAAGAGGCTCTTTAGCTCCTCATTGCTTTCTACCGTTAGGTGTCATCTGCATCCCTGAGGTTATTGATATTTCTCCTGGCAATCTCGATTCCAGCTTGTGATTCATCCAGCCCAGCATTTCACATGATGTACTCTGCATGTGAGCTAAATAAGCAGGGTGATGATATACAGCCTTGCCGTCCTCCTTTCCCAGTTCTGAACCAGTCAGTTGTTCTATAGTTCACGGGGTCGCAAAGAATCGGACATGACTTAGTGACTTAACAACAACAACAAATGTGCTTTTCACATTTGTTATTTCACCCCATGAGCAGTGGCACTGTGCCCACTCCACCGGGAAGGCGGGCAGGCTCTGGACAGTACATGACAGACCCAAGGGTATCCCACTCTGCCTGTGATAAAGCCATCTTTCCTGGTGGCTCTTAGCCATCTGTCCCTCTGCTTCAGGGCTGTAGTTAGCCTCATGTGCAAAAGGCACTGTAGGGGTGAGTCAGCCCGTGTCTGTCTGTCCATCGATCCCACTAGAGTAAAACCTCCATGAGGAAGGGACTTCCCTGGTAGTCCAGTGGTTAAGACTCCACACTCCTGATGCAGAGGGCCCAGGTTCGACCCCTGGTCAGGGAACTAAATCCCACATGCTGCAATAAAGGCGGAAGAACCTGCGTGCCGCAACAGTTAATAAGACCCAGCACAGCCATAAATAAAATAAGTAAATGTCTACATTAAAAAAAAAAAAAACTGGTACATATACAAGTCTCTCTCAACAATTGAGAATTTCATTATTGCGTAAGACTGAGGACTCCCCAGGTGGTGCTAGTGGTAACCCGCCTACCAATGCAGGACACATAAGAGACACAGGTTTGATCCCCGGATCCAGAAGATCCCCTGGAGGAGGGCATGGGAACCCACTCCAATATTCTTGCCTGGAGAATCCCATGAACAGAGGAGCCTGGCGGGCTACAGTCAATAGGGTCACAAAGAGTTGGACATGACTGAAGCGACTTAGCGCACACGAGCACTTCAAAACACAAGATTATGTTCCATGCCTGGGTCACACAGAATAAAAGTTGAAAAGCCTCCCTCCCTCGGATCAGTGGCCTTTGGGAGCCGAGGCCAGCAACAGGGGACTCTGTTTTCTCGTGGGCAGGACACATAACACACAGCAGAGAAGAGACGCCAGGGCTGGCTCTCCTACCTCCCACCACCACGCTTTCCAAAAGGCTATTTGGCTCCAATGGATCATATGACTTGTTCTTAGAGTTACATTTTAACTGACAAAGTTTAACAACAACTATGACTTATGGCCTTCTAAAATTGGCAGCAGAAAAATGAACTGAGGAAGTAATGGAAAAAAACCGCAAGTGAAGCCACTCTGTAACATGCACAATTTCTGTTGTGTTTTTTTTTTTTTTTTCCTTTCTAAGCATGTATATGTGTGTGTGTGTATTTTCAAATGGTAGAAAATATTTTCCAGATACACTGCCCGGGCATTTCCAGGCATGTATTTGTGCCAAGTTTATAAAAAGCAGCTGCAGACAGGGTTGACCGAAAGGATTGCTCTGCTGTCTGGCTTCCAGAAGGTGCTTGGGTCCTAGCTCTGTCATCAGGACACATTCTTACCTCCTAAAGCTCTCTCACCTGTGTCCTGCTCCCGAAAGAAGACAAACCTCTTTGGGGGCCCCGTGACCCAGAGGGACGTGGGGCCCCTACCCTCCTAGGATTCACAACACGCTTTTGTTTTGCAGGGTCCTATAATGACCTGTGCTTTATCACTTTTAGTCACTCGAAATCCCCACGCAGACACAGAAAGGAAAGGGTTCCGAGGTGCATTTCATAAATATCTGGACGACCTGCTTGGAGGGGCAGAATGGTGGGAGGCCCATTGGCGTCAGTTTCTGAATTGTGCAGAGCAGACTGTGGAACTGCGTGGCTGAGCCTGTGTCAAACTGTCTGCATCTTCTCACGTGGACCTGAGACTCTCCAGTCCCCTCCCCTCGGCCCTCAGTGGGTGAAGCCCCCGGCTGCCCAGTGAGAAGCTCCAGCCTCCCTTGCGCCCTGGAGGGGCCTCTCCCTGGGACACCCTGAGCCACTGTCTGCCTGCACCCACATCCAGACACTCACTGGCCTGAGGCAGGCCTTATGAGGCACAGCCTTAATGAGGATGACCATAACCTGCTCCCTCGCTTTCCCGGGGGGTGACTAATTCATTAATCCTGGGAAGGCCCTTTGCAGAGGACAGGCAGGGTATTACTCATGGGACTGAAGGCAGGCACCTGACCCAGTCTGGGCCTGAGTCAGCAGAGAGACCTCCCACCTGCAGGCAGGCTGGGCAAGCTGGCCGGGCTCCCTGCTCAAGGTCAGGGTTGGCCAAGGGGAGGGGTGTGGCCAGCACGCCTCCACAGAGTTTGGGAACCGTGTCTCATGGGCGTTTGCATGGTTGAATAAGCCTTCAAATGACTCTGCCAAGAGGCCAGCACACCTTGAGAATATCAGTCAAGACAGGATTTCCTGGTCATTGTTAGGGGAAAATGCTTTTCTCAGAGCGAATTCCTCCCAAGAAATGTTGTTTTCGCCTCCCCTGAGAGGGAAGCGAGCTGAGGCAGCAGCGATGGGCAGTCTGGGGGACCTGAGATAGGTGTGCAAATGTGGGGGACAGCTATGTTTTCTCTCCTCCAGCTCTTGGTCCTCTGTCTGCTCCCCACTCACATCTCACAGGAAGAGGAAGTGGCAGCCAGAACTGGGAAGCAAGGGTCAAAACCAGTGCATGAAGGCGAGGGCTGCTCAGGCCCACACCCCTACCCACCCTTGACCCGGCGGAGGGGGTTCTGACACAGCGGCAGCTCAGAAGCCAGGAACAGAAAGCCTTTGAGTGGCCAAGTTGACGCCAAGATTCCACTGCCGAGAGCCCGTTTCCTGCACTCGGCACATTCTTCCCCACCCCGTTCCCCCTTCCAGCCCCTTCTCCCAGTGACCCTGCTCCACGCTGCCTCTGTGCACGCAGCCCTAGTTTCTTTTTCCTTCTAGAACACAAGTCATGCGACCAGAAGCATTGCAGGCACTTCTGCTTTCTCTTTTAGGCCCCCAGGTCCTTATAAGTCTTTCATGGCCCTTGCTGCTTCCCTAGATTGCCTGAAACTCTAGAGGGCCCCCACCCCCACCACACACAGAATGATAAAGATGCAAAAATAGGATGGACAGAGGGGACCCTGAGGGCAGAAAGGGAGGCAGCTGGGCTACTCCTCTTTGCAGGCACCCAGGGATGGGCAGGGCAGACTGGGTTGGGGGCAGAGCAGCAGGAACAGGCTACGAAATGATTTTGTTCTGTTCTGTTTGGAAGGAGGTGGGTGGAAATGACAGTTTGGAGAGGATTGGAACGAGGGAAAACGGTTTCAGGGGAGGAAGCCTCTTTTCTCCAGTTCTAACAGTGCCATCCAGTGGCTGAGCGAGCAGGCGCAGGGCAGAGGTGCAGGGCAGAGCCTCTGGACAGCCCCCACGGCCCTGTGGAGAGAGGAGCTGCGGGACTTTCAAAGGGCGCCCAGCTGATGGCCGGGGGCCGGCCTCCAGCCGCATAGCCAAACTCTTCCCTAGAATGGTTTGCAAGGACACAGCCAAGAGAGCTCCCCAAGTGCACCCTTAAAAACCCCAGTGGAGGGACTTCCCTGGTGGTCCAGTGGCTAAGACTCTGCAGTCTCGACGCAGGGGTCCCGGCTTCGATCCCTGGTCAGGGAATGAGATCCCACATACTGCAGCTACAGATTCCACATGCCACAAGGAAGATCAGAGATCCAGTATGCTGCGATGCAGACAAATAAATAAATAAATAGATAAGATATAAATTGTGTTTCCCGAAGGACAAATAAGATGAGCTTCTTTCCGAAAAATAAAATAACCCAAATGGATAGAGGCGACCAAGCTTACCAGGCTCCTGCTTCGTTTAGCTTCTGCCTACATACACACAGGCGTCGCCTGGAGGCGTTATCCCATGAGAGACACCAAAGCGCATTTGCAACCGGAAAAGTGGTCAGTGACCAGAGCAAGCCTTTCTGGGCCCTCAGACCCTCGTCTATGTTCAAGGGAGAGCGAGGGCAGAAGGATGCTGAGCGAGACGAGGCAAGGTGAGCACACCTACGGAAACCTAATCAGGCTAAACTTCCAGCTCAGGACACAAATCTCCTGGCATTTCACTTAACTGTAGTTGCTTTCTTTTTTTTTCTTTTTTCAACCCTGTAAATCAAAATCAATTTGGCTTAGAACTCCACAAATAGCTTTCTTTCCAAAGAGAGGCATTTTACTAAAATAGGAGACTTTGCCAGCCGTTGTGTGTTTGGTACCTGGAATCAAGGAGCAAGTGGACCTCCATAATAACGTTCCCCCAGGAGTCCAGGCTCTTGATGCTCTTCACACCCTGAGACGCTGAGCTGCTGTGAACCTCTGAGGCAGTGACCTCATGCGCTAGCTTCTGTGCTCAGCTGTATCTCAGCTCTTGTGACCCGATAGACTGTAACCCGCCAGGCTCCTCTGTCCATGGGCTTCTCCAGACATGAATACTGGAGTGGGTTACCATGCCCTCTTCCAGGGGATCTTCCCCACTCAGGGATCGAACCCAGCTCTCCTACATTGCAGGCAGATTCTTTACCATCTGAACCTGTTCTATAAAACCAGGAGATATACAGTGAGATCCACAGTTTTCAAAACTCACTCCTCAGCACTAGCAGAGGGATATCAGTTTGGTGGGACTTTGGTTACCACCTCCTTTACCAGAACAACTCGGCCTTTGTCCATTTTTTTTCATAGTTGGCTGCTAGGCAAGATCTTACAGACAAGCAAAAGTTAGGAGAATTCAGCACCACTAAATCAGCTTTGGGCTTCCCCGGTGGCTCAGACGGTAAAAGTGTCTGCCTGCAATGCAGGGGACCCAGGTTCGATTCCTGGGTCAGGAAGATCCCCTGGAGAAGGAAATGGCAATCCACTCCAGCACTCTGGCCTGGAAAATCCCATGGAAGGAGGATAGGCGACAGTCCACGGGGTCACAAAGAGTCAGACACGACTGAGCGACTGAACTGAACTGAACTGAACTGAAATCAGCTTCACAACAAATGCTAAAGGAACTTCTCTAAGCAGGAAACACAAGAGAAGGGGGAAAAAAAAACTACACAAAATAAGCCCAAAACAGTTAAGGAAATGGTAATAGGATCCTACATATCGATAATTACCTTAAATGTAAATGGATTAAATGCACAAAAGACAGAATGACTGGGCAGATGAAAACATGCCCATGGATGCCCTTCCACTTACCACATCACTCTGCTTGGCCCCCACATAGTATGTAATTATTTTATATTGTTATTTTAATCATGTTTCCATTATGGCTTGCAATTGTAATGATTTTTTATGTTTTGTCTGGCTATCGATTGTGAAAACGTCTTCTACAATTGAAAATAAAAGATCTTATATGAACAAAGGGTTCCACAGTGCATAGCCAATTTTTTTTAATTTTTCATTTTATTTTACTTTACTTTTCATTTGGCTGCACCAGTTCTTAATTGTGGGATGGGGAATCTAGTTCTGCAACCTAGGATCAAATCCGGACTCTCTATGTTGGGAGCACAGAGTCCCAGCCACCACCAGAGAAGGAACACCAGAGGTCTCTTCATGGGCACTTCTGAGGCGCTTGCCTGGACCACAGTTCTCATGACGCCCCACCACGCCAGCAGACGCCCTAACACCACGTCTGTACGTCGTCACTGCATTCCCAGATGACGACTGACTACCCAAGAGATGGACAGCTGTCCCAGGCGACCCAATCTGGTTCTTCCTCCCCAGAATTTGAAAGTGGGTCAGGCTGGGTCCAAGTCAGTCTCCCGTCAGAGCTGAGGTGGCCAGCAGGGAATGGGTGTCTGGGATTAGGGGAGAGAGGAGCCCTGAGCAGCTTTCCACTCCCCGTGGGGTTCCCCCAACCTCCTCCCGCCATGTCCTCCTTCAGTAAACAATGTCACCTGTTAAAAGCTGCCATGTTCCCCTTCAGTAAACATCCCCTATTAAAAGCTTTAAAAGCTCTAGACAGGATCCTCTAAAAGCTTCCTCCTGTCTCTAAGAAAAGGCGAGATCACCCAGCCCAGTGCAACACACCTCATCTCCCTGGAGCCACATTCTGGCTTTTCTCTTTTGCTTTTTTAAGTGCAGTTTCTGGGACTTCCCTGGTGGTCCAGTGGTTGAGATTCCACGCCTCCACTGCAGGAGGCGCAGGTTCGATTCCTGGTCAGGGAGCTAAGATTCCACATGCGGCAAGACAAAGCGAAAAAGAAAAACGGGCAGTTTCTAAATAGACTTTGTAATTTTACGAACTGAAATGTTTACTGCAGTAGGCATGTAATGACTCAGGACAAAGCAACATTATCATTGCCTCTGTGATTAGTATACTCAAAAGCCATTTCTGCTGCTATACATTTTGATTTCAAAAACATTTTGTTGTTCCTATGTTCTCAGACCACATTACTTGTAACACATTTCAAAATTTATTAGTCCTGAAATCTTCCATCCAAGGACTTATGTATCTATAAATATGCTAATTCATTCATTCATCCATTTTCTTAGATGAATTTACCAAGATGAAATTCAAGATGAGTTTACTCTGAGATTTACCAAAGAAATAGATGGCAAAAATCTCTTCAGTAGGAGCTTATAGGATAGAAAAGAAATAATGTCATTTTCAGCAACATGGATGGACCTTGAGATTATTATACTAAGTCAGCCAGACAAAGACAAATACCACATGATATCACTTATATGTGGAATCTTTATTTTAAAAATGATAAAAATAAACTTATTTACAAAACAGAAACAGAATAACATGTTGCGGTCCATGCACAGGTTGGAAAAGAATTTCCAGACATGAGGAGGAATGAGACGGAAATTAAGTCTATGAGAGGGAGATGCTCTGAGAACAGCAGGCCAGTTCAAGGGAGAAGCAACGTGGAACAGGGTCCTCAGTCCACTTCCACACCCAGGGTCCAGGAGTGGGATAGGGGAAGAGGAGGGGGGATGCCGTCTGCCTGTGGGGTAGGCGGGGAGACGGGCTGTACTGTTCCATAATAGTTACAGCATGGGGAAGGGAAGGACGACAAGGGTCAGGGTTTTCTGTTCCTGCATTCCAAGACCCTCCTTGGTTTTATCTGCTCTTTTATCCTTGGCTTACCACATAACAGACTTAAAGAAACTTATGGTCACCAAAAGGGAAATGTGGGGGGGAATGATAAATTTAGGAGTTTTGGATTAACATTTACACACTACTATATATAAAATCATCGGAGAAGGAAATGGCAATCCACTCCAGTGTTCTTGCCTGGAGAATCCCAGGGACGGGAGAGCCTGGTGGGCTGCCATCTATGGGGTCGCACAGAGTCAGACACGACTGAAGTGACTTAGCATATATAAAATCAGAGAAGGCAATGGCATCCACTCCAGTACTCTTGCCTGGAAAATCCCATGGACGGAGGAGCCTGGTGGGCTGCAGTCCATGGGGTCGCTGAGGGTCGGACACGACTGAGCAACTTCACTTTCACTTTTCACTTTTACGCATTGGAGAAGGAAATGGCAACCCACTCCAGTGTTCCTGCCTGGAGAACCCTGGGGACGGGGGAGCCTGGTGGGCTGCCGTCTATGGGGTCGCAGAGTCGGACACGACTGAAGCGACTTAGCCGCAGCAGCGTATATAAAAAAAATAGCCAACAAGGACTTACTGTATAACACAGGGAACTCTACTCAGTATTCTGCAATAACCGAAATGGGAAGAGAATCAGAAAAAGAGTGGATGTATGTGTACGTGTAACTGATTGACCTGGCTGTACACCTGAAACTAACACAGCGCTGTAAATCAACCATACTCCAATATAAAATAAAAATTAAATTTAAAAAAATAAGAGGGAGTTCCCTGGTGGCCCAAGGCTAAGACTCCACGCTCCCAGTACAGGGTTCTGGGTTCAACCCCTGATCGAGGGACTAGATCCCACATGCCACAACCAAGACCCAGCACAACCAGATAAGTGCATACATACACACATAAAATAAATAAATTTTCAACTTTAAAAAAATTGTTGGATTAAAAAAGTAAGAAAAAATTTAAAAACAGCTGACAGGGTATATAATATGGAGAAATCATCATTTTCAGTGCTGTGTTTTTGTTCAGTCACTAACTCATGTCCAACTCTTTGCAGCCCCACAGGCTGCAGTACACCAGGCCGCCCTGGCCTTCACCGTCTCCCAGAGTTTGCTCAAATTCATTTCCATTGAGTCAGTGATGTCATGCAAAACCGTTCCATTCTCTGTTGCTCTCTTCTTCTGCCTTCAATCTTTCCCAGCATCAGGGTCTTCCCCAAAGTGTCAGCTCTTCAAATCAGGTGGCCAAAGTATTGGAGTTTCAGCTTCAGCATCAGTGAAGCTGATATTATTCTGAATATTATATATATATTATATATATATATCTCCAGTGAATATTCAGGGCTGATTTTTTTCAGGATTGACTGGTTCGATCTCCTTGCTGTCCAAGGGACTCTCAAGAGTCTTCTCCAGCACCACAGTTCGAAAGAATCAATTTTTCAGCGCTCAGTCATTTTTATGGTCCAACCCTCATATCCGTACATGACTACTGGAAAAACCATAGCTTTGACTATAACTTTAAGTCAGTATTTCCTAAATTAGGTCTTCTTATGCTACAGAAGACCTGCGTCTTCCTCCACAACAGATCAAAAACTCACGTAACATCAATTTGTAAAAAGGCTTTCAAGGAGCACATGTATTTGTCAAACTCTGGGTCACAACCTAATGGTGGACCCTAAAATCCACTGAGTCTACAGGAATGAGCATTTTATGTATTTTTTAAATTAGGATGTGTCACATGCAATAAGGCGAAGTATTGTTATGGAAAACCTGATTTCAGCGCAGGGTGGTGATGCGAAGTGCACCTCTCACTGTGGGTTGGGGGTGGAGGATGGGGCAGGTGGCCAGAGGGATTGGCAGGCTTGAAAGCCCTGCTCCCTTTGGTCCAGCTGATGCTTGGCCTGGATGACTGAAGCTGTCCAGCAGCCATGATTCAGCCCTCTGACTTTATCTGTGGAACTTACAGCCAGACAGCAGTCTGTGGGAGATGCTATGGACAGGCCATAGCAGAGAATCTAGTTGATAAGTGATGTTTTGGTTTACGTGGCACAAAACAACACTTTACCTAATTTTATTCTTCAAAAGGGTGATGGAACCTCGGTTTTGTTTGGGGCTCTATACAGGGCAGACCCTTACTACTCAAGACCTGGCACTGGGAGCTGGGCCTCACTTGAGAACTTATTAAAAAGACTTCCAAGCCCCATTCCAACTTAATAAATAAGAATCTGCATTTTAACAAGGGTCTGGAGATTTGTGCATATGTCTATTTTTTTTTTTTTTTAACTTTTGGCCTTGCCAAGAGGCATGTGGGATCTTAGTTCCCTGACCAGGGATGGAACCCAATCCCTGTGTTGAAAGCACAGAGTCTGAACCCCCAGACTGCTAGGGAAGCCCCCCGTGCATGCATTTAAAGTTTGAGGAGCTCTAATTTGGAAATACTGGTCCCCTTTAACTGACACTCGGCTTTGGTAGAATTTTCACTGGTCCACGTAAAAATGTCAGTGTGAAATTTGTCCTTTGTTGGCAAAAACTGGGTTTCACTCTGATTTTGTTCCCTTCCTACTACGTTTTAAGCGTCAAAAGTGCTTTAGGAAATGAAGGGGATTGTGATGGTGGATGTAGTTCTATTTTGGTTCATGTGTTTAGCAGACAAAAATAAACTTGGGTAATGAGCCCTGCCTTTTTGTCACCATTTTTCCTACGCCATGAACCCAAGGTGGCACTAGCGGTAAAGAATCTGCCTGCCAATGCAGGAGACGCGAGAGATGCTGGTTCGATGGTTCGATCCCTGGGTCGGGAAGATCCCCTGGAGGAGGGCACGGCAGTCCCCTCCAGTACTCTTGCCTGGAGAGTCCCGCAGACAGAGAGTCTGGCGGGCTTCAGTCCATGGGGTCGCAAGAGTCGAACTCTACTTGGCAACTAAAGCACCACCACCAAGAACCGTCAGAGATGGCGCCACGTGGCCCAAGACCCAGCGTGGCCAGCTTTGCTCTCTCTGACAGCCTCTCCTGAAATATGGAGGGCCTGTTAGGAGCAGGAGCCAGGAGAAGGTGACGGAATCACCCCTGGGTAATAGGAGCGACTTTCCTGAAAAAGTGGAACATTAAGATTCTAGGATCCTCAAGAAAAACAAAAGGAGGGACTGGCCTGGTGAGAAGGAAAGAAGCCCGAAAGGCAAGCAGAGCCTTCTGCAGCCACAACCCCAGGGCGGAAGCCCACCTCCCAGCAAGGACTGAGCTCCCTGCATCCAGACAAGGCAGGCAGGCCCGCCCTTCCCCCACCCCCCGCCCCAGTCCTGGGATTCTCAGCATTCCAGAGCCCACCAAATAACAATGGCAGTGTTTGTGGCATCTCAGACCAAGCTTGGAAACTTTTAAATGTCAAAATGAATGATGTGAAAGACTTGTGGGAGCAGCGAAGAGGGAAAGCTGAGCTGAGAAACGAGAGGCCAGGGGGGCCAGAGGGGCCACTGGTTAACACGTCTGCAGGGCTCCAGCGCCTTGCAATAAAAGGGATACTCAGAAGCAGAGAAACATCTTGAGCTGTCACGAGAGCCAGTGATATGGCAAAAACGAGAAGATTTATGCAGTCCCGGCGGGGATAGCCGGGCGCATGTCACTGACTCACAGAAGATCCACTGTCTGGGCCTGGGGACGGGCAGGAGCCGCTGATCGGCACCCAGGACCTGACAGAGCAAGGAACCCCATCGCCGCAGCTGACCCAGACCTGGGGTCCCGATCTGAGGATACCCAGCCTTGCTCAGAGCAGGGGGCCCCATGACTGTAGATCCCCACGTGGAAGGCCAGCTTTGTCACTCGATTCCACCACCCACATCGGCCCCTCCAGAGAACAAGGGCCACTCTGGCCTCTCAGAGCCCTTCATCCCCTGGGTGGAGGTGCCCTGTGGACCACAGTGGGGAGTCCAGGGCTCCAGCCCCACTGTGCCTGCCTTCCTGGTCAGAGAACTAGATTCCGCATGCCTCAACTAAGACCAAGAGCAGCCAAATAAATATTAACTATTAAAAAGCAGCAGAAGAAGCAACCGCAGCAAAGCAGGCCCTCTGGAGCAAAGCCACCGAGATCAGGGACCCCCTGCTCCTGGCTCTCCGGAAGTCATGGGTCCCCATCGAGGAGAAGCAGTGTGGCAAACGAATCGTCCAATGCACGTGGCCTGGGGATGGGTCTCCAAGGAAAAGGGGCTGAACACTCTTTCAGAATACAAGCTGGGCTCGGTTCAGTTGGCTGCCCTGAGTGAGGTCCCCGGCTGGTCTCTCCACGGCCCAGGCCCACACGCGACCAAGTCCAGATCCAGACGTCTGGCTCTCCCAAAGTCAGGTTTCCCAGTGAATTCACTGAAAAGTCATCTTAGCATAGAACATGAGGAGTGAGATGAGGATGCAGTTTACTCTACGGGGTCTGGTACCTGGCACTCACCGGCGGCTGGCGGGCTGGCAGCCCTCAGCTGCCTGCGAGAGACGGGTCCATCCCCTGAACAAGCCTGAGCGCAGGGGTGCCACCTGGGTCCCCCCAGACCACAGGTCAACAGATGACAGCATCTTCCTGCTGGGAGGCTCAGCGTCTGGCACAGTCAGTCTGAGTAGGGAATGGATGGGCGAGCCAGGCACAGGCCCCTCGTTAGGCCTGAGACAATGGAAGAGGTGGGCAAGCTACCCTGCCCTGGGGCGGAGAGCGGATCTCCGAAGAGGGGAGCATAGCCTCGGGAGCCCCACCTCCCTCACCCCCATGACCCCCTCTGCTGGGGGACCAGCCTGTGATGCCTGAATTTATCTGGGGCTCTCCAGCAGCAGGTAGACAAATGAGATGAGCCCGGGACCAGGTGAGCCTCGGCCTGCTGCTCATACACACCTGGCCTCAGAGGACAAGCCCCACACTGTGTACCAGCTGCCATGTCTGTAAAATGAGGACAAGAGCACCCAGCAAGTGCCCAGGACGTCGGAGACAACATCACCATAGGGAAAGCACGCCTCACAGCTGCCTGCATACAACAGGTGCTCAGTAAGTGCTCACCACTGCACTGCCTGGTGGTCCAGTGGTTAAGAATCTGCCTACCGAGGCGGGAGACACAAGTTCCATTTCTGGGGAAGATCCCACCTGCCGTGGAACAACTAAGCCCGTGCGCTCAGCTACTGAAAGTGTGCCCTGGAACCCAGGAGCTGCGACCACGGCTCCACAACCAGAGATGCCCCCGCAGGGGGCAGCGAGAATCGCAACAAAGAGTAGCCCCTCTCGCCGCAACTAGAGAAAGCCCTCTAAGTGCTAAAGACCCAGGGCACCCAAAAATAAAATTTAATTAATGAATTACTAGCGGCTTAAGATGCTTTCTCCAGTGAAGCGATGCCGACATGTCTTGCTTGAAAGAGCACCCCTGGAGCCTCAGGGACACTCAGTCAGCACCTATGAGTTCACCGCAGGAGGTGGGGGGCTGTGCGAGGGAGAGAGGGTGACCTCAGGCGGTCTGAGGAGGGGGTGGAGGCAGGGACCCTGCCACGGAGCAGAGAGCACAGGAGGCTTCCTCTGGCCCCCTCGCCATCCATCCTGCCCAGAGCGGATGAGGAGGGGGGCAGGGGTCGCCCACCTCGGGTCCTGGTTCCTCAGGGACATCCCCCCACTTCCCGAGAGCTCCCCCTTATTGTGGGCACTCAGGAGTGCAGGGCCCCATCTTTACAGAAGCACCGCCCCACGCTGGCAGATGCAAGGAAGTCAGCCCAGCGCCGGAGGACAGCCCCACGTGTCCTCTGTTTACAGGACGTCAAGTCCAAGCAGGGCGGAGGCCAGGCCTGCCGGGAGCAGGAGTCACACGTCAGCAGAAAGGTCACCGTCAGGGGCGAGGCAGAGCGGCCCCCTGCGGGACCAGGGCTCCAAGGCCTGCCGCTGAGGAAGGAGACTCGAAGGCAGGCCTGTGTGGCCCAGCGGGAGGTTCTGATGGGCAAAGCGGGGAAGAAGCTGCCAACAGCCATGGAGACTTCCAGAAAGACTCAGGTCCCTGCCGGGAAGCAGAGCAGACTCTCCATGACGCCCAGCTCCCTCGTCTCAGGGTGGACTTCCAGAACTGGCCCAAAGGGACCACCATCAACACCGAGAGGAGCCCCACGCTCCCGCCACACTGACCAGTACCAGGGCTGCCCCTGAGGAGCGCCCCGCACAGCCCTGCCCTCCTGTCCAGCCTCACCACAGGGAGCCCACACCCGATCAGAGCTGGGCTGCTCAGCATCCCTGCCCACGAACCCGACTTACTGAGAGATGTGGTCTCTCCCTAGAGGACCAACAGACAGCGTGTGAACTTGAAGCTGTAAGCAGTCCTGCCATCCTCGCCGGAGACTGGAACCGACAGTCTTTCTGCAGGGACAGGCCGGAACAAAGCTGGTGCGCGCATAAGAGCTGAGGGGTGGAATACTACTCGGCCATAAATAAGAATGAAATAATGCGTTTTGTATCAACATGGATGGACCTAGAGATTATCATACCAAGTGAAGTAAGTCAGAGAAAGACAGACACCATACACTATCACTAATACGTGGATGCCAGAAAAAATGATACATACGCACTCATTTACAAAACAGAAATAGATTCACAGCCATAGAAAACGAACTTATGGTTACCACTGGTAGGGGGATAAATTAGGAGTTTGGGATTAACAGATACACACTGCTATATATAAAGCGGGTAAACAATAAGGACCTACTGTACAGTACAGGGAACAATAACCAGCATCTTGTAATAATCTATAATGGAAAAGAATCTGAAAAAGAGTATGTATATGTATATATGCATAACAGAATCACTTTGTTGTATACCTGAAAGTAATACAATATTGTAAATCAACTATACTTCAAGTTTTTAAAAAATGAGCTGAGAGAGAGAACAAAAATTGATAGAAACACGGCTACATCCACCCCCATCTCTGTGAGCTTTCTGACGTTTTCCCAAGAAACTCCTTTTTCCAGTTACGTTAACCAGGTTTGATTTTTGATGTTCACAAGGAAAAACTCAGACAAGTCAAGCACGTTACCACACTGGATTCCCATAACAAGCTCCCACAACAAGCCGACATGGACAATACTATTTTTTGCATTTCACACATACACAAATGAAGGCAAGGTCTCCAGAGCTCGGATCTGCTGCTAGACCTTCTGTCTCCGAAGCCTGCTGTCCTCCCTGTGGGACCAGGGGCCTCTCTGCGGCCACCTCGCCTCAAGCGTCAAGTAAGGAGACTGCAGCTGAATCACAGTCACGCCCGCCAGAGGACGCAGCCGTGGTGAAGGAAGCCAGCAGGGGAGGAAATGGTCCAGAAGGCCCACAGCTGCTGGAGGGAAGTGGTCTGTCCAGAGCCAGCCCCCCGTCTCCCAGTGGTGACCCTCAGCTCTTCCTTGCTCGTCCCTTAGCTCCTTGCGCACGCTCCTCTCTTGGCCCTGAGCATGTGTGACTACCGTCATCTGCTTCTATCCCGTTTCTCCAGCTGGGCTCTGAGCCCCGTGAAGGAGAGAGGCCACTTGTTGCAATGTCTTGGGTACAAGCAAGGCTTCTCTAAATGTTTGTTAAGTGAATAAAACAAGGAGTGATGTACATGAGTCTAGAGGCCTATTAATATGTGTGTGTGTGCTCACCCGCGTCCAACTCTGCGAGCCCATGGACTGTAGCCCGCCAGGCTCCTCTGTCCATGGGATTTGTCAGGCTAGTCTACTGGCGTGGGTTGCCGTTTCCTCCTTCAGGGGATCTTTCTGAACCAGGGATTGAAACTGCGCGTCTCCTGAGCCTCTTCCATTGGCAGGCAAATTCATTACCTCTGAGCCATCTTTGTACTCAGGGAATTAAATTGGTGAGGAAGGTGCAGTACCTACATTTGGCACTAGATGGAACCCAAGCACACCAAGAAGATGCTTCTGAGACAGGAGGTGTGGGTGTTTGGTGGGGTTTTTTTTTTTTTGGTGGAGAGGTTTTTTGTTTCGTTGTTTTTCTTTTTTTGATGTATTCCTTTTTTTCTTTTTTTTAGAAATCATTCATTTGGTTATTTACGGCTGCACTGGGTCTTTGCTACTGCGCACAGGCTTTCTCTAGTCGTGGCAAGCGGGGGCTGGTCTCTAATTGTGTGTATGGGCTTCTCATTGCTGTCATTCCTCCTGCTGCAGAGCATGGGCGCTAGGTGCCTGGGCTTCAGCAGCTGTGGCTAACAGGCTCTAGAGCACCGGCTCAGTAGCTGTGGCACATAGGCTTAGCTGTCCTGCCCGACATGGGATCTTTCCAGACGAGGGATCAAACCCATGTCCCCTGCACTGGCAGATGAATTCTTCACCACTAAGCCACCAGGGAAGCCTGGTCTAGCGGTTTTAAAGAAGACTGTGGCAGGTCCCCTTACCTGAATAGCAGTTAGCTTGCACAAATGATCCAGGCTCAGTAGGACATACTGTATTAATCAGGGTTCTCCAGAGAAGCCGAACCAATAGGCCATGTATAGAAATGGATTTATTATAAGAAACTGGCTCCTGCAACCATAGAGGTTGGCAAGTCCAAAATCTGCAATGTGGGCCGACAAGCTGAAGACCCAGGAGAGCCAAAGGTGCAGACGAATTTCAAAGGCCATCAGCCTGAGGACTTGCCTGGTAGTCCAGAGGTTAAGACTCCTCGTTCTCAATGCAGGGGGCCCGGGTTCCATCCCTGGTCAGGGAACTAGATCCCACATGCTGCAACGAAGAGGTCACATGCCACAACTAAAAGAGCCTGCATGTCCCAACTGAGACCTGGAGGAGCTACATAAATAAATATGTATATTTCTAAAGCCGCCGGGTGGACATTCCCTCCAGCTTAGGGAGTCGGGTCTTCTTGTTCTACCCAGGACTTCAACTGATTGGGTGTGGCCCGCCCACTTTAGAGAGGGCAATCTGCTTTCCTCAAAGTTCACCCATTTAAATGCTAATCCCATCCGAAAACACCTTCCAACTGACACATAAAGTCAATCACCACATAATACCCTTTGAGCTGTTGGTCCAGAGTGGGGGTGACCTTGCATTCTCTCTTAATGAATGCAAAGTGCTAGCGCTTCCTCTCCTCCCCAAATCCAAAGTTTAGATTGATCAGTGTGTTTTTCCTGCCGGGACCCTACCCCTCCGGAGAAAGCAATGCGCGGGATATGAACCATGACAGTGGTTATAAGCTAACTTTCTGGGGGCACCATCCTAACCTATGCGGCTTGAGTATACCGTTTGAAAAATTTTAGTCAAGGTTTAAGAATTGGTTGATAATCCCTAAAATCCTGTGAATTGATTGTAAGAAATTAAATTGGAGATGAGTAAGTGGGAAGACCGAGGAGAAAGTTCACTCTCTCAGCTGCTCAAAGCTAAAATCCCCTCTCAGCTGTTCAGAGCTCTATGAGCAAATTCACTAAATGGATCACGTTTACCTTCCTATTGTCAACTGGAAACATTTGCTTGTTTAAAGGAAGTCTCCTGCGTTCAGTGTGATTGTTACAACCTCCCTACTGAAGGAAAGTGCAGGGTGGAGACCCAGGCTCAGCAGTTTCATAAATGACCCCTTGTTAGGTGAGACACAAACTTGCTTTAGCTGCAAAATTATTTTCTTTCACCATAAAACTGCAAATGGTTCTGCCATCAGTAAAATCACTCATGACCCTTATGTATTGGTATTTTTACACAATCCTTCTCAGGAAAAACTGGTGTTTATACACTGTCAGCACAATAAAAGATATTTTATTTAAAGTGAAAATTTCCCATTTGCAATAGACTCATTAAAAATCACTGGGGTAAAAAAACCATGTTAAATCAAATGAGATAAACTCTACTTTGCAATCCAGTTTTTAAAATAAGACTTCTGACAGATACCATCAGTGAGCTAGCGGGGCTTCTGTCTTGAAAGAAAGCCACTGTGGCCTGTCCCTTGGTCCACCTGGGTGAGAACGAAGGGACAGGGCAGCACAGACAAGGGTCTATATGGTGGGGAAGCCCTTCTATCACAACACACAACCTAGGCATGGTGTTATTAGGTCATATCCGATCCCCCAAGAAGAGGCTGAAATACACTATGGAACAGTAGGGAGGATCCTCAGAAAACTAAAACTAGAGTTGCCATTTGTTGTTTGTTGTTCAGCCGCTCAGCGTGTCCAGCTCTCTGTGACCCCAGGGACTGCAGCATGCCAGGCTTCCCTGTCCTTCACCATTTCCAGAGTTTGCCCAAATTTATGTCCACTGAATTGCCATATAATCCAGCAATCCCACTCCTGGGCATATATCCAGAGAAAAGATACATAATTCGAAAAGATACATGCACCCCAATGTTTACTGCAATAGCCAAGACATGGAAGTAGCTTAAGTGTCCATCCACGGAGGACTGGATAAAGAAGGGGTACATATATACATGGAATACTACTCAGCCATAAAAATGGATGAAATAATGCCATTTGCAGCAATACAGATGCAACGAGAGATTATCATACTAAGTGAAATCAGTCAGAAAAAGACAAATGCTATATGATATCATTTATATGTGGAATCTAAAATAGCACACAAATAAACTTATCTATGAATGCAGACTCACAGACATAGAGAACAGACTTGTGGTTAATGGGGATGGGGGAGAGAGGATGGACTGGGAGTCTGGGCTTGTAAAAAACAGACGATAAAGACTGAAATAAGGCTGAGACCAGTTCTGAGCAATGGTCCTCTCCTTGGAGGTGAAGGTGGCTATTGCCCTATCATACCCATTCTTTGAAGTAAAATGAATAAATCCTCAACAGAGCATACAACTCCAAGCTAAAATACTAAAATCCAGACTATAATAATAACTCAAGGACTTCCCTGTGGTCCAGTAGCTAAGACTCCATGCTACCAGTGCAGGGGGGCTTGGGTTTGATCCCTGGTCAGGGAACTAGTTCCCGCATGCCACAACTAAAGATCCCACTTGCCACAACTACAACTCAGCACAGCCAAATAAATAAATGTTTTTTTAAAAAGAGCAACACACTTGACAGATTATCCAGGAATGGTTCCAAATCATTCCATTTTCATTGTCAAATTGTTCCCCTATCTGGCTTTTCCAGGAAAAAAAGAAACCAAAAAACTGGCAATTAAAAAGGTGCAAAGGCTTCCCTGATGGCTCAGTGGCAAAAAATCCACCTGCCAGTGAAGGAGACACGTGTTGAAGCAATTCAGCCCCTGAAAGTGTTAGTTGCTCAGTCGTGTCCAACTCTTTGCCTCCCCATGGACTGTAGCCCACCAGGTCCCTCTGCCCGCGGGATTCTTCAGGCAAGCGTCTACTTCTGAGCCTACGTTCTAGAGCCCGTGCTCCGCAGCAAGACAGGCCGCGGCGATGAGCAGCCCGCACCCCACAAGAGAGCGACCCCCATCCGCCGCAACCAGAGAAAAGGCTGAGCAGCGACAAAGACCCAGCACAGCCAAAAATAAATCAATCAATAGCTTGAATAAATAATAACAACAAACTGGAAAGGCCACGTCTAGGAGAGAAAAGAGCCCAAGCGGGAGTAAGACCCAAAGGTGGCCCTCCCTGCCCCCCGCGGTGCTACTCTGCAAACCTGAAGCCTGGGAACGCGAAGCAGAGCACCGCGGGCGCGTCGGTTACCGGGCCGCCCCCCGCTCCCCGCCCCCCGGCACATCTGCAGCTGCGGCGGCCCTGGGGGAACAGGGCGCAGGGCGCCAGCACCACGCCCACCCCGAGCAGATGGTCTTCCTCCGGCTGTCAGCACAGGAAAAAGGATGGAGTGTGAAATGCTCGGGATCTGTGAGAAACTATGTGGTCTGGGCAGAAAAGCCCTGAAAACCGTTTTGATGCAAAAGACATTGGGCAGTGGGGTCCAATGAAGAGAATTCTCCTTTCCCACCGTGTCAAGTGCTTTCTGCAAAGGCAGGAGGGAATGTTGGTGTCCCATCCAGTGTGTCCCTTTGTAAAAGTCCAGGGAGGGTAGATGACTCGAAAGAGAAACTGGACTAAACTCTGGGTCTTTTGACCCTTTGCCTCTGGTTGGCCCTCCGAGGGTGGTGGATTTTTAGCCTTTAGTTTTAAGGTCAACCCCTCTCTCCACCAGCATATAGAAATGTTATCACAGCATTATCCAAGCCCCTGGAGGTCCCGATGGTTTCCAATTCAACCGACATATGAAGAAAGGCCAACAGCCCATATGGTGGCTTCAGGCAGGGACAGGGAAAAGGAAGGGCATGTCTTAGCAGCATGAGAAAAAAGGTAAAGGTTGCCCAAGAAAGACAGAAAGGGAAACAGGGAATTCCCTGGTGGTTCAGAGGTTAGAACTCTGAGCTTCTCACTGCCAAGCGCCCAGGTGCAATCCCTGGTCAGGGAACTAAGATCCCACAAGCTGCACAATGTGGCCAAAAAAAAAAAAAAGTGAAACAGTAAGAAATATTGGAGGTGGAAAGAGAAAACAGTGGAAGAAGACACAGTTTAAACTGAGCATTGGACTCTCAGGAAAGTTGTATCATCAGAGTTGTTGATCCTAACTTGCTGTTAAATCCTAATGAGTTAACCTGTCCCTTTTTGCTTTGGCTGTCAGGAAACTCAGAACGAAAATCTGGGTTTAATTAGAACAGCTTTCTTCAGCTGAAGCATCCTGCTTCCTGCATCATTGCTAATCCTTTCTGAGAGGAGAAGGGCACAGCACAGATGATTTTCTGGTTATGATCCATCTATTCCCCTCTTCTGTTAAACAGGCACCAAATTACCTCTCAGAAACCACCTCTCCTCCAACCCGCGTGCTTGGTTCCCACCTCCATCTCAGGGAACACGAACTGATCAGCTGCTCTATCCTTCTCACCCCAGCTTTGGTTTTGAGGGGAGTGTGTGAGCCAAGAAGATGCAAAGAACATTTTGCCAGGAATCATGGATCAGAAATCGTTCCCACTAGAGCTGATGTCCAAAAGATGCAAATCTGAAGCCGCCACAGCTGTGTTGTGACCACAAGGGAGCATCTGCCTGAAAGTGGAGCCAACTCAAGAGTGAGACCTGCGGGATGAGAGATAAAGGCCCCCAGGCCCGTCAGTGCCCAGCGCCCACCCCCACTTGGGAAGCCACAAATTCTCCATGCACCGCAGTGTGATCTGGACTTATTAGTCACTGCGGAACAGGTCGGGAAGATGCCTTGGAGGAGGGCATGGCAACCCACTCCAGTATTCTTGCCTGGAGAATCCCATGGACAGACAAGCCTGGCGGGCTACCATCCATGGGGGTCACAAGGAGTATAAATAAGAAGAAAAATCACCCCAAACCCCCTAACTTAGAGATGATGAGATAATGGACTATCCTCCAAATTTACTTTGAAGACAGGGAAAAGCCACCATCCCTGAGCATCTTCAAGCTTCCCTGGTGGCTCAGCAGTAAAGAATCGGCCTGCAATGCAGGAGACCCAGGTTCGATCCCTGGGTTGGGAAGATTCCCTGGAGGAGGGCATGGCAACCCACTCCAGTATTCTTGCCTGGAAAATTCCATGGACAGGAGTCTGGCAAGCTACCATCCATGGGGTCACAAAGAGTCAAGCTTGGGGTCACACGACTGAAAATGCTTACCATGCACGCATGGAGTTATCACATTTAAACCGCACACAGGGATGGGACTTCCCTGATGGTGCAGTGGTTAGGATTCTGCACTTAGACAACAGGGGGCACGAGTCGTATCCCTGGTGTGGGAGCTAAGACCCCATACGCCACCTGGCCAAAAAAGAAGAGTCATACAGAAGGAGAGATTTTTGTCCAGCTCTGTTTAGCTTTAGAGGGTTGTTGTAGCAGGCTTTTGACTTGGATTTAAGAAATATTTCCACCTTCCAAATCCAAAAGCCATAAACCTGTGCTCCTAGAAACCAGACACATGGTGTCAGAGATGCTCCCGACTCTGGCTTGGCCTGGCTCCAAAGGCATTTTGCTACAACAGCTGAGCTGATTGAGGGCTGCCTGCCTCCCGGCAGCAGCTGGCTTCCTTTGGAATCGGTGTGGAGGCAGTGCCGAGCTTGCCAAGCTGCTGTGATGCATCTTTGCACGGCCCTGGGAGGTAAGCTGTGGGGCCCTTGCCAGGAGTCCAGGCCCAGGAGACTTTGAATCAATAACACCATCAAAGTCCTGCTGCAACTAGTTATTGCGATAACTAGTGCTGGGCTTTCTCTAGTTGCAGGGCGCAGGCTTAGTTGCCCCAGGGATGTGGGAGCTTAGTTTCCCAAGCAGGGATCAAACTAGAAGTCTGTTATTATTAAGATTTTCAAATGTACAGAGAGAACAGAGAGAATAGTGTAACAGACACTCGTGTGCCCTGCTTCAATTTCACAGTTAACATTGTGCGAACTTTGCTTCATGTGTTTCTCTTCTTGCTGAAGTAAATTATAAACATCCTATTTCACCTCTAAAAATTAAATTCCATATATATGAATATATTTATATAAAATGAAATGGTTATCATAATAATCCCAATTATGTATTAAAACAGCTAATAAAAATAATTTTCAACATTGTCAAATACCCAGTTCATATTCAAATTTCTCCAAATAGTACATTTTCTTTTAAAGCTGTTTTGTTCAAGTAATCAAGAACCATACAATGTATTTGGTATTTTATCTCTTTTCTTTTTCTTTTTTTGACCGTGCCACGCTCCTTGTGGGATCTGAGATTAAACTCCTCCCCGCCGCAGTGGAAGCACAGAGTCCTAATCACTAGACTACCAGGGAATTCCATCTCTTATATATATTTCCTTTTTTAAAACATTTTAATTGGAGGCTAATTACTTTACAATATTGTGGTGGTTTTTGCCATACATTGACATCAATCAGTCATGAGTGTACATGTGTTCCCCATCCTGAACCCCTCTCCCATCTCCCTCCCCACCCCATCCTTCAGGGTCATCCCAGTGCACCAGCCCTGAGCACCCTGCCTCATGCATCGAACCTGGACTGGCAATCTATTTCACATATGATAATTCTTAAATATATTTTCATCCAGGACAGTCCCCTCTCCATCCAGCCTCTTTCTTAAAGATATTGACTATTTGAAGAAATTGGTCGAGTGAAATATCCCATCTCTGGATGTGTCTGATGGCTCCTTCAGAGTACATTTTATTCTTTTAATTTCCTGTTCACATTAGACATCTAAGAAGGCTGATGTAAAATAATAGCTACCGTTTATCCATTTAGAGCCCTGGTGGTTCAGTCGGCAAAAAATCCAGCTACAATGCAGGAGACCTGGGTTCCATCCTTGGGTCAGGATGATCCCCTGGAGAAAGAAATGGCAACCCACTCCAGTATTCTTGCCTGGGAAATCCTATGGACAGAGGAGCCCGGTGGGCTACAGTCCACGGGGTCCCAAGAGTCAGACATGACTCAGTGACTAAATAACTATCGCCACCACCATTTATTCATTTAATAAACACTTGCTGTTTGCCAATGGCTTCATTCATTCACTTATTTGCAAATATTTATTGAGGACCAATTAGGCTTGAGGGCTTCTCAAGGGGTACAGTGTAAAGAATCCACCTGCCAGTGCACAAGGCACAGGAGACTCACAGTCTATCCCCGGGTCAGGAGGATCCCCTGCAGAGGGCAATGGCAGCCCACTCCAGTATTCTTGCCTGGGGAGTCCCACGGACAGAGGAGCCTGGCGGGTCGCAAAGACTCAGGCAGGACTGAGTGGCTGAGCACACACACAATTAGGTTTGAAACCTGGGGATATAGCAATGAATCAAACTAAGGTGCAAGCGGAAGCCAGCCCTCACGGAGTTTACATTTTTGTGGAGGAGATGGGCATTAAATAGATAAATAAGAAACAAAATATATAGAATACATATGGGCTTTGGAGAAAGGACCACAGTGATCGTGGACGGGGTGAGAAACGATGGGTTCTGCATACAGTAGGAAGAGAGAGCCAAAAGGATTTCCTGACAGATGGGATGTGAGGTGTGAGAAAAAGAGGGCTCAAGCATGGTTCCAAAACGTTTGGCCTAAGCAACCAGATGGCTGAAGAAGCTATTAACTAGAGTCGAGGTGATCCCAAGGAGAGCAGACCTGGAAGGGAGGGTCAAAATTTCAATGTGGGGACTTCCCCAGAGTCCCGTGGTTAAGACTCCATCTTCCAACTCAAGGAGCATGGGTCCTACGCATGGTCGGGAAACTAAGCTCCCACATACCACAGGGTGTGGCCAAAAATTAAAAAAAAAAAAAAAAAGGGTCAGGGGTGAAGTCCAGGCTGGTGATGCTGCTCAAAAACATTCAGAATATATAGATAGCATTTTCAGCCTTGAGACGGGATGACATCAGTGAAGTTCGTATAGCTAGAAAAGACATCCAAGAACTGAGCCCTAGAGACTGGGAAACTGCTGGTGCAGGAGAAAACTTAGGTGCAGCGTCTCATGGCCAGGAGGATAAAGGGAGCAGGGAATGAGCGCGTCAAATACTGTCGATGGGCAGCAGAGATAAAGACTGGGAACCGACATCAATATTCAGCATGAGGCGGCCACTGCTTTCCTTGGCAAGAGCAGTCTTGGTGAATGGGCCAGGAGAAGAAGTCTGATAGTCACCAGAACAGGAGAAGCAGAGGCAGTGGGTAAGGATAGCACTTTAGAGATGTTTTTCTATGATATAAATGTGAAAAGAAAAATGGGGAGCTGGCTGCAGGGCACGAGGAGTCAGATTTTTTGTAAGATGAGAGAAATTATACCATGTCTGTGTGCCCATCAAGTTAAGGAGTGGTGAGGGGAAACTGAGGACGCAGAAATCCTGCTGGGTAAGGTCCACGAGTGATCCAGAGAAATGGACATCAGAGCGGTGTGGACAGCTTACCTCTAGGAAGAGGGGGAAGGCAACAGTATGAGCACAGACACCGTAGTTTTAATTCTCTTTTTGAAATTCTCCTTTTGAGAAGACACTATCATCCTCTTTGGAGGATGCAACTGAGAGAGGAGGAGGAGGAGGCAACTGAGAGACCTCCCTGGTGGTCCAGTGGCTAAGACTCCATAGTTTCAATGCAGGGGACCCAGGTTCGATCCCTAAGGGAGCTAGGAGTTCGCTGCAACTAAAGATTCTGAGTGCCACAACTAAGACTGGAGCAGCCACATAAATAAGTTTTAAAAAAGAAATGAGGCAATTGAGCCTCAAAGAAGGCAAGGTCGCTAGTAAGTGGCAGATCTGCCACTCAAGCCCAGGTCCCTGACTCTAAAATCTGTTTCTGCACTTTGATTATACAGAATTGGGAGAAGTTTAAGAAAATCTGTCTCATTTTATTCATTTGGCATGTTCCCATATAAAATTTTAACTTATAGGGATCTAAACCAAGACTTGACAGAATGTCATCCTGGTACATTTTCCAGGATGAACTCTTCCCCGTCTAAATGTCCTAGCATTTTCCTTTCGCTCTTGGTGATCACTATACATTATGGAGGGCTTCCCTGGTAGCTCAGATGGTAAAGAAACTGCCTACAACGCAGGAGACCCTGATTCCATTCCTGGGTTGGGAAGATCCCCTGGAGGAGGGCATGGCAACCCACTCCAATATTCTTGCCTGGAGAATTCCATGAACAGAGGAGCCTGGCGGGCTACGGTCCATGGGGTCGCAGAGTCGGACACGACTGAGCGACTAAGCATGGCACATACATTATGGAATCACATTTTCGTGCAAGGGGACGCCGAGGGCCCGAGCCTAGACGCCGGCTAGCGGACGGCACAATGGCCTCGGAGAGCACTGGGCCCGGGACAGGGCATGGCCGAGTGCTTTGGCCACCGGCAGAGACGCGGCCACCAGGTGGCGCCAGAGCTCTCCTTCGCCTCCGCTTCCACCTCCACAGGATTCTCACGGGGCTGCGCATCACTCAGCCCCCGCAGGCCGCACGGATCGCCTCCTACCCCGTGTCCAACGCCCCCGCCCCGGCGGGGACCCGAGCGCGCCGCCAGTGGTCCTCTCCCTCGTCCTGACTCGATCAGGCCGGCGTCTTCCTCTGCGACCCTGATCACTCGGCCAAGAGCAGCGCAAGACTCGGTGGATGTAGGGAGAAGGCAGGAAGAGGTATTTGTGAAAATACTACTGGACACATCCTTTGCCGACGATTGCTTCTCACAGAGCCTGCTCCAGCGTCCTCCACAAAGCCAGTTCAGCTGCCTTCACCCCTGTGGGATGGAGACGGAATTTCCCCTGTGGAGCAGCTGATGGCTTTAAATCGTCTTCAGAGGAGCTCCCCTGTTCCTTCTTCCGTTCCATGGTGACACGCCACCACGGCATGAAACAAGACCAGCTTACAGATACTTGAAACGGCAGTCTGTGGTTGACAAGCCCATCCTCGAAAAACTCGTCCCTGAGACAAGTTAGGTGAAAGAGCTCCCTATCTGATGAATATTTTCTACAATTAAACCAACCCAGATCCCCTCCCCCCCCTACACACACACTCCCACACCCACACCCAGAGAGCTTCCCTCATAGCTCAGATGGTAAAGAATCCACGTGCAATGCAGGAGACCCCGGTTCGATTCCTAGGTTGGGAAGATCCGCTGAGCAAGGGATAGACAACCCACCCTACTATTCTTGGGCTTCCCGTGTGGCTCAGCTGGTAAAAAAAATCCACCTGCCAGGCAGGAGACCTGGGTTCGACCCCTGGGTTGGGAAGATCCGGTGAAGTGAAAGGCTACCCACTCTAGTATCCTGGCCTGGAGAATTCCAAGGAATGTACAGTTCGTGGGGTCACAGAGTCCAACAGGAGTGAGCACAACTTTCACTTTCTCAGACCCCTTTGACAATTGGTTAAAGGAAATGCTTTTTCTTGACTTGAGAGGGTATCTGCCAAGTGCTTTTCAGCATGGAATAAACTAAAAAATTTTCATCATAAACTGTTTTAAAAGTCAGGGTATATTATTTATGATAGGAGTCTTCCAGGCATACTGTGGATCTAGAGCTGATGTTTGCAGGGCTGGCTTAGATGTTTCCTGGAATAATTTCTATCACTTACCTTAAGTCACTCTGAGGAAGGAGTTGATCTGAGTATCTGCTTTGGGAAATGATAGCAGGGGTAAAAGGGTATAGTGTAATTGAGATGTCACCTTTACTATGAAAAGTATTTCATATTGATTAGTACCCCTGGGAACCTATTAATAAGTTCCCTGTTATTATTATTTACTAATAACAGCCTTTTCTCTCCAACCCCATACATTTTTGTGTGTGGAACCTATGTCTTTTTAATGAACTCATTTAGCTTTTATTGAGGTGTCCCTCTTGTGCCAGAAACTATTCTAAGTACTGGGGATATAGCAATGAACAAAAATAGTTTAAAAAAAAAAAAATTAGTGCTGTGCTCCTCTCCTAGGAGAGGAGACCACCAAGTTTTAACCATGTATCCTGTCAAGATACTTACTTACTGTCCTCAAAGCATCGTGACATAGCACGGTTCGTGGTTCATATGGCTCAGGTACAAACCACGACGATAAGCCTGAATTCATTTTAACCACTAATTCAGGTAATTCAGAACAACGCCCTTCACAGCTCTATGCCTCAATTAATATCCTCTGGTAATATCCTGCCTTCCTCATAGCTTTGAGACTTCGATGATAAACATCCAGAGCTGTAAGAGCATTACACAAATACAGGTTTATGTTATGACACAGAATTTAAAGAGAGCATAAGATAAGCGAAAATAAGGGAACACTTGAGTACTGGTGATTTTTTAAACTGGTGATTTTTAAAATCAGTCAAAAGACTTGTGAGATTAGGCCAGAACTCCCTCCAACAGAAGGTATCATTTACTTTCAGCTCTTATCAATCTCTCTTAAAGGGATCAGAGTTGAGGCATGTTGTCAGCCCTGAAAACAAACCCATGAACGTTTTTTTTGCCTTTTTTTTTTTAAAACCCATGAGTTTTAGGTGTCCTCCTAGCAGGTAGGTAGACTCCCTTGGAGAGTGGCTTTAGGCAGATCTGCAGAAAAGGACTGGCTTGCCCAAACATGGAGAATGAAAACCAGCCTTGCCAGCCCCAACAGCGCTGATCTGACGAAGCTCAAGTCCACTGTGGATGGCCTCTTGCCTTTGGGGGACTCTCCAACACTGGACAACCCAGAGCCTCTCAGCAGCTGCGGTGACTGTGAGATGCACAGAGAAGACGAGATGGATCCTGAAGATGTGGTGTCTAAGGCTGCGGAGGCTGCGGTGCGTCCCACAGAAAGAAGACCCGGTAGAGCTGAGTGACAGCCCCGCCCCCGCGCCCACCCCCGACAGGATTCCGCGCTCTCAGCTTCCTCCCCTCCTCGTGCGTCCTGACAGTTGACTCCACCACCGACAGGCTTCACGGGGACTGAGTTTTCTTTTTTCATAGGAAAAGAATATTAATTCTATTTTTCTTGAGCACAGAAAAATCTGTATGCCCTTTTGCAGAAGAGAACTTACACGTGGCAAAAGAAAGAGCCTATAAATCCTGCATATTTCCAGTTGAAAGTCCTTCTTATTTAGAAAGCAGGCTGGCTGGCCATTCTATGTTTCGACTGACAAACAGGACCGTGGGCCAACATATTCTCTGCAAGGAAAGTAAACATTAGGACACCTCCCCTTCCATCTCCTCTACTCAATGCAAGTTTGGTGTGAGCCTAAGATAAATAACTGTGTCTACTCTCAAAATCAAAGAAACTTTGGGTCTAAGGACATTGGGAAGAAATCTCAAGTTTAAGAGACCTGAGAAGATTAACAGAAATATCTAAATTTTGCTTGGCATTCTCTTCAGTAAAATTAAGGGGGCAGTAAAAACATTTTGGCTGACTTCTTCATCCCATCCTGAAACTTCTGTCTCTATTTAATTAAAGGAATCACCGTAAGGCCTAGCCCAGAAAGGAAAGCCATCTTTGTCAGGTGTTAGAATATTTTAGTTCAGGCCAAGTTAACAGGTCCATTTGCCCTGATTTCTGTTCCCAAGGCTAAGAAAGTATTTCTAAGTAATGAAGCATCCAAGATCAGCCAGCCAGTATATGATAAACAATGTCTATGATGGAGCCTACAGTCACTAAAAATATTCGTAATTATTATTTAAATTGAGCTTGCTGAATATCTAATGTAGTACCTAGGAAGTTAAAGAAAATTTGTAATGTCATTTGTCATCAAATATTTAGTGAAGACATGGTCATTTTAGCTAGTAACTTTTCCTGAATATAAAGTGAATTTCAAAATGAGTCATCTATTAAAGTAGGTTAGATTTCAGGTCTTCCAAGTTCTGTAAGAGGTGCAACTCTGGACTGCTGTGGAAAGTTCTTCTTGCTCCAAGGATAGGTTAAAAAAAAATCCTGTCCTTTCTAAGGCACTGAGCAGAGTTTGGACTGTCCACAGAACAGCAGATTCAAGTGATGACTCCACATAATTCACCCCACATTTGACAAGATTTCAACAAAAGGACAAATAGTTTGGAATGACTCTTAGTTGCCTTTTTTAATCTTATAAATGCTACTTCAAGGTCTGCCAGATTTGCTTTTCCATTTTTTTTTTGCCTTTTCTTAAGCCAGGAGGCTGTCAAGAAATATGAAAAAACTAGTTTCCATCTATTTTCAAACTGTTATTTCTAGTCCAGTGACTTAGTAAGCAGCCTTTAAAACAGGCCTCTTTACTCCTCACAATCATACTTTTTTCCTTCCACTTATCCTGCGTGTGTCATGTCAAAGAATCTTTAATTTCATTGTGAAAAATTCCCAACTGACTTTTGCCCATTTGAATCTCCATTCATCCGTTATTTACTTATTCAGCATTCGAGTATGCTTTATGCTGGGAAATCCAATGGTCAGTAAGACCTATGTTCTGGACATCACTGGCGATCCAGGGATGGGGAATCTGCCTGCCAATGCAGGAGACATGGGTTCGATCCCTGGTCCGGGAGATTCCGGTGCGTGGGGGCTCCCTTGCGCCACAGCTACTGAGCCTGTGCTCAGCACCAAGAGGAGCCACCACACTGAGAAGCCCGCACATCGCTACTAGAGTGGCCCCGCTCAGCGCAGCCAGAGGCAGCACAGCCAGAAATAGAAGTAATAATAGTAACGCTAAAGAGAAAGAATTTAAGAATTTTTTTCAGATTAAGTGCTTTAAAAGAATAAGACATGTGCTTAGAAGTGGTCTAGTAGGAGAGGGACAAGTTACCAAGAAATTACAGCAACTGTGGTCGGTGCCATGGTTAGAACATTCCTGGGTCCTAAAGAATCTCCAACAAAGGGCACCGACTCTGGCACCCAGGAAGGCTCTTTTCAACCCCATGGTAAAATCAGGGGCCAAGGAATGTTTTGTCTGTCCAGAGATCTTTGGTGGTGCCTGCCAGTCTCTGGCCCATAGCACAGGACCCCTGTCACATGCAGAAGCCCTGAGGCCACAGACAGGATCAAAGCTGGAGAGGAAGGCACTACTGGGGGGATTAGTTTGGTCTAAAACTCAGCAGTGGCCACAGGACTGGAAAAGGTCAGTTTTCATTCCAATCCCAAAGAAAGGCAATGCCAAAGAATGCTCAAACTACCGCACAATTGCACTCATCTCACACGCTAGTAAAGTAACGCTCAAAATTCTCCAAGCCAGGCTTCATCAATATGTGAACCGTGAACTTCCAAATGTTCAAGCTGGTTTTAAAAAAGGCAGAGGAACCAGAGATCAAATTGCCAACATCCGCTGGATCATGGAAAAAGCAAGAGAGTTCCAGAAAAACATCTATTTCTGCTTTATTGACTATGTCAAAGCCTTTGACTTTGTGGATCACAAAAAACTGTGGAAAATTCTTCAAGAGATGGGAGAGCCAGACCACCTAACCTGCCTCTTGAGAAACCTATATGCAGGTCAGGAAGCAACAGTTAGAACTGGACATGGAACAACAGACTGGTTCCAAATAGGAAAAGGAGTACGTCAAGGCTGTATATTGTCACCCTGCTTATTTAACTTCTATGCAGAGTACATCATGAGAAACGCTGGACTGGAAGAAACACAAGCTGGAATCAAGATTGCCGGGAGAAATACCAATAACCTCAGATATGCAGATGACACCACCCTTATGGCAGAAAGTGAAGAGGAACTCAAAAGCCTCTTGATGAAAGTGAAAGAGGAGAGTGAAAAAGTTGGCTTAAGGCTCAACATTCAGAAAACGAAGATCATGGCATCTGGTCCCATCACTTCATGGGAAATAAGATGGCGAAACAGTGGAAACAGTGTCAGACTTTTATTTTTTGGGGCTCCAAAATCACTGCAGATGGTGACTGCAGCCATGAAATTAAAAGATGCTTACTCCTTGGAAGGAAAGTTATGACAAACTTAGATAGCATATTCAAAAGCAGGGACATTACTTTGCCAACAAAGGTCCATCTAGTCAAGGCTATGGTTTTCCCAGTGGTCATGTATGGATGTGAGAGTTGGACTGTGAAGAAAGCTGAGAGCCGAAGAATTGATGCTTTTGAACTGTGGTGTTGGAGAAGACTCTTGAGAGTCCCTTGGGCTGCAAGGAGATCCAACCAATCCATTCTGAAGATCAGTCCTGGGTGTTCTTTGGAAGGAATGATGCTAAAGCTGAAACTCCAGTACTTTGGCCACCTCATGCGAAGAGTTGACTCATTGGAAAATACTCTGATGCTGGGAGGGATTGTGGGCAGGAGGAGAAGGGCACGACAGAGGTTGGATGGCATCACCGAATCGATGGACATGAGTTTGAGTGAACTTCGGGAATTGGTGATGGACAGGGAGGCCTGGCGTACTGCAATTCATGGCTTCGCAGAGTCAGACATGACTGTGTGACTGAACTGACCAGAACTTGGGTTTCTGTTTGGGCGGGGAGGAGGACATCTGAGGAATGATTTCGTGATGGTGGTTTAGTCACTAAATGGTATCAACTCTCGTGACCCCACTGACTGTAGCCCATCAGCCCCTCTGTCCATGGGATTTCCCAGAGGAAAACTGTTAGCGAGTTAATCAGGTCAGAGTATAAGGGGCTTGGGCACTACAGGAGGGACAAAATGTTTCCAAACAGTTCTTTAGGCAGCAGAATGGATCCGAGGGGATGAGGCTGTGCATTTAGATAAATGGCCCACAGGAGGGACAGTGAGGCCTGAGAGGAGTGAATGGATTAGGGACATGGTAAGAAGAGGGGCAAGTGGACACTGATGGAATGTGGCCAGCAGGTAGCAGCCGGGCAGAGGGCAGTTAAGGAGGCAGGTTCAAGGGAATGGATTTAATCATCCGCATGTCACCAGAGGCGCCTGTGGACATCAGCGTGATGCTGCGCAGGGAGCCAGACCCACCTGAGCTCAGGAGGGGTCATCAGGGGCCAGTGCCACTGAAGCCAGAAAGGGTAAGATCACCCGGGAGGGATGGAAAACTGGGGAGAATTTCCAGCAGGAGACTCGAGGAGAGGAGCAAGTTCCGGCAGAGATTCACCACCTGCCCTGAGGGCCAGCTCCCACGGCCTCTGGCTCTCACCCAACTTCAGCCCAGTCCTCAGTCCCCTAACTGATCTGCTCTCCAACCTCAGGTCCCATTTATCTGGTCCAGTCTGTGACAGTAGCTTAGAAGTCACAGCATTGTCCATTCCTGAAGCATCACCTTTATTTCAGTAACTTGGGAGATTTTTCTTTGCAAAATTATAAAGCCAAAAGCACACCAGAAGTCTCATTTTACAAAAGGTATAAGGGACTTCCCCAGTGGTCCAGTGGTTGGAAATTCACCTGCCCAATGCAGGGGACACGGGTTTGATCCCTGGACCCTTGCTCCAAAACAAGTTGTGGCAATGAAGAGAGAGTCATCACGACGAGAAGTCACCGCCCCACAGAGAAGAGCAGCTCCCGCTCACCCCAACTAGACCAGTAGAGCCAAAGATAAAGACAAATAAAAATTCTTCAAAAGATGGAAGATTTCAACGATGCGTCATGTTTTTAACTTCTCAGACTCCGTTCTCACTAGAAATGGACGTGCATTCTACGTGCAACTTGAGTTATATAGTGACCATTTTGTCTCTCATCTTTAAAAACATCAACAAAAATATCCCTAATGCCTTCATCCTATCAAATAGGTAAGGTAGCCAAGTACAGCGCAAGTTACCCTTCTTAATTCAAGTCGAAAATCTTACAGTCAACTAACCTTCAACAAAAGTGCAAGAATACACAATGAGAAGTCTCTTTAATAAAGGGTGTTAGGAAAACCGGATATTCACATATAAAAGAATGCAATCACATCCTTACCTTACACCAGATGCAAAAACTAACACAAAAGGGATTAAGGACTTACATATACACCTGAAACTATAAAACTCCTAGAAGTAAATTAGGGGAGAAGATTCCTGACATCAGTCTTGGTAATTTTTTGACTCCAAATGTACCAACACAATAAAAAATAAACAAGTGGGACTACATCAAACCAAAAAGCTTCTGCTTTTTTTTTTTCTTTTGCATAGCAAAGGAAACTTAAAATGAAAAGGCAACTAATGGTTAACCCCCCCAAAATATAAGGAATTCATACAATTTAAGCAAAATAATAATCCAATTTAAAAATGGGCAAACAGCTTAGACAGACACTTTGTCCAAAGACAGTCAAATGACCAACAAGTATGTGAAAAACTGCTCAACATCACTAGTCATCTGGGAAAGTCATCAAAGTCCCAGTGAGTATCACACCTTTCATTAAGCTATGCTGGTGAGGGTGTGGATAAAGTGGACCCCAAGCACTGTTGGTGGGAATGTCATCAAGCTATGCTGGTGAGGGTGTGGAGAAAGGGGACCCCATGCACTGCTCGTGGGAATATCATCAAGCTATGCTGGTGAGGGTGTGGAGAAAGGGGACCCCATGCACTGCTCGTGGGAATATCATCAAGCTATGCTGGTGAGGGTGTGGAGAAAGGGGACCCCATGCACTGCTCGTGGGAATGTCATCAAGCTATGCTGGTGAGGGTGTGGAGAAAGGGGACCCCATGCACTGCTCATGGGAATGTAAACTGGTGCAGCCATACAGAAACCAGAGCCCCACCAGCTACACACCCAGAGGAGATGAAACTGCATCTCAAAATGGCACCTACATCCGCATGTTCACTGCCACATTATCCATACGACTCGAGATACAGAAATAACCTGTCAGTGGATGAATGGATCAATGTGATACACACCCACATACAATCAGTCACCTTTATAAAAGGAAAGTCTGCCATTCCCAACAACATAGATGAACTGGGAACATTATGCCAACAGAAGAAAGCCAGACACAGAAAGACATGCATGATCTCACTTAATTTCACAGTGGCCACACACAACAGATGTCACACTGTACATATATTTAATCCGAAATACACATACAATTTTAATTTGTAAATCATATCTCAATTAGGACGGGGGGGGCGGGGGAAATCCCTCAATCTTCCACTTACCGTGCAAAACTCGGCATACCTTGTAAACCGGTGAGGATTCATTCGTAAATTCATTCATTCTAGAGCTCAGAAAGGGCTTCCCAGGTGGCGTTAGTGGTAAAGAATCCGCTTGCCAATGCAGGAGACCGAGGTTTAATCCCTGGGTTGGGAAGATCCACTGGAGAAGGAAATGGCAACCCACTCCCATTTTTTTTGCCTGGAAAACCCCATGGACAGAGGAGCCTACGGTTGCAAGAGTCAGACACGACTGAGTGACTAAAGCACCACCACCAGAAATCAGCAAGTGTGACTGTCACCACACACATCTGCAGCTGCCAGAGCCCAGGGCTCCAGCCTCTTCTTTGTCAAAATCAAACAGGCACAGTGAGAAGCAGAGATGGCAGGAGCTGTCCAGGTGTGGTGATTCAGGTTCTAATCCTAAATCTCCCTGCTGCTGCTGCTGCTGCTAAGTCGCTTCAGTCGTGTCCGACTCTGTGCGACCCCAGAGACAGCCCACCAGGCTCCCCCGTCCCTGGGATTCTCCAGGCAAGAACACTGGAGTGGGTTGCCATTGCCTTCTCCAATGCGTGAAAAGTGAAAACTGAAAGTGAAGTCACTCAGTCATCTCCAACTCTTAGCGACCCCATGGACTGCAGCCCACCAGGCTCCTCCATCCATGGGATTTTCCAGGCAAGAGTACTGGAGTGGGGTGCCATAGGGTCCTAATTCATACAGGGAACTGCAAAGGAAGCCTTTGCAAACCACTGCAGCGCTCCACAGGAATGGGATATGGATCACACTGTTCTGTAAGAAATTTCCTGATGGTCTGGTGAGGACTCCATGCTTTCACTGCAGAGGGCCCAGGTGTGACCCCTGGTAGGGGAACTAAGATCCCACAAGGCTCATTCCATGTCTCCCCCACACCCCAAAGAAAGAAAGAAAAATGGTCTATAAAAGAATCAGTCTCTGCTGACAACTACAAAGTTATCCTCTTCAAACAGTAAGTAGGGAGAGCAACTCTGTGTGACGTGAACACCACACGGAGGAGGTCAGAGTAGCGCGTTCAGCCTCTGTGGGGACCAGGGCTGTGTCAACTCGGGGTACTGAGACGTGCTCTGATTTTAAAACTTCAAAGGTGCCTGCTCAACCAAGGGAAAAACGGACAGGCCAGCGCCGTATGTCTACTTTCTGATGGGATGGAAGGCAGGGTCCGTGGGGTGTGCGGACTCGTGTGGAGCTCCAGCGGGACCTCACTGCTGTCCCTGAGTGTGCAGACCATCAGGCACCGGCCGTTTCTCACATCCAGCCCCAGGTCAGCCACGGCCTCTCTGCCCTTTCCCCTACTTCTCTCCCCACCTCTAGCTTGTCAGTGTTACATCAAAGTACTTGACTCCCTTATCAGTTATTAGCAGAAATTAAACCAGGATTTACTACCTCAAAAATTGTATGGTACAATTCATTACATAAACATAACTTAGTTAATATAATTATTTAAACATTATATGTATAATGTTCCAGACAACCTGAATCTACAAAGGGGGGAAAATCCATCTGATTCACTCAAAGATATAAATGTGGAGTAAAAACTTAAAAATGCACAACTGAAATGTTTAGAGGATGTAATTTCTGCTTAGTTGAATTTATTTCCCTCCAAAAATTCCTAAAATACATCTAGTGGCCTGGCCTACCTTGAACGTAGTCTGATAATTGATGGCCTGTACAGGGGGCTCCCATCACGTTCCACTACAGCGGGCAGGTTTAAGCACGTATCTCATTTTTAGAGTGCTACAGGACATCGTCTGTGACCTTAACACAGCTCAAGTTCTTCTCTGTGACCATTTCCTATTCACATTTTCCACCTCACCACTGAGCATCACTGTCTGTATCATACTCATGACTCCGACACCAGCAATATCACCAAAACCAGGGAACTTGCTAGAAATGCTGATGGATATGTGTTCCTGCCCAGCAATTTGCTGTTAACAAGGCTTCCATGTGATTCTGATACATCTCAAGTTGGGAAAACATTATTACTGCCTAATCCTCACCAGCTGACATGAAAGCAGGGAGGGGTTCTAGCCTGGATCTGTGAATGCTCTGAAGCTGAACGCAGATGTCACCTGGGGAGAAGCTGCACAGCTGTCAACTGTCTCAAAGCAGTGGTGACCAAGAAACTTCATTCTGCTCTGAATCACCAAACTCAGCAGAATTCACTTCTGCAAATATACGCCAAGCCAAGATATTCTCCAAGCCTTAATACCACTTAAGAGCACTTAAACAGTTGAGGCACAAGCAATAATAAAAACTCCATTTTTTGTTACAAAAAAAATTTTTTTTGTATGGTAGACCAATTTTCTCAAAAATCTCTTGCAGTAAAATTAACACACACTCTGGTCTACAGGCTAATTCAACAAGGTCAGAAAGGCAGATAAATGATAAACTCCTGAACTTAACTGAGGAGTAAAAGGATTCAAATGTTTACTGACTGTCTACCACACACATGGAGCCAGGTCTCACACACTATGTGAGACGTGAACCTAAGCTCTGTCTGTCTGATAACAGAACAGCACTGATCCCACCAGGGAAGCCCCCGTTCTAAACGCTCTTCAAGTACAAACTGTGGAGACAACGGTGGAGAACCCGAGCATATCTTCTCGCATGAGTACGCCAAAGTCACAACTGCTGATCTGTCAATTCAAAAGGCTGGAATCTGCAAAAAGATACTCTCCAGTCAAAGACATGATAAGCCCCATACCAGGCTCCCCAGACCCGGGGCCCAGCATTAGGAGGAAACCCCGCAGCATTTGGCTTTGAAGGCCAGTAGGGCTGGGTCACAGGAAGGACTGAGGAAAAATGACATTTCACTCCAGGAGGGTGCACACAGGGTCCAGCACGGGACAAAAGTGGCAACCCCACAGAAGACTGGGTCAGACCTACCTGCTGCTCTTCAAGGGTCCCCTAGGCAGGTGGGCAGAGCTGTGGCTCTCCAGGGTCATATAAGCTGGTGGCAGACGCAGCTGGGACCTATGTTAACTCCAGTTGGCAGCAGACATTTTTTCCATCTTGGCTGTGAGACCTGGCCCCACTCGACAGCCTGCAGGCTCCTATGCTGGGACTCACAGGCCAAACAACCCACAGGGTGGGAACAGAGCCCCACACCACCTTTAGACGTGTCCCTGTCCACTAGAGGGCCAAGACCAAGCTCAACCCACGAGTGGGCGTGGACCAGTGCCTCCCACCAGGAAGCCTGAAACAGACCTCTAGCCCAGCCTTGCCCACCAAGGGGCAAACACCAGAAGCAAGGAAAATGGCAATCACAGATCACAGAACCTACCCAGGTCCTTGGCCCCTGGGTGACAAGAGGGAAACGTACTGCTGGGACACAGAACATCTACAGAGGGCCACTTCTTCAAGAAACGTTTAACTACGCTACTACACAGATTAAAAATACAAATAGAAACTTAAAAATGAGATGGCCACACAGTAGATTCCAGATGAAGGAACAAGATAAAATCCCCAAAGAACTTCATGAAGTGGAGGTGGTCAGTGGCCAACCTACCAGAAAGTGTTCAGAGTAATGGCTGTAATCCATGAACTCGGGAAACGGATGCACAGTGAGATTTCAAGTTTTCAGCAAAGAGAAAATATACAGAGCAACCAAATAAGAGTTGAAGACTCTCAGCACAAACTGTGAAACCAAACAGCACATCTTTGTCCAAGGAAGCATGCCAACGTGCACTAACATTTTCATTTCCAAAGATGTAAGTGCAACTTTAACAAATGACAACATCCAAGCTATTCCACTTGACTTAAATCTTGGGTTGAGCCCCATTTAGCCAGCAACCCCACCATTGCCTGGTTCCATCACTATGTGAGTGTTCAGTAATTATGTGTCTAGAAGGAAAAAAAGTTTTCGTACCAGCAGTAATTTTTAACACAATATAGCTATAGTAATATTGCTATAGTTTTCAAAAGTGGTATCTAATTTTTCATGGCAAACAGAAGGGGTAAAAGTGGTGAGTGACTCAATTTCTTGGGCTTCATAATCACCACGGACAGTGACTGCAGCCATGAAATTAAAAGACACTTGGTGTCTGTGGAAGGAAAACTATGCAAACCTAGACAGCGTATTAAAAAGCAGAGATATCACTTTGCCAACAAAGGCCTGTTTTCCCCAGTAGTCATGTACAGATGTGAGAACTGGACCATGAAGAAGGCTGAGCACCAAAGAACTGATACTTTTGAATTGTGGTGCTGGAGAAGACTCTTCAGAGTCCACTGGACTGCAGGGAGTTCAAACCAATCAGTCCTAGAGGAAATCAGCCCTGAATATGCATTTGTAGGACCAATGCTGAATGAAGCTGAAGTTCCAGTACTTTGGCCATCTGATGCGAAGAGCTGACTACTGGAAAAGACCCTGATGCTGGGAAAGACTGAAGGCAAAAGGAGAATGGGGAGGCAGAGGATGAGACGGTTAGATAGCATCACTGACTCAACGGACGTGAGTTTGCGCAAACTCCGGGAGATAGTGAAAGACAGGGAAGTCTGGCATGCTGTAGTCCATGGAGTCGCAAACAGTCGGACACAACTTAGTGACTGAACAATTTTTAAAGCACCGAAACTGTCATTCAAGTAATATGTACTGGGCAAAATCAGCTCTACTATAAGCACTTCACTGCCTCTTCAGTAAGCATTAAAGCAAAGCGATTATTTTCCATAAAGCCAAGTGACACCCAGCTTGGACTGCATTAGAGTTCACGAGGGCACATAGTAAGCATCCCCTCCTAAAATAAAACCTAGGCCGACCCCTCCTCCTCTCTTGGCCAGCTGTCTGCCCCTTGCTCTTTCCTCGCCTGTAATCCCCGACTGTCCCAGTCCGTCCCCATTTGGCAAACGCAGGAACGAAGACTGCTTCCTAGTTGCATGGCCAGTCACGGACTGGGCACCAGTGCACTACTTTGGATTTGGGATCCTACTAGGAAAATGAACTGATCAACATGACTGTGGTGTTCGCCTCATCCCACCTCACCCGCTAAAGAGCCTGCAGGGCTGTCACTGGAAAAAAGCACACTGTTTAAGGGCTCAGGATCACAAACCTGAAAGGTTCCTGAGGAAGAGTTACCAGCAAGTGTGAGTGGCCTAGTCTGATGTTCTTATTGTACAGATGAGAATACTGGAGTCCAGAGATGTAACATGGCCTTGCCCAAGGCTAGGTGATTATCCAGAGGCGGAAACTTAAACCATCCTCCAAACTCTTCCCACTACATCACAACCACCACAAAACCCTATTAAGAAAATATGTACATAGAAAAGGTCTCTCCACAGACTTTCACACAGAATAAAGGCAATCTGTACAATGAGAAATGCCACTCAACAGACACCGCTAAGTACCAAGGATCTTTATTCTTAGGTCTGGTATTTAATCTGTGGCTGCAGATAGTATGTCACTATTTAGAGAATAAAAGGTCCCATTATCTTCATTCAAGTCTTCAGCCACAAAGTTACACCTTATTCTCGTACAAGATAAGGGTTGGTAGGGGACTAAACAGGTACACTCAGGATAAAAGCAAAAGGGAACACACACTTTTACAAGCATATCGTCCCAGTTACCGTGAAGGTTACGTTTCAGGTTAATTTACCAAAGTAGTGACAGAACCATGATTTCAGTGAAAATCAACACGTTATACCTTTAAAAAAAACAATTCAGGAATACTAAGTCAGGCAAGCATGCAAAATTTAGAGTATAAAAAAATGCAAGGGCTGGCTGCCCAAACAGGTATTTCCCTCAGAAAGAGGGATTTGAAAATGCTGCACAGAACCAAAGGAATTAGAAGCTGAATTAGCAGACCCATTTCCTCAGTCTATATATGAGGCGAGTGGGCAGACATTAACTGGTAAAGCTTACTCAGCCAGGTGAAGAATGTATAGCATCTAATTCCTGGTGCAATCCGCAACTACATGTATCTAAAATACAAGGAGATAAATATCCAGAATACATCAAACCCACTGATTTAAAGAAAACATTTCAAGGGAGGGGGTGAAGTTGTTATTATAGCATAGCAGCACATTACACATATTTAAGAGATTAAATGGAAAGAAATAATCTCTTATTTTAATGCTCAGTTTTGATCAACACAAGTTTAGAAGCCAACTTTCTGATGTAGAGCAAAACAAGTATATTCTTTAGTTTTCTTCTACATTTTTTGGGGCCTTTCAAAACCGAGCACTGGGTATTTTTAATGTAATGGGATGTTATATGTACATTCTAATTACACATTTTAGGAATAAACAAAATGCATATTTCAGTAATTCATAGTGTATTTATAAAAAGAAAAGCTCTCTATCAAAATACACTTTTCACTGGGAAAAATAAATAAAACAGACAAATGGATCTACACAAAGTAAAAATTAACTTTGGTAGACGTCACTGTGGAGGACAGTCCATAACAAGCTTATCTGCCCTTACTCCCCCAGAGCCGATCATCTTCTGAGTTAAGATTTTAGAAATACGTTTTAATTGAGATCATTATGTTGACATTTGTTTCTCATTCCACATCATCTTCAGCCAAGCTCTGAGCACTTACAATTCTCTGAAAGAGAAAATATTTATAAATACTTATAAATTTTAAAAACTGTAAGCATTTAATCAGGATTCTAAGTTCAACATAAAATGCTTTTCTGATCTCTGATTCTAATCTCCCTGAAGTTTATTCATATTGAAATGTTAATATTTAATACTTCATACACCATTTTTAAGAAAATAATCTGTCAGCCCCACCTCAAAATTCAAGTCAGTAAAATAAAGGAAGCGTAACATTATATTGTGTTATGTTAGTCAACTTTTAAACTAAAATCAAAAAGAATTTAAGATCTCTATTCACTCCCATATGAACTAAAAATAATGATTAGTGTTTTAGTGACCACTCTATCCTCCAAACATTTCCTTATTGGCCTGTAAATGGTCTGTCATTATACAAAGAAGGAATACAGTATTCCGAAATATCAGCATTTTGAAAATATTTCCACATAACATGGCACAAGTGAACAAAGTAAAAAAGGCCATTCTTGCTGAGGAATTCAAGCTTCATCCTGAAATCATCCATATTTCAAAAGTCATCATCCTCAGGTCAATTTTCCAAAAGCACTACGCTATGCTCTCTTTCAAAAGGTGAGTAATATTAGAGGATTTTGACAAGAGACTGGGAACCACAATCATTAGGATCAAAAAATAAAATAAGAAGGATCAAAATCCAGCTTCTTGCTCTTTCAATTCTTTCCTTTACATCTTTGGGAACTTTTTCTTCTCAGTCTTTTTCCAATCCAGATGAGTAAAAGCTCAGTTTAAAGAATTAACCGGTCATTTTTATTAATTTTCAATTATATCAACCATGAAAATTCATTTAATAGACATAATATTCCAAAAAGTAGATTCATTTGGGGCTCCTGAGTATTTAAAATGAATGGGATGCATTTTAATCAACTTGTAAGTTATGCTTAACCTACTGTATCAATGAGGATGTATCCAACAGCTCCAAACTCAAAGCCCAACTCAGCATTAGCAGAGACACTGAGGCCTTCAGATACGTGAGGTCTGAGGGAGCCACAGGCCTTCAAGGGTCTGATTCCTAGGCTGTGCCATCGTGGCTCCTTTGTCCTCTGCCACGTAACCAAGAGGTCTCGCAAAAGAGGTGGCAGAAAGCTAGGTTTAGAAGCTCTCTCAGCTGGGAGTGATCTCAATTTGGGGATCTGAACACCAAGGCCTGAGATTTAGCACTAGAGAGACTTACTTCCAGTCACGCTCCTGGGCATGATCACCAGGTTCTCTGCCCCTTCGTTGGGGTGTGTTTCTATTGGTCAAGGACTGGCGTCTCTAGCACTATTCTCACTATACGGAGGAGTCTCACGTCACTTAAATGCCGAACTCTCAGACTCTACTCACTCCCGTACAGTCCAGACCTTTACCTGACTAATTGTCGGGAGCTTAGTCAAAAGCATCTGGAACACTGGTGGTGGGAGAGTTTGCTGCAACACTTGCAGTAACTGCTGCGGCTGTCCACACACAGCAATTGCATTCGTCAGATGGTCCACGCCCTTCTCATATTCACCTGCAAGATTTACAGAAAAATACCGTGTGACTGGAAAAGCCTTTGCCTTTGTCCAAAATTCAACCCTGAGGTCTTCACTGTATCTCCAAATGATAATGACCGAAAACATCACGCAGGTAAAAGTCTAGAAAATATAGTACACTCGTATAACTAAGAAGCCACCAACAGGAATAAGTCAGATTATATGTATGAAGGGACTCCAGTAACACTTCCAAAGGGGGGGAAATTAAGGTAGAGAAATGTCTAAGTTTATTACTAGTTATATACTGAGTATTTCTCAAAGGTTACTTAAGAAGTTGCTAACAACGAAACATTTTTTTACGAGAAGAGAGAACTGGAAGACTGGAGGACTGAGGTGGACAGGCCCACTTTCACTTGAAACCCCTCACACTATGTGAATATCACCACACGCAAGTAGACACCTACAGGCCTTTAATCTCTGCTGAACCTAGTCGTCACCGGCAGTTATCCTCTCTGCCTAAGAATCCTGTAGATCCAGGATACACTTATACAATGACACAACCTCAAGAGTGGTCAACCTGTCATCTTGAGCTTCCTTCACATGGAATGTTGCTACAACCTTCATAAAACTTGCTGACTGAATGGCCAGATCTCAAGTCTGAGAAACAGCTTAGAAAGCAGCATATAATCCACTTAGGACATAGCAGAGCAAGATCAAACCAAGTGTCACAAGATGGAAGTCACCATCCACTCCTCTGCTGGGCAGAACGCTCTCCCTTTCCTCAATGCCTAGGCCTTCTCTCTCAGGAAATTCAAGGTGCAGCCTGAAGGAGACCTGAAAATGTTTCCCTGGTGTATCTCATGTTCTCCCGCACTTGTTATACAGTTTCACTGATTCTCTTATTCAATGAGTGGTGATCTTTCTAGGCTTGCTAAGCAATTTAATGTAGGGACTGGACCATTTGTAACTCTTTAGGTGAAAATGAACAAATTCTGTCAAAAAATTATTTCTTAGGATTCTGGGTTGGTAAATGTATCAAAGACGAGAAGGGTGGCACCTCCAGAGAAGGCATGCAAGTTCTCCACCCCCTAACCCTGTTGCATCTCCTACCGCTGGTTACTCCTGAATAGTATTATTTATAATAAACCAATAAACACAAAGGTTTTCCAACCCTGAGTACAAATGGGACCAAATAAGGGACTGGTAATTGAGGAACTGCCTGCTGCGTAACATTTTTATTGAAACTACTCATACTGAAGAAAGCTTTAATTCTACAAAGAAGCATTAAAAATGGAAAATGTAAGGCACAGGTCTTCCACACAGGATTGGGCCTCCATCAGGGCCACAAGGGCTCCACTGACTTGGAAATTAAGACACCACAATGGCCACTGAATCCTCAGGCCACGGAATTTACAGGCCACAGAGGAGCTCACAGTACTGTCTGAGAATATTAATTCTGATTATTAAATGGAAATAAATAGAGCTGCTACCAGAGTGGTATGTGGAGAACACAGGGGATCTTTGGCTGAGACACCTCCTAAAACTTCTAAACACACTGGAAACTGTTTGTAAGCAATCACAGCAATTTAGTGTAGAAATGAAACCATTTCCTCTCCACACTGCAGCCTTGATCCTACTCACTTATCCCGAGATACTGCTCAGTTATCACGGATGAAGACACCTGCAAGAGGGAGGCCGTGTCAAGCAATGAGACTCACTGCCTAAGCTGCTTATGCTTTCTCATGGCTTACCTTTCCCTAATTCCAACCTCAGGCTGGTTTGGTGGATTCCACCAGAATAAAGGCAGCTTAGCAGGTGAGTTACATAACTCTTGGGGTGTGCTAGGCTGAAATGTGGAATATAAGCTTCAAATAAAGAATAAAAAACGCTTCCCTATCCTTTCCTGACCCCTTCACTCCCCTCATGAGTTAACTGTTCTTGTGAATATATATCTAACAGCTCAAGTCAAAGAGAAACGGCCACAGTAAGTGATCTCTAAGATAATCAAGTAACTGGGACAGGACTACAGTATCTGAGATAAATTTCTTTACATTATGTTTATTTTGGAGGCTAGAAGGGAAATTTGATTGTCATAAACTGTTATGAGTATGAACAAATACTGACAGTGTCTTTGCATAAGTTGAAATATTACAATCTCTATCCTTAGAAATAGATATTATACATGCTTTACTTTTCTTTCAATATTAAAGTAATGAAATTACAGTCTCAAATGATCTTTATGAGGCCTTAAGTGCTTTACTCTGCCCAATGATTAAAAATCCACAAATGACCTGCATCATGTAGTTCAATAATGTCAAAATCTATTATAATACAACAGTGAGAATAAGAAAAACAACACTTGATACCATTTCTACTAAAGACAGCAACTATTTCAAAGCTACTTTTGTGATAAAAGCTATTTTGACAATAAAAATATAAATACATTTAAGAAGCTCAATTATTGAATGAATTATGGTTCTCAAATTTGAAAAATGATCATTTTAATTTCATAATAGTAATTTTTTAGAAAGAATTCTTAATTCTATTGATGGAATACACAAAGCACAAAGCCTAAATCCTAGATGAGATTTAGATCACTGTTTCTGAAAACCATATGCCATTAACTGCGTAACCTTGAACAGGTAAACTAACCTTCTCTGGGATGTAGTCTATTAGTCATTCCTTCCTACAGGTACTGGGAAAGATCTGAAGATCAGGTGAAGGAGTTGAGGAAATTATATTCCCAGATATTTCTCTCAGTTACTGCTTACATATTACAATTGGCTATATTCTTTTAAACTACTTTAAAAGCAACCTCATTTGTAAAATTACTTATTTTCCTTGCATTATTAAGTTAAATGCCTCATATTATTAAATGCCTAATTCTTGAAATATTTAGAATATCCCTTTAAAAATTTTATTGTATTGGAGTATAGCTGACTAACAATGTTGTGATCGTTCCAAGTGAACAGCGAAGGGACTCAGCCACACAAACATATGTATTCATTCCCCGCCAAACTCCCCTCCCATCCAGGCTGCCATATAACATGAGCGGAGTTCCATGCGCTATACAGTAGGTTCTTGTCAGTTATCCATTTTTAACATAGCAGTGTGTACATGCCCAACCCAAACTCCCTAATTATCTCCCATCCCAGAAATTTTAAGAGTATATTTTTAAAACATAGCCACACTGCACCAAAAAAAGCCCCTTATTACCTATCTAGTTTCCTAGTCTTTCAATGACTATTAATTACCTTGAGCTAGTAATTCTTCACCAAGCTGTATTTCTTCTAGAAAGAATTTCTGAACGGCTTCAGCATCTTTAAGGTCAGGTAACTGTTTAAAAATAGAATATTTAGTAACTGGCTGGTTTACTCCAGGGATATACACAGTACAAAAAATTATGCCATTAAAAAAACCCAGCTCATTATGAAAGCTGATAAAAAGAAATTTACTCTTCAACAACACTCAAGGATAAGAGTTTAATATCTACTTTAAAATAAATGCAAGAAAAAAATCCTTTTTGATAAAACTGGTGTTTGAACAGTTCTTAGAAAGCTGTGAATCAAACCTCAAGTAAAAAGAGAGTACAGATATATCTTTACCACAAAATATGAACTATAAAACTGATATTTTTTGATGGCCATTATCACAGATTTTTATATAACTATATTGAGGGATATATAACTGTATAATCCTGATCTATTTGTTGGGCATTTGAGCTGCTTCTGATTTGGTTTTTTTTTTTTTTTGCTATTTCAAACAAGCAGGCTTATTTAATTAACTTTGCCTTTCTGTGTTTTTGTTTTAGGCTTGTTATATATTACCAAATCAAATGATTATGCATTATCTTTGTAAAAAATGTAAACCAAGTATTTAAAAAGTCCCCTTTTATTTAAAAACCTAGACTACTAGTAGAAGTTCCTGAGTATTATCATATACACTCTCACCACAGGTGTGTACAGTTACCAGGCACCAGGCAATGCTATGCACACAGTGTAGTGTGAATACAACTATTACACGGACCAGGAAACCAAAAAATTCAGTCTCTTTAAGACAGTGGTCTGGAACCAAACCAGAAATATCTTTGAATTATACCTGTAACACATCCATTTTCTATATCCTTAGAAAGACAAGACTCCTGGAAACATAATGAATATGTTACATATTTCAGAAAGGTAGTTTGGACGTAACAGGGAAACAAAGTGACTGCCTCCCAGTTTCATCTTGCTGTGATCATATCCAGTCAGTCAGGTGTGTTAATTACTCAAATGTAACATTCATTGATCTAATATTTTCACTGCTTCAACTTGCTTTAAAAAGAACTACTACTGATCCAGTAGGTCCAAGTACTGGATATCCAGATGATGGAACTAATTTCAATTTAAAAAAAAAAAAAAAAAAAGGCTATATGCCCAGTGATTAACATTTACCTATACATAATGCTCTTTATAAAATAGATAAATAAATCTAGTCATGAAAAATAATGATGAACATAGGATCTATGAAAAGGAAAAAAATGAATAAGACTTAAGTCTACATTTACATATTACAGGTAAAAATTTGACAGGCAGTGGGAATGTGGATCAGTGGGTGTGAATAATCTTATGTAACTTTCAAAATGAGTAACGTGGTTCTTCTAAAGGAATTAGTAATAAATGTTTTGTTATTTTGGAGCAGCTAAGTGAAAAAGTTTGAACTTTTTGCTAAGTGTCTTCAGAGCCTATCATCTTACCACCCTCACTGTTCGCACAGTAAGCTGTCTGCTATGAGGCTGACAAAGGGGAAATAGGAAGGACTGAAAAATCTGCAGGGGAACAGAGCTAACAACCGTTCTAAGAAAGAAATTCTACTTTAAAACATAAAATCAGTGTCTGATACCAATTAGCTTTCTCAAAATATACTTTTGAAGTGGACTATAAAAAAAGATTATTACCTTGGAAAGCCCAGCTCTCTCCTTGGCAAGCTTTTGTTTCTTTCTTCCTGGAAGAAAGGGAATATTTTCATTTTATTATTAAAGTGGGAATCAAAAGAAGTCTGATTGCTGTGGTACTCATTCTATTTGCAAAACATGACCAACTCAGGCTTTTTTTTCTTGTGATTTGTCAGGGTCATAAAAATAGTTCAGGTCAGCGACCGGCAATGGGACATTCCTGGACAGAAGCTTTGTCCTTCCCTCTGGGGTACCAGGATCGGCAGTTTGCAACATGGAGATAATTAAGAGACTCAGCTGTTGGAAGCATCCTAAGTAGAGAAAGTCTCTCTCCCCCACCTCCACAGGACAGACACATGACCAAGAGTCAAGCCTCTGTTGTTGTGATGGAATTTTATTACTGAAATATAACTGACTCTGTCTTTACTAAATTTTGAAAACTATCTGGCATTATTAAATAAGAAAAGAATTTTAAAAACAGCATCTGAAAAAGCTTTCTTGAGAAAAAACGCACAGTATTTATGCATTTGGCAAAAATAAGTGCAAAGAAAGGCAGCACTCAAATAATTACTGCCAGTTAAAGGGAAAAAACCCTCGCCCTACAGTCTGTAGGTTGTTTTTGTTTCTGACATGAAATAGTAATAGTACAAACTCAGGAGTAAGTGGCATTGTTTAAATCAATTAGTCAACCTTTAAAATCAAATCAGTAGTAGGACACTAACAATATTTTAAGCTGCTGTTTAATTGCATGGGCCTCCCTGGTAGTTCAGCTGGTCAAGAATCCGCCTGCAATGCAGAAGATCCTGGTTCAAATCCTGGGTTGGGAAGATCCACTGGAGAAAGGAATAGGCTCCCCATTCCAGTGTTCCTGGGCTTCCCTGGTGGCTCACCTGGTAAAGAATCTGCCTGCAATGTGGGAAACCTGGGTTTGGTCCCTGGGTTGGGAAGATCCCCCAGAGAAGGGAATGGCTACCCACTCCAGTATTCTGGCCTGGAGAATTCCACGGGGTAGCAAAGAGTCAGACACAACTGAGTGACTTTCACTTTAATTGTATACTCCATGAGAAAGGGTGCTGGCACAAGGAAGCTTGGGTTTCCTTTATATCCCAGATCTTCCACTGACAAGCAGTGTGACCTTGGGCAAGTTATGGTTAACAGTATTACTATGCCTCTCTTTCTCCTTATGTAAACCTGGTTTAAGAACAATACCTGCTTCACAGAGTTGATATGAGGATTAAATTAGTTACTGTATTTTCAGTGCCTGGTTGGCACTATTGAGATATAAGCACTCAGGAGCTCAACAGCAACCAACTCCTCAGCTAAGGAGTTGTACTATGCTAAGTAGTTAAGTTAGTTTCATTAACCAGTTAAAATTACCAAAGGCACCATGTGGCTAAAAGGTAAAGCTCTAATACTTATTACTGGGTCAGCAAATAAATATCAACTCTCAAAAGATCAGACATGCTTTATTACTGTGAGAAACAAAATTCTATAAATCCAATTTTCAATGCATGAGTAGAGAGGCTGTGACCTAAGTGCACACAAATTGTTAATTTACTCTGGTCAGGGAACCTTTTCTAACTTGCATTTACAAACTAGGTTTACCACCAGTATCTCTAGCCAATTCTAGCCCTCAGATATCGTAAAGTGCTACAACTCTAAGGCCTCAGCACTTTCAAAAATATACTTATAGGTTAAAGCTGATCTTACTATTAATTTGGAGACTGCCCATTTTCCCTAACTACCTTTCTTAGGTGTTTGTCATTAGGCAACTGTGGAGAAACAGAATATATAACTTCAATTAAGGTTCAGCTCTCTTTTGGCAGAATGACACCAGACTATATTAACTAGTTATTAAAAGATCACGATACCAATGTGCTGGGAAGAACACTAGGATTGGACATGGAACACTTGACGTTAAGGATAAGCACTGGTTTTAGATTCGAGAGACACTATCCTACACTATCCTATCCTGCTTATTTATCCTCACAACAACAGGAGGACAGGTACTAATATCATCACCATGTTATCACAGAGATAATTTACCAAGATCACAACTAATGGGTGGTGGAGTGGCAATCCAAACACTCAGGAAGCAGAATTTCACTCAGACATTACTCTACACTGCAGATAAGTGAAGATATGCCCATCAGTATAAAAGGCATCTCAGAAATAAACATGGCAAGTTTGTGGAATAAACAGAGATATAAAATTTGTTACGTCAAAATTTGCAGAAAATGACAAAAGTGGTAATAGTAGAAAGAAGCCTGATTTCCAAACATACATACATACATACATATATATATATGGTTTTTTAATGGAGTGGAGAAGAATGTGTGATTGTTGCTGAATGTTTGGTAGTTACCAAATTTTAAGCTTGCTTAGCTGCTTTAAATTTACAGCAGTTAAGATTAAAATTCTCACTTTACTTTTCTAAGACAACTAACTTGTTCCATCAACTTATTTATCAAACAGTATCTCTGACAAACGGGCAGTAACAGACTGAAAAATCAAGGAGCTACTACATATTCAATCAGCAGACTGACACAGTATTTGGCTAGAAATCAGTCCAAAGTGCCTCTGCGTAAACCCAGCAAGTTAGACTAAAAAAAATACACATAAAATACAAAAAGTCCCAAATCTAAAGCAATCAATTACTTTATTTTAAAATGAATCATTTCATACAGTGCTGTAAAATGAAAAACATCTGTAGTTGGTACTTTGTAGGTTAATTATCATTTATTAATGATTATTTAGATAAAAATTATGCTGTAGGAGTTTCTGGTAATCTCACATTAACGGAAGGTTAGAAAAAAATTGAATAAATTAAGTCTTGATTTAACTTCAAACTTATTTTTAAACAGCCTAATTCTCTTTTCCTAAAAACAACACCAAAAAACCTTCAGAAACACTGATTTGAAAAACTCTGCCCTTTTATTACAGATATCAGTTAATTCAGTGGCTCAGTCCAACTCTTTGAGACCCCATAAATGGCAGCACACCAGGCTTCCCTGTCTATCACCAACTCCCAGAGCTTGCTCAAACTCATTGTCCATCCAGTTGCTGATGCCATCCAACCATCTTATCCTCTGTTCTCCCCTTCTCCTTTCGTCAGTCTTTCCCAGCATCAGGGTCTTTTCCCACGTGTCAGTTCTTCACACCAGGTGGCCCAAGTATTGGAGCTGCAGCTTCAGCATCAGTCCTTCCAATGAAGGTAGGATGTATAAGCCCCACCACAGAGCCACTGAGCAGACAACCCACAAACTGGAGAACAATTATAGCAAAGAAGCTCTTGCACTGTTCTGAAAGTTCTATAGTCCACAACAGATTTCCCAATGTGGAGATCCTGCAAAGGAACTGAGAACCCCCAGGGAATTTGACTTTGGAGGCCAGTGGGATTTGATTATAGAACTTCCACACCACTGGGGAAACAGACTCTTGGAAGGCACAAACAAAGGTCCTTGTGCTCACCAGGACCCAGGAGAAAGGAGCAGTGACCCCACAAGAGACTGAGCCAGACTTGCCCGTGAGTGTCCAGGAGTCTCCCATGGAGGCGTGGCCAGAGTACTGAATACAAGGGTTCAGGCATAAGTCCTTTTGGAGGTCGTCATTATCCCTACCATAGGTCAAACTACCTGGAGGGAACACAGCCCCACCCATCAACAGAAAATTGGATTAAAGATTTACTGAATCAGACCCAGATTCCCCCCAGTTAGTCTCTCTCATCAGGAAGCTTCCAGAAGCCTTTTATCCTTATTTAGAGGGCAGACAGAATGGAAACCACAATTAGAGAAAACTAACTAAACTGATCTTGCAACAAACTGGATCACAGCCTTGTCCAACTCAATGAAACTATGAGCCATAGGGCCATGGTAAAGAGTTCTGACGAAATGTGGCCCACTGGAGAAGGGAATGGCAAACCACTTCAGTATTCTTGCCTTGAGAACCCCATGAACAGTATAACAGATATAAGTATTCTATTAGAAATTAAGCTAAGAAAATGAAAAATTAACTAAACTGAAATCAATTGCACCCCACAAATACAAAACATCCTCAAGTTCTTAGAATCAGTCAACCACACAGAAGGACTTCAAAATTACTCTGAGCATGTTTTACTTAAGAAAATACAAAATAACAATTATATTCATTAACAATTTTTCAGTTCAGTTGCTCAGTCCTGTCTGACTCTTTGCGACCCATGAATTGCAGCACTCCAGGCCTCCCTGTCCATCACCAACTCCCGGAGTCTAGTCAAACTCATGTCCATCAAGTCGGTGATGCCATCCAGCCATCTCATCCTCTGTTGTCCCCTTCTCCTCCTGCCCCCAATGCCTCCCAGCATCAGGGTCTTTTCCAATGAGTCAGCTCTTCGCATGAGGTGGCCAAAGTACTGGAGTTTCAGCTTTAGCATCAGTCCTTCCAATGAACACCCAGGGCTCTAGCATTCATTAATCACCATGTGTCAGGTACTGTACTAAACTCTACATGATAATGTTCTACAAAAAAAGAAGGAAACTAAAGCTTGGAATTTGTTGCCCAAGGTTATTTAGCTGCTAATTCAAGCCTGACACTTAAGTCATTAGGCTACTACTGAAACTAGAAAGAAATTTATGGAAGACCAAATTAAAAAAAAAACTGTGAAAATAACAGATTTCTCAATTTGTTCAAAATCACAGCTTTTATTATTTCTTCAACCAAAAATTAGTTTTCTCAAGGTTTTCAACAATAGGATTGCAGCGATTCCAAAGGAAGGGTTAATCCATTCTTTACAGAGATCTACTTCCCCACCACCACTGCCCAACTATTTCTTGGAAGCTACAGGAAAATGATAACAATTCCAAAAATTACATTTACAGCAGGAATTTCTAGGATGTTCTCCATGTCAAGAATGGTGGTGAGCACATCAAACATTTTAATCTTCACAAAACCAACAAGAGGCAATACCTGATTTGCAAGCTAAGAAAATAATTAAGACTCAGAAAACCCAAGATCATACCGCTAATCTGTGACTAACCTGGGTCAGGAAACTCAGTGTCTGAATCCAAAGCAGCATTATTTCCATTAGTTCACCTAACTATAAATAAAAAAATCACCTCTATATCCCTTTCTTCCTGAGACACAAGAGAGCCAGAATCAGGTATCACATTGCAGACGGTGTAAGAGCAGCAGTTTCCAGTAAGGTAGTCCCAGCCACGTGTGACCCAAGTACACGTGAAACGCTAATCACTTTCTCCTATTTTTCTGGGCTTTAGTAATTCACCTATACATTCTAGTTTCAGGAACTATTCTGACTGAGCAACCTAGGTAGATTACAAAATTATTTCTTGATGCAACAAATTTGCTCTTCTGTTGCTGCGAACGGAGCATACCTCCGAAATTCAAAGCACACGAAAGGTTTTGGCGACACGATTTCCTTCTTGTAAATCTCTTTTAAAAGATGTCGCAGGTATGAAATAAGACTGAGCCACAGGAAACGTGCAGCCTTTTGGACGCCCCTGCGATTTCTATAGCATTCACTCATATCTTGGAAGCCTTTACAGTGGAGCTACCAAGAGGGTTTAAGAATGCATGCAACCTTATCGTTTGAGAATGATACTAAACTGGATTTGCAGGTTCAGCCTAAGCACAAATCCGTAAAATACAAAAAAAAAAAAAAAAAAAAACCACACACAAAAAAACCCGACTTTCGAGTTCGGAAGAGGCGAAAAAAGATAAACAGCAAAAAAGAGCCACAACCCCCTAAATTATAATACAAACGAATCTGCACTTACACAGCACATGCTTAGGGAAAACAAAATGGGAAAAATCGTTCCTCCAAAATGGAGGGACGCTTTCGTTGGCACACGAGCCGGGAGCAACCCTGGAAGCGGCGCCATCACCTTTCTCTGGCGGGTGCGCTCCAGGGCCCAGACCCTGCAGCACCACGCGGCCGCCCAGCACGCGGCGGGTCGGCCGGCGGGAAGCAGGGGACGCGGGCGCCGCGGGGGGAGGGGGAGGGAGGCCCAGGGAACCGGAGACCCACTCACGTTCTCGCAGCCTGTTCTTGAAGTTGGGGTCACTCCGTCTCTTGCGGTCGAAGTAAATGCAGTAACCGATAAAAAGGGCCCCGCACACGCCGGCGGCGATGGCGCTGTTCCGGCCCACCATCTTCTCTCCACCGAGGAGCCGGGTCGGCTGCGGCGGGGCCCTAAAAGAAGCCGTTGACCGCGAAGACCCAGATCCGAGTGCGCGGCTCCGTCCCGACGCCCGCCGCCCGCCGCGAGGGACGCGGAAAGGCGGAACATGCGTCACTTCCGGCCCCCGTCGCCGAGGCCCCTGGGGATGTCCGCAGCAGTGCCTGAGGGGAGGCACCCGCGCCGCTTCTGCGCCTGCGCAGGTGCTTAAGTTCGCTACGGAGTTGAGATACTGCGCGTTAAGAGCGTTTGAGCTTGACGTGATGAGGATGGCACGTGGCCGTCGTGCGCACACTCCAGAGTGTGTGTAGCTGACTTCCTTGCTTGTGTCAAAGATGGAAGGTCACTGGTCGCAAATGCTTCATCATTTTAGGTTACACAGGCGCCCTGTAACTCTTACTTGAATTCACTTTCATTTGGTTTCAAGCTCAGTCACAATCCGTTTTGCAGCAAGGACCTTAATCTAGTGATTCGATTTCAAAAGATTGTTACGGTATAGTCTCAGGAGTGGAAGAAAATTAAATGGAGCGATTCCTGGAAAAGGATAACGGGTAAGAGACACAATGGAAAAAAATAGTAAACATTGAGTTGTCAAGTTGTCATACCCACTGAAGACATTATGTGCGTAGCTTAAATTTGAAAAGACATAGACGGGATCCTCTGAAACCTTTGGAGTGATAGGAATGTTTATTATAGACTGTAGTGTCCTGACAGTTTATGCGAAAGAGATGGTTCATCATGGGGCTGCCCAGCAAGACCTGAAAGACCAGGGTTGTGATTAGGCGGTTGGGACTTTGATCTGGGTGGTATCAGCCCTATTTCTGGGGGAAAGGAGGGGAAGGAGGCTGGAGAATAACTTCATGGAGTTCAACTTCATGACCTACATAAGTGAAGTTGCTCAGTCGTGTCCGACTCTTTGTGACCCCATGGACTGTAGCCTACCAGGTTCCACCATCTGTGGGATTTTCCAGGCAAGAATACTGGAGTGGGTGGCCATTTCCTTCTCCAGGAGATCTTCCTGACCCAGGATCGAACCCAGGTCTCCCTCACTGTGGCAGACGCTTTACCGTCTGAGCCACCAGGGAAGGTAGGTTATGACCCACACAGGGAAGCCCACTGAAGGCTCTGGACACTGAAGCATGTGCCCTTCCGAGGTTGGCAGTACTCTGTACTTAGGAATCAACGTGCCATGTGCACGGAGGGTGAGGTGTTCTGTCTTCTGGGAGGTGTTCAGGGAGGGAACAACAGAAGCTTTGAATTTGGGACTTGCCCATACCTTTCCCTTGTGCATGCCTCTTCTCTTTCCCTTTGGCTGGTTTTGGTTTGTTCTTTTTTGGCTGCACAGCAAGGCTTGTGAAATCTTAGTTCCCTGACCAAAGGTTACCACTGGACTACCAGGGCATTCCCTGGCTGCATTTTATGTATATCCTTTAGCTGTAATAAAACTGTAATCATAAGTAGAACATGTTCTTGAGTTCTGTGATTCCTTATGGTGAACCTGAGACAGGGAGTAGGAACCTCCAAATTACTAGCTGGTCGGTCAGAAGAGTGGCCTGGAGACACATCTCTCCCTGTATTTGTGACCTGTGTATTCTCATACAGCCATCTTGTCATACAGCAATACTGTCCCCATAACACAAAGTCTGGCTCAACTCTAGGGTAGATGGTGTCAAGCTGTTGCAGGGTACTTATGGAAACATTTAGCTGACATTCCTAACCTAGTCCAAGAGCTTGGGAAAGCCCTTTTGCTTGAGTGATAATGAACCTGTGCAAGTGTGCGTGCTAAGTCACTTCGGTCGTGTCTGACTTTCTGTGACCATATGAACCCTCCAGGCTCCTCTGTCTATGGGATTCTCCACGCAAAGAAAGAGTACTGGACTGAGCTGCCATGCCCTCTTCCAGAGCATCTTCCCAACCCAGGGATTGAACCTGAGTCTCTATGCCTCCTGCATTGGCAGGCAGTTTCTTTACCACTTGCGCCACCTGGGAACCTGAGATCCTATAAGACTGGAAATTTGATCAAAGGTACATGTACATTGCCTGGACTGGGGTGAGATGCGAAGGTGCATATATATCACAGCAAAGCAAATGACTGCTATCAGGGGGTTGGACACAACAGAAAAAAAGCTTTTCCTTATGTCATGCACACATACGGATTCTTCCTAGCCTCAACAGTGCACCTCTATCAGCTGACAGAGGTATGTCCTGAGCCACAGGTGGAACAGAAGACTTGTAAGGCCGCACAGATGACCTGAGGCCTAGAACTTGACCCGGGGAAATCTGAGACTATGTGTGCATTACCTTATGACACTAAGGAAAGGACACGCTGTTCTTTCTGTTGTGCATCATAGAATGCCATGTAAGTAGGAGGTCATTGCTATGAGATAAGATAAACCAAGCAACCTGTTGATACAAAGAACAGTTAGTGCAACTCCTGTGCCTCTGAATTTCTCAACCACTCGACAGTTATTCATATTTTTTTTTCACTTGTAAACCACCTAGAATCCTCAAACAGAAGCAGACTGTAAATCCCTGAGGCATGTTGCTTGTAAGTGGTATCGTTATTGGGCTGTGGACTGACCTTAGTGGATCATCACCAGTGTTGTAAACAGAATGAAAAGTATCCGAGGGCAACATGGGTAGTAAGGACTGGTATTGTCATGTGAGACTTGTGTGTCAGATAAATATACCTATGACTGTACTGATCACAGTGAGAAATTAAAGACTATCACAGATCATAGTCAAAAAAGTGGGAAACCACTGATCTAGTCCAAGCCCCTTATTTTCCCAGTCAAGATATTTAGATAAAGAGGTTGAGGTTAGTCCAAGGTCATGCATACACAGCCAGAGAACTGGGTCAAGGATCAGATGGCCCTACACCCTAGTCCAGGGGTCCTTACATGAAAACCCAAAGACCCACACTCTATGTGCCAAGCCACAACTGAGACCTGGCACAATCAAATAAATAAATATTGAAAAACAAGGTTCAAAGTGCCATAGAAGATCCTAAGCATAAAATATCCAGTCTTTGGATACATGAAAATGGAGCTCTTTTTGCTTTCTACAGAGCTACATTTTTTAAAAAAATTTTTTTAACTTTTAAAAGGTGAGAATTTATACTCTTTTTATATTAAGATATAAATTAATGACTTATACCCTGAAGAATTTATCATAAAATAATACTGCCCAGTGCACTTGTGCAAACAATAAATAATTCACTCAGAGTATTAACATTCATGTGTAATTAAGTTTACAAATGTACAAAATTTTGGGTAACAAACACTTTAAACTCATTTTCCAAACATTCAATAAGCCCATCCCCGCCCAGAGCTACATTTTAAAGACCTATTTAGGTTTTCCCTGTGCAAAGCCTAAAGACAACATTTTCAAAATAATGAGTAATAACTCACTGTCCTGCAATTCCCTTGCCCACCTGTAAGTAATCAGTTGCATGTATCACAAATGAGCCTGCCTCAGATCAGCCCCCCTGGCTCACGCCCACTCCTCCCTCCAGGACACAGCTTCAGCTTGCTAAGTCTTGTGAGCAGGGCACCAGCTGTATGTCCTAAGGGTAAATCTCAACGGAATGCAATGCTCTTCTTTCCCCCGGTTGAACTTTACACTTTGTGACATCAGTACCATACTTTTTCAGAAAATTGTTTCCAGGATTTAACTTATTTTTTGGCCACACTGTGTGGCATGTAGTCTTGGTTCCCTGAGCAGGGGTCAAAACCTGCGCCCCCCAGCATTGGAAGGTGGTCTTAACCCCAGACTGCTGGTTTTTGTTGTTTTTTTAGTCACTAAAGTCAAATCTGACTCTTCGAGACCCCGACTGTAGCACACCAGGTTCCTCTGTCCTCCACTATCTCCCAGTTTGCTCAGATTTGTGTCCAGAGTCAGTGAGGCTGTCTAACCATCTCATCCTCTGCCACCCCCTTCTCCTCTTGCCTTCTATCTTTCCCAGCATCTGAGTCTTTTCCAATGAGTCAGCTCTTCACATCAGATGGCTTCCAGTTCAGAGAGTGAAAAGTGAAAGTGTTAGTCGCTCAGTCATGTCTGACTCTGCAATCCCATGGACTGTAGCCTACCAGGCTCCTCTGCCCATGGGATTCTCCAGGCAAGAATACCAGAATGGGTAGCCATTCCCCTCTCCAGGGGATCTTCCCCACCCAGCGATCAAAACCAGGTCTCCTTACTGCAGGCAGATTCTTTAACTTGCCACCAAAGAAGTCCAACAGTTCTTGGTAAGTCCCTAAGTATGATTTTTAAAAAAACAGTTTCATTCTATTGGGTGACATTAAGTATCACAAGTATTCCTGGGAGAATATTCTTCAAATTAAAAATAGAGGTGGGACTGTCCAGTAGTTAAGAAGCCACCTGCCAATGCAGGGGACACGGGTTTGATCCCTGCTCCAGGATGATCCCACATGTGGGGCAACTAATCCCATGCGCCACAACTACTGAGTCCATGCGCCCTTTAGCCTGCGCTCCACAATCCGCTTGCTGCAACTAGAGAAAAGACCAAGACTCCGTGCAGCCAAAAATATATAAAATTTTTTTTAAAAAATTGAAAAGTAAAAAATCTGCCTTATAGCAACTTTACCAAGGACTGCAATAACCAATCTAATCACCAATTAAGAATAAGAAATCAGACCTACATTTGATATAAAATTCCTGTTTAGTTATTAGGCTGATGAAATAAAATTACAACCTAGAACTCCACTTATCATAAGTACAAAAGAAAGGAAGAAAAATGACTAGCTATCATATACCAGCCCTTAAAACTTTACTCCTTAGGGATTATCACTTGACCTCAGATCAATCAGTATTCCTACTTTTATTCTGATACTTTGTCTAGGTACAGTAAGTATTAAGGTGGTTTCATTTTTCTTTCAATTTGCTCACTTTTAAATTTAGTCTCATCCCAAGTAATTCTTTGGACGGAGGCGCCCGGTGGGCTGCAGTCCTGGGGTCGCTACGAGTCAGACACGACTGAGCGACTCCACTGTCACTTTCTGTGTTCATGCATTGGAGAGGGAAATGGCAACCCACTCCAGCGTTCTTGCCTGGAGAATCCCAGGGACGGGGGAGCCTGGTGGGCTGCTGTCTGTGGGGTCGCACAGAGTCAGACACGACTGAAGCTGCTTAGTAACAACAGCAACAAGTAATTCTTAAAAATGACAGGTATATTTGCAACATAGGGTAAAATAACACATAACCACTAAAATTCTAAACGTTCCCCCTACACTTAAAATCATCTCTCATACAACCAACAGTATTACATGATGACTACATCTTAAAAAGGTAGTATTACAACATGAATAACTGAAAAAGTGTCCATGTTTCACATACATAAAAAATTCTGAAACTCAGTACATGGACTCATCTCAATTTAACTACCGGTAGGCAGTGAGGGAGAATAAAAGCTTCAGGTCGTTACTTCTGCTTTTTCTGTGTCTTAGTTCGTCTGCTTTTCTTCTGTCCTTTCTTTCTCTTCTTCATGAGAACAGCTTTCTCTCCAATAAACAAACCTTTAGAATTCTGTGCACTTTTTGAAGCAAAGTTAAGTCCCTGCTTAGGTTTACTGACATTCTTCAAACTAGGATTTGAATTTTGTTTTAACTTTTCTTTATGGACAGAACGCATGACTCTGAGTTTTCTTCCCATCAGTTCAGAATTATTTAATTTCAGAGCAAGATGAACAGCATCTGTATTCTGTAATAAAAATCAATATATTAAATTTTACAGAAACTCATCTGCAAAGAATCTAGCAAAATTACAACTTTTATGGATTAGAATAATTTTCAAGCTTGTAATACAGAAACCCCTGTCGGGAATTCCCTGGCAGTTCAGTGGTTAGAATTCTGTGTTTCCACTGCAGGGGGCACAGGTTCCATCTCTTGTTGGGGAACAAAGATCCCACCTGCCTCGGTGTGGCCAAAGAAAGAAAAAGCAGAAACCCCGCTCATTTCCACAGGCAGGAAGTCCAAGCCCAGGGTTCCAGCAGCGGTGCTTGCAGCTCTAATCATGCACCCTCATGCGCTTCTCCCCAGGAAGCACTTAGGCTGGCTGGTCAAATGACCAGGTAAGCCCACGATCAAAGAGGCTTCATTTTTTCTCAATGTAAAATGAACTTTCAACTAAGGAGATCAATCCTACGTGGCCTTTTAAAGCAATGAAGCTCCTCCTCACGAGTCTCTTCCTGCAAAGCCCCTGCTGTACTGGTTGATTTGAGAACAGAGAACTCCATTACAGTACTTGAGATGTCAGACTAGATGCCTTCAGGGTGCCATTTAAACCCCAAATACAGTTACTCTTTTATTCTAACTCAGTGTTAACAACTCTAAATATTCATGACGTGTTATAGGGGTTTACAAACTTATCAGTAGTCAGAAGACAGAGAGACAATGAGACTGTTACACCACAGTCATGGATGGAAGCATCAGGATGTGAGTCCCTTCCTTCAAACCCATCTGGTCCTACATATGAAGAGCCTTAAAAACTGTCACATGTCTTGATCTGGTTAGTGATAACCCACTGGGGAACTTTCCTAAAGAAGTGATCCAAAAAGGGAGGCAAACATTTGAAGGAAAAAACAATCACTCCAATTTCATTATTATAGAGAAAGAGAGAAAACAGCACACGTGTGATATTTGGGAAACACTAGGGGAAAAGACAGTATGAATTATGTTACATCCCTCAATGGAACATACTTACACAATAGAGAGCAACACAGAGGCAGGCTACAGAAGCTTATGTTCACAATATTAAGTGTGCCCACAAAAAGGCAGAGGCAGAAACTGAGAGGACACATATGATGGGGTGATTGAAGAGGGAAGAAAAGCTTAAGTGCCTCTGGGTTGTACGTGTATTCCCGTAATTTTAGACACAAGTTACTGGTTAATACTTAGCGAACTAAATATAAATTGTGTAACAAAAACTAAAATTTTCTTCTAGCTGAGTGAACAGTCAATTTTCTCCTTTTACAGTAGGTGGAGATTTGGAGATTTAGTACCTTTAATGTTGTTGTTTTGTTTAGTCACTAAGTTGTGTCTGACTCTTGGAGACCCCATGAACTGTAGCCCACCAGGCTCCTCTGTCTATGGGATTTCCCAGGCAAAATACTAGAGTGGGTTGCCATGTCCTTCTCCAGGGGATTCCCCAACCCAGGGATCGAACCTCCATCTCCCACACAGGCAGGCAGATTCTTTCCTGCTGAGCCACCAGGGAAGCCCAGTACTTTTAAAAGCCAGCATCTAAAACAATATTTAATGAAACAGCTGACAAAGGATTAATTTCCGAAACATACAAACAAGCAGCTCATGCAGTTCAGCACCAGGAAGCAACCCAATCAAAAAGCAAGCACAAGACCTAGCACGCACGTCCCCAAAGACATACAGACGGCCAATAAATGCATGAAAAGATGCTCAACGTCGCTCACTATTAGGGACACGCAAATCAAACTTCAATGAGCTGTCACCTCAACTGGTCAGAATGGTCGTCATCAGAAAATCTACACACAATAAATGTTGGGCAGGGTGTGGAGAAACGGCAACCTTTTTGCATTGTTGGTGGGAATGTAAACTGATGTAGCCACTATGGAGAATGATAGGGAGATTCCTTGAAAAACTAGAAATAAACCTACCATTTGACCCAACAATCCCACCACTGGGCATAAACCCCGAGGAAACCATAACTGAAAAAGACGCGTGTACCCTAATGTTCACTGCGGCACTATTTCCAATAGCTAGGACAGGGAAGCAACCTAGATGTCCATCGACAGATGAATGGATAAAGAAGCTGTGGTACATACACACAGTGGAATATTACTCAGCCATAGGAAGCCATTTGAGTCAGTTTTAATGAGGTGGATTAAGATAGAGTCTATTACCCAGAGTAAAGTAAGTCAGACAGAGAAAAACAAGAGTATATTAATGCATATATATGGAATCTAGAAAGACAGTACTGATGAACCTATCTGCTGGGCAGCAGTGGAGATGCAGACACAGAGAACAGACTTATGGACACAGTCGGGGAAAGACAGGGCCTGCACTGACAGAGTAACATGGAAACATACTAACATATGCAAAATAGCCAGCCAGTGGGAATCTGCTATATGACGCAGGGAGCACAAACTTGGCGCTCTGTGAAAACCCAAAGGGGTGGGATGGGGTTGGAGGTGGGAGTGAAGTTCAGGAAGGAGGGGACATGTACACCTATGGCTGCTTCGTGTTGATGAATGGCAGAAACCAACAGAATCCTGTAAAGCAATTATCCTCCAATTAAGAATAAATAAGAAAGATACAAAGTAGAAATGAGTAAATAAAACATTATTTCATGACATTAACATGGAGAAACAATTAGGACACTGCATGGTTAGATGCAATGTAGGAACCGTGCTCTATTATGGCAGGTTATGAATTGACTTAAGGTGCAATTCGAGAGTGACAGCGAGAGTTATGGCTGCACGATGGGACAGCAGGGACAGCCTCCCCCAACACACTTCAAGGACAGTGACGACACATTAAACTCTGTACCTCAAAGAGCACGTAGCCAAAGCCTCTGCCGACTCCAGTAACTTGATCCCGCACAATCCTCACAGCCACAACGTTCCCACAGGCCAAAAAGTGCTTCTCAACTGCAGATTCTTCAACTTCTAAAAACAGGTTCAACCAAAGGGGAAGTGAGGACTTTGAATCGCCTCAGGAAGTTAGAGATGTTTAATCACACATCAAGGTAAGCACAGCCTTGAAGTAATTAGTCAAGTTACACTCCACACTTTTCAAAGTTAGTCTTAAAGCAAAACGCTGAGCGACCACTCGGGTGTTATTTGCATTACTTCAGTGACAAACAGATAGTTTTTTATTTAAACAAACTTACTGTATGGGAGATTTCCCACAAATATGGATCTCTTGTCCCTCTGAAACACAAAATAAAAAAAATCACTCATGAAAGAGAAAATGGAAGTCACTTTGAAGTCCACTCTTTCCCTCACCGCACATGTCTGACGGGGCTCCATCTCCTGATTCCCCTGCCTATCAGGCCCCTGTTGGATTTGGCTTCTGCCATCTTTCCCGCAGGAGTGTGAGCCCCAGAGTGAGGAGTGGCTTCTGTTCACAGCTGGCACTGACAACATGGCAGTGCTCAAGAAAGGCCTGCTCCTTTGGAGGTGGGCACACTTTTTCTATAAAGGGCCAGAAAGCAAGTATTTGTGGGCCAGGCAGTCTCTGCTGTTCCCCTTGCCTCTGCTGTTAAAGCAAAATAACATGAAACTAATGGGCTTCCCCGGTAGATCAGTGGTAAAGAATCTACCTGCCAATGCAAGAGACTTGGGTTTGATTCCTGGGTCAGAAAGATCCCCTGGAGGAGGAAATGGCAACCCACTCGCGTTCTTTCCTGAAGAGTCCCATGACAGAGGAGCTGGCGGGCTACAGTCCATGGGGTTGCAAAGAGTCGGACACGGCTGAGCACATAATGGGTATCATTGTGTAGCAATAAAACTTTATTCACAAAAACGGGGAGCAAACATTGGGCCCTCAGGCCAGTTCGCTATTTGGTGCCAGGCCCACCATCAAAGCCAGGACAGTCAGCCAGGCCTTGGTCATTTCTCACCTAGCTAACCTCACACCGACAGTAACACATTCTGCCTCTGCAGTGAATTCTTACCAACTCATGCTTCATTCCTTTCAAGAGACCCCAAGGAAAAGCTTCTGAACAAAACCTAGACTCCTCGACATGGCAGGCCGGGGTCATCATGACTGCCCTCCACCTATTTCTCCAACAGCAACTCTGATTGTGGCCTCTCCTCACACTCTACCCGCTAATAACTGTACCAAGCTCTTGGAACCCCCACAAAGGATTAGGTTTTGGTCCCACCATTCACAGTGTTCAACATTTTTTTGTCCCTATAACACTGATAGGACACCTATTCTCCAGGAAACCCTCCTTTGTCCTTTCTTGCTGGTGACCTCCCACACTGCGTGGCCCATTCCTGAGCTGACGTCTATGACAGAATTTATCATAACAGTGCCGTGGTCAGCCCATCTGCTCACCTTTACCTTTACACTGCAAACTCCTAGACAGCTGAGCCTGTGTCTCAGGACCAAACACCTGACACAGAGCAGGGACGAGACACTGCTAATGAGTAATGTAACTCGAGACCTTAGTCTATAAATAAGGTGCTGGCTCCAGTGCTCTTTAATGTACCTTTCAGCCACACTCTCTAGGATTATTGGATCTGATGTAGGAGTGGGAACCACTTTTTAAAAAATTAATTAACTTATTTTAATTGGAGGCTAATTACTTTCCAATACTGTAGCGGCTTTGCCATATACTGGCATGGGTCAGTCACGGGGACACATGTGTCCCCCATCCTGAACCCCCCTCCCACCGCCCTCCCCATCCCATCCCTCTGGGTCCTCCCAGTGCAGCAGCCCCGAGCACCCTGTCTCATGCATTGAACCTGGACTGGCAATCTGCTTCACATATGGTAATATACATGTTTCAATGCTATTGTCTCCAATCACCCCACCCTCGCCTTCAGCCACTGAGACCAGAAGTCTGGGGAACCACTTTCCTGAAGCTGATGCTGACTTGAACTTCCCTGGTAATCCAATGGTTAGGACACTATGCTTTCAATGTGGCGAGCGCAGGTTCAGTCCTTCGTTTGGCAATCCTTGTGCCGCATGGCACAACCAAAAAGAAAATAAAAATCAAAAGCTAGAGCCTTCCCAGGTGGTTTAGTGGTAAAGAATCCACCTGGCAATGCAGGAGATGTGGGTTTAATCCCTAGCAGGAGATGTGGGAAGATCCCCTGGAGGAGAAGTGGCAACCCACTCCAGGATTCTTGCCTGGGAAATCTCATGGACAGAGGAGCCTGGCAGGCGACAGCCCCTGGGGTTGCAAAGAGTTGGCCACGACTGCAGTGACTGAGCACAGCAAGAATGAGCAACGCTGACTTAAGCCCTCGCCCGCCCCCGGCACCCACGCTGAGACCACAGAGGGCAGAGGCGCTTTCCTCTCCTTCCTCATGCTCCCGGCTAACCCAACTCCTCTCCCAGCACACGCTCAGAAGAAAACGTTCTTCTCTACACTACTGCAGCGAAATTCTTCAGACAGTGCAAGAACTACTTACGGAGGAGGTCTCAGTTGCAAGATCCACTCTAACACGAAATCCATCTGCAAACTGGGCCCCATTTCTGTTATAAATATGAAGGGAAAATGGCTGTTAAAAACAGGCACTGAGCTACTGGCGTATTTAATCTGAAGTGAACCCAAAGAATAAAAGAGAGCTGGACTCACACGTAGAATAATTCTGTTCAAACATCAAAGAGACAAAATTACCTTTCCAGTGCTTTTGTAGCAGCACTCTCGTCCTTAAACACAACGTAAGCATTAATATTTTTCTGATCGGGATGAATTTTACGCCTACATTAAAAAAAAAAAAAGACTGTAAAATTTGCTAATTCCAAAGTCACTAAAATAAATACAGCTTCTTTTACACTCTCAATCAACACCTATGACAAGAATTTCTGGGAGGATTTTCATAAATTCTTTTCAGAAACATTTAGTAATAACCCAAAAAATAACACACAACTTGAACAGATAATGGTGAAACGCGTGACCTATGCCCTCTTCCCAGTCATAACTGTGAGAAAGCAGGAGGCCACCCCAGGAGACCCCACCGCACGACAAACTGTCAACTTTGCTGCGGCTCTGTATCTAATACACACATAGATGGGAAAAACAACGTGCTTTTTTCTTTTTACTGTAAAATAAAAACTATACAAACCTGTAAACGTGTACAGCTAAGAAAATTATGAACAGGGTAATACCCAAATAGCAACCCACTCCACTATTCTTGCCTGGAGAATCCCATGGACAGAGGAGGCTGGCAGGCTACAGTTCATGGGGGTTGCAGAGTTGGACGCAACTGAAGCAACATAGCACTTAGCACCCTTGTAGCCTCTCTGTGGCCCCAACAACGGCAGCACTTCCTTTCCTCCTTCAAAGGCAACCACCACTCCCACCTTTATAGGAACTACTTCCCTGCATGTCTATGTGGTTTTATCACCCAAGTGTCTACCGCGAGACATACTTTGGTCTTGTTCAGTTTTCCACTTGAAAAGTCTTTAGAATCCTGTTTAATCTGATTCACCATTTATCTATCTTATAGTTTGACCTAAAGAATTTCCCTGGAAAAAACTGACCAGCCAACAGCAATCATGAGGCACTTCTGATCTGAAGATGCATTTTGGGAGAGGAACCAGAGATCAAATCGCCAACATCCTCTGGATCATCCAAAAAGCAAGAGAGTTCCAGAAAAACATCTATTTCTGCTTTATCGACTATGCCAAAGCCTTTGACTGTGTGGACCACAATAAACTGTGGAAAATTCTGAGAGATGGGAATACCAGAGCACCTGACCTGCCTCTTGAGAAACCTATATGCAGGTCAGGAAGCAGCAGTTAGAACTGGACATGGAACAACAGACTGGTTCCAATTAGGAAAAGGAGTACGTCAGGGCTGTCTATTGTCACCCTGCTTATTTAACTTCTATGCAGAGTACATCATGAGAAACGCTGGGCTGGAAGAAGCACAAGCTGGAATCAAGATTGCCGGGAGAAATCTCAATAACCTCAGATATGCAGATGACACCACCCTTATGGCAGAAAGTGAAGAGGAGCTAAATAGCCTCTTGATGAAAGTGAAAGAGGACAGTGAAAAAGTTGGCTTAAAGCTCAACATTCAGAAAACAAAGATCACGGCATCTGGTCCCATCACTTCATGGGAAATAGATGGGAAAACAGTGTCAGACTATTTTTTTGGGCTCCAAAACCACTGCAGATTGTGATTGTGGCCATGAAATTAAAAGACGCTTACTCCTTAGAAGGAAAGTTACGACCAAACTAGACAGTATATTCAAAAGCAGAGACATTACTTTGCCAACAAAAGCCCATCTAGTCAAGGCTATGGCTTTTCCAGTAGTCATGTATGGATGTGAGAGTTGGACTGTGAAGAAAGCTGAGCGACAAAGAATTGATGTTTTTGAACTCTGGTGCTGGAGAAGACTCTTGAGAATCCCTTGGACTACAAGGAGATCCAACCAGTCCATTCTAAAGGAGATCAGTCCTGGGTGTTCTTTGGAAGGAATGATGCTAAACCTGAAACTCCAGTACTTTGGCCACCTCATGAGAAGAGTTGACTCACTGGAAAAGACTCTGATGCTGGGAGGGATTGTGGGCCGGAGGAGACGGGGACGACAGAGGATGAGATGGCTGGATGGCATCACTGACTCGATGGACGTGAGTCTGAGTGAACTCCGGGAGTTGGTGATGGACAGGGAGGCCTGGCGTGCTGCGATTCGTTGGGTTGCAAAGAGTTGGACACAACTGAGTGACTGAAATGAACTGAACTTTGAGCTTAAAAATGTTAGGTATAGGAAATGTGTACCTTAGAACTGATGAAATGTGATACTTGTGATTTACAATAGAATATTTAGATGCAAAACTTTCTTATTCTCTTCACACAGTATGTCTGATTAAACATCTCTGAAATTTCTCATTTTTCATGGCACGTTTCAAGTTATTCTGCAGTTCTTTCTGTGACTCTACAGCTTACGTTGAAGCTTGAAGACAAACATCTGACAAATTTATGTTATCATAGGCATTAGAAACAATAAACCATGATGGTTGATCCAAATAGAAACATTTGTGAGGTTAAGAAATTATCTCATTTTTCACCAAAATGGAAGAGAATTTACAAGTACTCCCTTTCTCTAATTATAAACTTACTTTATTGCCGCCAACTTTTTGGACAAAGTTCCCTCTGCTGGAATCTTTAAGAGAAAAAAAAAGCATTACAGGAAAGTCATCATTTGACATTATTTCAAAATAATTATATTTTAATTAATCGAATTATAAATACCTAACTCCAATATGGAATAAAAATGAAGGAAATACTGAATCAGAAACAACGGTCCTAGTGTTGTATGAATGGGACCTCGGGGCTGAGGACAAACATTTCCAGTGACGGTGCCATATCCAGATTTCACAGGCAGCCACTCTCAAACGAGGCAGAAATAACGGATGACTCGAAGGGGTTGCTGGTCATATGAGGAGACAATGTTGTTGAAGACTCATGCGAAGAGTGTTAAGGAAAATCGTTTTATAAAATGAGCATGGAAAAAGGGGACACTTCTAAGTTGGCACTTTATTGAATGTGCTATGACTTTAAATATGTCTAACTTCAGTGAAAAGGAGTATGTCAAGGCTGTATATTGTAACCCTGCTTATTTAACTTCTATGCAGAGTACATCATGAGAAACGCTGGGCTGGAAGAAGCACAAGCTAGAATCAAGATTGCCAGGAGAAATATCAATAACCTCAGATATGCAGATGACACCACCCTTATGGCAGAAAGTGAAGAGGAACTCAAAAGCCTCTTGATGAAAGTGAAAGAGGACAGTGAAAAAGTTGGCTTAAAGCTCAACATTCAGAAAACGAAGATCATGGCATCTGGTCCCATCACTTCTTGGGAAATAGATGGGGAAACAGTGGAAACAGTGTCAGACTTTATTTGGGGGGGCTCCAAAATCACTGCAGATGGTGACTGCAGCCATGAAATTAAAAGACGCTTACTGCTTGGAAGGAAAGTTATGACCAACCTACATAGTATATTCAAAAGCAGAGACATTACTTTGCCAACAAAGGTCTGTCTAGTCAAGGCTATGGTTTTTCTAGTAGTCACGTATGGATATGAGAGTTGGACTGTGAAGAAAGCTGAGCACTGAAGAATTGATGCTTTTGAACTGTGGTGTTGGAGATGACTCTTGAGAGTCCCTTTGACTGCAAGGAGATCCAACCAGTCCATTCTAAAGGAGATCAGTCCTGGGTGTTCTTTGGAAGGAATGATACTAAAGCTGAAACTCCAGTACTTTGGCCACCTCTTGTGAAGAGTTGACTCATTGGAAAAGACTCTGATGCTGGGAGGGATCGGGGGCAGGAGGAGAAGGGGACGACAGAGAATGAGATGGCTGGATGGCATCACCGACTCGATGGATGTGAGTTTGAGTGAACTCCGGGAGTTGGTGATGGACAGGGAGGCCTGGCTTGCTGCAATTCATGGGGTCGCAAAGAGTTGGACACGACTGAGCGACTGAACTGAAATGAACTTAACTGATAAGTAATATAAGAAGACATGACACTTCACTCATATCTCTATGAGTTTATATATGTCAACTGGCAAAAACAAAACAACCCTTCAGTATCTGTCCTCGGACAAATAATGGAATCTCCCTTTTTTCAGCAACATGCTATTTTCAGTCATATTTGGTACCTAAGAGTGACGGGAACAGGTAGGGAAAGCTTTATGGAGAAGGTGGAAATTCAAATCAACAATGGTGACTAACAGCAATGTGCCAAATACCACCAGGCACTGTGAACAGGAAGGTAAGAAGATGCAAATTGCCAAGTCCACAGTCCAGGGCTGTCTATGAACACCAATCTCATTCAGGGCAGTCACTATAAATCTCTGGAAAACTTGTCTTTTAGTCATTTGATAGTTTACATAGTGAAAGTAAGAAATTTGAACTACTCCTTAGTCTGTCTTGCTCAAACTAACAAATGGTAAAGCTCTCAGAATATAGACAGAAATGCAGTCCAAGACATGAGAAATGCCCACATGAATAATCCACATGTGAATGCCAGGCATCAAAACACATCTACTAGGCTTTCTAGGAGCCCTCAAGGACCTGTGCCCTGCTATTAAAGATAAGAATGAATAGATATAGCATAAGACAATAAACTACAAAAAGGATTCAGAGGGAAAAAAATACCACTTGGTGTTATAAAGTATCAAAAAGCCTTGAATAAGTGACATCTTAAGCGCCTTCTGAAAAATACATATTATCTTGATGAGCAAAATGAGAATTTAAGGATTCCCAGACTATACATACAGTGAAATACTACTCAGCCATAAAGAAGGAAATCTTGCCATTTGCGACAATACGGATGGATGCCGAGGTATGCTGAGGGAAACAAAGACAAACACCCTGTGATGTCACTTATGCATGCGGTCTAGAGACCAAAACAGGGACTTCCCTGGTAGTCCAGTGGTTAGCACTCGGCTCTCACTGCTGAGGGCCCAGGTTTGACCCCTGGTTGGGAAACTAAAATCCTACGAGCCTCACAATATGCCCAAATGAAAAAACAAAATAAAACTCGAGAGATACAGCGAACAGATTGGTGGTGCCCTAGAGAGCAGAGGGCAGAGAGTGGGCAATATGAGTGGAGGGGCTCAAGGGCACGGCGACAGATGGTGACTAGGCCCATGGTGGTGACCGCTCTGTAGTGTGAACAGACGCTGGACTGTTACACGGCACGCCTGAAATTAGTGTAATGTTACATACCAATTTTACCCAAGTTAAAAAAACAGAACTGAGCAAAAGGATGCGGGTGCGAAGGTCCAAGTATATGATCTGGTACAAGCCCAGCGCCCAGGCTGCAGGACAGTCACGTGTGGAAGAGTGCAGGGCCCCAGGGCCACCCTGCGCAGACCGTCAGGATGTCGGGACGAACAAACAGCTAGAAAAATGACAAGATTTGGGGCACCTCCGTACATATTTGATGTGAACCAGGTGCAGGTACTGGTGACCCAGCGGGCAGCCGGGCTCACAGTCTGGTGGCACAGAGGAGCAGCATCACAACGTCCCAGCCGCCTCCTAAGGACCACCGTGAATGCCGGCTGCCGCGGGGCGGGCGGTGGCATCACAACGTCCCAGCCGCCCCTTAAGGACCACAGTGAGTGCAGGCTGCTGCAGGGCGAGCGGCGGCGTCAGAACATCCCAGCCGCCTCCTAAGGACTACAGTGAGGTGCCGGCTGCCGGAGGGTGGACGGCAGGGTCACCCCACGCACCAGTAATTCAGGGATAGGGAAGAATCAGGGCTGGCTCCTCAAGGAGAACACCAAGCCAAGTGCGTGTATGTGTGTTTGTGTGCGTGTAATGTTCACGGGAGGGGAGGTGGAGGAGAGGGATTTCAGGTTGGGAGTTCCAGGAAGAAGTGCTTTAGGAAGAGTAAGTAGACAGAGGTGTGTTGGCTACATGTGAGGCAGACTGAAAGCAGGAACCGTAGCAGGCCTCCGCAACTATTTTGGCAAGAAGTGAAAACTTAGGTGGGCCAATGCAAAAGGAAAGGAATGAATCAACTTCAGAAGAAACCACAGCTGAAAACCAGGCAGGGACGACAAGCAACAGGCTGGATGAGCCACAGAAGAGGCCACGGCTGGCAGGGTGAGCGGTGCTAAAGAACAGGTAATCAGCAGATGGCATGGGACGGGGTTGGGGATCAATGCAGGTGAGGTGAGCAGAGGGGCTGGCAGGACAGCCCTGCGGATGTGTCAGGCAAGGGTCTGATATGAGGAAACAGGACTCAGAAGGGCTGACAGAAGATGCACGTGATGAACGGAAGAATCTAACACCATGATAGTAATTATGGAGACTGTGCCAAAACCTTGAGAAAGGCCTACTTTTAGAGAAGTGGGCAGTTTTGCCCGCTGGGGACGTTTGGCAATTGGTTGTTACGACTGGGGTGGGAAGGATGCCACCGGCACCTAGAGGGCAGAGGCCAGGGATGCTGCATTACAAAGGTCAGTGTCCAACAACACACAATTATCCAGCATCAAATGTCAATCGTATCAAGGTTGAGAAACCCCATTTTAGAGACTCACGTTGAGAAAGAGCAGTTTGAAACAAGGAATAAACATTTCTTATATTCTAATACATATTAATTATATTTTTAAAAAATCTATGAATGCTGCTTCTTCATGGTCCAAGGAACATGGCTGTAACTGGTCTACAGAGCACTCAATTGGTGTAATCTGATTCCATTCACTTCCATAAAGTTTTAACATTAAACTGATTACACATACTTTATCTTTCTGTGTCAGAGCATAAGCACTGCTCTGCAGAGTCAGGCAAACCCCCCATATGAACAGCTGTGATTCCAGAAATGCTACTCAGTAGGTTGAACATCTCCACCTGTTCAACTGACTCACAAACAAAAGTCACAGATCCACTCTCCAAAATATACTTACGAAGGATATCGTTTTACTATGTGAACTCATTAAATTACCCAACAAAGTCCAAGGGTCAGTAATAGACAGCAGGTGTGACTCTGCATTGGCGCTAGATTTGAGCATGTTGATTCTAAAGGTTCAAGTCAAGGGCTCCTTCATCTCACTAAAACCAACACATGAAAAAGTCTGATTTACACGCAATACATTTTCAGATGATGTACTTCCAAGGAAGGAAAACATACCAGAGAACGAAATCGTACAGATTCTATCTGTCCATACTCTTTAAAAAATGACTTCAGCTTCTAAAAAAAAGAAAAAGATACATATATTTTAGTCCATTTTAAGAACATCAAGTAAGTACCACAAAACAGAATTAAGTAAAATGGTTGGATAATCTTTTCCTGCCACGTTTCAAGAATATTTCAGGAAAAGTAAGTAACTATTCAGTTAGAAGACAACTTTTTACTGAAACTTATGTAAAAAAAAAACAAAAACACATTCACGTTACTATCCCTGAAATACACATTCCTGCCTTTCAATCTTTCAGAATCTTTTACTGCATGTAAACTGGTACTCTATGTGTCATAGATTCTGTCATCTTTCCACACTGGCTTATTTAAACCAGAAATGGATTTTAAGGATGCTTATGTCACTATGGGAAATTTCCCAATTGCCTGGAACTGAGACCATCAGATTCAAGAAAAATCTTTGGGTGAACTGTATACATTATGCTTATGACTGGCTCAGGATGTGACGAACGTGTGTACCTGACAGCTCACACAATAATGTCTACAAGCAACTTTAATTCAAAAATAACTTATTAAACATGTAAAGCTCCACAAACACTCCCCTCCCTTGAGCCCTTATAATCTAACATGAAGACAAGTAACCAAACTGAAACTACGCTACATGGAAAATGGATCATGTTCTACAAAATAATCACCCATCAAACGCTAGGAGACAAAAGGCCAAAGGGCCAAGGGAAAAACCAGAAAGTAAGCTTTTTGTACTGTTTTAAGAAAGTGGAACTGAAATTGTTCCTCGAAAGATAAGCAGGATTTTGACCCAAGGGATTGCCATCAGGGTGACTATCACATGAACACACAGAAAGGAAAGGGCATGTCTTGGTTGATCGAACTCCACATAATGGACAAAACTCAGGAAGGATGGATTCATTCCCATGACGAATATTTATCAAGCCTCTACTACACATCAGGCACTGTTTCAATGCTAGTGACAGAGACATGAAGAAGAAAAACACACATCCCTGCAAACACCATGCTTCTGTTCTCGTGGCACGTAACCGAAGAGAAAGCTGGAGGAAAAAATCAGAGAGAAGACCCCTGCGACAGTTCAGACAAGATTTGCAAAAGCCCGAATTAGAGCAGAGAATGGAAAAGGAGCAGGTGCATGCTGGAATGAATCTATCAAATGACTTATATAGTCATTTATAATGAAAGTATGTATTAATGACTTATTAATTATGTACTTATTCAATAAAGTGATATGGCCTTCCCGGGCGGCTCAAACAGTAAAGAACCTGCCTGCAATGTGGGAGACTTGGGTTCAGTCCCTGGGTTGAGAAGATTCCCTGGAGGAGGAAATGGCAACCCTCTCCAGTATTCTTGCCTAGAAAATTCCACAGACAGAGGAACCTGGTGGACTGCAGTCCATGGGTTTGCCAAGTCAGACATGATTGAGCAACTAACACACAAACACAAAAACAAAATTATGAATTAATAATTTCTCTGCATGTTTCTAATATACAGGCTATACACTCACCTTCTTCTTACAGGTGACAGGCAAATTCCCAACAAACACAGTTCTCTCATTCTTTAATCTCTCTTCTTCTTGGTTGATTTGAATTTTCTTTCTTTGATTTACAACCGTCTCTTCTACATCATCAAGTAATTCTTTATCTGCAACTGTAACACCAGGTTGAGAATTTTTCCTTTTCTGCCCTTGTTTCTGCTGAATTTCTTCTAAATCAGCACTTGCTAACGCATCTTCTCTTTTTAAGCCAAAAAAAAAAAAGAGGGCATGGAAGTCAGGTCTAGCATTTGACAAAGCACAGATTAGGAATGCTTCCCACCTCCTGGCTTTCCTATAAATTTACCATTCATAAATACATCTACATTTAAATAGCATTATCAAAATGTGACTCGTATCTTTAGGAAACTCAAGAGTTAGCAAAAGTTAAGGTCAATTTCTGAAAATAGTTTAAAACTGCCAACTAATTAAGCAACAAAAGTTCACTCAAACAAAAGCTGGTTCACTTGTTCTTGGGGATTTAGCTTACCTGCTGCTGCTGCGTTGCTTCAGTCGTGTCTGACTCTGTGTGACCCCATAGACGGCAGCCCACCAGGCTCCCTCGTCCCTGGGATTCTCCAGGCAAGAACACTGGAGTGGGTTGCCATTTCCTTCTCCAATGCATGAAAGTGAAAAGTGAAATTGAAGTCTCTCAGTCGTGTCCGACTCTTAGCGACCCCATGGACTGCAGCCTTCCAGGCTCCTCCGTCCATGGGATTTTCCAGGCAAGGGAACTGGAGTGGGTGCCATTGCCTTCTCCATGTTTACCTTCTACCAGTGCCTAATTATATTCTCTGCTCTAGAATTCTAGAGTTACTGCAGCACTCCTAGGGGCTCTATTAAGGTTAACAGACCAGCAAAGTACTTAACTTTGTAAAACCAATCTGACTGACAGGAGAGACCAGATTTCCTACTGCAATATTTAAAGGACTGCTTATTAAAATTATTGGCTTGGCCAAAAAAGTCATTTGGGTCTTTCCATAAGATGTTATAGAAAAACCTGAATGAACTTTTTGGCCAACCCAATAAATTCTGCCAGTATTGTAAAGTATTGGTGCACTTGGATAAGCACACCAGTCCAGAAAGAGAACTGGACCAGGAACTTAGGAGTGAGGGGCAAGAATGAGTAGTCGGCATCATCAAACTCATTCATTCATTTGCTCAATATTTACTACTCAGTTCTAGCCTCTGAGAATGCAAAGATAAGCAGACCATTAACAGTCTAGTCTCTGAGGAGACAGGCAAGGTTCACCATAAAATAGTAACATGTACAATACCTGGTGTAGAAATATAAAAGAAACAAGAGACATAAGGCAGTATACAGCACGTGGTCAGTATCAGTGAATGATGACCATTATCATCCCTCCACTAGACCACAAGCTCCACTAAGGAGAGGGTATATGCCTAGTTTTTCCATTTACTATGGCATTTAAGGTACCCAGCAGCAGTGAGATGAAATGAGACGCAATAGTAAGACAGGAACCAGATCAAGAAGGACCAGGCCTGTTATGCAGAAGTGCTTAGACTTTATCCCACAGAAGACGAGGAGCTCCTGAAGACCCTGAAGGTGCCTGAAAGGGGTCACTTGGGCAGCAGCTGCTGTTCAGTCACTCAGTCGTGTCGACTCCTTGGGACCCCATGGACTGCAGCATGCCAGGAGGTTTCCCTGTCCTTTACTGTCTCCTGCAGTTTGCTTAAATTCACGTGCATTGAGTCAGTGATGCCATCCAAACAGCTCATTCTCTGTCATGCCCTCCTCCTCCTGCCTTCAATCTTTCCCAGCATCAGGGTCTTTTCCAATGAATTGGTTCTTCGCATCAGGTAGTCAAAGTATTGGAGCTTCAGCATCAATCCTTCCAATGAACACCCAGGACTGACTTCCTTTAGGATGGACTGTTTGGATCTCCTTGCAGTCCAAGGGACTCTCAAGAGTCTCTTCCAGGACCATAGTTTGAAGGCATCAATTCTTCAGCACACAGCCTTCTTTATGGTCCAACCCTCACATCTGCACATGACTACTGGAAACACCATAGCTTTGACTAAAGCAGAGCAAAGTGATGTCTGATTTTTAATACTCTATCTACATTTATCACAACTTTTCTTCCAAGGAGCAGTCGTCTTTTAATTTCATGGCTACAGTCACATCTGCAGTGTTTGAAGCCCAAGGAAAAAAAGTCTGTCACTGGTTCCACTTATCCCCCTTCTATTTGCCATGAAGTGATGGGACCAGATGCCACGATCTTAGTTTTTTGAATACTAAGGTTTAAGCGAGCTTTTTCACTCTCCTCTTTCACCCTCATCAAGAGGCTCTTTAGTTCCTCTTCACTTTCTGCCATTTGAGTGGTATCTGCATATTTGAGGTTGCATATTTCTGCATATTTCTCCCGACAGTCTTGCTTCCAGCTTGTGATTCATTCAGCCTGGCTTTTCACATTATGGGCAGCAGAGCAGAAGATAACTCTAGAACAGAGTTATGAATGCGGAAAGGCTGGGTAAGGGAGACCAGTAAGGAGACAGTTACAACTGCAGGCATCTCAGAAGATCACAAACCCGCCAGAGCAAAAGAGGTGATGGAAAGGGAAAGCGTATCATAGAGAGAATTAAAAGACAGCATCATTAGGACTTGGCAATGTATGAGATATGTGGGGAAAAAAAAGAGTCTAAGATGACTCCAAGTCACAGGCTCAGGCAACTGGAAGGCTGATGGCACCACTCATGCAGAGGAACAGGTATGATGAGGATAATGAGATCAGTTTGAAGCATCCTGAATTTGATGTGTGTATGAATAAGCCAATGGGCAGCAGAACATCGCATGAGAGGACACTGCCAAAGAACTGATGCTTTGGAACTGTGGTGCTGGAGAAGACTCTTGAGAGTCCCTTGGACTGCAAGGATCCAACCAGTCCATCCTAAAGGAAATCAACTCTGAACATTCATTGGAAGGACTGATGCTGAGGCTGAAGCTCCAACATATTGGCCATCTGATGCAAAGAGCCGACTCACTGGAAAAGACCCTGGTGCTTGGAAAGATTGAGGGCAGAAAGGGATGACAGAGGACGAGATGATGGATGGCATCACCAACTCAATGGACATGAGATGGTGAAAGACAGGGAAGCTGGCGTGCTGCAGTCCATGAGGTTGCAAAGAGTCGGACATGACTGAGCAACTGAACAACAAGAACAATGAATAGGCTGACAAACAGATCAAGCAATAAAGATCAGGGGATTACCCTGATCGTCCAGTGGGCTTCCCTCATGGCTCAGACAGTAAAAAATCTGCCGTCAATGTGGGAGATCTGGATTCGATCCCTGGGTTGGGAAGATCCCCTGGAGAAGGAAATGGCAACCCACTCCAGTATTCTCGCCTGGAAAATCCCATGGACAGAGGAGCCTGGAGGGTTACAGTTCAGGCAGTCGCAAGAAGTCGGACACGTCTGAGCAACTAACACTTTTACTTTCACCAGCGGCTAAGACTCTGCGCTCCCAAGGCAGGGGACCCGTTTTCCATCCCTGGTCAGGGAATTATATCCCACGTGCTGCAACTAAAAGATCCCTCATGTCACAACTAAGACCTGGCACAGGCAAATAAATCTATGTTTTAGAAAGAGAGAGCGAGATCAGAATGCTAGAGCCACAAAGACTGGGAGCTGCCCAGATTGATGGGTATAAAAAAGAATCAGGAGATGACCATGGACAGAATCCCAAGCGAAATGGACATTTAAGGAACAGTCAGAAGGAAAGGTGCCTGAGATAACAGTGAGAAGGAACAGAGAGAGAACTGGAAACTCGGAAGCAGCTGACATCAAAGAATGCAATAGCTTCAAGAAGAATAGCAACCACGTGACATGTAAAAGAGAGGGCTGCAGTTAGAGGCAATGCTCCCTATTAAATGCGGCACCTAGGTCAGAATGGCTCCCCTGAGCACTGTTTCAGAAGTATGGTCAGATCAAATAAAAAATTAACAACCAGAGTGCCAGTGTGTGGGAGAGAAGATAGATCAAGAAAAGGAAGCGAGAGCTAGTGGAGATTTCTAAAAGCTCAATGATGAAAGAAAGATTTGGGGGTCACATATGCCTGTGGACAGTTGGATTTCTTTAAGATGAGAATCTTTAAGAGAATCTTGAGTGGACAGATCAAAGATACAGGAAAAAGCAGAAATGGATATAGGTTATCTGATGGCATAACCTCTGAGAAGACAGAAGAGGTACGTGATATATATAAACAGTACAGGTGACTGCAGTAATCTTGGACAGGGAGTAAGACACCCTTCTCTGAAAGGGGAAGAAACTAAAAACATGCATAGCTGCAATCAGGAGGAGGACGTAATTCACAACTGTTAACAATTCATGACTCTCAGAGCAAGTAACAAGACCACCTGCGAACAGAGATATAAAGAGCGTGAAGAAAGTGGTCTAGAGACAGAGGAAAGTTAACTAGAAACGTATCGTCTTTAAAAAATAAACTGTTTTTTAAAAAAATTGAGCTAATGGAGGAATCTGATCTCTGACTAAGTTTAAAAAAACCAAACTCATCTTTTATATACACGCAGTAACATTTATAGATGAAATCTAAGTCTTAGGTTTGCTTCCAAACAATGAGGAAGATATTAACAGGATAAAGATGAAACAAGCTTTGCCAAGTATTAATTACTGCTGATGCTGGGTACTCTTTTCAATTTTTGAATATGTATGGGACTTAACATAATAAAAAAATTTTAAAGAGAACTATGAAGTAAGGAAAAAAACTAAAATGAATATTACCAGTGTAAGAATCTCAATTTTGTTACCATCTGATTTCTTTACCATCAACTTAAAAGAATTTTACCAACCTGTTTGCCAACTTCTTCTCTGCATCAGAAAGTTTCTTCTTCACTTTCATTTTTTTGGCAGGTTCTTGCAAAAGTGGCGTTTGGATTTGGGGTGAACTTTTTTCCTCCTCATCTCGTTTCCTTTTTTTGATGGCTTCCTTTTAAAAGTTTAAAGTTATGTTTGAGACCTCATCACTTACTGGTCTTTCTAAAGTAGCATCTTTTCTCTCTCACTGGTACATCCAGTAATGAAAGGCTACTGAAAATTGATCCTATCTGACCCAGTTTACAAAGCATCCCCTGCAAGGTAGGTTTGTTCTGAAGTTGTTCTAATGGGCCATTCGGAGTAGAACGCAGTGACTTACTTTAGGTACAGGCACGTACACGGGTTGAAGCTGAGGGTTCACAGAACGAAAGAGCGAAGCCAGCCGACCGGTACTGCCTCTGGAGGGTTGCTTGCCGCGGAATAAACTATTGGCGACTTGTCCAACCTCATAGTCTCCTTCCAGATTCCCACAAGGGCCATATTCCGGGTTCTCTCTAGACACGGACGCCAGAGACTCAACGACATGATTCCATGACCCACTCCTCGCGCCCCGAGCTCCCGAACGCCTTCCCGCCCAGGCAGACGAGCCACGAGCCACTCACCCCTCCTGCGCACTCCTTTTTTTCTCCCGTTTGTTCTTCCCTTCCAGGGCCATTCTTCACCTAAAAGACTCCCAGCCTGCAGCAGCAGCACGTGAACCCGCACTTCCGGGTCTCGGCTGTTAGGCTCTTGGAGCCACGCCCCTTCCGCCCCAGGAGTCTCTGTGGACGCGCTAGGGGCGGAGACAGCGGGCGAAGGGGCGGGGACAGCGGGCGAAGGGCGGAGATAGCGGATGAGGGCGGACACTGCGAGCCCGCCGGTCCAAGCGAGACTTTCGAATCGGATCGCACTTAACTCGGGCTGAGACCGCGTCTTCTTCCGAGAGTAGTTCAGGTCTGAAGTAGGAACAAGAATCAGCCAGGCTGTGAGTGGGCTATCAATCCAAGCAGAGGTAAAACACGTATGAGAATCTGCGTTGTCGAAGACAGAGGAGGTTTGTCAGGAAATGAGTATTAACAAATGATGAATCGGTGTGAAGGATACTTGGGGCTCCTTAGTGCTGCTCTTGCAACTTTTCTGAAATCTGACATTATTTCAAAGTAAAATTGAGAAGAAATTGTGGAAGACCACAGCTCTAACTTGGGCTTCCCTTGTGGCTCAGACGGTAAAGAATCTGCCTGCAACTCGGGAGACCTCGGTTCGATCCCTGGGTTGAGAAGATCCCCTGGAGGAGGGCATGGCTACCCACTCCAGTACTCTTACCATGGCCGGAGGGAGCCTGGCGGGCTACAGTACATGGGGTCTCGAGTCGGACAGGACTGAGCGACTAAGCAGAGCACACGTACAGCTCTAACCTGATCTGCGCTATTAAACCAGAAAAAGGAGAACCTTGGCTCTCAAAGCCTGAAGACTCCCCATGGTCAGAGGAAACTGGCTGGTTTCCTCTGACCCAATTCCTTGGGGTCGCAGTTCAGTTCAGTTGCTCGGTCGTGTCCGACTCTTTGGAGTCGCAGAGTCGGACACAACTGCGCGACTAAGCGCACTGTATTGGCTCTCAAAGCTAATGCGATTTTCTCAACCTACTCAGCGTGCGTGATAAGTCGCTTCAGTCGTGTCCGACTCTGCCATCCCATGGACTGTAACCCGCCAGGCTTCTCTGTCCATGGGACTCTCCAGGCAAGAATACTGGAGTGAGTTGCCATGCCCTCCTCCAAGGGATCTTCCCTACGCAGGGGTCGAACACACGTCTTGTAAGTCAGCTGCACTGGCAAGTGAGTTCTGTTACCACTAGCGCCACCTAGGAAGCCCCCGCCTCCAAGGTCCAAGCCTCCAAAGCCTGCTTTTTCCCCACCACCTCGTTATTTCATAACCTGTCATTCCTTATTTTTGTTATGCCTTCCTCCACTATTATCCTCCCCTTTACCCCTCATTGTCACCAGCAAAATTGTACCCATCCTTCAAGCCCAACTCACTTGGTAAAATTCCCTGCTATTTACAATAGGGATGAAATAGTGTCTCTAGATACAAATTGGTGTCTGTATTCTGTATCCCCAGTCACCATACCTAGTGAATATGTGGTAAACAGACTTTGAAGTAATAAAAGATAAATATTAGATTATCATTAGGTAAGTCATTGACTCAGTAGTTTGGGTGGTGAAAGCAAGCGACCTTGAATCTTTGGGGACAGACTTGCTATTTTTGGAGAGCTGCTTAACAAGTTACTGGGAATGTATGTGACCTTTTTTATAGTCCACATCAGATAACATGATGGAAAACCATTATTTATTTGCTTGGCCCTGATTTTGCTTTTGAGTCCCTCAGTTTGACTTCCCGTAATTGTGACCTTGTGGTATCTCACAGAGAAACACTGTATCTGCAACTCAAGCATCTCCATCTATTCTATACCATCCAATGAAGATATTCTGTTCAATTTTCTTTCAGAACGTCTTCCAGTCAGATTCCTTGCTCACTCTAACATTCCAAGAATCACTTCCTAGCTGGAGCATGGTAACCTCATTGAATCTGGCTTTCCTGACACTTCCTCTCCACACTAGCCTACTGCATTCCACTTCCAGATGAATCTGTGAAATGCTAAATTAAGATTTGCATCTCCTCTATGTTACCATCCCACCGATCATCGCGTTTCTTGTGTGCTCATACACTGCCCTCGTTAAAGCTCTTATGCACGTCTTCCTCAACCATATAATTTAGTGCTTAATTTTATGATCATATATATATATATATATATATATATATATATAGAGAGAGAGAGAGAGAGAGAGAGAGAGAGGCTTCCCAGGTGGCCAATGGTAAAGAATCCACCTGCCAAGCTGGAGACACAGGTTTAATCCATGTCAGGAAGATTCCCTGGAGAAAGAAATGGCAAACTGATCCAGTATCCTTGCCTGGGAGATCCCATGGCGGGCTACAGTCCATGGGTTCTCAGGGTCGGACATGACTTAGGGACTAAACAACAAATATATATTACTTCCACAATTAAACCATGAAACTATTCCTCTGGGAGATTTACCTCTTATACATATAAAACCCATCATACGATGTTAGACAAAATTCCCTAAATAGGAGCTTAAGTTTAGACAAAAGGTGGAGAAATGGCCTTTTGAATTTCAACAAAGAATGAAAGGCAGCCCACACTTCAGGAGGAAAATGGTTAAGTATGAAAGAGACAGTTAAAAAATGATCCACACTGCTATTAACAACTGTTTTTTAACCATTTAGAGATCACCAATGCCTTTGACTAGTTTCTTAAACTTATAAGCGCTCTTTTCATAAAAGAGTACAAATACATTTTGTAAAAAACGTTAGGGGTTTCATGAAATCTACTCCACTATCTCTAATCTCCCCAGGTTATTAAAATTAACAAGATCTCACCCTCAGGTTATTTCAGTAGGAAAAAAAGGTTTTGGAGAACACTGAAAAACGTACCATCTTAATCTTATCTGAGATTGTAAACTAGTTTGGTAAAATGTAGTTTAGGTGATCCGGGAAAAAAAAGTCAAATTCCAGAAATGCCATGAAATTCTCGAACTCTCTGGAGAAGCTGGGAAGAAATAGGCAAGCAAGAGGGCAGAAAAACCCAATGGTATAAAACCTGAACTCCAAAGCTGATCATCTTTGTCCTTTAGAGCACTTTTTCTATAACACACCAAGTAGATGACATTGGGAGTTCCTTGAAAAACAGGGTTTCATGATCAGGTAAAACTAAAAACAGTAGGTTAAGGAAAAAACTTTCCTAAAGTTTAAAATATGCTAATATTATAGCTCTAAGAGGCTTCCCAGGTGGCACAATAGTGAAGGATCTACCTGCTAATGCAGGAGACCCAAGAGACCTGGGTTCCATCCTTGGGCTGGGAAGATCGCCTGGAGGAGGACACACTTCAGTCTTCTTGCCTGGAGAATCCCACGGACAGAGGAGCCCGGAGGGCTACAGTCCATGGGGTCTAAAACAGGTGGATATGACTAAGTGATTAAGCACACACACACTGAAGCTCTAAGGGAATGTGCTATATATAAGCATTTCCAAAATATATTTGATAATAAATTCCCAGAGTATTTCCAAGGAAATACCAGGAATACCAGGGACTGGTATTCCGGAATCTCATTTTTGAGAAGCATTGTTCTATAGATTTAAAAACTCATCCATTAAATGTTAAACTAACTTCTGTGAAAAGGGTCATCACAAAAGTGAGTCAAAAATAAACATTTGGGCTTTGGGGCCTTAAAAAAAAGTGTTTGTTTTAAAGAAAGGATTTTCTCTTAGTGGAAAGGTCATCAAATGGGGTGAAAAACCCTAATTACTGATTTTAAAGGTTTGGAGCAATACAGTGGTTCTCAACCTAGATGCATATTAAAGTCACTGTCCACCACCTTATAAAAATAAGAGAAAATCAATAACCAGGTATCATCCCAGACCAATTAAATATGACTTTTTGAGAATGGACCCTGGGTATTGACTATTGTTTTAACAATCCCCAGATGACTCCAAGGTGTACTAATGGGGTAGAGTACACTAAAAGCTTAAGGGAGTCACAAAGGTCTAATAACATTAAAAGACAAGAAAAAAAAAAAAGCTGCTAGTAATGGCTTCAAGTGTTAAAAGAAAAAGCCTTTTTGATTTTTCTTTAGACAAACCTCCAAGTCATAAGTATTCATGTTCAGACTCAAGCTAAACAGTGTATGCAAAGATATAAGAATGCCTAATAACTCCTGTACATAAATCTTGTTAATGGACCTTCAATTCCTACAGGCAGAATATTCCCTTTTTAAAAAAATTAATCCTTTCTGATCATATATGCTGGAAAAGTATATTTCAGTCAGTCATCATACAGAAATGAACTAAAATTACTTAATCTTTTAGAAACAAAATCAAGGATTCACAAACTATGGCATTTTATTTCAGAGCCTTTGCTTACATTTGTACAATATATTACATAATTCTTCATTGTTTGCAGATCCTAATATATACTTTATAGCTTTTATTCTATAAGCTTTTCTTCAAGGTTTTGCTGTCAACAAATCTTTACAGTCCTGTACAAATTTGAATAACTTGAAACCATTTTCAACAAAATTAGTTACTGTAAGCACACACTACAAGACTGAAAATGCTTTTCTTAGAAAAGTTGAATGTAAAGGATTCTGACACGTTAGCATCTACAACAAAACGCTTCGAAATTCTCACATGTCGTATTGCCAGAAAACAAATAAAACATGCCAGCTCCATCCAAAAAAAGTACACAGAAGTACAATTAAAACAGTAAAACAGTCTGTACAGTAAAGTACTGTGTATTAACAGTGCCAGGTATTAAATAGCTTGAATGAACACATCCGCAATATACAAATGTCTTACAAAGGTGTAGAATTAAATACAAGTGCCAAACAGAACAGAGATTGGAATCATACAACATAAAGTCAACACAAGTGAAAACAATTTTGCGTTCATTTTGGATTTTATACAAGGCATTTAATTTTTATAGGCCTACCACCCCAATTAGCTATTTATACTTAAAATAACCACCATCCTTTTGAGACGGTTCGCAGCAACAGCCTTGAACCATACTAATAAAGTTTACTTGCTCCTGAAGTCCTCTTGTTGTAGCTCATAATAAAATAAGCAATACAAATGAATTATCTGTATTTAAAGAAAAAGAAACATTTACAAGAAAACACAAAAATATAACTGTTATAATTCATTATGAATAAATATACACTTTGAACTGGCTAAGTACAATCTTTATACATTGTTTAAGATTTAATACAGTTTATTAGCCATTTTCTTTTTTCACACAATGTATTATATCAAAATTAAAAAAAAATACTGATTTATAGAAAAATGGCAAAGTACAGTAGTTCCATTCCAATTTGAAGGGGCATGAAAAGCCACTGCAAGACCTTTTAGCCTAATTCAAACCTGTAAACATGTTCAGTCTTTTTTTTAAAGAGAATCTTTAATATTTGGTTATCAGGATTGATGTCTAACATCCTGTTAACTGCAGGTTTTGAATTTATTACATGTGCTTGACTTATACAATTAAAGCCACCCTAAGGTGACTTGCTTTAAAAAACAATTAGCTTGTACAAATGAAAATAGGTTCATATTTTTTCATAAATAAATGGAAAAATATCAAATGTTCCAGCTTTAACAAAATACAAGGGAATACATATACAGTAAGTTTTCTTAACATGTTCTGGCCACCCAACAACTACGCTTACTGTATCGTCTCTACAGGCAGTGAAAAGCCTCCATTTGCCACAGTGGAAGGCCTTCAAGTTACCAGACACACAATTCCCAGACAAGTTGGAAACAATTATTGCTTGAGGAAAAGCAGTCCATTGTACTTTTTCTTCATAAAAAAAGTGCACTTAAGTGCCAAGTCAGCTTGTCAAGAAACAATTTTAAATATAAAATAGTGCTTGTCTGATTTGTTTGTGCCGCTGTGCAGTATAAAAAGGCGCGGCCCGGAGCCGGAAGTGCAGAGTGCCTGGCCAGCCCGCCGTCACCTGCACTCCACCGACACTCCGTTCTGGGGCGCGCCGGGCAGGGGCGGTTCAGCCAGCGCCAGCATGACGGCAGCCGTTATGGAGCTGGATGAAGGCGAGGACGACGACGAGGAGGTGGCAGCACCTGCGCGGAAGGGAAGCCGAGAGCTTAGTAACTGCACCAAGCAGCAACACGCTAGTCCTCTAAACTGAGATTCGGCCGCAGTCTCCAGAATCATTTAGCCGACTACGAGAGCAGTCGAGTTTTAGGATACCATAATGTGCACAGAGGAGAATCCAGCGCACCTCAGGTAAGGGGACACTGCCCAACTACCGGAAGCAAGCACCAAGGAGAGACCAGGGAGCTCTCCTGCACTGCTCAAAGGAAGGTAAACTGTGGGCTCCATCCACGGAGACATGGAAATAAGATAAAGGCAGACTTGCAGTAATAATGAAACAAATGTCAAAAAGACCTTGGAATTCAATAGGAAAATCTGTGACCTAGCCCCACGTCTTTTCCCCCTTCCAATTCCTGTATCCTTCTGCCTCTGGAGTTCCTTATGAAATGAAATGGTGATGAGAATCGAAGGCTAATTGCTTTTTAAAGTTGGGGAAAATAACTAGTACTACATATCACATCATAACTGCCTTTTGCTCCACTTGGTTTACAAAGCAAATGACACATTATTATTTTCCTCAAAGAAATTCTCTGTGTTATAAATCAGCGTTTGAAGCTTATTTTTTATGGAATATATGCACAAGGTTAAAAAAAATCATTCAGAGATGGGAAATAAGGGGGGGAAATGAATTTTCCTCTGATTCAAGACCCTCCTCATCTTCCAAATTTCCCTCCCCACTGTTACCAACTGCGCCACCATCTTTAAAACGCCACAAGAGGGACTGGTAAATTTGGCCCCGGGGCCAAATCTGGTCTGCCCATTTTTGTTAAGAAAATCTGATTGGAACACAACTATGCCTATTTGTTTAGATCTAGCTTATGGCAGATTTCATACCTATGATGATAGGGTCCAGTAGTTCTAAAGAGACTACAAGGTTCACAAAGCCCAAAATATTTATTATCTGTCTCTATAGAAAATGTCTGCAACCCCAGTTCTAGAGGAATTTTATCATAGAATCTAGACACATGACATGCATATTTAAAATGAAAACACTAGTAACTTTGTGTTTAAAAATGCAAGTGGAAGCATAGTACAGAGTCTAACTGGGTTTTTACACTTAACAATGTGAGATGTTCCTTATCACTACATATACAGATTTACCTTTTTCTTTTCAAAGTTGAATAGTTTTCCATTATGTTTATGAACAGCAACTACTTTAATTCCTAGCCTTTTGCTGTTACCAACAATAAATGAATACTTAAGAGCATTATAATTAAAATTTTAAGTATTTAAATATATTATTAGAGGATACAGTTTAAAGATTTCTATCTTCTACTATAAATACTACCATAACAAACTTCTTTGTGGCCACATGTTCTTCCTTGGGACCCATTCTTAGAACTGGAGATAGCTAGTTGTCCAAAGACACAGTCAAACCATTTCCCAAGGTAATCGGGCCTGTGGTCCATCTACTTCATTTTACTGTGCTTTGCTTTTCTGTGCTTCAAAGATACTGTTTTTTACAAAAGGTTTTTGGCAATCTTGTATCCAGCAAGCCTATTGGCACCATTGTTTCCAACAGTATTGCTCACTTTCTGTATGTGTCACATTTTGATAATTCTTACAATAATTCAAGCTTTTTCATTGTTATTATATTTGTTATGGTGGTGGGAGCAGTGAGTTTTGATGTTACTATCACAATTGCTTTGGGATGTCATGAACCATGCTCATTATTATAAAAGACAGTGAACTTTTTGATTACTAAAATAATAACAAAGGATTTAGAATAAAACAAAAACTTAAGCTGATCGAACAGCAGCAGGGTTTGAGAAAACTGACTTCAATTCTGAAAGAAGTTCTACTGTGGGTAATATGCCATCAAACAACATTGCAGAGAAATCATTCATGACAGGAAAAGCCAATTGGTAGAGCAAACTTCAGAGTACTACAATGTAGTCTTATGTTAAAAAACTGCCACAGACAAACGCCAACCTTCAGCAATCACCACCCATCAACATTGAGGCAAACCCTCCACCAGCAAAATGATCACAATGAAGGCTCAGATGATGGCTAGCATTTTTAGCAATTAAGTATTTTCAACTGAGGTACGTTTATTATTCTTTGGAACATGATGCCATCGCACACTTAACAGACTACAGTACAGTGTAAATATAACTTTCATATGCACTAGAAAACCAAAGACATTCCTATGACACATGTTATTGAGACATCTGCTCTTCTGTGACAGTATGGAAACGAACCGACAACATCTTGGAAGTAGGCCTGCACTTTGTTTCAGCAGCTCTGTCAGATTAAAACAACCCCCTTCCCTCAGATTTTAACCTCTCTCACTCCCTCTGGTCCTTCAGGTTCAATGAAAATGTTACAGCCACTCTGAATCTAACACAACCCACCCAATCACTGCCTTAGCATTGCTCTACTCTGTTCACAGTGCTTTGTACTATCTGACATATTACTAGTTTTTTAAAGGGAAGCAGATGGTAAGCTCCATGAAATTGAATATTATGGTTTGAGATAATTGTTTTAGATAAAGTTTTTCCATTTTATAGATGAAGAAAATAAGCCAGAGCGGTTACTGCCTGAAGAATCACAGATACATTTCACATGAGCCCAACTGTCGAGTCAAAACTCCTTTGTGTTTAGGTAAAGTAAGGTAAAAACACTTACTTTCTCTTTCTTTCTTCTTTAAACGCTTTCTCCTCCGATCTATGGAAGCTACTTCCGATTTTAATGATAGATAATGTTTTCTGATTTCTTGAAGTTTTTCTTGAAGAACTGTGATGCGTTCAGCACTTGTCATATTTTCCAGGTCCGCTGTGAATTTAAAACTTTCATTAATATGCATTTGTGAACAAAATTTTAATATATTAGAGAATATATAGTGTGGTTGCAGAATGAGGTCAAGACAAACTTTAAAAAAAGGCTTATAAATATTGTTTGCCTAAGTTTTCTCCCCAGCCTAAAAAAATGCCCAGCACTAATACATGCAAGGTAATTTTTGAATGAATGTGTAGAATTAAAGATCTTATGACCTAAATAAACATGGATGTTAAAATTTCCACATTTGTGCCCATCCCCCCAAAAAATCCACCTATGTGTACAGCATCACCATAGTATATCATTAAAAATTATACTTAGAAACAAGACTGGAAAGACACCAAAAATTTTTTTTTCAAAATGTTTAAATTGCATATATTTTTGAATGTTAGAACTCTGAACAAAATTTTTTTCTTGTCTTTTTGTTCTTTTTTTGATTTTTTAATAAGTATGCATAACTTTAAATTGTTAGAAAAATTTTCAAATGCTCTGAAGCAATTTTCAATCTCCTAAGAATACTTCCTTGCATGAGAAACTCTGAAGTAATCTCTTTATAAAAAGAAAAACAAACAAACAAAAACTTGTAATGGCTATTTTTCAGGTATACAAAGGTACAAAGAGTAGTATGACAGAGTCACACATACTCATCCAGCTTCAATAATTAGCAATTCATTGTAAATTCTGCCTCATGGATACCCTAAACAATCCACTTTCCAGGAGCAACGCTAGATTTTTTATAGTACATTTCTGACATTATATCAGAAATATCTAGTCGATGTTGGTATGTGCCTCAACTGCCTTAACATACTGAGTCAAGTCAGTCAGACAGAGAAGGGGAAACATCACATGACACCATTTATATGTGGAATCTAGAAAATGACGACAAATGAACTTACAAAACAGAAGAAGGCTGACAGAGAACAATCTTATGGTTGCTGGGGGGAGAAGGATGGCGGGAAGGGATAGTTAGGGAATTTGGGGGACATGTACACACTGCTATATTTAAAATGGATAACCAACAAGGGGGAAAAAATTACTGGGAGGAAGTTTCCATCGCTTCACCTCTGACTTAGCGTATGTCACTTACACATCTGAAAACTCCATTTGTAAACTTTGGGTAATCGATTACTGGGTTCCTTGAGGTCAGGATCCTTATCGCCATTCTTTCCGCATTTTCCTGGAGACTGCGTCCTAGCAGGAGATTTGGTACCATGAGCCTTCATTCCAGTGGAAACTGATTTGATGGGCTGAGTCTTAGTTACACTTTCACCAGCAGAAAGTTCTTCACTATCACTACTATTTGCTGAAAAAGAAAATTTTTTTTAAAGCATTAGTAAACAGAAAAGTAATCATAATTTGTTACAGATTTTAGTGGACAATTTAAAAATTAACCATTTCCATTCACTACTATAGTAAACAACTTGCTTTACAGACCCTGACTAAAAACTTGGAAAATAATCAAGTATAAACATAGCAGCATACCAGTTAAGGAAAACAAAAACTCTTCTTACCTGAATCACCAATAATGTATTTAAAAAAAAATACTCAAAGTAATCTTTCATTATATATGGTGATTACCAAATATGCAGTAATTATTTAAATAGCTTTTAACTCTACTATATTAAAATATATATATAGGTAGATAATAGAATACAGCATTTTTTTAAATGAATCATATGAAATCTTCTTAATTTCATATTTTAAACTGTGTACATGCGACACTTTCCTACTTCTCTGGCCAAATCAATGACACACTATCATTACATTCAATAAAGAGTTCTTTGAAAATAAATTCCAAATTTTAATATATACAATGATTTCTTAAGAAACTCCTACATCATAACCTGTTGACTAAAGTAAATCATAGGTTTTACCCTGATAAATATATTCAGTAATTTATGAAGAATTCAGAAGTCTATGCAATAATGTTAAATCTGCCTTTGTTGATTAAAACCTCAACGAAGTGTGTGAGTGTGCGTGTGTGCGCACGCACATGCTCAGTCATGTCTGACTCTTTGTGACTTTATGGACTATAGTCTGCCAGGCTCCTCTGTACATGGAATTTCCCAGGCAACAATACTGGTGTGGGTTGCCATTTCCTACTTCAAGGCATCTTCCCGACCCAGGAATCGAACCTCTGTCTCTGTTATCTCCTGCATTGGTAGATGGGTTCTTTATCACTGCGTCACCTGGGAAGCCCAAAGCCTCAGTACCAGAATGGAAATCTTTAACATCTTGACATGTGAATAGGTGATGGAATTGCTATTTCCATAAATTACCTCTTTCTGGATACAAAGCATTACTGTAGATTCTATGAGAGTTAATTCATTTGACTAAATTATTCTCAGAGAACTGTTTCCTCATTCTGATTTACCAAGATCTCAGTCCAGTAATTAAAATGGAAGAATATATGATCAACTGCTATAGCTCAAAATTATATGAATATGTCAACTGACTTGTTGAAAATGAGCCCTCTTAGAGAATGTCATTTAAAAGTCTTAAAGATAAAAACATTACAATGTAATTAAAAAAGTCTTGAATATCCTTTCAGTTACTCCAAATGTGGCATCAATCTGGCATCAAATTTATCCATTTTCTTTTATCAGTTCTTCATTTAACAATAGCTACCCTCCAAAAAATATAGTTCAGCTCTAAAAAACTGAAAAGTATTCCAGATAGGAAAGACACAGAGCAACTCCTCCCCACTGTGGTGTTCAGGAGTAAAGAAACTCCACCACTCTTTTGTATATGTCTTAAAAGAATCCCTTCCCAGTCCCCCCACTGCTGCTCTGGAACCCCTGGCAACTCCTAGCTCAGCCACCCAAGGCTTGGCCCCACTCTGATGCAGTGGTCTGCCTCAGCTCGGCTTTCATGGCCTTGCTGAACACAGCCGCCCGGGGCCCCGAAGGATGCCATATTCACCGCCTGGAAGTCATATGGGCTCAGCAGAACCGCGGGGAGCTGGCCGCAAAACCCTTTTCTGCACTGAAGTGCAGGCAAGCCGGCCGATAGCAAAGGTCAGGCAGTGGAGGTGGCAGGAATCTCCTGGAAGAGCAGCAGGAGGTCAGTGTGGGGCACCTGAAAAAAAATTCTTTACATATTTTCTGCTTCGTACTTTGTCTACGAGAGAGAGAAAAAAACGTGCAGCTCTCAGGAGAAATACAATATATATATTCCTGCAGACTGATAAATAAGAGTCATTGCTAAAGTCATTAGTTAGAACATATTTAACCCCTGTATTCTTAGAGCTGCTCTTGAATACACAGTTCAGGATATCGAAGATAAAGATATTAGGCTGCAGCTATTGGAATCATAGCTCTAAAGCTATCTTGGTTGTTCTCTTCTAGGCTGATTTTGCCTGAATGGATTACAAAGCAATCAGTTTCACTGTAATAAAAAGAATATATAATTCAAGTATTTAATAATATGTAATATATATAATGCAAAAGAATCTGCACATAAAACTAACAAAAATGTTGGTGTTTATATTACACTGGCTATTATTTTTTAAAAAGATTAAAAATCAGCAATCGATACTACTGCTGAATAACAGCAAATTGCTCAATCCTAGAATCTACCTGCAGTCAAGAGACTTCTGTGTGATTTTTGCAGGGGTAGAGACAACAATCAAAACATTAAGTATCCCATATCCTAAATCCCTTTTCTTAAAGGGAGAAAAAAACACATCCACCATCATCTTCATATTTAAACATTAGAGATTTCACACTTACTGCCTTTCCCCTTCTTTTTGTTGTTTACCACTGCAGACTTATGGCTTCGTTTCTGCTTTTTTGACGAATTTCCTCCTCCCTGAGCTTCTTTCACTCTTTTCTGACCTGTACAGGCTTTGATGGGGAAAAGAACTATTAAGTAACACAAAATAAAATCAAGCTTGTCCCCAGGTATAAATTAATTCCACATTTTAGAAGAATAGACCAATTCTGAAACTACAGATGTTCTTTGAGATTTATAAGTTATCACAGAAATTATTAGAATTTTAAAAAGTCATTAATGAGCTGAATTATAACACATCATAAAACTAGAGTTTTTTTAAAAAGCAAATAAAGCACTACCCTGGTGGCTGAGTGGTAAAGAATCTGCCTGCCAATGCAGGAGACATGGGTTCTATCCCTAGTCTGGGAAGATTCCACATGCCGCAGAGCAACTAAGCCTGTGTGCCACAGCTACTGAGCCCACGCTCTGGACCACGGGAGTCGCAACAACTGAAGCTCTCCTGCCCTAGAGTCCGGCTGGGCAATAAGAGAAGCCACTGAAATGAAAAGCCTGCACAGAGCAACAAAGAGTAGGCCCTGCTCACCGCAACTAGAGGAAAGCCTGTACAGCAACAAAGACCTAGCACAACCAAAAATAAATAAACAAATAAACATTTAAAAATGAAAAACAAATAAAGCATGCATATCCTTCTTGGGCAATGGTTAACATGTATACCATTTACAAATCCAGTACAGTAGTTCTAAAAAATATTTCATCATCTTGGTAGGAAGTTATTCCAAAATATTATAAAGTCTCTCTTTTCCTCAAGGATTAGCTCAAGTCTTACCTTCCCTGATGTGCAGGCTTCAAAACTGCTAGTCCAAACTACAGTTTCTCTACTTCTAATAGGATCCTCAGCATCTGCTGTGTTTCTAGTGTCTAATTATATGTATTGCTTTTCAGACTATATAGTAATCTCTTTTTCCTGAGACTTATAAAGTCTTATCTCTATTCCATTGCAGTGTCAGATACTATTACTATAACCACAATACAATCAATACTATGATAAAATTATGCCATGTTTGTTACTAAAAATGTTTCTTAAGCCTGTTACAATGGTAACATATACAAGACATGGCTTTGTTGGTAAAAAATTGGAACAAGCTATTTTAAATGTTTTGTTTACAACTTTTTAGTTGTTTTTTTTAACGGGTTACATCTAATTGATAACTTTCCCTAAGGCTATTTTAATATAACAAGGTGAACCATAAAGGAAGTGATTCAGATATTACCTATATTAAAGTACAGAATCTTAACAATAATTGCCAAATTTCTCTCTGAAAGAGTTTAATTCTGAAACTTTCATCTCCAAAAATAAAAAGCTCACTGTAGGCTAACCTGGAAGGCAATCTTAAATCTAAACTGTAAAACTTACATTTTTACTTTTAATATAAAGTGAAGTCTTCAATATCTGCAGATAAATTTACTCCTTTTGCAGACAAAAGGAGCCGTATGAAACAGGTGCTTAAGAATTTATTTTTAAAGAGATACAAATTCTAAAAAATTCTGTAATATGCTTTGATTTGATAAGACAGATATATCCTAAATGAAGTTCTCAAACTGCTTACTTTTTAACATAGTTAAGATTAAGATTCAAAAGGGTAATACTGACATAGGCTATCAGACTTGTTGAAAACACATCTCAATCTTTCATTAGATATGAGGAGCATGGTGAGGATGCAACCTCTTCAGAATTATGATTAAAAGTTCATTATATTTTATTGAAAGCTTCTCTAATCATCTGTAATAAATGCTTCTTTCATCTTGAGGATATTTATGCCTGGATAATTCAAATCTGTGAGACAGTACAACACACAAACATAATCACAGTAGCTATGTGTGTAAATATTTAAATAAAAAAGAAAGATCACTGAAATCTACTGCAACTACATTTTTACTTAGTATTTTTTAAAAAATGTTTTAAGACAAAATTATTTGTGTGATAGATAGTTATGTCAATTATGTCTCAGGGAAACTAGAAAAAGGAAAAAAAAGGTTTATGAGAGAAAACTGAAAGTTAACTAATTTGGTCTAGATTGTATCTCCTTAAGTTTACCTAAAAACCTGAAATCAGTATAATAAAATCTGGTATGTTATATAACATACATACCCTAGTGCTTTACACTGGAAAAGTGTGTTTTAAAGCCAAGTGTCAGCTTACAGTATACTGATTTAAAGACACCTGAATGAAGTGGTTTACAAGAAGAATGGTGTCAGAGCTATGGCACCAATAATAAGGCACTAAGACTTCAGGGAAGTACAGCATAGACACTGGTCCTTCAATTTGGAAGCTAGGCAACCAAGAAAGTTCCTTTACAAACTCTCAAACAGTAGTCAGGCTCAAAAATCAGTTTGACATGGTTATCTGAGGACAGCACAGCCTGGACAGTTGCTTGCTCCAAACCCCTACATAGAGTACTTTGGTTAAGGGTGGACGAGTCCATCAATAAATCAAAATGTTAGTGAGAAACTGCATGGGACAGCTGCAAAAACAATGTTAAAGAAATATATTTAAGCTGCTCATGCCATGCAGTCAACCAGTATATAATGAGTTTTCAAACAGGTCTGGATTTGAGCCTGGGTGCATTTTCTATTAAATAGCACATGATCTGGTCCACTGTGAAATGTCACAGGTGGCTGAAGTGAAAAAAACACTCAATTCTCAAGTTGTTAAATGCATCCCACCCTCCACTAACCAAACTACCTTTCACATTGCCACTTTCACATGCTCACACAAGTACTCCACGTAAACACCTCATGTTGTAATGAAGGGTATGAAGCCCCTGAAACCGTCAGGGGGGAAGATCATAAACCATGACGCTGGGGCCCGGGGCCTCACCTTTCTCGGGATGCTCTGCCTCAGGCTGATTGCTGCTGCTCGAGCTCACGCTGGCATCAAAGCCCGTGGGCGAGCTGTTCCCTTCTGACTGCAGGTCCTGCAGCTCCCCCGCGACACTGTCCACTTCGACTGTGCTGTCGGTCTCACTCTTGATGCTGCGGACTTCCTCATGGTTTGGGGCCAGAGGCTCTGACACTGTTACAGAAGGTGGCTGCCGACTGGCTTCCGTCACGGTGACTGAGGAAGGGGACTCAGGTGTTGTGGGAGGGGTATTGAGCACTGAATTGCTGCCGCTGCTCGGAAATTCCGATTTTTTGTCACTGACTTCAGCTGGCTTCTCCTCAGTGGGTTTGCCCTCTGCACCGGCCGAGGGCGGGGCAGCCAGATCGGTGTTGGGGGAGCAGCTCTCCTCCTCGGCCACAGTCTGCAGGGACCCCTCAGCCGGCCCCTCTTCTGGGGCAGGATGGGGTGGGGAGGCTGCGGCCTCAGTGTCAGAGTCTGAGAAAAGCTCCTTCAGCGTTTTTTTAGGCCACTGACCCTGAATACTTGACCAGACATCTTTTCGATCTTTTGCTCTGCTGTTCTGAAGTCTTTCATCAGAGTTATTTAAAAGTTTTATCCTTTTCTCGGCCACTTCTGAAAATCCTGAATAGAAACCAGTTGTCCGTAGAGACTTTCTCTTCTCCTCCAAACCATTGTATTTCTTAGTCGGTGTCACCTTGGCTTTGGACTTTCCTTCTTCGTCCTCATCTGAGGAGCTATTGCTACTGTTTTCTATGCAAAGGGCTTCTTTGTTCTTGGCCTTATCCTCCTTCTTACTGGGGGAGCCGCTTTTTAAACACTCCTCGGTATTGCAGTACCTTCTCTTACCACGTTTCACCGGTGGCTTTGAAGATTTATCAGCGGTGTCCTTTTTAACATCCTTTCTCTTTTTTGTGACTTCATCTTCTTCTTCATAGTCAGTATCTTCAGATAAGGCTTCCATATCTTTTCTTAAGCTTTCTGGAGATTTTGACAAGGGTTTGGCTATTACCAAATCTGCGTGGCCTTTGTTTTCTTCAAGCAAAGATGAACTGTTCTGTTCCTCTTTGGATGGAAGATCACTTCTGTTGTGAGTCAAATGATCCATCTTAGATTCTTCTTTGCCATGGTTCTCTAGGTCCTGAACACTTGTTTCATCCTCTTGCTCACTGTCTTCAGCAGAACTTTCAGAAGCTAGAAAAGAAAGAAAAAACAATGAGTATGATAAGAATAGCAGCGATGTCTTCTCTGGCCCCACTAATGTAAACAAGTATTAGCTCATATGCTTATAACCACTCCAGGTTGCTAGGTTTTATCCTCATTTTACAACTGAGGAAACTGAGCTTCAGAGAGAAGACACTCACCCAATGATGGAAATGTCATCTATCATGACTAGAGTGGGAGTGACACTACTGTATGCTTTTGCCGAAACTCATCATATTGTAAACATAAAACTGGTGACTTTCATTGTTTGTAAATTTTACCTCAATAAAGTAGATTATAAAAAAGAAAGAATCTTATCCAAATTTATGAGCAGAACATAGTGGAGTCAGGATGTAGTTCCAGGACGTTCAAACTCTAAAGTGTATATTCTTATAAAAGTGTAGTCTTCACTTTCAATGTAGCAATGACAACTCAAAAGTTTTGTAAGCAATGTATTTCTACCACAGATGCTTTAAAGAACAACACAATTAACTTTATACAAACATCAGTTCAGTTCAGTTCAGTCGCTCAGTCATGTCTGACTTTTTTGCAACCCCATGGACTGCAGCATGCCAAGGCCTCCCTGTCCATCACAAACTCCCAGAGTTTACTCAAACTCATGTCCATTGAGTCAATGCTGCCATTCAACCATCTCATCCCTTCTCTCGCCTTCAATCTTTTCCAGCATCAGGGTCTTCTCAAGTAAGTCAGTTCTTCGCATCAGGTGGCCAAAGTATTGGAATTTCAGCTTCAGCATCAGTCCTTCCAATGAATATTCAGGACTGATTTCCTTCAGGATGCAAAGGTTGGATCTCCTTGTACTTCAAGGGACTCTCAAGAGTCTTCCCCAACACCGCAGTTCAAAAGCATCAATTCTTCAGTGCTCAGCTTTCTTTATAGTCCAACTCTCACATCCATACATGACTACTGGAAAAATCACAGCTTTGACTATATGGACCTTCGTCAGCAAAGGGATGTCTCTGGTTTTTAATATGCTGTCTAGGTTTGTCATAGCTTTTCTATCAAGTAGCAAGGGTCTTTTAACTTCATGTCACTGTCTGCAGGGATTTTGGAGCCCAAGAAAATAAAATCGATTGGTTTCCACTTTTTCCCCATCTATTCATCATGAAGTGATGGGATCAGATCCCATGATCTTCATTTTTTGAATGTTGAGTTTTAAGCCAGCTTTTTCACTCTCCTCTTTCATGCTTAACAAGAAGCCTTTTAATTTCTCTTCACTTTCTACCATTAAGAATGGTATTATCTGTATATTTGAGGTTGTTTATATTTCTCCCAGCAATCTTGATTCCAGCTTGTGATTCCCCCAGCTTAGCATTTCGCATGATGTACTCTGTTTAAAGGGCTTCCCAGGCGGCACGAGTGGTAAGGAACCCGCCTGCCAATGCAGGAAATGAGAGAGACATGGGTCCGATCCCTGGGTTGGGAAGATCCCCTGGAGGAGGGCATGGCAACCCCAAATAGTATTCTTGCCTGGAGAATGCCATGGACAGAGGAGCCTGCCAGACTACAGTTCATAGGGTCTCAAAGAGTTGGACACGACTGAAATGACTTAGCATACACTCTGCACAGAAGTTAAATAAGCAGGGTTACAATCTGCAGCCTTGTCATACTTCTTTCCCAATTTTGAACCAGTCTGTTGTATCATGTCCGGTTCTAATTGTTGCTTCCTGACCTGCATACAGGTTTCTCAAGAAGCAGGTCAGGTGGTCTGGTATTCTCATCTCTCTAAGAATTTTGCACAGTTTGTTGTGATCCATACAGTCAAAGGCTTTAGCATAGTCAAGGAAGCAGAAGTAGATGTTTTTCTGGAATTCCCTCGCTTTCCTTATGAGCCAATAAATGTTGGTTATTTGATCTCTGGTTCCTCTGCCTTTTCTAAACCCAGCTTGTACATTTGGAAGTTCATGTACTATTAAAGCCTAGCTTGAAGGATTTTGAACATAATCTTTATTAGCATGTGAAACAAGTACAGTAGTTGGAACATTCCATGGCATTGCCCTTCTTTGAGACTGGGATAAATAATGACCTTCTCTAATCCTGTGGCCACTGGTGAGTTTTCCAAATTTGCTGACATACTGAATGTAGCACTTTAACAGCATCATCTCTTAGGATTTGATAGTTCAGCTGGAATTCCATCTCCTCCACTAGCTTTTTCCATAATAATGCTTCCTAAGGCCCACCTGACTTCACACTCCAGGATGTATGGCTCTAGGTGAGTGATTACACTATCATGGCTATCCAGGCCATTAAGACTTTTTTTGTACAGTTCTGGATATTCTTGCCACCTTTCTCAATCTCTTCTTCTTCTATTAGGTCCTTACCATTTTTCTCCTTTATCATGCCCATTCTTGCATGAAATGTTCCCTTGCTATTTCCAGTTTTCTTGAAGAGATCTCTAGTCATTCTCATTCAATTGTATTCCCCTATTTCTTTGCACGGATTACTGGGGCAGGCTTTCTTATCTCTCCTTGCTATTCTTTGAAACTCTGCATTCAGTTGAGTGTATCTTTCCTGTTCTCCCTTGTCTTTCACTTGTCTTCTTTTCTCAGCTATTTGTAAAGCCTCCTCAGATAACCACTTTGCTTCTTGCATTTCTTTTCTTGGGGATGGTTCTGGTCACTGCCTCCGGTACAATTGTTACAAATTTCCGTCCATAGTTCATCAGGCATTCTGTCTACAAGATCTAATCCCTTAAATCTATTCATCACTTCCACTGTATAATCACAAGGGATTTGATTTAGGGCATACCTGAATGGCCTAGCGGTTTTCCCTACTTTCTTCAATTTAAGCCTCAATTTTGCAGTAAGAAACTCATGACCAATTTAAGCTTCAGTTTTGCTATAAGAAGCTCATGATCTGAGGCACAGTCAGCTCTGGGTGTCATTTTTGCTGACTATATAGAGCTTCTCCATTTTTGGCTGCAAAGAATATAATCAATTTGATTTCGGTATTGACCATCTGGGGATGTCCATGTACAGAGTCGTCTCTTGTGTTGTTGGAAAAGGGTGTTTGCTATGACCAGAGTGTTTTCTTGACAAAACTCTGTTAGCCTTTGCCATGTGTCATTTTTTACTCCAAGGCCAAACTTGTCTGTTATTCTGGGTATCTCCTGACTTCCTACTACTTTTTCATTCCAATCCCCTATGATGAAAGTGACATTTTTTGGGGGGGCAGGGGGTGTTAGTTCTAGAAGGTCTTGTAGGTCTTCATAAATCAGTCAACTTCAGCCACTTCAGCATTCATGATTGGGGCATACACTTGATTACTGTGATGCTGAATGGTTTGCCTTGGAAACAAATTGAGATCATTCTGTCATTTTTGAGACTGCACCCAAGTACTGCATTTCAGACTCTTCTGTTGAGTATTAGGGCTACTCCATTTCTTCTAAGGGAATCTTGCCCACAGTAGTAGATATATACAGGTCATCTAAATTAAATTTGCCCATTCCTGTCCATTTTAGTTCACTGATTCCTAAGATGTCAATGTTCACTCTTGCCACCTCCTTCTTCACCACGTCCAATTTACCTTGATTCATGGACCTAACGTTCTGGGTTCCTATTCCACACTGCTCTGTACAGCACTGGACTTGACTTTCACACTAGACACATCCACAACTGAGTGTCATTTCCACCTTGGCATAGCTTCTTCATTCTTTCTGGAGCTAATAACAACTGCTGTCTGCTCTTCCCTAGTAGCATACTGGACACTTTCTGATCTGAGTGGCTCATCTTCAGGTGTCATATCTTTTTGCCTCTTCCTACTGTTCATGGGAAGAGTACTGGAGCGGTTTGCCATTCTCTCCTTCAGTGGACCACATTTTTTCAGAACTCTCCACTATGACCGGTCCATCTTGGATGGCCCTACATAGTGTGGCTCATAGCTTCACTGAGTTACACAGGCCCCTTTACGACAGTAAGGCTGTGATCAATGAAGGAGCAAGAAATACATGTAAACAGTGAAAACTAATTTACTCTCATAACAAAACACCAATAGCTCCTCTTTTCTTCCTTCCCCAGCTTCCAAAATCTTATAAGTATTTCCATTCATAGTTACTATCATCGTCTCTTAATAATATACTATTTGTTGACATATATAAGCAATGAGAATTCTCTTGTTAATACCTCCATCACCTTCTGCCACACTTTGTATACAAGTGGTGTTGGAAAAGCTGGACTGCTAAATGTAAATCAATGAAGTCAGAACACACCCGCACACCATATACAAAAATACACTCAAAACAGTTTAGAGTTAAGTTTAAGACATGACACCCTAAAACTCCTAGAAGAGATCACAGATAAAACATTCTCTGACATAAATTGTACCAATGTTTTCTTAGGTTCATCTCCCAAAGCAGCAGAAATAAAAGCAAATATAAACAAATGTGACCTAATCAAATTAGTTAAGATTTTGCTACAAAGGAAATCACAAAGGAAACTACAAAGGAAATCAAAACCTATGGACTGAGAGAAAATATTTGCAAACGAGGCAACTGACAAGGCTTAATTTCCAAAATATACAAATTGCTCATACAACTCAACAACAAAAAAGGAACAAACGACCCACCTGAAACATGGGCAGAAGACCTAGGCCTACCTATCTCTAAAGCAGAGAGACAGATGGCCAACAGGCCCATGGAAAGATGCTTAACATCACCTAGTACCAGAGAAATGCAAATCAAAACTATAATGAGGCACCAGCCAGAATGGCCATCATTAAAAAGTTTACTAATAACAAATCCTGGAGAAGGTGTGGAGAAAAGGGAACCCTTGTATGCTGCTGGTGGGAAAGTAAACTGATGTAGCCACTATGAAAAAGAGTATGTAGGCGCCTTAAAGAAGCTAAAAACAGAGTTTTTAGTCTTTCCTGCTGTATGATCCAACAATCCCACTCCTGGGACATCTGGGGAAAATTATAATTTGAAAAGATACACGTATCCCAATGTGCACAGCAGCAGTATTTACAATAGCCAAGACATAAAAGCAACCCTAAATGGCTACTGACAGATAAATGGATAAATAAGGTGTGGTACATATATACAATGAGATACTCCTCAGCCATACAAAAAGGAGGAAACAATGCCATTTGAAGCAACATGGATGGATCTAGAGACTATCACACTAAATGAAGTTAAATCAGAGAAAGACAAATAACATATGCCATCACTTACATGTGGAACCTAAACTATGACACAAGTAAATTATTTTGAAAAAGAAATAGACTTGAAGACACAGAAAACAAACATGACCAACAAAGGGGAAAAGGAGTGGAGTGGGTGAGTTAGGGGTTTGGGATTAGCAGATACAAACTACTATACGTAAAATAAACAACGAGGTCCTGTATAGCACAGGGAATTATATTCAAAATCTTGTAATAAACCATAAAGGAAAAGAATATGAAAAAAGACTACATATATAACTGAACCACTTTGCTATATACCAGAAACTAACACAACATTGTTAATCAACTCTACTACAATAAAAAAGAATGAAATCAGAAACAAGATATTGCACCCACCCATTTTATAAGAACAGAATTATATGAAGCATGTAGAAAAGAGTTCTTAAAAAGAAAAAACATTACAGCTGTCAATAAGCATTACAGTACTAAACAATAAAAGGATTAAAGGATAAAATCAAGAAAATTTCTAAGAAACTAGAAGACGACGACAAAACAATCAATAATGTATCTCTGAGAAAAGTTGACTATATTAGAGTATACTGCAGAAGGTTCAATATTAACATAATGGCAGGGTTCAAAAGAGAGAAAGGGAGGAGAGAGGAGTAGGGGATAGAATACGGAAGTGTACCGGAGAAAAATCAACAAAAGATCTCAAGAAAACTAGACTTTATTTTGGGGGGGCTCCAAAATCACTGCAGATGGTGACTGCAGCCATGAAATTAAAAGACGCTTCCTCCTTGGAAGAAAAGTTATGACCAACCTAGATAGCATATTCAAAAGCAGAGACATTACTTTGCTAACAAAGGTCCATCTAGTCAAGGCTATGGTTTTTCCTGTGGTCATGTATGGATGTGAGAGTTGGACTGTGAAGAAGGCTGAGCGCCGAAGAATTGATGCTTTCGAACTGTGGTGCTGGAGAAGACTCTTGAGAGTCCCTTGGACTGCAAGGAGATCCAACCAGTCCATTTTAAAGGAGATCAGCCCTGGGTGTTCGTTGGAAGGAATGATGCTGCTAAAGCTGAAACTCTAATACTTTGGCCACCTCATGCGAAGAGTTGACTCATTGGAAAAGACTCTGATGCTGGGAAGGATTGGGGGCAGGAGAAGGGGATGACAGAGGATGAGACGGCTGGATGACATCCCCGACTCGATGGATGTTGAGTTTGACTGAACTCCGGGAGCTGGTGATGGACAAGGAGGCCTGGCGTGCTGCAATTCATGGGGTCGCTAAGAGTTGGACATGACTGAGCGACTAAATGGAACTGAACTGATCCAGAACAGAAAGATACAAGTTTGTAGAATGAAGCAGCTTAGCAAGTACACATTACAATAGATGAAAATACATCCACAAAAGGGATAATCTCTGTGCAATTTGAAAACATTCAAAACAAAGATTCCAGATTTCAGAGAAAGGGAAGGCAAAAAGCAAGCCATAAAACAAGTCATCCACAAAGAATCAGAGACAAGAGCTCTGGATTTCACAGAAAACACTGAAGGAAAAATACAGCTGAACAATGCCAATAAAATAATTAAGGAAAAACTTCCAACCCTGCCGGACCATAAATAATGTTTTCAAATATGGATAGTCTTATCTTCCCTCTTACTCACTTGTTCTTAACATCTACTGGAGAATGGAAGAATGTGTTCCATCACAGTGGGTATACCAAAGATGTTTTAAAAAATCAGATACCAGAAAGAAAAAAATTTTAGGGACTACTTTGAAGAGAGAGCTTTAAAAAGTTCCCAGGAAGAGAACTATGCATCAGACACAGAAGGAAACCAGTCCAGACCCGTGTGGTGTTATTTCCAAAGGAACTCATATGACTTGTATCATCATCAGAATGCCTCTTGCCATCAGTTAGAGTCTTCCTATATTAGCTTGTTTCAACCATTTGGTGATAAGATTCCAGCTCTCGGCTCAATCTCTTTTGCGCCATTACCTGGATCAGGCAATGACATCATCCTTCCCAGCAGAAACATTTTGTTTTGACCTACACCTGAAAATTAGGAGTATATTTGGGCAGCGTAAAATCAGAACATACAGAGCACCTTATCAATAGCACAGAGCATAATTCTTTCGGTCATCCACTAAGATTATGTCAGATATTCCTGAGAGCCCTGATGTTTCCTCAGTTCAGTTCAGTCGCTCAGTCGTGTCCGACTCTTTGCGACCCCATGAATCGCAGCACGCCAGGCCTCCCTGTCCATCACCAACTCCCGGAGTTCACTCAGACTCACGTCCATCGAGTCAGGGATGCCATCCAGCCATCTCATCCTCTGTCCTCCCCTTCTCCTCATGCCCCCAATCCCTCCCAGCATCAGAGTCTTTTCCAGTGAGTCAACTCTTCACAAGAGGTGGTCAAAGTTCTGGAGTTTCAGCTTTAGCATCATTCCTTCCAAAGAAATCCCAGGGCTGATCTCCTTCAGAATGGACTGGTTGGATCTCCTTGCAGTCCAAGGGACTCTCAAGTCTTCTCCAACACCACAGTTCAGAAGCATCAATTCTTCGGCACTCAGCCTTCTTCACAGTCCAACTCTCACATCCATACATAACCACAGGAAAAACCATAGCCTTGACTAGACGGACCTTAGTCGGCAAAGTAATGTCTCTGCTTTTGAATATACTATCTAGGTTGGTCATAACTTTCCTTCCAAGGAGTAAGTGTCTTTTAATTTCATGGCTGCAGTCACCATCTGCAGTGATTTTGGAGCCCCCCCAAATAAAGTCTGACACTGTTTCCACTGTTTCCCCATCTATTTCCCATGATGAGATGGGACCGGATGCCATGATCTTCGTTTTCTGAATGTTGAGCTTTAGGCCAGCTTTTCACTCTCCACTTTCACTTTCATCAAGAGGCTTTTGAGTTCCTCTTCACTTTCTGCCATAAGGGTGGTGTCATCTGCATATCTGAGGTTATTGATATTTTTCCCGGCAATCTTGATTCCAGCTTGCGTTTCTCATGATGTACTCTGCATATAAGTTAAATAAGCAGGGTGACAATAGACAGCCCTGACGTACTCCTTTTCCTATTTGGAACCAGTCTGTTGTTCCATGTCCAGTTCTAACTGCTGCTTCCTGACCTGCATACAGATTCCTCAAGAGGCAGGTCAGATGGTCTGGTATTCCCATCTCTTTCAGAATTTTCCACAGTTTATTGTGATCCACACAGTCAAAGGCTTTGGCATAGTCAATAAAACAGAAATAGATGTTTTTCTGGAACTCTCTTGCTTTTTCAATGATCCAGCGGATGTTGACAATTAGATCTCTGGGTCCTCTGCCTTTTCTAAAACCAGCTTGTTTCCTAGAAGGCCCTAATAACATTGCCCCACTGAATTTCCTGAGAGAGGTCTTTGTAGACTCACAGAGAACCTGAATATCACCTGGAAACTCTATTCAGATGAACCTTCATTAAAGTGGAAATACTGTCTTTTTTTACATAGTTAGGTTTATGCTTGCCACAGTTTTTAAAAAAAGTAAATAATATCCTCTTTAGGAGTATATACAGGTTTAATACAGTTGTAAAAAAACATAAAATCAATGGCTGATTTCAAGTAATAACAGAGTCAAAGTTATGCTTCAGTTAAAAAAGAGAACTTGATAATGTCAATGAATTACCTTTATAGCATTTGATTTATAAAAATTAAAGACATTTAAAACAAATACTTGCATGCAACAGGATGCTCGTTATGTTTACCTTGAAGTCCATTAAGGATAGAAGTGATTTCTATGGATTTAATATGAGCTGTATCAGAGTTCTTGGCATCAGTAAGATCCAATTTGGATACCATTTCAGGAGATGGATTTGTCTGAAATGGCGGTTTTGACAAGCGCCGGAGTTTACAGTTTTTAGGAGAGTATTTTTCATCTTTGTCTTTTTCTTTGTCTAATTTATTCTAAGTTAAGGAAAAAAAGGTATCCTATGTTAGTCATAATTTATCATGAAGCATTCATTAGTAACAATGCTAAAACTCATTTTTAACTCAAAGCTATAGACTACATTACTAAAAATCATAAAAAGAATATAAAGTCCCACAAAACAGTCAGAGATGTTTTTTCAAACTTATCTAACAAATATTATAGGATAAGAAATAAAGTCTCTAATATTTATATTTTATTAATGGAAATAAATTAGCAATCATATAGGCAATTAAGAAAAGCAAACCTCCATACTGCTAATAACTGGTGTTACAAACTCTATAAAAATGAAATCACAATAGGCTTAAATATTCACTCTTTAAAAAAGAAACACAATTTCAATCTGGTAGTTTTAAAACCTGGAAGATTCTCAATATAAAATGAGGGTTGGGATTGATAAAATTTTAGTTATCTTCAGTTGACGACTGGAAAGAAACAAATGACTTGCTATAAAGTCAAGTCAGTGGGACATCCTTCCTGCATTGATAAATTAATGTTTCATGAAAAAATGAGAAAATTACCCAAATTCTCTTTTTATGAATAGACAGGAAGGGGCTAATATATTTCCTGGAAACTTCTATAGATTGCTGAGTGACTATTTTCACAGTTCTCTCATAGATGGTACAGAGCTAGTATCATTCTAGATACACAGAAGTTAATTCTGTTTAGGATAGTGGTTCTCTAAGTATGGACCATGGGCCCAGAGACCTTAGCACCTCCTGGCAATTTAAGTGAAAACTCCTCGAACCAGACTCAAAGCCAGTGAATCAGAATCACTGGGGATGGGAACAAGCAATCCGAGTTTCACCAAGTTCTCCAGGTGACTGTGACGCATGCTTAAGTGTGAGATTCACTTACTCAGAGCACCTGAGCTGAAGATTCTGGATGCACTGAGAAGGCTTATGTGTACCAAAGCTTATCAATGATTAGTGCTGCTCTAATTTTCCTATTCTTGCCAGCCTTTTCATCACTTTATACCAGAGATCATAATATATCATACAGTCTGAAGGCAGAAATAGTCTACTCCATGCAAAGTTCAAATATGGCTTTTAATGGGTGTCTTCTCAGAGTCAGATGAGATCAAGGGATGGGTATACTATTATTAAATAATTCCTAGGAAGCTTTTCCAAAATTCACATGCCTCTTCCCTTATGACCAACAATTTTAAATGCCTGGGAGGGGCCTAGAACTAAACTGAGACATAAATAAATATTTAGAAAAAATTCCCCAAGTAATATTCTAATATTGCTTCTCCTACCCCTACCCTATCCTCTACCTGAGAAATACAACTCCTAAAATTTGCTCTATGCAAGGAAACAGGCTGTTTACTGCCACACACACAAAATTCTTCTAGTAGCTTAGAAGCAATAGCATGACTTTCACACTTTTCAATAAAGACCAAGTGTCCTGAGTTGTAGCTACTGAGTTGCCAAACCAAAACTTTAAAAATATGAACCCAGTTTCATCATGAGAAAAGAGTAATAATCTTAAGGGAAAAATTTTGTATGTAGGGCCACAAAGGTATCATTTAGCCAGAAAGTAAATAGCGCCTCACTTTTAAAATGAAAATTGAATTTCAGGAGGACTATTAAACACTTCAATTATATATACCATTCAAAGTAGTAAAAAGCCATTAAGAGAGAAAAGATATTCTAAAACCTAGTTAATGGTCTGCTTTCTAATAAAACATTAAAAAGATTTAATCTTAGAATGAACAAGACTAATCCCATCATATATAAAACTAACATTAATTTCCATACAAGTGCATTATTAATAGATTCCCCATGGTATCTATGCAGTGTGTGCTTCTTGGGGTCTTGTGAACACATTCTAAAGCACTATCTATAGTGACAGAAAGATGATGAAGAACAAAAGAGCTGCAGCTAGGCTCTCCTGTGCCTTCAGGCACCTTCTTTTCTTCCTCTGAACGGTTTACAGCTATTACAGTAACCCCAGAGTTCCCAGCTACACACTACTTCTTGGCTCCCAGTTGGAGACCAGAGGTGCATGAAACAGTTGAAATGGGTAAGTGAAATCTTGGGTGAGTGGACTTATACAATGTCGGAACTAAAAAAGCCTCAAAGATCACTTAGTACTGTTTTCAAAATGCCTTTCCATAAGCTGACAATATTAACTGTACCCAAATCTAGTATTTGATAAACTGGCTATTTCAAGAGAGTATTTCCAACTCTACTAACACACACACAGAGTCACACACACACACAGAGTCTCTCTCTCAACTCACTCTGGAGGAAAGGTTCCTTAATTAAGAGCTACTAACACACACACACAGACACACACACACGCAGTCTCTCTCTCAACTCACTCTGGAGGAAAGGTTCCTTAATTAAGAGCTATAATATACAGCAAAATATATTTTGCTTTCATTACCTTTATTTTCTTGCGATGTTTTATCTTAGGCACATTTTTATCAGCAGGTCTTACTATTTTATCTGCTTTAATCCATTCGTCATACCTAAAATCAAAGGAAATTAACATTAATATACAAAACACATACTACAGAAGGAACTATGCCATATTAAAGAGAACCTCATAAATAGAATCATAATATTGTAAAACCTTGGGGGCCACTAAGTTCAACTTTCTGGTTTAAGGAACAAAGTTACCGAGGCTCAGAGAGAGATGTAGTGGCCTGTCCCAGGACACACTTTCAGCTGCTGGCTGAGCCAAGGCTCAGCTAGGTCTCTGGATTCCTGGACCAGCACTACTTCCTCTGTTACACCAAAGAGAAACCAAAGCTATACAATAACCATTAAGAGCACTCACAGTATTTCCTATATGTTTTTTGGTTTACTTTGTTCTTTTCTTAAGCAGCAAGTAGTTCATTTTTCCCTAAACATATCAGGAAGCTAAGGGGAAGCATGACTGCCAAGTTTTCAGGCTTCGGAGTTGCTTCCTACGTATACAGATGGCTGAGAGTCAACAGTTGTGATGGGTTCTCCACTCGATGCTGCCTGTCTGAGGGAGTTCACAGGGCACAAGTTACTACTGACTGCAATAAATCTATTTGTTTAAGGGAGGGAAAAAGTTTAATTTTGTAACAAACTCAGCTAGAAAGAAGAAACATTAAAAATAAACCTCTTTTTATGTTTCAAAATCACATACATTTATTCTGGAAAATGGAAAACTGATTGACATTTTTAACTTGAGAACATGAAAAACTGAAAATGCGCTTTTAAATTAAAATCTCCTCATTATTAGAGGCATTAAGTGAAGTAAGAAAGACCCTGAGTCAGGAAGTAAATGATTTAGGTCATTACCTTACTAGTAAATTATATTCTTGCTCTAGAGTAGGCCTGTATGCATACGTGCTAAGTCCCTTCAATCGTGTCCAACTCTTTTTGACACTATGGACTGTAGCCCACCAGGTTCCTCTGTCCATAGGATTCTCCAGGCAAGAATACTGGAGTGGGTTGCCTTGCCCTCCTCCAGGGGATCTTCCCAACCCAGGGATCAAACCCATGTCTCTTGCATCTCCTGCATTGGCACGGCAGGTTCTTTATCACTAGCGCCACCTGGGAAGCCCCAGAATAGGTCTAGCAAGTATCTATAAGGACACCCAGGCAGAGCTAGACTGCTGGTGCAAACTGTGGCCTGCAGCAACGTTGACGGCTCAACCCCACAAGGGCTAGGCTGGTGTCTGCTGGAAGCTGGTGAGGGCCACAGTGATAATTAGGATGAGGAAAGGATGGAATGAGTTCTAGAAAAGTCTTTACATAATCCCTGCTGACTAGCTATGTGGTCAAGACATTCTCAACCTGAGACTTCAGTTTATTCGGTATAAAGCAAATATTATTCTTCTACTAAAAACACTCCTCTGGTATGTATACTGGCACATTAGCATCTACCTGTATATTTACATATTATAAATTTTCCCATTAATGCTAAAAACTGCATTATGCTTTAGAAGAAAGCAATTTAGCTCCTAACAATATTAGACAGTGAAAGCAAAGAATAAACGGAAAATACCTCCACCCTCTGCAAAGTTGGATGTGAACTTCTAGAAGTTGCTCTTATTAGAATATAGTTATGGAAATTAATGCTATGCACTTTAATAAAACACAACACACTGTTTTCTTGTGAGAAAAAATAGTTCATGATGGTTACACATACCATCAACATAAGCTAAAGAAAGATATAATAGTATTTTAACCTGTGCTCCGATTCATGGGGTCGCAAAGAGTTGGACACAACTGAGCGACTGAACTGAACTGAACTGAACCAAAGATTCTGTTGTTTAGTTAATTTTGTAATACAAGGTATTTTGACAACCAATAAGTGTACTACTAATTTGACTTGTATTTTTGACATGAATTATATGTCAAGGTAGGATAAAATTCAAATTAGGATAAAACAGTAGCTTTCAGTGTAAGAATATTACCAAGACACTGTACCCTTGTATATTTTATATGGAGCACCAAATGCATCAAACAAGCAAAAAACAGTCACTGTCTTCATAGTTACAATGTGCACTGTGAAAATGATTTCTTTATGACTTAGAGATACAGTACATTGCTTAAAATTTCTTAGAAACAAGATAGGAGGAACCTATACATAAATAAAATAATGGTTACTCCATATGGCACAGGCTGCTTGCTACCCTGAGCACCACTAGAGTACAGATGCTATATGGTAAACATCTTCTCCTCTGCAGATGGTATCAGAGGACTGGTTATCTTGAGTAATGAATATGGGGGTGGAAGCAATGTTGAGTCAGGAAAAAAGCTAGAGAAAGGTTCTGGAATTAGATGAAACAAAATATACATGCTTCTAAAATATTTGAATAGTAGTCATTAAACCCTATGGTCTTAACTAAACTGTAACAATCATTTTTTAAGTTACTGATCATTCTGCACGGTTTTAGGAGATTCTTTGAGAAATTTTTTAGATGTGTTTCCTATTAGAATAATTATATGGGTCCGTCTAGTCAAGGCTATGGTTTTTCCAGTGGTCATGTATGGATGTGAGAGTTGGACTGTGAAGAAAGCTGAGTGCTGAAGAATTGATGCTTTTGAACTGTGGTGTTGGAGAAGACTCTTGAGAGTCCCTTGGACTGCAAGGAGATCCAACCAGTCCATTCTGAAGGAGATCGGTCCTGGGTATTCTTTGGAAGGAATGATGCTAAAGCTGAAACTCCAGTATTTTGGCCACCTCATGCGAAGAGTTGACTCATTGGAAAAGACTCTGATGCTGGGAAGGATTGGGGGCAGGAGGAGAAGGGGATGACAGAGGATGACATGGCTGGATGGCCTCACTGACTCGATGGACGTGAGTCTGAGTGAACTCCGGGAGTTGGTGATGGACAGGGAGGCCTGGCGTGCTGCAATTCATGGGGTGGCAAAGAGTCAGACACGGCTGAGCGACTGAACTGAACTGAACTGATATGGTTCCATAAGTATTAGCTAATATTATATGACTCCATTATTATTTGCCCCCTTCTACTCCATTATCTTCATGCCTTCTGTTTAGGCATTCCTTTGTTCTAACACTATTCCTTTAGGTCTTGTCTTTCCTCAGTCAGATTTTGGAGAAGGAAGTGGCACCCCACTCCAGTACTCTTGCCTGGAGAATTCCATGGACAGAGGAGCCTGGTGGGCTACAGTCCGTGGCAGTGCATAGAGTCACCTAACTGTGAAACTTTCACTTTCATTTTTCAGTCAGATTTATGCTCTTTTCATAAAATGTAATAATAACAATATTGTTAGTGTTATTATAATTTATATCCTTCAGAACTAGAACACGCCTTAAAAAATCTATCAATGAATCTATTTCACAGATTAAGAAACTCAAACCATGGAATTGAACTGACCGTTCAAACTACAGGCTTGCCAAAAAGTAGTATGTGAAGAGCCTGAGAAGAATGGGAAATGGGCCTGTTAAACAATGTGACACTAGAATGAGAAAGCGTGCCAGGTCCTATCCTGATCAAGTATACAGAATATACAGAAGAGTCCAGACCAGCAACTAAAAAGCCTCCTTAAGAATGTAAAGTGGGAATGAACCCGTGAGGAGGGGGACCAGGTGAAAACGGTGTGTGAGAATTTTGGTTAAGGTAGCCGCTTCACATTACAAATGCCCTTGCCCCACACAGAGGCTGAGAAAAGTGAAAGTGAAAAGTCGCTGAGTCATATCCAACTCTTGTGACCCCATGGACTGTACAGTCCATGGAATTCTCTAGGCCAGAATACTGGAGTGAGTAACCATTCTCTTCTCCAGGGGATCTTCCCAACCCAGGTCTCCTGCATTACAGGCACATTCTTTACCATCTGAGCCACCAGGGAGCCCAAGAATACTGGAGTGGGTAGCCTGTCCCTTCTCCAGCAGATCTTCCTGACCCAGGAATCAAACCGGGGTCTCCTGCATTACAGGCAGATTCTTTACCAGCTGAGTTACGAGGGAAGCCCTGAGGTTGAGACCACCAATGTAAACATTAACAGACAAACATTTCAGAATGTAATGAGGTTCTAAATATCACCTCAGTTGCCTGACTACTCTTACAAGGGAAAAAAAATGACCAGAAAATAAACTGATGTCATAACTAATCACTGTATTTTAAATATAAAGAAATGTTCTTGCCCATTATGTAATTACTCACTAGAGTATTATTCAAGGGTTCTATTTTCTTTACAGAATACTTTCAAAGAACACAAAGGAGAGAAAAAGAAATTGACGCAAGAGACAAAAGCAAACTGATATATCCCAAAATTACTATTGACATTAAATTATTTAAGACAGAGCTAGGCCAGTTTAATTTTTATTTTACTAGTGTTTGTTAATTTAAATAAAGGAGGTAATAATCATGGATTAAGATCTCTGATTCCCTATAAAATACCAAGAATAAAGACTTGAGTGAAATAAAGAGAATTAAGATCAGAACTACAAAAAAAGCTGTCACTGAATCTGTTTATTCTCTATCAACTTAAAACTTTTTACGTAGTATATTTAATATTTATTAAAAAGAGATTGCAACATATTTACTTTAGGCATAAGTAAATAGTCCAAGAAGATAGAACATGGGAAAATTAGTTTAAATTTAAATATCTTGCATTAAAAAAATGAAATTATGGGGAAGTGGCAAAAAGCAGAAAATTGTAGCTTAAAAAAAAAAAAAAAGACATAAAACATGTCTCAGTTCCTCCTCAGGGCACCATACCAAGTAGGATATTCATTCATCCTTCAAAATAACCTATTTATGAGGTAGATGAACCTAGAACCTATTATACAGAGTGAAGTAAGTCAGAAAGAGAAAGATAAATATCATATTCTAACGCATATATATGGAACCTAGAAAAATGGTTCTGAAGAATTTATTTACAGGGCAGCAGTGGAGAAACAGACATAGAGAACAGATTTATGGACATGGGGAGAGGGGAGGAGAGGGTGAGATGTATGGAAAGAGTAACATGGAAACTTACATTACCACATGTAAAATAGACAACCTCAGGAAACTCAAACGGGCTCCGTATCAACCTAGAGGGGTGGGATGGGGAGGGAGATGGCAGGGCGGTTCAAAAGGGAGGGGATATATGTATACCTATGGCTGATTCATGTTGAGGTTTGACAGAAGACAAGAAAACTCTATAAAGCAAATATACTTAAATTTAAAAATAAATTAAAAAAAATAACCTCTTTAAAGAAAACAGGAATTTAAAAAATTAAGGCAAATATACATTTTCTGGTTTTAAGATGCTTTCCTCCTCCTCTCAAACATTCCCAAATAAATGAACATGCTTTCATCCCTCAGCCATAGTGGTCGTCCTGTCCCAGTGGCTCTCCAGTACCCCTGATTCTGCTTTAAATACCACAAAGGGAATCAAGATATTAGAATGCATGTTCCGATGCGGACTCTCAACTGTGAATGAAGAACACTATTAACAGCTATTCAGGGCAATAGGTATTCCAAGAAACCACTTCATTGCTAAATACCTAGATTTTCCCCCAAGGACAGCAGGCCTGTTGCTGTCAGCTATCATGTTTTGTGATAATGCAGCTTGAAAACTAGTAAAGAAATTGAAGCTAAGCAGTTGGCCTATGAACAAAATGACTTGCAACTTTGATTCAAGCATCAGAGTTTTATGAGAATGTCTGAGGAAAACCAGGTACTCTAGATTATTGATAAAAACTACACCGACTACATGCATGCATGCTAAGTCACTTCAGTCATGTCCGACTCACTGCAACCCTATGGACTGTAGCCCGCCAAGTTCCTCTGTCCATGGTATCCTGCAGCCAAGAATACTGGAGTCAGTTGCCACTTCCTTCTCCAGTACTGCCTATAATTGGACTTTAAATTTAGAAACTGAAGAAAGCAACTGGCCTCTTCATGACAAAAGGAAATACAGCTTGCAAGAGCACAAGGAAACGAAAATTACTAAATACTTTCATTAAACAACGAATATTAAAAAACCAGGAAAAACAAATACTGAAGCAAACGTGAACAAACGGAATACAAAAATGAAGACTGAGCCTGTTAGTGATTAGACCACACTTTTTCAAGTCAGTTATCAATAAACTCTTTGTAATTAATGTGTGGAGCCTAGATAAGTATCTCATCTGATATTTAAAGTACTAAGGAAAATATTTTCAAAGAATATACTGACTCGGGGAAAATCTGTTGGTATCATCTAACGTTCAACTAATGGAATAAACATGAAAGAACAGAGTGTGGGCAACTCATTTACCTTCTAGCAGTTGGCTCCCTGACCTCCATAAAACAAAGAAAAGTAGAACAGATGATCCCCCAAATTAAAACCTCGAACGAAACCCCAGACTAGAAGTCTGCACAAGGGCTTGTTCACTGGACAAATATTTGTTAGGTACCTGTCATGGGAGAGGCTGTGCACTAGGCGCTGGGCAATGAATGCACCACAGCCTCTTCTCAAGGAGCTTACAATTTAACAGAGGACAACGGTAGTCAGCCACGACATGGCAACAATACAAATCTTCTGAACCCTTCCCGAAAAAGCAGCTACATAATATTTGAAATTTTAATGTGTTGAATTAAAATATTTATGCAAAGCTAAAAGGAACCATTCAGAGACCATAGCATACTTGCTCTCACCAGAGAAAAATGAAGAGTTCTAAAATGAAAACGTTTTGATTTTTGTTTGGATGTGTTGGCAAATCATCTAAGAAATCATTTAGCAACAATAAAAATGGAAAAGAGCATTCGTCAACCAGACATAAGATACCAAAACAGTTACTGTGCCCACAATAATTCAGATTTTGGCTCTTTTTTAAACCCAACTAAACCACTGTCAAAGAAATATTATCAGTCATGTATTTACATATACCCACATGATAATTACACGCAGAATAATGCACAAATAACTTCAAAAGCAAAACTGAACTGACAAAATATTTTAAAACTCATTATTTAAAATACACATACAGATTGTAAAAGATAAAAATCTAGTAACCAACCATTAATTTAAGTGAAGTATTAAAATCATTTGTACTTTTTCTATAAAGGAGAGACTCATTTAGCAACTGCTGAACAATTATGTATTTTGTATCTTGCCTATCTATATGCAAAAAAGATAACATACATCATAAAACTAACTTAGCTTTAAAAACCTCACATCTGAGATGAAAATTTAGGCCCTCTTAGGATGGAAAGGAATTTCCCCACTTAAACTGGGTAAGAAAATATGGGGGAAAATCTGTTGTAAGAGAAAAAAAAGACCAAGTTATGAGAAAAGCAGCACTAGTTATCAATTACAAACTTAACAAGCAATTTAACCAGGTTACCTACTTTGTGAATTTTCTATAATAATCTCGATTTAGACATTTATTTTTAATGTGAAAAAGTACCTAAAGCAAAATTTATAAAGAGACCTACTGAGTACTGTTTAATGCCTTTAGTCATGAACTTAAAACAGGGCTTCCCTGATGATACAGTGACTCACAATCTGCCTTGCAATGCAGGGACATGGGTTTGATCCCTGGTCCGGGAAGATCCCACATGCTACACAGCAACTGAGCCTGTGCGGCACAGCTGCCGAGTCTGAGCTCTGGAGCCCGAGTGATGCGGCTACTGAGCCCATGAGCCCTGGAGCCTGTGCTCTGCAACAAGAGAGGCCACCACAGTGAGAAGCCTGCGCCCGCCAACTGCAGTAAACCCCGCTGACCACAACGAGAGAAAGCCCATGCACAACAATGCAGAGCCTGAGCAGCCAAAAAAGTTTAAGAATAAACTTAGAAAGATAAAACAAAACAAAAATAAAAGCACAGTGTTGAAAAAAATAAAATTCTAAGCATGCTCTTAACATTTCATATTTCCACCCCAGGTAACACTGTTCAAGTCATGCCAAAAAAAGCAGGAATGGTTTCATCATAATAGAGAAAAGAAGAATGATGGAAACACTAATATTATCACATCATCATATTAAAGACATAAACAGTATAAGAGAATGGCGTTACAATACTACAGATCTGTTTTCCTAGAAAATTTAACTGTGTAAAATGAAACAAAGGTCTTCAGGCAGAGGTAGAATATACTGTTAACAACACATCACAGAACACTGTACCAGGACTATAAAGATCACTGTTAATGGTTAACAACTCTGGCACTCACTGTATGTTGTGATGCAGCTACTGACTTCTAGAAGAATCCCCAAAGTTTGTTTTATGAATATTTGATAAGTTTAGGGGGTTAGTATTTTTGTGCACATTTAGACAAACATATTGATGTACCTGCCAATCTATAAAGCTATGAAATGGAACAGGTCCAAGTTAATGGTTTACAGTAAATGTACCTATCAATCTATAATAAATACTGATGGAACAGGTCCAGTTAAATAAGCACTCTGAGAGAGAGAAAAGCCAGTTGAGTGCAAAAATACCTGAGTTTACTCATCTTTTTCACAAAGGAAATGTTTATTTTCACTTGCGCTGAAAAGCTAACGAACTCAAAAGTCATTTTTCTAAAGAGAAATTATATTTATGTTCACTTTACTCACTGCTTATAAGCTTTCATTTAAATTTCTCTACATGAAGGACTGTCTAATATAAAGCATTTTACACGGTGCAAAACAATTTTTCACATGAGCAGTAACATACAGCCCTTGACTTCCATAGTAGTTTTCCATTTTAATGCTTTGGATCATAAATGTAAGTGAACAGGCTAGGACAAGGGTTTACAGAGACAAGAGTTTGGAGATGGCAGTGAGGTATGAAGTGAAGTTAAATGAAGAAGGGCACATAAGAGGAGCCGTGCACAAAGAGGGTAAGGAGGCTTAGAGACAAAGGTATGGGAAATGTTCCCTTTCTCTCCTTACAACAGACGGACAGATATTTACTTGGAGACCACTGTCAAATGGCCTTCACTTACAGCTCTTTAGGTTAACATGGAGTGGCAGGAAAGTCACAGGAGTGGAAGGGAGGCCACAGGAGTGGGCGCTTCCAGTCTATCCGAGTCTCTAACTCTCAACCCCATGTTATCTGCAAATCAGGAGATGGGCTCTGTGTGAGACCCGAAGAGGTCACTAAAAAAGCTCAATACCACATCAAAGATAAAAATTAACGCAAGATGGACCAAAATGCTAAATATTAAAGCTAAAACTATAAAACTCTCATAAGAAAATGGGGACATTTTCATAACACTGAACTTGGCGATGTTTTCTAGGATACAAACCAAAAGCATGAGCAACACAGAAAAAAAACCAGACAAATTGGACTTTATCAAAATTAAAAACTTCTGTACAGCAAATGACAATACCAAGGGTGAAAAGACAATTCTGTGGGTTCACAGGAGAAAATATATGCAAATTCCATGTCTCATAAGGGATTAGTATACAGAATACATAGAGAACTCTGACAACTCTTTAACACCAACAAAAAAACAACCAATTCAAAAATGGGCAAAACAAAAAATTAAAAAAAAAATTCAACATCAAAAATGTGACTCAAATCAGAATTGGAAAAACAGAAATGCAGTGTAAACTAAGTTAAAGTGTATACCAGAAGAATAAAAGAGAACAATTAAAAGAGAGAAAACACATAAAGACAAGAAATAAGATAGAAAAGATAAAATAACTGAGAAGTGGTTTTTTAATTTTGAGAAAGGCAGAAAAGAAAAATAAACAAGAAAAGTAACTGCAGCTGTAGCAGTTGGAACTCATGTAAAAAGTATCACAGAAAGAGTGATCAGCTGGGTCAGTTACACAGCTAAGGCAAGTAAGAAGTTAAGAAATAAGGCTGAACAGTTGACAGCTCTGGAGGTGCACGGTGGCATGAGCTTTACTGGGTTGGGTTTACACAAAAACAATAGGAAAAGTGGATAACAGGTGTAAATAACTCAAATCATTTTTGCCAGATGGAAATGGAGCAAAGAAACAGCACAGTAGAAAACGCAGGGTAAGTTCAAAGGCGTGTTCTTTGAGATGAAAGAAGTAACTGCAGGTCTATATACAGATGGGAATGGTTTAGAAGAGAACAAGAAACTCAAAATATACAGAAAAAAGAGGAGAATTTCTGGGCCCATAACTCTGATTTTGGCAGAAGATATGGCAGTTAGAAGATGGGTTTTAGATAGGAGCATGCTTGTTCACCTAGAGAAAGATGAGAAGGCATTAAATATGGCAGCATATATAGGTAAGAAGGTCATGTAGTGGAATTCTGTAGAAATTTTCTTCTTTCAATTTTTCAATGAGGTCACCAGCTGAAAGTGGGGATGGAGAGAGTTGCCGGGGCTTGGAGGAGGGAAGAAATATTGAAAAAGAAAGATTTCTGTAACTATGTACAGTGATGGATGTGACTGAATTACACTTACTGCAGTGATCATTAATGTACACAAATATCAAAGTGCTGTTATTGTACACCTGAATATAATTACATGTTAATGATACCAATAAAAATTACAGTAATAATTAAAGATTATGCCATTAAAAAATAAAACAGTCTGAGACAGTAAGGAAGGGCACGGGGGGAGGACAAACAGTGCCCACTTGAGGTTCACAGTCATAAATTTAAAAAAGACCAGTCACTGTGGTTGTTGATCAACTGCACTGGTGCAGGCGAGGAGGAGGAGGAGGAGTGTTAGATTTAATCAGGATTCTTGCGGTTCTGTCAAGCAGGTGTTGCAAAGCAACATAAGAGCAACAGAAGAATATAGGGGTATAAAAAAGTTATAAGAAATGATTGAAGAATGTAAGCAACAGAAGGAGAGGCTGAGGGCATTGGGGGCTGTGAATCCTGGTGGGGTACTTCCCTCACCTGGACAAATTCCTCAATAGGGAATATTTCTTTGTACCTTTAATGCAAAGCGCAATATTGGCTCATAGATGTTGCACTTATGTTTGCCAAATAAAGAAACATGTTTGATAAACAGTGGGTGCATGCTCACAAAAATGTGATTAAACCAACTGGTTTCTGAAAGCCTTTTATTCCACCTATTCCCTCCAAGGAAGTGCTAATTTGCTTAGAAAAATATGGTATTTTTCAAATGAAACACCTTTTCATTTCAAGTAATATATTCAAGAATAATTTACCTTATTTTCAGTTTTCTGTGACATAATATGGACTAGAACTAACTTGTTATTTGAGTTACAGCTGAAATTTACAGTGTCTCTTATTTTTAGTTGAGGTATTCTTTAATGTAGTTGGTAATCATCAACATAAAAAATAAATTCTCTAGTCAAATTCCCAAATCCATGGTTATAGAAAGTCAAGGTGGAAATGAAGAAAAATAAATCAGCACCAATACATGATAGAATATTGATGTATTTTAAATCCCATGCCAAGCAGTCTAGATAGTTCTAACACACAAGGTTGTAAATATTACTGAACAAGGCTATTTGCTATTGAACAAGATAAATCCAACACACTCAAAGTTATGGCCAATGAATTCCAAACTGTTTATTTTCAAACATCAACCCCATGTTTTATGGCACGACCTAGAAACCTGAGAGTGGAAAGGATCAATTAGCTAATAGAACTAAAAGTGTCTAACAATAAAATATAAACATACTAAAAATACCTAATAATATAAACATCACTGAGAAATTAAAACAAATTAACAGACAGCCTACTATTAAAATTACTGAAGTATGACTAAGTTTTTTAACATATGGAGATATATTTTTTAAAAGACTAAAAGAGAACACTACAATACAAAAAAGTGATGTTATCTTTCTTTTATGTATTTTCCCATTGAATGCGATTTTTGGATGTTTTTAAAATTCTGTAAACAAGCATGTGGTGAAACAGTAAAGACCATATAGCACTGGACAGCAGCCTTACATATGGTCATCACAGCTGGAAAATTCTGTAGCTATGTTTTTCCATTTTGGGCTTCCCAGGTGGCGCTAGTGGTAAGGAACCTTGCTGCCAGTGCAGGAGACATTAAGAGACTGAGGTTGGATCCCTAGGTCAGGAAGATCCCCTGGAAGAGGGAATGACAAGCCACCACAGTATTCCTGCCTGGAGAATCCCATGGACAGAGAACCTGGCGGGCTACAGTCAGTCTGTGGGCTCACAAAGGGTCTCACACAACTCAAGTAACTTAGCAGTGAAGCAATGATCAGAATTCTGGCTATTTCTCATAAATCTGATGTGAGTACATTAAAATGTTTTTTTTTTTCTCATTGTAGTAGTTAAAAACAAACTGGCCCAAACACTATCTTATGTTAAAAAAAAAAAAAGCGACATTTTCAGTTATGAAATAGGGGTATAAATGAAAATTAACATAAAGGTTTATATAGAACTTCATAAAAAAGAAAAATGTAGAAATCATAAGAAAACAGTATTTTTCTAACTAAGATAGATATTATTTTTCTTAAGAAAAATCTGCTTTCTGGAAAATGTTTCCTATCAAACAAAACTCAAACAGCTCCATACGAAATTTCCTAAATTGCTACTGTAATGAATGACTGCCAGTGAAAATAAAACTATTTTCATGAAACTTCATGCATAAATCTTCACTTCTAATTGCACAACTCAAGTTTAAATTCAGAAATCAAGCTGGAGCTCTCCCAAGTAACAGGAAGACAGTTGTAGAGCTGATGAGGATTTGTTGAGGTCCTCATCAGATTAGCTTCAGATGTAAAAGAGCAGCAAAACTCACAATTTCTTATTCATCAATAAGACAGACTCTTTGGGTATTTCTTATTCCAGAGAGAAATGGAAATACTAGAACAGTGACTATAAAAAAATAACTGCTTAATCTACTGAAGTACAATTGCTTTCTCTGTGATGCTGGAGTCTGTAGACATCCACTCTACAAGTCTTCATTAAGATGGTTTTCTTCTTTTGAAAGTTCGTACCATACAAATGCATCAGTTGTCAGGAGTAGATGACATCCTTCTCATTAATTCAAGTTTGTCTTGTTGGACTAGGTCTCATTTTGCTTTTCTATGTTATTAAAAACTTGAATGCTTCAATTTAAAATCTTCCCTTTCTCTATCCAACCCTCCATCTACTTCAGAGCACAAGCACCAAACATTCTTTCTATCCTCTAAAATCCAGGTGCTCCTACGATAGGATTACTCTTTGCTTTATTGAATCTTTTCTTAACAAAACAAAGTTGTAACTTAACTGCAGAATAATTTCATGAATGTTTCAATTTTTATCTATGCCTCTATTTAATGAGATAATTAACAGAAAATAATCAAGTCTGTGTTACAGTTAAACTTGGAGAATGCTTAAATTCTACCCACTGGTCACAGAATTAAAGCATTTTATAAAGACTACTAGGAAAACTGCCTCATTATATAACCTAGCAGAATAACTAGAAGGAAAGAACTGGAAACAAACAAAAAAACATAAAAGATGATGTATCTCAGATTATCTATCTTGTGGGCCTTACATAATAGTTATTAATTTTCACTGATACAATTTTTCCTTTCTAATTTTAAACTAACATATTTAACATTTACATCCTGGGTCAAAGTGGAACTCCCTCTACATCTATATTTAATAAAATCAAAATGATTAAATATTACAGACAGCAAAATATTCTGATAGCAGCTCTGTAATCTCAAGTATCTTCATCTGAACATGATACTAATAGCCCTTCAGGTGAGGAAAGTCATGCACCACAGAGACAGCACAAGAACCGATAGCCAAAAGGATAAATTACACACAGTGTTAAAAAGTGGTATCTGGAGAAGCTTATGTTTCATAAGAACAATACTGATAGGTATTCTTAAAATCCAAAACTTTGTTAATCTTTCTGGTTAGAAGTAATTAAGGGAAAAAGTCCCAAACAAAACTCCTACACATTTCCTTATGACTGAAGTGCTATTTTCTTCCAAGCTTCAGAATGGAACAGAACTGTACTATTCTCAAATTAGGAAAGGTAATCAGATTAGACATGCTTCCAAAGCTTCCTACTGCTGCAAAAAGACAACACAAATCGTACTTTTAAGAAACAGACAGTGTATTTTTTCCAGAAACAGACACTCTGGAGATGATGTTTTCTTAATCACATTCCAAACCACAGAATACAATGTAAACAGAAATCATGAGAACTGTATTCCTCCTTGAAAACACTAGGTACACCATGACACTACCACTGAAAACTAAGATGACAATCTTTTCAAAAGCTACAACTCTTATCACAGGCTACTTCAAATACAGTATCAGACATTCCAAAATAAATAAGGTTTTTCTTAAAGATATCTAGATGCTCAGATCCCAAAACGAGCTTGCCAACTTTGGATAAAATTCAGATATTACCAAAGGAAACATGTATAAGAAGAAAACTCAGTCCTGCTTTTCAGTTCCCTAGGTGAGTAGAGTTGGACCATGCACCCTATTTCAGTCAAGCAGATCTGCTCATATTTCAATCATTGTTTCAAACATAAAAATTAATTTCTGAGGATTCTGAACAAGATGTCATGCAAGAGCTGCCAATGCAGATATAAGGTCTTCCTGAAATAGCTAAAGCTTCCTAAGAAATCGCAACTTTAAAATCCTGCCTACTAAAGGCAAGAAAATGTGATGATTTAAGAAGGAAACAAGAGGTTACCGTGGAAAGGTAGATGAAAATGCAAGAGAGCCAGAAGCCTCATAATTGGCTTGTAGACCTCAAGAAGCTTAAATCCCTTTTAACTTTTAAAGAAATTTTTCTATCATTTTACCAACAATGTTGCCCCTATTAATCTACATGCATAAAATTAAAATCAACTACACAGACTTTAGTTTTCTAGACTAAAGTATTTGAAGTATTGAAAACAGTAAGTAGGAAGTCACTGAAAGTTATTTACAAGTCAAAACTCCATGTTTTTTATATGGTATACTATGACCTCAATTGGAATACTAATAAATCTATAATTCGTTAAGTTTTAAAATAGAAAATTACTGTACAAGATTTTTTAGGTAGTAATCACTAGCTAAAACTCAAGTTACCTCACATTCCATCCGCAGTAATGCACCAAGTAAAGGACCTCTCCACCTTCGACATCAGAATCTTTAATACTAGCTTCATACATTTTTTGATTTTTCCCTCGTCCATACCGCACTTGGACTTTCATGCCTGGTGGATAGCACTCAAACTCCTCTTCCTCATTGTTGTCATCATCCTCTTCATCCTCTTCCTCCTCCTCCTCCTCCTCCTCCTCCTCTACTTCTTCATCATCTTCCTCTTCCTCTTTATTCGTTTCATCTCTTGAAAGGTTTAAAAAACTGCAGTTAATAAAAGACACTTCATAAGCTTTTCAGTTCCAAACCACATAAATTGATAAAAATCGTGGCTGTGATTGTTCCGGGAACAGCAGGTTCCAAGCGTATGATATTCTCTGAGTTTCAATTTAATATTAAAAACTAAAACTGTATGAGATGACCATGGGTGATTACAGAAAGATATATTCAGAGAAAATGAAAACTGAAAAGTAAGTGTATTAAAAGAAAATGTCCAACAGGCAGAAGAACAGAAGTTGTGCTGAACAGCAAGAAACTAGCTAGTAAGGTCGACGCTAACATTTTCCTCATGTTTTATTGTAGAATTTTTTTACAACTCAGTTAACAAAAACAAAAATCATCGTAACTCATAGTCATTTTGTGACTAAAAAATATTTTTCATTCAAATATTTCCAACCTCCAGATGTTTAAACAAGTTTTTACTAGCCAATGGCTAGTTTTAATAATTAAAATAATTTCAACCAGATTTTCTGAAGTTGTATTAAATGAAATAGTTTCACCTTTTATAGGAATATCCTACTAAGTTCACATTAAAATCACATCAAGTTTTTTCTATTCTTCTAAACTTCAACACAATTTCTGCTCTCTTTTCTCCATATTTACCAAAAGTCCTCTTCTACCAATTCTCTCAACTTTAAAGTTCTGAAGAAACAGGCATATGAGAGACCAGTTGCAAATATGAAACTGAAAGTCATTTGCATTCTAGAAGCAGCAATGCAACCATTCTGGTCTTCTCAATATCACGTGCTTTCTAAAACAATCATATTCATTTTATATTGATCACAAATTTGTACTCAATAAATTGGGGGGAAATCTTAAATTATAAATTTTCCATGCACTAGATTTATTTTTTAAAAACTTCAATTATTTACACTGCAGTATGCCTATCCTTATTACAACAGTTTGCTCTCAAAAAGAATCCATCACTTTATAGCTGACGAATAAATGTCATAAAATAGAACCATAAGACAGCTAAGTAACTAACCCTTAAAAGTTAATGGGCATAGTATGTAGATAAAAAAAATCTTCCTCCACTAATAATTTTAGTTTTAAATTCTTTTATGCAAACTTTTTTAGCAATAACATACTTTATCATTCCTAATTACACAATTATGTAGGCAACAAAAAATAAACTAGAAATACTGTCACAACTAGAACTGTAGGGCTTTTTTATTCCTTCTATATAGTGAGGCAGCAGGGATGAAGGGAAGCTTAATACACTTATGAAATTAAGTCTGAGTTCACAAAAGTACCAAATGAGTCAATTTTCTCTGAAATGCATCACAAAGTCTACGAAGATTCTTAAGAATTACTCCTATTTTAAAGACTTGTTTATAGTCAAATTGGTACTTAAAAATTAAATGAATCCAGCTGTAACCTGAGACAAAAAATATGAATTCTACTACTGAAAATCTATTAACATTTCTATAATGAAAAATTGTAAGTAAAGCTGAAATAGCTAAGAAATTATCAGAAAGCCTGAAATATCTAAGAAACTACCAGATAAACTATTAACAACTTAACTGACGTGTATATATATGTAATAAACATATGTAAAATTAAAATAGTAAGGCTTTTTCTGAAAGAATACTACTTGTTTAATCAGAAGATTGTATCATTGCTCATCAGGGAGAAAAGGAAGCATATTCTGCTAGATACAACAAAGATGGATCATACACCAAAGAGATTTATCATGCATCTCAGAATCATTATAGAAAACATAAAAGAGATATAGATGATTAAAAGTTTAAAATGTTTTAAACAAAAACTAACTCTAAACTGTTCATTACATTATTAAGCCAAAACTATATAGGACTGAGGGCTTCCCTGGTGGCTCAAGGGTAAAGAATCTACCTGCCAAGGCAGGAGACACAGATTCAGTCCCTGGGTTGGGAAGATCCCCTGGAGGAGGAAACGGCAACCCATTCCAGTATTCTTGCCTGGAGAATCCCATGGACAGAGGAGCCTGGTGGGCTATAGTCCATGGGGTCGCGAAGAGTCAGACACGACTGTGCGATTGAGCACACACACACACACGTAGCACTGAACACAACCGGCAAACGCCAATATTAGCTAGCACAATCCTACTTTCAGTGGTAGCCAGGGCAATCTTTCATGTAATCTGGAATAAAAACCTAATACTCTGTATTAATTTTTAAAAGCAATCAAAAATTAAAAATTAGAATTTCTCATTTAATGTCAACCTCAGACACAAATCAAATGAGTCACTCAATAACACACTGAACTACAAAGAGGCAAACAACACAATTACTGGCCATCAGCCGAAGCAAATATTCTCCCCCTCCTTCTCTTCTCAGTGGCAAAATCAGAGGTAGATACATCAAAAAGAACACAGAATGTCAAGAAAGAGAGCCTTTCAAAGTATAAAATGTAGCTGGTATACTAAGCGGATGTATGTATTACACAAAAACATAAACACAGCACACACACACATTACATGAGTTATCTTTTACATTTTGGGAAACCAAATGAATCCACGAGGACTTTTTCATCTGAACTCACAAATAATCAAATTTCCCAAGTTTGATGTCACATTCCTTACTTACAATGGACCAAAATTAAGACCATAATAACTATTATAGGTTATTAGTACCTACTACAGGCCAGGCACTGAACCAAACATTTTACATAAATTCAATTATTTAATCTTACACAACTGAACTACAAAGGAAGGACACTGAAAGTTCTTGTACCAGATAATTACTTAGAGAGTTTATATACTAGATAAATATTTATATGTTAATTCTTTACAATCACAAAATTTTCTGTTGCACTGATCTAATAAAATCCAGAGATCAGTTGAGTATTTCTAACCCATAAATTTTCTACAGCAGCCATATCAGGAAAATTTGTTTGTGGTATGATACATTTATAAATATCTGCAGTAAATAAAAAGCCATAGGAATTTTCCTGGTTGTCCAGCGGTTGAGAATCTACCCTGCAATACGGGCAATGCAGGTTCAATCCCTGGTCAGGGAACTGAGACCCCACATGCCACAGGGCAAGCCTGTGTGCCACAACTGCTGAGCCCGAGCTCTGGAGCCCAGGCACTGCAGCTAGAGAGAAGCCTGGGTGCCACAACTAAGACCTGATGCAGTCAGAAATAAAAACTTAAATTTTAAAAAAAGTGTATGGAAATGTTAAAAATTTAATGAATACATAAGCCATATAGCTGAAGAATTCAAAAAATCCACAAAATAGTTTATACCATAAAATAAGCTGAAGTACCAATGTGAAAAATTAAGATAATTATTAGTCACAAAGAGAAAATATAGGCTTATTACAGGGCTTTTCACACAGTAAATGCTCCAGAAATAGATACATATTTATAAATCAGATTTTTAGGCAAGAAGCTGAATCCTTACTAAATTTCTTAATAGCTGACATAGTCTTCAAGTAGCAGCAAGAGTACTTCAAATATACATTTAACACACACAGAAACATAACTAAGTATCATAAACACTTAAACTATATTCATTTAAAGCCAGTTTTGTTTCATTTTTCCATGTTTATTTCCATGTTGTGGTCAAAATTTTAGAAGAACACTAAAATGGCTCAGTCAGTAAAGAATATGCCTGCAATGTAGGAGACAGGAGTTCAATCCCTGAGTCAGGAAGATGCCCTGGAGGAGGAAATGGCAACCCACTCCAGTATTCTTGCCTGGAGAATCCCATGGACAGAGGAGCCTGGTGGGCTGCAGCCATGGGGTCATAAGAGTCGGACACAACTTAGTGATTAAATCACCAACCATCACCAAAATGAGCAAGAGATTTTAAGCAAAAAGATACTTACTAAGTTTCTTAAAAGTAGAAATAATTTCCAGTATCACTAAGGAGTACTTGAAATACACATTTGCACACAGAGAGACATATATATTACAAAGTGCAATAAACACATTTCACTATAGTCGTCTAAGCGTCATTTTTTCCTCTTCCTTGCTTGTCTGCATGCTGTGGCCAAATTTTAGAAAGTACGAAAATGATCAAAAAATATATAGTTGTACTTATTTAGAAGAATCATTAACAATGGGGATGTTTAGCTTTTTTTTAAGCCTCAGAAACAAGATGAAATGCCAAAAACCACCTATAAAATGCAGGGTCCACTGTCAGTATAGATATCCTTGATACATTGCTAAATAATTCTCAAATTGACCAAACCAAGTAAATGCTACTATCACATAAAATGCAATATAACAATTTTATAAACTAAGTACTAGCACTTTTCCATTCTTATTTTTTGCTTAAAAAATGATTACAACTCTCAAAATCTATACCCAACATACCATCTACAAAACACTGGAGAAAGACATCTTTCCAAATTTGTATTATCTAGTTATGAAGCAGGGGCTAATGCAGTAAGAACTGTTTTTCTCTAGCTCAAGAGTTCATTAATTTCCATGATGAGAGCAAGAATAATGGATCAGAAATATGATCTTTTTCTACAAATGTGCATTAGTAGGGTCTCTGAAGGAGGCAAATGCTATCTGCATAATAAATACAAATTAAAATTATTTATTTATCAATTATTTATTTTGTCAATCACATTTAGATTCATAAAAACACACAAAGAGCAAATTACAAAAATTCATTCAGCTATAAAATGCATCTTAACCAAAAACAGACTTCTTACCCAGATTTTGCTTTTTCTTCTCCAGCTTCTACCTTTATGCTGAGAGGTTCATCTGCTCCAGCTGTATCATCATCTTTATCTTCCAGGTTTTCATTTTCTTCTGTTTTTTTCATGTTAACTTCTTTTTCCTGTTCAGATTGTGTAGGCATAGATTCTAATAAATTCTTTTTACTCCCCTAGAAAAAGATCAGAGGAACTTAACCAACAAAAGTAAAAACTGTCAGCCTAATTCCATTATCTAATTATCAGCACAGGAGGTACCAACCAGTACTAACACTGAGAAAGTTATTTTAACAATCTTCTGCCATCCCTAAAATAATGGCAAAAATAGCTAACAGCTATTTCAAACACAAAAATAGCATGTAAGAAAGAAAATGCATGAACAATAAAATTTATAAGATAAATTAAATAAGGAATCTTTAGAGAGGATGGAGAAAATGTACCAGTGAAAACAAAGGACTATTAACAGTATCCTATTTACCTGAGAGGGCTGAGTATTCTCCTTTCTTTCAACACCCTCTTCAAGAGGCTTTTCTTCTTTTGGTATTATATTGGCTTCCTCTTCAATCTTTATTTCTTTGATTTCTGGTTCATTTTCTTCCTTAACTTTTATTTCTTTTACATTTTCACACTCCTTACAAGGCTTGTTAACAACTTTCTCTGGCAGTGCCATCTGAAATTCAATATTGGCCGACCTACAGTACTCCTCAAAACCATATAAGTATCTGGAAACATGAAAAGAAGTTATATTTGGGAAAACATTTCAAAATGTTATTGTAGAGTTGTGGTTTTTAAAATATGTGTTCACTTCTTCTAAGTTCTCAGATATTGAGCTACCTTAATATTCTAGTTTATTTTAATTCAGTTCTTTACAATCTTTTTACTCAAATAGAAACATTTTTCAAAGAAAAAAACTTCATTTAAAAAAATGCTAAAAGTGAAAAGAAAGTCATCATCTTAAATGTAGTAATTGTAGTAACAGCAGCAAGTAATAGCATCTATTTATATACTAGGTACTGGGACCTCTGAGTATATGTAAAATTTCACTAGCTGATCAGACTAATCACTACTATGAGACAAACAGTATTATCTCATTTTATGAACAAGAAAATCAAGGTCTGAAAGAACAAATAAGTAGCCCAAGGGCATAAACAACAAATAACTGGCAGAACCAGGATTCGAACCTGGGTTTATGTGACTTTAAAACTTTGGCATTTTAACTTCTACGCAATACTTTTCAAATTTGCCTGAGCACAAAAACTTTCTTCACAGATTATCTCACAGATCTAATATTCATGGAAATCAGTCCTGAATATTCACTGGGAGGACTGATGCTGAAGCTGAAACTCCAATACTTTGGCCACCTGATGTGAAGAACTGATTCATGTGAAAAGACCCCAATGCTGGGAAAGATTGAAGGCGGGAGAAGAAGGGAACAACAGAGGAAGAGATGGTTGGATGGCATCATCGACTCAACGGACATGAGTCTGAGTAAACTCCTGGAGTTGGTGATGGACAGGGAGGCCTGGCGTGCTGCAGTCCATGGGGTCGCAAAGAGTTGGACACGACTGAGCAACTGAACTGAACTGAATATTCATAGGCTATACTCTAGAAAATGCTATTATAGAGTGATTACTCTAGTAAACCTTCCTCGAAATTACTAGCCTCAGTTACATGGTAAATTCCATCTTGCTTTCTAGGTAAAATACTGGTGAATATAGCTATATTCAGCACATGGACTTACTTTTTATAAGCACATTTAACATTGTATCCTGCAGCTGAATTTAAGACAGGGATTCCAAGATCTTGGTAGACTTGTTTCCAAACAGCCCCGCTTTCAATCTGAAAGAGTAAAATGAAAATTCAAAATTAAAAGGTGAGGAATATGATAAAGTTTTGGTAAATACCAAATGTGTATGTGTTTGTGTGTATGTATGTATTACGTAGTTCTGTATTTGTTGTTTCTAGTCTCAAGGAATGGAAAATACCAATTTTGATAAATTCTACGTAAAATAATCTGGTTTACAGCAATGTTTTTAAGTTAAGTTTTGGTATTCTAACAAATCTCAGAGAATTATAAATGCTGAAATCCTAGGTCATTTGACGTTTTACCTTTTTGGCCATGCTTCAAGGCATGCAGGATTCCAGTTCCCTGACCAGGGATCAGGCTTGCTTCCCCTACACAGGAAGTTCAGAGTCTTAACCATTAGATAGATAGGGAAGTCCCCGCTTGACGTTTAAATAAACCCTGCTATGGTAAATAAGAAAACATCTACATGCCTAAATCAAAATCTTCATAAAATGACAGATAAAAAAAATTTCAATGACGTATGATTTCCTATAAGCTAATAAAGTCGTTTCATGAATCCTAGTAACACAACGTACCTTTCCTTCCCCGAGAATAGTATTAACTGGATGAGTACCATACATCATGGCAACCTTAAGATAATTTCTTCAGTTCTGCATATATGCACACATATATATGCAAATAATGTTTTCTATATATGTAAGGCACAGTGGTAGAGATCAAGGATATAAAGAATATTAAGAGAAATCGCTGCTCTTACCGATCTTACAGTCTAATGGAAAAGAGACACAGAACAAATTTCCACTAACGTGGCTGTGTTATGACTCAGATAGCTTATGAAAGTTTGACAAACTTAACAGTAAATTGGAAAGCTCATTTTAAAAAATCTTCAAGTTTAAATTTGGTCTGAGGAAGCTAGCTAGTCTAACTTGTACTCTCCATTTTCTTTTCCTTTTATTCTTAAGTTTTTGTTAATAGACACTTTTAGGTAATATTTAGATGAGAAAACATGTATGAAGAACATGTTTCACTTCTGATCGTAATACTTACATTATCAAATCCTCCAAGTTTGTGTACAAGCCTGAATAACTTAAAGAGATTCAAATTTCGATATCCAAGTACAGGTCGTTTGTTAATAGGTGTGCCTATTAAAGAAAACACGGATATATCAGAACCAGGCTTCGTATTTAAATTTTGAAGATTCAAACATTACCATCAAATATACACAGTGCAATCTGTGTCTATATGAGAAAAACATCCCTGGTTAATCAAAAATATATCTACTTAAATCCATTTTATCAAAACCTTTTTTCCTATATCAGATTTTTGAAACTTTATTTATATTTTATTCCACTTTCATTCCCCCGATGAGCAAAAGAATAAACAGTAAATGAAGCAAAATAAAATACCAACACAAAATTTTAAAACATCAGGGTAACAATGTTTGATAGAACTGAAAACAGTGTTGAGATAATTGATGGGCAACTGCTTCACAATGGGAATTCCCTTTTATTTTCTTTGTATTTTACTAACTTACTACTATTCTACAAAGTTAGTAATTCTACAGTAAAGTTATAGTGTTGTTTATTCTAGGATGTAAGAAAGTAGAAGGATACTAAAACTATCAGACTGTTAGAATGTGATTAAGAGAAAATAACAGAAAAGAAAAGAAAAGAACAGGATAGAGATACATATTTTGCCCTTTCCAAAAAACACATGACGGGGATAATCATACTCTTCATTTTTTTTTAATATTAGATTTTATTCATTTTCTTCACTTTTTAATTTAACTTATATAAAGAAAGCTTAAGAAATAGCCTGCCTTCTTAGGCCAAGCCTCCATGCACACAAATAAACAGATAAATCAAGGACATTTTATACTGAAGAATAAAAAGATAACTACATTGTAGTAGCCACTATGATTTATGAGAGCAAAAAGAAGGCCAAGCCCACAGCTACTTATCAACAATACAAAACTGGATTAAAAAAACTTGAATTCACAGAGCATAGCAGCACTTCTAAGTATCATTCATTCATTTTGTCTTTTTCTTCAAGTCAGAAAGCTTTCAGCCTCTGCCCTCTACCTTGCTAGCATCTTTACAGGAAGGGAGAAACTATACTCATAACAGCAGATAAGAAAGAAACAGGGCCACAGTTACTAGATGACCAGGTCATCACTGCAAGTTAAAAGTTAGTGTTAATTACCCATGCTTATATTTCTTGAACCACAAAGGCAGATTCAAAAAGCTAAGACAAGGCTCACCTTGAGACTTGGTCACCTTTCTCTACAGATGGTTTAATTTTGTTCTTAGTTTTACATGGCTAAGTCATAAGAAGGCGTATGGCCCATCTTAGAATGAATGACGTGTCTGTCTGTGTGTCTCTCTTACTCACATACACAAACACATACATCTTGGGGCTGGCAGTGATTTTAGAGAAGAGGCTTTTCTACAGGCATACATGGAGGCTCAAATAAAAAGACACTATGATTCCCATTCTGTTACTGTTTTCTAATGTAAAGGTTCTTTGGGGTTCCCCCAAAGAAATGGTGGGAAAGACAGGACAAAATACAGTTATTTATGGGTCCATGGCCATAACATCCATCAAAATACTGTCAAATCCCACATTCTACTTACTACGTGACAGACATTATACTAGGGTGCTGGTGATACTGGTAATCAAAATGACAGCCATGACTACCAGTGACATGCAGCTTAACAAACAGAATTCTTATTTTTAAGATATTCTCTGATATCTACATTAATAATGAATCAAAGAAAAAACACTCACCTCTATCTTCCATAAATTTGTACAACTGCTGAAGAAAGTTCTCCCTTTCCTCTGGAAATGGTTCTATTTCTTCCTAATTTTAGTCACAGAAGAATAAAATATTATTTTCCTCAGTTAAGCATTTTAGTAACACAAGCAGATTTCCTACCAACAGCAAAGACTAATCCTCGCTAGAATATTTCAAAGGCTTTTTACAAAAAAAAACACAAAAAACTTAACACTAAGCTATTCAAAACCAGAAAGTCTAGACATTTTATGCTTTACAGAGAACTATGCCCTAAAAGGTTATCTCAGTAGTGACAATCCCAAATGTAAATGCTCATGTAAGAAATGAGACCAACAAGATGGTTCATCAACTTTCTACCACATCAGAGATCTAGTCTTTAAATCACGGTCACAGGCTCAAGAAGACCTACTCTCACTTATATTAATTTGGGTCAGGGCTTAACATCGAAACGGGCTCTACTCTTGCTCCTCCAGGAACTAAACAAGTGAGGGCCCCATCAGCTGCAACTAAAATTATCCTTCATTATATTTGGCCCCACAGTATAGTACTTCAAGCTTATAAAATCAGTAAAGTGGGGAACAAACTTGATCTACAATACCTGAAGATTCAGACTTAGGGAAATCTTCAAGTAATAAAATAGTTCCCCGATTTATCAATTACAAGGGAGGGACTAGCTTCTTGCTGCTGTGGCCAGGGGCTGTGGCAGTAGGGAGCTGGTCCTGAAGCAACCTGCAAGGAGCAGGGTAGTAGGTGAGATGGAGGAACTCATCAATTCAGTGACCATCAACAAACATTTAATGAGCACCAGTGAGTGTAGGCACTGTGCAAGGTGCTGAGTCAAAAGAGAAACAAGCGATGGTGCCTGCCATTACAGAGCATGATCGGGGGTAACTGCAGAGGAAGTAATTCAAAATACACACTGAGGCTTTACAGTTACTCTGGTTGAAACAAAAGTATTCCGAGTGGTAGAAGTCAGGAGAATACTTTTCAACTGACAGCCTAAATATATTATTCTAATTTTAAAAATCATGTGTCTAAAACCACTGCTGGCGTGAGATTGGCCTCTATCTTAAAAGCAAGCAGAAAAAAGGAAGTTAAAGACAATAAAAGCTTGTATCGACAAAACTATTATGCTCGCTAATAATTGGGCAGAGAAGAATAAAAGACAATTATTAGTTTGCTTATGATAAAATTTGTTTTTCTCAACCTAAACATGATCCACATGCACCGCATTTTGGTAAGGTAGTCAGACGTGAGCCTAAGGAATACTGTTTTCTTGGTATTTTCTTAAATGCCCCCATGGCACAATATGTGACTTTCATAAACCACCAAATTTATTCCTACTGCAAAAAATTTTAAGTGAAGTCTGTATTTAACTTTAAAAAACTGTTTAAACTGGAAACCACATTTGGTTAACATAAATCTAAGTAACAAAAGTTTTGGTAACTAGTATTTACTGATCATCTGTTCCATGTTACACACTATGACAGACACTATGAGTATGAGTACAAGTAAGATGGACTCCTGACCCTTGAGGAGCCTATTGATTAGTAAGGCAAAAAACAAGCAGAAAATAATACATGCACATATGTAATGCATGTATATATGTAGGCAAAAATTTCTACGAGGAGTGGTATCTGTTTATAGACTATCAAACGGAGTGATTAACTTTTCTTGTAGAAGGTGATGGTTCTCTCCTTTACAGGGAAAACAGGTTAGTAAGGTTTAAAAAACTCAACAGGAGTGTGTCATGCTGACAAAGGGCAGGGTGGGGAAGGGCACCATGGACAAAGGGATTGGTTTGTACAGAAGTAAATAGAAACAAAGGTTTGTAATTCAATGTTGCTACAACCTAGTTCAAAGTAGGAGGGTAGGGAATTCCCTGGAGGGCCAATGTTAGAAATTTACACTTTCACTGCCAAAGGCCCGGGTTCAACACCTGGTTGGGGAACTAAGATCTGGAAAGCCACGTGGTACCACCAAAAACAAATAAACAAAAAAAATAAAAGCAGGAGAATATACCAGAAATACTGATGGAAAAAAAGAGAGCACATGTTGGGCTATAAAGGGAGGTTCTGAAAGTAAAGCCTGACTTCCAGAGTAATAAGTCATTCAGACTATGGCCCACCAGTCCAAGGAATTTTCAGGCAAGAATACTAGAGTGGGTTGCCACTTCCTAATCCAAGGGGATCTTCCTGACCCAGGGATTGAACCTGCATCTTTTGTGTCTCCTGCACTGCAGGCAGATTCTTTACCACTGCGCCACCTGAGAAGCCTTATGCAAGGGACTGATGGCTTATTTTTCACATTTTAAATAGAAAGCAATGGGGAAGATCGATGCCAGGGAAACTTTCACACTACACACTGTCATTATTGATCACTACATTATAAAACGGAAACTTTAAAATGTTCCTACTTCATCAATAGTTGTTTATTATAGTTACATGGCAAAATTTCATAACTTACCTAAAACATTACATATTGACATTAACTTATCTTTGTTTCCTAAAAACATTAAATACAATGGTCATGCACTGCAGCTATCATTACCTGCATCATTATTCCCCCAATAATTTTCATAAAGCCACTCAGCAAACCATTAAAGGGCACAGTGGTGCACTGTCGCTAGTAAGATTATGGGCAACTTTCTCAGTACTTGTCATTGATGGACCTAAAGTACCAGCTACAATAAAATCTATATTTAACTCCTTGATCTGTATAAATTCACAGATGTCTTATTTTGTACTAGATAAAATCTAATACAAAAATCTTTGTATTGATTCTTTGAATCAAAGACATTAATCTTTACTTTTATGCTGATTATTCCTTTAACATTAGATAAAAGACATATTTATCCTTTATGAGATACTGTAATAAAATATGCAGATGTAAACATAGTCTGAGATCACAGCTGTCTATGTGATGTTAAAAAGCATATGCAAGTAGAGTTTTGCTGTATTAAGAAACGTTTTTTCCCTTTTTTTAATTGAACTATAGATGACACACAATACTGTATCAATTTCAGGTGTATGACATATTGATTTGACATTTAAATACATTACGGACTGAAGATTAAGAAATATTTTTGAGATTACAGGGATAACTATACTTAATATTTTTAATTTCACAAAACCGTATTTCTATTTTAAGGTTAAGTAAGCAAACTATTTGATCATGATGAATACACAAGAACAACTGTACTATAAAACACTTCTAATACTAAAAATACTTAAGTGATAAATGACTTCATGCCAAATCCCAAAGGGAACTCAACTGTTTTTCATTGTAAAAGGCATTAAATTAACTCTTTTTACTCACCTCTTCTTCACTGCTGTTATCCTCCTTTTCTTTTTCATCATCTTCCTCCTCCTCTTCTTCCTCTGCTTCGCTGCTAGAACTATCTTCTTTCAATTCAGTCTTCCAGTTAGCAGGAATAGTCCTACTTTTGTGAAATTCAAGTGCCTGATCAAAGGCTGGAAAGAGGTGACAAACTATCAACTGGAGAAATTAAGACAACTGATTTGTCTAAAAATATTAACAGGAAAAAGAAATAAAAACTACTGTGCTGCCACCACTGACATTTACGAAGTGGTCGCTATGGGCTCGGCACTGTGCTAACTGCTTTTCGGTGTAGCAGCCTATTAATCTTAACTGTCTTAGGCATTAGATATCTATTTTATAGATGGCAAAACTTAGGTGACTTAGGTTCAAACAAAGACAAGAAAAAGGGGCAGATATATTCTTTTAAAACAAAAATTAAGAATGTCTAGTAAACATTAAAGTAAATCTTTATAATCATTTTATCAAAAAATTATTAAACAGTTTATATAATAGGCACAGAGCCACTGTAATAACTTACAAGTATCTGAAAATATACTATAAATATGTACTCTACATTTTTAATCAACTCTAAATTAAAATTATATTAATGATTAATTTAACTGGATAAATAACTAGAAACAGTTATTCTCACTTTACAATACAGAGAAATAAATTCTCTACCGTAAATCTTGATGATTTTTAACCAGTCTATATAGTGTATTATCTGTTTTGGTGAACATGGGCAAAGAAAAAAAAAAGTTATTTGCAGTGTGAAAAATCAAGTAAGAGATGTAATTACAGCATATTCCCCAATAAAATATAACTACTGTTACAAGAAATGACAAAAATCAAGACTACTTTGATTCCTGTGTTTACCATCCTCAGGAACTGATATTTACTAGGCCAGACTACAGTGATAGCTGATGACCTTGTTCTTGATCTTTTTTAGACTACTATCCCAATTATAAACAAAAAAAGACTACTATGATAACAAAAGACACATTGGTTTACAAAAGCAGAAGTCGCACAGGACCAAATGTAACTTCAAAGACTTCACTAAAAAAAAAAAATTTTTAAGACCAAAAGAATATTTAAGCTTCAGAAATACTTCCTTAGTTTTTCTTTCTTCTCTGTTTGGCCACACTGTGCGACCTAGGAGATCTTAGTTTCCTGACCAGAATCGAAGCTCGGCTCCAGCAGTAAAAGTGCAGAGTCCACCAGTGGACCACCAGGGCATGCCCCATCAGGTTTTAAGTTAAGTATAATTTGTTCCAAAATTACCCTTACCTTGCTTTAATACAGCATCAGGCTTTGGTACAGCGTCACTAGTAATTTCATGGACATCCTTCCTTGGTACTGAAGTACTGCATTTTTTTTTAAAGGAAAAAACCCACAAAAACACAATAAAGATTAATTAAGAGTCCAATTATCTACCACAGAAAGATACTGAGAACATGGGAACACTGATGGAAATGACTGCACACAGGGTTACAAATCTCAAACAAAATACTAGGCAGGACATTAAAACTGGAATCATCCAAAGAAGGACCCCACCTTAATAGATGTTTTATAAACAAGGAATTCTCAGAGTACCTGATTAAATGCAATATTAAAAATGTTGAAACCCTGAAAATAATAAATTAAAATGTTTACATAGCAGAATGCATCAATCCAGTTAAAAAAACAAGTTAAACAGCAAGAATCTGCCATCATCTTAAGATAATCCCAAGAAATGAATAAATTTAAGATTAGAAGAAAACGTACTATTTTATAATGTAAAATGTTCAATAATTTTTTTAAACTGAATTCTAGGTTCAAAGCGAACTTCTAATATACAACTGAAGTTCTTTCATGTAGAAACTATAAGAACCGTTTGGATGCAAGCAACTGGGAGAGGTCGTTTTATCATAAATGTCACATTTATTTCTTACTGTACATGAATAAATCACCATGCACCTTTTCTGCTCTTGGTTTGTTTCAACCAATCCACAGAAGTCTAAAAACTATTCCAAATACACTTTTCAGTCTGCCTCTTTTTAAACTTTAAATTTAAAAATTTCAAATATATACAGAAGTATAACAGTGAGATGAACTCCCACGAATCCATCATCCAACTACAACAATCATTAACTCAGAGTCAGTGTCTCATTTATACCCCTACCTACCTCCTCCCACCCCAACTGGATTATTTTGAAGCAGATCTCAGACATTATATAATTTAATTTATAATATTTTATTCTTTTAAAAATACAATCCTATCATCACACATTTAAAAATTCATAGTAATCTCTTAATATCAACTAGTATTCAATTTCAATGTGAAAGTGGGTTTCATTTAGATTATTTTTAAGTCATGTTTCAGAACATGAAAATCCAAAAACCAATCTTAAAGTATCATGATATTTTTAAAGCAGTCACCCACTAAGGCAAAATATCAACATAAAATACATGGATTTTCTAGTCACACAATTTTTAAAGGGAAAAAACACTCATAGAAAATGATAACTCAGTTTTAGAAAAGTTCTACATGAAAATTCACTGTCTTAATACCCAACATATATTTACAGTAACTCGTTTTAATCCTTAAGACTATTGCAAAATTCAAACGTTACACAACAGGTATTACCACACTCATTTAGAAGTAATTTAAAATGTCAGAAAATCCTAATTAGACATTCAAAACAATAAATACATATCAATTAATATATCCATGAAATATTAGATGTGGTAGATATATTGAATTTTCAATAAACCATCAGTTATTATATAGGCAAATACTGATCAACAAGACCACATTGAGAATATAGCTTAGAAAAGACCAAGTGAACAAGACATAATATATTTTAAGACTAATACACTTAATGATAATATGAAAGATGATCATGCTTTGAAACACTCAATGATAAAAAGGAAAAGCAGAACATCACTGGAAATAACTAATTTATAATTTATCATCCTAATCTGGAAAAGCAGGTTATTTTTCATACCAAGTGAATTATACTTACAATTTGCCATCTTTGAAAGATCGAACGAGAATATTATCCTTTTTCACAGCAATTTCATCACTACAGTCAGGACATACCACCTTTTTTAAAAAAAGTATGAAACTATTATAACTAAAAGCACTATTTATAGATAGTTACATAAATATCAATTATTTAAATCTTAAAAAATAGTTTCAGCTTAAAATTTAAAAACTAATTTTAGTTTGACGGTAAAAACACATACACATGCGTAACAATATACACAAGTAATTTAAAGTTTATATCCTAAAACACACACATACATATGTGGGAATGCACACAAGTAATTTCATTTTCTATATCCTTCCAGCTCTCTGGATTATCCACATTAATTTCTGACACAGGCATGATGTTGAGAGCACAGTCGTGGCTGGGACTAGACTGATGCTATGGACCAAGTCTAGGCAGAGACAGAAAACTGGCTGAGAGTGGCGCAGGGGTGGGGGGAGGGACACAGTCCGACAGAAGGCCTGCAGCAAGGCTGCAGGGGCCAGAGCGGGGTATGGGAATCTTAACCAGAGCAGCCTCTATCTTAAAAAAGACAGATGATGTGCTGGCTATTATTTACACCTAAACACGTATGTTAATAATACTAAAATCTCTCTATAACACTACCCATTCTAAAAATAAACGATTTGAAAGTGAGTACCTTCCTGGAATCTACATAACATTTACTACTACCAAAATAAAAGATTTTATTTGAAGTCACTCCAGCTATTACTGAAAATAAGGATAAAGCCTGCCTTCTCAAAGATAATATTAATTCAAGACATCCATAAATTTTTTATTATTTTAATTCCAAGAGAGTTCACTATATGTATCAAGAACACCACCATAATTTGGTTTTTTAATGAAAAAAATGGGCTGAATAAGTATGACAGATTTAAGGACTGTCTCATTAGCTCTGAAAAATGCCACAATTGTACTTAAATGCATGTATTCTCGCTACAGGTTTGAGAGGAGCCAGAAATACATAAGTTCTAATTCAGTCTTTAATTCACTTGTTTTCTAATTTATTTTTTAATGTTTTGGCTGCATCGTGTGTTACGCAGGATCTTTCTCAACCAGTGACTGAACATTCCTCCCACAGTGGAAGCACTGGTCCTAACCACTGGAGAGCACAGGAAATTCCCCTAATTCAGTCTCTAAAAGGTTAACAATTTCCATAATTGTAATTGCACTGCATCAGCATTGCTTAAATGTTGACAGCATTATGAAATAATTCACTAAGAAAAGGCTTTTACGTGTATTAGCATCTAGGAAAACTTTCCTATCATTTCAAAAGTAATGATAGGAAGTAGATCACTGAAGTAAATTTACTTCAGTAGATTTACTGAAGTAAATACTTAATTTGTCCATTCATTCATCCACTCTACAAATACAAACTATTTCATCAAGGTACTGTGTACTAGATCACAGAAGCCAAGACAGTCACCGTTTCTCCCCACAGTGAGTGTGTACTCTAACTGGGAAGGCAAGCACTAAACAAGTTAAGTGCACAGTTATTTAACTGTTATTATCTAGGTGGTCAGAAATCACTTTCTTGAGGACACAACATTTACACTAAGCTTTGAAAACTGAGGAGGAACTGACTTGACAAAGGATGGATGTGTAATACACGTGTCTGTAGGCCAGGCTGCAAGAAGAGGAAACGGATTATGGGAAGGGCCTGACACAGCAAGCAGGGCAACCCATTCTAGGAAGTAAAAGGTCAACACGGCTAACTTTCTGCCTGGGCTGAATAAGAAAGATAAGCAGAGCTTAGATTTGTCCATTTTGTAAGCCACTCGGAGGACAAAAATCTGAAGTCTCTCAGAGAAGGATCTGAAGCAAGGCAATGTCATAACAGAATTGCCATTGCCTTTTAAAAAATTAATTTTGGCTGTCACAAAGCAAGTGGACCAGAGAAGGGCATGAGTTGAAAGAGATTAACCTACTGCAAATCATCCAGGTGAGAGATGGTGACCTGGATACAAAGCGATGGTGATGGCAAATTAAAGGAAAGAGAAATATTAGAGATAATTAGGGAAGTGAAGAGGTGAGAGAGAAAAGGATGCTTGCATTTTTACCTTGTGCAAATGGCGTCATTCACAGGGCAAGGAAACAATGGAGAGGGGTCAAGTTTGGGAATACAGGGAGGAGAGAGTAAGTTTAGGTTTATTCAGCTTGTTAAGTTTTCAGGTGACTAAAGAACAACCAAGTAGAGATACTGAATAGACAGATACTCAGGTCCAGAGCTCAGAATAGAGGTCTGAACGCTAAGATATAAACCTGGGAGTAAACAGCCTAAATAGAGGTCTAAAACTGTGAGACAAATCACCCATTTTTTTCTTTCTCATGAGACTGGATTTTGAAAAACAAACATGATAGACTTTGCTGACATTGTGTGTAAGTAAGCGGGTCCACTCTCCATTCTGCTACAGGAACTAAAATCCATATTTTATCCCATTTACCCATGCATCTGATTTTCTCAGTCCTTAAGACATTTCAGTTTATTATCCCTGCAACCAATGTTATTAAAGGGGATGAGATCACCCTGAAAAAATAGAGTGATATATTCTGAACCCTAAACAACAACATTTAAAGCTCAGAGGAAAAATGATGACTAAAACTGAAAAACAGGACTGTGTGAATCAGGGAAGCTAAGATTTCCACCCCTTTAAATGGGGGTAAATACCACTTATGTTTCAGCCTCAATTCGGATGAAATGAGACTGTGCACTTAGCACAGTGCCTGGCCAGGGGAAGTGCTCAAAACATGGTAGCTATTTATTGTTCCTAAGAGTATGCAACTGTTTTCTAACATGATATTAGCAGGCACTTGTTAACATTACTCAATTTATAAACTACTTTCAAAAATAGAAATGCAAATATTTTATGTGATTATGTCAAGGTTGTTTGATTCAGAACACAATTTCACACTCTCGTTGATAAAAATTATCCATTACTGTCCAAGAGATCTCAAATTTGCGTGGAGGATAACACGTATCAATAATGCTAAGATGTTCAAAATAATAATGAAATGTTGACTAAGCAGATTACTAACCTTTTGGTACCGTTAATCTTTTCCTCATCATCAGGAAACTATTTAGAAATGATGATGAGAATATTAAATTAATATTGAAAATACCAAAGTGAAAATTTTAATGTTCCTATTGTTTTAGAAAAAGACACACAAAGCTCTTTCAAAATACGTTTTCAAAAGAAATGCTCACAAAGAATCTTAGTGCTTTATGAAAAAAGAAATGACCACATACACTGACTTAAGTTTTCTGCTTACCATTAACCCAAAGCTTGACAGGTTATTTAACCCTTCTAACACTGAGTTTCCTTATCTTTAAATGAGGATAAGTAATACATACCTCATAATCCTCATAAAGATCTTAGCACAATCCTTACACACAGCAGGCATCCAATAAATGAGAAATGGATAGATGGATATACAAAGAGGTACAAAGGTATTATACAATATTCACATTTATGAAAATAATTGCCCTCATTGGTTTAAAAGAGCTGACATTTATTGGGCACTTAGTTTTGTGCAAAACACTTTTAATACTCAGGATACAGAATACAAAACGTTCAACAAAAATGATGACAAACAGATGCCATTTGCAGACAACAGTAGAAAACAGGGTCCCGCTCTTCTTTAGCAGTCTTCTGCACGGTACATTTAGAAGTTCTAAAAGTTTGCACAAGGAATTTTTTATCCAAAATTCAGCAGTGTAATATACCAAACCTCTGAAATTACCATGATTTTGCTTTTCATGGATAAATTCAAAAGTTCTTTGTACTCAGAAACAATTTTCAAAGTAATTCTGTGTGAACTGAATGATGCTAAAACCATTTCCCATTCTGTACCTATGAAAAACACTGATTTTTAAGAAAATCAACTGCTTTCTTCATGAACTTATATAGTTGAAAATTAAACTCTTATACTGAAGTTACTCACCAATGCAGGAAACCACAGTGCTTTCTTTTTATCCAAACTAATGTAATCTACACATACAACTTTTCCCAGAAGCTCATCAATCTGTTTCCTATCATCCTCATCTTCATCACTGGAGGATGAAGAAGACTCTTCCTCTGGTCTAGGGAGAGAAAAAATGAGATATTCCTGTTCATCGTCACAAAGAATAAGCATGCCAAGTTGATAAACACAGGTTTTCTAGAAATCCTATCCTGTTTCCTACAACCTACAAAATGGCTAAATTAAAATTTTTAATAGCTTTCTAAATTGCTAAAAAATTACTTTTTTAAAAAGGTTATCACTAGAGGAAAAGCACAGCATTTTCCTAAAAATGTCCTGAATTTATTTAGTACTATTTTAAAAGATTACACAGAAGATCAAAACACAAATAGCACTGGTTCCCAAATTTTCAAAACCTGAAGGCCCCATTTTAAGTATCTGAGGACTGCACTAACATACACTACGTTCTCCTCTCAGAGTAAAGGAATTCTAGAAATGGTAATGCACTCCCAGCACAAAGCAAATTTTAAAAGGGGGAAGGGAGATCTTTACTAACAGAGGGTCAAGGTAGAGAGAGGAGACAATCTGATAAGACATCACCACTGCTATGCTTAATATCAGATACATAAAAACGAAGTATTCATAAGATGTACAATATGGTTCTTTTGTATTATGTGAAAAATTCCTTTTGGTTACACTGTATTCTGAATAAATTAAAAAGAAGAAAAAGGAACTCAAACCATCCATTTGATGTTAGAGGGAAGTACAGTAAAAAATAAAACTTAAAAAGAGAGGGGGAAAAAAAAAACACAAACACACAAAACAAAGTTCTCAATCTGGTTTTAAAAAAGCCCACAGTCAGTAGTAAAGAAAATGGATTCTAATGGGGGGATGTGCGAGAGGCTTGGAGGGAGGGGGACGTATGTATACCGCTGATTCACATCGTTGTACAGCAGAAACTAACACAACATTGTAAAGCAATTACACTCCAGTTAAAAAAAATTATTCTAATTACTATGTTCAAAATGCCCAGAATAAAGATATTAAGAAATGTGGAATAAATAGACTGCGACAAAATGAGAAGTAAACACATATGGTATTTTTATAAAATAAAAAGCACGACAACACAAACGTCACCCCTCATATTTATATGTGCTGCACGCTTAGCCGAGTCCGACTCTTTGCAATCGCATGGACTCTAGCCCTCCACGCTCCTCTGTCCATGAGATTTTCCCCGCAAGAATACTGGAGTGGCTTGCCATTTCCTTCTTCATTGTATCTATATGTTCCAACATAAATGTAAAGGAAGCAAAACCTATTATAACACTGTTAACCACTTTATAGTGATAAGGGGAATATCATGATTTGATTTCAGTGATCATTCAATTAACCTAAAAATTGTCCCCTGATAAAGAACAAACCACATCTTCAAAGTTTGCTACTGAGAACACTGTACTTCAAAATGGCACTTAAAGCAGTTCAACCCCTACTTAGAAAGCAGGTAATAGGCAGCAGGAAAAACCAACATATTTTCATATTAATGGAGCATAAAACTGTACAAATAGGCACACAGCTTGGAATAGTAATGACAGACCTTCACAAGTCTGATTTCTACTTGATTAGAAGAACTTCTCAAAGACAAGGACTTTTATTTCTCCATTTTCTAATGATTATAGAACACAACCAAATTTAAAATCATAATCATTGCTGTTTTCAAAATAGTCACAAAGGACGTATTCAGCTACGGATGCCTCTATGCCATTATCATTAGCAAGACAAAATCACAATGTCACAAATAACATTAATCAAATCTGTAAAACACAGAAAGAGAAAACTGGGCTTTACTTGGCTAACACAATCATCTGCGATAGTATAAAAGCTCTAATTTCTTTCCTAAGACTTAACGAATGTGAACACTTCAGACACGAGAAAGTTATCTATCTACTGTAAACTGACTGGCTACAGAGAACATCCATCCACTTTACTGTCTAGGTTCCACTCCAAAACCATTCCCCACTCATGGACTAGACACCCTTCTCCACTCTCACATCCACAAGCTTCTGTTCCAGCAATGTTCCTACGTCTCCCCTCTATCAGGTTTTCTACCTCTACTAGTTTGAGTCATCCTAGCACTGTGTTCGGAGAAGGCGATGGAGCCCACTCCAGTACTCTTGCCTGGAAAACCCCATGGACGGAGGAGCCTGGTGGGCGGCAGTTCACGGGATCACAAAGAGTCGGACACGACTGAGCAACTTCACTCACTTATTCAAATTTACAACCTGCCCATCCCAATCCCCCAATCTTCTTTTATTATTTCCACAGCACTAACAACTCTATCACACTACATAATTTACTTCCTTCTTTTTTTCTGTATTGCCCATCTCTCTCCATATGAGAGACTGTTAGCTCTGAAGGTAGAGGAGGTGTTCTGGCTGCACTGCATGGCATGCAGGATTTCACTTCTCTGACCAGGGATGAATCTGTGTCCAATGCATTTGAAGTGTGGAGCCTTAACCACTGGACCACATGGGAAGTCTCCCAGAGACTTTATGAATGCCTGTTTTGTTCACTGATATATCCCAGGTACTTAAACAGTGCTTGCCACAACACAGATGCTCAATAAATATTTGCTGACTAAATAAGTGAACTAAATAGGTTTATTTCTTTCTACTGTGATTCTGATTTCTATTTCTCCTGAAATTACACAATGTATACAATCAACATAATGTATACAACCAGTTTAAACCATACCTTTACACCTAAGACTCCTGTAATTTTTCCTTGTAGTGGAATGTACCCAGGAAATTGTTTATATAAGACGAGTACTCAATAAACTGATACTCCAAAATAAATGAGCATTGGAAGTATTTTAAGGGAGCAAAGACAGAATAAGCAGAGAATATGCTTGGTGTGTACTCCCCTCTGACACTGTTGCTTCTCTGGTACCAGGTACGTGTTTACAGAGCCATAACAAAGTAGCTAGTGTAGCGGAAACGGCATGTGATGATGCCACTGCAAACAATGCTAATTACATGGGAATGTTTACCAAACAAACCCACAGCTAGTCACTTAGAGCTGGTCACACATCGATATTAGCTATAAATTAATTATAAGTCAAGTAAGAATTTGGCAACTTAGACATGTGCCAAAGAATACCGTATGACGAGGTACAAACAGAAAACTGAGCCAGAAACTTCAGAGGCTCAATCTTTAAAATGCAGTTTCGACTTTAGCGATCCTTACTCTTTCAAACAACTAACTCAGTTTCAAATTTTGTACTGCAAATTCAAAATCTGTATTAGTTATCAGGAAAAATGTGCAGCCACTTAAGAGATTAAAATATACAGATCATACGAACATGTATGAACTTAACCAATAAAACATTTTTTCCCAGTTTTTATCAAGAAGGAAACTACAATCAAAGTCTCATATCAAAATAAAGCAGTTAATAATAAAAAGAACTTTTGGACTTAGGTAGTGGTGCTGGTTGTAAAATTTTGTGAATATACTAAAGAAAAAAAAAGAAAACTGAATACTTAAAAGGGTGAATTTTATATGTGAATTATATCTCAATAAAAATATTATTCAAGATCGATCTGCAGACTTGTAAATATCCGGTACAAATCACTAGTTTATTGGGTAAATCTTAGCAATGTTACTGGGTAGAAACTACCCACAAATAATACCTAACAAGTATCATTACAAGCCTTATTATGCTTTATCCTTTTTCTGAAGGATAACAGCCTAGAGTGCTTTCCTACAAAGACTGTTACATATATACTTTGGCCATGTTACTGGAAAAAACTTTTGGAGGAGCACAAAAATTTCTATAATTTCAGCATTCTATTCTTTAATTTAGGTAGAATCAAAGAAAACTTTTGCATACAATATAAATTGTAAGGGAAAAATTCACTCAAGTTATACATTATCAAAAGGATCAATGACTTACTTTTAAAAAATTAAGCTACAGGATGATAATCTTCCAAACATATATGAATACATTAGGATTAAAAGCAGGCTATAAATAAAATAATTAAAGGAAGGTGTCAAAAATAATCAATTTTGGAATAACTAGAGGCCAGTTAACTGGTCTGTGGATTAACAGTTCTTAAAAGAAAACAAACGTAGTGATATATCACTGCAACAATGGAGTCCCAGGAATCCTGGGAAGGATAATCTTATTTATCTTTGTACTAATTTTAAATGGCAATCAGAGAACCATAATGAAGACCTTTTCAAGTTGAGTAATGAAACAGGAAATGAAGGTCAGATAAATGACCTTAAGACGCAGGTCCCAGATTTTGTTGCAGAAAATCACTCTGAAGAAAGGGAAGAAAGAACTTCGAGGAAGTGTAATTTAAGGAGATGGGCATTTTAAGCTGTGGTGTTTGCCAGTGGCACTTACATGCCAGTGCTCAGAGCACCAAGGAGGCACTAAGAATGACCACAGCAGTGAGATGGAGGAAGCAGCAAGTGACGTGAGACTGTAGACAGGCGGCACTTCACTTCCTACAGTAGTAATTCTCGACCTTTGTTGTGCCTTCACACTTCACATATTTACAGCAAAATCTTTCATTGTACACACAGATTCTCAACAGGAAAATCACTAATTCAGTGCTTGCTAGAGTCTTTAGAAAACGAAAATCAATTTGCTCAGTGACAACTGCATGCTTTCTTCTCATATACAAAAAAGGGAGACCTCAGCCAAGAAACAGAACAGATAATTTAAATAATATACTAAAATTTTTGGTCTGCTGGGTGTGTGTATGTGTGTGTGCGTGCTGGGTGTGTGTGTATGCTGAGTGTGTGCTGAGTGTGTGTATGCTGGGTGTGTGTGTATGTGCGCTGGGTATCTGTATGTGTGCTGGGTGTCTGTATCTGTGCTGGGTGTGTGTGTGTGCTAGGTGTGTGTGTGTGCGTGTGCTGCGCAGCTTGTGGAATCTGAAGTTTCCCAACTGGATCTGGGCCCTCAGAATTCCTTTCTGGTCATTTTTGTGGATCAATCTATGTGATAGTCCATAAATTACCTTATTTTAAAATATTTTTACACTTCTGGATGACATCTGTAGAAAGGTAAAATATTGTTTAAATATTAGATGAAATTTGTTTCAAAATTAAAAGCATTCTTGATTCAAAAACAGTTTTCCCTAGAGTATGTACATAATATAAAACAAAGGAATGATGTTAAATTCACAAAATAGAGCCCCAAACAGTCCTTTCTGTCAGACATAAACATTAGTAAGCAGAATTTTTACATAAACAAATTTTATTTGTAAATGAAATCGTGTTACATACTGATATTTCATGAGAGTTTTTTCATTCAATACATGATGATGATATCTAGTACATATACGTGTGCGTCCGTTAGTCACTTCAGTTCAGTTGCTCAGTTGTGTCCGACTCTCCGCGACCCCATGAACCGCAGCACACCAGGCCTCCCTGTCCATCACCAACTCCCGGAGTTCACTCAGACTCACGTCCATCAAGTTGGTGATGCCATCCAGCCATCTCATCCTCGGTCGTCCCCTTCTCCTCCTGCCCCCAATCCCTCCCAGCATCACAGTCTTTTCCAATGAGTCAACTCTTCGCATGAGGTGGCCAAAGTACTGGAGTTTCCGCTTTAGCATCATTCCTTCCAAAGAAATCCCAGGGCTGATCTCCTTCAGAATGGACTGGTTGGATCTCTTTGCAGTCCAAGGGACTCTCAAGAGTCTTCTCTAACACCACAGTTCAAAAGCATCAATTCTTTGGCGCTCAGCTTTCTTCACAGTCCAACTCTCACATCCATACATGACCACTGGAAAAACCATAGCCTTGACTACACGGACCTTAGTCGGCAAAGTAATGTCTCTGCTTTTGAATATGCTATCTAGGTTGGTCATAACTTTTCTTCCAAGGAGTAAGCGTCTTTTAATTTCATGGCTGCAATCACCATCTGCAGTGATTTTGGAGCCCCACAAAAATAAAGTCTGACACTGTTTCCACTGTTTCCCCATCTCTTTCCCATGAAGTGATGGGACTGGATGCCATGATGTTCGTTTTCTGAATGTTGAGCTTTAAGCCAACTTTTTCACTCTCCTCTTTCACCAAGAGACTTTTTAGTTCTTCTTCACTTTCTGCCATAAGGGTGGTATCATCTGCATATCTCAGGTTATTGATATTTCTCCCAGCAATCTTGATTCCAGCTTGTGTTTCTTCCAGTCCAGCGTTTCTCATGATGTATTCTGCATAGAAGTTAAATAAGCAGGGTGACAATATACAGCCTTGACGTACTCCTTTTCCTATTTGGAACCAGTCTGTTGTTCCATGTCCAGTTCTAACTGTTGCTTCCTGGCCTGCATACAGATTTCTCAAGAGTCACTTAGTTGTGTCCAACTCTTTACAACTCCGTGGACTGTAGCTGGCCAGGCTCCTCTCATGGGATTCTCCAGGCAAGAATAGTGGAGTGGGTTGCCATTTCCTTCTCCAGGGGATCTTCCCGACCCAGGGATCAAACCTGGGTCTCCTGTGTTGCAGGCGGATTCTTTACCATCTGAGATACAGGGAAGTCTTACTGATTACTAAGTGATTATTATTAGTAATAGTAATTTATATAAACCTTTTAAGGATATGAATTCATTTCACCTTTGAAACAACTCTGCGGGCTTCCCTGGTGGCTCAGACAGTCTACCTGCAGTGCAAAAGATCTGGGTTAGATCCCCGGGTTGGGAAGATCCCCTGGGAAAGGAAATGGCAACCCACTCCAGTATTCTTGCCTGGAAAATCCCATGGATGGAGGAGCCTGGCAGGCTACAGTCCACGGGGTCGCAGAGTCGCACATCACTGAGTGACTTCACCTTCTTTCAAACTAAACTCTTAAGAGACAGGGAATACTATTACTTCAATTTTACAGATGATAAAATTAAGGTATGAAAAGACTGAGCATGCTGCCCAAAGTCAGACAGCAAGGAAGTGGCAGAAGCAGGATTCAAACCCATGCTATTGTGCTTCACTGTTCACACTTAAGATCTCTGTTTTTTTTTGGCCACACCTCGAGACATGCTGGATCTCAGTTCCCTGACCAGGCATTGAACCCTTGCCCCCTCCAGTGGAAGTATGGAGTCTTAACCACTGGACCAACAGGAAAGTTTCCACTGTTCACACTCTCAACTCAGCCACACTTCCACTCTTAAGAGCTAGAAAAGCGGAAAATCTTTGCTAATAAAAGTAATTTCACATTAAATATACACCCACACCTCACTATTTTAACATCATCAATCACAGTTAATTAAGAGTTGACTATAAAGCTATGGGAAGACTATAATGATCAATGATAGATAAAATTTTAATTCACAATTGAAATTATTAATTTTCAACTGGATATCAAAATATTTAACTTGTAAGTGCTTCAGTGAATATGTTATGGCAAATAATAGCCCTCTGAAAACCTGAAAACAGTATCAGATCACAATAACATTTATTAATCACAACAGGACTCTTCTAAACTGATAATGTCATTATACATTTTTCACTTGTTTTTCTTTCTGGCTAGAATACTCAAATTTTAAATGTTACACAAAGAAGAGTAAATAATAATCACAACCTCAGTATCCTAAAAATAATCAAGTCACCAGCAAGCTACATCACATGTGAGAGAAACTGTCACCTATTAATTGAGCAACATTTTCTAAAAGATTCAAAGAAGGAAGAAAAAGAAATGCATGGCCCAAATCATTAGCAGCAAAATAATCAATATTAAATATTTTTTCAATGCAAGGATTTGTCTTTTCATTTCCTCCCTCAAATGAGTCCTTATTCATTTCCTGTTAAAATTTATTTGGAAAATTAACTGTGATACTCTAAACAAGAAAGAGTCTGAGTGGGAAAAGGACTATGCCACATGGGAGAGTTCAAGTCCTGGTCCTTTCCTTCCTGTGTTTCTTGGATTAGTTACTGTCTCAGAGGCCAATTTCCCCAATTTTTAATAGGGGTAAAAATAATACCTACCTTTATGAGTTTGCTATCAGGCTGAAACTAAGCTATATGAGAGAGCATGTTTACCTAATTTTTATTGCCAAAGCTTAGTCACTATTAGATTTAATACCTGACTCTATATTTTGAATGAAAGCATTCACTTCCATTTAAAAGTTTCAATAATTCAACTAAATATTTTTCATACCTACTCTGATAATACTTAGCTCAGGCACATTAATATTTAAAAAATTTTATCCAAGTAAAATATTCAAAACTGTTTTTAAACAATTTAACCTCCAATAGAATAAATTAAAAACTACTTTTTCCTGCCGCATCCTTTCCCATTTTCTTCTGCAGAGACAACTGCTTTTAACTCTTTCAGCTCTGACGGTTAAAACCTCATCGGTAAGTAATATACCGATAGTATATAATAATAGTAATATAATTTATAGTCATAATACCACTATATTTATATATTTAAGATGCTATTCTATCGATTTCCCATTGTTATAAGGATTTCACTTTTACATTTAAGTAACTTCTCTACCCTCCATCCTACTAACGCAGTATTTCTTTCTAATATAATTTTTTGAGAGGAGTAACAATGCCTTTGATATTTTTTCCCGTCTGTTACCACTGTTACCTCTAATTTCCCCCTAATGTTCCATCATACGTGATGACAAGTCCTCCCTTTGAGAGCAGTTTTCCCGTCTCCACTCTCCAGTCTATGGATCGCCAGCACCTGGTGTTACCGCTGGGGAGTCTGACACCTGCCATTCTGCTTCTCAGTCCTTAGCAGTGAACTGTTTTTTCTTTCTGGAACTGTTACAAGATTGTGTATCTCTGATGACCTGAAGTTTCATGACTCCTTGATCCTGTGATCCCTTTTAATTTAAAGACTTTAAGAGCCTAAGCATATTTCATCAAAAATAATTTGTTAAATATGTATAGTACGTGTCACAACAGTAAGAAGACATAAGAACAAGTAAGATAGTTCGGTTGTCAGAAGGATTTAAATTATTAGGAAGCAAAAGCAAACATGACAATGATAATAAAAGGTGAAATATTGTCTATGACATTAGATAAATTCAAAGAATTTAGAGGATTCAGCGGAGAAGAAAACATGTCTGTCAACCCACGGATCAAGCCCAGGCCTCCCGCATTGTAGGCGGAGTCTTACCAGCTGAGCCACCAGGGAAGCCCAAGGAAAGAGAGGGGAGGCACAAAATGGTTCACAGAAAGGTTGGGCATTTCTGGCTGAGAACTGAAGAATGAGTGAGCCAGTGGCATGGAAGGGTGGCATTTAAGACAGGAAAAAAATAGCATGAATAAAAAACACAGTATCAGGAACAGAGAGGGTGTATTACTCAGGATACACAGGAAATATTGACTAAATCCATTTTGACACTGGCATAAGATACATGTAAGGAGAACTGGGAGGCAGATAAATAATATAGCTAAGGCTGGCTGAGCATGGAGAACCTCAAGCACCCATGCCAAGGAGAGTCTGAAGTTACTTTTAGATTCAGTTAGCACTTAAATTTAAAATTACAATTTAAAATTAACAACTATAAAACAACACTAGAAGGAGAAATGAATTCAGGTTCAACTAACAGTTATGAAAATGGACTTACATATGATTAGATCTTCTTCCTCTATTTGTTTTCTTTCCTATGACGGGAGTGCCAAAATGTTCAGGGTTGGTGAGTGGGAGCTGGTCTAATGTCTGTGGGTAGGAACATAAACCCATCAAAAGTTATTAAGTTGCAAGTTCTTTTTTTCCTGTTTAAATCAAATCAATTTAAAAATATCCTTAGATTTTTAGATTTAAAACTTCCCAAGGGAGACAAAAATACAACTTTCCTAAAGATTAAAAACTTTCACTTCAAAGATTAGAAGATGAATGAGCTCATAAACTGGAAAAAAGTGAAAAGAAATTTAGTGTTCTCTCTAGATAATTTCATTATCTACTTGAGGGTTGACAGACTTCTAAGAGTGATTAAAATATAAAACAAAACAAATACAGCTCAGTGGAAACACAGATTTGAGAGATGAGAAATCTATGTGTAAGTACCTAATCCCTAGATTGAGGTCAACTGTATCTCAAAATTTTCTTTGCATATAGGGAATTATAACCTACAAAACAGAATTCTTAATAAGTAATGGAAACTAAATTATCAGGATAACCATCAACTGCCTGAAAAAAGGGCTTCAGATAGGCGACATTATGACTCTACAAACATTTTCTGTAACAACCCCCCCTCACCTACACCCCAATCCCCCTGCACTCAGTAGGATCTTATTTCCCAAATCAGGGATCAAACGCAGGCCCTGGCAGTGAAAGCACCAAGTCCTAATCACTGGACCTCCAGGGAATTCCTGCAATAAATCCTACTTTTAAAGAAAATGTAAAAATTAGTTTTTCTAAAGTTAGTACTTTTATTTTCCCTTTCTTTTTAATACAGCAACTCCAATACTTGCTATGAAGACAATAATCAATAAGTGAACACTTCCTTCTTGTTATCAACTGGCAATTCATGTCTCTTACCTTGCTCAAAAAAAAAAAAAAACTGATTTCCAGGGAAGGAACTGGTTGTTGGTTAAAATCACAGTGAAAAAAGGGATTTTGAAATTCCGTTTCTCCATATCAGAGACTTCTTGGATTGTTTTGTGCCATTAATTCCTTAAAAGGTTTCTATATCTAAAAAGTTAAAGTATCAATCTGAAGATGCTATCCCAACTGACTTAATTCTGAGTATCACTTTGATAATAATCAAACTTTTTTAGCATCTTAAAGATTTTCCAGTTACTGTTCCTTTTATCCCTCCCAATAGAATCATTGCTATTTCAGATACTTTTATGAACACAAGGGGAACAAAAGATCCCAGGAAAACTGTCACAGTAGAATTGAGGGCAAGGAACTAGTTATGATAAAAACGTCTCAAAGTTACAAACAAGACTGTTATATGAAAGGGTGTCCATTACTTTAAAGATCAGATATTTAAATATAAACTAATGCCAATATTTAAAAGAAAAATTTTAACTTTTATTCTTAAAACTGAGATAATTTTGTTGAAACAGTGTACTAAAACATGAAAGAAGGAGGCATATTAATTTATTTTACATAATTTGTTAGAATATGTAAATATGTTTAAGGCACACACACACACACACGTGATAGTTGCTCAGTTGTGTCCAACTCTTTGTGACCCTGTGGACTATAGCCTGCTAGGCTCCTCTGTCCATGGACTTCTCCAAGCAATAATACTGGAGTGGGTTGCCATTTCCTTCTCCAGGGATATAGACATACACACACGCACACACGTGTCCAACAATTAAGAATACAGTATAGGAAAAAGGCACTAGCCACAAAGCATTAAATAAAAACTGATTTCTTGAAATGACAGACAAAAATCATAACTTTTATATGGCTAAAAATATAAATCTTTCAAATGTAGCTTGTAAGTTGGGCATTTAAAAAAATATTTGAAGGCAAAAGCTTGCCCAAATACAATAATATGCCAGACAAATCTTTTCAGAAGTAACCTGTCATTAACTCCTAATTATACTTCCCAAGTGTGAATATTTCAAAGCACTCTATTTGGTAAATAGGAAAAATAAATTATTTCGGCTCAGTTTCTTCTAAGCTAACAAAAGAATTAAATGCCCCTCCCCTAAGATTAAGGCCACTCTCTTAAAGGTAGAGAAAGATCCCCTGGAGAAGGGAAAGGCTACCCACTCTAGTATTCTGGCCTGAAGAATTCCACAAACTGTATAGGCCATGGGGTTGCAAAGAGTTGGAAACCACTGAGCAACTTTAACTAGCAGCTTTCTATTTTATTTCTATTTTAAGTATTGGCTAGTTATTTTACTTGGTTTAAGAAAGAAAATATCCAGAATTTCTGAAAAGTTATCTAGGAATCACATATAGGAATTCCCAAATAAACCACAATCTCTCCCTAGTATTTAAAAAAGAATTAGAACAATAAGAAGCAATTGTCTTATTGCTAAAAGCAGGCCTGTGTCCCTGGCCTCAATCCTGGAAAGCAGGAGCACTTTGATTTCACTTCACAGAGAAGAGTAAAGGATGGTCAGAGTTAAGAGGGCTTATCTGGCAGCTCAGTAGTAAAGAATCTGCCTGCCTGTGTAGGAGATGTGGGTTCGATCCCGGGTCAGGAACTGGAGAAGGAAATGGCTACCCACTCCAGTATTCTTGCCTGGAAAATTCCATAGACAGAGGAGCCTGGCAGGCTACAGTCCATGGGGTAGCAAAAGAGTCAGACACGACTTCAGTTCAGTCACTCAGTAGTGTCTGACCCTTTGCGACCCCATGGACTGCAGCACACCAGGCTTCCCTGTCCATCACCAACTCCCCAAGCTTGCCCAAGCTCATGTCCATTGAGTTGGTGATGCCATCCAACCATCTCATCCTCTGTCGTCCCCTTCTCCGGCCTTCAGACATGTCTTAGCAACTAAACAACTACAACAAATACTTGTAGAGCAAAACCAGAGACTCCTGGCTGTATTAAAGGCTGAGGAAAGTTCCACAGGCCTAGGGGAAACATGCTGATAGCCCTGTTATCTAAAATGGGCTGCAGCAAATATGGAGCTAGGATTTCATCTAAACTTTCTTCAGAGTTTTCAACTGCATGTAGTAACTGCACAAAGAGAATGCCAGCTGATAAAACTACTTTGGAATATTATTCAAATTACCACTCTAACAGATGCCAAGGATAAATCCCACGTCTATCTAGCTTATCCATGTGCCTAGTATAGCACCAGCATATGGCAATGGGTAAGGAATAATATACCAATATTCTAATATCCTCTAGCAAAACATGAAATTAAACATGTAGAGATACACAGAGTAAAACTGATCCCTCCTGAAATTAAGGTGGATACACTGAGCTACTCGATATCACTGCTTTGGCCTTCATACCACAACTATATTATAAACTATCCCAATTGAAATTCTCCTGGCAAAGACAAAATTAGTTCCTTAAGATACTTCACTGGAATAAATAAATAAGACATATACATATCTTCGCTTAGGTGAAAAATCAAGTGTTGAAGTTTTCATACTCATTAAATCACTATAATTATCACATATTCTAAGGAAAATGAAATTATTTCTAAGAACTCCATAAACTCAGAATTCTGTTAATGTCATCAGTGAAAGAAGCCAAGTTTACTGTACTTGTCCCAAAGTTATATGTGTTTCCTATCTTTAAACCTTAACAATTAATTCACCAAATGGTTAGTGAAGGCTTCTGTGTAGAAAACAGTACTAGGAAATGGAGAGTTCATCAAAACGACAAAAATCTGGCTATTCCAGCAAAACAGCTTACAATTTTAAATAGAAAATGATAAAAGTAACAAGAAAAGACCATAAAAAAAAAAGAGACGTGGAAAAGGATCAAAGGATACTGAGATCAAATTTGGTTAGAGAGCTCCTGAAAGACATCATGAAGGAGGAAGCATTTCTCATGGTCTTGAGAGGAACGGGGCTCAGAAGAAACAAAGAAAAGGAAATATGAACCATAATCTGAAAGTCTTACAAAGGAGAAGTACAGGGAAATAATGAAGCATGAGACTGAAACAGTAGGCCAGAATTACTACAGAGAATCTGTCCCAAATTCGGAATTGAAATGGGAAGTCAATCATTTAAGGAAAAGGAAACAACAACAAAAAATAAAGTCTAATAATTTAACAGAAATATTAAAATTCCCCACAATAACATCATTCTAAACAGTTATTAGAAAAAAGAAATCTTGGTTTGGTCACACTGTATATTAACTAATATTTATAGTATTATACAATATAACATAATTGGTAACAATGTACCCATTAAAAAAAATTTGAATGGCAAGTTATTGATTTTCAAAACTGTGTGAAGCCTGCAGGCTTATTAAAACATCTTTCAATTTTAGAGCATGATTTTGGTACTAGGAAGTCCTGGTTTGAGAAATGGTTCTGACCATCAATTTCATCAACTGTAAGCTAAGAACGACGACTGTATCTCTTTCATAATGCTGTAAATGTGAGGGCATATGCAGAGCACTAAGCAAAGTCCCTGGCAGATATGGGCACTTCAGTTATTCATCCAACTAACATTTATCCAGCTCCTGCTCTGTGCCAGGCACTGCTGCAGGAACTGGGAACAAAGTGGTGAAGAAGACACACGAAATCTCTGCCACTGAGACACACTGTAGTGAGGAAGGCAGACAATAAGTAAGCACATAAACACAGTGGTGAGAAAGATATGTGCTATTAAGAAAATTAAATTAACCTAAGGAGATTATGAGGAATGGAAGCGTCCATTTCAGAAAGGGCAGCCAGGCAAGCCTTCTCCAAAGAGAGGCTATAATAAAAGTCAGCTGCTAGCAGCAGCAGTAGTTAGGAGGTGTTTGCAGTCGTTAGAGTAGTTAGGAGGTCCCTTTAGCAATGATGATGGGGTTCAAAGGTTACAAATGAGGAACCTCTATTCTATAATTATTTATAAATTAAAGGACTCTATATGAAAGTCACCTAAGGATAATGAACAGTTTCACTGTATTTTCTTCATCGACAAATGCTAATTGCTAAAATACATTAAAAAAGAAAAAGAGTATATAGAACCTGGTAACTCAAACACAAGGCCTTAAAGTTTTCTCAGACTACATGCTAATACTTTTATATATTAATGAATTTTCCTGATTAACAAGTAAGTTGCTTGAATAAGAAAGCAAAACTCTGCCACCCCCAATACAAAATACGACATGTTTGTTCATTAAGTGATTACTTACTTCACTCTCGGCAAAATGCCTCTCTCCTTTCAGGCACAGTGAGGATCGTCTCAACGTTTTCTCATCACCATCATCAAAAACTGCGAGAAGTGGTAGAAAAGGAAACTACTGAAGGGATTTTCAAAGATTAACAAAATGACATAAGTTATCATTTAATTTTATCAGTGTAAAGAGAGCTACTGCTTTAAAAGATCAGATGTGACATTAAGTATACATTTTAAGTTTTCTAACAAACAACTTCAAATGCAGAGTATCTTATCCAATTTCTTGGGGAAAAAAATAATATAATGAAAACATCTTCCCTGGTACAGAAAACACCAAATGAAAAGAAGTTAGTATTTCAGAAAGAAAACTTTTAGATGCTGATTAACCCTTCTCAATAGTGTAGAGAAAAAGCAAGCTTTTCTACTGGTAAATGCTAACAAATTTAAGAAACAAAAAACCAGAGTATAAATTTATATATTCAGACTCTGCCCCTATAAATTACTCTAACCCCAATCTCAGCACTACTAACATTTGGGGCCAGATGAAGCAGGAAAGCCTTCTTAAACAAGATTCAAACTAAAAAAAAAGGCAACCACAGGAAAACTGACTGTCATATGAAAACTGGCAGCAGAGGCAGGAGTAAAGCAATAGAAGAATACTTGCAACTGAAGAGGAAAAGGGCTAACAATCCCTTTGTATATTTAAATATATAAACTCATATCCTAAAAATAAGATGATAACCTTTCCGAGAGGAAAAGATGGGACTGGGAAGACACTATACGTTGGCAATTCAAAAGAAGAGAAAATACAACAGAAATAATGTTCCTTTCAATAAATATATGAAAATATGTCCAATCTCACTACTAATCATGGGAGAAGCAAATTAAAACAAAATTGAGATACTGTTTTGCGTCCAGATGGGCACAAATTTAAAAATACTAGTAACATCAAATTTGACAAGGGTTGGGAAAACAAGTACATTCATACACTACTGTTTATGGGAGTGTAAATTAATAGTCTTTTAGGAAAGTGGTTTTCATAACTTACTAAAGTTTTAAAAGGACATTTCCCTTCAATCTATGCCTAGTTCTCAATGCACACACTAGGGAAATACTACAATAATGTCCATGTACAAAAGACATCCAATCCATAATGTAGTAATTTACTATATAACACCAAGAAAACTGGCAACATCATCAGCATGAATATTAGTTTTAAAAATTTATCTGTTGCATGACAACATGAATTTACTGAACGCTACTGAAATGCACACTCAAAGATGGTTAAGATGAAAAAAAATATTCTAAAATACACTTTGAAGTGAAAAGCTAGAAATCCACTGTATAATATATACAGTAAGTTCAAATTATACATTATGTACATATTTATGAAATAAAGTTTTTAAAGATCTGAAAAGATAAAAACTATTAACAGTAGTAACAACTATGGCAACTAAGAGAGGAAGTAAATCAAGAAAAAACTCTGCCTGATTTGTATTATCATTGAAAATACATTTTAAGAAGAATATGTATTCCCTTACCTACAGTGTACCAACTAGCATCTGTTAACTTATTGATTACAGCTTCCTGATATGCACCATCAAGATTCTTCACTTCCACAATAGCCCCAACCTAAAGTATTAAAAAAAAAAAAGTTAGAAAAACTTAAGAGAAATGAACAAACTAAAAACTGGCTTTTGTTTTGACAAATTGATTTCGTGATGGTGAAGAATAAAGTAACTACTGATTTGTCTTAAAGTGCCAGCAATTTTACTCACGATTGTTTCTGTATCATCAGTGAAAATATCAACATAATGAAAAAAGCAAGTAATATCTAAGTATTATTATGAAAATATATAGCTTTGTCCTTACAACCTCTCCGAGGGAACTCTCATGGGTCTGGGGATCCCTATCTGTGAAATTGCGTATCTTCGCCTCATATTACAACTCTTCTTTAAAAGATGCTGGGGAGAAATTAACAAATAATTCTGAGGTTCTCCTAAGTTACAGCGTACCAATAATGAAAATCATTCGAAATATTTTCACCTGATCAAGAAAATGCTGATAATTTATATGGTTTATAAATGTATATGGTCTTTATAAGTATGTGTGCGTGTGTGTACACACATCATACTAAAACACTTCTACACAGCAAAAGAAATTGTCAACAATTTGAAAAGGCTACCTACAAAATGGGAGAAAATACATTTGCAAATCACATATCTGGTAAGGAGTTAAAAACCAAAATATATAAAGAACTCATACAATGCAACAAAATAAAGAAGAATCAAACAATCCAATTGAAAAATCAGCAAAGGCTCTCATTCCATACAAAAAATAAACTCAAAATGGATTAAAGACTTGCATGTAAAACTGGAAACCATAAACCTGCCAGAAGAAAACATACGCAGAGCACTCCTGGACATAACACGTAGCAGTATGTTTTTTTGAATCTGTCTTCTAAGGCAAAGGAAGCAGAAGCAAAAATTAATAAATGGGACCTAATTAAACTTAAAAGCTTTTGCACAGTAAAGGAAATCATTGACAAAACAAAAATAAGAATCTACTGAATGGGAGAAAATACTTGCAAATGATGCAAATGACAAGGAGTTAAAATCTAAAATATATAAACAGCTCACAAAATTAATATCCAGAAAAGCAAAAAGCTCCATTTAAAAAATGAGCAGAAGGCCTGAACAGACATTTTTCCAAAGATGACATACAGACAGCAAACAGGTACATGGAAATATGCTCAGTATCACTAATCAACAGAGAAATGCAAATTAAACCCACAATTAGGTATCTCCTGACACCTACTGAGAATGGCTTATTATCATCAGAAGACAAGAAATAAAAGTGCTGACCAGGATGTGGAGAAGGAAGCCTTTGTGCACCACTGGTTGGGATGTAAACTGGTACAGCACTATGGAAAGCAGAACAGAGGGTCTTCAAAAAAATAAACAGACAACTATCACATAATCCAATAATTTCACTCATGGATATTTATCTGAAGGAAATGAAAACACTAATTTGAAAGGATATACGCACCCCCCAAGTTCACTGAACCATTATTTACAATAGCAAAGATATGAAAAGAAGCTGAGTATCCATCAATGGATGCTAAAGATATGTGTGTGCGCACACACATGCTCACATAAATCAGCCATTAAAAAGAATGAAATCTTGTCATCTGCAACAACATGGGCAGACAGAGGGCATTATGCCACGTGAAATTAGTCATACAGAAAAAGACAATTACCATATGATATCACTTATACCTGAAGTCTAAAAAACAAAACAAATAAAAAGCCAACTTTATAAGATACAGAGAATAAGATCGAAAATAGAGGCTAATTCTTAAAAGTCCTCACCCCAAGAAAAAAATTTTTTTTACAACTGTGTGCTAAGTTGCTTCATATAGTAGTGCCCAACTCTTTGCGACCCTTTGGACTGTGGCCCTCCAGACTCCTCTGTCTATGGAATTCTCCAGGCAAGAATACTGGACTGGGATGCTATGCCCTCCTCCAGGGGATCTTCACCCAGGGATCAAACCCGAGACTCTTACGTCTCCTGCACTGGCAGATGGATTCTTTACCACTAGCACCGCCTGGGAAGCCCCTCTGCAACCATGTATGGTGACAAATGTTAACTTCATGATCTACAAATATTGAACCATTATGCCGTATACTGAAACTAGTAATAATATTAGTTTCATCTCAGTTAAAAGAAAATGTATATGATCTTTACAGTGATAACAAAACTAAACTTGTTTAGAGAAGAGAGTGTCAGCCCCACACGATGCCCAAAAAAGGGAAGCAAATTCTTCTCTCTCTGTCTCTTCTAGTTCCCAAACCAGAGATGAAGCACAGGCCCCTTGGAGTACAAGTGCACAGTCCCAACCACTGGACTACCAGAGACTACCGTCAATAAATACATGGTGCATTTTTTAAAATATAATACTCAAATGTTCCAGTATTATTTTCATGTCAACTCACTGAAAATATACTGAAATCAAATAACCACGAATAAGTAGGAAGTTTATTTTCTCTAGGAGAAACATTTATCCAAATGTTAATACTCTCTATCAGCTGATAGAAAGCTACCAAGTATATTAGGAAACAACTGAAAATCTACATACAAAAAAAAATCCATAAGCAAGAGAAATATTTCAACAATTTTAAGACTGTAATTTAATACACTTGTCTATGTCAAAATCAAAATGATCCCAAGCCTAATCAATAACAAAGAAAATTTTAATAAGACAAATCAAACAAGCAAAATAAACCAACTATGCCACAATCAAACAGGCTTAACCAAAAGGAGAGATGTCTTGAGGATTCAAATTGTCCTTCCTATCCCTGCAACACTGAGCATTTTTTATTAACTGGTAGCAGCTAGCACGTGCCAGGTAAATAAGGTAGTCAGGCAGTGAAGAGCTAGCTGGTGTGCTCATAAGGCAAAAATAAAAATAAGGCATAGAGATGCGTGTGTTCTGATCATCCAGGGGGCACAATGCTTCAAAACTACAGGCTATGAGTCCATGAGAATTTTTATTTTTGCCATCCCATTACTGGCTGTAAGACCTAGGGCCAGATTACTTTACCTTCCATCCGCCCCCAACTTCCTCACCTCTAAAGAGCTGTTATGAGTATTATATAAAATACTATGTGCAGAGGAATTAGCACAGTACTAACACATACTAAATGCTAAATAAATGGCAATTAACATCAAATTGTGTGTGAGTGTGTGTTAGTCGCTCAGTTATGTCTGAATCTTTGTGACCCCATGGACTGTAGCCCCACCAGGCTCCTCTGTCCATGGAATTCTCCAGTCAAGAGTACTGGAGTGGGTTGCCATTTCCTTATCCAGGGGATCTTCCTAACCCAGGGACCGAACATCTTCTCTGCAGAGATCCCTTACCATCTAAGCCACCAGGGAAGTCCGACATCAAATCATACACGCACATGTTTTTGTCCTCTTATCCCTACAAGTGATACATGTGCATGCAACATTGAAGAGGACACCTATGAAACAGCACAAGGGGAAAGTAAGTTTCCCAAGGCAATACTAAAACCTCACAAGGCTTAGTCTCCCTCATGCACAAGCGCTCAGTCATGTCTGACTCTGTGACCCCATGGACTGCAATTCACCAGGCTCCGCTGTCCATGGAATTTTCCAGGCAAGAATACTGGAGTGGGTTGCCATTTCCTACTCCAAGGGATCTATCTTCCCAACGCATGGATCAAATCCACATCTCTTGCATTGGCAGGCGGGTTCTTTACCACTAGTGCTATTTGGGAAGCTCTTAGTCTTCCACAGTGTCTACTATACATGCAAGGTACTAATGCCCTGGGGATTCAATTAAAAGTTTTCAAATCAACCACCAACAAAAATTGGCAGATAAAGACATCTATCAAATTCTCTGAAAAGTACTGTTTCATTAGGAAAGGAATTTTCTTGCATCTACAAATGTTTCTTCAATTATGTTAGCATTTCTTAAAATTTGCCCAGCTAGGCCAATGTCCGTTTCAGACATTCAAAAGGGCCAAACAGCACATGGTGGCTACCTATGTATTTCCTTTAAGCCTGGTCACTAGTGGAAAGTAAGTGAAGTGAAGTTGCTCAGTTGTGTCTGACTCTCTGCAACCCTATGGACTGTAGCCTACCAGGCTTCTCCGTCCATGGGATTTTCCAGGCAAGAGTACCGGAGTGGGTCGCCTTTTCCTTCTCCAGAGGATCTTCCCGACCCAGGGATGGAACCCAGGTCTCCCGCATTACAGGCAGATGCTTTACCCTCTGAGCTACCACTGGAAAGTAAAAGTGAAGTGAAGTGAAGTCGCTCAGTCGTGTCCAACTCTTTGTAACCTCGTGGACTGTAGCCCGCCAGGCTCCTCCATCCAAGGGATTCTCCAGGCAAAAATACTAGAGTGGGTTGCCATTTCCTTCTCCAGGGGATATTCCCAACCCAGGGATCGAACCCATGTCTCCGGCATTGCAGGCAGACGCTTTAACCTCTGAGCACCAGGGAAGCCCTAGTGGAAAGTAAAGTAGCACTTAATTCATAACTGGCCAATGAAGAACAACTAATGCAAAGAACTTAAACTCTCTCTGTGTGTGTATGAACATGTTTATCACTTATAACTGCCCGATGACCCTTAAAAAACTTCATAGGCCAGCAGTTGCTTGAAAGAATTGAAAGCTCTGAAGATTTGTTTTGTTATGCTTTCTTTTCTCACATCTCACATCATCATGCAACTCAGTATCACTCGATCCCTAGTTTACCACTTAATATTTCTGGAAATTCCACCCTTTTAGTAAGTGAAACAGGGTGAGACTAAAACAGATGAGTGAATAAGAAGCAATCAATCTTTCCTTGATGTTCATTTAACTTCTGAACACAAGTTTTACTGTCACATAGGTTTTATAGCACATTAAGTCTATTTTTTTCCTATTTAGAGAGAATTACGCATTTAGAAAGCAACACTATGAACAAAGCTAGTGGAGGTGATGGAATTCCAGTTGAGCTATTTCAAATCCTGGAAGATGATGCTGTGGAAGTGCTGCACTCAATATGCCAGCAAATTTGGAAAACTCAGCAGTGGCCACAGGACTGGAATAGGTCAGTTTTCATTCCAATCCCAAAGAAAGGCAATGCCAAAGAATGCTCAAACTACCACACAATTGCACTCATCTCACACCCTAGTAAAGTAATGCTCAAAATTCTCCAAGCCAGGCTTCAGCAGTACGTCAACTGTGAACTTCCAGATGTTCAAACTGGTTTTAGAAAAGGCAGAGGAACCAGAGATCAAATCGCCAACATCCGCTGGATCATCGAAAAAGCAAGAGAGTTCCAGAAAAACATCTATTTCTGCTTTATCGACTATGCCAAAGCCTTTGACTATGTGGGTCACAATAGACTGTGGAAAATTCTGAGAGAGATGGGAATACCAGACCACCTGATCTGCCTCTTGAGAAACCTATATGCAGGTCAGGAAGCAACAGTTAGAACTGGACATGGAACAACAGACTGGTTCCAAATAGGAAAAGGAGGACGTCAGGGCTGTCTATTGTCACCCTGCTTATTTAACTTATATGCAAAGTACATCATGAGAAACGCTGGGCTGGAAGAAGCACAAGCTGGCATCAAGATTGCTGGGACAAATATCAATAACCTCAGATATGCAGATGACACCACCCTTATGGCAGAAAGTGAAGAAGAACTCAAAAGCCTCTTGATGAAAGTGAAAGTGGAGAGTGAAAAAGCTGGCCTAAAGCTCAACATTCAGAAAACGAAGATCATGGCATCCGGTCCCATCTCATCATGGGAAATAGATGGGGAAACAGTGGAAACAGTGTCAGACTTTATTTTGGGGGGCTCCAAAATCACTGCAGATGGTGACTGCAGCCATGAAATTAAAAGACACTTACTCCTTGGAAGGAAAGTTATGACCAACCTAGATAGCATATTCAAAAGCAGAGACGTTACTTTGCCAACAAAGGTCTGTCTAGTCACAGCTATGGTTTTTCCAGTGGTCATGTATGGATGTGAGAGTTGGACTGTGAAGAAAGCTGAGCACCAAAGAATTGATGCTTTTGAACTGTGTGTTGGAGAAGACTCTTGAGAGTCCCTTGGACTGCAAGGAGATCCAACCAGCCCATCCTGAAGGAGATCAGTCCTGGGTGTTCATTGGAAGGACTGATGCTGAAGCTGAAACTCCAGTACTTTGGCCACCTCATGTGAAGAGCTGACTCATTGGAAAAGACTGATGCTGGGAGGGAATGGGGGCAGGAAGAGAAGGGGACGACAGAGGATGAGATGGCTGGATGGCATCACCTACTCGATGGACATGAGTTTGAGTAAACTCTGGGTGATGGTGATGGACACGGAGGCCTGGCATGCTGTGATTCATGGGGTCGCAAAGAGTCGGACATGATTGAGCGACTGAACTGAAATGAACAGATTTATCAACTGAATTGCAAAGTAACCAATGAATTTTTTAAAAGATAAAGATTATTATTTCTAGTGCTTCAGTGGGAAACAGTAGTTATGAATAAATAAATGAATTACCTTTAGTGGGCCCTTTATATGGTCATCTTGAACTTCCACTGTTGAAGAATCATGTCTAAATGTTACCTAGAGATTACAAATTTAATTAGCCACCAAAAAAGAAAAAAAAAGCAGCACAAGCTCATTAATGCATGAATTCTTTTTTTAAATAAGTAATCTAAACAAATGGCAGCTTAGTTTATACAAAATCTCAATCCCTAAGTAGAAACTGAAAAACTTACTATTTAACAGACAACAGCCATACTAATTTACTTGATGATTCACTTACTATAGTTTATTCAGTACTATTAGTTATGAGTTTAATCATATAATTTGTTTTCCTAAAAAATGAGGAAAAAGGAGGTGGTGATCTTAGTTTATTAGGTATTCTACCATTTTAAATAAATAAATTCTACCATTTTAAATAAATCGGTAAATAATAAGCCTTAGCAACAAACATTTGCTGAGTGTCAAGCATCAAGCTCAAGCATTGAACCTATAATCTTCACAAAAACTGTTAAGACAGGTGTGGTTATTCCCATTTTACTGGTAAGAAAACAGAAGAACACAAAGTGTAAGCAACTGGTCCAAGTACATGGTAGAGCTGAGATTCAAACTCAGGCCATCCAGATCCAGAACGTGCTATACTCTGTCAGTACAGACATCAGAGAATGGGACACTAGATGGTAAAATAAAGTTAAGTTAAAATAAAGGGATCAAGTTTAAATACATAATTAGTTGGTAAAAACAAAATACTTTCCAATACTCAGTATAGAAAAGGTGGTTTCCCCTATATGAAACAACAGCTTCCAAGGACTGAACCATTAACGTGGTCTTATCTGATATGCGGTAATCAGTTATGAAACAGGCTCACAAACCAGCTACGAAAGGAGCTGTCCTGTACTCACAGCATCCCATACATTTCTGTCTCACACATGGCACTACTACTCTTTATTTAAATTAGGTGTTTACATATCTGTGCCATTCACTTAGACAGTAAAGCACTTTAGAATTGAGAAAAGGTCTTAATACTAGAGTTTCAATACCTGATACAATGCTCAGCATGTAATAAATGCTCAATAAATAAAAACTGATAGGGAAGAAGTATATCAACAAATTGCTGAAAATGTATTAACTCTGAATCATAAACAAACTGACACAGAAATATACTACCATATCTGTTGAGAAAATCATTAGCTTTGAAATATAAACACATTTTTAGAGCAGTCTAAAGAACTAAGAACGAATTTTAGACAGCCACTACTTATAAGACACAAGGTACTGGCTGGTGCTCTGTGCTATCAGCACAAGTAGTACAGGCTGCCTCCTTCCTTTCGCTGGCAGCAAGAAACGGCAGAACCGCTGTGTGTCATTCTGCAGATTCATACAGTACACAGAGACACCCAGGTGAGATCACAAATCACGGCTAAATTCCAGTGAAGCATGGTTCCTGGAGTAACACATGGCTCTTGCCCACAGAAACACCTTTTCTAACCAGCACAAGTTAGAAGGTGCTTATCTGGAGGCCAAGTTCTGCTGAGAAGTTCCACTTCTCTCCAAAGGGAGAGATTTCTGTCTAATTCACACTAAGGTATTACATGTGCTCTCAGTAGCTCTGCCTGAAAGAGTGAGAAAACTGATTTAAAAAACTTTCTCTTCATCTACAAGATAGTAATGGCAAAAATGAGTGCTCAGAGAACACCAGCGTGTGAAGTCAGAACAGGAAAAGGCACTACAGAAGCTTAGGTACACCAAGCATGTGAAACCTGAAGGCAGGGAGGGGGACCAGATCAGCATCCTACAGGCTTACAGTTAATTTAAAGGCCCTGTCACAATGGTTCTTAACTAGCAGTGTCAATTAGCATCACCCCGAAGCTTTTTTCAGCATATCCATGCATAAGGAAAGAACCAAGGCAGACAAGCATGGAAGCAGCTCTGAGAGCTCACGTACAACACCTCTGTGGCTGTTTTACTGGTGACGTTCAAAACAATATTTTATGGGGTATCTGCTAACCTGGATTCTAAATCTCTGGAAAAGAGACAAGGCCATTCTCATATCCCCATCCTCCTTCCCACCTGCACAGTTTGCAAGTCAATAAATAATTAGCAAGATTTTTTCAAGAAAAGCAGAAGATAGGGAATCAACAACGAGACCCACCATCATCAGTTATAAACCACATCTCAGTTTCATGGTTAAAATGGGGAAGGGTCTTAAAATTGATGTACTATTCTAATTCCCATTATGTCACTAATTTTCCAGAATGGCCCTGGACAAATCACTGACCTTTTATTGAGCCTCATTTTCCTCAGGATAAAATTAACAAATTAAACTACATGACTTCTAAGGTCCTTTCCAGTTCTAAAAGGCTAACAATACAAATATGACCATGTCTGTAGTGAAATGGCATTGAAAATACCAATTATGATCATCTAATTTCATTCCAATTAGAACACTTAAGAATCACAAATAATGCTTTCTTTTCAGTTATTTTTACAATCTTTACTCTTAGAAACTGAACTCAACTTGCAGAAGAAAGAATTCTTAATACATTCACCAAATAAAAGTTCAGATGTCAAATACTAAATATATACTTGATAAAATCTACATATACTGTACCTTGACTTTGACAAGTCTTTTTGCTGTCTTGATCTTGGCTTCACAAAAGGCTCCTCTGTATTTAGCACTCACATCAGTGCCCACTGTCAAATAGGGAGGTTCATCAAGCGCCTAAAAATGCAAAAACTTATTATTAGATTTAAACTTTCGAGTTCTTTCCCCCAATCAGACTGTAGAATGGCTGATCTAATCCTGTTACAGCTATAAAAGTTATAATACATGAATGTATTGTTAACAAGAACAATCTATAAAATACTCTAACTTAAAAATAAGTAAAATACATAAGGTCTATTTACATGTACCAAAATGTACATCAAAGAAGATACAAAGGCATCTTTTTTTCTCTACATAAAACACACATGGTCCATGATAAGAATTAGCTCAATCACAAGTACGTATCATTCTATCCACTCTTTTATTCAAATTTTCTTTACTAAATAACCACTGAAAGAAAAGGAACATCCTTAAAGCTCAAAGAAAATTTCTTTTCATATTTAGGCTATTATCTTGGCAGCCACCCAAATTCAGAACACCTCCCTATCAAGATGACTCTTAGGTAGAACAGTATAAAAGAGGGTAGGGAAAACCACATGGATTCAAACTATTGTTGAAAACTGAACAAAGAAATCCAATTTGAAAAATCTCAAGTAAAAATCAGCCAAAATGTCTCAACTGCTTTGGCATGAATTCACTGTTTACTTCTCGTCTACAATAAATATTATTCTAAGCTTTTTCACTGTGATTTAATTTTAATAGTCCTAATCTAGCTGGTTTTTTATAATCAGGTTCTTTTTCTGCACAGGAGCTATAGTTCTAAGGGGTTCTACTTACATTAATCAATTCCACAGACAAAGATCATACAAGTAACTTCTCCTAAATGTTTTACAAGGAAAACTAATATACCAAGATGCACCATCAGAAAAAAAAAAAAAAAGAGTTGGGAGTCTGGGAATATCAGTTTATTGAATGAATTCCCATTCTGTCTCATTATTTCCCAGTCTATTTGTCCAAAGAATCCTTTTTTAAAATTAACATCTATTAACATCCTGCAGAAATTCCATAGAATACAAGGGGGAAAAATACTATTATACAGCAATAACTAATGAGAACATCAATTTCATTTGGATCTTAAAATAAATTTACCCCTGATAGTTCTGGCTAATACACACAGAAGAGATCTATCTCTAAAAAAATATTCTAATGGTACAACAAAAATTATCATAAAGATAGCAAATAATTTTAATAACTTTTTGAAAGGTGGGGAGGTACCAGAAACCAAAAAAAGGAGTTACAACTAAACATATCAGGTCATCCTCCTTAATGGCCATTTGCCTCACATATTTTTAAAATAAATACTTAAAACATATCAAGTATATGACTTCTTAAATCTACTTAAGAAAATGATTATATTTCAATTTATGCTATAGCAGAAGTATACCCTCAAAGAAAGATAATCATTTCTGAATTGTTATTTTTTAAATATGCTGATACCATGAACTACAATTTGATAACTCTGTACTAGTCTTTGCACCTAAATTTAATAAATGCATTTCTACCTTATGGCTGAGCCCTCTTAAAATATCACCTTTCTTGGTCAAAATTTTGATTTAATTCCAGACAGGCTAGTGGCTTTATTTTAGCAAGAATATGAAAAGGAATTTGCAGCACTTCACTCAGAAATTGTCAAAAAGACATCAATTCAATTGATAAATTTTGTGTTATTGCTAAAGAAGCCCAGATAAAGGGGCTGCTTCATGACCATAAGGCCCATTAACCTCCACAACTCACAACCTCTCGCATTAATACTTCCTGCCTCATTAGCCAGCAAAATTTTATTTTCACAGATAAATAGTTTGGTTCAATAAAAATTAATGAGGAACCAGAAATTGTGAAATACCGAAAGAATCAGAGGTCATCTAAAAGTACATGTTCGTGCCCGATCAGGAACAAATAAATATTTAAGAAATGATATGCTTTTTAGGTACTTTTATTACAGAGAATTCTAAACCAAAAAGGCGGGGCGGGGGGTGAAACAGAACAGTGATATTATTTAGACTACTAGCACACATAAACTCATTTAAGGGTTCCTTTCACTAATATTCATATCAAACATTGGCAACAACCCAACATTAGCAAACAATAACTATGCTTACTGAGCAGATTTATTCAGCTTGAATTTGAGAAAGGTGATTTTTCCTCCAAATCAAAGCCACATTGTAACCAACATGGAAATCCATGTAGATAGAAAAGAGTAATAATTAGCTCAGATTTCATGAGGGCAAATTATTACTTTCAAGGAGTAATATTTTCCTTCCTTCACACTAGAACACAAGAAAAGGAATTAGCAAACTACATAAAGAAAATGTCTATTAGAAAAATACTTGCAAAGGAAAGTTGAAGTTTAAAAAAACTTGCTAAATACATTGTTAGAACAGTGTTAATTTTTCAAAAGAGCCTAAGAAAAGCAAAGATCTATGCCCTGATTTTAATTTGTCTCTCTCTCTCTTTTTTTTGGTATCATCATAGGTAAGTTACTTTTTTGTCTCTAATTTCTCTTAATTATTCGGATGAATAATCTGAATTCTGTAAACATTTGTTTAACAAGCCTGCATTTTAACACAGGTTGGAGCTACACAGATGGTCAGAATGGGATATTGAGACACATTAATTGTCTGGAAGTAAAACTATGCTAACCAGAACATGAATTTCTACAGAAAAACAAATGAAACTCACAACATACATGGTCAGATTTGTGTATATAATTTTGTTGTTGTTTAGTCACTAAGTTGCGCCTGACTCTTTGTGAACCCACAGACTGCAGCCCACCAGGCTTTTCTCTCTCCATGGGATTTCCCATGCAAGTATATGGAGTGGGTTGCCATTTCCTTCTGCAGGGGATCTTTCCAACCCAGGAACTAAACTCGCATCTTCTCTGGTTGGCAGGCAGATTCTTTATCGCTGAGCTACCAGGGAAGCCCGTATGCAATTTTCAGTTCAGTTCAGTTGCTCAGTCGTGTCTGACTCTTTGCGACCCCATGAATCGCAGCACGCCAGGCCTCCCTGTCCATCACCAACTCCCGGGGTTCACTCAGACTCATGTCCGTAGAGTCGGTGATACCATCCAGCCATCTCATCCTCTGTCGTCCCCTTCTTCTCCTGCCTCCAATCTCTCCCAGCATCAGGGTCTTTTCCAATGAGTCAACTCTTTGCATGAGGTGGCCAAAGTACTGGAGTTTCAGCTTTAGCATCAGTCCTTCCAATGAACACCCAGGACTGATCTCCTTCAGAATGGACTGGTTGGATCTCCTTGCTGTCCAAGGGACTTTCCATGAAGTGATGGGACCAGATGCCATGATCTTAGTTTTCTGAATGTTGAGCTTTAAGGCAACCTTTTCACTCTCCTCTTTCACTTTCATCAAGAGGCTCTTTAGCTCCTCTTCACTTTCTGCCATAAGAGTGGTGTCTTCTGCATATCTGAATGAAGTCACTCAGTTGTGTCCAACTCTCTGTGACCCCATGGACTGTAGCCTACCAGGCTCCTCCCTCCATGGGATTCTCCAGGCAAGAGTACTGGAGTGGGTTGCCATTTCCTTCTCCAGGGGATCTTCCCGACCCAGGGATCGAACCTGGGTCTCCTGCATTCCAGGCAGATGCTTTATCCTCTGAGCCAATTTCTCCCAGCAATCTTGATTCCAGCTTGTGTCTCTTCCAGCCCAGCGTTTCTCGTGATGTACTCCGCATATAAGTTAAACAAGCAGGGTGACAATAGACAGCCTTGACGTACTCCTTTTCCTATTTGGGACCAGTCTGTTGTTCCATGTCCAGTATGTAATTTTAGCACATCATAAATTATCACTCTATAACTAGCGTAATGTGAGACTCACAGCACAGGTTCTCAAAGCAGAAGACACGGTCCTAATCCCAGCTCTATTCATTATGCTAACTAGGTGCATCTGCACAGGCTTCAGAACCTCCCTAAACTTCAGTGTCCATCCGTATCAGAAAAACAGGACTAGTATTAAAAGTAATCAGTTATGATGCCCAAAGTATTTAAATATTCACAATTCCTATTACGAAACACTGCATGTGTGGGCAAAAAAAGTCATTAAACCAATGTAAATTCGAATTTGGCTCCCCCTCCTTGTTTTTCTTTTTAAAATGGGAGAGGCAAAACCTCATTTTACATGACTACTCATGATAAATTAGGGCAAAGAGAACGTTAAACCACTTTTCTCACTTTTCCAACCAGTGCCACTACTCCTCAGAATAGAGTATTTCTTCAGCCTTAAATCTAATGAGAGCACAGTACCGAGTAACTGGTAATATGTACATATCTTTAACCTGTTATACTTTTTATGCTCTAGAAATGCAGGAATAATCAAAAATATATTTGATACAGTATACACACAGAAAAACATGCACCTTAAAGCTGAAGACAGCTATTAAAGAGTGATTACCCTATCAGAAAGGGACTGGAAAGAAGGGGTGTGGAAATGAAAATACTTTATTCAAAGTATGTTCTCTGTTTTGCTCTAAAAAAACGTTTATTTTTTGTTTTTTACATTTGGCATGTAGCACTTTACTTTTTAAAATATAAACTAAGGAAAAAAATAAAATATAAACTAAGGAATATTTCACACATATTAAGAAAAGAAGATATAACTGTGTGATAACTCTGCCTTATAATCTGGCTCCCACAATTATCAATTATAATACTCAAAATATTATAATCTGTTAAGTCACTGGGAAGAGGGTTTATTTTGAACATTCTTAGTAATACTTGTCTATATTCTCCAGTGTGTTTGGAGTGACTCTATTAATGAGAATCAGTATAATACAGTAATTAAGAGCACAGGCTCTTGAATTAGATGCTTACATTCAAATCTACCACGGAGCAGCCAGATAACCTTGCCTCTAGACACAATAAATACTGACTATCTCACAGGGATGAAGCTTGAACCGCTACATTTAAAGTGCTTATTAGAACAGGACCCAGCATACAATACTAAATAAAGGCTGTTATTATTCAATATTCTGGAGGTACAATTGTGAATTTTAAAAAAAGCTTAAGTTCTATACAAAAGAGATTCCACATAAATAAAACAGATTCCAGTACAACTGTATATATGGATAAGGAATCTTTAAAATAGTATCCCCCTGTTCAATTCAGAAATAAAGCAATCATGTTGAATTCTAGTAGGAGGAGAGGTTAAGTGTTAGTGGGGATGCTAGAAAAAGTCTATCAGAGTCCTTTAGTGTAGCAGGAAGATTACCAAGATTATACACCTCTCTTTTGAGGCTACTGTACTTTGATCCAAAGCAGAGCTATTCAAAGAAGCATGTCAGATTTACCAAGATACTTTTGACCAACACCAACCCTGTAAGGTGTGCAATGTATACCACCAGAAAAAAAAAACAAAACAACAAACCTCTTACCTTCTTTTTTTGTTCTGCTGCTTTTGGTAAAAAATACAGACCATCTCAGAGGCTAAAATAAAATGTTTTTCTAAACTACCTCCGTGCCAAAAAGGAAATTAAATGACTAAATTACCATCCCTTTGTTTAGCAAACAGAACAGTTTTCCAGTTGTCAAGGCAACAGCTACCTCACAGTTATTTCAGCACTGCTTAAACAATTATTTTTCTAGTCAATCTACCAAGTGTCCTAACTGGCACCTAAAAACCATTAAATTCCATGGAAACACTAAAAAGCATAAGCAAATTTTAAATTAGCTATTGGTGGATAATAATCCTTCAAGAAGCCAAAATGCCATGGAAATATATAAGTACTCAAATGAATCAACAATAATCTCTTATGTGCCTTGGGCTACAGTACATGATATATGCAAGTTTAAGAGAGATAACAGTTTAATCAGTGCTCCAAATGACTAACGTTGGCACTGCCTAAGAAATATTCAGTTACTCAAGATATATTTTTCAAAAAGGAAAACATGCTAGATGACATTTTATTGAAGTATTTTTTAAAAACAGTAAGCATTCAAATTGATTACTAAGGCAGTGCCAGTGTAGCCAAGAGAATCAAGATATTAAATTTGATACTAAAATTCTCAGTAAATAAATGTATTTAAACACACAGTGTGATAATAAATCTATGAAAACCACCTTTTTATATGCGACGATCTCAAAGAGGCATTAAAACAATAATGGAGATAATTCGAACAGATGAACCCATACTACATCAAAAGGTACCAAGGATCCTTGGAGAAACAGCTAATTTCAAACTTGGGCAGAGAAAGTACAAGCAGAATCTAAAATATCTTATGGCAGAAGGTAAAGAAATGCTCAATGAATAATCGGAACATTTCAAAGGGACATAAGGAGCCACCTTGAAGGGGCTCCTACTGGCCAAATGAGGGAAACCTTCAGCAGCAAAGTAAGTACTGGCCATCCCATAATCTTGTTAGGGGATATATGTATATATCAAAAGTGAATGACTTAAGATGTGTGTGTGTGTAAGTAAATTATATTCAGGTGAAAAATCAAAACCCACTCAGTAAAACTTGCAGCTATGATTCTATATTGACAAGGAAATGAATGAATGATGAATAAACAAAAAAATGTAGAAAGAGGAAAGCTCTTTCTTACAGTAAAATGTTAATAAATGTAGCAAGAATGATGGAAACAGAGAATTATCTTTTAGCAACCATCATGGTGATTGATTTCATAGAGTTGTCAACAGATCCTAAACTGATGAGTGAAGGTGTGATAAAGAACGGGATATTGACATATTCCTGGCATATGATTCAATTATCAGTAGTGGAATGACGCCATGCACGGAGAACAAAAGCACATCCTTTCTGTGATATACATGTCAAGAATGACTTTGACGATGAGAAAAATTAGATGCATAGAATATAAGGTCTGTATTCCTTAACATGCTAAAGGACATGAAATATAGTGAAAACTGGGAAAGACTTTCAAATTGAAGCACTCTGAAGAGACGTGATAATCAAATGTAACGTGTAGTCCTAGACTGAGCATGGGCCAGAAAAGAAAAAAGACTTATTAGGAAAGTTGGTGAACTCTGAAACGGTCTCAGACTAGGATGGTAGTATTACACCAATGTCGACTTTCCGATTTAGACAGTTGAATGCACGATAAGGAGGAGTGTCTGCTGCCGTCTGTGGGGTCGCACAGAGTCGGACACGACTGAAGTGACTTAGCAGCAGCATGCTCTGCAGTATTTAGGGGTGAAAGGACATCATGTCTGCAGCTTGCTCTCCAAGTCTGAAGACAGCAATAAGATGTTATGCAAAAATCCAAAAGAACTTTTCTGCCAACCCAATGTATGAATACATATATAGAGATTATATGAATTCTGCGTACTATAAAGTTGAAATACATGCCCTGGAGAAGAAAATGGCAACCCACTCCAGCATTCTTGCCTGGGAAATCCCATGGGATAGAGGAGCCTGGCGGGTTACAGTCCCTCCCTGAGGTCTCAAAGAGTTGGACATGACTGAGTGGCTAAGCACAAGGGCACAGGCCATCTTAACAGTATTTTAGGTCTTCCAATCCATGAACGTGGGGTCTTTCCATTTATTTAGGCCTTTCTTAATTTCTTTCAGAAATATTTTCTGATTTTTTAATTTAACTCTTGTGCTTCTTTAGCAACTGAACAAGTGTTTTATTCTTTTTGATATTTTTATTAATTTTGTTTTTAGAGTATTCATTGCCAGTGTATCGAAATACAATTGATTTTAAAATTTATTTTGTAACCTGCAACTTTGTATAAGAGTCTTACTTTCTTGTAACATTATAAGTGTCCAATATTTTTATTGAAACCTGAACATTTTATATAATACATTGTCCCTACTCTGGATACTAATTATAACCAGCAATAATAATAAACAACAGGCTTCCTTTTGTTGTTAAAAAAAAAAAGAAATACATGAAAAAAATTATTTTTAAACAGTATGTATTTATTGGATATTTGTATATTTTTCCTATTAACTGCTCATATGTGTTCTTTTTTCTTTAGGTTTTATTTTTCAGTTTTATTTTACTTTACAATATTGTATTGGTTTTGTCATACATTGACATGAATCTGCCATGGGTGTACATGTGTTCCCCATCCTGAACCCCACTCTGCATCCCATCCCTCTGGATCATCCCAGCGCACCAGCCCCGGGTACCCTGTCTCATGCATCGAACCTGGACTGGCGATTCGTTTCACATGTGATAATTTACATGTTTCAATGCCATTCTCTCATATCATCCCACCCTCGCCCTCTCCCACAGAGTCCAAAAGACTGTTCTATACATCTGTGTATGCTGTCTTGCATACAGGGTTATCGTTACCATCTTTCTAAATTCCATAAATATGCGTTAGTATACTGTATTATTGTTTTTCTTCCTGGCTTACTTTACTCTGTAAAATAGGCTGCAGTTTCATCCACCTCATTATGTGTTCTTTATCAGAGTTCCTCATTTTTTAAAAAACTGAACTGTAAAAGTTCTTCCATATTAAAAAAAAACAAAACAAAAAAACAACACCAACCCTTTCCTCCAAGCACAAGAATCTTCTCTGGATGGTACGTATTTATTAATTTTCTTCCTAAAATTTAAGTTACCTTGTGAGCTGGAACTACAAATTATTTATAAGTAAACTTTAGACCCACGTCTATTAACCAGAGAGAGACCTACATATTCACAGAGGGGTTGTCTGCATACTCCTGGAAACTTAAATAACTCAAAAAAGACATTCTAACTAGAATGCTCATCATCTGCAAAGAAGTAAGAGAGAAATATACTGGGAAGGACATTTATTAAGTGCCACCTGTATTTAAGACATTATTCTGTGTGCCAAAAAGCAAAGCGACTTTCTCCATGTAACATAAAGGTAGACAATTTATTTTGCCCTCAGAGAAGTTAAACTTATCTGTTATCTTGCTAGTGAAATCAAAACCTTATTCAAATGAATCTACTTTAGCATAACATCACTCAGAACATACCATGCTTATATATAATGTTTAAACTTTAATAATCTCGAAGGTTCAGTTCAGTTCAGTCGCTCAGTCGTGTCTGACTTTTTGAGACACCATGAACTGCAGCACACCAGGCCTCCCTGTCCATCACCAACTCCCGGAGTTTAGCCAAACCCATGTCCATTCAGTCGGTGATGCCATCCAGCCATCTCATCCTCTGTCACCCCCTTTTCCTCCTGCCTTTGATCTTTCCCAGCATCAGGGTCTTTTCAAATGAGTCAGCTCTTCGCATCAGGTGGTCAAAGTACTGGAGTTTCAGCTTCAACATCAGTCCTTCCAATGAACACCCAGGACTGATCTCCTTTAGGATGGACTGGTTGGATCTCCTTGCAGTTCAAGGGACTCTCAAGAGTCTTCTTCAACACCACAGTTCAAAAGTGAAGGTTACAGCCAGTTCAAAACTCAGAAGCACAAACAAAAACCATAAGCTGGCACTGTAATGATTTATGTCTGGCCATGTGGACTTGGGGTTTGGGTCTTGGTTCACTAGCTCTCTGGATACAAGCCATCACTTATTTGTCATCTGATTTCAGAATGGCTGCTGTCTACTTGAACTGCTCAACGTACAGATTAAGATCCTGGCAAATTTGAACACACTCTGGTTTTGGAACAAGAGACTGCAATTCATTTACTGAATAACTCTGGGTATGTCTTTGGGTGTATGTCACCCCGACACTTTGATTTTTGGTTTCCTCTCTGTGGACTCATCGTGTAGGGTGCTTGAGAGTTTTAAATTAGGTAGCATGTTCAGAAACTTTTGGAGACTGACAGGTCCTGAGTAAAAAAACACTTAGCAAATATTAGATGAAATCATATGAAATTGCTATTTTTCTGAAATCAAAAAAGGTCAAATATTGGCAATTTTATATTAGTTTCAATCTCATACTGATTTTCTCCACTTCCTTTAAGCAGCTGGGAAACCACAGACCAACACCCAAGAAACAAAACAGTCCTGTTCCACAATCTGCTCAGATGCAGTTTCTGCTCTATTGCCCATGCGCAAGACAGAGCTTTGCAGGACGAATCACTCTGGAGCTTGCAGGACTCCACCTCTGTATATCAACTCCTACTGCCAGAGAACTGGGCCTCACACAGAGATCTGGGTCCTGGGCCAACCAACGATGGATTCATTCCACCACTAGTGAAGCTACAGCTATTTTCCCACCTGATGGCTGTCTGTTCACCAACCACGTTTTTGTCTGGTTTTACATTCTCAAGAATACGACCTTGGGAATTCCCTGGAAGTCCAATGGTTAGGACTGCATGCTTTCACAAGCCACAGAGCATAGCCAAAAAGAAATATACAGACAAGACATGCACAGATATGACCTTGAAAGAAGCCATCAAAAGCAAACCACAGTCTCTGATCACTTGAAAATCTATCCATTCTTTGTCTAGTGAGCAAAAGAAACTGAACCATATAATATGTAATAAACAGAAATTCTAAGCCATAGAATGCACTCTAATTTCAGAGCCCAAGGTAGTCCTTTTGGTAAACCAATGCTACAATACTCACTGCCATACTACAATACTAGCTCTGCTTGGTCCAAATGGGTACAAACATTCTGTGAAGATGAACATTTCACATTCTATTTTAGTGATTTGTATCTGTCTTCTCTCCTAGATTGAGCAACTTAAAGCAGAAACTGCATCTTATTTGTCTATCTTCAGATATCCCAGTCCTAGAATTGTACCTATATACAAGAGGAATTCAGGAATCATTTATTGAACCACAGAAGTTAGACATTAGTTAAGCCCTGCTAAATGGGATTTTCCTTAAGGTAAAAATTATTCACACTTCAAAAACAAAGAGATAAATTGGGAGGAACCTTATATACCGAGAGGTCAAAAGCATGAGCTCTGGAATAAAGAGTATCTGGGTTCAAACTCCACATCTATGTGGCCTTTGTTGTTGCTGTTTAGCTGCTAAGTCATGGCCAACTCTTTTGCAGCCCCAAGGACAGTAGCCCGCCAGGCTCCTCTGTCTGTGGGATTTCCCAGGCAAGAATACTGGAGTGGGTTGCCATTTCCTTCTCCAAAGGATCTTTCCAGACCAGGGATCGAACCTGGGTCTCCTGCATTAGCAGGTGGATTCCTTACCACTGAGCCACCAGAGAAGCCCGCATGTGACCTTTGGGACATGTTATTTAACTTCTCTGAGCCTAATTTCACATTTGCAAAGTGGAATTGCTAACAGTAATAAAGTAAACATATGATGTGTATCTATATATTCTGTAAGTAAATCATATAATATGAAAATGCATAACAAAGTTACCTATTGCACATAAAATTGTCATATGCTGACAAATCTAAAATGCAGTTTATGACTTATGAGATGATCAGATTTTTAGTTAAAAAGAATCCATATAGTTTTATAAAGAATAAGCTGCTAATGCAACAAGCACCAATTGTCAGATTATTTCTCTTAACAAAGAGGTATAAGAATTTGATTATACAGATTGTCAGCAATCTGATATACAGAGTGCCAAACAGGTTCTCCCTGTTAAGAATTCAAAACTGAAAGACTTGTCAATTTTCTGGTAGAGCAAGGTGATAAAAACCTGTTAGCCATTTTCTGACATGTATAGGGAGGAGAGAAAACCAGTCTGCAAAGAAAGAGAAACAGTAATAAAGAAAAAAGGACAGACATGTAGAGGAAAAAAGGGACACATATGAGCGTGTGTGTCTGTTAAGTGACTGAGAGAACCACTAGACTTAGTTTCTGCTAGCTTTCCAAAAGTTAAATCTCTCCTCAAACCTGACTGGGCTCTCTACTTGCAGGTACTCAGTATCCATAAAATAAATTCACTTTTTGGCTTCCAATAATTGAGATGGTTTCTATTACTGTAACCAAAATAGCCTTAATTAAACACATCAGAAAGAAGACATAAAATGTTGTATCAAGTCTACATTTACTGAGCATCCATAACTTCCTGGGCTAATTAGGACTTAGATCCTATTCATACAAATAGGAAACCAATTCCAGTTTCAAATTTTAAGTGAAATCGTCACAATATATAAAATTCTAGAAGACCAATAAGGAATAATGAAATATGGACATACAAAGTAAAACACCAGATTTTTTTATAGTCATTTTAACTTTATTATTTAATGTGAAAATATTTGCCAGGAATGTTTAAGATGTGAAAGAAATATCATAGTAAAACATCTCTTAAGATTACCATCAACTGTAAAACTCCCAACACCACTGACCCTGCTTCCTCTACAAGGAAACCACTATTATGTGCATTTTGGTTATCTTTCCTATGGAAAAAACATTTTAAGACGTTATTGAAAGTCATCAGTCATTATTACAGCAGCATTAGAAAACAACACTAAAATACAACTTCTGGTCTTCAATTTTTAAAAATCAACTTACAGGCCTTTATAGGTCTGGCTCTACACTCTTATCAACTTATTAAAAATATATTTATACTAAAAAAACAATAGTTTCTATTTTCAACAGACTTCTCCACTTTTTCCAGTCACATTTTTCAAAACTTAGAATATCTTGCCAAATCCGAAGACAGAAAGAGTGCTAGTCAAGAATAAGTAAGGGACAGAGAATCCCTGGAGGTCCCAGTCAGGACTTGGCGCTTTCACTGCTGGGGCCTGGGTTTGACACTTGGTTGGAGAACTAAGATCCCACAAGCTGTACAAAAAAAATAAAGTAGAAATAATAACTACTCAATAAAACACTAGTTAAGTGAATGAATGAACCAATCAATCAATCAAACCAGATCAAAACTGAGCTACCAGTAGGCAGTTCCTGGTGAGGTGCCCAGAATATGCAAAAAACAAAATATACTTTTCCTGTCTTCAAAAATTCATTATCCCATTGGACATAATAAGCAAAAGAACAAATCAATGTTTAAAGACAAAAGAATTTCCCCCCTACAAGTTCAAATTAATCTATATGTTCACTTATTTTTAAAAATATTCTAACCTTTAAGTGATAATATCTAATATGTGTTAGGTTTATCTGACCTAGTAGTACAACGCTCTCCAAGTTCAGCAATGTTGTCAAAAGGAAATTTTTTTTAAGTAACTCTTCAAGGACTGTGACAGTGAGAAGACTAACTGGATACATTTACTATCATATACTCCAGATAGCATGATTTGGATGGGGGCTGGGGAGTTGCCAAAACTTTCAAATTAAAATCTCAGAAACCTCAAACTAATTTGATTCACAATCCTGAAAGACTGCAGTGAAAGTAAGACCCCAGGTGGATCAGTACATTCCCAGAATTTCAGTATCAAACCCGCCTTGCTGTCTTTTATGATGACCATGCCCATCTTGTCACCAGCTAAACTGCCACTTTATGATCCTCGGACACGACTGCAGTCATGAGAAACATTCCAATGGTACTCCCTTCCATAAAGCATTCCCAGCTGGAGAGGGAAGCCAATAGAGCTCTTAAATTCTAGCATTTCCCTTACTAACCGACTGTCCCCAAGAAAATATTGAAGAAAGAATCCACTGGACTGTAATTACCCAGGTGACATGATAAATTCCAAGTGATGTGGGGAAGATTCCCTGAGCACATAAAAATATGAGGGCTCTATGATTTATCTTTAAAACAGATAAGAAAGTGTGCTTTTCTAGTAACCATCTCTTAGGCTGATCTACATGAGCGTGTGTCCCACGAGCGTCTCGAAAGAGAAGTAGCAGGTGCACACACACAGGCTGGCAACAGTGCCGCCGACTGTTCGCTCGCTCTCAGCACTGGGTCAGGCATCGCACACACACGTTCCACAGAGCACAGGATGCTGGTGTGCATGAGTTTACATTTTATCATAAACGAGAAAAGAGGTTGTTAAAGTATGCCACCGGGACCAACACCACTGACATCACCCAGGAACTTGCCAGAAATGCAAAGTCTCAGGCCCCACTCTAGGCATCCTGAATCAGAAACTCTGGGGGACGGAATCAGCAATCTGTTTTTAAACGAATTTTCCAGAGAACTCAGATGTCCCACAGTTTGAAAACCAATGATATAGAGGCTATTTCTCTAGGAACTTGGACTAGATATATTCAGCAACTAACAGACTCTCTACTTGGTTTCCTGACTGATATGGTATGAGGTAACATGGGAGGAACACTCAAGGTGAAAGCAATCTGGGAAATCACAGCTACCATTTAAAGACTTGGGGCTTCCCAGGCGGCTCAGTGGTAAAGACTCCACCTGCAATGCAGGAGACCCGGTTCTATCCCTGGATCAGGAAGAATCCCTGGAGAAGGAAATGGCTACCCACTCCACTATTCTTGCCTGCAGAATTCCATGGACAGAGGAGCCTGGCAGGATAGTCCATGGGGTCACAAAAAGTCAGACACAATTGAGCAACTAAAACTTTAAAGACTTGAGAGATGCCATGATGATGATAATGAAAAAAAAAAACAAACAGGTAACAGACACAGAATGAAATAACACAATGAAAATATGTATTTAAAATAATATAATATCAGGACTTCACTGGTGGTCCAGTGGTTAAGTCTTCCCCCTTCCACTGCAGGGGGCATGGGTTCGATCCCTGGTTGGTAACTAAGATCCCACGTGCTGCGTGGCATGGCGTGACCAAAAAATAATAAAATATAGAATATAGAAAAATGGCTTAAGAAGATTCTAGTGAAGAAATGAGAAACAGAGATAAAGTTACCAATGCAAAGACAAAAAGCTAAGAAAAGTGAAAGCTAAGCTATCTCTATGAAAAGAGTTAACACAGCAGGCCTGACTGCTATTTTTGGCCTACTTTCAAGGTTGGCCCTTGGACAGCATCTGGGAGGTTGTGGGAACCTGAATTTCGGGAGGGTTCTCACAATTAATTGATAAGAGTGGCTCACTGTGCCTAAACTATATGTACAAATAATAGTTTATGCTAAATATCTGCTTTGATTCCACTATGCGCCCGGTATGGGCTTTCTAAGTGACTGCTGCTGCTGCTACTAAGTCGCTTCAGTCGTGTCCGACTCTGTGCGATCCCAGACGGCAGCCCACCAGGCTCCCCCGTCCCTGGGATTCTCCAAGCAAGAACACTGGAGTGGGTTGCCATTTCCTTCTCCAATGCATGAAAGTGAAAAGGGAAAGTGAAGTTGCTCAGTTGTGTCTGACTCTTCGCGACCCCATGGACTGCAGCCCACCAGGCTCCTAGTCCCCAGTAAAAACCCTAGGTGCTGTGTCTCTAACAAGCTTTCCTGTTGGCAACAGTTGCGATATGCTGTCACAATTCACTGCTAGAAGAATTACCTGCGTCCTGTGACTACTGAAAGAAGACTGGAAGCCTGCACCTGGCTTCCCCAACACTTCACTCCAAGCATCCTTTCCTTTTGCTGATTACACTTTGTATTCTTAAGCCTAAGTACAACTATACACCAAGTCCTGTGAGTTCTCTCAACCAATTACCAAACCTGAGGGTGGCCTTGAGGAGTTCCAATGCACTCTTACTTCAATTCAGAGTTCTCTGACAGTCACGTAACGGTTAAAAACACTGACCAGACCAACAAATCTGCCATGTTTATGCTATTCTTACTGGATCCATTAATAATATAAAAGATTTTAGTACTATTTCATCTTCATTTTCTTATTCTTTGTAATACAGCCAGTAAGTGTAACTTAAATCACACGCTCAGTCCTTGACCCACGAAGGGCAGGGCACCTACACTGACAGTCAGTGCATTAAGGGAAAGTGGTGTGCTGTCACCAACGAAGGACCACCACCCAAATCAGGCGCTTTGGCACATGCCAAATCTACTTCAAGGACACTGGGAAAGCACTTCAAGGAGGACAGTCATGACCTCTCACAGTTCGAACTAAGTTACAGAGAGCCCTAAGTAACTTCTAATTGTTAGTTTACACGTTAAGATATAAAAACATAAAAAAACAATATGGTTTCAAACGTGAACCCAGAATAAAAAGTCACAGAGTCTACAGACTGAAGGGATAACTTGCCACCAGATTACTTCTCACCAAGACAACTCTATACAGCATGCCACAAAGTGAGCAGGAGTTTTTCATATTTAATTCAGTGGTCGGCAACTCTAGGAAAGCTGGGTGATATCTAACAAATCTTTTCTTTATATCATTTAAAGACCACGGAGAAATGTTTTAAATAGTAGAGCTAGGCATAAATGAAGAGAAAGTGATATATTACTAACCCTGCTATGTATCAATATTGTCAATAAGGGAGTAATTCTCAGGCACAAAAATGATCCTTAAAACTTTCCTATTTGGTAGCAGTGGTGGTGGCATGGCACACGGGGACCCGAGTTTGTAAAAATGAAATTTCAAGCAGCAGTAACGGCAGCTGGAGAGTGACTGGGATCGCATCACTGGCCTCCAGGATTCCCAAGCCTCTGTTTCCAGGTGGCAACAAACCTTTCACTCGGCGCCCACTGAACCTGCCTGAGCAGGCTGGACTGAAGAAGTCACTGGCAGTACAACCAGGGAAGTCCAGAGGGTTTCATGTGCACACTTCAAGATGCAAATAGAGCTAGATATTGTGTGTATTCCTGGTAAAGCTGACATGGGAACTGCAGATTCTCTGTGCCACATATATCAGAAACTTAAGGTGAAAAACCATTTATTGAGTTTTACTATTTACTGAAGATCAATTATCTTATATTTTCCCAATGCACTGCAGTTTACAATGCCTTTTAAAATATATATTCTTGCATCACACACACACAAACTTTCCTATTTGGGTAAAATAATAGCCTTGGGATATGCACAATGATTCAGGAACAAGGGGATCTAGTATGAAATAACAGAGAAGGCAATGGCACCCCACTCCAGGACTCTTGCCTGGAAAATCCCATGGACGGAGGAGCCTGGTGGGCTGCAGTCCATGAGGTCGCTAAGAGTCGGACACGACTGAGTGACTTCCCTTTCACTTTTCACTTTCATGCATTGGAGAAACCAATGGCAACCCACTCCAGTGTTCTTGTCTGGAGAATCCCAGGGACGGGGGAGCCTGGTGGGCTGCTGTCTATGGGGTCGCACAGAGTTGGACACGACTGAAGCGACTTAGCAGCAGCAGTATGAAATAAGGAAAAACACTAAAATACTAGAATTTGGTGGCACATGAGGAATTAAAGTCATCAAAAACACAATCACTACGTAAAGCATAATGGTGTAACAAGGGTCTGCCCTTAACACTGTGACATCACGTGAAACTGTTCACAACCCTGACTTTACTTATTCATATTCTCAACAGCCTTACTTTAGCCCTGTACTGATTTTATCCCTCACTGCTGTCTCTAACTCACAGAAGGTAATATTTTGCTCTAGATTACTCCAGTGGATACAACTAGCAAACAGCAACGTTCTGCTCGTTAGACTTTGGAATAACAGTATGTAAACTCAGTCAACAGAAAATTAGTTCAATGAGTGTCAGATTTTGAAAGCACAAGTAGGTAAACAAAGATGCTGTAAACAATGGATGAAGACTACTTTATATATAGGGATAATTATCCTGAAAGTCACAAAAGTGTTTCTGGAAAAGAAAAAGAAAAAAAAAAAGTGTTTCTGCAGGTCTCTGAAGACCCTGCAATTAAAGACGGAACTTTTAGAGATCTATAGATATGCCTATATACATGTGTATCTATTTAGATATATACAGACATACACACAGTGAAGCTTGTGCTTCCAAGAGATCTAAAAAATACGAATTTCTATTGTGGCATGGTTTTCATAAAGATTACCTAATTAAAATGGGAGAAAGGGAGAGAACAAGAAAACCTGAGTTAAATCAGATTTAACCAGATATGGAAATATTTACTACCTAGATATTATTCAATATTATAACAAAATAATACATTTGACAACACATCTTTTAAAAGCACTTTCATTTCCATCAAAAAACAAAACCTCTTAGGCAAATGTCAGCTTCCTTGATGCCTCAGACAGTAAAGAATCTGCCTGCAATGCAGGAAACCTGGGTTCGATCCCTGGGTTGAAAAGATCCCTTAGAGAAGGAAATGGCTACCCACTCCAGTATTCTGGCCTGGAAAATTCCACTGATAGAGGAACCTGGCGGGTTACAGTCCACGGGGTCACAAAGAGTCAGACATGAGTTGGGTGACTAATGCCTTCACTTTCTTTATGTAGGCAAACAGGAAAATTACTATTACCCACTGGTTTAATAAAGCAAACAGAGGCAGAACTTTAAGTGGTTTTAAGGTCACAGCTAATCAGAGGCAGGAAAAGAGCTTAAATTCAGATTTTTACTCAATGTCATTCTGTGCTATCAGGTAGTAACAATCTATCACCATTTAAAAATTTACCTATAACTAAAATACAAATTAAAATACTCATTTAGGAGTCACCGTCAAAAATGGTTAAAAGAAAAATTATAACAACCATTCTAAATACACACACACACACAGGTAAAGACTTAAAAGGATATAATAAAATGTTAATAGCAGTTACCTCTACAATGTCTGAATTATGAGTAATCTTTTTTCTGTCTGCTGCTGCTGCTGCTAAGTCACTTCAGTTGTGTCCGACTCTGTGTGACCCCAAAGACGGCAGGCCACCAGGTTCCCCCGTCCCTGGGATTCTCCAGTAAGAACACTGGAGTGGGGTGCCGTTTCCTTCTCCAATGCGTGAAAGTGAAAAGTGAAAGGGAAGTCGCTCGGTCGCATCCGCCTCTTCGCGACCCCGTGGACTGCAGCCTCCAGGCTCCTCTGTCCTACTGGAGTGGGGTGCCATCGCCTTCTCCTTTTTTCTGTCTACTTTTCTAAATTTTCTATAATGAGTTTTTTATAATAACGAGAAACCAAGTGAAATGTTTATTTTATTATAGCTATAAATACTAAATTTTAGTATTTAATGTATACTTTAAGGTTTATAAATACTAAATTTTAGTATCTAATGCATACTTTAAGGTTATCAATTATGCATTTTCTTGTCAATACTGTACTTTCTTAAAAAAAATTAAATTAGATTCTAAGGAAATGAAATTCTTCCTGTATTTTAAATGAATCCCCCATTAATTATATAGGGTCTTTGGGAGAATGGCATTGAAACATGTATATTATCACATGTGAAACGAATCACCAGTCCAGGTTCAATGCATGATACAGGGTACTGGGGCTGGTGCACTGGGATGACCCAGAGGGACGGGATGGGAGGGGGAGGGAGGGGGGAGGGGGGTTCGGGATGGGGAACAGATGTAACACCCATGGTGGATTCATGTTAATGTATAGCAAAACCAATACAGTATTGTAAAGTAAAAAAAAAAAAGAAAGAAATCTATAAGGCCTAACACTCTATCTCCAAGTACAATGTAAAATCATCTTAAGGTGCAATGTGATAAACTGATCTGATAGTGAAATTCAATTAGTTATTTCACTGGCTTTCACCTTTTCATACTTATATGACAAGAATATCTTTAAAAATATAATGTGACTATTGCTCACTATTTTAACTAAATATTAAGTGATTTAGTTGAAAATGACTTGAATTTTCACCTCAACTTGGTTTTTAACTTTGCCAAAATCTCCCTATTTACTGCATAACCTACTGTCATTAACCCTATTGTCAAAAGGCCGTATTGTCATTATCCTGGTTATCAAAAGAAAGTAATTACACTTCTTCCACAAAGATTAAAATGCTATATTTGGTTAACCAGAGAACAGGCAATGTATAAATACTTCTGTATTTATTCTTGCATCTCAGATTTAAGTGGGCACGAAGGTTTATCAATACAGTCACTATCATCAAGAATAGGGTCAAATTAAGTTTACAACAATCTTTTAGACAATACTGAAATACCAAGACATTATTTAAGAGTTCCAGTCAAAAAGTTTAAGGCCGGATGTTAGAAAAAGGCACAAAATGTACTGAGTATCTAGAAGTGACTCACTTTTCCCAAAAGTTCCCCAGAACCTAAGTTTTAGAGTACCCTCAAGTAATACAGCCATTCAGTACCATACAGTTCAGCCCTCAGTCGTGTCTGACTCTTTGCAGCCCCAGAGACTGCAGCACGCCAGGCCTCCCTGTCCATCACCAACTCCCAGAGCTTGCTCAAACTCATGTCCATTGAGTCGGTGATGCCATCCAACCATCTCATCCTCTGTCAGCTATTCAAATTATTACCAAAAAATGCAAACCTTCTATTAACTATCATCAGCATAAAATCCTAACATTTATGACGCTAACCTAAATGCTTCCATAGTCTCAATGAGATAACGTAAAAGAAGGTACAAGTAAATAGAGGAATAAATACATAAAGGAATGAAACTCTTAATGACAACCTGACCTTTTGTCTAACTCACAAACTTAATATTATCAGCTCCAATCCCACGAATAGAAGGCCCTAAACTGATAATTTCTTCAACAGGCATGCGGCATAAATTTTGATGCACCATTTCTGTGGTTTCTGGAATCTTGACTTACTGATTTCTTTTTAGTGTATAAGATATTTTCTTTTAAAGAACTTATTAGTCTCCTCTTTCAGCCAAAGTGGAGTAACAAGCAACCAGATTCACTCTCCAGCCTAAAACAAAAAACAAAATTCTTCAAACACACTGCTTTCAAGTCACTGAACCTCAGGCCAAAAAGGACAGAGATTCTTCAAAAGACAGAAAACAAATAAGGTGAGTAAAAGTTTCCCTGGTGGCTCAGACGGCAGAATGTGCCTGCAATGCAGGAGACCTCAGTTCAATCCCTGGGCTGGGAAGATACCCTGGAGAAGGTTACAGCTACCCACTCCAGTATTCTGGCCTGGATCACAAGAGTCAGCACGACTGAGCGACTTTCACTTTTTTCCTTTACTGACCTGAGAGCTAGCAGGCCACGGAACAACGAAAGGGAACTGAGGCAAAAGTCTAAGACATCTTTGAAGAAGCAGAGATAAGAGTCTAGGGAGGCCAAAGTAGCCAGAATTCATACAACAGACTACCAGGAAGGAGAGTGCTGCACAGAAAGAGAATCCTGGAGAAGGGCAAAGAGTTGCCCTCAACAATTCAGCAGAGGACCAGCACATGCATGGGAGGAAATCAACCAAGGCCATGCAAAGAACCACCAGAAAGGATTAAATGGAACAGTGCCTGGTTATTTTGGCAACATGAAGCCAAAAAAAGTGTCTGTTCCTGCCAGTCAAACTAAAAAGACTCATAATTTATGGGACACTGGGTAGTGTACCCAGGAAGGTCTTATCTTAGTAGCAGAAAATAATTAAACAGCCCTTGTCTGAGCTCCTGACCTGCCTAACAAATTTTAAAAGTAAGATCCCAAAAGATCAAACTGTATCCAAGTAACTTTACATCGTAAGAAAAAGTCCAGGAAGATTTATAGAACTGTAGAAATATTTAGTACCCAAAATGGCAGAAGTCACAATATCTGGCATCCGATCAAAGATTAAAAGGCGTAAGAGGTAGGAAAACATGATCCACAGTGAGAATAACCAATCACTCAAAACTGATCCAGAACTGTCACAAATGTTAGAATTAGCACCTAAGGACATCAATTACTTGTAAGTGTATTCCATACGTTCAAAAAGTCAAACAAAAACAATAGAAACTATTTTTAAAGGACTCAAATTTCTAAATATGAAAACTACAAATCTGAGGTTAAAAAACACTAGATGAGGAAAAGATCAGTGAACTTGAAGACACAGTAATAGAAATTATTCAAAATATACAGAAAGAAGAACCCCCATCTCTCTACAAAAAATGAGAGGAGCATGAGGAAGGTGCCGCACAACTTTCAAAAGTCTAACAAACATGTTGCTGGAGTCCCTAAGGAAAGAGAAAAAAATAAAGAATTTTTCAAGAAATTATAGCCAAAGTGTTTCCAAACTAGACAAAAACTATTAATGTAGGTAGGGATCCAAGAATGGCAACCCACTCCAGCACTCTTGCCTGGAAAATCCCATGGACGGAGGAGCCTGGTAGGCTGCAGCCCACAGGGTCGCGAAGAGTCGGATACGACTCAGCGACTTCACTTTCACTTTTCACTTTCACGCATTGGAGAAGGAAATGGCAACCCACTCCAGTGTTCTTGCCTGGAGAATCCCAGGGACGGGAGAGCCTGGTGGGCTGCCATCTCTGGGGTCGCACAGAGTCGGACACGACTGAAGTGACTTAGCAGCAGCAGGGATCCAAGAAGTTCAACAAATCCCAAGTAAAAGTAAGTAACGCTATCAACAAACTCAACCTGAACCCAACACAAAGAAAATATACATTCTCTTCAAACGTGCACAAAACATTTACCAAGAATATATTCTGAGTCACAATTAAGGACCAGATAAGTTTGAAGGCATTTAGGTTACACAAAGTATGACCAAAATGGAATTAATTTAAAAACCAATAACAGAAAAATCTCTGAAAAGTCTACAAACATTTGGAAATTTAGTAACACATGTCAAAATAACCCATGAGTAAATGAAGAAATAAAATGGAAAATTAAAAAGTATTCTGAACAGAATGAAAACAAAAATACAGCGCAGTGCAAAGTGTGGGACATTGCTAAAGCAGCACCTAGGCGTGTATTCATAGCACTAAACGTGCATAAAAAAGGGACTTTTCAAAGCAATGGCCTTCAACTTGTACCTTAAGAAACTAGGAAGAAAACAACAAATTAAACCGGAAGTAGAAGATATAAAAATTAACATGAATATTAATGAAAATAGAAAAATAGAGAAAATCAAGAAACAAAATCTGACTTCTTGAGATCAACAAAATTGCTAATCTAGACAAATGGATCATGAAAAAAAGAGGAAAGATGCAAGTTACCATTATCAGGAATAAAGGAAGTGATATCACTACAGAGCGTACAAATATTAAAAGGATAATAAAGGAATATTACGATCAATTTCATGCCAATAAATTCAACAATTTAGAGAAAATGGACAAATCCCTTGAAAGAAACTACAACAGCAGCACATTCAGTAAGAAACGAAAACTGAAACAGACGATCTATTTTAAAAATTGAATCTGCAGTGTAAAACTTTCTCACAAAGAAAACCATACCCAAAAAGCTTCACTGGTGAAGTCTATGAAACATTTAAAACAGACATGATAATCTACAGAAAAAAACCCATGGAACTAACTAATACTTGGCGGTTTTAGCAAGATCACAGGGTTCATAATCAACATAGCTAAATCAACTGTATTCCCATATACAAAACAATCAGAAATTAAAATTTCAAGATGATACCATTTACAGTTGAATAAAAAATTGGGGGATAATTCTGGCAGTACTCTGAGAGTACTACCTGACGTATCATGATTCCCTTACACAAGGAGTTTTCAAACTGTGAGTCAAACCCTCTTAACAGACTGTGAATGGAATCTGGTGGGTCCTCAGTAGCAGTTTTTAAAAATGAAGTAGAAAAAAAAAAAAAAGAAGTAGAAAAGATAAGAAAATACCAGAGTAAAATAAACATGGCATAATTATTACTTTGTGAAACGTGTGTTTCCATTGTTTATGTGTGTATATATGGGGCTGTTACACAAAATGTGTGTTCAAAAAAAGTTTGAAAAACTTTTATACTGTATTATAATACCCCTGGAACCATTTTTTTTCCTTATGAAAACCCCACCAAGATGCTTGGCTGAGGGTTAGGCCAAAGTAAAAGATGAGCACTCCAACTGCGAGTACTGGCCCTAAAGCAAGGAACTGGAGAGGTGTGGGTACTGGAAAGTGTATTCTAATCAAATATTCAGAAGCAAGAATCAGGCAGGAATAGCCTCTGTGCTCCAGCCATGCCAGGCTTTCACCACTTCCAGTTCTCCCAGCACAGAGGGCCTCTGGCCGCAGAGCATCCCACCTTCTAGTTTTCCATCTGGAAACTCCTATTCATTTGACAAAGTTCTGCTCAAATATAAAGGCTTTTCTGAGTTTCCAGACAATGTTCTGTATGGGTCTTACCTTTTGTTGGTCAGAGCACACAGATTCTCCCATCAGTGTTTTTACTCTACTCACTTCATGATGTATCTTTCCACCATCCCTCCACCTACCTGTGAACCACTCATATTTAAAGAAAGCGGCTAAAGACTTGCAGTTTCCCATCTAGCCTGTAAGGCGATCAGTAGTCATCACTCCCATTCCCACAAGAAAAAAAACAAACTGAATAGCAGCAGGCTTCTTAGATGTATTAGAGAACTGAGGTTACAGAACCAACCACTGCCCCCAAAATTGGAGACAAACAGGCAAATACAGAAAACCACAATTTATCAGAGAAGCAGGAGCGCAGGAAAAGGAACCCCTGCTGGAACGAGTCAGGTGTCGGCGATGAAGTGCTGGAGGCTCACTGTGGACATTGTGAGTTAAAAACTCCAAGGGGACTCAGTATTCAGGGAGCCCCCACACTTCAGGCACTCGAAATGAGGACTCACAAAGGAATGAGGTTCTCACAGCGAATATCAGAGAAAAATCTCCCTGATGCTCTGGCAGGGAGAGAGAGAACTTTTTTACCCGTTTTGAAACATGGCCAAAGCAGTCTATTCTTCTTAACAAAACTTGCCCTCAAGAGAAACAATCAGAGCCTAATCTGTTGGGGTTTTACTAGAGCCTAACTGACCTGGCTCGGAGAAGGCAATGGCACCCCACTCCAGTACTCTTGCCTGGAAAATCCCATGGGCAGAGGAGCCTGGTGGGCTGCAGTCCATGGGGTCGCTAAGAGTCAGACACGACTGAGCGACTTCACTTTCACTTTCACGCATTGGAGAAGGAAATGGCAACCCACTCCAGTGTTTTTGCCTGGAGAATCCCAGAGACGGCGGAGCCTGGTGGGCTGCCAACTATGGTGTTGCACAGAGTCAGACACGACTGAAGTGACTTGGCTAGTTAGCTAACTGACCTGGCTAAGTAAAATACCCAACTCCAGCCCCCTCAAGCCTTCCAGTCTCATCTAAGGAGAAGCACCTGAGAAGGTCATAGCCAAGGGACACCAGTGCACCAAAGAATGAGACCTGATTACAGGGCTATGGAACGCATCCCCTCCCCCCACACCTTGGCTGATATCCGGAGAACTCCTGCATAGTAACAGCGGATTACAAATGAAAGAACTGCATGTATCAGACTCACTTAAGAAATCTCTAGGAAAACCCGAAGACAAAAGCAAGGACACCAAAGAAAATTTTAGCCTGACATCTACAGCTATACCAACAGTAAACAAAGCTTAGCTTTCATACAATAAACATAAACCCACCTATTAAAAGCCTCAGTTCCTTTTACCCAGTACATCATGTCCAGCCTTTAATAAAAATTACAAAGCACGCTAACCGGGTTTGAAGAAAGAGACCACGTATCAGAACCAGACTCAGCTGCGGCAGATGCTGGAATTATAGCACAGGGACTTTAAAGTAAATGGCAGGTATCAGCGCAATTTCTCTTAATACTGCAGCATACAAATATTGCCTTTTTAGTTTTCAAACTAAAAACCATTATCACTTGCCCAGAAATCTGAAACTGAAAAAGTAACTGTCCATCCTTTGTAATAATGACAATAAATTATTTTATCCTTGAAGTATGAGGGGGGAAAAAAAGGATTAGGTATAGAATACTAGAACCCAGCAGCAAACTTCCCTTCTCTTTTCCTGTTTCCTTTTTCCTCTACCCGTTTCCCTATTTCTTCTACTCCCTCTATCGCTAGGTAGAGAAAGAACAAGCAAAGGAAGAGAAAATGGCTGAGAGGGGCATGCATGGTAAGATTAACCATCCACTGATTCACATATTTGACCTAAAGCTGATAACAGACAGGAACTGAATAGGAACGGGGTTCACAATCTAAGATGAAGTCTAGTGGAGGCGTCAGTTAAACAAGTGAGCAATTATAGCATGTAAATAACTACTGTGGCCACGTTCTGTATAAAGAGAGATAAATCAGTCTTAGGGTATCAGGGAAGGTGGTCAAGGAAAAGGAATCAAGATGTTCAGACAGTCTGAAATGAGAAATACACTCTGGAGAACTGGAGTGCAAGGGGAAATGTGGCAATACAGAAGCTGTAATTATAAATGATCATACTGAGAAGCGTTCTGACCACCAACAGACAAGCAGGACCTGACAGCAGCAGAACCATTACAAAATTTTGTGCGTAGGACTGACATAATCTGATGTAGGTCTTAGATCACTGTGGCTGCCATGTGGAAAACGGAAGAACTAGAAGAACACAACACAGAATTGAGAGACCATTCAGTTCAGTTCAGTCGTTCACTTGTGTCTGACTCTTTGTGACCCCATGGACTGCAGCACTCCAGGCCTCCCTGTCCATCACCAACTCCTGGAGTTTATTCAAACTCATGTCCATTGTGTCAGTGATGCCATCCAACCATCTCATCCTCTGTCGTCTCCTTCTCCTCCTGCCCTCAATCTTTCCCAGCATCAGGGTCTTTTCAAATGAGTCAGTTCAGGTTGCCAAAGTACTGGAGTTTCGGCTTCAACATCAGTCCTTCCAATGAATATTCAGAACTGATTTCCTTTAGGATGGACTAGTTGGATCTCCGTGCAGTCCAAGGGACTCTCAAGAGTCTTTTCCAACACCACAGTTCAAAAGCATCCATTCTTCAGCACTCAGCTTTCTTTATATAGTTCAACTCTCACATCCATACATGACTACTGGAAAAACCATAGCCTTGACTAGATGGACCTTTGTTGGCAAAATAATGTCTCTGCTTTTTAATATGCTGTCTTAGGTTGGTCATAACTTTTCTTCCAAGAAGCAAGCATTTTTAAATTTTATGGCTGTAGCCACCATCTGCACTGATTTTGGAGCCCCCAAAAATAAAGTCGCTCACTGTTTCCACTGTTTCCCCAACTATTTGCCATGAAGTGATGGGACCAAATGCCATGATCTTAGTTTTCTGAATGTTGAGCTTTAAAGCTAACCTCTTCACTCTCCTCTTTCACTTTCATCAAGAGGCTCTTCAGTTTTCCACTTTCTACCATAAGTGTGGTGTCATCTGCATATCTGAGGTGACTGATTATTTCTCCCAGCAATCTTGATTCCAGCTTGTGCTTCACCCAGCCTGGCATTTCTCATGATGTACTCTGCATATAAGTTAAATAAGCAGGGTGACAATAAACAGCCTTGACGTACCTCTTTCCCGATTTGGAACCAGTCTGTCGTTCCATGTCCAGCTCTAACTGTTGCTTCTTGACCTGCATACAGATTTCTCAGAAGGCAGAACAGGTGATCTGGTATTCTCATCTCTTTAAGAATTTTCCACAGTTTGTTGTGATCCACACAGTTAAAGGCTCTGGAGTAGTCAATAAAGCAGAAGTGAATGTTTTTCTGGAATGCTTTTGCTTTTTCGATTATCCAGCAGATGTTGGCAATTTGATCTCTGGTTCCTCTGCCTTTTCTAAAACTGCCTTTTCTAAAACCAGCTTGAACATCTGGAACTTCACAGTTCACGTACTGTTGAAGCCTGGCTTGGAGAATTTTGAGCAATACTTTGCTAGCGTGTGAGATAAGTGCAACTGTGCGGTAGTTTGAGCACTCTTTGGCATTGCCTTTCTTTAGGATTGGAATGAAAACTGACCTGTTCCAATCCTGTGGCCACTGCTGAGTTTTCCAAATTTCCTGGCATGTTGAGTGCAGCACTTTCACAGCATCATCTTTCAGGATTTGAAATAGCTCAACATCCTATCACCTCCACCAGCTTTGTTTGTAGTGGCCCTAAGTGGGCCCTAAGGCCCACTTGACTTCACATTCCAGGATGTCTGGCCTTAGATGAGATATCATACCATCGTGATTATCTGGGTCGTGAAGATCTTTTTTGTATAGTTCTTCTGTATTCTTGCCACCTCTTCTTAATATCTTCTGCTTCTGTTAGGTCCATACCATTTCTGTCCTTTACTGTGCCCATCTTTGTGTGAAACGTTCCCTTGGTATCTCTAATTTTCCTGAAGAGATCTCTAGTCATTCCCATTCTGTTGTTTTCCTCTATTTCTTTGCATTGAAAACTGAGAAAGGCTTTCTTATCTCTCCTTGCTATTCTTTGGAACTCTGCATTTGAATGGGTATATCTTTCCTTTTCTCCTTTGCCTTTGCTTCTCTTCTTTTCACAGCTATTTGTAAGGCCTCCTCAGATAACCATTTTGCCTTTTCGAATTTCTTTTTTCTTAGGGATGGTCTTGATCCCTGTCTCCTGTACAATGTCACAAAACTCTGTCCATAGTTCTTCAGGCACTCTATCATGTCTAATCCCTTGAATCTATTTGTCACTTCCACTGTATAATCATAAGGGATTTGATTTAGGTCATACCTGAATGGTCCAGTGGTTTTCCCTAGTTTCTTCAATGTAAGTCTGAATTTGGCAATAAAGAGTTCATGATCTGAGCCACAGTCAGCTCCCAGTCTTGTTTTTGCCGACTGTATAGAGCTTCTCCATCTTTCGCTGCAAAGAATATAATCAATCTGATTTCGGCATTGACCATCTGGTGATGTCCATGTGTAGAGTCTTCTCTTGTGTTGCTGGAAAAAGGTGTTTGCTATGACCAGTGCGTTCTCTTGGGAAAACTCTATTATCCTTTGCCCTGCTTCATTCTGTACTCCAAGGCCAAATTTGCCTGTTACTCCAGGTATTTCTTGCCATAATCTGGAACGAAATATAAGGTAGATAGAGAAAGAAGGACTGACTGGAAACATCACTGCTAATTCCCATTTCATAAGAATAGATCTGATCCTGGGCCAGTAAACTAAGAAAACTGAACTAGAGAGATATCCAGACTGCAGGAGAAGTTGTAGAAGAAAAGAGGAGCAGAAGAGAAAATTTCAGATGAGGATATAAGTGAAGAGAACAACTCTATATTTACCATCCTGCATGATATTAGAAACAACTAGTATTCATGATGGTATACGGGAAAAGGTTTACTTAGTTTTATTCTTGTATTTGCCCTAAAGTGATGAAAACACATCATGTCAAGCAAATAAATCAGCAAACTAGTAAAATGTATCTTTATTCTCTACCTAGTGATTCAACTAGCAGCTAGTATTTTCATTAAGAACTATTAAATGAGCCGGACAAAATGAAATCATACTCTGATTGAATTCTTGGTCTCAAAGAATTTACTCCTTTTTCCATCACAGACATTAATACATGAATTCATCATGTGCTTTATGAAAATACAGAAGTACACAAAAGTACACACAGTTTTTCTTCATTTCTTTTCTCACATCCCTCATCAACAAGACTACTGTCTTCTATTCATACGACCCTTCCAGTCCCCTTACTCTGCATTTACAAGGATACATGTACAATACCACATACTTTTATTCCCAAAGTATGTGTAAAATTAGCTTTTAGCTACACAATCTATGAATATCTTATCCTTGTATAAACAATAAAACTTTAAAAGAGAGTTCTAAATTACCATACACAATCCCAAACCACTTCCCACTGGTAATCACTTTTATCATTCAGGGATATGTCTTTCCAGATTTTTTCCCAGAATTTTCCATTTATATACATGTCTATGTGTCCATATATAGGATCTCTGTGAATATATTTTTCATAATTGGTACTATATTTAACACATTGCCTTTCAAATATGTTTCTTTCACAGAAAAAATATATTGGAGATCTTTCTAATCAGTAAATACTATCAAATTACTTTTGTGATATAATCATTGTAGGAATTTACGATGGTTCAACTTTTCTACTAATGATATAAGTGGTGTCCACTTTTTCAATATCACAAACAGGCTGCAATAGACATAATTAGAACATGCTTCCTCGTGCACCTGTACAAGTGGTGCTCTAGGGCAAATGTCAGAAAGGACGATGCAGAACTGGTACTTTAAGAGATAATGGAAATTCTTCAAGAATTTCTAAAACTTAATTCTGTTGCCGTGAAGATCAATACATAATGGAAAAAGATTATTATTTACAGCCAAGTATTCTAGTCTAGGGGGCTTCCCAGGTGGCACTAGTGGTAAAGAACCTGCCTGCCAATGTCTCTGATGTAAGAGACAGGGGTTTGATCCCTAGTCCATCAGGATCCCCAGGAAGAGGGCATGGCAACTCACTCCAGTATTCTGGCCTGGAGAATCCAATGCACAGAGGAGCCTGGTGGGCTACAGTCCGTCCATAAGGTGGCAAAGAGTCAGACATGACTGAGCAACTAACACTTTCACACTGTCCCATTCTATTTTTGACCAAAGCTTTTCTAGTAGTACTGCAGGAGTCTCACAACCTGGCACCCTGAACACAAATCACCTTTAATTTCCTCACCAGTTATTAGCAATTATGTATCTTAATGGTCTTGGGAAAAACATGGATTCAGTGTGATGGTAAATGTCAAAATTTTAAAAACATGCATATCCAACAACCCCAAGAATATACACCAAAGTTTATCCAACAGATATACTTGTATATGTGTCAGGTAACATGTTCAAAGGTATCTGTCACAGATGCAAGTCAGTAGATCTGGCTAAATCTCTAACTTAATTCAAACTGGTGATAAGTTAATGACCTTGGAAGGATATTCAATATAGGCCTTACTTTAAATAATTAATAAACTCAAAGTTCAGAAGCTATGAAAGGAAATATCGATAAATTTAGCAATAAAAAACTACATGACAAACAAAAACTACACAAAGCAAGCAAATCGAAACACAAATGACAAACTCTGAAAGGATTATAATTCGTATCTCTACAAAGAGTTAATCTCTGATTTTAAAGAACACCTAGAAATGAGTCATTTTTAAAAGGACTAACTGCTGAACAGAAAAATGAACATAAGAAGAGACAGTTGACATAAAAACAAATACAAGTAAATGGCCCTTAAGTCATTTATAACAGAAATGCAAATAAAATGACTCCAAGATACCATCTTCCACTAGCAGACTGGCACAAGCTCAGAAATCTGGTAACACACTTGGCTGGTAATGTTTGGGCAAACAAACAATTATGCTGCAGGGGAGAATATAAGTCTGTATAACCTATATGGGGAAAAACCTGCAATAATTATTAAAAAAATGTATATACACCCTTTAAATCAGTAACCCTACTCCTGGAAACTTATCCTATAGATACTCTAGCATAGGTATGAAATTATGTAGAAAGTTACCTCACCTCACAACTGTTTGTAAAAGAAAAAGGTCAACAGCAACCCAAACATCCAAAAATAGGGGAGTGGTTTTAAAAAACTACATCACATCCATAAAACTGACTAGCACAGAGCTGGCAAAAACCAGTGTGGTGCCCCAGGGCTACCTGAGGCTCAAGATGGGAGTCAGCACTGACCGCACATGTGCAGGAAGTAACTTTTCAAGGTGATAAAAACGTTCTGAAACTGGACTGTGGTGACAAAGGCATAACGCTATGCATTTATTTTAAAATCATTGGTTTTTACATTTATAATGGTTTAATTTTTTGATGTAAAAATTATACCTCAAAAGAGTGATAAGAGAACACATGAATGAGGGCACTCTCTATGTACTGGTATAGAAACATTTCCTAGATGTGTTAAGCGACAAATCTGAAAAGTGCAGAATAGTAAGTATGACTTAAAAACTGAAGGTAAAATAGAAAGAGAGAGAGAGAGGAATAAGAAGGCAAATCTGTGTTTGTTTTTCTCTGCATAGGAAATACCGGAATGATGATGCATGATAAACACCAGCAGAAAGAAGGAAATTCAAAAAAATGGAGGGAAAAGATGGAATGTAAGCTTTCTCTTACTATATTACTTTATGTATTTTTAAAACCTTATTGGCCATATAAGTGTTTTAACCTTTAGGAAAATTAAATGAAAAAAAATAGGTATTTGAACTGCAACAATATATCTGCAAATAAGTTATAAGCTTCTGTATTTCATTACATATTATATGTGACACAGTTTTGCAGTCATCCTGATTGTCCCCAAGAGTCTGACTTTGTGAAGTATTTGTAGACATATGCCTACAGAAACCTCATATCCGTAATATTCTGGGAATAGTTCCAAACACTGATTTCCAAAGCTGTTGATTTATGTATCAACAAAGGCTCTTGAAAATTCCAAACTTCCCAGGTTATATCTACAGTGACATCTAGAAGAAACAAACCAAAAATTCCTTTTTTAAAATCACATGACCCAGTTTGATATTGAGGAGGTCAATTCATCAAGGATACCTATAAAACCTCAATTCTGACTTCTTACACTTTACTGAGCAAGATAAATGAATATACCAATTTGTAGGTAACAGTAACACAACAGGTATAAAGTGGACCCAAAGTCTCTGTTGGGCAGAAAAACTGGAAATGAGTCCTCTGGGAATATATATACAAGGAAGAAAAGTTGAAGTGCCAAGAGAAGGTAGTGAGCTCAAATGAAGACAAAGCTTTTGTAAGATTACACAATACACTCCTCATATGTACACAGCTATACCCCTCCTAAGACCTACAGAGCATCTACAAAGACTCCCCTGCTCACTGATCATGTGCCAGGCATTATGCTTTAGTAATATTTTCCAGTAGTCATGTATGGATGTGAGAGTTGGACTGTGAAGAAGGCGGAGCGCCGAAGAATTGATGCTTTTGAACTGTGGTGTTGGAGAAGACTCTTGAGAGTCCCCTGGACTGCAAGGAGATCCAACCAGTCCATTCTGAAGGAGATCAACCCTGGGATTTCTTTGGAAGGAATGATGCTAAAGCTGAAACTCCAGTACTTTGGCCACCTCATGCGAAGAGCTGACTCACTGGAAAAGACCCTGATGCTGGGAGGGATTGGGGGCAGGAGGAGAAGGGGACGACAGAGGATGAGATGGCTGGATGGCATCACTGACTCGATGGACGTGAGTCTGAGTGAACTCCGGGAGTTGGTGATGGACAGGGACACCTGGCGTGCTGCGATTCATGGAGTCGCAAAGAGTCGGACACGACTGAGCAACTGAACAGAACTGAACTGAACTGAATATTATCCCATTTAACCTCATGACAACACTATGACATAAATAGTGTTAGCCTTGGTATCTAGGTACAGTAACTACGGACCAACATTACACAATTCAATGTCAGAGTCAAGGCCAAATAAATAAATAAATAAATATGCAATAACAGAGGATTTCTACTTTTCCTCAGATTTTTATACATTTGAATTACTGATTACTAACAAGCTTTTTGGAAGTGGAAAATTTTACAGTTAATGAAGCAGTACACATTCGATTAAAAAAAATCAAACATTTTAACAATACAAAGTAGACACTAAACATTTTCTATACTCCCACCACCATTAACAACTTGATACAGGTCCTTCCAGACCTTTTCCAAGAAGCATTAACACCTAATGTGCCCACTTCAATAAAACTGCTTAAAAGAAAAAAAAAAAAAACACCATCAATATACCAGTCTATACCCCTTAAGTATAGTAAATCAGTAAGAATTTACTTAAAAAAAAAAAAAGCCAATTCAATAACCTATGAGATAAAATACCTTACTTATCTAAACAGTACCAGTGTAGGCAAAAGCAAACCACTGATGAACTTATGTAAGCCAGCACACAGAATATTCTAAAAGCACAGACACTGAAAAAACAAGGAAAACAAAGAGGAAGGATGAGAGGAAGGCAGGGCCCAATAAAGTCTAGCGCCCAGCACAGCAGCACAGCCAGTTTTGTCTCCGCCTACCTACTCAAGAGCTTATTTTAACATCTATTTCCATGGCAGCCAGGCATTCAGCAAAATTACACACAAAAAAAACTTCTGGGATAAGATTCCTTCTTTCTCCTCCAATAGAAAAGTGCCCCATCTGGCAAATTTAAGCCACATAATCTAGAAGTTTGACTCTGTGTTGTGATGTCAATACATCAGCCTGTAAGACATCTTTAAATAGTTGTTAATTGACTAGGGAGGAGGGTGGAATTATTTACTGATTATCTGCAAACATCACAATCACAACGTTTAAGCAACTATATATCATTTGCCTTCTCATGACAAAATCCAGTAAAACATTGGAAATTCTAAGAAGCAATATATAAACAAGAACTATTTACTGCCATCTAGCAGCCATCCACTGGACTTTTAAATTTGAACCTTAAAAACTCATACAAGCAGATATTAAATTTTAAAATATATGGTAAAATGATATATTGCTTTAGTTAGTGATAGAATATTGGGAGAATTATGATGTGTCAAACAGCAGCATTTAAAAAAAAATACCCCTAGCATTTTGAAACAATGTAAATATTTTTTATCAAAAAATTAATAAGGAAAAATTAAGAGTATTCCTGAAAAATCAAAAGCAAGTGAAGTAAATGACCTGTTTTTCAAGTTGGCAGGATAAGCACATAGGAACAATTATTTCAATCCAATTTAAAATAAGTATTCTGTTCTTATATCCCTAGTGGAATATAGCCTAAGGACAAAAATAACATAAAGGAATCTTAAGTTGCGTTAATTAGTCTTCTTATGACTAGTAAGATGTATTATTTCAAAATGTATACATGTTATACGCAATATATTCTTAAGTTGTTAGGAGTATTTTTAGCATAAAATAAAAAAGATACAAATAGAAAATAAGTCAAAATCAAAACTCTGGGGCTTCCCTGGTGACTCAGTGTTAAAGACTCCACCTGCCAATGCAGAGATGTGGGCTCAATTCCTGGCCCAGGAAAATGCCACATGCTCTGGAGCAACAAAGCCTATGCACCACAACTACTGAGCCTGCGCTCAGCGCCAGGAGTCGCAACCAAGCCCGCACACCCTAGAGCCCACGCTCCACAACAGAAGACGACGCTGCGATGAGAAGCCCACACACCCCACTTGGTCCCAACGGAGGAGCCCCTGTTGGCCACAACGAGAGAAAAAGGCCTGTACAGCAACAGAGACCCAACACAGCCAAAAGTAAATAAATAAAATATATATATTTTTAAATCTCTGTAATTTTTATGGAAATTGAAAATATCAGTAAAAGTCCTCTATTTATTTCTCTTCTTTAAAAACAAACAAAAAACAATCATTTCCTGAGTCTAAGCACTAAAAATATCTAGAAGCAATAACGAAACCAGTACCAAGTAATACCCCTAATATCCCGACTGTGATTTCTAAAAACCATTTCTCGCTTGAAGAAACCAGGGCTTCCTGAAGAAATATCCGATTCCAAGTCTGGGACAAGAAATGTACAAGATAAACCTGAGATTCCTTGTGACAAAAAGTAATGAAGTTATCAAAAGAACATAGGAGTCCATTTGAAGAGACTCCAAACGCCCAAAGATGAGACAATTAAAGTATCACCAACAGCAACCACAACTGATGAAGACACAAATAATACATAAAAACCCATGACACTAAAACAACTAAAACAGATACAAACAAAAAACTTCACTGGTCATTTTAAGAGCTTCCTGTAGCACCAACCCATTATTCTAAACACCAGCAAAGTCAGGGGGGAAATAATCATTTATTCTGCATTTATGTATTGCAGAGTCATTAAATATGCAAATGTAGTAGGAGTAATATAATTAAAAACCTATTTTGTAATCCTTATACAATGAAGCAGACGACAATCACTAGCAGGGGCTAAAATCAGAGTGAAAGTTGACAGGATGTTTATTACAGCCAAATAAGACTGACAACACCTAAAATCACTGACCAATCATAGCATTAGTAACAGTGAATTAATGATATGCAGTAGAAAGAATGCCTCACCTACTATAATGCTCACTAAAAAAGCCTCTGGAACTAATGACCAGCTTACAGTAAAGTTAGGGGTTAAACAAAATCAAAAAGATGCAATGAGCCAAACAAAGAATGAGGGAAAGACTAAATGGCATGGACCCTTCATCAAATGTAAGGCATGAACAGGCAGGAGACTTCACAGAATAAATGACTCGGCTTAAGAGACATAACTTTCAATTGCAACATGAGGACTTTATCTGGAACTTAATGCAAACAATCCAACTGTGAAAAACATTTTGGAGACAGAAATATCTAAACATTTCTAACTATAGGATATCATTGCTGCTGCTGTTGCTACGTTGCTTCAGTCATGTCCTACTCTGCGACCCCATACAGGGCAGCCTACCAGGCTCCCGGTCCCTGGGATTCTCCAGGCAAGAACATTGGAGTGGGTTGCCATTTCCTTCTCCAATGTATGAAAGCGAAAAGTGAAAGGGAAGTCGCTCAGTCGTGTCCGAAAGTGGAGTCGCTCAGCCGTGTCCAACTCTTAGCAACCCCATGGGCTGCAGCCCACCAGGCTCCTCCGTCCATGGGATTTTCCAGGCGAGAGTACTGGAGTGGAGAACCACTGCCTTCTCCGATAGGATATCATTAGGAAACTGTTAACATTATTAGTTGTGACAATGGCATTGTACCTATGTTTTGGATAAAGATATCTGTGAAATAATACTTGGAATTTGCTTTAAAATCCTACATGGTGATGGGGAGGGGAGAGAAGGAGCAGCAGAGTAAAAAGGATAAAACAAGAAAGGCAAAATGTTGACAATGGCTGAAGCTAAGGATGGGAAAATTAACTGAACTTCATTTTAGTATGTTTTAAGTTTCTATAATAAAGTTTTAAAGCTGTGTATCACCAGTGTGCTTGCTACCCTCAAGTGTATTCACCTCTAACAATCTGTTTTTATTAGAGTCCCTAGATTTTAATATCATTCAACTTTCCAAAAATTAAAAATACTGTATTTCAAATAACATATTTATATGAATCCAAATGCCAATTACTACATCATATTAAACATGCATGTAAATTACTATCTGCATTATAGTCACTGTGCCTATCCACTGGACTGGTTAAATATTTGTTTAGCAGATTTGTGCTTAGGTAATATACTGCTTCACTAATGTAAGATCTTCATTGTGCTTAATTAGGACCCCATATTTGTTTCATCAACACTTAATTCAGCTAATATGCAATCAAGGCAATTTAAGTTGTAACTGGATGGGCATGGAGATGGGGAACCAAACCACATTGTTCATACTTACCATGAAAGCTGGCTTTGATCCATACACAGAGGCATTTCATTCATTAAAAACTGCAGTCTTGTAAGTCTCTCATTGTACATCTTAAAGTTTGAACTTAATCCAAGTTTATATATGTATAAAAAGCTTTTAGTGTTTTTCTAGGGGACAAACTGTGTTTTTAAAATTTCCAAAAGTTTAATATCCTAATAACGATAACAAATCCTGAGAGTTCAGTCTCGTCAAAATTTAACATCAGACACTAATACATCAAGGAGTTATTTTCTCATTTAAAAAAACAAAACAAAATCACTTCTTGCCTATCAGCATTCAACCTTTCATTTGAGGATCCGAATCCTGGCACTGGTGTACAAGTAGAGCAGTTCTCTACAATATAATGGAAAGGAACGCTGGATTATGAGTCAGGAGAGCCAAGTGAGGAGGCAGGTCTACACCAGTTTGAATTCATAATTCTTATCCATGGGTGGTAGGTGCCCAAAGCCTTAGTCTGCAAAGGAGTGTAAGGCTTCTTTTAGGACCAGCAGAAGTCTTTAGAGTCCCTCACAGTTCTTAAATGTATAATGTGTCTGGAACAAATATTATTCTCCCCATTTTACGTAACTGCCAAAGGTCCTGTGACTAGGCGAGGGGCAGCGCCGAATTCAACCCTAACGACTCCATCCCACTACTGCTCCGTCACAAGGGTGGCGAGGTGTGCAACAGCACATCCTGAAACACACGCTTGTGTGCTTCTAATACACCTGTAATGACATCTGGGAATGAAGGGTGGTGCTTGAATTTATCACCTTCATTAAAATGAGGTGCTGATATTTAATTTTTTTAAAGTTAGATAATTTGAATACAGTACCATGTGCTACCGAACTCAAATCATTCATTTATCTACATTTTACAAAACACTATTTGATATATATATATAACAGAAATAGTTGATATATGTAAAATAGAAACCTTGAGAGAATAAATTTACAACTCAGGGCAGACAGAACTTTGTGCAACTTATTTTGTACTGATGAATGTATGAAAATAATTGTCCAGGATTTACTGCCTGTCATTCGAGTGTGATAAGGGCACTGCTAGAACTATGTAGAAGATAACTAGAAGAAAAGGACAGAAGGGCAGAATCAGAGGATCCGCTAATGCTAGAAGAGACAAATGACTGGTTACAACTCAATCTTCAGAAACATTCTAACTTAAATCATACTCAGTCAGCAGCTATGTGCAAAGAAATATGTGATAATGCAACGCAGAGAAAAACCAACTTATTCCTACCACAGAACTGAGAAAATTTCAATTTCTTACTTGAAACATATTTGCAGTAAGACAGTCAGTGGATTTCTCTTTCCATCTATATCTACAAGATGACCTAGCGAGTAATCACACAGGAATGTTTTGTTATGTTTATTTTAGAGCTGTGCTGTGTGGTTAGTTGCTCAGTCGTGTCCAACTCTTTGCAAACCCATGGATCATAGCCCACTAGGCACCGCTGTCCATGGCGATTCTCCAGGCAAGAATACCAGAGTGGGTTGCCATGCTCTCCTCCAGGGGGTCTTCCGAACCCGGGGATTGAACCCAGGTCGCCCACACTGCAGATGGATTCTTTACCAGCTGAGCCACCAGGGAGCCCAAGAATACTGGAGCGGGTAGCCTGCCCCTTCTTCAGGGGGATGTTCCCAACCCAGGAACCGCACGGGGATCTCCTGCACTGCAGGAGGATTCTTTACCAGCCGAACTACCAGGGGAGCCCCTAGAGAAATGTAACTCAAATTTTAACCTGGAGACAGAAATAACAGAGATGACATATCTACCCTTAAAATTCCCTTTGACTTTAGAGAATGGTTTTCTAACAGCCATTTCCACTATCTACTACTCCAGTCTGTGAATCCTGCCTCACAGCACCACAGTTTTGAGAGCTGAAAGACTAAAAGAAAATTTAGGAAATGACAACACTAAACACAGCAATTCTCCAAGTTTAACTTCAAAAAAGAATATGAAGTTGGCACATACAAAACAATCAATCATCAGGAGTTGAGATTTAAAACTACAATTACTCAAGGCCTCTCCATTAATTATTGTCATAACTTTCTTTGAAAAAGGAAGTAGAAAAGCATACTGCTTTAAAAAATGTGTTGTATCTTTCAGACTAAAACAGATTCAAAGCATAAAACAAATTACAGTTAAGCATTCATCTATTTTTTTCAACTCTATGCTATAAATTAACACTATCCTCAACAAGCAAAGGTCTGGAAAAGCTGAATTCTAAGACAAAAGCCTGCCTTTATAAGAGTCAAATGAAAAGTAAACAACAGTAGAGAAGGCTCATTCTCTGGAAAGCCTGTGAGTCACTGACATCCTGTTCTGCTTCCAGAGGCCAAGTGTTAACTCCAGGTTTTCAGACTGGAGTTTACTAAACCCACTCACTGCTTACTGCAGAGACGACCTATCCACAAGTTAAGCATCTACCTAATACATAAGACCAACCAGAAAGCATCAGTTAATATTTCTGAGTGTATTCTATGCATGGTCTGTCTGCAATGGCATATAATTTCCATTTCCATAAAATTCCTTTGTAGCAAACAGTAAATATTAATCTCACTTTATGGAACAGCCTAAAAGGTTAAATAGGTCCTGCTGAACTAAGGAGTCTGTAGTAGGCAGAATAATGGCCTCCCCAAAAATGTCTGTATCCTAATTCCCTGAATCTGTGAAACTGCTGTTAAATAGCAAGAGGGAATTAAGGTTGCAGACAGAATTAAGGTTACTAACCAACTGACATTGAAATGGGAAGATTATCCTGGATTATCTGAATGGGCCCAATGAGATCACAAGGGCCCTAATATAAGTGAAAGAGGGAGGCAGAAGCAGTGTCAAAGCCAGAGAGATTTGAAGATACTAAGCTGCTGGCTTTGAAGACAGAGGAGTGAACACAACCAACAGTATGTGTACAGCCTCCAGAGGCTTGAGAAAGCAAGGAACATTCTCCCCGAGAGACCACGGAAGGAATTCAGTTCACTGAGACCCAGTTCAGATTTCTGACATACAGAACTATAAAATAATAACTCTGTGTTGTTTTAAGCCACTAAATATTTGGTAACTTGTTATAGCAGCAATATGAAATAAATACAGCCTAAATCTGTCACCATTCTGCAGGAATTTGCTGAAGTTTGTGAACAACACAGGTAGTACCAAAATTCAACTTGTATACTCTTACATAATAGTTTCTTGACATCTTAAAAAAAAAAGTACACAGGAATTAATCCTGAATTTTAAAATATTTTTTAAAAATATACCAGCAATTTACAGAACAATAGAATCAAGTCCTAACAAGGAAACAGAGGATATTTCAGACAAGCAAACTAATAACTTAAGGAATGTTACCAAAATTATAGATACTTTTTTTTGGGTGGGCATGAGTAAGGAAAGTGTAGGACACTTTTTTAGCCTAGATAACGTTCCATGCTGTTACATGGCAGGAGAGTTGGGGTCTAAATCCACAGGTCCAAACGATCTTTAAAATTCTCTTCTGCTCTTTTCCTCCCTGGCTGCTTGAAGATCAGCCGCCATCATGAACGACACAGTAACTATCCAGACTAGGAAGTTCATGACCAACCGACTGCTTCAGCGGAAACAAATGGTCATGGATGTTCTTCACCCTGGAAAGGCAACAGTACCTAAAACAGAAATTCGGGAAAAACTGGCCAAAATGTACAAGACCACACCAGATGTCATCTTTGTATTTGGATTCAGAACTCATTTTGGTGGTGGCAAGACAACTGGCTTCGGCATGATTTACGATTCCTTGGATTACGCGAAGAAGAATGAGCCCAAACATAGGCTTGCAAGACATGGCCTGTATGAGAAGAAAAAGACCTCAAGAAAACAGCGAAAGGAACGCAAGAACAGAATGAAGAAAGTCAGGGGGACTGCAAAGGCCAACGTTGGTGCTGGTAAAAAGTGAGCTGGAGATTGGACAACAGAAGGAGTAAAGATTCTGCAGTGACTGTATCTGTGGTGATTGTGCAGATTTTTCATGAAAGAGAAAATAAACTAAGACCTTTTACAAAAAAAAAAAAAAAAAATTCTCTTCTGACTCTATACGCCATAGTGTTTCAATTCAAATTACTCATGAAAATATACCCTGACAATTCATTTTTCTCCTACTTTAAAATATCTTCAAGCCTTGTACTATTTTCCTCTTACTTACAATTTCAAGCTAGAATAGGTTCTCCCAGAAAAACTAAGTCCACTGTAGTTCATTTTAATATATTTTCATATAATTTCTTCTACATTTAAGAGAATAGGATGTTTCCCTAAAATATTTACTATCACAATGCAAATAAGTTTTAGCTTTAAAACTGTTCCTTTCAATGAAAGTAGGTAAACGGTTTCTAAGCTATACTTGCTATTCCATAAGCCCATCAAAAGGTCACGAAATGATAACACCTTTCTAACTCACGCATAACTAGCAGAAAGCAGCATGGTTCCGTTTACTAACAGAAGAACAGATTCTGCCATAACTTTAGTGTGCCCGTGGGCAAATCACTCAACATCTTTGCATCTGCTTCTTCAACCATAAAAAAGGAAAAATGCTGCTGACCTGCCTCAAAGGGACGTTATAAGAAATAACTAATGATTATGAAATTTTACAAATGTAATGTGCCATTTAAAAACCTAACTATAGTGCTTAAAAAAAATACTTTACAAACCACATGTTCTGACTAAGCATCTGCTGGGGTCATTACCTAGAGTGGTCTGTCCCAAAGTAACCTTTCTAATAAACGCTACTAGAGATCCCAAGAACAACATTAGCTTCTTCAGAAACAGGCATATAGCACGGGATGTTCCCTCACTACCTCCCACGGCTTACCTTTTAAGAGCAATCTCATGCAATCAGATTTCACTAACAGCAGCTGTAATAATAATCTATAGAGTTATGAGAGACTATCATAAATGCTACAGAGGACTGGGTCTATTCACCACCTAGTAGTACTAGATATTCAAATAAATTAATAATACCTACTGAAAGAGGAGAGCGAAAAAGTTGGCTTAAAGCTCAACATTCAGAAAACAAAGATCATGGCATCTGGTCCCATCACTTCATGGGAAATAGATGGGGAAACAGTGGAAACAGTGTCAGACTTTATTTTGGGGGGCTCCAAAATCCCTGCAGATGGTGACTGCAGCCATGAAATTAAAAGACGCTTACTCCTTGGAAGGAAAGTTATGACCAACCTAGACAGCATATTCAGAAGCAGAGACATTACTTTGCCGACTACGGTCCGTCTAGTCAAGGCTATGGTTTTTCCTGTGGTCATGTATGGATGTGAGAGTTGGACTGTGAAGAAGGCTGAGCACCGAAGAACTGATGCTTTTGAACTGTGGTGTTGGAGAAGACTCTTGAGAGTCCCTTGGACTGCAAGGAGATCCAACCAGTCCATTCTGAAGGAGATCGGTCCTGGGATTTCTTTGGCAGGAATGATGCTAAAGCTGAAACTCCAAACTCTGGCCACCTCATGCGAAGAGTTGACTCATTGGAAAAGACTGTGATGCTGGGAGGGATTGGGGGCAGGAGGAGAAGGGGACGACAGAGGATGAGATGGCTGGATGGCATCACTGACTTGATGGATGTGAGTCTGAGTGAACTCCGGGAGATGGTGATGGACAGGGAGGCCTGGCATGCTGCGATTCATGGGGTTGCAAAGAGTCGGACACGACTGAGCAACTGAACTGAACTGAACTGAACTGAATACCTGGGCTTCCCAGGTGGCTCAACGTTAAAGAATCCATCTGTCAATGCAAGAGATGCAGGTTCAGTCCCTGAATCAGGAAGACCCTCTGGAGGAGGAAATGGCAAGCCACTCCAGTATTCCTGCCTCGAAAGCCCCTTGGGCAGAGGAGACTGGCAGGCTGTAGTCCATGGGGTCACAATGAGTTGGACACAACTGAGCAACTGAGCACGCATGCACTGAATGTCTACTGAGTGCTGAACACCACTAAGCAAGGCCTATACTTATCTGCCATTAACGTAAAGCTAAAGAAACATGGCATTGCCCTAAGTAAATCATTTGGTAGTAGAGAAAATAGCATACTGAATGCAAATAAAATCTTTCTGAGGGCATCAAAGAAGAATGATATATATCTTTTATAAATTGATATAGAAAGATGTAAAAACAGCCACAGAACAATATGCAAAGTATAAGCCCATTTTTGTAAAATCAAACGTATCAAAAAATATATAAGTTTATACATGCAAGGAAAAAGTTACGGAAGAACATACTCCAAACTTTTAAATCAAGCTACCAACAGGAAGAAGGTAATGACTTTTACTATTCACTGTATACATTATCTTTCTGTAATTTTTTAACATCTACAGCAAACTGCAATTGCTTTTATACTTAAAAATATATATTTAATCTTGCTAGGAACAGGACAGATTAGTTTAGAAAAGTATTTCTCCAAATTGAGGCAAGGCAAAATTAGGTGACTTACTAAGTGTGAAGCCCTCTGACACTGAACAACTTTTTAAAAAAATCACTGAACATAGGGCTGCCCTGGCAGTCCAGTGGTTAGGACTCTGCGTTTTCACTGCAGGAGGCCTGGGTTCAATCCTAGGACCGGGAACTAAGATGCCACAAGCCAAGGGGCCCAGACAAGAAAAAAAGAAATCACTGAACAACTTTCAACAAGGATATTCAGATTAAAAAGAAAAGAAATGGGGCCTTGGATGAGATACACTCAGCAAGATAAAACTGAAAATATAAAAAGCTAAATTTTTTAGAGCTCCCGAATAGGTATAAGCCAAGCTGCCTCATTTAAACTCTGGGAGCAATAGTAGCTCTTTGTCATTGAGCCTGTTCAGTTTTCCTTTTAGTCTCTCGGGTAGACAGACTCAGGCTTGGCAGGGCCCCAGGCCTCGTACACCCCACCCCCACAGCGCGCCGCGCCAGAGCAGCTTCAGGTGACTAACCGCCACATCCGAACAGAGATCAGATCAGACCATGAGAAGAAAGAAGACTTTTCCCTATATAAGCAAGGCTGGATGTGGATGCTCGCTTAGAAAATGAACATCTCCAGTGGCTCACCTAATCCAACACAAAACCTCCAGGCTTGGAAGTAAAATTTACTTTTCCCTTCAAAGAATCCCATCTAGACAAGCCAGCAGCAAATTAGAAGAAAGGGCAAGTATTTACTAAGAGAAGATTCTGCATCAGGAAGGGCTAGAATAAATACAGGTCTGAATGGAGGCAGAGTTCTAAGAATAAAGAAATCTGGTTTTCACCTTCCCTTGAACAGTCTTTTTAAGGATTTCACAAAGACAGTAATAACAGGCTTCAATCTTAATCACAAAACTGTAATTTCTTCCCCCAACTTCCAAATCAACCTTTAAGTTAAAAGAGGCTAGAGTCACTATATCACCCCCAAAGCATTTCAACTCATAAGCATTTACACATTCTTTCCATGAATTAACAATAATAGCTTCAATTTATGGAGTAGATCGTGTCATTACACTTAGTCACCCCTAACAACCCCATGAGGTAAGTGCTACCACCATTCCTCATAAGACAAGGACACCAGCCTTCCTAGAAAGTTAAAGAAAACTGCCCACAACTTGGCAAGCGTGAGAGTCCCAATTTAATCCCAAGCAGTCTCGATGAAAGAATCCTCACTCTACCCATTTATAAAAGAAGTGACAGCTTTTACCAGAATAATGCAGCTACCACGTACTGACTACTCAGAACATGTAGTTTAAGTTAAATGTTATTTCATTTAATACTTATACAACCTTGTAAGGTAACTATATTACTATCCCACTTTGCAAGAAAATGAATCTGATGTTTACTTTCACTTCAAAAATAAACAACTTTCCCCAAACTTCAACAGCCAGAACACAGAAAGACAGCCCTGGGAACAAGACCTCTCTCTTTCCAAGCCATATGCTCTTAATCACTAAGCTACACTATTTACTGGGCACTTTTAACTAAAAAAAGATGGTTTTTATAGTCATTTTCAAGTATAACTTTTACTATCAGTATCAGGTAAGTCTTTTCTTTAAATGTCATTTGGTCTAAGATTTGATGATTTATAATGTTCATTTCTGTTATTAAAGAAAATGATAGAAGTTAGTGTGACTTTAAGTGAAACTTACTAAACAGTTACCAATTACATTCTTCTAAGCAAGCATGCCCTGCAAGATTATCAAATTAGGAGACAGCAGTCCACTGTTCGTCAAAACCCTGACATAGGACTTTAAATATCCTATAGTTAGTTAAGTCACACTGCCAAAAACCCATCTATAAATTAGGGGAAAAAATGGCTTAAATAAGAAAAGTCTACATAAAGTATCTCTCACTGTCCCATACAGACCGTTTTCTGACACATTTCAATAGTAAAAGACTAGGTACAAATAATTATTCTCTCAAGTGATAGCTAAATTTATAACTTAAAAGTGATCCATTACTTTCTGTAAAGATTTTCTTCCTTCTAATGATAATAATCATCCCAAAGAATCAACCTCTCTACCACCAGACTGCCAGCACCAATGTTAAGCTGGAAAGATACACCAGGCAGAGTAATAATTCTTGTATCTTTATCTTCAACTGTCCTAATGCTCAGTACATCTAGTTATTCACAGTTAGATATTATCCTCAGAATAAGCCAAGTGTTGTTTTAAAACTTTCTTTTCTGCCTCTTTTATTTTGTCCCTTAGTCCTATCAACCAACCTAAAACATGACTGTTAGTATGTGAGGTGAAGAGGAAGTTGGTTTCTCTGGTCTCTGTGAACTGACCCTAGTAGATTTGTCTTTTATCTTCTGCTAAACTGTTTACATACTTCTTTAAACTCACTTTTCCTCCCCAAACTTGAATGCTGTCTCCAATTTTAGTATGAAAATTATCAGATTTCTAGAAACACATTATCTTCCATGGGAAATGTGAACATCAAGATTTCCTGCACTCCTCAATTTTTACAACAAAAGCTCTCTCTTAAAATTAAACATACTAATTAGCAGTTTAAGAGGTAACAAATACACTGACTTATTTTCATGTAAAGTAATAAATGAAAATATTTCAGTCATCTTGGGAACAAAAGCTTGTTATTTACAGCTCATGTTTCATTTAATGTCCACTAGGTATTAACAAGTCCCCAAAGTTTCTTTCCTTTTTCTTTCTTTTTCTGAAAGAAACAGACTTTTCAATATTTTCTTTTGTCTTCTGTATTCAAAATAAGCTACAAGCTAAAAAGCTCTGCACTCAAGTATCAATAAAAAATTTTAAGTAATTCTACTTGCAATATATGCCCTATCAAAATCCACACCTTCTAGAATCTGCAATATTTAAATATCGCAAAGATTTTGGCCCTTTCTGACCCACAGAGGACTGTGGCTGTCATCTTATACAGAATCCTGGTGCATGCTTCGCATGAATGCAGCAACATCCTTGTCCTGTGACACCCAAATGAAGGTACCACCAGTCCTGGTTTGAACAACTCATCCAAAATGAAAGGCTGCAATGTTTTTAAATACTTGTAACTAAAAACCTAATCGAGTTGACTCTTAAGCAACACTGGCAGGGGGACTGGAGGGACAGCTGAAAATCCTGGTGTAACTTTACAGTCTGCCTTCTGTATCTGCAGACCCACATTCTTGGATTCGGCTACCCATGCATTGTGTAGTGTGACTGTGTATCTGCTGAAAACACTTCTTGTATAAGTGGACCCAAGCAGTTCAAACCCATGTTATTCAAGGGTCCACTGTATAGCATATCCATATTTTGAGTTTAGTCATATTTCACCAAGCAATACACCAGTTGGCAATTTTCACAAATGTAAAATATATTTTATAAATGTATTCAATATAAATGTTTATTTCCAAAAATTAGGTAGCCCTAATTTCCTCATAAAATCCCAGCTTTCCAGTTATTCAGCCACAACATCTTGGTGCCCTCCTTGACTTTCCTGTACATTCAACCTGACAAGAACTCTTTTCGGCTCTATATTCAAACCACACCTAGAAGCTGACCATTCCACACCTCCCTCATTGGGCAGCCACCATCCTTTGTGACTACAGCTTTTTAACTGGTCGGTTTCCATCTTGTAGACTTGCCCACAGCCTGTTTTTAACACAGCAGTTAGTGATCCTTTAAAAAACGTAAGGAAAATCGGCCACTCTGTAATGAGAGCATCATTCTATTCAAAACCCACAACTGCTCCCTATTTCTATCAGAGTGAAAGTTAAAATCCTTAAAAAGGCCTTCAGGTGACTGGCTCTGACGTGCTCCATCCCGGTCGTGCAGCCCTCTCTGCCTGCCTGACCCCGTCCACTTCTGATCTCCTTCCTTCCTTCATCCGCTCCAGCTACCCTAGCCTCTGTGCAGGTCACCGAACACGTCCAGCTGCCTTGGAGGCCACGTGACTAACTCCCTTACGTCCTTTTCTCAAGTATTTGCACAAACGTCTTCTCGATAAACCCTACTTGACCACCTTACCTCATGCTACAACCTATCCACCTCATATTCCCTGTACTCCTTACCAAGCTTCCCTCTGATTTCTCTACTAATGACCACCCAACAAATTAGATAATTGATTTATTATGTCTATTCTTACTTGTCTGCCCCTCACCTCATCTTAAAAGGTAAGATGCACAGGGCCAGGACTTTCTACCTGTTTTGTTCACTGGATATATCCTAAATGGCTAGATTGGAGACTAGCACGCAAGGATTCAATAAATGTTGAGTGAAATGTTGAGTGGCCAACTCTTCAGTGGCCACTTTCTACAACACCAAACACTCAGCTCTCAATAGGGTTACCAGAGGTAGCATCACTACTCTGAAAACTGAAAGGTCCACTCCTAAGAACCCCTAAAATGGAAAATGTATGTTCACACTAAAGCCTGAAACAAATGTTAACAGCAACATTATTCACAATAGGCAAAAGTAGAAATGAACCAACAAAATGTGGTATATCCAAGGAAATGGAATATTATTCAGCAATTAAAAGGAATGAAATATTGACATAGGCCTCAGAATGAATGAATCCTGAGAATATTATGATAGGTGAAAGAAGTCAGACACAAAAGGTCACGTATTGTATGATTCCATTGCTAGAAAATGTCAAGAACAGGCAAATTAACCTTAGAGACAGGAAGTAGATTAGTGACTGCCAGGGGAAGGATAGAGGGAAGGGAGAACAAAGAGTGACTACTAGTGGACAACAGGTCTCTCTGGGGAAGATGAAAATGTTCCAGGGTTAGACAGCAGTGACGGAAACAGCCTGTGAAAGGTACTGAATTGTGTACTTTAAAAGGATGAGCTGCGGGACTTCCCTGGTGGTCCAGGGGTTAAGACTCCACATTACCAGAGCAGGGGGCCTGGGTTCAATCCCTGGTCCAGGACTAGATATCGCACGCCACAACTGAAGACCCTGCAATGCTGCAACTGAGACCTGGCGTAACAAAATTTATAAATAAATACCTTTTAAAAGGGTGAATTTTACCTCATTCCCTAAAATTCACAAGCAAAACAAAGCAACAGGAAGCACTGCTCAGTTCAGCGTTCACTGCCCACTGACAGTGGAAGGCTAAGAGTTGGGAGCGTCAATACTCTGGCCACCTGGTGCAGAGCCCAATCACTGGAGAAGACCTGATGCTGAGGAAGACTGAGGGCAGGAAGAGAACAGGTGACAGAGGAGGAGACAGTTGGATGGCATCGCCGACTCGACGGACACGAGTTTCAGCAAACTCTGGGAGACAGTGAAGGATAGGGAAGCCTGGTGCTCCAGTCATAGGGTCGCAAAGAGCAGGATACAACTGAGCGACTGAACAGCAACAAAGAGTTGGGAACGGCTTCTTGGCTGTACTAAGTTCCAAGAATCTATCCACCAACAAATCACAGCAGAAAGATTTTTTTAAAGGGACTGGGGATGGGAGGGTTAGTCATTTATAAACAGCAGTAAGCAGAAACCTCATACTCAATTCATTACACTCCTATATCCCCACCTTCAATACAACCGTTTCCCACACCTGGTCTACCTCCATGTCTCATCAAACTGACTTGCAGCTCGTCTCCCTACTTCCACTCGACTCCCCTGCAGCTGACCCCCTTCTCAATCACTTCATTCTCTGGCTTGAGACTTTTCAGTGACTTCCTAGCACACTCAGACTTTAAGCCCTTACCATGACCTACATGGCCCTACATTGTTCTGGCCCTTGTGAGCTCTCAAGCCTCATCTCCTCCCACTTCAGCCCTAAAGGTGGACAGGTCCTTCAGCAGGACACCTTCCTGCTCCTTAAACATTTCAAGATCAAACATCTAACCTAAAGTCACACTCTCCGTCACTCTACCCTTTTATCCTGATTCTGCTTCATCTCCCTTCATAGAACTTATCACTTTTTTCTTTTGGTTTAGTGTCTATCCACCCTAATACAATCAACCCTTGAACAACACAAAGATTAGGGGCCCTACTCTCCCCATGCAATGGAAAATCAATGTATAACTTCAGACTCCCCCCACATTTAACCACTAATAGTTCGATGTTAACCAAAAGCCTTACTAATAACATACAAAGTCGATAAACATATTTTGTATATGTATTTTACACTGTATTCTTACAATAAAGTAAGCCAGAGAAAAGAAAATATTATTAAGATCATAAGAAAGAGGAAATACATTTACACTACATATACCTGTATTTACTTCCCCGGTGGCTCAGATGGTAAAGCGTCCGCCTACAATGCTGGAGACCTGGATTCAAACCCTGGGATGGGAAGATCTCCTGGAGAAGCAAATGGCAACCCGCTCCAGTATTCTTGCCTGGAGAATCCCATGGACGGAGGAGCCTGGTAGGCTACAGTCCACAGGGTCGCAAAGAGTCGGACACGACTGAGCGACTTCACTATCACTATCCCTATATTTACCAAAAACCCACGCACAAGTGCAGGCTGAGCGTCAACTGTGAAGTCCACAAGGGTTAAGAATTCTCATTTTGTTTACTGCTGTGTCCTCAACACCTACAGTCGCATCTAGTACAAACAAGGCACGCGGTATCTCTTCGTGACTGAATTTACAAGGCAAGCTAGCAAAAACACATTCTTCTGTGAAATAACTACCACATTTTTAAAAATTACAATAAGCAAAGGATTAGAAATGTGGCTAGGAAACAGGTCAGTGTTTTACAAAATTATTCATCAAAAAGATCACAAGTTTATAGCACAAAATATATTTGCCATATTATGGGTCCAACTACCCTGAAATACCATAAATATTAACTATGAGGTTAACATTCACACTGGATTAACCAAGCCTCCGATTTCTCTTCATTCTACCTGATCCCTTACTCTTATATCTTAATTAGTTAAGTCCACTTGGATGCGGACCCCCTACAGGTCCCTTGAATACTCAAAACCTTATCCATGTTTACTCCAGTCACAGCATAGTTCAAAATAAAATAACATCTATCTCATACTTCAAGACAGAAACCTCCATCTTCCTTCTACCCGAGGGTGAGTTGCTAGTCCTCAATTTTACTTCCTGGATATTTCAGATCTATTCCCTCTGGTTCTACTCCCATGGAATTAGCTCCTTATTCACTTCTTACTTTGATGTATCACCTGGAACTAAGTCTCCCATGAGTCAGCTCCTTATTCACTTCTCACTTGGACTTATCACCTGGAATTTCCAGATTTTCCATTCAGATTTCCCTTTAGATATTTCACTACAATACTACCAAAGTGATCTCTCTCTAGCATAAGCCCAGTATCCTTACAGTTAGTGGGTCCATGTAGCTTTGCAGAACTTTTTCGGCTCTCTGACTTATTTTCATCTCCCAACACTGCCCTCCTATTCCCACCCCCAATGCATCACACTTTATGTCAACCTCAGCCACACTGAACTACTTACAGTTTCCAGATACATCATCCTGTTTTTTTCCTTTATTTTCCAGTATGTTGTTCCCTCTCTGAAACACTCTTTTCTACTCTTCTTACCTAGCGAAAGCTTTAACTTTCAGCTTAGATGCCAAGTCTACCAGAGAACTTTCCGTGGCTCTCTGCTTTAGATGTCCTCTTCTGTCTTCCCATTGCACTAATCACAAATACTATGCAGCAAAAAATATTTGTATAATTCAATATGTACCATTTGTTTTATTTTTCTGTGTCTTCAACTAAATTATGAGCTCCTTGAGCACAAGACTGACGTTATTTACCTTCATGTTACACTCCCTGACACATGGAAGAGGTTGTTGTTAAGTGAAAGATTTATAAAATGGGGAGAGAGAAAAGGACAAATGAGGAGAGGAAGGAACGAAAAAAAAAAACAGAGAGAAAGGAAAGGTAGAAGGGAAAGAGGGAGGGAGAGAAAGGAAAGGAGAAGGGTGGAGTGGGGAGAGAGGGACTGAGAACACTCACACAAACAAAGGATATTTCAATAGGCATGTGCAATCAATCCATTATTTTTATGTGGTCTCAGACAGTGATTACTGAGGAGTGAATGGTACATCTGAAAAAGCCCATCTCCCCAGATCCTAAGCACAACCATCTGAATCACTTATCCCCTAAAGATTCTGAAATGTCTACTCTATTCCATATCCACTTGAAAATTTACTGCAGTGTAATGAGAAATGTTAATAACATGCATGATATAAAAGCAAAAAAAAAAAGGAATTTAGAAAAAAGCACAAAATGTAACTGACATAATTCAGTCTTAGAATTTAAAGACTTCAATAATCTATCATTTCCTCACAATGTGCTATCAATGACATTGAAAGGTTTATCATAAGTATGAAAAGTAAACCCGACATAACGCCAACGTCATGATCTATGTTAAAGCACAAAACCGTTTTTATGTTATAGCCATATTTCTCAAAAACACACCGGGCAGGACCACGCGATATGGTAAAGGGGCTTTATTTATTTAAATAAATTCTTAAAGGCAGTACTACAGGAAAATTGCTTCTAAAACACACAACATTTAAAATGATATGTATATTTTTCCTTGCCTTGGGACTCTAAAGCAACAACCAAAAAAGTGTATTCCTACACACTTTTTCAGTTACCTCAATACGCTGTCACTTAATAAACTTTACTGTGACTAGGAAGACAAATAATATGAACTTAAAAGCTTGCTACAAAGTACGAACTTCTTTGGTAGACCTGACAATTGGCCTAAGTCTACAATAGAGACTGGGAACACACAAAAGAGAAAATCTAAAGTCTAATATAATCAATACTACATACTTTTTGAATTACAATTTTGTTAAAGCAAATACCAACCATGGACAGCCTCTCAACTTTTTAAGTTGAAAGAAATAAGCTAAGTTTTTAGAACTTATGATTACTAGTAGACTCCCAAAGAGAGGACTTACTGTACTGATAAAAACATAAGTTCTTCTTGTATAAAATTAGACGATTATTTTAACAATTCTTTGTTTTTAACATTACTAGTAACTTTTTGTTTAAAAGCAATAATAACAGAAATGCTGAATCTTTAAAATGAGTTCTAAAATAATAAAAATTGCATTTGCCTAATACTATGAAACTTTCAAGCTGAAGTTTCCAACGTACTTTCAGTTTTCAAAAAGGTTTAAAAAAAAAAAAAAGAAAATGAAAGGAAGAGAGAAAAAGGAAATCTAAAAGCCCTTCAACTTACTACATTTCCTTTAACCAAAAATTAGCATAGTACCCTAGATGTGCCAGGCACTCCACTGGAAACTTTGACAGATTACAACATTTATTCCAAACTAACTCCTGTATTATTCACCCTATAAACTTAAATCATTCAACCCAACACTTTTCTATAGAAATTGCTGTCCAATGCCAAAGAAGATATTTTTTTCTAAAAAATTTACTTGTCACTGTTTCACACAGGTCAGACAGAAGGTGACGGAGCTAGCATTTTTAGCATGATTAACAAAAGGGATTCATTTCTGAAACATCACTGATTGTTTTTTTATTTACATGAAAGTGAAATAGTAATTCATCAGATTTAAACTGTTTCATGTAGGAGTTTATAGCACCTCAAACTCAAAAAGAAAACAACCTAAAAAAAGACTGAATTTAACTACTTTGTATAGCTGATAAATATTTAAGTAGTCACAACTTTCACTTTCTACCATGAGCACGTACTCCAAATTTTAATTTGGAATTAAAAAATTTTTTTTAATTCAAAGAACTGTCAAAAGTAGTTGGAATTTACATTTTAACATGCTAACTGTTGCATTTCTATCCCTGTGAAAACCCTCTACTCTTTTCAAGCCTTCTGAGTTGGTAATGGATGAAAAATACCTGCTAGTCTCTAAGTTCCACTAGTTGAATCTAAACATTTCAGATATCTAAAGCTTTTCATCCTAAAGTGCGTTAAAAAAATATGGCAGCATTCAATCACATATTCTCTAAAGTGAAAAAACAACCTGTACTAAGTTTATGACTATAATTTCTTCAACCATTTAAGCAAACCATACTCTTTTAGACAATATCCTCCATTCAGATAACATGTTTACATTTAAAAGGAACCTGGCAATCGGTTTTATCACAATGCAATACAGCATCTGATAATTTATAGACCTAATGGATCAGCAGAGGAAAACACACCATATCATCCTAAATCCCCGGAAATACAAGGAACAACTAACTGCTGTCTCTGAATTATGTAAAGATCACCAACATTCTCTTCAAAAAATCTTTCAATTAAGATTATATGTAATTCTCCTAAGCAAGGAGGTCTTCTGTTAAAAATTCACAATTCTGTTCACACAATAAATGAGATGTTCTTTCATCAGTGTAACCGATAGAACCACAATACAGTTCAGTTTCTAGAATCAGATTACTTGACCTGCTTTTAAAACACTTAAATTCACGCAGCTATTTCTCTCATTCGCCGCAAAAAGAGAGGTTCTATAAGGAAAAATCATCCTCAGCGAGATATCCTATAACCGGCTCCAACTCCACAGCAAAGCCCACCGATATCCACACCAGCTGACCCTCGTCGTCTCCGGGGACGAGCTCGGGCGCCAAGCCACCACACACACCTTCCTCAGCAAAACTCGGAGGGGCCCCCTACCCGAACTCAATCAAAGCCCCCACTTCCTAGATTCTCTAGCCCCCAGGCTCGTCTTCTGGAGATCTTACCTTCATGATGATCCTGGGGCCGCGATCTCCCCGAAAATACCAGATTCACCTGCACCTGGAGAAGAAACAAAAGACACCCCGTCAACATCACGGGCACCCCTCTGCACTGGCGGAGGCGGAGGGACTCCAGCGAAGCCTGCACGCCGAAAAGGAGCTCAAGGAGGCGTCAGCCCCCAAACCACCAAACGCCGATCCAGGGTTCCCCTCTGGCCCCGCCATCCCCGCAAACCCGGCCACCTACACAGCTCGACAGCTTCCCGTCCCCATTGTCGGGACCCGACGGAGTTTCCCGTCTCCGACAATGACGCCATTTCTGTCAGAGAAGAAACTCACAACAAGCCTGGGGGCCGGCGCGGGGCCGGCCGCCCTCCTGCCCGAGGGCCTCCGCGCCGTTCCGGCAGCTCCCCCTCGAAAGGGCCGCGCACCCCAAGTCCAAGCGGGCGCAAGCTGGGCCTGGGGGAGCACAGCAGGGGCGACGGACGGGCCGGGCGGGCCGCGAGCTGCACCGACCAGCCGCAGAGCCTCAGCCCACGTCCCGCTCCGAGATGGACACCCGACAAGTGGGAGCGGGATCCGAGGGGACAGCGAGAGCGCCGAGGGGGCCAGGAGGCGGCAGAGCTCCCCCACCGACCCGGGCCCCCCACCGCGGCCGAGGGACGCTAAAGCGCTGAGTGTGCGGCCGCCAGGCTGGGGGGCGACTCGGACTCGGCAACTGCGGGGGGCGGGGGAGCTGCACGGAGGCCGAGGCCCCGAATTTCCGTGCCCGGGGAGACCACCAAAGCGACCTTCCCCGGGTCCTCGGCCGGGCCCAGGGACTCCCTTAAAGACCCCCTTACGAGACCGCGAAAGCCTCAGAAAATGTCCCTACCTTCCTCGGAGGCGAGCTCCGACCCTGGCACGTCCAGAGTCCCCTCCCCTGCTCCCCCCCAAAACCAGCAGGCCCGGGGGAGAGATGGGGGAAGAAGGGCGGCGGGTCCAGCGGTTGCTGAGGCTGAAGCTCCGGCTCCTCCTCCTCCCGCGGCGGCGACTGGTACCTTTGTTTGGCGGCCGCTCGGGCTCCCTCGCTGGGGGGAGGGGGGACGACGAAAAATCTCTCCCGGACTGGAGGTCTGGGCCCCCAATCGCGCTGCCCTCCAGAGGACGGCGGCGACAGACCCTCTGCGACTCCCTCCGAGCAAAAGTCCAGGCGGTGGCCGTGGCAGCGGCAAGCTTAAGCTGAAGAGTCTCCCTCCGCTCCGGCGCCCGAGCTCCTCACTCCGGACTCGACTGACGGGCAAACATCGCTTCCCCCCCCACCCCAAGTGCCCCCCTTCCCTCCTTTCTCCCCTCCCCTAGACTTTTTTCCCCTCCCCTACCTCTTTCCCGGATGGCTTCTTAGACGACCTCGGATTGGTTAGGCTTCTTTAGAACCCGCCTATACCCTGTTCCTATTGGTCCCCGCGATACAAACAACGACGCCATTTTCCCACCAGTTCTATGGAAACAGAAAGTTACGCCTCAAAGCTCCCCGGGAAATGTAGTCCAGCCTTTCGGGCCAATGCGCGAAGCCTCCCCCCGGAGAACTGCAAGACCCGCAATGCCCCGCGCCTCCGTGAGACAGGCGGGGGGAACGAAAGGGGGCGGAGCAACAAAGCGGAGGGGAGGTGGCAACGACGCCTGCGCAGTGTGACCGGGATGGCGCATTTTATTGCACCGAGTAATGCGGGGTCGCCGGCGGCCGAAGAGGGCGGAGAGTTCTGTGGTGAAATAGGGGAAAGTATTCATGTAGGCATCGGAAGGACCCTTACTCTGAACTATAAGGTGGGAAGCTGATACTGGGTACAGCTTATCCCGGACCCGCGGCGTGAAAGTTGTGATATCATCCTCGAACCGTGAGTGGCTGTGGTGGCGGCTGGGGGGAACCCGGATGGGGAGGTGGGTGGGGGAGGCTGGGAGGCGGAGCTGAGAGGAAAGAAAGAAAGGAGGGTGAGGACCCGGATGCTGAACCGGATTGTGTATGAATTTTCCATCCTCTATCTGGAGAAGGGGAGGAGCCGCAAGGGACCCGGTGGGGCGGAAGGGGCCCTCTGGGCGGAGAGGAAGCGGGCACCTCACCGACCCTGTGCTAGGGGAGTCGACGTCTGAAGCTCTTCTGCCAAGGCTGTGTTAAAAATCTGATTCGAAGTTATTTAAATTCCCTCCCTGTATCTCCCCGGCAGTTTTCTTCAGACCCATCCATCATCTCCTGGAGTTTGGACGGATGCGCTCTGCGCTCCGCAGCCGCCCTTATATTTGTGTGTCGATTTGGCAATACTGAAACCAGATCCTTCCCTTTAAAGAAAAAAAAAAAAAAAACCACTTTGCATGATATTATCACTTTTCCATGCCGGAGTGTGCCTTCAGTTTATCCTCTAACGCGTTGGAAGGCACTTGCCATTGGTTCCGTCGTTCATTTCACATATTTGAGCGCCTACCATGTGGAAAAACTGGTGTGGCCCCTGCCTTCCTGAATCCGAGCATAAGACGGACAGGATGGACACACACGTCAGTGTGAAATGGCAACAGGTGTGATTGCTACGAAAGAGAGTGTCACGGTGATATGCGAATTGGAAACAGGAAATTTGCCTTAGGGAGATGAGGGAAGGCTTTCCCAAGCAAGTAAAGATCGAGCTGAGAGCGGAAGGTTTAGCAGGAGTAAACTTAAGGAAAGAGCATTCCAGGCAGAAGCGGTATCATGTTGGAAAGGCTTATGCCAGCGGGAGCTTTTTAAAATATGAAGAACTGAGGCTGGAGGGCTGGGGTTTTGACTGTGCGAACCTGACACGCTTTGTTAGGGAGTTTTGTTGTGTTTAAGAGCCATGGGATAACGTGTAAGGGTTCCCAATCAGAGAGGGGAGATAGGACCAGATTTGAATTTAGAAAAGGTCACACGGTGAAGAGTAGAGGACTAGAAGAGAGGGGCAGGTACTAGGGAGTCCAGCCTGGGGGTTATTGTCTCCATGGAGAAGAGAATTTGATTTTGTGTTAATTAGTATTCATAATATATTGTTTGAACAAATTTAAGGCAATTTCCCAGTTTTGAAAAGGAGTAGTTTCAGACTCTGAACAGAGGCAGTCTGTGGTGGTGGTTCACTCTAAAAGTAAATTAGGCACAACATGGTAATGAACTGTACATCAATAAAATATTTTAAAAATTAGTAGAGTGCATGTAACACAGTAATGCCTCTTTATATTCAGGCCTCCTATGTCACAGCTAAAATTTCTAGGTGTGATAAATTGCAGTCTTTTGGGTAAAGAAAAAGGTCAGTCAGAGTATTGCCAATGTAATAAGTATTGCCACAGGGTTGTAATGTAGCAACAGTTAAACTAGACAAGACAAGAAACAGGCTGGTTGTCAGTACCTAGAAAAATTGAGGCTTCTATGTTTCCCCATTGTTGAGAATACTTTGATATAAACGTTTTTGGGGAAAGGAACATTAATTGACCTGTTTGTTAGGTGAGTATTCTTAAACTTTCTTGAATGATCAAAGGAAAAGATGTTTTTTTAAAAAATTCATAACTCATATTTTCAGTTGAAAAAAACATCAAACAAAACCCACAGAATTGAAACAGATTAGCTCTGGTATCTATCCAGCAGTGTATAGTTGCTACTAATCTAGACAGAGACAAAACAGAATTATTCAGAGTTGGTCTTACAAGTTTTTTTTTTTTCCTTTTGGCCACACCGCATGGCATGTGGGATTTTAGTTCCCCAACCAGAAATCCAAACTCTACCCCCTGCATTGGAAGTATGGTTTCTTAACCACTGGACCACTAGGGAAGTCCATATTGATTTTCAAATTATGTGTTCTGGAGGCTGTGAAAAAGATAAACAGAATATTTGTTCTCAACCTAGTTGAGAAGAGGTGGCTACTAATTGGTTTAAATAAAATAGTATATATATAGTACATTTTAAAAATTCTACATTTAATTCTGTTCAGTAATCTTTTACCTAAGTGATTATTCTTCCTGCATATCATCTTTTTTAATCTCTTAAGAATAAGGTAATCTTTGTCAGACTTTAAACAGTATAGGTATTATTAGGTTACTTCCAGGTGACACGGGTAAAAAATCAGCCTGCCAATGCAAGACAGGGTCAGTCCCTGGGTAGGGAAGATCCCCTGGAGAAAGAAATGGCAAACCACTCCAGTATTCCTGCCTGGAAAATTCTGTGGACAAAGGAGCCTGGCGGGCTACAGTCCGTGGGGTCACAAAGAATCAGATATGACTGAGCACACATCAGGTTACCAAACTCGTATTTGGATTATTCCAAAGTATTTTCTAAACTTTTTTTTACCTTGGGACATACTTAATTGTTGTTCAAGGCAGATGTAGCAGTTTTCTGTATGGAAGTTTTCTCTTTGGATTCATATTGCTAAAAGGATTTCCTTTGGGAAGTGCAGGTTTTTATGATCCTTTCACCTAGATATTCAAGAGTAGACTACAGGAAACACACCTTTCAATCCTTTAGCATGATCCTTGGGACCAGATCATTGTCTCAAAAAACAAAAGTAGGCAAAGGTAAGAAACCTCCTAAAATGTCCAGATTAGGAATGAAGACTTCCCCGCAACCACCCCCCCCAAACAAAAGAAACAGAAAAAAAAAAAAAAAACAGAAATGAAAATTCCTTAATAAGAGGACAAAAGTAGCAATAGATATTTACAAAGAGATAGTGGAGATTCAACAGTAAAGGAGGATTCTAGTAAAATTGTGAGTGCAATTTTAGGAAATATTGAAGTAAATGTAAAATTCAGAATAATAAGTCACCTCAGGGGAATATTTTCAATAATGTCATTGCACTCAAGGGACTTCCCTGGTGGTACGTGGATAAGAATCTGCCCACCAGTGCAGGGGACACTGATTCGACCCCTGGTCCAAGAAGATCACACATGCCAGAGGGCAGCTAAGCCCATGTGCCACAACTAAACCCACATGCACTGGAGCCTGTGCTCCACAACAAGAGAAGCCACCAGAGTGAGAAGCCCATGCACCACAGGAAAGAGTATGCCCCGCTTGCCACAACTAGAGAAAGTCCACGCACAATAACGGAGACCCAGCGTGGCCAAAACTTAGTAAATTAACTAATCTTGAGAAAGCTTCTTTTATAATTGCACTCTTGAGTGCATGTCTTAATCAGAGTGTCTAAAATGGATTGTGAAGAAAATGCATCAAAGAATTTTCTCCTTGTATTCTTACATTTTAAATATACATTTGACCCTTGAAGAATGTGAGTTTGAACTGCTCAGGTTCCACCTATACTCATATTTCTTTTTATACTATATACTACAGTGTTACATGATCTGTGTTAGACTTAAATCTGTGCCTGCAGAACCAGGGATACTGAGGTTCAACTGTAAAGTATTGATAGTACTCAAGATTTTCAACTGCAGAGGGGAAGGTGTTGGTGCCCCGAACCCCAGTGTTGTTTAAGGGTCACATTATAAAACATACTCATTTTAATGCTCTTAGAAAACAAAGTATGTTTTCTAATTTATATGATCAATCAAATACAGAAGTATCTAATTCTGTGGATTTGTTTTTAAGGTCTCATAGGTGTAGAATTTTCACTTAAAACCAAACTAAAACGTTTACTTTTACTAAAACATCTTGAAATACAAACTCCTTTCCACTTTGATACTCAATTACATCATCTTTATGTTTCTCCTTTTTTACAGATCAGCTTTGAAATTTAAAAACAATGGAGAAGACTCAAGAAACTGTCCAAAGAATTCTTCTAGAACCTTACAAGTACTTACTTCAGTTACCAGGTAATAGTTTAGTCATAATACATATGGGGTGATTTTCCCCACTCCAGTACTCTTGCCTGGAAAATCTCATGGATGGAGGAGCCTGGTAGGCTGCAGTCCATGGAGTCGTTAGGAGTCGGACACGACTGAGCAACTTCATTTTCACTTTTTACTTTCATGCATTGGAGAAGGAAATGGCAACCCACTCCAGTATCCTTGCCTGGAGAATCCCAGGGACAGCGGAGCCTGGCCGGCTGCAGTCTATGGGGTCACACAGAGTTGAACACGACTGAAGCGACTTAGCAGCAGTGGTCATTTAATATTAGCGTACAGAAAAGGTTAGAATTGCCAGCTCTTGAGACTTTCTATAAGAAGATACATATAAGGAAAATAATTATAAACTTTTACAGTTTTTTTTTTCTTAAAAGGGACATTTTTAAGGCACCTCTTTAAAAATACCCAATTTTATAACATAACTAAAAATAAAAATACTTAAAACATTGGAGTGTCTCTTTAGAAGTTTCATCCTTTATGGATGTGACACATTTTTATTCCCTACTGTTCTGATATTAGGGGGTTTTATGCCAGTTTGTGTGACAACAAAAAGCTACACTTAACTCTTTATGTTTTTGGCTGTGGTGGGTCCTCGTTGCAGCACGTGGGCTTTCTCTGGTTGCGGCGAGCAGGGGTTGCTCCTCAGTGAGGTGCAGGCCTCTCACTGCAGGGGCTTCTCGTTGCAGAGCATGGACTCTAGATGCACAAGCTCGGTAGTTGTGGCCCATGAGTTTAGTTGCTCCACGGCGTGTGGAATCTTTCCCGACCAAGGATCGAACCAGTATTCCCTGCATTGCAAGGTGAATTCTTGGCCACAGACCACCAGGGAAACCCCAGACAGCATTTTTTAACACTACTACTTCCTGTAAGAGACGAATAGCAGTACATTCAAAGCACATTACTTAGAAGCATAACCTAAATTATTCCTCTACAAAGATGAGTCGCTTGGACATGGCTTAACCATATGTATGTGCTTGTTTTACTTTGCTAATTTTTTTTCCTTAGCTTTTCTGAGACGTGATAGTAACAAGTAAAAAGTCATGCATTTGATAAATGTGGCTTCTCATAATAAAAATTCAAACCGGTAACTCAGGTGAAAAGTTGGGAATTCCCTGGCAATCTGGTCGTTAGGACTCTGCACTTTCACTGCCAAGGACCCGGGTTTAATCCCTGACATCCCACAAGCCGTGCAGTGTGGCCAAAAAAAAAATAAGGTGATAAGTTGGCAACCATAGGAAGACCTATTTAGCTCATAGTGTGTCTCGGTTATAGTGTAGTGATGATCTCAACTCAGTCACAATTAAAACTTTTTACTTCGGTTCCAAAGTGCACATGTGGGCTTCCCTGGTGGCTCAGTGGTAGAGAATCCACTCGCCAGTACAGGAGATGTGGGTTCGATCCCTGATCTGGGAAGATAACTGAGTGCCGCAGAGCAACTAAGCCCATGTGCCGGAACTAAGCCTGTGCTCCGGAGCACTGTAACTGCAGCTCCGGGAGTCCTTGTGCCCTAGAGCCCATGCTCAGCAACAGGAGGGGTCAACACAACGAGAAGCCTGCAGACCACAGCTAGAGTAGCCCCCACTTAGCACAACTGGAGGAAAGCTCATGCAGCAGCCAAGACCCAGCACAGCCAGAAGTGAAGAAACATTTTAAAATGAATAAACTGCACCCTTCTCTTGATGAGCATACCTCAGGGGGAGTTAGGGCGTTTCTATCCTTTATGAGCTGGGGGAGGGTCAGTGTGGTTGTCCCAAGCCAGAGAGTGGTAGCTCTACCTCCACCGTGGAAACCATCATGATTAGTGGTATTCCTACTCTAGCAGACCGTAACGTAGACACGCTTGCTACTGCCAATGCTTCAGAAGCATGGAGGAGAAACATGGAGAATGCGAGGCAACATTGCCAACTGTTCAAGAAAAAGCTAAGAGACTGCTTTTGGGTGAATTTATTCAGCTGCCAGTAGCTTCACTTATTTTAGAGTCTCAAATTGAGAAAGGTCACACTGTTTCTTCTGAACTCTCCCCGCCTGTTGCTGGACTTACTTTGTTACAAGCTGGCAAACACTGGTTGGAACTGGGCTACTGTAAAACATGCCAGTTATCAGTGATGATAGGAGTCTTAGCCAGTAATTCCCAGTGTCTCCCACTCCACTACTATACAAAGCAAGAACTGCCTGTAATTACATGTTAATAATAGTGCTTACCTACCTAATGAACTACTCCGGTAGCTTTAATTCTCATTATTCGGAAGTAATGTTTTAGGCCTTTAGACAACATATTTAAAACTCATTAGGTATCCTGTCTTTTTGTTGTTTAATCAAACATATTCTTGCATTCACGGTAGACTATAATCTCAAAAGCTTTTCCTAAAGAAGCAGGAAACGGTCATGCATATTTCCACAGAGAGCTTCAGAGTCACTCAAGTGACTTAAAGGTGGGCAAGACCACTTACTGTAAAGCTACTCTTACAATAAAAGGCTATAATAATGATTTTTGGCATTAGGGTGTTCTGAAGTTAGTGAAGTATTAATAGAATGACTTGTATTTATGTTTGTTTATTTACCTATGCAGAAGGGTAGGTCCCCAGGCCTTTGTAGTTGGAAGCCAAGGAAGAAGTAAGCGTGCAGAAAGGGAGTCGGTAATCTTAAGGTCTTAAAGAGAAAACAGTCATTATTGTAATATTAAAACCTGAAAATAAAACCTGAGTATGTGTAAATTAAGCCATTCATTTGACTGTTTTCCAAATACATCCTGAAATGAAAGCGGAAATATGACTGTACATTGCTTCTCTGTTCTTCATTTTCTAATGAAAATGAAGCTTGGTTTTTAAGTGATGAAGTTACTTTGCACAATTGTGCATTCTCATTGTAGCCCAGATTTGTCAAACTGGAAAATACATCAGATGTTAAGGGTATAATTGCTACTGAGACCATGTTCACCTTAAGGGTTAATAGAGGACACTATTTCCAGAACCCTAAGAGAGCCTTCCCTTTTAGACTTCTCACAGAAAGTGAAACTTTTTTCCGTTTGGGTATGTGATGGGGGTGTATGTATTCACTTGTTTGGATGATCGGTGCAGAGAAAAACAGATAAGACTCAGAAAATACTGTTTTTGTTTACTGAAACTTTTTATGTAACTATTTCTCTGAAGCCTAATCTGAAATTAGTATGTTACTGTGCATTCACTTTAGCAGGAAGCTCATAGAACATTTTTATTAAATGAACTGATTGTGGTTTTTAGCTACCATTTCTTTATATCTGGGCTAAAACAGCTTCTAGAGGTGACTATTAACCAAATACCTCTCTTGAGCTTTCTGTGTAAGAAAAAGATAATATTGAAAAACTAATAGCCCCAGTCAAAATAAATTAATTTTTGACTAAATTCAGGATGTTGAAAAGGAATACTTCATGGGATGGTAATCTTACTTTTTGCTTGAAAAGAAACAAGCTGTCCAGTCTCCAAAATCTTAAAGGCAGATAATTTTAAGAGGTCATTTTATAAGGTAATTCAGTAGCAAAGTACCTTTACTTAGAAATACCTATAGTTATGTATGAGATGGATAAACAAGGTTCTGCTATATAGCTCAGGAAACTATGTTCAGTATCCTATGATAAATCATAATGGAAAAGAATATTAAAAAAAGAATGTATATATGTATAACAATCATTTTGCAATATATTAGAAAGGTAACATGTTATAAATCCACTATATTTCAATTAATAAAATACCTGTAGTCTCTGAAATAGGCTAATTAACTGCCACTAACTAGACTGTCTCCGTTTTCAAAAAAGGAATGAATTAGATCATAATTCCTTAAAAGCCATTCTATTCCAAAATTGTTGATATAAGTTACGATGAAAGGAGTGGGTTCACTGATGGGCCGCTGCTGCTACTAAGTCCCTTCAGTCGTGTCTGACTCTGTGCGACCCCATAGACGGCAGCCTACCAGGCTCCCCCGTCCCTGGGATTCTCTTGGACAAGAACAGTGGAGTGGGTCGCCAGTTCCTTCTCCAGTGATTGAGTGTGAAAAGTGAAAGTGAAGTTGCTTAGTCATGTCCGACTCTTCGTGACCCCATGGACTGCAGCCTACCAGGCTCCTCCATCCATGGGATTCTTCAGGCAAGAGTACTGGACTGGGTTGCCATTGCCTTCTCCAGATGGGCCACTGGAGTACTATAAATCTGTTTCACCTGCCTAAATTTTAAAAGGTTATGTGTCTTTAGGATATGAGTTTTGGCAGTAGGGACCCAGCAGTTAGAAGATAAGCTCTATAGTAGGTAATGAATTGGTGGGGCTGGCTTTATCAAGTCTTATTAGTTTTAGAAGAAGTTTCTGAATGTGTTTCTTATAATTAAAATATTAATTTATTGCCAAATTGTATTCTTTAAACGCAGGTAAACAAGTGAGAACAAAACTTTCACAGGCGTTTAATCATTGGCTAAAAGTTCCAGAAGACAAGCTACAGGTATTTAGGCAATTATAATGTCACTATTTGTTTTGGGGTTTTTTTTAGTATATATTTATTTATTTATGGCTGCATCAGGCCTTAGTTGTGGCACACAGCATCTTTGTTGCAGTACGGTCTCTCTGTTGTGGCACGGGCTTAGTTGCCTTGCATCCTGTGGGATCCTAGTTCCCTTACTAGGGACTGAACACACGTATCCTGAATTGAAATATTCTTAACCGCTGGACCACGAGGGAAGTTCTCTAACTTCATTTTTAAGCCCAAGAAATGTCTCTAGATAGTAATTAATCGTAAAAACTAAGACACCTGACACTGATAATCTGTTATATAATGAGTATTGGTAAGCTCTTTTGAATAATTCAAATAAAATGAAACTTTTCAATTGTATTTTTTACTAGATCATCATTGAAGTGACAGAAATGTTGCATAATGCCAGTTTACTCATCGATGATATTGAAGACAACTCAAAACTCCGACGTGGCTTTCCAGTGGCACACAGTATCTATGGAATTCCATCTGTCATCAATTCTGCCAATTATGTATATTTTCTTGGCCTAGAGAAAGTCTTAACCCTCAATCACCCGGATGCAGTAAAGCTCTTTACCCGCCAGCTTTTAGAACTCCATCAGGGACAAGGCCTAGATATCTACTGGAGGGATAATTACACTTGTCCCACCGAGGAAGAATATAAAGCAATGGTGCTGCAAAAGACAGGTGGACTCTTTGGATTAGCAGTAGGTCTCATGCAGTTGTTCTCTGATTACAAAGAAGATTTAAAACCACTACTTGATACACTTGGGCTCTTTTTCCAAATTAGGGATGATTACGCTAATCTACACTCCAAAGAATACAGTGAAAACAAAAGCTTTTGTGAAGATCTAACAGAGGGAAAGTTCTCATTCCCTACTATTCATGCTATCTGGTCAAGGCCGGAAAGCACCCAGGTGCAGAATATCTTGCGCCAGAGAACCGAAAACATAGATATTAAAAAATACTGTGTACATTACCTTGAGAATGTAGGTTCCTTCGAATACACTCGGAATACTCTTAAAGAGCTTGAATCTAAAGCCTATAAACAAATTGATGCTCGTGGTGGAAACCCTGAGCTAGTAGCTCTAATAAAACACTTAAGTAAAATGTTCAAAGAAGAGAATGAATAATGTTAAGCCATTCTCGACTAGGCCTGATACTTAGTTGACTTTTTTTGTCTTTTGGCCCATTACCTTTTAAAAAAGTTGGACCAAGCTGTTAGTCTCCAAAAATTGAGTGACAATGATGATGTGAGTAAGGTTGTTTCCATTTAGAATTCTGTGTACAGATAATCATCATAGTACAAAGCTGTAGGAATCAAAAGGAGCCACATTTAAATAGGTCTTATTTGAATGTCAGAATGTGCTGTGTTGGGACCTGGTGGCCAAGTCTGCCTCGCATGTTCTGTGGATTCTGTCAATAAAAGAAGACTTCAGCTTCCAGGAACTTTTATCCACATACTTCCTAACTGTACTACATGGGCAGTTCACAATTCATCTACCCCATTTCTGCACCATCAGCTACTTGGGACCAGTTTCAATAGCTCACTGGCCTAAAGATCAGAGGAACTCTTGTTTCTTCCTAAATGTTGTTGCTTAGAATAACTCATTCTCCTCCCTGGAAATTCCCTTACTTCCATGAAGAAGCTGATCGTGAAAGTAAGCATTCTGGCCCTTTGTTTCAACTCGTTTTTCCCTTCCTCCCTATCCAGCAAATTCTGCTGTTTTAACCAAGGACTCTTCACTGAATGAAGTTTACACACTAGCCCAGATGCTTTTTTCCTCCTAATGTAACTTGCTACCCACACACATGCTCAGTGCTCTGTCGTGTCTTGACTCTTTACAACTCTATGGGTTGTAGCCTGCCAGGCTTCTCTGCCCATGGAATTTTCCAGGCAAGAATACTGGAGTGGCTTGCCATTTCCTCTTCAAGGGATCTTCCTGACCCAGGGATCAAACCTGAGTCTCCTGCATTTCCTGCGTTGCAAGCAGGTTCTTTCCCACTGAGCTAGCAGGGAAGCCCTAATGTAACTTCCACCTCAAAACTAGTGTCTGGTTATAGTGGTATCTTTCCATTTGGGAAAAAAGAAAAGGTATATGCAAAAAGTGTTTTAGGAAGGAGTCTTTAAACCTTTCTTAGTAGTAAAAATCATAAAAGAGTGATTGGCTTACTGCAAGTCAAAAGCTGGGGCAACTAACCTTTTCCTTCCCACACACATCACTAACCGCCTCCCCCCCGCCCCCCACCCGCAAAGGCAATCAGTTGCTTGAATGGAAAAAGGAAGTAGGCATCTTTAATCTCTGATTAAAGGAAAGAAAAGAGTTAACCTGAGAGCCAAAGTATGCAAAAGCTAGACTCAGGCACAATTAGCTTTATAGTGCCTTAACCATGACTATCCCTTCGTTTCATTTTAAACCCTAAGCTCCTGGAGTAATCTTGCGGCCCAAGAGCTATGAAGAAAAAGAGACTCTATTTTCTGTAGTAAGAGGTGTCACTGACATCCCAAAGTTTGTATTTCTCAGTGCAATATGTTATGTCAGGTCAAATTACCATATACTTTTGTAAGAGATTCTCACCAAAGCACTCAACCTAAGTGTTTTTTGAAAAAGTTGGGTATTGCCTTTACTAACTTAAAATTTGAATCTTCCATTTTAATTGATCCAAGGAAGCCTCTTCTGAAAATCAGATATTTGTGCTACCCTACAGATGTTTGAACTTTATTTTTATGAACCTATAACTTAAACTGGATTACTCAGAAAGATCTAATGCTAACTATATTGACAAATTACCTGTAAGTATAAAGATTGCTTAAGTAGGTTATTCCTTACCTAATCAAATTAATTTCGGCCTGGTGCAACTCATGATTCTTTTGTCATTTTTATCTTGCTTTTCAGTGACAGAAATGCTTGGCAAAGAGTTGTGTATTAAATCAAAAATCTTTTTCACTTGAACTGTAGTCATGGTGGTTAACACAGAAGAAAACGAAATTGATTTTATTTGTTGGCAAAATCAAAAGAATGAAGGCTAGTTATGTTGACAGAAAGGACTTTCTGACCTCAGCAAGGTTTTAAATGCATCAGTTCTCACTGTCAGCTTCCTGAGTTGACTTCTCTTCCTAACCTATACTTTATAGTCATTCTCTTCAGGGACCTTTTCAAGAGCTTTCGTCAATCACCTTCCTCCTTTCTTTAGGCCCTACTATCCTGCCAGTTCCCAGGATGAATCCAAGGTTCACATGCTTTGCCCTTCCCATGTTGCCTAGTGCTACTAGGGGGATGTTTTCAAAACTGCTGTTGCCACCATTGCAAGTTAATGTATTAAAGCCTCAAGAGCCCTTTTATTTTCCATCTAATCCTGATGAAGATTTAAAATCCCGATCTAGCACCCCAGCTTCTGCATCCTTCTCCCGTTTAAATGTAAACTCTTCTTGCCTTTCTTGCGCTGTACTCCTTTAGGTCTGTCTTCAAATAGTCTGCCTTCATCTCAAGAAAAGTTTGTCCTGCGCTCAGCCAAACAAGCTCTCCTTTTCTTCATTCCCTCTTCTTCTGTCTCTTGAGGGCCTGTTTCATTCCCTGCCTTGTATCCTCAAGATTTATCCATTGGCTCTTTTCTAAACATTATACCAAGAGGGAAGAAAATGTCCATTTGTGAAGTTTCTAGTAGGTACCCCCTGTTTTATGTTTTTCTCTTCGAGCATTTACTGAACAGAGCCAGGGCCTTGAATACAGATCAAAGCACTTTGTTCTGTTGGCTTCCCATTCTGTATGCACACGTAAATATGTTTAAGTTTAGAAAGCACTGATCCATTGTATTAAAGTACTAAACAGTTCCCTTCCTGTAACCTCTACCCACTCCAGTTTATCCAGTACACTCCAAAGCTGTCTTTCCAAAACACAAATTTGATTGTATCATTCCGATGTATCAAATTCTCTGAATCCCTAATACTGCCATCTATAAATTCCTTGGCACGTAAGGCTTTCCAAAATCTGATCTCTCCAACCAACTTTACCCATATAGTCTAATATTTTACTCTCCCCATACACCTTATTCTCTGCCAGAAAATAATGCTCATCATTGTTGAGATACTCCTGTTTGTCATTCAGTTCATTTAGAATATTTCTTGAGTGCCTATGAGTTAGATATTTTGTTAGGCTTTGGAGATAGAAGAGTGACAAATACTATCACTTAGCCTCATGTGATTTCCCTGTAATGGAGACTGGAAAGTAAATAGCCAATTACTAAACAGTATTGTTAGTGCTGGAATCTGAGCCCCTAATTACTTAACATGTCTGCTTCTCCCATTGGATTAGAAACTCATTAAGGGCAAGGACTGTGACTTACGCACACTCCTATTCTCAGTAGCACTTAATAAATACTTATGAATGAATAAATCTCGACTTGAAACTAATCTCCCACCTCTCAAGGGTTCCATTAAATATGATGTATGTGAAAAGATGCCATAAACTTCAAATGTTACCTTTTATGTTAATGTGGTTCTTCTACCTCTAATTCTTCCTCTAATGATTCTTATTGAATGTTTTTCCTTCCGAAAGCATTTCTAGACTGTTTACTTTCAGTTTTGTCCATACTTACTATTGTGTCAGAACCCTGACCTCATATTCAAGTTCTGTATTTTTAAACTACCTATTCATCTGAGTTTTCCGTTAGCTTGAAATCAACATATTTAAAATCAACTTAGACCTCCCTTCCTATCCCTTTACCAACCAAAATGATGGAATGAAACTGCTTCGACCTCTGTCTCTTCTGTCACCATTGGCATTTTTTTTTTTAATACCCTCACCCCCCCCACCCTGCCCCCGCTTTTTTGGCCTGAGTTCCCCCACCAAGAATTGAACTTAGGCCACCTGCAGAGTAAGTGCAGAATCCTAACCACTGAATCGCCAGGCAAGTCCACCACTGCCATTCTTAAAGTGACCCAGTAGTATGTCTTTGACTTATTAGCCTTGCCTCCTATCCAGTCCTCCCAAGACTTGTCCTTTGAGATGTCTCTTCTCTATCTCTTTACATTTTCACTTCCTTTTCATTTTCACTATGGCACTTAAAACAACCTTTATTGCCATGCTGTTATCTGTTGGTTGGAATACAGAAAAGAACTCATGATGATGAACCCCCTAATAATATGAACTGAGACATAATACAGTTGGCATTTGGCTCCCTAACCTCCCAGCACCTCCAGTTGGCTAACTGCAGATTTGTTATTTGATTAAGTCTTGGAATAATGCAACCTCAGGTTTTATGTGAATATATTGGACCTTACAGTTGCATGGCAGAATTTTACAATACTCTCGGTAAATATTGTAGTAGTGTAATAAGCAAAGGTTTAGCCCATTAGAATTTTCAATAGAAATAGACATTTCGGTATTAGCCCATTAGTTAAAGTTAATTGTGTAGAGTGTTTAATGGGCGTCTTGTCACAGAGATAGCTGGGAAGCATTTGCAGCACTACCTGCCCTGGCATGCACATATGAAGCATTCTGTGCTTGAGGAGAATAACCAGTTTGCTACCTTTGATCTGTATTTGTTACTGTACACAAAGAAAAATACATCTGAAGATTGGAACATTGGTATAATGAATAATGGAAGATATTTTGATCTCAATGGGCAAAGCAGTACTTATGGTAAGCTGCCAAAGTAATTTATAAATCTCAACAAAACTTGTGAAGTCACATAGTATGAAGTATAAAATTGGAATAGTTAAATATTTGAAAAGTAAAAAATGTAAAGAGATTTAGCTTTAGTAAATTCTAACAGCTGTCCATATTTTACAAGAAATAAATGATTTATTGAAGTTGACAGATTAAGTCAGTTAACCACAAAGAATTAGACAAAACCAAAAGAACCTGAAAATGAAGCAGAAGATTATTGAAACAAGGGAAACTAGCTATTCCAAGAGAGAAACTAATAGATTTTCTAATACATTTTATGAACATGCATTTGTGATTTGATAACAGACATGGAAGTGTAATTTTTTTCTTTTCTGTTTTGGCTGTACTGTGCAACATGCGAGATCTTAGTTCCCCTGCCAGGGATAGAACCTGTGCTCCCCTGAAGTGGGAGCATGGAGTCTCAACCACTGAACCAACAAGGAAGTCCTGAAAGTATAATTTTTTAAAGTTTGTTCAATTTTTTGCTTCTTTAAACTTGGCCATTTAAGTTTACAAAGCTCTGAATTAGAGATGAACAAAAAAATAGCATTCACTACATGGCTTAGCACTAAAGATATAAAATGCACAATTTTAGACACTCTTACAAGGCTTAGAAAAAATTTGAGTATAATTGCCGATAGTTCAGAAGGAACTAAGGATTCAGCACCATAAAGACTGTTATTTAGGAGAAATTCTCAATTTATTGAGGCCACAAGTCACCTATGATTATCAATTTAATGAGGACGTTGTTGGGAGAATTGAGCAGTTTACTGTGTTACATGACAAAGACAGGAGTATCAGCTAGTGAATGCTGCAACAAACAAAAGGTCAGTAATTTCCTCTTGCCTTGGAGTATCATAGCATATATGGATAATTAATGTTACCAGCTTGTTTTACTGGAATCCCCTCCTTTCAGTCCATGTTGCACACAACTGCCAAAGTAATCTTAATTTGCTTTCATTTTGTGCCTCTGTTCATAAATCATTTCCTTATAGGATAAACACTTTAGTTTCACAGTCAAAGCTCCCAATAATCTGTTTCTCATCTTATCTCCCACCATCCCTTCAGTTAAGCCTGACTGTTCATTCTTGCCTATTAAACACATTCCCACCTTCATGCTTGTACTCATATACTTGTTTCTGAAATGTCCCCCTGCCACCCATTAAATCTGCTCTATGTCTAAAGCCTAACTGAATATTTTTGTTCCAAATCAAAATGTCTTTATACTGATTAACAATGAAAATAGATGAAACAAGCCACTCCCACCGTTCAGATAAAAAATGAGTCAGAGGATGGCCTTAGCCAAGTACTTGGTAGCGATCCTCCAAAGCAAAGATTAAACATGGTCATTAATTAAGTTAATAAATAGCCACTAAATGGTGTGTGATTGACTCAATAAAGTCTTTTTGTTACTCTCAGCAGACCCATTGCTCTCCTAGAGTAAGTGAGGTGCTGACTCCTCTGTGGGGCAGCAGGAAAACATTTCTTTAAAAGGGATATGTAACAGTGTTTCTCCAACTTGAATACTGTACCATCTCCTTTAAAGGAAAATTATCCTGGGCCTCTGCTTTCGACCTAGGTTATTTGTGTTAACACTCTTTTGTGCTCAAACATGTCTGACTCTTTGTGACCCCACGGACTCTAGCCTGCCAGGCTTCTGTGTTGTTGGCATTGCCCTGGCCAGAATACTGGAGTGAGTTGCCATTTTCTCCTCCAGGTGATCTTCCCAACCCAGGGACTGGACCCATATCCTGTTATTGTGGGCAGGATTAGACTTAGGACCACTGAGTCACCAGGGAAGCATGTTACACCATTATGTGTGTAAAATCATAAGCTCCTACCAGGGACACCGTTGTTTATTAGCCATTCTCCTATCCTAATTCTACCTGATCATATTCCTGTTTCCTTTTGGTGAATTATGTCTTGCCAACTGTTTACAGCCAAGGTATCCTGCCTTTGAATATGGAAGCCAAAAGATCCTAGGAGGTTGCTGTCTCCTGCCCACTGCCTGGCTATAGTTGAAAGGTGATACATGACCATTTGAGATCAAACCGGTCAATCATAAAGGAAATCAGTCCTTAGTATTCATTGGATGGACTGATGCTGAAACCAAAACTCCAATACTTTGGCCGCCTAATTCAAAGAACTGACTCATTGGAAAAGACCCTGATGCTGGGAAAGATTGAAGGCAGGAGAAGGGGACAACAGAGGATGAGATGGTTGGATGGCATCACCGACTTGATGGACATGAGTTTGAGCAAGCTCCAGGAGTTGGTGATGGACAGGGAAGCCTGGCATGCTGCAATCCATGGGGTCACAAAGAGTCAGACATGACTGAGTGACTGAACTGAATTGAAAATGACCTAATCTTAACCAGCTGGATTCTGTCTCCATTCTTGTGTGGAGAAGACTGCTGGAGTTTATTCACCTGCTAGGAATCTGACCAAGCAACTAAATAGTACCTGCTGTTTTGGTTCTTTTCCAGTTCTTGTTCTGTCTTGTTCCAGTTCTTGGTTCTATCTTGTTCCAGTTCTATCTCGGTTCTTTGTCCTAAAGCTGAACCTGGTGCTCCAACGCTCCTGTTACAGTGTGAGCTATCCAGTATCCTCCCAGTATATCCCCTTTGTTCTTAAATTAGGCAGATCTCCAGCTTATGGGGGTTTCCCTGGTGGCTCCAATGGTAAAGAATCTGCCTGCAATGCAGGAGACCTGGGTTCCATCCCTGGGTCGGGAAGATCCCGAGAGAAGGAAATGGCAACCCACTCCAGTATTCTTAGCTGGAGAATCCCAAGGGCAGAGGAGCCTGGTGGGCTACAGTCCGTGGGGTTGCAAAGAATTGGACATGACTGAGCAACTAAACTTTCCAAGGTATAGGAAAAGAAAACACAAGGTTGTTAAGGTTGTAAATTACCAATTGTGTGAAAAAGAATGGAATAAAAGAAAAGTATTTGCATAGATTAGGGTAGGAACTGAGGGGCAGAGACTAAAAGTCAGAGTAGCAAGAGTGACTTCACTGTACACCTACTGACTGCTTTTGACTTTTGAAGCTTGGGACTGTATTACATATTCAAATATTGAACATATTTAAAGTCATAAAAGCAATAAGCAAGAAATATCGGAAAGTCCTAAGCAGATAATTTTTCAAGGGTGGCTACTTAACATTCAGTGTTCAAGGGTGACCTCCCTGAGGAAGCAGATGTAAGTTCAGCTCTGAGTGATTAAAAAAAAAAATATATATATATATATATATATATGTACACCACAATCCTGGTGAAGAGCAATCAAAACAAAAAGAATCCAAAGATCTTAAGGTAGGAAAGCGCTTGAGTAAGGATTTGGGGCTTTAAGTACAATTGGGAAGCCAGTGGAAGGTTTCAAGAAAGGGAGTAACTGGATTTAATTTACCTTTATAAAAGATGGTTCTGGCATCTGAGTAGAGGATGGGTGTATAGAGGTGAAGGAGAAGAGGTGAAGAGACCTATGAGGAGGGTGTTAGAATATCTCACGAGAGCTGATGGTAGCAGAAATAAGGATGATAGCACAGGACACAGTATGAAGAGGGTCAGCTGGGGACTATTTTGAAAGTGGAGCTGATAGGAATCACTGGCGGATACAAAATAGAGTTAAAAAGAGGAATCAAGGATGACTGCTAGATTTTTTTAAGATATTAAATAAATAGATCATAAATTAGATTTGGAAAGGCAGGGGAGAAACAACTTTTAGAGGGGAATTAGAGATGGCTATGAGATATCCTAGAGAGATGTCAAGAAGGTATCTGCAGGCACATATTTAGATAGGGTTCAGAGGGGAGATCAAGAAAGGCTGGAAGCTGGATTTGTGAGCCATTGACATGAAGTCATAGGATTGAATAAGCTCACCACCTAGGGAGTGTGTGAATAAGGCAAAGAAGGGGTCAGCACTGGTCCCTGGGCACTGCTACTCCTGTTTTTTGGAAACAGCTGTATTGATTCACATATCACAAATTTTTTAAAGTATGCAATTCAGTGGGTTTTAGTATATTCATGAGGCTAAGCAACCATCATCACAATCTAATTTTACAACATTTTTGCTTCCCCTAAAAGAAACCTCCATCACAACTAGCATTCACTCCTCGTTTCCCTGTCTCCATCCCTAACGCCCACTCTGTGCTGTGCTCAGTCATTCAGTAGTGTCCATTACTTTGCAACCCCATGGACTGTAGCCTGCCAGCCTCCTTTGTCCATAGGGATTCTCCAGGCAAGAATACTGGAGTGGGTTGCATGCCCTCCTCCAGATCTTCCCAACCTAGGGACTGAACCCAGGTCTCCCACACTGCAGGCAGATTCTTTACTGTCTGAGCCACCAGGGAAGCCCCAATGTCCACACTGCTGCTGCTGCTAAGTTGCTTCAGTCGTGTCTGACTCTGTGCGACCCCATAGACGGCAGCCACCAGGCTCCCCCAGCCCTGGGATTCTCCAGGCAAGAATACTGGAGTGGGTTGCCATTTCCTTCTCCAATGCATGAAAGTGAAAAGCGAAAGTGAAGTCACTCAGTTGTGTCAATGTCCACACTAGGCAGCCACTAATCTACTTTCTGTGTCTATAGAGTTGCCTGTTCTGAATGTTTAATATAAATGGAATCATACACTATATCGCCTTTTGTGACTGGCTTCTTTCACTTAGCATAATGTTTTCAAGATTCATACATACTATATCACAACCTCAATCATTTTTAAGTCTGAATTAGCTTATTGTATGAAAATACCATATTATGTTTGTCTGCTCATCAGTTGGTGGGCCTTTGAGTTATTTTTACTTTTTGGTTTTTATAAATAATGCTGCTATGAACATTTGTCTACGCATTTTTCTGTCGATATATATTTTCATTTCTCTTGGGTAATATTATGGGCTGAAAGTTTGTGTCCCTCTCAGATTTATATGTTTAAGCCTCAACCTTCAGTATTTCTATATTTGGAGATAGGATCTTCATGTAAGTAATTAAGGCTAAATGAGGTCATAAGGGTGGGGACCTGATCCAATAAAATTAATTTTCTTACAAGAAGAGACTCAAGAGAGCCCTGTTCTATTTACACCATGTGAGGACACAGAAAGAAGGCAGCCACCACAAACCAGGAAGAGAGCCCTCACCAGGAACCAGGCCCCCTGGCATTCCCATCTCTCTAAGAGTTACCCACAGTTTGTTATGATCCACACAGTGAAAGGCTTTAGCATAGTCAATGAAACAGAAGTAGGTGTTTTTCTGGAATTTCAGAGTCCAGAGGGGAAAAAAAAATGCTATGAGAAAAAAAAATCTGTTGTAAAATCCACTCAATCTGTGTATTTTATTACAGCAACCCAAGCCAACTAAGAAAGTTAAACTCTCAGCTGAGTCATATGGTACATTGTTCCACAGGACTGGAAGAGGTCAATCCTCATTCCAATTCCCAAGAAGAGTAGTACGAAAGAATGTTCAAACCTCTGGACAATTGCACTCATCTCCCATGCTAGTAAAGTTATGCTCAAAATCCTCCAAGTTATGCCTCAGCACTATACGAACGGACAACTTTCAGATGTTCAAGCTGAGTTTAGAAAAGGCAGAGGAACCAGAGATCAAATGGCCAACATTTTCTGGATCATAGAGAAAGCAAAGGAATTCCAGAAAAAACATCTACTTCTGTTTCAGTGACTGCACTAAAGCCTTTGACTTTGTGGATCATAACAAACTGGATAACTCATAGAGATGGGAATACCAGACCATCTGAACTGTCTCCCAAGAAACCTGTTTGCGAGTCAAGAAGCAAGAGTTAGAACCCTGTATGAAACAACTGACTGTTTCAGGATTGAGAAAGGAGTGTAACAAGGCTGTTTATTGTTTCCCTGTTTATTTATACACAGAGCACATCATGTGAAAGGCCGGGCCGGATGAGTTACAAGCTTGAATCAAGATTGCTGGGAGAAATATCAACAATCTCAGATATGCGGATGACACCACTCTAATGGCAGAAAGTGAAGAGGAACTAAAGAGCCTCTTGAGGGTGAAAGAGGAGAGTGAAAAAACCAGCTTGAAACTCAATATTAAAAAAACTAACAACAACAAAAAAACTAACATCATGTCATCTGGTCCCATCACTTCATGGCAAATAGAAGGAGAAAAGTTGGAAGCACTGACAGATTTCCTCTTCTTGGGCTCCAAAATCACTGTCAATGGTGACTACAGCCGTGAGATTAGATGATTGTTTTTTGGCAGGAAAGCTATAACAAACCTAGACAGTGTGCTAAAAAGCAAAGACATCACTTTGCCATCAAAGGTCCATATAGCCAGGGCTATGGTCTTTCTAGTAGTCCTATGCGGATGTGCGAGCTGGACAGGAAAGGAGCCAGAGTGCTGAACTGTGGTTCTGGAGAAGACTTTTGAGAGTCCCTTGGAAAGCAGGGAGACCAAACCAGTCAATCTTGAAGGAAATCAACCCTGCATACACTTTAGAAAGACTGATGGTGAAGCTCCAGTGCTTTGGCCACCTGATGTGAACAGTTGATTTATTGGAAAAGACCCTGATGCTGGGGAAGATTGAAGGCAGAAGGAGAAGAGGGCAACAGAGGACAAGATGGTTGGATGGCATCATTGATTCAATGAACACGAACTTGGCCAAACTCAAGGAGATGGTGAGGGACAGGGAAGCCTAGCGTACTGCAGCTCATGGGATGGTGAAGAGTCAGACACGACTTAGCGACTGACTAACAACAATGCATTGATTAAATCACACTTCAGTGATCTAACGTGGCAAAACCAACTGTATACTGTAAGTATATAGTAGCAGACTAATTTTTAAGATGTTTTTTCCCCTCCCTCTTTTTTTTTTTTTTTTGGCCTTGTTGTGTGGTTATGTGGGATCTTAGTTCCCTGACCAGGGATTAAACCTGTGCCCCCTGCAATGAAAGAATCATGGAGCCGTAACCACTGGACCACCATTTCCCTCTACTTTTTTATCTTTAGTTGTAGGAAGGTACTCAGGCCATTTTGTGCTTTCTTGCCTCAGGAAAATATTATGGTGATAAAGCTAAAAGAAGTCTCTTGTAAGACACTTCCCTTTCTGAATTAATTTTTCTACAACCTGAACCTGTTAAAGAGATTAGGCTAGATGTACTGGAGGGAGACACAAAGGAAAGGAGCAGAGACTTTAAGGGCAAACAGAACAGAGGAGAGAGGAGAGATTCCTGGGAAGGGAACAAAAAGCCAGAAGTTCCCACGGTTGTTGATGGTACTCAAGTAGTTAAACAATACTTCGCCGAAGATGAACTAGATAACATTTCCCCTCTATTCCTGTGACAGGACAGCAGAAAGGTGCCAGGTTTTGAGGGATCATTGTGGGCTTCCCTGGTGGCTCAGAGGTTAAAGCATCTGCCTCCAATGCGGGAGACCCGGGTTCGATCCCCTGGAGAAGGAAATGGCAATCCACTCCAGTATTCTTGCCTGGAGAATCCCTTAGACGGAGAAGCCTAGTAGGTTACAGTCCATGGGGTTGCAAAGAGTCGGACACGACTGAGCGACTTCACCTTACCTTACCTTATGGGCTTCAACAATAAACCTGCCAATTGTGTCTCTGATGCCTGAAGTCAAGATGCCCTCAGGCACCTCTTAAGTCTCCTAGAAGCTGCTCTTACTATGATAGGTAAAGGAGGTGCCAACACTGACTGAGACTAAATTTTCTTCCAGCAAGAAGAAAGTGCCAAAAGAACAGTCATCCTTTTCAAGATGCTGGACTGAGCATGTGGTTATCTTTTCTCCCTCTTGGGAGAATACTGAAAGGAAAGGAAGATAATATAAAGACTAAAATATCAAAATAACATTGAGAATGGAAGGACTTTATTAATGGATGAGAAATTTCAAAAAAAAAATCTGGAATATAGAAAGCAGAAAGACTGCTGACTGATGAAAGTCGTGGGGATATGGTCCGAGCTGAGGCTATTTTGAGAAGGGGTTGTGGACCCAGCAGCCACAGGAGAACCAGAAGTGCTTGGCAGAATAAGGGTCCCTCCCCCCAGTGATGTTCACATCCTCACCCCCAGAACTGATGAGTATATTAGGTTATATGGCAAAGGAGAAATAAGTTTGGAGAGAAATTATTGTTGCTAAGTGATGATCTCAAAATAGGGAGATTATCCTGAATTATTCAGGTGGACCCATCAGTAACTACAAATTTCTTCAAAGTGGAAGAAGGAGGAAGAGGAGGAGAGTCAGAGAATGAGATGTGAGGTTGGAACTAAAGACAGAGTGGTGTGATAAGAAGGACTGACTTTGAATATGGAAGAAGGGGACCACAAGGCACAGAATGCAGGCAGCTCCTAGACACTAACGGCAAAGAAACAGATTCTCTGCTGGAGTCTCCAGAAGGGAACATAGCCCTGCTGAGACCTTGAGAAGTGATGGGCTTCTGCAGAACTCTATATAATAAATAGATGTTGTTTTAAGCTACTAAGATTGTGGTAGTAGGAAACTAACTGGAACAACTCTGTACTTGCTGGAGTGATAAATGTGGACGAAAACGATTAGTCTGTAAATTGAAGGGTATATCCCCCTACACTACCTCTTTGTTATACTCCAGTGGGCAAAGTATATCATCACTGCCAGATGTTTATCTTTTTAGAGAACTACAAGTTAAGTTTATAGGAAGAATTTGAGTACATAGGGAAGGTATTGGTGCCAAAGAGCTACATTCTGTCCTGGCATTTGGTAGCCTTCCTGGAGCATGATGGATGGCTGCTCCCTTCCCACTCACGTGACATTGACACTTAACTAGTCAGCCAACCAGCCCTGCCTGCGTAAGCGGAGCTCCCATTAGTTCATGTTTAGCATTTCTCCTGCCTCATTCTGTCTAAAACATAAATGGACAACCAGAAAGGCCTACATATTTATAGAATACCTGCAGTATGACAGAGAAAGACCAAGGTAAAAAGAAAAAGGGACTTTTCTGGTGGTCCAGTAGTTAAGAATCTGCCTTGCAATGCAGGCAGGGTATGCAGGTTCAATACCTGGGTGGGGAACTAAGATCCCATATGCTGCAGTCTGCAGCCAAAAAAAACAAGCAAAAACAAAAATACAGGAAAACTTAATTTAGAGGAAACAGGAACAATTAAGGGAACAGAAAACACCTTAAAACAAGACAAACCATAACTGTAAGTAATATCATTGGAGAGATCTGAGAAGATACTGAATTGAATCTATGGCAGATGTTTTTGTTTACTGAATAGTCATTACTCAATTCTTCCTTATGAAAAGAGCCCTGATATTTTCCCCATGTTGCATGGCCATGTGTTTCAGGGGAAACAGAATTCTGTCTTCTTTGAGGGGGCTTCCCAGGTAGCACTAGTGGTAAAGAACCCACCTGCCAGTGCACAAGACATAAGAGACACGGGTTCGATCCCTGGGTCGGGAAGATCCCCTGGAGAAGGATGTGGCAGCCCAGTATTCTTGCCTGGAGAATCCCATAGTAGAGAAGCCTGGTGGGCTACCTCTATAGTGTTGCAAAGAGTCAGAAACGACTGAGGCAGCTTAGCGTGCACACATGAGGGAGCTTAGTCTTCATCACATAAGTTCTTCAACTGATCGGGTGAGGCTCACCCACATTATGGAGGGCAATCTGCTTGACTCAGAGTGTACTAATTTAACAGTTGATCTCATCTAAAACATGCCTTCACAGCAACATGGAGACTGGTGTTAGAAGAAATATCTGGGTACAATGGCCTAGCCAAGAGGACATATAAAATTAACCTTCACAACTACTTGCCAGGATGAGAAGCTGCACGTTAGAAGGTACCAAAGGAAGGAAGGAAGAAGGCTGGAGGGAACTTTGCATGGTAAACATCTGCCACTGTGAAGTTCCCAGTGGAAATCTAACTTCCTTGTGATAGAGCTGTGGGGAAGACATATATGGAAGAACAGTGTAAAATGTTACAGCAAAAGTACTAGCCTTTTATTTCATTTTTCCTATAAAAATCTTTTTCAGGATGTCCTTATGAGCAATTCCTTACAGCTTCAACTCTTGTGGTGTCCAGTTAGATACTGTGAAGTCAAATAAATCTATGGCTATTGAGTGGGTTTAACTGATCTTGATTTTTTCTTAAGTTACTCCACAACTCCAAGGTGCTTCTGTACTAAAGTAGGTGTCATTGCATATAGATAGCCAGCAGGTACATGAAACATCACTAATTATTAGGGAAATGCAAGTCAAAACTACAGAGAGGTACCTCACTCTGGGCAGAATGGCCATCATTAAAATCTCCAAATAATAGATGCTAGAGAAGCTGTGGAGAAAGGGGAACTCATCTACTCTTAGTGGGATTGTAAATTGGTGTAGCCAATATGCAAAACAGTACAGAGGTCCCTCAAAAACTAAATGTTGGGAATTTCCTGGCATGCAGTGATTAGGACTTGGCACTTTCACTGCCGTAGCAGGGTTCAACCCCTGGTCAGGGAACTAAGATCCCACAAGGCTTGTGGCATGGCCAAAAAAAGAAAGAAAAAAAGACACAGTCACCCAGTGTTCATAGTAGCACTGTTTTCAATAGCCAAGACATGGAAGCAACCTAAGTGTGAATCAACAGATGAATGGGTATAGAAAAGGTGGTATATGTACACAATGGAACACTACTCAGTCATAAAAAAGAATGGACCATGTATTTACAGCAACATGGGTGGGTCTATAGAGTATCATACTAAGTGAAGTAAGTCAGAAAGAGAAAGATAAATTCTGTATGATATCACATGTGTGGAATCTAAAAGGACGCAAATGAACTTGTCTACAGCATAGAAACAGATTCACAGACTGAACAGACTTCTGGTTGCCAAGGAGAAAGGAAGCTGGTAGAGGGCTGGATCGGGAGTTTTGGATTAGCAGATGCAAACTATTATATGTAGAACTGATAAACAACAAAGTCCTACTGTGTAGCACAGGGAACTATGTTCAATATCCTGTGATGAGCCATAATGGAAAAGAATATGAAAAAGAATATATATGTATATGTGTAGAACTGAATCACTTTGCTGTACACAGAAATTAACATTGTAAATCAACTTTAGTTCAGTTTTTTTTTTTTTTAAGTAAAATAGGTATCATGGTCCCAATAAAAAAATCAAGAAAGTAGATGTAGTCACTGAGAGAGTATGTACCATAAGGACAGTTATCAAGGAGGGAGCAGTTAATGGAATGAGGAAACTATGAAGGAAGAAGAGAACAGCTAGTTGACATTCTTAATCTGCACTCCATTTTGTTCTCTGGGGCCCATTAATGATCTTCAAAGGATTAATTAACTCCCTGAAATTATATACAAAATTTGCACGTATGTGGATAGCTGTCATCAGATTTCCAAAGTGACTTCACTCCCTGTCAACAACAGCAACAATATCAACAAAGAAAAGAAAAAGGAAAAAATAACCGCTGGAAAGAAACTATGTGGTTTCAAGAAGTGAACCATTAGAGTACTGATATAATGCAGTAGAGATACCCAATAGGATAGTAACTGAAAAATGTTTGATCAGTAGGCAATTAGAAAGTCTCTTCTTGGAATAGTCATTGAACTATGCTCCCTCAACCTCCTTTCCACTGCAGTCTGGCTTCTGAGGCCACTACTCTACCAAAATTGCTCTTGTCGATGACACTGACATTTATTTTGTGAAATCTAGTGAATAGTTCTGTCTTCTCATTTTATATGACTTCTCAGTAGCTGTGACTCCACAGTCTTCCAGTCTGCTTCAACTTTTCTGGCTTAAGCCACCATTTCCTTTTGTGCCCTAGATGAAATGACTATAATAGCTCATAACTGACTCCCTCTTTTTTTTTTTTTGGCCATGCAGCTTGCAAGATCTTAGTTCTCCATCATGAGATGTAACCCAGGCCCCGGCAGTGAAAGCACCGAGTCCTAACCATTGACCACAAGGAAATTCCCCATGAATAACCCTCTTAACCCTCCCTCAACCCTGCCTCCCACTTCTGTTATCCTATGGAACTAGAAGGATCTTCTTCCAGTTTATTTTTTCTTTTTTTAACCTTGTTCGATCCTTCTTATCTTGCAGTTGTCAGTTCAAATGTCACCTTGAAAGTTATCCTCCCCTTACTTTCCTACTTTCAGTTGCTAACATTATCACTGAACCATCTATTTTTTTTAATTGCACCTCACACAATCTGAAATTATCTTATTATTTTTATTTATGTGTCATCTGCCTCATACCATTAAGACATACATTTTTTTCCAGGACTAGAACATTGCATCTTTTTCTCTGCCAGACCTCTAGTGTCTAAAAATAGTGTTTGGTGCAGAACTGGCACTTACTGACTTGATGCATGAATGATGACACTCAAAATGAATTGCACTGTAAAGATTTTATATTTTAAGTTTGCGCTCTTTTGATACAGTGCTTTAAATATGATTTTTACAGCAAAGGTGGGTAAGTAACCCTAGCGAACTAGTCTATTGAGAAATCAAGGGATATGAGGACTAAAAAATCACCTAGATGACCTGAAGTTAGTGTTGATATTTGAAAGATAACTGTGGAAGAACTGGAGGGAAAAGAGAAGCCAGAAGGCCAGGCTAAAAAGGATTAAAGTGAGAGGAGGGTGAGGAATGAGACAGAATATAGAGATCTCTTTCAGGGGAAAATTTAGCAGAAAAAACATTTCAAAAAGATAACATGGTTGAGGGAGCAGTGTATAGGATCACTGTCTAGAGAAAGGGACTGAAGGCAGAGAAGTGTCATTCTTTCATTCTAGGCACAACCAGGCAACTATTGTCACAACTCAGTGAAGACAGGAAATATTTTACAAAGAAAAGGAATATGCATGCTTCTTTATCCATGGGGCTGGTCTGAATTTGGTGGATGCCAATAATTTTCAAAAACTGTGATCATTCTCTACCAAAAGATAACTTAAAACTCTCAAGTTAAAAAAGGGCACAGCTCTTCTCAGGACACAGATGAATGTCAGTAAATAACTTATCTTTATTCTGCTTCAGTTTTTGTCTAAACTGGGGTCAATGGTATCCTCCAACTTTCATGAGTGCAGGAGGCTTAATCAAAATAAACAGTGATAAAGCCTATCTGATAAAGCCATCTGTGTCAAACCTGTAGTCTAACAAAATTTATTAAGTTGCTGAAATAAGGAAAGCCACACACCAGAGGAATTGGAGGAGTTTAACTCAAAAAAAAAGGGGAGGGGGGAAAACAAGAAGCAGTCATAGCATAGAACTTGGTGGAGTGTAGATAAGAATTAAGCAGGCTCAAGCCTGAGCTATGAAGTTGACTCCAAGGTCATGTGTTCTCGAAAACTATTAATATAAAGTTAAATGTGGAATGTTACATTTGAAAATACGTTATTTGAAGCAGTATGCCTGGGTTGGCAAAGTGTCAGAATGATCCCCAGGACTCAGCTCTGCCAGGCAGACATACGGTATTCCATGATTACTGATATGATTTCACACAACAAAGCTTCTGAAAGTTTGTTTTTGGAACATGGTTTCTTAGCCTATGTCCTTTCATTAATCAACAAAAGCAGTTTTTACAGCTTCATAAGGGGCATCTCTATGTGTTGAAATTGTTTAATTTTGACATTCAGCTTGAAGGCTACCCCCCTGAAGTGTTATTCAGTTTCTCTTTGGTTGGAATAAAGGACTTTTAAAAGCAATAACTATACTATGGACATGATACGCTTTACTCATGTACCAGACTCCGCGACGGGGAAACATTTATTTACCCGTCATCTCATTTGATCTTCCGGAGAAGGCAATGGCACCACACTCCAGTACTCTTGTCTGGAAAATCCCATGGCCGGAGGAGCCGGGCGGGCTGCCGTCTATGGGGTCACACAGAGTCGGACACGACTGAAGCGACTTAGCAGCAGCAACATTTGCTCTTCACAACTCTTGAGATATGAGAAAACTGTTAGAAATTAACATGTCTATGGAATTTCCTTTTTCTATTACTGCGTTTACTTTTTTTTTCTTTTTTGCGTTTACTTTCATTCTGCCTTACGATTCAGCACGTTAAAAATTTTTCCCCTAGCGTTTGAGGTATCAACACTAGTTTCTTTTCTATGACCACCACAGGCTTCCTATGTGGTAAATTCTCCACGAATATGGAACTGAATCTCATACGGGACTTGTAACTCGCTTCCGTGATAACTAGTAAACTGGCAAGAGCGTGTTCCTTCTTTCCGTCATCCCAAGTTTCGGGGGTATCGCGGGGTCAGCCCAGGGGCCAAGTGTTTGGCTGGGTTTGGGCGAGCTGACCACACCTCCCGCTACCCAGACTCTTGAGTTGATACTCATCGCTGAGATACAGCTGCCGCGGGGGCGGGACTTCCTGTCTTCCTAAAGGAGCACTTCCGACCAGAGCCGGAAGCTGCCTTGGAGCGAAGCGCGTGCCCAGGGCTGTCGCTCAGACCACCCTGGCTGGCTGCAGGCAGGTGAGCTTGGGGTGAGTCTGGGTAGCGGAGGAACCATGCATTGCTAGCTGGCTCGTGACCAGTGCAACCCTGCAGGGCTCTCGGTCTTTTTGCCCTTTCTTAGAAACTTCCCAGATTGCCGGGCGTGGTCTGCTTCCTGAGGCTTTGACCTAATCCATCTGCACTTAGTCTTTGACCGAATCCCCCTGCATTCGCGGGGCCGGGCGGGGTCTCGGGCCTGGGCCAGCTGCGGGCGAGCGGGGCACACTGCATTGCATTCCACCGAAAAGCCTGTTGACTTGTCACTTGGACATAGGTGAAAATGGTACAGGCGACCCACGACTTGGTGTCAGGTTAGAGAACCAACTCTGACTTTTTAAATGCTTTAACATTTATGATGTAGGAAAAATAATGTTAAGTGGGTGGAGAACGTATTTACAAGTTTTACCTACTGTTCACTACTGACGAGAGGACTGTTCTAGGTTGTGGGTGGATCCAAATGAGGGTGTGGTATCCCTGTCCCTAAAGAAACTACAGTCCCGTTGTGAAAACCGGACTCAAATGCCAAATTTACAGAAAGAGTTGACAGATTAAGAGTACAGACTTCTCTTTTGGCTCGCATTAATATAGCCATGAGGACTGTTGTTTGTTATTTGTCTCAGCTTTTTTCATCTTTTTTAGTTTTAACCTTTTTGTGTACTTTTATAATAAAATAGCATATTGCTGGGGTTTTTTTTTGTTTGTTTGTTTTAATCTAAGTGGACAGCCTGTGCCTTTTGACTGGCAGCCTTACTGTACTTATATTCAAAGTCATTTCTGAGGTATTTGTTCAAGCCACAACCTTTTGAGTCATCCTTGACTCATCTCTTTCTCGCACACATTTAATCTGTCAGCAGCAAATCCAAGAGCTCAGCCTTCACAATCTATCCAGAGGCCCAAGCCCTTCTCACCACCTCCCCTTATTGAAATTGCAGCTATCTTTCACCTGGATTCCCTCAGTAGGCACCTAACCAGTCTGCTTTTTCTTACTTCAGCCTTTCCATCACATCTAGAGTGATTCTTTAAAAAAAAAAAAAAAATTCAGATTATCTCCTTCTCACAAAACTCTCCATGGACTTCCCATTTCACTCAGATTGAAAGCCAGATTCTTTAGAATGACCCTCAAGGTGCTTTCTGATCCCGCCCTTGCTATATCTCTGGTCTAATCTCCAGCTCCTCTCCCCCTTTTCTCTGGTGCCTCAGGCACATCCTAACCTCAAGATATTCACACTTACAGTTCTTTTGAATGTCCACACAGCTTAATCCCTTACCTCCGTCATATATTTTTTTAACTTTACCTTTTCAGTGAGGACTTCCCTGGCGTAGCCTTCCCTTTCATTTCTATTGTACTCATCCTGCTTCTGCATGTCACCCTATGGCCTGCTGTGGGATTGGTTCATTTATTTCTCTGGCTCAGCAGTGTTTACTCCACAACCATAGAATCTTATTTGTGAGAGCTGGTATTTTTCTGTATTTTGTTTTCAGGTAGTGCCTAAAACAATACCTGGCTTTTAGTGGGCTGTTTATAATATAATTGTTGAAAAACCTTTTTTTGCCATTTTATAATTTGTACTTTCTGCTCTTTTTCTTTCTCTTGCCTTTCCTTTGTTTGAATTGAGGTTTTGTTTTGTCTTTTTCCTTCTACTTGTTTGAAGATATGTTATTCTATATACTTTATTTCTGTTTTTATAGTGGTTAATTTTAATTTTATTGTGGTTTAAAATTAATGTAGTTAATTTTAATTTTACTGTGCGTAATTGAAACTAATCAGAAAGCTTTGCAAAACCATATTGTTTTTACCTGTAAGTTACTAGTTTTTTATCAGTCTTCCTGGATCGTCTCAGTATTTATTTTTGTAAGATGTAAAAAATGTTCAATAAAACTAGTAGTTGTTACTATTTTCTGGTGGTCTTCATTTTTTTCCTTTTTGGTTTATTACAAATTAAATTTGTCATATACATTAATAAAATATTTACTGTATACTTAGCACTCAAAGTTTTGTTTTTAAATATACAATACTTTTCCTCCCTTACCTTTTTGCTCTGAAATGTGCAAAAGAGTCCACTAGAAAATATGGTAGATAATATTATGAAACGAATATTGCCTAGAAAGTAGGTAGAGACTTCCAGAAAGGGAATTTTAACAGTTTGCTGGTTATTAGGAGCAGATGGAATGAATTTGTGAAAGAGTTATATGGAAAGGTTTGGTGGTATTTGAAAGTATGTGGAGAAAAGGCACAACCTGTTTCATTCATTTTATTGGTTCTGTTTCCTATAGTTGTATAGCTGTGTCTTTAAAATTGTAGGTTTGGTGTGGATTTGTCATTGATGTTTGAGAGAGAAAACGTGTCTACAGCCTCTTCAGAAAACCTAAAGCTTTTTGGAGGCACTACTTAAAATGATGTGAGACAGTTCAGTGTGTGAGGGCCAAGGAATACTGTGGGGATGTAGAACTTTGACACAGTCTTTGACATCAGGTATGATGTGCATGGAGGACAGCAGGACATTATGCTAAGTGCAGTAAGCTGGTTGCCAAAAGATAACTGTGTGCTTTGACTTCTCTGACATATTTAGAGGAGGCAAGTTAATAGAAATGGAAGGTGGGAGCTGGGGAGAGGAGGCTATGGGAGTTGTTTAATGGATATAGATTTTCAGTTTTGCAAGACAAAAAAAATTTTGGTGATTGGTTGCACAGCGGTGTGTGAATGTATGTAATGCCACTGAACTGTGCACTTAGAAATGGTTAAGGTAATAAATTTTATGGTGTGTGTATTTTATAACAATTAAATTTCTTTATAAAAAGGACCACAGGTGGCTTTCTTTAAAATTGAGCTATTAAAATTCAGAAGTTATTACATTTTAGGTGGTCCTTTTTGCCCACACTATTCAAAGGTGTTGTATTCCCACTTTCTGTGGTTTCCCAACCTGAATCTCCAGTCAGTGAAACCCTGTTAGGTTTCACGACCTGGAAAGCTTGTTCTCTTAATTTCTGCTGCGTATTTCCATCAGCTTAATCAGAATGGTTTCCACATGGAGTCTGCGTCACTCTTAACCCTCCTGCTTCTTCACAGCTCCTGAATTTGATCCTTACATTACTAATTCTAGGTCTTAATTGTTTGCTGTTAGTTATCTCTCCTAGTTAAACTCTTAAGTTCCTTACAAGAGACTGTCTTTTACTTGCTTATAATCCTGGTGACAGAAAGGTTAATGAGTGTCAGAATCCATAGCTTGTAAGTGCCTGAGCCAGGATTGCTACCTGGAGCTCCTGAATCTCAGTGAAGCATGTGTGTTTTCTGTTGATGTTGTTTTCTACTTGATAAGTGTCAGTGTGTGAATGGATCTTCAGACCTCATGCTAAATTATTTTAATACAATTTTGAACAAGTAGCAGGAAAGATAAAGCAAAATACGTTTAGAAAGATAACAATACATATGGCAAAGCTTTTTCCTAAAATTAATTCACAGAGTGCCAGTGTTCTCACGTTTTCTGTTGGGCATCAAACATCTTTTTGGATCCCTTGGTGGCTAAACAAAGCAGGAGATGTGGTAACTGAATCAGTACCTATGAGTGGAATAGGCTCACTGGAATTAGACTTCCCCATGTCAACTACTGTTATTCTTTTTTTAAATTAAATTTTTATTTTATACAAGAGTTTAGTTGATTGACAGTGTTGCATTAGTTTCAGGTGTATAGCATCTGATTCAGTCATACATGTGTCCTTTTTCAGATTCTTTCTCTCTCCCCCTTCCTTTCCCCTCTGGTAACCATAAATTTATTTTCAGAGTCTGGAGTTCTGTTTTTGTTTTGTAAATAAGTTCATTTGTATCGTTTTATTTTTAGATTCCACATAGAATATAGGATATAGTATTTCTGTCTGACTTAGTTCACTTAGTATGATGATATAGACTGGTTCCAAATAGGAAAAGGAGTACGTCAAGGCTGTATATTGTCACCCTGCTTATTTAACTTATATGCAAAGTACATCATGAGAAACGCTGGGCTGGAAGAAGCACAAGCTGGTATGAAGATTGCCGGGAGAAATATCAATAACCTCAGATATGCAGATGACACCACCCTTATGGCAGAAAGTGAAGAGGAACTAAAAATCCTCTTGATGACAGTGAAAGAAGAGAGTGAAAAAGTTGGCTTAAAGCTCAACATTCAGAAAATGAAGATCATGGCATCTGGTCCCATCACTTCATGGGAAATAGATGGGGAAACAGTGGAAACAGTGTCAGACTTTATTTTTTGGGGCTCCAAAATCACTGCAGATGGTGACTACAGCGATGAAATTAAAAGACACTTACTCCTTGGAAGGAAAGTTATGACCAACCTAGAAAGCATATTCAAAAGCAGAGACATTACTTTGCCAACAGAGGTCCGTCTAGTCAAGGCTATGGTTTTTCCTGTGGTCATGTATGGATGTGAGAGTTGGACTGTGAAGAAGGCTGAGTGCCGAAGAATTGATGCTTTTGAACTGTGGTGTTGGAGAAGACTCGAGAGTCCCTTGGACTGCAAGGAGATCAGCCCTGGGATTTCTTTGGAAGGACTGATGCTAAAGCTGAAACTCCAGTACTTTGGCCACCTGATGCGAAGAGTTGACTCATTGGAAAAGACTGTGATGCTGGGAGGGATTGGGGGCAGGAGGAGAAGGGGACGACAGAGGATGAGATGGCTGGATGGCATCACTGACTTGATAGACGTGAGTCCGAGTGAACTCCAGGAGTTGGTGATGGACAGGGATGCCTGGCATGCTGCGATTCATGGGGTTGCAAAGAGTCGGACACGACTGAGCGACTGAACTGAACTGAACTGGTGATGATATATGGGTTCATCCATGTTGCTGTAAGTGGCGGTGTCTCATCCTTTTTTATGGCTGAATAATATCCCATTGCCTATATGTACCACATCTTATGTATCCATTCCTCTGTCAATGGTCATTTAGGTTGCTTCCGTGTCTCGACTGTAGTGGTTGGATGGCATCACCGGCTTAATGGCCATGAGTTTGAGCAAGCTCTGGGAGTTGGTGATGAACAGGGAAGCCTGGCATGCTGCAGTCCATGGGGTCACAAACAGTTGGACACGACTGAGCAACTGAACTGAAATAGTGCTGCTATGAACATTGTGTGCATAGATCTTTTCAAATTATAGTTTTTTCCATATACATGGGCTTCCCAGGACGCTCAGTGGTGAAAAATCTGCCGCCAGTGCAGGAGACACAGGAGACACAGGTTCAATGCCTGGATCAGGAAAGCCCCCTGGAGGAGGAAATGACAACCCATTCCAGTATTCTTGTTTGGGAAATCCCATGGACAGAGGAGCCTGGTGGGCTATACAGTCCATAGGGTCGCAAAGAGACATGACTGAGGACAGCCAGATACATTCCAGGAGTGGAATTGCTGGATCATACGATAGGCCTATTTTTAGTTTTCTAAAGGAGACTCCATACTGTTCTCTATAATTGTACCAATTTACATTCCCAACAGCAGTGTCGGGAGGTTCCCTTTTCTCCACACCCTCTCTAGCATTTGCTGTTTCTGGACTTTAAGAATATATATATATATTCATTTTTGGCTGTGCTGAGTCTTTCTTGCTGCCTGTGGGCTTTCTCTGGTTGCAGTGTCTGGACCTCACTACGGTGGCTTTTCTTGTTGCAGAGCATGGCCTCTAGGGTGTGTGGGCCTCATTAGTTGCAGCACATGGACTTAGTAGTTGTGGCACATGGGCTTAGTTGCTCTGCTGCATGTGGGTTCTTCCCAGACCAGGGATCAAACCCATGTCACCTGCCTTGACAGGCCCATTCTTAAGCACTGGACCACCTGGGAAGTCCCTGTTGGTAGACTCTCTGATGGCCATGCTGAGAGCTGTGAGGTGATACCTCATAATTTTGATTTGCAGTTCTCTAATAATTAGAGACATTGAGCCTCTTTTCATGTGCTTTTTGGCCATATGTGTATCTTTGGAGAAATGTCTGTTGAGATCTTCTGCCAATTTTTTGATTGGACTTTTTTTTTTTAATACATAAAGCTACATGAACTGTTTGCATATTTTGGAGATTAATCCCTTGTCCGTTGTCTCATTTGCAAATATTTTGTCCCATTTTGTGGGTTGCCTTTTCATACTGTTCATGGGGTTCTCAAGGCAAGAATACTGAAGTGGTGTGCCATTCCCTTCTCCAGTGGACCACATTCTGTTAGACCTCTCCACCATGACCCACCCGTCTTGGGTGGCCCCACACGTCATGGCTTAGTTTCATTGAGTTAGACAAGGCTGTGGTCTGTGTGATCAGATTGGCTAGTTTTCTGTGATTGCTCTTTCAGTCTGTCTGCCCTCTGATGCCCTCTCTCAGAGCCTACCATCTTACTTGGGTTTCTCTTATCTTGGATGTGGGGTGTCCCTTCACGGCTGCTCTAAGAAAGCGAAGCTGCTGCCCCTTACCTGGATGCGGGGTATGTCTTCACGGCCGCTGCTCCTGACCTTGGACATGGAATATCTCCTCTCTGCAGCTCGGCCGCCCAACTGCCGCTAGCCGCTCCTGCACCTCAGGAGGTATTAACTCTTTTGTAAATGTGTGATAGAATTCTTCTGTGAAGCCGTGTGGTCCTGGACTTTTGTTTGTAGAGAGTATGTTGTCTTTTTTAAAATTTTTATTTATTTAGGCTGCACTAGCTCTTGGTTGACACGACTGAGCGACTTCCCTTTCACTTTTCACGTTCATGCATTGGAGAAGGAAATGGCAACCCACTCCAGTGTTCTTGCCTGGAGAATCCCGGGGATGGGAGAGCCTGTTGGGCTGCCGTCTATGGGGTCGCACAGAGCCGGACACGACTGAAGCGACTTAGCAGTAGCAGCATCAGCAGCAGCTCTTGGTTGTGGCACATGGATCTAGTTCACTGACCAGGGATTGAACGTGGGCCCCCTGCAGTAAGAGTGCAGAGTCTTATCCAGGGATAAGGGATAGTCTTATCTTACCAGGGAAGTCTGTTGTCTTTTAATCATTATTTCTATTTCAGTCTTTGTGATAGGTCTGTTTATATTTTCTGTTTCTTCCTGGTTCAGTCTCAGAAGATTATACCTTTCCAAGAATTTGTCCATTTCTTCCATGTTGTTCATTTTATTGGCATATATATATATATTTGGTTTAGTAGTTTCATGGTCCTTTTTATTTCTGTGGTGTTAGTTCTAACTCCTCAGTTTTAATTTCTAAGTTTATTGACTTGAAGCCTCTCCCACTTTTTCCTGATGAATGTGGCTAAGGTTTATCAGGTCTGTTTGTCTTTTCAGTGAAGCAGCATTTAGTGTCATTGATCTTTTCTGTTGTTTTCCTTGTCTGTATTTCATTTATTTCTGCTCTGATATTTATGATTTCTTTCCTTCTACTGACTTTAGAATTTGTTCTTCTTTATCTAGTTGCTTTAGATGTACGTTTAGGTTGTTTATTTGGGATTTTTCTTTTTTCCTGAAGTACGATTGTATTGCCATAAACTTCCCTCCTAGAACTGCTTTTACTGTGTCTCATAGGTTTTGGATCATATTTTTGTTTTCATTTGTCTCTGGGTATCTTTTTACTTCCTCTTTGATTTCTTCAGTGATCCATTGGTCATTTAGTAGCATATTGTTTAGCCTCCATGTTTCTTTACAGTTTTTTTTTTTCTTCTTGTAGTTGATTTCTAATCTCATAGCGTTGTGGTTAGAAAATATGCCTGATATGATTTCAGTTTTCTTAAATTTATCAAGGCTTGCTTTGTGGCTCAGTATGTGGCCAGTCCTGGTGAATGTTCCATGTTCACTTGAAAAGAATGTGTGTTCTGCTGCTTCTGCGTGGAATGCTCTATGTTGTTGTTCAGTCGCTCAGTTGTGTCCGACTCTTTGCAACCCCACGGACTGCAGCACGCCAGGCTTCCCTGTCCTTCACTATCTCCAGGAGTTTGCTCAAACTCATGTCCATTGAGTTGATGATGCAACCAACCATCTCATCCTGTTGCCCCCTTCTCCTATGTGTCTTCTCCTCCTAATGTGTCGTTTAAGGCTTGTGTTTCCTTATTGATTTTGCTGTCTGAATGGTCTGTCGGTTGATGTAAGTGGGGTATTAAAGTCCCCACTGTTACTGTGTTATTGTCAATTTCTCCATTTATGTCTCTTAACATTCGTCATAATCCTTGAGGTACTCACATGTTGGATGCATATATATTTAAAATTGTTTTATCTTGTTCTTGGACTAACCCCTTGATCATTATGTAGTGTCCTTCTTTGTCTCTCATAGCAGTCTTTATTTTAAAGTTTATTTTGTCTGATATGAGTATTGCTTATCCAGCTTTCTTTTGGTTTCCATTTGCATAGAAAGCCTTTTTCCACCTCCTCACTTTCAGTCTGTAGATGTGAAGTTTATCTTTTGTAGAGCGCATATATAAGGGTCTTGTTTTTGTATTCATTCAGCCAGTGTGTCTTTTGGGTGGAGCATTTAATCCATTTTTGTTTAAGATAATTAGCAATATGTATTTCTTATTGCCATTTTGTTAAATTGTTTTGGGTTCGTTTCTGTAGGTCTGTTTTCTTTCCTTCCTCTTTTGTTCTCCTGTGATTTGGTGACTGACTTTAGTGTTGTGTTTGGATTTCTTTTTCTTTTTGTGCATATTTATTGTAAGTTTTCAGATTGTGGTTACTGTGAGGTGTTTTGTTTTATTTTTTGGCCGTGCCATTTGGCTGTGGGATCTTAGTTGCCTGACCAAGGATCAAACCTGGACCCACTGCAGTGAAAACAGGGTGGTAACCACTGTACCGCTAGAGAATTCCCACCGTGAGGTTTTGATATAGCAGTGTACTATACTAGCTTGTTTTAAGTTGCTGGTCACTTCATTTCAAATGTGTTCCCAATATTCTGCATTTGAAGTCTTCTCTTCTTATGATTGCTGGTCTTGATACCATATTTATGTGTGAATGTTTTCCTACCTTTACTGTATGTTTGCCTTTACCAGTGAACTTCCGCATTTATGATGTTTTTGTTTCTGATTGTAGCATTTTCTTTTCCATATGGAAAAGTTCTTTAGCATTTGTTGTAAAACTGGTTTTGTGGTACTGAATTCACTTAGCTTTTTTTTTCTTTTTGCTTGTCTCTGAAGTTTTTGATTTCTCTGGCAAAGCTTAACAAGAACCTTGCTGGGCAAAAGTATTCTTGATTGTAGGTTTTTCCTTTTCATTACTTTAAATATATTGTGCCAGTCCCTTCTGGCCTGCAGAGTTTCTGCTGAAAAATCAGCTGTTACGCTGTGGGGATTCCCTTGTATGTTTTTGTTGCTTTTAATATTTTCTTTTTGTCAGTTTGATTAACATGTGTCTCAGTGCATTCCTCCTTGGGTTAATCCTATATGGGACTCTTTGCACTTCCTGGACTTGAGTGTTTCTTTTTCCATGTTAGGAAAGTTTTCGCTATTCTCTCTTCAGATATTTTCCCAGGCCTTTTCTCTCTCCTCCTCCTAGGACTCCTATGCTGCAGATGTTGGTGCATTTGTTGCTGTCCCAGAAGTCTCCCTGGAGAAGGCAATGGCACCTCACTCCAGTACTCTTGCCAGGAAAATCCCATGGACGGGGGAGCCTGGTGGGCTGCCGTCTCGGGTCGCACAGAGTCGGACACGACTGAAGTGACTTAGCAGCAGCAGCAGAGGTCTCCTAGACGGTCCTCATTTTTTTTTCATTCTTTATTCTGTTCCGCAGCAGTGATTTCCATCAGTGTCTGTCTTCCAGCTCACGTACTGGTTCTTCTGTCTCATTTATTCTATTTACTCCTTTTCCTGTCCTTTTCATTGCAGTTATTGTATTGTTCATCGCAGTTTGTTCTTTACGGCTTCTAGCTCTTTATTAAACGTTTGTTGTGTCCTCTTAGTCTGTGCCCCTAGTCTTTTCCTGGGATCTTGGACCACCTGTACTATCATCACTTTGAATTCTTTTTCAGGTAGATTGCCTGTCTCCACTTTGCTTAGTTGTTCTTCTCGGGTTTTACCTTGTTGCTTCCTCTAGAATATATTTCTCTGATGATGTCTCATTTTGTCTTAACTTTCTGTGTGGCCTCTGCCCCTCAGGCTGCAGGATTGTAATTTTCCTTGGCTCTGATGTCTGCCTCCTGATGAGTGCAGTTTATATTGGGGCTTGTGCAGTCTTCCTGGCAGGAGGGACTGCTTCTTGCCCACAGGTGGATGGAGCTGGGTCTTGTCCCTCTGGTGGGTAGGGCCATCTCAGTGGGTGTGTTTATAGGTGACTGTTGTCTTTGGATGACTTGGCAACCTGTCTGCTAATGGGTGGGACTGTGTCCCACCTTTTTGGTTGGTTGTCCTGAGGTATCCCAGCAGTGGAGCCTGGGTCTTGCTGCCAAATGGTGATCTCTGGGAGAGTTCACACTGGTGAGTATTCGTTGGGGCATCTGCAATCAGTGTTTTTGCCCCCAAGGTGAGTTACTGCCAACCCTTGCTCCCCAGGAGACCTTCTGAGACCCGCAGGTAGGTCTGGCCAAGGCTTTTTTGGAGTCGGTGCTTTGCTCTGGGTCCCAGTACACGTGAAAACTTGTGTGTGCGCTCCAAGAGTGGAACCCGTGTTTCTCCCAGTGCTATGGAGCTCCTGCACTGACACCTCTCTGGCATTCAAAGGTAGATGCTATGGGGACTCCTTTTGATGCCAGACTCCCCAGGGTGGGGAGCTTGATGTGGGGCTCAGAACTCTCACTCCTATGAGAGAACCTCTGGGATGTAATTACTTTCCAGCTTGTGAGTTGCCCACCCAGGAGGAAGGGATTTTGCCTGAATTGCAAAAGTGCCCCTCCTACCATCTCATTGTCTTTGGGTATAGAATATCATTTTGGTAGGTTCAATTCTTTTTTGTCAATGGTTGTTCAGCCGTTAGTTGTGATTTTGGTGTTTTCATGAAAGGAGTTGAGCTCAAGTACTTCTACTCTGCCATTTTGTCTCCAGCCTCAGCTTCTGTTATTTTGAATATATATTTCTTTTGATTTGTGGAATATTTTTCTCTATCTATTCAGCCAACGGGCGGAGAAGGCAATGGCACCCCACTCTAGTAATCTTGCCTGGAAAATCCCATGGGCAGAGGAGCCTGGTAGGCTGCAGTCCATGGGGTCGCTAAGAGTCGGACACGACTGAGTGACTTCACTTTCACTTTTCCCTTTCATGCATTGGAGAAGGAAATGGCAACCCACTCCAGTGTTCTTCCCTGGAGAATCCCAGGGACAGAGTCGGACACGACTGAAGTGACTTAGCAGTAGCAGCATGGAGAAGGAAATGGCAACCCATTCTAATATTCTTGCCTGGGAAATCCCATGGACAGAGGAGCCTGGTGGGCTACAATCTATAGGATCACAAAGAATTGGACATGACTGAATAGAATCTGATTTATGATCTTAATTGACTAATACATTTACTATGTGTTGAACCTTTCTACACATAGTAACTCATTTAATTCTTAAAACAGACCTGTGCTCCTAATATTACTGTATTTTGCAGTTGGGGAAACTGAGGTTAAGTTGTCCAGTTCTCCCATAGCTAACATGTAATATTTTTATCCAGCCAACTGGCTGCATATAATATCCATATAACATTCAGTTCAGTTCAGTTGCTCAGTCGTGTCCGACTCTTTGCGACCCCATGAATTGCAGCACGCCAGGCCTCCCTGTCCATCACCATCTCCCGGAGTTCACTCAGACTCATGTCCATCGAGTCAGTGATGCCATCCAGCCATCTCATTTTCTGTTGTCCCCTTCTCCTCCTGCCCCCAATCCCTCCCAGCATCAGAGTCTTTTCCAATGAGTCAACTCTTCGCATGAGGTGGCCAAAGTACTGGAGTTTCAGCTTTAGCATCATTCCTTCCAAAGAAATCCCAGGGTTGATCTCCTTCAGAATGGATTGGTTGGACCTCCTTGCAGTCCAGGGGACTCTCAAGAGTCTTCTCCAGCACAGTTCAAAAGCATCAATTCTTCGGCTCTCAGCCTTCTTCACAGTCCAACTCTCACATCCATACATGACCACAGGAAAAACCATAGCCTTGACGGACCATATAACATTAAATAGGAACAAATATAACCTAAATTCTTACTTATTTTTCAGTTGCAGGACAAAGAATCCCAGCTCAAACTTATGTGAACAAAACAAATAATTTCATGGTTCATTGAACTGGACTAATGAAAGGTTTTAAGCATAGCTGGGTCAACTCTGCTTTTCTGTTTGGCCTTGTTCCCAGACAAGTTTTTCCCACATAGTGGCAAAGGTGTCCCTCAGTTGTCCAGGTTTAAGTGGTCCTTTTGTTTTAAGGTTTTGAGAAAGAAAGAAATGAATCCTCTCTTCAAGGGCCCAATTTTGACTAAGAACAAGCAGACTGCCACTTCTCTCCAAACAAGTTTTATTTGGGATCAACAGGGAATTGCAACTCTGGGCCGGCCATGTGCAAGTCCCTGCACTGCATGGAAAGGAGAAAGCTTTCATAAAGGGAAGCTGGGAGGGCTAAATAAACAGGGTCAGCGGTTTTCCATTGGCTGAGGCCTTTCAGGAAAAGGAGTCTTTCATCTTGTTGGGCTGTGCTAAGATTGCAGGGCGTGAGAACTCCTCCTTTCTGATCTGTTAGTTAATTGAAGTTTCTGTTTAGTTTTTTGCAATGTCATTTCCTGGAAGATTGGCTCTGCCTGGTCAAGGATCTTCACACATGGAGCAGCTGCTGTGTGCAAAGAAATGGGGGTAAAGAGTCATCAGACTGGCCATCCTGGGCCATGTGTCTACTCCTGTAGCGGGGGAAATGGTAGCCCACTAGACAAAATACGCTTCCCAAAAAGGGAAAATGTTTGGGCTAAAGGAGGCAGAAAATAGGAAAAACCATTTTGGCAACATAGCAGTGACTCTTGTTCTTTCATTAGGTGCCATTCCCAAGTTAAGATTCTTCCAGTTGTAAAAGATAGCAGTTATTTTTACCTAAATTGCTAAAATTTTGAATGACTATTGTGCAGTTAAAATAAGGAAAGTGAAAGTACTTTGTACAGTGCTGTAATTTTTTTTTTGTATTTTTTTGTGTAATTTATTTTCAATCATATGGTTTGTTGTTCCTCTCATATCCTTCAGTTTTCTTAATTGATTATTTAGGTAAAGACCTCTTCACAGTCTGATGAAGCCTGTGAACTCCTTAGAATATTTTTAAATACAGAAGAAAGAGGATTTCAGGATTGACCTGTGGTCCAATGGTGAAGAATCCGCCTGTCAGTACAGGGGATGTGGGTTTGATCCCTAGTCAGGGAAGATTCCACATGCCATGGGGAAGCTAAACCCAAGCGTCACAACTACTGAAGCCCTTAAATTCTAGAGCTTGTGGGCTCTGTGACAAGAGAAGGCACTAGAGTGATAAGCTGAAGCACTGCAACTAGAGAACACCTCCCTCTCACCACTGCTAGAGAAAGCCTGCACACAGCTGGGAAGACCCAGCACAGCCAAAAAAGCTTTTTAAAAGAGCTGAAAAAAAAAAAAAACCCTAGAATTTCATATGAAATCATTTTTGTGAAATAAAGTTATCAAAATCCTTTAAAAATTGCAGTATAATAGTATGTGTGTTTCTTTTTTTGTTTTGTTCTTGGCCGCTCTATGCCGCATGTAGGATCTCAGTTCCCCAATCAGGGGTTGAACTGGCGCCGCCTGCAGGGGAAGTGCAGAATTTTAACCACTGGACTGACAGCGAAGTCCCTTCACTGTGTGTGTGTTTTACTATAAAATAGTAAGTAACACTCCGGTGGCAGGTGTAATAAATATTACAATTTCGAAGTGGTGATGAATGTAACATTTATTTTGAGATAGCATACACTTTATTTAGGAAGAGAGATTGTGGCAAAAGCTCAGTAACTGAACTTGTGGCCTCAAGGGTCCTTTCTAGGAAGATATATGCAGTACTGTGAATGTCACTAAAACTTGCTGGGATAGGCTTATTATTTGAATATATCTTTGTTAAAAACAATCCAATATAAGATTTGTGCAATTGATATTGTATATGAGGAAGATGCGTATACTTGTTTGCAGCCAAGAGTATTGGCATTAGCCTGTTAAGCATAAATGACAAAAGGAGAGAGAGAAAGAAGAGATCTATAGATCATGTGGTAAGAAGGAGAGTAAGGTTGTTGCTCTCTAGATTGTAAAAGTAGCACAAAAATAAGATAGAGGTATGATGGACTATTTCAGTGATCTTAAATTCTGCCAGAGATCCTTTCCTTCCTAGGGACAAGACTTTTTTTTTTTTCTTTTGATCATTTAAGTTCTTGGAAAAAAACAAAATGAAAGAAAAGATTTCTTTGGTTTGAAATCTCATGGACAAGGAGGAAGAAACAAGTGAAGTAGGAGACGCTGAATGTTGTGGGAAATGAAACTACTATATTTGAGTCTCTCTAGACAAAATGTTGAGTATAATCGACCTGTGTCCTTGGGTATCAGGAAAGTACATTTGAAAAATAGAGAATTATCATACTTTTAGGATTCAGTGTCCCAGTCAAAGCTGAATGAAAGTTCTGTAAAATCTAAAATTTGGGGGTTAAATTTTAAATTATTTTTTAAAATCTAGTAAAATACCGACAATATAAAATTTACCATCTTAACCTTTTTTAAATGTATAGTAGTGTTCGGTACGTTTATATTATTGGTCAGCTCTCAGTACCATCTGTCTTCAGAACACTGTTCATTTTGCCAAATTGAAACTGTCACCATTGAACAACTCATTGCCCTCTCACCACAGCATGTGGTAGCCAAGATTCTGCTTTCTGTCTGAAGGTGACTACCCTAGGTGCCTCTCTTAAGTGGAATCATACGGTATTTTTCCTTTTGTGACTGGCTTATTTTGCTTAGTGTTGTTTTTCTGAGATTGACTCCTGTATCAGGTGGTAGAATTTCCTTCACTTTAAGGCTGCATAATCCAGTGTGTATATAATGTATTTGTTTTATCCATTCCTCCATCAGTGGACATTTGAGTTATTCCCACCTCTTGGCTGTTGTGAATAAGACTCCTGTGAACATCTGGGTGTGCAGATGTCTGCTTCTGTCTCTACATTCAGTTTTTTTCAAATTATTTTATTTGAGGAATTGTGTAGCATCTCATCATTAAGACCATGCAGAAAAAAGTTTAGATTTTAAAAGTCAACTAAGAAAAAAATCAATAAACCCATAGGAAATTGACAAAGGATTCTGAACATGTAGTTCACAGAAAAGGAGATCAAAATTAATAGATGCTTAGTTCTCCTCATAAAAAGAAATGTAATAAAATACATATTTCATTTATTGGACTGACAGGTAACTAAAAGGGTGTTAATATTCTGTGAAGGGCAAGGTTGTGCTGATATGGGGACTTATATACAGCTAATGGAATTATAAATAGGGTCGGCCACTAGAAAGGGGCATTTGTCATTACTTATCAGAATAAAAAATGCACATACCTGTTGACTTAGCAGTACCCATTTTGAGAATGTTTCCTACAGATATTTTTGCACAGCTGTAAAAGATAAATATACAGGATTAATCCTTGATGTATTGTTTGCAGTAGCAAAAACTTGGGAGTAACCTAAATGTCCATAACCTTGAAGACTGGTTATATAAATTGTTATATCTATACAAATCCTATGCAGCTATAAAAAATTTAAATGCTCCTGACATGGCTCTGGATAAGTCTTTAGGATGTATTATTGAATGAAAATACAAGGAATAGAATCACACATATAGTATGCCATCATCTGTGTAAAGAAAGAAAAGAATGTTTCTTTATATGTGCATAAAATATGTATGGAAGTGTCTATAAGATACGAATAAAGCTGTTGTCAGTGGGAAGGGAGAATGACTAGCTATTCAAAATTTAGGTGAAAAAGATACGCATAGGAAAAAGCAAAGGGGATTACTAAAATAGAGGAAGAGATAGTTCTAAACCAGTGACTGAGACCCTCTAACACACCTCTTAAGAAAAATAGCAGAACCTCAAAATCAACATGTGAGAAAACTTAAAAGCTTTTAGGATTGATTTAGACTAAAAAATAATATAAGAAAACCAACTCCTTGGGTACAGTAACACATTTCTTTCTTTTTTGTTGCTTTTAGTAATATTTTTTTTAAAACTAAATCTTAAACTTTATTTTTTGGCTGCGCCACTTAGCCTGAAGGCTTACTTTCCCAACCAGGGGTTTAACCTGGGCCCCCAGCAGTTGAAGGTCAGAGGCCTACCCACTGGTGCCAGGGGTCCAAATCCTAAACATTTTTAGATATATATAAGAAAAGAAAAATGCAATAGTCTTCCTTATCTGTGGAGGTTATGTTCCGAAACCCCCAGTGGATTCCTGAAGCTGCAGATAGTACCTCTAATTATAGTGTTTCCCCCTCAAGTTTGTTTATGAATTAGACACGGTAAGAGATTAAAAATAATGATAACATAGAACAATTGTAGTCATATAAAAGTAATAAAAGTTGTGTGGGTGTGGTTTCTCAGTCTCAAGATATCTTATTACTGTAAAAGTTTAATGCCTTTTTCATTTAAGCACTTATCATGCATGTGGTCAGATTGTCAACATCCGCTGGATCATAGAAAAAGCAAGAGAATTTTAGAAAGACAGCTACTTCTGCTTCATTGACTACACTAAAGCCCTTGACTGTGTGGATCACAACAAACTCTGGAAAATTCTTAGAAGAAATTGGAATACCAGACCTTACCTGCCTCCTGAGAAACCTGAATGAAGGTCAAGAAGTGTTAGAACCAGACCTGGAACAATAGACTGGCTCCAATTTGGGAAAGGACTATGTCAAGTCTGAATATTGTCACCCTGCTTATTTAACTTCTATGCAGAGTACATCATGAGAAACGCTGGACTGGACAAACACAAGCTGGAATCAAGATTGCCGGGAGAAATATCAATAACCTCAGATGTGCAGATGACACCACCCTTATGGCAGAAAGTGAAGAAAAACTAAAGAGCCTCTTGATGAAAGTGAAAGAAGAGAATGGAAAAGTTGGCTTAAAGCTCAACATTCAGAAAACAAAGATCATGGCATCTGGTCCCGTCACTTCATGGCAAATAGATGGGGAAACAATGAAAACAGTGACAGACTTTATTTTTGGGGGGCTCCAAAATCACTGCAGATGGTGACTGCAACCATGAAATTAAAAGACATTTGCTCCTTGGAAGAAAAGCTATGACCAACCTAGACAGCATATTAAAAAGCAGAGACATTACATTACCAACAAAAGTCCATCTGGTCAAAGCTATGATTTTTCCAGTAGTCACATATGGATGTGAGAGTTGGACTATAAAGAAAGCTGAGTGCCAAAGAATTGATGCTTTTGAACTATGGTGTTGGAGAAGACCTTGAGAGTCCCTCGGACTGCAAGGAGATCCAACCAGTCCATCGTAAAGGAGATCAGTCCTGAATATTCATTGGAAGGACTGATGTTGAAGCTGAAACTCCAATACTTTGGCCACCTGATGCGAAGAACTGACTCATTGGAAAAGACCCTGATGCTGGGAAAGATTGAAGGCGGGAGGAGAAGGGGACGACAGAGGATGAGATAGTTGGATGGCATCACTGACGCAATGGATATGAATTTGAGTAGGCTCCAGGTGTTGATGATGGACAGGGAGGCCTGGTGTGCTGCAGTCCATGAGGTTGCAAAGAGTCGGATACGACTGAGCGACTGAATTGAACTGAAGCCTTCTTCCACCCCATTCCTCCTCTGTTTGATTGACAGGATTATGTCTCCTGACTGACAGTGTATTTTGATTTCAGTGAAACATTTCAGAAAGTTCATGACATTCTTCAATGTGAGGTGGATAATAGAAAGGCTTGTAACTGACAAGTGTTACCCATGGGTTTCTGTCTTTGGTTAGAGTCTTATATTCTTTTTTGTCTTCGTTTTTACAAAACTACACAGGAGAGATAGTAAATATGTTGGATTATTTAATGTTTAGTATATATGAATGTAAAGTTCTACATTTATAATAATGATATAATGTATTAAATTCCTGCCTCAAAGATTAGTTATACAAATACAGCATAGAGAAGGCCTGATTTGAAAGCTCTTGGTGAGAATTCCTAAGAAATAAACAAGTAGATTTTCTCTTGGTGTCAGTGGTAGTGCTTCTTTTTTGATGAATAAATTGGTCATGGCTTTCTAGAATCTTAAGTGTATTTATTTACTTGGAGTAATCGTCTCAATTTTTCCTATGAAAATATTTAAGAGGATACTAATAGTTTTAAAATAAAAGATATTTTTAGCTGTTTTCTTTGGATTAGTAAATAATAAAACCATAACAATAGAGAAGCGATTAAATTGTGCTATCTACATGTCAAGAGTAAATTAGTTACTATGATTCTGTGGCTGTATAGAAAAATGTTGGCAGAATGTTAAAAGAAATAGAACAGAAATTATGTGTCTGTTTCTATTGTAATGAAATTCTATTTTACATGTTAATGAGACCTAAAGGACTTTTAAAACTATGGAAAAGTGTTTTTTAGAGCAATGTAATAATATATGCATGCTCAGTCACTCATTTGTGGTCGACTCTTTGCAACCCTGTGGAGTATGTCCTCCAGGCTCCTAGGAGTCCATGGGATTTTTCCAGCCAAGAATACTGGAGTGGGTTGCCATTTCCTATTACAGGGAAGGTAATAATTAAATAGTGAAATTTAAACATTTTAATTTTATGATCAGAAAGTGATATAGTTTATTTCCTTGCAGTCTTAATAGCAGGCAGCAGTCTTTCCCATGAAAAGGAGAAAAAGTGAAATATAATATTAGGCTATATTATTAGAGGTGTGATGTTCAGACCATTGAACCCACACAAGTCATCACACTTGGAATATGGTTTTCAGTTTTAGGTGTTTTGCTTTTGTTTTTATTGTAGCGTAGTTGGTTTACAATGTTGTGTTAGTTTTCGGTGTACGGGTGTTGTAATATTAAGAAAAGAATCCGTAAATGAATTATGGAGGAGATCTTGGAATTCACCTGAGGATGGATGTGGGAATGTTTACCCTGTTAACGGGGTTTAGAAGATGAGGACAGGAAGAGGAGAAAGGGGAAGTAATAACATAATGGGGTCTTCAAATATTTGAATGTCAGCTGGAAAAGGGAGTAGTTGTTTCTTTATAGCTGTAGAGGGCAGTACTAAAATCAGTGGGTGGAAATGACAGCAACAGGCTGTGGAGGTCCAGGGTGGACCAGTGACTAACCTCCAGTGGGTCTGACAACAGGATACAGGGACTTATTGGGTGACTGGCCAGAGGGAGAAGAAACCAAGGCATAGGTCACCAAGACAAGGAGCCAGTTTCTAGTTCCTTGCAGAAGGTCACAGTTAAAGAAACAATTACTAGAAGAGTTAAGAGACCAGACAGGAGCATCAAAAATACATAAAGCAGGGAATTCCCTGGTGTGGTCCAGTGGTTAGGACCTCACGCTTTCACTTCTCACGGCCCAGATTCGATCCCTGGTTGGGGAACTAAGATCCCGCAAGATGCAGGATGCTGCCAAAAAAAAAAAAAAAAAAAAAAATCATGATGTAGAACCAGTTATTAACTGACCTTGGATACCATATACCGGATCATCTCGGATCCTATGAACACAACATACAGGTGGGAATGAAAACAACTGCTACTAGAGATCAAGTAGAATTGAGCCGGTGAAGGAACTTTAAACTTTTATCAAGTAATTATATGTATTAAAAGAAAATGAGGATGACTTCCTAATGTCTCCTTTTCTCACTTCTGCCGTTTATGCCACTTGGTTTCCTACTCACCAGGTGACCACAGCCCCTTTCTTCTTATCCAGACATCCTTGCTGTGAGCGTGATCTATAAAGTGGTCTCCTTAGGCCAAGCCCCATCAAGAACTTCAGACTGCTTGTGAGGCTTAGTTGTGAGTGTCTGGGTTTGGATAGCCCGCATGCACTCTAGTTCAAGGAACCAAGATTTGGACTTCTGCTTTAACTTCTTGTAGGAATGGTGGTCTATAGTGACCTTACAGGTTTTTCTCCTTGGGGACTAGGACTTGGCATCAGGGCCCTACCTACTGACTAGACCTCTTAGCTGCCTGACTCCACATGTGTCTGAGCTTGCTAAACCATGGCTTCCCCATACCTGCCCTCATCTTCCTATTGACTTTTCTTCAAATTATCTGAACTGTTTTGATTCTTCCCACCAATTTGAGGCTCTGGGCTGATTTCCCTTTTGCTTTTCAAACCTGCCAGGCAAGTTTAGATCTAGATGTTGGCTCCTTCCTGACTGTCCTGTCCACCCATATTTATCTTTCTTACTTTGTTTTTGTTCTTGCCCTTGGATAATCAAACTGTCAAAATTCAGCCTCCCCTCCCCTGCGCCTTTTTTTGTTTCTTTCAGTACTCACCTTATTGCAGTATTCTGGAATCAAACACAATATCTCAAGAGGTTTGCCTGTATTTTTTTAAATCATTTATTTATTGTTTTTATTAATTTGAACTATAGTTGTTTTACAGTGTTGTGTTAATTTCTGCAGTGCTGCAAAGCGGTTTAGTTATACACACACACACACATATATATATACATGCATTCTTTTTTAAAATATTTTTTTCCATTATGGTTTATCATAGGATATTGAGTATAGCTGTTTGTGCTATACCAGTAGGACCTTGTTGTTTATCCATTGTGTATATAAAAACTTAACATATACTAACCCAAGGATTCCACTCCATCCCTCCCCCTTGGCCACCACCAACTTGTTCTCTGGGTCTGTGATTCTGTTTCATAGATAAGTTCACTTATGTCATATTTTAGATTCCACATACAAGTGATATCATGTGTTTCTCTTCCTCTTTCTGACTTGCGTCACTTAGTATGATCATCTCTTGTTATGAAAATCTCATGGATAATCCTCCATGTTGCTGCAAATGGCATTATTTCCTTCTTTTGGACTGAGTAGTATTCCATTGTATGTATGGGCCACATCTTTATCCATTCATCTGTTATTGGGCATTTAGGTTGCTTCCACGTCTTGGCTATTGTGAACAGCGCTGCTGTGAACACAGGGGTGCATGTAACTTTTTGACACACAGGTTTGTTTGGATGTATGTCCCAAGTGGGATTGCTGGATCATATGATAATCCTCTTTTTCGTTCTCTGAGGAACCTCCATACTGTTTTCCACAGTGACTGCACCAACTTACATTCCCACCAGCAGTGTAGGAGGGTTCCCTTTTCTCCACACCCTCTCCAGCATTTATTATTTATAGACTTTTTAATGATGGTCATTCTAACAGATGTGAGGTGGTATCTCATTGTAATTTTGATTTGCTTTTCTCTAATAATTAGTGATGTTGAGCATCTTTTCATGTGCTTATTGGCCATCTATTTCTTTGGAGAAATGTCTCTTCAGGTGTTCTACGCAGATTTTGATCGGGTGGTTTGTTTTTGTTGTTGTAGTTGATGTTGAGTTTTATGAGCTGTTTGTGTGCTTTGGAAATTAAGCCCTTGTTGGTCGCATCATTTGCAAATATTTTCTCACATTCCAGAGGTTGTCTTTTTGTTTTGTTTATGATTTCCTTTGCTGTGCGAAAGGTTGTAAATTTGATTAGGCTCTATTTGTTTATTTTTGCTTTTATTTCTTGAAGAAGGCAATGGCACCCCACTCCAGTATTCTTGCCTGGAAAATCCCATGGACAGAGGAGCCTGGTGGGCTGCAGTTGATGGGGTCGCTAAGAGTCGGAGACGACTGAGCGACTTCTCCTTCACTTTTCACTTTCATGCATTGGAGAAGGAAATGGCAACCCACTCCAGTGTTCTTGCCTGGAGAATCCCAGGGATGGGGGAGCCTTGTGGGCTGCCGTCTATGGGGTCGCACAGAGTGGGACACGACTGAAGCGACTTAGCAGCAGCTTTTATTTCTAATGCCTTGGGAGACTGAAAGAAAACATTGTTACAGTTTATGTCAGAATGTTTTGTCTATGATCTCTTGTAGGAGTTTTGTGGTGTTGTATCTTATAAGCCATTTTGTGTTTATTTCTGTATATGATGAGAGTGTGTGTTCTAACTTCATTGATTCATATGCGGCTGTCCAACTTTCCCAACACCACTTGCAGAGTCTGGAGGAAAAGCCAGAAAGAATTTCCTCGGATTCTTTGTTAGACGTTTCTTCCCTTTCTCTTTTAAATATTATGTTTCCCCAGAGTTCTGTCAGTAATCTCTTTTCTTTTCACCTAGTACACTTCCGATCTCATCCACTTTTATACTGAGGTGACGACTCCCAAATACGCATTTCTAGTGAAAACGTATCCTTTGAACTAGAGACCTACATCCGTCATGACATTCGATAGACCCTTCAAACAAGTTGTTTTCCCTCCCACACTTGAACCTCCTCTTGTATTACTCATGCTGGTGTCTGGTGCCACCATCTACCCCAGACACAATCTTGTCTTCCTAGTTTTCAATTTTACCATTTCTATCCATTTAATCTCCAGATCCTGTTCCAGCTCTTAACGTTCTCCAAAATCCATACCTTTTTCTCAGCTTTAACTCACTGTACTTATACTCTGAGGCAGGAATCATACATGTAGGGTTTACTGTTTGTCATGTGGGGTCCAGCGTTTTAGCCAGCATGTGGTTAGTGCTTCAATTCAGTTCAGTTCAGTCGCTCAGTCGCGTCCAACTCTTTGCGACCCCATGAATCACAGCATGCCAGGCCTCCTTGTCCATCACCAACTCCCGGAGTTCACTCAGACTCACATCCATCAAGTCAGTGATGCCATCCAGCCATCTCATCCTCTGTCGTCCCCTTCTCCTCCTGCCCCCAATCCCTCCCAGCATCGGAGTCTTTTCCAATGAGTCAACTCTTCGCATGAGTTGGCCAAAGTACTGGAGTTTCAGCTTTAGCATCATTCCTTCCAAAGAAATCCCAGGGCTGAGCTCCTTCAGAATGGACTGGTTGGATCTCCTTGCAGTCCAAGGGACTCTCAAGAGTCTTCTCCAACACCACAGTTCAAAAGCATCAATTCTTAGGCACTCAGCTTCCTTCACAATCCAACTCTCACATCCATACATGACTGCTGGAAAAACCATAGCCTTGACTAGATGGACCTTTGTTGGCAAAGTAATGTCTCTGCTTTTGAATACGTTGTCTAGGTTGGTCATAACTTTTCTTCCAAGGAGTAAGCGTCTTTTAAATTCATGGCTACAGTCACCATCTGCAGTGATTTTGGAGCCCCCCAAAAATAAAGTCTGACACTGTTTCCACTGTTTCCCCATCTATTTCCCATGAAGTGATGGGACCAGATGCCATGATCTTTGTTTCCTGAATTTTGATCTTTAGGCCAACTTTTTCACTCTCCTCTTTCACTTTCATCAAGAGGCTTTTGAGTTCCTCTTCACTTTCTGGCATAAGGGTGGTGTCATCTGCATATCTGTGGTTATTGATATTTCTCCCGGCAATCTTGATGCCAGCTTGTGCTTCCTCCAGCCCAGCGTTTCTCATGATGTACTCTGCATAGAAGTTAAATAAGCAGGGTGACGATATACAGCCTTGATGTACTTAGTATGTGTCAAATGAATGGATGGAGGCCAGTGTCTTGGTTCATTCTTTGCTTGTTTTCAATTACAGCACTATTTCCCTAACTGTCCCCTCTGCTTTTTACTTCCTTTCAGTGTGTTGTCTATATCACCACTGTGTGACATGTCTAAAATATGACTTTTAAAAATTTGTAAATAATTTAATGTATATTTCTAAAAGATACGATATTTTAAAAGGCATAACCACTATGCCATTTTCATAGCTAAAAATTTCACAATTATTCTTTGACTTTTTAAGTTTTATTTTTTGGCCTCACTGTGCAGCATTCGGGATCATTAGTTCCTTGAGCAGAGATTGAAGCTGTGCCCCCTTCAGTGAACCCGTGGAATCCTAACCACTGGTCCAGGGAATTCCCCTTTCTGTTTTTTCCCCCAAATAAATTGATTTTATAATAGCCTTACTGGAGACAATTCTTCTTGAATATCATCAGCTATCTAGTCAGCATTCAAATGTTCAATTTTTCTCATAATTTATTTTGAAAATTATTTACAGTTCTTAAGAGTTCAGGTTCCAAATAATGTTCATGCATTGCAATTAGTTGACATCTCTTACATTTCCTTTAATCTTTTTTTTTCCCCTTCCATCTCTTTCTTTTTTATCTGTTGAAGAAACTGAGTTGTTGAAGTGGGAGTTGGATCTAGGGATCATCCCTCGGGAGATGATGCTTTTCTCCTGGGCTCCCTGTTGTTAGGGTTCCAAATTTGCCATCACACGTGTTCCTTCCTGCCTCTGTGGGTTTGTGTGTTTCTGCTTCCTGGGCAGAGAGTGATGCCTGTGTTGCAAGTTTCCTGTTCCTTTTCTCTGTCACCTTGATCCCCCTCTTTTCCTTCCCTTCCCATCCTCAGTAAAAGTACACAGTCATGTGATGTGAGCTAACTAGAGTTAAGCATAGGTGTTTTTCTTAATGCATTAAATTATGAAAATAGAGAGTAAAGTAAAATCACATTCTGAGAGTCTGGCACATAAACCCTTAGGTTCTTTTCACCAAAATAGGAAGGCTAAATTGGGTAGAAGCGATGACCTAATGAGCTTCTGCATACAGTTAAAAAAAATTTTTTTTTAAGAATTTTACTAATTTCTTGTTAATGTCATGTTCTTTTCCTAGATCTCATATTTTGGATTCTGGCTATGTTACAATGAACAGCACTCTGCCGTCGGACGTCATTGGTCGGAGAGTTGAAGTTAACGGGGAGCACGCAACAGTGCGTTTTTCTGGCATTGTCCCTCCTGTGGCAGGTAATCTATGGCACTGTGTGTGCGTGTTTATTTTAGCTGTTTCTGGTAGGTGTCTCAGTAGAGGTCTATGATACCAATTTGAGGATGCTAACAACCAAGTTACAGATGCTCTGATACAGTTTTACTTCAGGGACAATATCCTGTGGTATCCATGACTTAATTTGATTATACGCTTATCTAACTATTTAATGTTGCTATTTTATATTAAGTCAGTCTTAAAATAGCTTCAGTGTAAACTTTAAAGCGTAACAAAACTTGAATTCCCATAATACTAAGCTCAAAAATGAAGTAATAGTTTTGAAATTTCTATTATCATTAATTCATGTGTATGTGTAATTCAGATTGATCTGAATACAATTTTGTGTTACCATTTTTCACTTATGATTTGGTATATGTCTATGTTTCTATAGCATTATTTTACTTGTATTTCCTTTTTTATTGAGACATAATTAATATATTAGTTTCAGGTGTACAATATAATGACTCAGTATTTGTGTATGTTGCCTCTCGGCCACCTATAGATCCTCTTTGCAGATATTTTCTCCCAGTTTATATGTTGACATTTCATTTTCTTTATTGTTTCCTTTTCTGTACAGAAGCTTTTGAGTTTAAATAGGTCCCATTTCTTTATTTTTGTTTTTATTCTCATTATTCTGGGAGACAGATTGAGAAAAGATATTGCTGCAGTTTATGTTGGAGAGCATTCTGCTTATGTTTTCCTCTAGGAATTTTATAGTACCTGGTCTCACATTTAGATATTTAATGCATTTTGAGTTTATATTTGTGTTATGATGTTAAAGAATGATCTAATTTCATTTTTTTTACATATAGCTGTCCATTTTTGCCACCACCATTTGTTGAAGACACTGTCTTTCCAACATTGCATGTTCTTGCCTTCTTTGTTATAGATTAATTGACCATAGGTCCATGGGTTTATTTCTGGACTGTCTGTCCTGTTCCATTGATCTATATTTCTGTTTTTGTGCCAGTACCATACTGTTTTGATGACTGTAGCTTTGTAGTATAGTCTGAAATCAAGGAGCCTGGTTCCTCCAGTTCTGTTTTTCTTTCTCAAGATTGCTTTTGCTGTTTAGGATCTTTTGTGTCTCCATACAGATTTTAAGATTATTTTCTAGTTCTGTGGAAAATGCCAGTGGTAATTTGGTAGGGATTGCATTGAATCTGTAGATTGCCTTGGGTTATATGGTCATGTTGACAATATTGAGTCTTCCAGTCCATGAATATTGTTTCCATCGGTTGTGTCTTCTTCGATTTCTTTCATCAGCATCTTACAGTTTTCAGAGTATAGATCTTTTGTCCCCTTAGGTTTATTCCTTGGTATTCTATTCTTTGTGATAAGATGGTAAGTGAAATTGTTTCTTGAATTTCTCTTTCTGATCTGCCATTGTTAGTGTATAGCAATGGATTTACTTGTATTTGGCTTGTGAGATCTCAGGTCCCTGACCAGGGACTGAACCGTAGCCATGGCAGTGAAAGCCCAGAGTCCTAACCACAAGGCCCCCAGAGCACTCCCTCACTTGGATTTCTTAATGGTTGTATTTAGTATGGTGCATAGTTTGTTTAATCATTCCTCCTTTTTAGACATCAATTTCTAGTTGTTTTTTTTACTTTTGTCAATGACAGTAATATAGTAGACTTATTTATATGTCTTAGTCAATCAGTCAACAAATATTTAAGTGCCTTCTATATATTAGGAATTGGCTTAAATGTATACAAGGTCAGTTAGTTCAGTCGCTCAGTCGCTCAGTCGTGTCCGACTCTTGGCGACCCCATGAATCGCGGCACGCCAGGCCTCCCTGTCCATCACCAACTCCCGGAGTTCACTCAGACTCATGTCCATCGAGTCAGTGAGGCCATCCAGCCATCTCATCCTCTGTCGTCCCCTTCTCCTCCTGCCCATAATCCCTCCCAGCTACAGAGTCTTTTCCAATGAGTCAACTCTTCACATGAGGTGGCCAAAGTATTGGAGTTTCAGCTTTAGCATCATTCCCTCCAAAGAAATCCCAGGGTTGATCTCCTTCAGAATGGACTGGTTGGATCTCCTTGCAGTCCAAGGGACTCTCAAGAGTCTTCTCCAACACCACAGTTCAAAAGCATCAATTCTTCGGCGCTCAGCCTTCTTCATAGTCCAACTCTCACATCCATACATGACCACTGGAAAAACCATAGCCTTGACTAGACGGACCTTAGTTGGCAAAGTAATGTTTCTGCTTTTGAATATGCTATCTAGGTTGGTCATAACTTTCCTTCCAAGGAGTAAGCGTCTTTTAATTTCATGGCTGCAGTCACCATCTGCAGTGAAGGTATTCAGTGGTAAATTTACACCAGAGGGTCTCAAAATATGGTCACTGAGGAGTATCAGTGTCACTTGGTTACTTGTTAGCAATGCGCATTCTTGGGCCCCACCCCAGAACTACTGAATCAGCAACTCTGGAGATGGGACCCAGCCATCTGTGTTTTAAGAAGCTCTCCAGGGCATTTTATTAGGTTCATTAAGGTTGAGAACCACTGAACTAGATAGTTATGAACTCTGCCTTCATGGACCTAAGATTTACCAGAATATTTAGTATGGAGAGGGTTTCTTCTCTTGTTTTACTTGGATTATTGGTAAATTGAAAGAGAAAGTAACATTTAATCTTAAAGTCAGCTGATTAGCAACCTTCATGGCTAATTAAGCAGCATTGTGTACCAGTTACTCTTATATGCTCTCCACTTTGAACAAGAACATTCTTACAACTCTAAAGTTATAACAGCTCTAGAAGAGAAATGTTATTTTTACGGATGAAGAGCCCGAGACTCAGGTCCCAAAGTTTTCCTGTAAAAAGCTGGGATTTGAAACTGTGCTTTAGAGCCCATAGCCGTTCTGTTCTATTGCTTCTCAAGACTATGAATAGTTTAAGATGCTTGATATATATTGCCAAGTTGCTTTGTGAAAGTATTGGATCAATGTCCAATTCTTGGAAATTTCGAATGCCCTAGTTCTCTGGGAAGTAGACTGAGATGGAGATTCACATTTAGGAAGTTTACTATTCAAAAAGTGTATTAGGTAGTCCTCTTAGAATTGATAGTAATGCAAGGGAAGGGAAGGGGGCTGGATTGGGCAGAGGGAGAAGTTGGGCCCTGATTATTCCAGTCTTTTATTTATTTTTAATTTTTGTTTATTTTTGGCCATGCTCGGTCTTCATCGCTTCATGTGGGCTTTCTCTAGTTGCAGCAAGCACGGGCGATACCCTGTATTGTGTTGCGTGGCTCTCTTGTTGCAGAGCAGGGACTCTAGGTACGCGGGCACAGGAGTCGTGGCCGTAGGCCCTGGAGCGAGCTTTAGTGGTCGTGGCTGTAGGCCCTGGAGCAGGCTCGGGAGTCGTGGCCGTAGGCCCTGGAGCGGGCTTCTAGTTGTGGCCGTAGGCCCTGGAGCGGGCTCAGGAGTTGGGGCGCATGGGCTTAGGGACTCCATGGCATGTGGAGTCTTCCTGGACCAGGGGTCAAGCCCATGTCTTCTGTATTGTCAGATGGATTCTTAACCACTGAGCCAGGAGAGTCCAGGTGCCATGATTATTGTAAATAAAGGATTTATCTGATCTTGTGGGGGAACTCTGAAGATAGGATGGCCCTTCAGAGTCTTTCATAGTTGAGATGTGATGATCTATCACTGGGTTGTGGCTGCCTTAGGAAGGAGGTGTGCTCTGGGCCAAGGTGTTTTTTTCCAGTGGAGACAATCCTAAAAGAGAGCCTGCAGCTGAGTGCCAACTGCCAAAAGCCAGTACTGCCAGCATCCAGGGGGAATTGATTCCAGTTTCTAAAGGCAGATTGGGGTGGCACCTCACAAATACAGTAAGTTAGGTGGAAGCTATTTAATGGCACTTTAACAATATGAAGGGATGTACATTTTTTTCACTTATTAAGTTGCCTGTGACTTTGACACTTTCTTCATGTATGTATTATCAGGCATTTTTCCCCCAGAAAATTATAATTCTGCCAAGAGGGAGCTTCTGTGTGTTTACTCATTATTAATTACATCATTGTGTGCAGCATTCTTTCCATTACTTCAGTTGGTGCTACTTTTGGATTTCTTGTAGAACTCATCTCTAGGATAGGTACAAAGATGCAGAGAAATGGAACAGAGATTTAGTACTTACTGCTTATTTCGCTCGATGTGGCTGTAGGGCTGTTGTGACAACTCAATGAGTTAAAAGCTTAAAAGCACTTAGACCAGTTACTGGTGTTTGCTGAGCACCTGGACTAGCCACATCTAGCCCTCTGAGTGCTTACTAGGTGCTCAGTTCACTTGTTGAATGACGGAACGATCTCTCATCCAGTGATGTCGACAGCATCCTCCCTGTTTTCTGGATGAGGACATTGAGGCACAGAAAGGTTAAGTAGACCTGAGCTCACCTGGTTAGGAATTCATGAGGAATTATTCTGACTCTTAACCCCTGAAGTGAAAGTGTTACTTGCTCAGTCGTGTCCTACTCTTTGGGACCCCATGGACTGTAGCCCCCCAGGCTCCTCTGGTCCACAGAATTCTCCAGGCAAGCATACTGGAGTGGGTTGCCATTTCCTAGGCCAGGAGATCTTCCCGACTCAAGGATCAAACCCAGGTCTCCTGCATTGCAAGCAGATTCTTTATCATCTAAGCCACTGGGAAGCCCTCCCTGTGCTGAGTAAAATGTGAAAGAAACACAGAGGCAGGGCATATTTGGAGCTGTGAGGGGAGGTGTCAGTTCAGGGGAAGGAATGAACCATGGAGTGGGAATTTGATCTGCTGCTCTGTGCTATGATTTCTAGGCTCTGTTTTAGGGCTTTGTTTGTTTTATCTGCTTTAGGGTTGCAGTGGGCAGAACTGTGAGCTCAGATTCCAACACTCTACACCTGGTTCCTCAGGTGGTGGCAGGGCCGGGAACTCCCACAGAGGACCTGGGCAGGGCCTCTAGAGCGACCTGGGCTGATTGCTGAAGCTGCTCAGCCCTATCTGCCTCAGCTGATCCTCGGTTCCTCCCCAGGCCTCTCCTTTAGGCCTGTTGGGGAGCAGGGGCAGCCTTCATGAATCCTGTTACCATGGAGTCCAGTTAAGCCCAAGAGGGTGGCTCCTGCTGGTATCCGCAGGTAAGATCTCCGGGTGGCCCTGCCTGCATCTGGCTGTCATTTGGGGGAATAATCACTGTTCACAAAAAGAGCTTCACTCCTTTGCTTCAGTCCATCTCCTGCTGAAGACACAGAATCTGAACATTTAACAAATGGTGGCTCCACAATTTAGAGGAAGAGCCAGGAGGCACCCAGACCCATGCAAGGAGGGCGACGAGCCGAGGGGTCCCCTTCCTCAGTCCACCCGTATGCTCCCCACTTGCTCGGTCCGGCCGCTTTCTCTGGGGCACTGATTTTGTTCAGCTTGCCACTGAAACAGGAGCTGAGGGAGGTCAGTTGGAGACGTCTTTGCCTTCTTTTCTTGGGAGAGTCCAGCTTCAGTATTGAGGACGGATGAGGAGGAAGAGGGTGGGGGGAAACGAGACTGCTCAGGAGCCAGGGACGTGCTCTCTCCTCAACTCTGGAACCCAGAAGAGTAACGAGGCCCCTGGAAGACCCCCATGTTCGGCATGGGTAGTGGCCCGGTAGCCCTGTGTGGGGGCCTGGAGGCCCTAATTCCTCTAGCCCCTCATGCCAGGGGACTGGGAGTGATGCCCTTAACCCCTCCCTTCACCTCAGTGTGAACAACCAGCTAAGAGTGAGCTCCCTGACCACCCACTTGGGGAGGAATTCATCCCAGCCCCTCTGTGCACTTCCCAGGGCGGTCGTGACGCTCAGAGGGCCACCTCGCAGACAGCCTTTGTTAAACTGTGAAACTCCACAAACCTACTTCACCTCAAGAAAGCAGAGGCTGACACCTTGGGCATCTCACAGATACTGCAAAGTGGAGTACGTGGGCCTCGTGGGGAGTGTCGGATCTTGTGGGACATTCTGGAAGCCTTGCTGCTGTGTTTTCTTTCTTGTTTCTTAGTATATATTAACATAATTATGTGACCACGGTAACAATAGAGGACAGAAAGCCTTATGATGAGAGCAGCTGTGTCAGCTGTGGGTGTTTCTTGACTCATTGTCTGGTGTGTTTTCTTAGTTAATCCTGCTCAGTTTGAGGTCACAGCGTTTCTTCAGTAATGCGACGTTTTCTTCTAAGATACCTTTGATAATTTAACCCTTGCATATTACCTGCTTTTTTCCCCCCTGGTGATCCTTTTGGTTAGATATTGGATTTCCTGAATTGATTCTCTATTTTTTTTCCTTACCATTTGTTTGTTGAAAAAATTGTCTTGTAAAATTTCCCATATTCTGAATTTTTTAGATTGCATCCCCACAAAGTCATTAATATTTAGTTTTTCTGTCCCATACATTCCCTGTAGGTTAGTAGTTTCATATAGGCTTGATCAGATTCAGGTTTGATATTTTATTTTTTGTACAGATATTTATGTTGTTGTTTAGTTGCTAAGTCATGTCTGACTCTTTGCGACCCCATGGAGCCCAAGAAGATAAAATCTGTCACTGTTTCCACTGTTTCTTCATCTATTTGTCATGAACTGATGGGACCAGATGCCATGATTTTAAATTTTTGAATGTTGAGTTTTAAGCCAGCTTTGTTACTCTCCTCTTTCACCCTCATCAAGAAGCTCTTTAGTTTTTCCTCACTTTTTCTGCCGTTAGAGTGGCATCATCTGCATATCTGAGGTTCTTGATGTTTTTCTCGGTAATCTTGTGATTCCAGTTTGTGATTCATCCAGCCTGACATTTTGCATGGCGTACTCTGAAAACAGAGTAACAATGTATACAGCCTTGTTGTACTCCTTTCCCAATTTTGAACCAGTCAGTTGTTCCATGTCCAGTTCTAACTGTTGCTTTTTGACCTGTATATAGGTTTCTCAGGAGACAGGTAAAGTGGTCTGGTATTCCCATTTCTTTAAGAATTCTCCACAGTTGTGATCCACACAGTCAAAGGCTTTAGTGTAGGCAATGAAGCAGGAATTCTCTTGCTTTCTCTATGAGCCAACTAATGTTGACAATTTGATCTCTGGTTCCTCTGCCTTTTCTAAATTCAGCTTGAACATCTGGAAGTTCTTGGTTCATGTACTGCTGAAGCCATGTGAAATGAGCTCAGTTGTTCGGTGGTTTCAGCATTCTTTGGCACTGCTTTTTTTTGGGATTGGAATGAAAGCTGACTTTTTCCAGTCCTGTGGCCATGGCTGAACTTTGCTAACATTTTGAGTGCAGCACTTTAACAGCATCATTCTTTAAGATTTTAAATAGCTTAACTGGAATTCCATTACCTCCACGAGCTTTGATCATAGTGATGCTTCCTAAGGCCCACTTGGCTTCACACTCCAGAGTGTCCAGGCTGTAGCTGAGTGACCCCACCATTGTGGTTATCTGAGTCATTAAGACCCTTTTTGTATAGTTCTTCAGGTATTCTTGCCATCTCTTCTTGATCTCTTCTGCTTTTATTAGGTCCTCACCATTTCTGTCCTTTATCTTGCCCATCCTTTCATGAAATGTTCCCTTGATGCTTCACTGTGCTTCTCTAAAACATAAACACATTTTCTTTAAAACTGTGTATACTTTAAACTTTAATTTCGATTCATTTTATCATATTGGTGAATAGAGTTCTTTTAAACCAATAAGTCAGGTTATTGAAAAACTGTGTTCTTATTAACTTCTTGGTTTACAGTCCTTGAAGATACAAGGTGGAGTAGGTACATTCTTTAATATGGATAATCATTTAGTCCTTCAAAATTACATATAATATGATCTTGCAGGGCTTCCCTGGTGCCTCGGTTGGTAAAGAATCCGCCTGAAATGTGGGAGACCTGGGTTTGATCCCTGGGTTGGGAAGATCCCCTGGAGGAGGGCATGGCAACCCACTTTAGTATTCTTGCCTGGAGAACCCCCATGGACAGAGGAGCCTAGCAGGCTGCAGTCCATGGGGTTGCAAAGAGTTGGACACAACTGAGCCACTAAGCACACACACATGATCCTTCAACATTATAGGTCTTTTAATCTGCTGTTTATGCCATCAGAATTCTACCCTAGCTTGTTTCTTTTGTAAAAAAAAAATTATTTCATATTGAAATATAGTTGATTTACATTATTATGTTAATTTCAGGTGTATGGCAAAGTCATTCAGTTATTCATATACATATATCAATTCTTTTTTAGATTCTTTCCCCATATAGGTTATTACAGACTTTTGAGTAAAAGTTCGCTGCACTGTACAGTATCCTTGTTGATTATCTATTTTATATATGGTTGTGTGCGTATGTGAATCCCAACCTCCTAATTTATCCCTCCCCACCCACCTTTCCCCTTGAGTAACCATGATTTGGTTTTCTAAGTCTGTGAGTTTGTTTCTATTTTGTTAATAAGTTCATTCCTATCATTTTTTGTTTATTTTTTCTTTCTTAATAATTTTAAATTGGACGATAATTGCCCTACAGTTTTGCATTGGTTTCTGCGTGCAACAACGCAAATCAGCCGTGAGTATATATTTTATCTTCTTCTGGAGCCTCCTTCCCATCCCCTCCTATCATGTTTTAGATTCCGTATATATGCAGTATCAGATGATAATTTGTCTTTCTCTGACTTAAGTTTACTTAGTATGATAAGATCTAGCCATGTTTTTATAAATGGCATTATTTCATTGTTTTTTATGGCTGAGGAATATTCCATTTATATATGTTCCATATTTTCTTTACCCATTCCTCTGTTGGTGGACATTTAGGTTGTTTCCATGTCTTAGCTATTGTAAATACTCCTGCAGTGAATATTTGTATGTATGTATTTTTTTAAACAATTTTTCTGAATTAAAAAATTTTTATTTTATTTACTTACTTTTGGCTGTGCTGGGTTTTCATTGCTGTGCTTGAGCTTTCTCTAGTTGCGGCAAGTGGGGGCTGCTCTCTAGCTGTGGTGTGAGGCTTCTCATTGCTGTGGCTTCTCTCGTTGCAGAGCATGGGCTCTAGGGCCCGAGGGCTGAGTAGTTGTGGTGCACGGGCTTAGTTGCCCTTTGGTGTGTGAAATCTTGCCAGACCAGGGATCTAATCCTTGTCCCCTGCATTGTCAGGCAGATTCTTAAGCACTGGACCACCAGGAAAGTCCTCATGTATCTTTTTGAATTATGGTTTTCTTCAGATATATGCCTGGGAGTGAGATTGCTGGATCATATGGTAAAGCTCTATTTTGAGGTCTTTTTTTTTTTTTTTTTTTTTAATTTTTGTTTCTGGCTGCTTCATGGGGCTTGCAGGGTCTTAGTTCCCCAACCAGGGATTTAACATGGGCCCCAGCGGTGAAAGTGCCGAGTCCTAACCACTGGATCATGAGGGAGATCTCTATTTTTACTTTTTCAAGGAAACTCCGTACTGTTCTCTATAGTGGCTGTACCAGTTTACATTCCCATCAACAGTGTATGGAGTTCCTGAAAGGGAACAGGGTTCCCTTTTCTTTACACCCTCTCCAGCATTTGTTTGTAGACTTTTGTTTAACGATGGTCATTCTGACCACTGTGAGGTGATATATTGTTGTAATTTTGATTTGCATTTCTCTAATAATTAGCAATGTCAAGCATCTTCTCATGTGTCTCTTGGCTTTCTGTATGTCATCTTTGGAGACGTGTCTATTTAGATCTTCTGCCCATTTTTCAATTGGATTGTTTGGGGTTTTTGTTATTGAGTTGTATGAGCTATTTGTATATTTTGGAAATTAAGCCCTTGTCAGTTGTATTGTTTGCAAGTAGCTCTGTGGATTTATTTCTGGGCTTTCTATTCTTTTCCATTGATCTGTGTTTGTGCTTTTGTGCCAGTACCATATTGTTTTATTATAGCTTTATAGTATAGTCTGAAGTCAGGGAATCTGATTACTCCAGCTCTATTTTATTTTTTTTTTCGACTCTTCAAGATCTGTTGTGTTTCCATACAAATCTTAACAGTTTAAAGACCAGAGCTATATTAATACATCTTCTGTTACCCAAACATTATTGACTGGTGACATTTCAGTATTCACTTGCATAACAAATCGCTGGCCACAGCCATTAGTTTCTGCAAAAATCCGCTAGTCAGTAACGTGTGAAGATTTTTTGTTCTAGATCTGCAAAAAATGCCATTAGTAATTTAATAGGGGTTGCATTGAATCTGTGGATTACTTTGGATAGTATACTCATTTTGACCATATTGATTCTTCCAGTCCAGGAACGTGGTGTATGTTTCCATCTGTTTGTGTCATCTTTGATTTCTTTCATCAATTTCTTAACAGTTTTCAGAGTACAGGTCTTCTGCCTCCTTAGGTAGGTTTTTCCCTAGGTATTTTGTTCTTTTGATGCAATGATAAATGAGATTGTTTCCTTACATTTCTCTCTCTGACCTTTCTTTGTTAGTGTATAGAAATGTAGTGGATTTCTGTATATAATTTTGTATCCTGCAACTTTACCAGATTCATTGATGAGCTCTAGTAGTTTTCTGATAGCATCATTAGAATTTTCTTTGCATGGAATCATGTCATCTTCAAACAGTGACAGTTTTACATCTTCTTTTCCACTTTGGATTCCTTTTCTTCTTCTCTGATTGCTATGGCTAGGACTTCCAAAACTGCGTTGAATAAAAGTGGTGAGAGTGGACATCCTTGTCTTGTTCCTGATCTTAGAGGAAGTGCTTTCCGATTTTACCACTGAGTATGTTGTTAGCTGTGGGTTTTTCATATGTGGCCTTTACTATGTTGAGGTATGTTCCCTCTATTCACACTTTCTGCAGAGTTATTCTCAGAAATAGTTGTTGAATTTTGTCAGAAGCTGTTTTTGCATCTGTGGGGATGATAATATGGTTTTTATTCTTCACTTTGTTAATGTGTATCACACTGGTTGACTAGGGGATATTGAAAAAGTTCTATCCCTGGAATAATTCCCACTTGATCATGGCGTATGATCCTTTTAATATATTGTTAGATTCAGTTTGGTGGTATTTTGTTGAGGATTTTGCATCTACGTTCATCAGTGATACTGACCTGGTATTTTCTTTTTGTGTTTGTGATATCCTTGGTTTTGGTATCAGAGTGATGGTGGCCTCATAGAATGACTTTGGGAGTGTTCCTTCCCCTGCAGTTTTTTGGAAGAGTTTCAGAAGGATAGATGTTAACTGTTCTCTAAATATTTGCCAAAATTTGCCTGTGAAGCCATCTGATCCTGGACTTTTTGTTTGTTGGGAGTTTTTTTAATTCATGGTTTCAATTTCAGTACTTGTAATTGATCTGTTCCTGTTTTCTATATCTTCATGGTTCAGTCCTAGGAGATTGTTTTTTTCTTTGTTAAAAAATTTGTTAATTTATTTGGCTGCACTGGGTCTTCATTGCTGCCTGTGGGTTTTCTCTGGTTGCAGAGAGCAAGAGCTATTCTTCACTGTGGTGCATGAGCTTCTCGTTGCAGTGGCGTCTCTTATTGTGGAACACAGGCTCTGGGGCACGTGGGTTTTAGTGGTTGGGGCACGTGGGCTCAGTGTTTGTGGGTTGTTGGCTCAGTAGTTGTGGTACATGGGCCTAGTTGTTCCACAGCATGTGAGATCGTCCCTGACCAGGGAGTGATCCCATGTCCCCTGCATCGGCAGGTGGGTTCTTAACCTCTGGACCACCAGAGAAGCCCTAGGTATTTTTTGGTTTCTTTGACATCTTCAGTGATCCATTGATTGTTAAGTAGCATGTTGTTTAGCCTCCACATTTTTGTGTTTTTTTTGCAGATTTTGTAATTCTTCCTTGAAATTGAAGATTAGATTAGAATCTGTAGGCAATGTGGTCAGAAAAGAAACTTGATATTATTTCAGTTTTGTTCAATTTACCAAGGCTTGCTTTGTGACCCAACATATGATTTATCCTAGTGAATATTCTACATGCACTTGAAAAAATGTGCATTCTGCTGCTTTAGGGTGGAATGCTCTCTAAATGCCAGTGAAGTCCATCTGGTCTAACACGCCACTTAAGGCATGTGTCTCCTTGTTGGCTTCATGTCTGAATGACCCGTCAGTCGATGCAAGTGGCGTGCGAAAATCACCCACTATTACTGTGCTGCCGTCAGCTTCTCCTTTCATGTCTGTTAGCATTTGTTTTCCACATTGAGGTGCTTCTGTGCTGTGTTCATCTGTATTCACAATTGTTATGTCTTCTTGGGTTGACTTCTCGATCATTTTGTAGTGTCCTTCTTTGACTCTTGTAACAGTCTTTGTTTTAAAGACGTTTTTTTCTGATAAGAATATTGCTACTCCAACTTACTTTTGAATTTCATTTGCATGGAATACCTTCTCCCATCCCCTCACTTTCAGACTCTTTGTGTCGCTAATCTGAAGTGGGTCTCTTGTCGACAGCATATAGATGGGTCTTATTTTTGTATCCGTTCAGCCAGTCTGTGTCTTCTGGTTGGAGTAGTTACTCTATTTGTATTTAAGGTAATTACCAATATGTATGTTCTTCTTGCCATTTTGCTCATTGTTTTGGATGTGCTTTTGTAGGTCTTTTTTCTTTTTTTATTCTTTTGTTCTCTTATGATTCTATGACTGTCTTTAGTGTTGAGGTTGAACTCCTTTTTCTTTTTTCTATGTGTGTGTTTATATATGTGTGCGTGCATGCTCAGTCATGTCTGACTCTGTGTGACCCTGTGGACGGTAATCTGCCAGGCTCCTCTGTCCATGGGATTTTCCAGGCAAGAATCCTGGACTAGGTTGCCATCCCCTCCTTCAGGGGATCTTCCTGAACTAGGGATCAAACCCAATTCTCCTGTGTCTTCTGCACTGCAGACAGATTCTTTACCACTGAGCCATCAGAGTAGCCCATGTATATATGTACACATATATGTTTATATATACATGTATATATGTGTACACGTATATGCACACACATATATGTACATATAATATATGCACACTTTATGTATATATATAAATGTACTGTATATTTAGAGTGCATTTCTGGTTTGTGGTTACCAGGAGGTTTTGATATAGTAGTTAGAGGTCTTTTAATCTACTGTTTGTGTCATCAAAATTTTACACTAGCTTTTTTCTTGATTAATGTTAGACATGAGTTTCTTAGTATCCCGAATGCAGAGTTCCAAAGAATAGCAAGGAGAGATAAGAAAGCCTTCCTCAGTGATCAGTGCAAAGAAATAGAGAAAAACAATAGAATGGGAAAGACTAGAGATCTCTTCAAGAAAATTAGAGATACCAAGGGAACATTTCATGCAAAGATGGGCACAATAAAGGTCAGAAATGGTATGGACCTAACAGAGGCAGAAGATATTAAGCAGAGGTGGCATGAATACACAGAAGAACTACCCAAAAAGATCTTCATGACCCAGATAACCATGATGGTATGATCACTCACCTAGAGCCAGACATCCTGGAATGTGAAGTCAAGTGGGTCTTAGGAAGCATCACTACGAACAAAGCTAGTGGAGGTGATGGAATTCCAGTGGAGCTATTTCAAATCCTGAAAGATGATGCTGTGAAAGTGCTGCACTCAATATGCCAGCAAATTTGGAAAACTCAGCAGTGGCCACAGGACTGGAAAAGATCAGTTTTCATTCCAATCCCAAAGACAGGCAATGCCAAAGAATGTCCAAACTACTGCACAATTGCACTCTTTTAATAAGCTAGCAAAGTAATGCTCAAAATTCTCCAAGCCAGGCTTCAGCAGTACATGAACCAAGAACTTCCAGATATTCAACTGGATTTAGAAAAAGCAGAGGAACCAGAGATCAAATTGCCAACATCCATTGGGTCATAGAAAAAGCAAGAGCATTCCAAAAAAACATCTTTTGCTTTGTTGACTATTCCAACATCTTTGACTGTGTGGGTCACAACAAACTGGAAACTTCTGAAAGAGATGGGAATACCAGACCACCTGACCTGCCTCTTGAGAAATCTGTATGCAGGTCAGGAAGCAACAGTTATAACTGGACATGGATCAACAGACTGGTTCCAAATTAGGAAAGGAGTACGTCAAGGCTGTATATTGTCAACCCTGCTTATTTAACTTATATGCAGAGTACATTATGAGAAATGCCAGGCTGGATGAAGCACAAGCTGGAATCAAGATTGCTGGGAGAAATATCAATAACCTCAGATATGCAGATGACACTGCCGTTATAGCAGAAAGTGAAGAGGAACTAAAGAGACTTTTGATGAAGGTGAAAGAGGAGAGTGAAAAAGCTTAAAACTCAACATTCAAAAAACAAAGATCATGGCATCCGGTCCCATCACTTCTTGGCAAATAGATGGGGAAACAATGGAAACAGTGACAGACTTTATTTTCTTGAGCTCCAAAATCACTGCAGATGGTGACTGTAGCCATGAAATTAAAAGATGCCTGTTCCTTGGAAGAAAAGCTATGATAAACCTAGAAAGAAAGAAAGAAGGTGAAGTCACTCAGTCATGTCTGACTCTTTGCGACCCCATGGACTGCAGCCTACCAGGCTCCTCCGTTCATGGGATTCTCCAGGCAACAATACTGGAGTGGGTTGCCATTTCCTTCTCCAGGGGATCTTCCTGACCTAGGGATCGAACCCAGGTCTCCCACATTGCAGGCAGACGCTTTAACATGATAAACCTAGACAGCGTATTAAAAAGCAGAGACATTATTTTACCAACAAAGGTCCATCTAGTCAAGGCTGTGTTTTTTCCAGTTGTCATGTATGGATGTGAGAGTTGGACTATAAAGAAAGCTGAGTCCTGAAGAAATGATGCTTTTGAACTGTGGTGCTGGAGAAAACTCTTGAGGGTCCCTTGGACTGCAAGGAGATCAAACTAGTCAATCGTAAACTAAATCAGTACTAAATATTTATTGAAAAGACTGATGTTGAAGCTGAAACTCCAATACTTTGGCCATCTGATGCCAAGAACTGACTACTTGGAAAAGACCCTGATGCTGGGAAAGATTGAAGGCAGGAGGAGAAGGGGATGACAGAAAATGAGATGGTTGGATGGCATCGCTGACTCGATGGACATGAGTTTGAGCAAGCTCCAGGAGTTGGTGATGGACAGGGAAGCCTGGCGCGCTGCAGTCCAATGGATCGCAAAGAGTCAGACACTACTGAGTGACTGAAGTGACTGACTGATTATTGTTATTACAATGAATTAGGAAAAAATACTTTTTAAAATGTTCTTAGAACACTTAATTTTCATCTATAGGAAAATAATAATGTGTTGGTTTATGTTAGGGCATAATACTTTGCAGTCATCAGTGTGATGAATATAAAATCTCTGATTACTGGCCCTCAATGACAGAAAATGTGCTCCTTGACGAAACTATCACCCTTATCAACCGTGTGTTGTAGGACTAGTAACAGATAAATAGAATACCTGTTGTTTGGTTTGTTATAAGCGACTTCAGTTTGGAATCACTGTCATTTCACTGTAGAAAGAAGTCTAGCCAAGGTAACATGTCTAGCAAGGGGAGTCTAATGCAGCGTTCCTGGGGGTCTTGTTAAAAATATGAATTCTCAGTTTGGACATGGAGAGATTCTAATTCACTATTTCAGAGTTAAGTTCCAGGACTCATCACTTATAATGTGCTCCCCAGATGATTCTGATGTCCCATTTTGAGATGAAGTTTTTATTCCTTTGGTTGCACCAGGAAGCCACCAGAAAGCAAAATAAAACCATCTGAGCCCTTACAAAACCAAGCTTTCTATCCTGAACTTCGGTTGAGGCTTGAATTAAGAAATAGCCACTTCTGAAACACCAGTGAATATGTTATAAAGATGCTGTCAAGTGTGATGTGTTCTTCATTATCTTAATGCCCTTTATACAAACAAACACACAAATTATTGTTAGCTCAGGGAATGGGGAAAAATGGAGATGATTTTACTACTAAACAAGAGGATTGCATCTTTTTCTTTTTGCTGCAAGGAAAAAAGCTACTTGACTACTACTTTTTCAATTATTCTCTCCTATCCTCTTTTAATGCTTCTTATCCACCCTCCTTCAGCTTTTTGTTGTTGTTGTTGTTAGTGATTTTTGATCTTTCAGTATCCAGTTTTCTTTCTTCTGAATTAAAAAAAATATTATTGAATTATAGTTGCTTTACAATGTTGTGTTTATTTTCTGCTCTACAGAAAAGTGATTCAGTTTTACATATATATACTTTCTAATTTTTTTTCTATTATGGCTTAATTATCATAGGATATTGAACATGGTTCCCCATTCTATACAGTAAGACCTTGTTGTTTATCCATCTCACATATGATAGTTTGCAGCTGCTAATCCCAAACTTGTAATCCTTCCCTGCCTGCCACCCCCACACCTGGCAACTGCAAGTCTGTTCTTTTCATCTGTGAGTTTTTGTTCTTTAGATATGTTCATTTGTATCATATTGTAGCTTCCACATATAAGTGATGTCATATGGTATTTGTCTTTCTCTGATTTACTTTGCTTAGTATGATAATCTCTAGATTCATCCATGTTGCTGCAGATGGCATTATTTCATTCTTTGTAAGGGCTGAGTAACATTTCATTGTGTACATATACCATCTCTTTATCCATCCATCTGTTGATGGACATTTAGGTTGCTTCTGTGTCTTGGCTATAGTAAATAGTGCTGCTGTGAACATAGGGGTCATGTATCTGTTTGAATTAAGAGTTTTTTAAATTCTTTAATTCTTGTCTGGATACATGTCTAGGAGTGGGATTGCTGGGTCATATGTTAGCTCTATTTTTAATTTTTTGAGGAATGTCCATATTGTTTTCCACAGTAGCTGCACCAATTTGCATTCCCACCAACAGTGTAGGAGGGCTCCCCTTTCCCCACACCCTCTCCAGTATGTGTTATCTGTAGACTTTTTAATGGTTGTCGTTCTGACTGGTGTGAAGTGGTACCTCATTGTAGCTTTGATCTGCATTTCTCTAACAATTAGCAATGATGCACGTCTTTTATGTGCCTGTTGCCCGTCTGTGATGGCTTCTTTTCTCCATGCTTATAAGTTTCTCTGGAGAAGCAGGATGAAGTTCAAGTTCTTTACCATGTCGCAGCCTCTCTTGACACAGTTGGGTGCAACCTCTCTTTAGTCCGTTTCTGTTGGCTGTGGTTTTTCTTGGTTTCCAGTCATAGACTCTTGTGTTTTTCTGTGCTTAGTTGGTTTTCTTTGAGTGCCAGATATTGGTTGTGAAGAGTTGTAATTTGAGCTTTGCAGGGGTGGTGTCTTCTTCCAGAGAGGACTGAAGTGGACTCTGGCAGATGCAGAAAGTCCACAGCAATCCCAGATCACCTGAGCACATCTGGGAATGTGATTGTTTGAAGTTAACCTTCAGTCGGTACAGGGGTTAGTCTGTTTAGGTTGGTTCCTTCTTGCTCTTAGGTTGAAAGCATTTCAAGCCCCAGAACAAAACCTAGAGAGTTTCTTGCAACTTCCACCTTCCTTGGGAGACTCTAGTTTTCGTTATTTATCTCTTACGCCCTCAAAAGTGAAAGTGAAAGTTAGTCACACAGTCATGTCTGACTCTGCGATCATGGGCTGTAGCTTGCTTGGCTCCTCTGTCCGTGGAATTCTCCAGGCAAGAATACTGGAGCGGGTTGTTATTTCCTTCTCTAGGGAATCTTTCCAACCCAGGGATTGAACCCTGGTCTCCTGCATTGCAGGCAGATTCTTTACCAGCTGAGCCACTAGGGAAGCCTTAGTCCCTCAAAAGCTCTATCCAAAACTGAACAAAGCTTTGTTCAGCTTTTTAGCTTTTCAGCCTTTTCTGCCAGAATCAGCAGATGCCCAAGGGAAAAAAGTTGCTCTAAGGCTTCGCTTAACTCTGGGTTTCCCTCTTCTCTCAGATTTTGGCCTTGTAATTCTTTAGTGCCTTTTTAGCTCTGTGGTGGTTTAAAACGTATATATATATGTGTATGTATATTTTAAATTGTGGTAAGTTATACATAACTGAACTTAACATTTTAGTCACCTTTAATTGTATAGTTCAGTGATTTTTTTTTTTTTTAATTTATTTATTTGGCTGCTCTGGGTCTTAGTTGTAGCATGTGGGATCTAGCTCCCTGACCAGGGATCGAACCTGGGCCCCCTGCACTGGGAGCTCAGAGTCTTAGCCACTGGACCACCAGGGAATTCCCAGTTCAGTGATTTTTAAGTAGAATAATGTTGTACAGTCATCATCACCATTCATCTCCAGAACCCTCTTCATTTTACAGAAGTGAAACCCTGTAGCCATTAAGCAGTAACTTCCTGTTCTACCCTCCCCTCAGCTCCTGCCAAACACCATTCCACTTTCTGTTTCTATGAATTTGAGTATTCTAGGCATCTCATATAGGTGGCCCCAGACTTCATCTCTGCTGTGACTGAACCACACACACAATTGGGTTTCCAGGGCAGAGGCCCGGACACCCCACTGAACCTGGAGTGCCGAGTCCTGCCTCCCACCTCCCCCCCCAATTCAGCTGCCTTTGTGTGGGGGGAGGCACTGGCGGGTAGGATGAGGTCCTATCTGGGTGGCCGAGGATGCCTTCCCCATCACGGCCCAGGAAACGGAGCCAGAAGTTCTCAGACCCCTCACTCCCCATTGCCTGAGGGGGTTGTGGAAGTGGAAACGCCCCAAGTTAGAAATCCTGACAGATTCCGTGGTTTGGGGCAGGGGCTCTGGGGTTGGGGGCTGCAGGGGTCCCAGGAAGGACTGGGGACCCATCCTATTGACCACCCTGATTCTACACCATGTCCCCTCTTCTCTGTGTATGACCTCGAGAGTTGGTCGACTGGCTTCCTTTCTACGGCCGTCGTCTGTTCTGGGTTGAACTGAGTTGAACGTGGGACCTCACTGCGAAGGAAACCTGGTTAAAATTCCTCCCGTACGTCTAGGTTTTTTTCTACTTGGACCTAACATTGGTCTCAATTTTGCCCTAATGTGCTCAGCTGTAAACACACATTTTCAAGGTTTTTAGTATGACCCCTTTAACTTCAATGGGAGTCAGAATACCTTATGAATCAGAATACTCAGTGTTCCCCTCGCCACAAGTCCATAGCAGGGGCATTCGGGTTTATTTTAATTGTAGGACATGATTTCTGTATTTGAGTTAATGTTTATCAGCCCCAGTTATGATGCCTCATCATCAGTATTGGGTATGAACCTATTATCTGGAGACTTGGGTTTCTTTCTGAAGACAGTTCTTTATGCTCTAGTTTCATGATGTGGTTTTAGCAGAGTTAATCAGAAATGACTCAGTTTATACAATTTTATTCAGCTTCAAATTGGTTTGTGCTAGACGAGCCAAGCCCAGTGTCCTGCCGCCCTACCCCTGGACAGTTGCTCGCGCACAGCAGCCACAGCCGGTGCTGAGACCTTGTGGACTCCTTTGTTGGTGTGCCAGCTCCCTAGGGAGAGTGCCTCGGGGGTGGCAGCTTCAGGCATGCGGGCCCTCGGTGGCAGGCAGGTGCCAGGTGGATCTGGGTCTAAAGTGCCAGGTGATAGGGGGACCAGGTGGTGAGTGCATGCACTTTGGGGTGAAGGACTGAACATTTCTCTCTTTCTGAAGAAAACCCAGGTGACTCTAGTGGTAAGGAACCTGCCTGCCGCTGCAGGAGACGTAAGAGATGTGAATTTAGTCCTTGGGTCCAGAAGATCCCCTGAAGGAGGAAATGGCGACCCAGTCCAGTATTCTTGCTTGGGGCGTCCCATGGACAGAGGAGCCTGGTGGGCTGCAGTCCATGGGGTTGCAAAGAATCAGACATGACTGAAATGACTTAGCATGCATGTATTGTTTGTTTTTTGTGTCTGGCTTAGTTCACTTAGCATAAGGTCTTTAGGGTTCATCCGTGTTGTAGAATGTGTCAGAATTTCGTTCCTTTTTAAGACTGAATAATATTCCATTGTATGGACAGACCACATTTTGTTTAGTAATTGATCCGCCATTGGACACTTTGTTTATCCATTCATCCATTCACTTCTGGCTGTTTTGAATAATGCTGCTGTGAACACAAGTACACTAATACCTGTTTGAGTCCCTGCTGTCAGTTCTTGGGGTGTTTGCCCAGAGGTAGAATCGCTAGGTTAGGTGATGATTCTGCGTGTAGCTTGCAGAGGAACCACTGTACTGTTTTCCACAGTTGCTACACCATTTTACATTCCCATGAGCAATGGATAAAATTAATGCTTTCTCCATATCCCTGCCAACACTTTTTTTCTCTTTTGTTTTGTTGACACAAGCCATTCTAATTGGTGTAAAGTGATTTTTAAAAATTGTTTATCTAGATTTTCTAGTTCTCCGCAGGAGGGTAGATCCAGAAATGAAACTCTTTTTTTTTTTTCCTTTTTTTTTCAGAAGTGAAACTCGTTGTCTCACATACTTTTGCACCTGGCACAGTTCCGTGTGCGTGTGTGTGTGTGCGCTAAGTCGCTTCAGTCATGTCTGATTCTTTGCGGTGCCTTGGACTATAACCTACCAGGCTCCTCTGTCCATGGGATGCTGCTGCTGCTGCTGCTAAGTCGCTTCAGTTGTGTCCAACTCTGTGCGACCCCATAGACGGTAGCCCACCAGGCTCCCCTGTTCCCGGGATTCTCCAGGCAAGAACAGTGGAGTGGGTTGCCATTTCCTTCTCCAATGCATGACAGTGAGAAGTTCAAATGAAGTCGCTCACTCATCTCTGACTCTTAGCGACCCCATGGCCATGGGCTGCAGCCCACCAGGCTCCTCCACCCATGGGATTTTCCAGGCAAGAGTGCTGGAGTGGGGTGCCATTGCCTTCTCCGCTGTCCATGGGATAGTGGGTACTTAATAAATAGAGGGAGAAGGGAGAAGAGAGAGGGGAAGGTAAGAGAATGCTCTGAAAACTGAATGTGCTTTGCAAATACGAGATACGAGTTATACATGGCATGGTATGGTGGGTAAGTATTGGCTTCTGCAATTAGAATGACCTGAAGATGTGTGACTTTGGGTGTTATTTTACCTATATTGAAGAAAACTACTACATATATATATATAATTTTACTTTATGAACAGCATATTGCTAGGCTAGGACTCAAAAAAGTGTGTATTTGTTCAGGAACTGTTAAAAAGAAGATAATGATAACATCTCGTTTGTAAAGATGAAATGTCTGTTGTAAGGATAACATGAAATAAAGCAGTTTCTGGCACATACGTGCTCAGTAGCTATAGTTACTTTCTGTAGTTGTATTTTTTGTTGTTTTTTTTGAACCAAACTTACTGTTGCCTTTGCTGATTAAGTCCTGTGTCCAAGGTTACTTTTTTTTCTAAAGACGTCTTTCTTCCCCAGTGGTGTCTGTGTGATATGTTTCCGTTGCAAACTGTATTTGGTTGCAGAAAAATGGAGCCTCACCTTGTTCTAATTTCTCGTTTGGGTTTTCTTGTTCTGCCAGGACTCTGGTTAGGAGTAGAATGGGACAATCCTGAGCGGGGAAAGCACGATGGAAGCCACGAAGGGACTGTGTATTTTAAATGCAGGTAATTTTCCATTTTGAACTGGCCTGTTTATCTTTGTTTATTTACTTTTATAATGTCTGTGTGTTTATCTGGTTGCGTCGGCTCTTAGCTGCAGCTCCTGGGGTCTTCATTTTGGCACTCTCGCTGCCCTCCAGTTGCAGCGCACAGGCTTATTTGCCCCCTGGCATGTGGGATCTGAGCTCCCCGGCGAGGGATTGAGCCCAATTTCCCTGAATTGGAAGAGGTTCTTGCCTGAACCCCATGGAAGTCCCTGACATGGTTATGTAGGAGGATATTTAATAGTTGAATAAAGGGGGATGGAGAAGAAGAGGCATTTGACTCTTGGGGTGGTTATAATGTAGAATTTGGTGTATTCTAAAAAGCCCACACTGTTTGTAGGATTTTTTCCTTGCTTTTATTATCTTTTTAGTTTGTTGTGCTTTTTGTTTGTTTATTTTCGGCTGTGCTGAGGGTGGGCTTTCTCTAACTGCGGCAGGTGGGAGCTGCGCTCTAGCTGCAGTGCGCAGGCTTCTCATTGCAGCAGCTTCTCTCACAGGGAGCAGGGGTTCTACGGCGTGTGTGCCTCTGTAGTTGCAGCTCCTGGGAGTTTAGTTGCCGCGAAGCATGTGGAATCTTCTTGGACCAGGGATTGAATCCGTGTCCCCTGCATGGCAGGAGGATTCTTAACTGCTCGACCACCAGGGGAGTCCTTTTTCCTTGTTTTTAAAACTCTCAGTCTTAACCTTACAAGTGGGATTGCTTCCTCTGTCTTTTTTGTGTATTTTTGTCTTGTGGTTTTTTCTTTTTTTATTGAATGGATATGAACACTTCTTATGGTTCATTAACAAGATAGCCAATAAGAACCAGGTAATTAAACAAAATATAGAACATCCAGATAGTGGAATGCTAGGCCACTATTTTAAAAAGCTACTGTCATGAAAAGAAGTACACAGTATAGAGCTATGGATATTTTTACCTGTTTGATTTCAGAGAAACTATGTGAAACTCTGAAAAGGATGGTGGGGAATTTCAGGCAGGCTTTCAAATTTTTATTGGTGTTTATTTTCCCTAAGTTTCAATTTCTTGCAAGAACCTTTTAATATTAAGCTTTGTTGCTGTTCAGTTGCTAAGTCTTGTACAACTCTTTGTAACACCATGGACTGCAGTATGCCAGGCTTCCCTGTCCTTCACTATCCCCTAGAATTTGCTTAGATTCATGTCCATCGAGTCAGTGATGCTATCTAACCATCTCATCCTCTGTCCCTCCCTTCTCCTTTTGTCCGCAATCTTTTCCAGTGAGTCGGCTCTTCGCATCAGCTGACTGTTGGCCAAACTGTTGGAATTTCAAGCATCCATTGAATGTTTAGGATTGACCGGTTTGATCTTGCAGTCTAAGGGGCTCTCATGAGGCATCTCCATCATCACAGTTTGAACACATCAATTCTTCTGCACTCAGCCTTCTTTATGGTCCAATTCTCACATCCGTACATGACTGCTGGAAAAAACCATAGCTTTGATTAGATGGATCTTTGTCAGCAAAGTGATGTCTCTGCTTTTTTATACTCTGGGTTTGTCATAGTTTTACTTCCAAGGAGCAAGCATCTTTTAATTTCATGGCTGCAGTCACTGTTTGCAGTGATTTTGGAGCCCAAGAAAATAAAATCCATCACTGCTTCCACTTTTTCTCCTTCTATTTGCCATGAAGTGATGGGATCAGATGCTATGATCTTAGTTTTTTGAATGTTGAGTTTTAAGCCAGCTTCTTCTCTCTCTTCTTTCATCCTCCTCAAGAGGCTCTTTAGTTCCTATTCACTTTTGGCCATTGGAGTGGTATCATCTGCATATCTGAAGTTGTTGATATTCCTCTCAGCAGTCTTGATTCCAGCTTGTGATTCATCCACCCCAGCATTTCACATAATGTACTTTGAATATAAGTTAAATAAGCAGAGTAATAATATATAGCCTTGTTGTACTCCTTTCCCAATTTTGAACCAGTCCATTGTTCCATGTCTGATTCTAACTGTTGCTTCTTGACCTGCATACAGGTTTCTCAGGAGGCAGGTAAAATGATCTGGTACTTTCATCTCTTTAAGATGTTTCCATAGTTTGTTGTGACCCATATAGTTAAAAGCTTTAGTGTAGTCAAGGAAGCAATAGTAGATGTTTTTCTGGGATTCCCTTCCTTTCTCTATAATCAAAGTGTTGGAATTTTAATCTCTAGTTCCTCTGCCTTTTCTGAACCCAGCTTGTACATCTGGAAGTTCTCTGTTCATGTACTCTTGAAGCCTGGCTTGATGGATATTGAGGATAACCTTACTAGCACGTGAAATGAATGCAGAAGTACAGTCCTTTGAACATTCTTTGGGGTTGTTCTTCTTTGGGATTAGAATGAAAATTGACCTTTCCAGTCCAGTGGCCACTGTTGAGTTTTCTAGATTTGCTGATGTATTGAGTACAGCACTTTAACAGCATCATGTTTTAGGATTTTAAATAGCTCAGCTGAAATTCCATCATCTCCACCAGCTTTGTTCATAGTAATGCTTCCTAAGGCCCACTTGACTGCATACTCCAAGTTGTCTGGTCTAGATGAATGACCACACCATCATGGTTATCTGGATCTTTAAGACCTTTTTTGTATAGTTCTGTGTATTCTTACCACCTCTTTATCTGTTCTGGTTCTCTTAGATCCTTAGCGTTTCTCTCCTTCATTGTGCCCATCTTTGCATGAAATGTTTCCTAGATACCTCCAGTTTTCTTGAGATCGCTAATCTTTCCCATTCTGTTTGCATTGTTCATTTAAGAAGGCCTTCTTATCTCTCCTTGCTAGTCTCTGAAACTCTGCATCCAGTTGGGTATGTCTTTCCTTTTCTCCCTTGTCTTTTGTTTTCCTTCTTTCCTCAGCTGTCTGTAAGGCCCCCTCAGACAACCACTTTGCCTTCTTAGCATTTCTTTTACTTTGGGGTGGTTTTGGTCCCTACCTCCCATACAGTGTTACGAGCCTCCATCCATAGTTCTTTAGGCGCTCTGTCTACCAGATCTGGGATTGAATAAGTTCAGTCCCTTGAATATGTTTATCACATCCACTATATAACCATAAGGGGTCTGATTCATCATACCTGAATGGTCTAGTGGTTGTCCCTGCTGCTGCTAAGTCGCATCAGTCGTGTCCGACTCTGTGACCCCATAGATGGCAGCCCACTAGGCTCCCCCGTCCCTGGGATTCTCCAGGCAGGAACACTGGAGTGGGTTGCCATTTCCTTCTCCAGTGCAGGAAAGTGAAAAGTGAAAGTGAAGTCGCTCAGTCGTGTCCGACTCTTCGAGACCCCGTGGACTGTAGCCCACCAGGCTCCTCCATTCATGGGATTTTTCCAGGCAAGAGGACTGGAGTGGGGTGCCATCGCCTTCTCCAGTTGTCCCTACTGTCTTCAATTTAAGCCTGGATTTTTCAGTGAGGAGCTGACGATCTGAGCTGCAGTTGCTCGAGGTCTTTTTTTTTTTCTTGCTGACTGTGTAGAGCTTCTCTGTTTTTGGCTGCAAAGAACATAATCAGTCTAATTTTGTATTGACCATCTCGTAATGTCTACGTGTAGAGTCATCTCTTGTGTTGTTGAAAGAAGCTGTTTTCTATGACCAGTGTATTCTCTTAGCAAAGCTCTGTTAGCCTTTACCCACCTTCCTTTTGTACTCCAAGGCCAAACTTGCCTGTTCCTCCAGGTATCTTTTGACTTCCTGCCTTTGCATTCCATTCCCCTATGATGAAAAGGACGTCTTTTTTTGTGTGTTCATTCTAGAAGTTCTTGTAGGTCTTTAGCTATAGCTGAGCTGTAGCTGAACTGTTTAACTTCAGCTTCTTTGCCCTTGGTGGTTGGAGCATAGGCTTAGATTACTGTGATACTGAATGGTTTGTCGTTTTTGAAATTGTACCCAAGTACTGCGTTTTGGACTCTTTCGTTTACTCTGATGGGTACTCTATTTCTTCTAAGGGAATCTTGCCCACTGTAGTAGATATAATGGTCATCTGAATTAAATTCGCCCATTCCCATCCATTTTAGTTCACTGATTGCTAAGAAGTCGATGTTCACTCATGTCATCTCCTGGTTGACGTCCAATTTACTTTAATTCATGGGCCTAACTATTCCAGGTTTCTGTGCAGTAATGTTCTTTATAGCATCAGACTTTACTTTCACCACCAGACACATCAATAACTGAGCATCATTTCTGCTTTGGCCCAGCTGCTTTATTCTTTCTGGAGACATTAGTAATTTCCATCTGCTGTTTCCCAGTAGCATATTGGACACCTTCCAACCTGGGGGACTCATTTTACGGTGTCATATCTTTTTCCTTTTTTATACTGTTCATGAGGTTCTTGCAGCAAGAATCCTGAAGTAGTTTGCCATTTCCTCCTCCAGTGGACCATGTTTTGTCAGAGCTCTTCCCTGTCACCTGTCCGTCTTGGGTGGCCCTGCACAACATGGCTCATAGCTTCATTGAGTTACGCAAGCCCCTTCACCACGGAAAGGCTATGATCTGTGAAGGGGAATATTAAACTTATCATTGTTTAAATGTTGTACAGTGAGCACATTCCTGGAAATCAAGCAGCTTCATGCGTTGGTTTTAACAATCTTTAGAACCCTAAGCAAATCTAACTTTACTGACCTCTAAAATGAAGGTCAGAATTAGATAATTGCAAACTGTTGGCTAGTTCAGCAGTCTGTAATTTTGAAAAGTCAGGATAGAAGAATTGGCATATTCCTAGAGGCCAGTGGTGATGACACATATGTCACAAGGCCGGCTCAGAATCTGTCAAGAGTTTATGGAGATGAAGGGAGCAATTTATGTGTTTAGAAAGGTGTGGAAATAGAAATTTCTTAGCCGGGCCTATAGATGCCTTACCTGGACCATGCCCTCGTGCAGCCTCCGTTGAGGGAGTGCTTCCTGTGGAGCCTGCTCCAGCACCTCCCAAATCATCCATGGCTGCATGTCCTTAGTGGTCTCTGGATGTGATGACATTTTCAGTCTCTGAGTAGTACAGTGAAGATCAGTCCTGGCAGATGTGGGATTTGCCCTGAAGTGCTGAAGGGTGTGGACTTGGTGTTTCAGTTCTTACTCTTGAAATAAGCATCTCCTTGTTTTTTAGTGTCTCCTAGTTATAGCCTTGCCTGAGCATCTACATGTTGAAATACATATTATCTGATTATAAGTTACTTTTGTTTCAGTGAAATGGGCATTTTTCTTGACTTTGAAATCCTATATGGGTAGGTAATTCCATTTCATGTTGTTTTGGGGGCAGTGTAATAGGGTGCATTGGGTCTGATATGGTGGATATCCAGTGATCTAAACTAAAGGAATGACCTTTTCCTTTATAGTTGTTAATACTGATGTTAATATTCATTTGAACATGGCTTCAACTAGTAAAGATTATGTCAGTATCTTGGAATCTCTAAATCAGACAAAATAGATTATATCACATGTACTTGTTATTAAGTTAATTCAGATCTCGTACTAACTTTATTGGAGTCTTCCTTCATATTTCAAATTTTACTTGGAAAACCATAATTACAGTTTTGTTTTTTTTTAAACGCAGTAAGCATTTTAATGCTTTGATGCTGTTTTCATGAAGCCAGAGCAGTTTAACGTTGCCAGATGATAAATGTTCTCATCTTAGACTTGTGAAATAGGTAAATGGCAAAAAAGCTGGTGTACCCATTTTAAATGAGGCAAGTGAATCAGAAGTTGACCTCTCGATAGCAGAACTCAAATCTCCATCTCTTCAGAAGCATGTGTTAATATCGAGTGGCCACCAGCGTGTTAGACATGCAGTTACGTGCTTTCACACGTGTCTTGTGAAGACTGGTTTGCTGGCCTCTGCACTGTAAGCAGGATATCAGGGTATATTGAATTGGGTGTTTGGAAACCGCCTGCTTCTTGAGTCTCCCCAGCATCTCAGGTTGCTGGGGTGACACCCTGCCGCTTGAGGGCAGACCTTGGGAACAGATAGGGTGGTGTTCAAAGCCCAGCTCAGGGCATGCATTCTTCCGTGTTTTCTTCCCTCTCAGCGTGGGTGCTGGTAATTTCATGTCATGTTTAGTTTCAGTTTGATTTCTGTATAACCTAAGGTAAATATGGCAGTCTCTTGTTTATAATAGTAAGTGCCCATAATTAGTATTTGTGACTTTTCCAGTGTACAGTAGTAGAATACAGGTTTACCCCAAATGTACAGCCGTGAACCAGTCATCACTGTCTGTCTCGGGTGCTTCATTTTCTCCATCTCTTGTCTTTTGAGGAATTGAGTGGTTCAGTTAAGGTGATGAAGCTTGAAGTTCTCTGTACCTTGTGTCTGGATTTCCAGTGCTTTTTTCTCAACCTAAACAACCTATACTCTAAACTCTTAGAACTGTTTGGGTCAGTATTCTACCCTCAGCTGTTATTGAAAATGTTCGCTTTCTAGGTAATTATATGATTTCTCTTTTCTGGTGATCAAGAAATTTTAAAATGTGTTCTTCAACACCATGAATAGAATTTATACTTGGCATCAGAGGGGACATGGTGTCTCAAACTTTATCCATGATACCGGCTAACTTAACAAATGGAAGCCCCTTGATTTACTGTGTGTAGCCTAAGATTGTCATGAAGTATTTTGAAGTTCTTGAATGAGCATGAATAAATCGGTATAAAATATTCTTCTTAGGGACTGGGATGAACTGGGAGATGGAGATTGACATATATACACTATTGATTGGAGAGGGCAATGGCACCCCACTCCAGTACTCTTGCCTGGAAAATCCCATGGGCGGAGGAGCCTGGGGCTGCAGTCCATGGGGTCGCGAAGAGTCGGGCATGACTGAGCAACTTGACTTTGACTTTTCACTTTCATGCATTGGAGAAGGAAATGGCAGCCCACTCCAGTGTTCTTGCCTGGAGAATCCCAGGGATGGGAGAGCCTGGTGGGCTGCTGTCTATGGGGTCGCACAGAGTCGGACACGACTGAAGCGACTTAGCAGCAGCAGCAGCAACACTATTGATACTCTGTATAAAATAGATAACTAATAATCTCTGTTCGTTTTCGAGGCAAACCATTGGGTATCACAGTAATCCAAGTCTATGCCCCAACCAGTAACACTGAAGAAGCTGAAGTTGAATGGTTCTATGAAGACCTACAAGACCTTTTAGAACTAACACCCAAAAAAGATGTCCTTTTCATTATAAGGGACGGAATGCAAAAGCAGGAAGTCAAGAAACACCTGGGGTAACAGGCAAATTTGGCCTTGGAATACAGAATAAAGCAGGGCAAAGACTAATAGAGGTTTGCCGAGAAAACATACTGGTCATAGCAAGCACCCTCTTCCAACAACTCAAGAGAAGACTCTACACATGGACATCACCAGATGGTCAACGGTGAAATCGGATTGATTATATTCTTTGCAGCCAAAAATGGAGAAGCTCTATACAGTCAGCAAAAACAAGACCAGGAGCTGACTGTGACTCAGATCATGAACTCTTTATTGCCAAATTCAGACTTAAATTGAAGAAAGTAGGGAAAACCACTCGACCATTCAGGTATGACCGAAATCAAATCCCTTATGATTATACAGTGGAAGTGAGAAACAGATTTAAGGGCCTAGATCTGATAGATAGAGTGCCTGATGAACTATGGACTGAGGTTCGTGACACTGTACAGGAGACAGGCATCAAGACCATCTCCATGGAAAAGAAATGCAGAAAAGCAAAATGGCTGTCTGAGGAGGCCTTACAAACAGCTGTGAAAAGAAGAGAAGCAAAAAGCAAAAGAGAAAAGGAAAGATACAAGTATCTGAATGCAGAGTGCCAAAAAATAGCAAGGAGAGATAAGAAAGCCTTCCTCAGCAATCAGTGCAAAGAAATAGAGGAAAACAACAAAATGGGAAAGACTAGAGATCTCTTCAAGAAAATTAGAGATACCAAGGGAACATTTCATGGAAAGATGGGCTCAATAAAGGACAGAAAAGGTATGGACCTTACAGAAGCAGAAGATATTAAGAAGAGGTGGCAAGAATACACAGAAGAACTGTACAAAAAAGATCTTCACGATCAAGATAATCACGATGGTGTGATCACTCACTCAGAGCCAGACATCCTGGCATGTGAAGTCAAGTGGGCCTTGGAAAGCATCACTATGAACAAAGCTAGTGGAGGTGATGGAATTCCAGTTGAGCTATTTCAAATCTTGGAAGATGATGCTGTGAAAGTGCTGCACTCAAAATGCCAGCAATTTTGGAAAACTCAGCAGTGACCACAGGACTGGAAAAGATCAGTTTTCATTCCAATCCCAAAGACAGGCAATGCCAAAGAATGCTCAAACTACCGCACAATTGCACTCATCTCACACGCCAGTAGTAAAGTAATGCTCAAAATTCTCCAAGCCAGGCTTCAGTAGTATGTGAACTGTGAACTTCCAGATGTTCAAGCTGGTTTTAGAAAAGGCAGAGGAACCAGAGATCAAATTGCCAACATCTGCTGGATCATGGAAAAAGCAAGAGAGTTCCAGAAAAGCATCTATTTCTGTTTTATTGACTATGCCAAAGCCTTTGACTATGTGGATCACAATAAACTATGGAAAATTCTGAAAGAGATGGGAATACCAGACCACCTGATCTGCCTCTTGAGAAACCATATGCAGATCAGGAAACAACAGTTAGAACTGGACATGGCACAACAGACTGGTTCCAAATAGGAAAAGGAGTACGTCAAGGCTGTCTATTGTCACCCTGCTTATTTGACTTATATGCAGAGTACATCATGAGAAACGCTGGGCTGGAAGAAGCACAGGCTGGAATCAAGATTACCGGGAGAAATATCAATAACCTCAGATATGCAGATGACACCACCCTTAAGGCAGAAAGTGAAGAGGAACTCAAAAGCCTCTTGATGAAAGTGAAAGAGTAGAATAAAAAAGTTGGCTTAAAGCTCAACATTCAGAAAACGAAGATCGTGGCATTCGGTCCCATCACTTCATGGCAAATAGATGGAGAAACAGTGGAAACAATGTCAGACTTTATTTTTGGGGGCTCCAAAATCACTTCAGATGGTGATTGCAGCCATGAAATTAAAAGACGCTTACTCCTTGGAAGGAAAGTTATGACCAACCTAGATAGCATATTCAAAAGCAGAGACATTACTTTGCCAACTAAGGTCCGTCTAGTCAAGGCTATGGTTTTTCCTGTGGTCATGTATGGATGTGAGAGTTGGACTGTGAAGAAGGCTGAGCGCCAAAGAATTGATGCTTTTGAACTGTGGTGCTGGAGAAGACTCTTGAGAGTCCCTTGGACTGCAAGGAGATCCAGCCAGTCCATCCTAAAGGAGATCAGTCCTGGGTGTTCATTGGAAGGACTGATGTTGAAGCTGAAACTCCCATACTTTGGCCACCTCACGCAAAGAGTTGACTCATTGGAAAAGACTCTGATGCTGGGAGGGATTGTGGGCAGGAGGAGAAGGGGACGACAGAGGATGAGATGGCTGGATGGCATCACCGACTCAATGGACATGAGTCTGAGTGAACTCCGGGAGTTGGTGATGGACAAGGAGGCCTGGCGTGCTGCGGTTCATGGGGTTGCAAAGACTGAGCCACTGAACTGAACCGAATGAGGATTGACTGTATACACTGTAAAGCAACTATATTGCAATAAAAATTAATTGAAAAATAAGTAAAATATTCTCCTGGTATGGTATAAAGTGTTTCCATGGTGGTGCCTGTGGTAAAGAATGCGTCTGCCAATGCAGGAGACATAAGAGACATGGGTTTGATCCCTGGGTTGGGAAAATCCCCTGGAATAGGAAATGGCAACCTGCTCCAATGTCCTTGCCTGGAAAATCCCATGGATATAGGATTCTATAGGCTATAGGCCATGGGGCTGCAAAGAGTTGGACACAACTGAACGACTGAGCATGTGGTGTGAAGTGACAGAAGAATGTTTAAAATAATCACTAAGTGTGCTGATAGATTACCGGTAGGGTGAATCTCCGTAAAAGGTAAAGAGAGAGGTTTTGTTTTCGGAACCTTTCCATGAATCAGGGCAAAATAGAAATTGTGAGGATCAGAAGGAATGTGTAAAAAGATGCCTATCTAGTGGCCTTTTTTTTTCCTCCCCTGCTGGGAAAATGAGTTCACCAGGTCAAATCTCTGTATATGTTAAATGAGTGAATAGTTCTCTCAGGGTGAATGTTAGTTATGCAGTCTTGGTGAGAAGGCTCTGGGCAAGCTTGAAACAAGCAAGGTATCAAGATCAACATTTAGCTGATACTCCCCAGGGACCCAGTCTTTCCCAGCACTCGGCATTTAAACCATCCCCAGTTTTAAAAAACTGTTTACTCTGGGACTTCTGGGCTCTGTTGGTCTCCCTTTACCTTTGAGTAGAGTTGCTTGTTTCACTAAATAAAAACAGAAAACTCATAGTGAAATTTGGATTTCAGATAAGCAGTGAATCATTTTTTAGTGTAAGCATGGGACATGCATCATACTGAATAAAAATGCAGAAAACAATTGAAATTCAATTGAAAAACAATTGTCTGAAACCCAGGTTTAATTGGGCACCTGAATTTCATCTGAGAACTCTGGTGGGCAGACCTAACCTTGATCACAGTGCTCTGTGAGAGTCTTCTGTTTCTGCAAGGGTCAGGATGTGAATTTTGCTACCTGCATCCTGTAATTGTTGGGCAGAAGGAGGCAGGACCTTGAACATGCTGAGTGTTTATAAGAAAAGAATTTTGTGCTGTCCCCGCTTCACTCCTTCCCCTCCCCAATATTTTCTCTTTAGACAGGGTTCAGGCTCTCAGAGTTCAGATGCAACATCTTGATAGTTTTCCTGTGGAATCTTTACGAATTACTCGTTCACCTTTGGAGATGTATGGTTATTGATGGGCACTCATTCAGCTGGTATTTTTCAGTATTGCAGCACTGTTTTGTTTTCTGAGAGACCTGCCAGGAATGTTGCAGAGGATACTGACCTTGATCTGAAAAACGCATAGCTTCTGCTTTGCAACCATCCAACACCATTGCTGACTCCTTTCCTCTGCCTGCAGCCAAACCTAAGCTCTAATAAAGGTCTAGTCTTGAACTGTTCGTTGTTGTTAAGTCGCTCAGTTGTATCCAACTCTTTGCAACCCCATGGACTGCAGCACGCCAGGCTTCACTGTCCTTCACCATCTCCCGGAGCTTGCTCAAACTCATGTTCGTTGAGATGATGATCCCATCCAACCATGTCATCCTCGGTTGTCCCCTTTTCCTCCTAGCTTCAACCTTTCCCAGCTTCAGGGTCTTTTCTGATGAGTCGGTTCCTTGCATCAGGTGTCCAGAGCACTGGAGCTTCAGTTTCAGCATCAGTCCTTCAGTGAATACTCAGGGTTGATTTCCTTTAGGATTGACTAGTTTGATCTCCTTGCAGTCCAAGGGGCTCTCTAGAGTCGTCTCCAATATCACAGTTCGAAAGCATCAATTCTTTGGTGCTCAGCCTTCTTTATGGTCCAGCTCATATCCACACATGACTACTGGAAAAACTATAGCTTTGACTATACTGTGGAATTGTTCATTACCACAGTTTTTTAAAGTATAAATTTAGGACAGAAATGAAAACCATGGCATTTGTTTTGCGTTGTTGTTTTCTCATTTATTACTAAAGTGCTTGTTTTATTTCTTTACTAAACAGCATTAAATAATAATACCTACTAACAGATCTACTAACTACTAAAATTTGTGGTAGTGAGGAGAGTAGAGACAGAGATGTAGGAATAGTGCACTAGTCATCAGGACTCCACGTGGTCTTGGCTGTGCACCTCTCTGGAAGGTTCCCTGGAAGAGAGCACAGCAACCCACTCCAGTATTCTTGCCTGGAGAGTCCCATGGACAGAGGAGCGTGGTGACCTACCATCCATGGCGTTGCCAAGAGTTGGACATGACTGAAGCAGCTTAGCACAAGCACAGCTTGTGTACCTCAGTGATGGTGATCCCAGTATCTCCAACTGAAATGGGATTGAATTAGATGAGTTTCTTAAAGTGGGAGCTGAGGGCGCTCTGCATCAGAATCCCCTGGCTGCAGCCCAGTACCACTGAGTGTGCATCCCAAGGTGGGTTCTAATGAGCTTTCCAAGTGACTGACTGGTTGGGTTGAGTTTGAGAAGTCCTGCATTAGATCATCTCTTAGGTAGATTCCTTTGAACCTTTAAAAATGAGGCTAGCTATGTTTAATCTCCTTAGCCAAGTGATAAAAATGTGTTTTATTGAGACAGGACTGTGTTCTTCACACTAGGATCCTTTCTAACAGTTCAGTCGCTCAGTCATGTCCAACACTTTGTGATCTCATGGACTGAAGCACACCAGGCTTCCCTGTCCATCACCAACTCCAAGAGTTGGCTCAAACTCATGTCCATTCAGTTGGTGATGTTATCCAACCATCTCATCCTCTGTCATCCCCTTCTCCTGCCTTCAGTCTTTCCCAGCATCACGGTCTTTTCCAAGTAGTCGGTTCTTTGCATCAGGTGGCCAAAGTATTGTAGTTTCAGCTTCAACATCAGTCCTTCCAGTGAATATTCAGGACTGATTTCCTTTAGGATTGAGTGGTTTGATCTCCTTGCAGTCCAAGGGACCCTCAAGGTTTTCTCCAACACCACAGTTCAAAAGCATCAATTCTTTGACGCTCAGCTTTCTTTACAGTCCAACTCTTACATCCATACATGACTACTGGAAAAGCCATAGCTTTGACTAGACAGACCTTCGTTGGCAAAGTAATGTCTCTGCTTTTTAATATGCTGTCTAGGTTCATCATAGCTTTTCTTCCAAGGAACAAGCGTCTTTAAATTTCATGGCTGCAGTTACCATCTGCAGTGATTTTCAGTTCAGTTCAGTCGCTCAGTCGTGTCCAACTCTTTGCGACCCCATGAATCGCAGCATGCCAGGCCTCCCTGTCCATCACCAACTCCCAGAGTTCACTCAGACTCACGTCCATCGAGTCAGTGATGCCATCCAGCCATCTCATCCTCTGTCGTCCTTTTCTCCTCCTGCCCTCAATCCCTCCCAACATCAAAGTCTTTTCTAATGAGTCAACTCTTTGCGTGAGGTGGCCAAAGTACTGGAGTTTCAGCTTTAGCATCATTCCTTCTAAAGAAATCCCAGGGCTGATCTCCTTCAGAATGGACTGGTTGGATCTCCTTGCAGTCCAAGGGACTCTCAAGAGTCTTTTCCAGCACCACAGTTCAAAAGCATCAGTTCTTCGATGCTCAGCTTTCTTCACAGTCCAACTCTCACATCCATACATGACCACAGGAAAAACCATAGCCTTGACTAGACGGACCTTAGTCAGCAAAGTAATGTCTCTGCTTTTGAATATGCTATCTAGGTTGGTCATAACTTTTCTTCCAAGGAGCAAGCGTCTTTTAATTTTATGGCTGCAGTCACCATCTGCAGTTATTTTGGAGCCCAGAAAAATAAAGTCTGACACTGTTTCCAGTGTTTCTCCACCTATTTGCCATGAAGTGATGGGACCAGATGCCATGATCTTAGTTTTCTGAATGTTGAGCTTTAAGCCAACTCTTTCACTCTCCTCTTTCACTTTCATCAAGAGGCTTTTGAGTTCCTCTTCACTTTCTGCCATAAGGGTGGTGTCATCTGCATATCTGAGGTTATTGATATTTCTCCCGGCAATCTTGATTCCAGCCTGTGCTTCTTCCAGCCCAGCGTTTCTCATGATGTACTCTGCATATAAGTTAAATAACAGGGTGACAATAGACAGCCTTGACGTACTCCTTTTCCTATTTGGAACCAGTCTGTTGTGCCATGTCCAGTTCTAACTGTTGCTTCCTGACCTGCATATAGGTTTCTCAAGAGGCAGGTCAGGTGGTCTGGTATTCCCATCTCTTTCAGAATTTTCCACAGTTTATTGTGATCCACACAGTCAAAGGCTTTGGCATATCAATAATGCAGAAGTAGATGTTTTTCTGGAACTCTCTTGCTTTTTCGATGATCCACTGGATGTTGGCAATTTGATCTCTGGTTCCTCTGCCTTTTCTAAAACCAGCTTGAACATCTGGAAGTTCATGGTTCACGTATTGCTGAAGCCTAGCTTGGAGAATTTTGAGCATCACTTTACTAGCGTGTGAGATGAGTGCAATTGTGCGGTAGTTTGAGCATTCTTTGGCATTGCCTGTCTTTGGGATTGGAATGAAAACTGATCTTTTCCAGTGCTGTGGCCACAGCTGAGTTTTCCAAATTTGTTGGCATATTGAGTGCAGCACTTTCACAGCAGCATCTTTCAGGATTTGAAATAGCTCCACTGGAATTCCATCACCTCCACTAGCTTTGTTCATAGTGATGCTTTCTAAGGCCCACTTGACTTCACATTCCAGAATGTCTGGCTCTAAGTGAGTGATCACACCATTGTGATTATCTTGATCGTGAAGATCTTTTTTGTACAGTTCTTCTGTGTATTCTTGCCACCTCTTCTTAATATCTTCTGCTTCTGTCAGGTCCATACCATTTCTGTCCTTTATTGAGCCCATCTTTCCATGAAATGTTCCCTTGGTACCTCTGATTTTCTTGAAGAGATCTCTAGTCTTTCCCATTCTGTTTTTTTCCTCTATTTCTTTGCATTGATATCTGAGGAAGGCTTTCTTATCTCTCCTTGCTATTTTTTGGCACTCTGCATTCAGATGCTTGTATCTTTCCTTTTCTCCTTTGCTTTTCGCTTCTCTTCTTTTCACAGCTGTTTGTAAGGCCTCCCCAGACAGCCATTTTGCTTTTTTGCATTTGTTGTCCATGGGGATGGTCTTGATGCCTGTCTCCTGTACAATGTCACGAACCTCAGTCCATAGTTCATCAGGCACTCTATCTATCAGATCTAGGCCCTTAAATCTATTTCTCACGTCCACTGTATAATCAAAAGGGATTTGATTTCGGTCATACCTGAATGGTTTAGTGGTTTTCCCTGCTTTCTTCAATTTAAGTCTGAATTTGGTAATAAGGAGTTCATGATCTGAGCCACAGTCAGATCCTGGTCTTGTTTTTTTTTTTTTTTTGACTGTATAGAGTTTCTCCATCTTTGGCTGCAGAGAATATAATCAGTCTGATTTCGGTGTTGACCATCTGGTGATGTCCATGTGTAGAGTCTTCTCTTGTGTTGTTGGAAGAGGGTGTTTGCTATGACCAGTGCATTCTCTCGGCAAACTCTATTAGTCTTTTCCCTGCTTCATTCCGTATTCCAAGGCCAAATTTGCCTGTTACTCCAGGTGTTTCTTGACTTCCTACTTTTGCATTCCAGTCCCTTATAATGAAAAGGACATCTTTTTTGGGTGTTAGTTCTAAAAGGTCTTGTAGGTCTTCATAGAACCATTCAACTTCAGCTTCTTCAGTGTTACTGGTTGGGGCATAGACTTGGATTATGGTAATATTGAATGGTTTGCCTTGGAAACAAACAGAGATCATTCTGTTGTTTTTGAGATTGCATCCAAGTACTGCATTTCAGACTCTTTTGTTGACCATGATGGCTGCTCCATTTCTTCTAAGAAATTCCTGCCCACAGGAGTAGATATAATGGTCATCTGAGTTAAATTCACCCATTCCAGTCCATTTGAGTTCGCTGATTCCTAGAATGTCGATGTTCACCCTTGCCATCTCTTGTTTGACCACTTCCAATTTGCCTTGATTCATGGACCTAACATTCCAGGTTCCTGTGCAGTATTGCTCTTTATAGCATCGGACCTTGCTTCTGTCACCAGTCACATCCACAACTGCGTATTGATTTTGCTTTGGCTCCATCCCTTCATTCTTTCTGGAGTTATTTCTCCACTGATCTCCAGTAGCATATTGGGCACCTACTGACCTAAGGAGTTCCTCTTTCAGTGTCGTATCATTTTGCCTTTTCATACTGTTCATGGGGTTCTCGAGGCAAGAATACTGAAGTGGCTTGCCATTCCCTTCTCCAGTGGACCACATTCTGTCAGACCTCTCCACCATGACCCGCCCATCTTGGGTGGCCCCACAGGGCATGGCTTAGTTTCATTGAGTTAGACAAGGCTGTGTTCCTAGTGTGATTAGATTGACTAGTTTTCTATGATTATGGTTTCAGTGTGTCTGCCCTCTCTGATGCCCTCTTGCAACACTTACCATCTTACTTGGGTTTCTCTTACCTTGGATATTGGGTATCTTTTCACGGCTGCTGCAGCACAGCGCAGCCGCTCCTCCTTACCTTGGACGAGGGGCATTTCCTCATTGCCACCCCGAAAGGTTCAATTTAGGAAGGTCAAAAATCCGGGAGATTGGTGATGGTGAGAGGTATCCAACAGTGTGAATGTTGTGTACAGTTAAATTTGTTAAAATAGTATGTTTTATATTATGTGATTTTTACCGCAATGAAAAAAGATGTGAGAAAACAAAAAACTGAAATATTTCCTAGGGAGCATCTAGTAGACAGTGATCCTCTGATACCCCAGCAGACAACACAGATTCAGAGCGTGATATTGCTGCAACAGAGAATTTAATTTCCTGCATCAACAGTTTCCCCCTCTTTGTAGGGTTATCTTGATCAGCATGTAAGTTTCACGCCTTGTCCGATCTTAAAACATCTCCCCTTTCCAATAAAACTCCTCGGTGTGAGAGTAATCTCAGGCCAGTCTCCTCCCGCTGGAACTCACCTCACGGCCCCACCCCGGCTACTTCTTTCAGGGTTATTGTCCAGTTGCTAGATTCTGTGCCCAGAAGCCCTGGACGCAATTGTCCAGTCTCCATCGCCTTCCGGGACACTGCCCTCTCTGGGGTTCTCACGACCTCGGGGCCACTTTTTCCGTGAGGCATCATTCTGACTCTGGGGTTACAAATACCTTTCACAATCTGGTAATCTCTCTAGAGCCACATTCTAGAAAAAAATGTGTATATGTTTACATGGACAAAATTTATTGTCAGTAGTATTTCATCCCCTTTAATTCTGGTGATTTTTAGGGAAGTTTGATTTCTCTAAGAGTTAAAGGGCATAAGCCAAAATAATGTTTATTGTACAATTTTTGGCGATTCGTGTATTTCATCATTTATTGTCTACTGTGATCAAATGATACTACCATTTTCAGCCGTTTTATAGGCATACTTGGATTTCCCTGAAAGTTAGGTCTTGTTGCCATGATCCAGTGCTGATGGTGAAATGTAATGTGTCTAAAGATCTGTTTTGAGTGTCTTGAAAAGCCTGACAATAGTCCTTACATATGGCAATATGATTAATATTTTTATTAAATTCTTCTTGAAATTATTGCTAAAATTGCTATAAAACAATTTTATAATTTAAAATTATGTAAATTATGGTAAATATAAATTTATATAAAATATATAAATGGTGGTAAATATTAATTATGCTAGAATATCTTATACTTCTGTAGAATGTAGAATATTCATGCTCTAATTTTATCCCCATATTTGAACTTTCATTTAGTTCAGGTTATAATTCAAAACGTTTTGTATGTAATCCTGTTATCTACAAGTGTTTTCATTTTTTTGTGTCCTTATTGAATCTTTGTCTAGCCATAGAAGATTCTTCTGTAGTTCTGTCATGTACAATTTGGAACAGTTTTTAGAAATCTCAGCATTATTCTGTAAGTAGTTTTCTTAAGTATTACAGCTAGAATACTTTAATGACCTTATCTATCTGGTTTACTTAATAGTTCCTGTCCAGCTGGACATTTTTATGGTTTCCTGAATTCCTCAGTTTTAAAAAATGCTATTATATAGAATCTTTGTAAATGCAGTTTTGTTTTATTTTTAAATTTTTGCCTGCTGACGGATTCCCAGGGGTATGATTATACACTCAAACACTAACTCAACCTTGCAGGCTTTGCATGTTAGGACTTTATTTTTTGCCAGTTTTATTGAAAACAGTTTCATTGTTTGAATTTGCGTTTTTTAAATTTTAAATTTGGGCTGTGCTGGGTGTTTGTTGCGCCATGAGCGTCTTCTCTCGTTGCAGCGGCGCGGGGCGGGCACTCTCTAGTTATTTACATGGGCTTCTCATTGCTGTGGCTTCTCCTGGTGTGGAGCGTGGGCTCTAGGCGTGCAGGCTTTAATGGTTGTGCCATGGGGGCTCAGTAGCTGTGGCTTGTGGGCTCTCGAGCACAGGCTCAGCAGTTGTGGAGCATGGGCTTTGTTGCCCTGCAGCATATGGGGTCTTCCCAGGCCAGGGACCGAACCCGTGTCTCCTACATTGGCAGGAGGATTCTTTACCACTGAGCCACCAGGGAAGCCCCAAGTTTGCATTTCTTAATCATTAGCAAGGTGAAACTTTTCCCCATGGTTTTAATACTCTTTCCTGTTTTATGAATTATCTGTTCTGTATTTCTTATCTGTTTATCTATTGGGATTTTACCTGCTTGCATCAGCTCTCAATGCTTTATGATCAGTTGTATCAATTACACTTTTAAAAAAATATTCCCTTTTATGCTGTTTTTCCTTTTTTAGCATACGGAAAATTTTGAAAACCTTCAGAACATTGCCTTATGGCCATTCTTGGTGGATGATACTTGCTTTCTCCTTCTTTTTAAAAATTGTTTAATTGCTTTTATTTGCTAATATATTTGTAAACGCAGACATTTTACATTTGTGGCAGACTGACAGTTTATAAAGGATTTTTGTGCGTGTGATCTTATTTAAATATCCCCACAGATGATATTCTCTCTGTTCTGTTTATCTCCATTTCCAGGCACCCAACAGCCGGATCCTTCATTCGTCCAAACAAAGTAAATTTTGGAGTAGACTTTCTCACTGCAATTAAGAACCGCTATGTGCTAGAAGATGAACCAAAGGAAGAGGAGACGGAGCAGATTGTTATAATTGGAAATAAGCCTGTAGAAACCATTGGTTTTGACTCTGTTATAAAACAGCAAAGGTAAGTGAAACTGATATGGTAGAGCTGACTTTGACAGTTTAGGATTTAAGTTCACTTGACTGTGTGTCAGTGCTGAGAACTTTGCTCCCAAGCGGGTCTCTTTTCTGCACATCAGCAAATTGCAGTCAGAGGGATCCAAGGATTGAATATTTAGGGGAAATTAAAGTTCTTATTTTAGCCCAGGACTTTTCTAGATTGAAAGATAAACATTGATTTGCCCGTTGTTATTTATACCATACTGTACTTTATTGACTAATTATTAAGGAGCTGAGGTTGGACATTTGATGAGTCAGGAATGGAAACAGAAGTCTACTTTGTTACCTGTGCCGTGTAGCACGATGGCACCTTCTAAAACCCAGTAGTTCCCGTCTCTGCACACAGTCATCACCTGGGCTGCTTTTGAAACATGCCGAATTCTGGGTCCCATCCCAGACCTACTGGATCGCAATACCATGGGGTCTTGCTTTTAAAATGTACCCCAAAGTGACTGTGTCTAAGGGGCACTAAATGCATTTTGAAAGTGCTGTGTTTGAACTTTCCCTGCACTTTCAAACTCTTTGAACACAGTGATGCTCTTCAGAAAGCCTCATTGCTTATTCTGATGCACCATGTGAACCAGAGTAGAAGCTAATATTCACACAAAGCCATGCACAACTGTGTGGTTTTGTGCGACTTCCCAGGTTTGCTTCTTTAGTGATGGTCAGTGTGTGATGTGTGACCCTGACCTGGATGAGGCGTCCTAGTAGTGACCCCTGGTGGCCACTCTGGAGAGTAGATTTGCTGCTATTGACACCTTCAGTCTCTGAAAGAGTTAAACTGTGATTCTGTTCAAAATTAAATTCTTTGCTATCTTTTTATTGTTCTCATTATTATTATTATGGTGATTTAAACATGATACAGAATTTAACTGCACATGGGCACAAGGTTGAAGAGTAAATACATTTCCTTTTTTTTAAATTTTGGCTACACCCTGTGGCTTGCAGAATCTAAGATCCCTGACCAGGGATTGAACCTAGGCCATGACTGCGAGAGCTGGGAGTCCCAACCACTAGATCATGAAGGAACTCCTAGTAAATTCATTTCTCTGGTTTTTAGCATTAAAAAAAACACACACGAAAGAAATCAAGATTTTTGAAAAAGCAGTAACTCGACTGTTAATTACAAACAATGTACATTCATTGTTGAGGATTTAGAAAATATACCTTGAACGAGAGAGTCGTGACTAACTGCGCCACTGAGAGACAACGAATGTGGGTGGTTTTTGCTTTATCGAACTTGACTTATGGAACTGCGGGGCTTCCCTGCTGGCTCAGATGGCAAGGAGTCTGCCTGCGTGCCGGAGACCTGAGTTTGATCCTTGAGTCAGCAAGATCCCCTGGAGAAGGGAATGGCTACTCACTTTAGTGTTCTCGCCCGGAAAATTCCATGGACAGAGGAGCCTGGCAGGCTGCCATCCGTGGAATCCTAACGAGTTGGGCACAGCTGAGTGACTAACACTAACAGAACTGTATCCTTCATAGGGTTAGGGTTCCTTGCTTAATTTTTTCCATTTAAAATGCAAATATTAAAAAAATTTTTTTTACACCATAAGAGGTACTTTTTCCCCCTGTGGGTTGATCTCTTTCAGAGAACACCATGGGCACTGTGAGTGTTAACAAATTGCCAACAGATTTTTCTCCCCTGGTTTATGAACAGCTGCACAACTCAGATTTCTAGTGAATGATTACTGCTTGCATATATATCAACGTGTTCACTAATGAGCTAGTGTCTTTCTGGAAAGGACCCAGTGTCGGAATCAGTCAGGCTGGGTTCAGATGTCAGCTCAGCCACTGTCTTTCTAGTCCTGACGCCAGTTAGAGCTTCTTTGGTTTCTAAGCTTCCGTTTCCTCATTTCCAAAGTAATACCTAAGCTGTTAGAACTCTTGGGAATTACAAGTGGTAGGCATCACTGTTGGCGTGATGCTTGCTTTTTTTTTTTTTCATTTGGCCTTGCTGTGCTGTGCATGGGATCTTACGTGGGATCAACCTGTGCCCCCTGCATCGAGAGTGTGGAGTCTTAACCACTCAACTCAACCTCAACTTTAAGCCACTGTATTATCTCCTTAATAATTCCAGCTGACCAGCTTTGAGTTTGCATCACTGAGAAAAGACTTATAAAGAGGGAAGCAAAACCAAATGAAAACCACTGTGTATGGTTTCTCTTTGGAGATGGCTGTGGCTCTGACTGAGGTCTGAATTGAGACCGGGATCCCTAAGCTTCCAGGCACCACATGAGCTCACGGGTCCAGCAGGATAGTTTGCATTTTAAAGGGGAACAGTGACATCTGCCGGACATGGTGTGAACTGCTAGTTGCAGGTAGTTGAGTTTCTCGATATTCCTCTTCCATGGCGTCACATACCTGCAAAGTTGGGTTTGGGGTCACTCTTGTGCTGAAAGAGAAGCAAGTACTGTATCTCCTGAAAATCATCATGGAACAGGAAAAGGAGGGGGTTTGAAGTGCCCAGCAGACACTAGTTTGACAGGACATAAATAATTATAAACTTGTTTGGTCCTAATTGCTCACTAAATGGTACTTTCTTTTGGCCTCGGGGCACTGCAGGAGATTACTGAAATGCTAAGGGCCCCATGAACTGAGAAAGTTTGGCAGCCTATGCCCTAGGACTTTGCTACTGCCTTTCCCTCAAGCTTCTGCGACTATGATAGCTCATGCCTTGCAGGTTGGTCTTAGTATTCCCCCAGAAGTTGTCAGTTTTATATTTACTTTTATAAATGCTTATAAGCTGACTTACTGCATGTCACACTGTATTCTGAGGGTTTCACAAATACCGACCCACTAAATGATAGCGTATAAAAGTTTTAAAGTATACATAATGTAAAATTTACCATTTTAACCTGTTGTTTTTTTTTAATTTGGCTGCATCGGGTCTTAGTTGCCTCATGTGGGATCTTTTTGTTGCTGTATACAGACTCAGTTGTGGTGCATAAGCTTAGTTGCTCTGAGGCATGTGGGATCTTAGTTCCTGGACCAGGGACTGAGCCTGCATCCCCTGAATTGCATGGCAGATTCTTAACTACTGGACCAATAGGGAAATCCCCATCTTAACTTTAAGTGTATGGTTCCGGAGGGTTAGGTGCATGCCCACTGTTGTGTAACCAGCAGCACTGTCCATCTGCAGGACCTTCTCTTCTTCCCAGACTGACACCTTGCAGCCTTTAAACAACGGCGGCACATCTTTGCCTCCCGCAGCCCGTGGCAGCCGCCGCCCTGCTTCCGTGTCCGTGAGGTCGACCCTCACCTAGGTACCTCGTATAAACACAGGCATACAGTGTGTGTCCTTTTGTGACTGGCCCCTTTCACATAGCATGATGTCTTCCAGGTTCACAAATGTTCCTTCCTTTTTAAGACTGAGTAGCACTCCGTCATATGGACTGACCGCACGTTATTCCGTGGTCAGTGGGCACTCGGTACATGTGGCCGTTGTGAGTAACGCCGTCATGCTCACGGGCGTGTGGATGTGCCGTCTGAGGTGCAGAGAGGTTCACACGTCCAGGGCCAGAGGCGGGTGGAGTCAGGACTGAGCGCAGGCAGTCTGACTCCAGGTCCTGTGTTCTCAGCACTCTGCGGTGCTGTAACACTTGGGCTCTTTGAATGAACAGAACCCAGATTCTCTACACTTAAAAGAGTGCTTTCTGAGAGTATCTAAAAAGGCTAAAGATGCACACACATGCTCTCTAGGCTATATCCCTAGAGAGATTTTGCCACCTGAGTACAAAAAGTGTACAGTAGTGTGCCCTTTAGCACTGTTGGGAATAATCTCCCTGTCACCAGAGGAGCAAATAAATCAACTGCGGTCTCTCTCTCTGGTGACAGACCACGGGTGTGAACATGTCCATTCCAGAGCATGTGTCCATGTAGTCCCCTCTCAGTGCTGGACAGGGTATTGTTGAGGAAGAAAGTTAGTCACAGGAAAATGAAAGTGAAGTCGCTCAGTCGTGTCCAACTCTTCGCAACCCCATGGACTGTAGCCCACCAGGCTCCTCCGTCCATGAGATTTTCCAGCCAAGAATACTGGAATGGGCTGCCATTGCCTTCTCCAGGGGATCTTCCTGACCCAGGGATCGATCCCGGGTCTCCGGCACTGCAGACAGACGCTTTGCCGTCTGAGCCACTAGGGAAGCTGTACGGTACCGTTTATGTCAAATTTTATAATATTCAAAACTGCAATAACTGTTTAGGGACATGGAAATAGAGTAAAACTGTTAGGAGAGTAAAATAATAAACTATAAAAAAATAGTAAAACTATTAAGAAATGCTTACGATTAAGCCAACACTGACCCCAGTGCCCTGGTGCCCTGTGGGGAGTGGAGGGCGAGAGGAAAGGGCAATGGAAAGGGGCTCGAGAGGGTTTCAGTGTTGTGCATAATGTTTGTAATGCTTTCTTTTTTTTTTTTTTTTTTTAGTAAGGCTTTATTTCTTAAGTTGGGCAGTGGATACTGTTATTTCTGATGCCTTTTTATGTGTCTAAAACGCTTTTTAATTTTTTAAAGGGCCGATGGATAGCGTACATGTTTATGTCTGCATGTGAACTCTGTGTTTTTCATACAGTCAGCTGAGCAAGTTGCAAGACGTTTCTTTGAGGAACTGCGCAGTAAATGGTGCTGGTGACCAAGGAGGAATTGCCAAAGCTTGTCCTAGTATCCTTTCCAGTGAGAACTCGTCACTGGGGTCGGGCTGGATTGGACACTTGAGCCAGACACCCTGGTTCCCTACCCGATGTCCGTTCTCCTAACGGGGACTCGGTTCCACCTGAGGTTGTCGCCACTTGGGGAAATTGCCTTCCTAGACCATTTGCTTTCAAGTGGGGTGTGTGACTCACCCGGACCGGGTAGAGGCAAAATGGGAGTGTCTGGACAGGGTTTCTTCCAGGGGGACAGACGTGGCTGGACCAGCTTCTCTCCATTGCCCACCACCCTGCCCGCCCCCTGTTTGAGCACAGACGGAGGGTCCAGGGCTCGGCAGCAGGCTGTGGGGCGAGAGCCGTCCTGGGGAGCCGGCAGGGAAGGCGCGGAGAGGGACTGGTGCCTTGGGTGGGCCCTGGGGCCACTGCACAAGCCCTGACGGCCTTCCTGAGAGGGAGGGAAGGAAATCTTTCCTTCATCAAGGTTCCTGCTCATGCAGCAATGCGGTTTGAAATCATACCTCAAAAACAAGCTTTTCCAAATTTGTCATCTGTCTCTTGTGTGTTCTTTGTTTTTCTCCCTGTTTCTCTTATGCCCACACCTAAAAATAGAGGTCAGCCTAGAAGAAAAATCATTAAACTTGCCCCGCTTTGTAGTCTGGTAGGGTGTAGTCTGGTTCAAGTGCCTCTTGGATCTGCTACAGTCCTAACAAGCTCCCAATAAAAGAGTGGCAAGTCAAATAGACTTTCCCTAACTTTAAAAGGTCTTCTCTCAATTCCTTAAGCCTGCCTCATCTCTGCATAATAGTTTATGCAAAAGACAGCAGCTCATAGGTCTCTCAACTGAGGAGGTGGCTGATGAACTTTCTTTTAGCAAAATATTTCTAACCACTCTGACGCTACCTACCTTGTGATAGGAATTGAAGCATAGCTCCCCAAGCCAGGGTTTCAGAGGTGCAGTCCCTTGGCGCTGGGGGCCTGCTGGGACTTGCGACCACTGGTCCTTTCTGCCCGTGAGTAGCGCCCCCACCCCACCTTTGCCCCAGATGCGGTCGTTCCCTCTGCAGGTTAGGCAACAGAGTCCGGGCATTGAGGTGGGTGTGGAATGGAGCTAGGTAAGGAGCAAAGTGCCACGGAAGTGCGTGGCGCATTCTATAATCTGCCTGGCCTCCTCCTAAATGGTTTCGGAAGACTGGGAATTGGGTGGTTCAAGGCTCATTTTCAGCACACAGAAAAGTTCTGGTCAGCAGAGGGGTTTGGGTGTGCAGGTCAGCTGATTGGAGTTGTCAGCAGTGTGCTGGGCAGTCAGCATCTTGCTTGTTTATACCACTTTCTCCTGGGCAAGAATGTCCCCCAAGACATGAGGCAATGAGGTTTGCTGAGATAATCAAGTCATGGCCTATATTTGCAGACCCAGTGATGAATGCCTTGCACTCACTGATTGAATTCTCGCCCGAAGTTGAAGGATTGCCTGGTGTGTTTAATCCAGTCATCGTTTCTAGACTGATCCTTCTCTCAGATCCTTCACTGAGCCAGGGCTGACGGTGGTGGATCGGAGAGCTTGGCTGGGAAGAGGTGTCTCTGAACTTGGGGAGTCCACAGGAGTGAGAGTGACTGAGCTCCCAGGACTGTGTGTGCTCAAGTGTGTGTGCTCGTGTGTGTGTGTGTGTATGTGTGTGCGCACGCGTGCGTGCATGTATGGGTGTGGGGCCACTATATCAAGCTGAAGTCTGAATACAGGTGGTCCCTGTGCTTTGTTGGAGAAGGAAGTGGCAACTCACTCCAGTACTCTTGCTTGGAAAATCCCACGGACGGAGGAGCCTGGTGGGCTGCAGTCCATGGGGTCTCGAAGAGTTGGACACAACTGAGCGACTTCACTTTCACTTTTCACTTTCATGCATTGCAGAAGGAAATGGCAACCCACTCCAGCGTTCTTGCCTGGAGAATCCCAGGGACAGGGGAGCCTGGTGGGCTGCCGTCTATAGGGTCTCACAGAGTCGGACACAACTGAAGTGACTTAGCAGCAGCAGCAGCAGCAGCTGTGCTCTGTACAGGCTAGTAGAAATATGTATAATTCTAGCTACACAGTGGAAAGCACAAGCGAGTGGAGAATGACTGGACATGAACCCTTTCCAATCAGCCTGATGGCCCGGAGTTAGCAGGACTGATGAGAATGAAGGGCAGTGGGGGTTTAACCACTGGTCACAAAAAGCGCCCAGGCCAACCGCTGCATGCGGGTCCGTGTCTAGGGTGGAGCAGCGGTGGGGACATGGCAGCGTGAGGGGCTGCAGTTCAGGGGCAGGAGGAAGGGCCCGCGTCAGGGTCAGCCCCACTGCCCCTGTGGTGGCTTCGAGACCCCCAGAGCGAGTGGGTGGCCAAGTGGCTGGGGGAGGAGCCGGGGGGACTGGGGATGCTCTGTGTCTGGGTGGTGTCTAGCTGGCCCACACTTGTGGCCCTTTCTCCTTCCATGTGGATGGACACCTTCAGGTGGCCGCTGTTCTCCTAGTGGCAGAGGCCCAGCTTTTCTCTGCTGCTTTCTCCACTGACTTCCACTCTGGTGGCAGCAAGTCCTGGGGCATGAACAAGTACCGTTCTGCGCCGTGTCTTATCATCAGGGCGTAAGAATCCTGCCCCCAGAGTTCTGAGTGTTATTTCCAAGCCCTCCTGCACTCTGTTCTTTCAGAGCTCCTTAGGTCAGGAACTGGCAAGCTGTCCCCTAAGGAGCCAAGGAATAAATACCTTAGGCCTGTGGCCAACCAGCAAACTGGGAAATTGTGTGGATGCTTCCATGACCGCCTCAAATGTAACCATTTAAAACCGTGAACACCGTCCTTAGCTCTCTGGCTTCAGTACACCCACAGCGGCTGGAGCAGGGTACAGCCTCTGATTTGCTGCCTGGCTGGGTTCATCCCCTTCTGGGCCTTTCCTCCGCCTGCCTTCCCCTCTTCCTGCCTCCTTGTGGAGCTTCCTCATTGGCAAGTCTTTCCTCTCCAACCAGCCCTGTTGATGGACGCCACTATTTGTATTAAAAGTGACTTTCTCCATCTTTCATGGGCAATGATGCCTTGTTGCATTGGAGGCTATAAGAAAATGGGTTTGGGGCTGAGGCTGATCGGGATCTAAGTTTCACAGCCGTTGGCCCGCCCCAGGGAGCACGGCTACTGACTGCTCGGTTTTTCCTTCAGTGAGAAAGCAAGATGCTGCCTGCACCCAGTGGACCACCTGGGCCGCGGGCCGTCGTTCTTTGGTTCTGGTTCTCTTTCCCTCTGTTGCTGACCCCTCTCAGTCTCTGGCAGATTGAGGTGCCAGAGGTCAGCACGCCCCAGGCTCAGACCTTGGACCCTCGGCCTCTCCTGATGAGGCCAGTCCAGCCTGTAGCTGCCAGGCTCCTGCACTCCGGCCTCTGTCCCAGTCCTGTCTGTCCACTGTGTGCTACCTCTGCTGGGGTGTCTGCAGTCATCTCACGTTGAACATGTCCCCTCAAACCTGCTCCTCTGTAGTCTTTCTCCATAAAGGGCAGTTCCAGTGACACCAGCCCAAACCCTCGGGGTTAATTTAACTCTTCCTTTTTTCTCAAGTCTCATCTGAATCCATTGACAAGTCCTGTCAGCCTCTTCCCTCTGCTGCCCCTCTGGTTCGGGAGCCTCCCACCTCCCCTTTCTGCTCTGTCTTCGTTTCCTTGCAGAGTGTCCCTTAGCAGTGCAGTAGAATGGCCTTTTAAAAGACCTGGGTCAGCCCACGTCAGCAGCTCCCCTTGCAGGCAGAGACTAACAGAAACTTAGCCCTTTGTGCTCTGACCTGGGCTTTGGGGCCTCCCTTCCAGTGCCTCCACCCTATCTGCGCAGGCAGACATGAGCTTGCTGTCCCCCACCACAGGCCAAACCCATTCCAGCTTCAGGGCGTTTGCTCCTGTCGTCCCCTCTGCCCCAATGCGCTTCTCCAGGGTGGCATTCCCTCAGTTCCTTCAGCTCTGCCCACAGGTCACCTTCTCGGTCAGGTGGCCTTCGTGAGCACTGGGTATAAATCCCCGACACCTCCTTTGCTGCAGGCCCAGCTCTGTTACTCTGAGGCATGTCTGTACCTGGCACACCAGAGATGCATGTGCTTTTGATGGGCGTGTTCACTGCTAGACACTTGGTCTCCAGTCGTTATTTGTAAGATAGAGGAACAGTTTCCATACATACTGGAGTAGTGTGTACAATCCTCTTTGAGCGGGTCCAGCCCTTCAGGCTTTCCTCTGCCTCTTGATGGCACACACTGCCACCATCCTGTGTGGCATCTGGGGCCCTTCTTTGTCCTGGGTTACCCACTCTGGATTCCTGTACCAGGGATGGTGGGTATCACACCAACCCCATCCAGTCTATAGGAGACCCTCAGAATTCCAGGTCATTCTTAGCCCTTTTGAACACGTCTCCAAAGTAACTGCTATAGACCCCCTGGAGGCACCTCTCCTTATTTGGGGGTTCCTAGGGTGCAGAGTTCAGCAGTACCCCCTGGGAGGAGACTTGAGTGCTTGACATAAGGCTGCAGGGGCCTCACAGTACCAAAGGCAGTATATGTGGGTACACCTTGGGTGCTGGACAGATCAGTTACCATCTCTGTTGGGTCTTTTCCTTTTTTGTTATTTCGATGGGGGAGTAATGCTGGAATGGATCATTGTTAACGACATTTGGTTCCCACTCACTCGACTGCGTCTGCCTCAAGCAAGCAGTATGTGACAGTGAACCTTTTAGTTTCTAGATGAACACCTGGATGATTAAAAAGGGGTAAAAGTAGTATGTGCTCATGAAAAAAATTTCAAGCCGACTAGAAAGCGTAAAGTGAAAAGGCAAAACTCCCACGTTGCAGAACCGAGGTAACAACTGTCCTCTTCTGCATCTTTCCGTATTACTGTTTCTTAGCACGTGCATTCAGATATTAGAAGCATCGACTTGTCAAAGAATCTGTTGTCCTCATGGGAAGAAGTTATAGATATTGCCAGTCAGCTCAAGCACCTAGAAGTCCTCAACCTCAGGTATGAACTGGTGGTTGCCTAACTGCACGTGATTATGAAGTCCTAACCTCTCCTACTCCTTCACAGCATCTCTGCGGGAGTGAAGGGAAGGACAGCCGAGTTTATTGAAGGTTAACGTATTCTTTAATATTCTTTTAGTTTTTTTAAATGGTCACAAGAGGCAATTCATTAATAGGGAATGTGTTTTACTTTTGATTAGATGGAACATTAGGTTACCATGTTGAACTGGAAGGGCTTCATGTTTTTTCACAAGCCTGACCATATAAGATGGGTCATCTGGGTACCTTGTTATTTAACTGGGGAGAAGGAGGTGTGATTAAAAGTGCTTGTTCATTCTGAACCCTCTAGCCTTTAACTGCTTTAGGAATGAGTTATTTCAGTGGAGGCACTGTTTAATTCACTTCTGATAAGGGCTTTTCACTGAGCTCTGTATTTTACTGATGTTTGCCAAGGCTTCTTGAGTATCTGATTAGTTTTAATCTCAGGAGCTAACTTTCCAAGGGCTCAGCCAGGCTCCCCCTTTCACATCTGAGCCAGCCTCACACATACAGGCGAGTTGTACCTGACACGCAGGTTCCACAGAGCAGATACAGGCCTAAATTAATTATTCTTCCAAACAGAGCAAAGAATATATTTTGACCCATGGTATCACCTCCTCTAGAAATAAGGGTTAATATGCTTTATTTACTGATATTGTCCTTCAAAAATGACAAGATATGGGGTACCTTCTGAAAAAAGATGTGGGGTAACTTCTGAGATTAGGATCTTGAGAGGGAACTTAAAGGGCAGCAATTTATTTCGTCCGTACTGACAGCAGGCTCTGTTCAGAAGCAAAATTCTAGCTCACAGTCCAGCACATCTGTAAGACTCTCGAGAGCAGGTCTGGATTTTACAGCATCCAGAACGGCAGCTGACCTCACAGATCGATCCCTGAGCCTCGTGTTTCAGATAATCTGCAGCCTCACCTGGCAGCCTAACCCTGTGAACACACCTTTTCATGTCAGATACCAGTGAACTGTGCATTGTAACTATTAAAAATTAGGTAGTCTTGAAACATTTTGTTTTTAATATAATTGCGATTTAAGGTTGAAACAAACCAGACCCCTCATGTTAAATCCCAAACTGTCGCCAGTGACCATCTCAGTTGGGCCTCCTCTGTCACAATAATAAGCTCATCATGTCTTTTCTTCTACACAGTGAAAATAGACTAACGTTTCCCTCGAGCTCACCTTCTCCAACCAGAGCATTTTCTACGCTGAAGGTTTTAGTCCTTAACCGGACAGGCATAACATGGGCAGAGGTAATTATGTATCTTTGGTTTTGTTGTTCAGTTGCTCAGCTGTGTCTGACTCTTTGCTTTTTACCTAGTAATAAGTAGTTTTAAATTCTTGGTTAAATGAGGGAGTGAAGCCCAGCGGTGGCTTCATTTTAATCATCCTGTTATCCAGATAATAAGGTTCTTTTAAACAGCCTAACAGAAGAGGGTTACAAAATCCTCGTAGTTAGTAGAATTTTCTATCTCTGAATCTGCCCTCTTTCTTGGCTCTTCTGGTTAGTTCTGGTGTCTCCTGAGCAGTCTGCACGAAGTGCATGCCAGGCTTTGAAAAGCCTTTCAGCTGCCCGAATTTCCCCGCGAGTGTTCTTAGGGCTGAGGCCGAGCCGCAAAAAGGTTCTCATACCCTTTTCTTGTTTGGGGTTCAGCTCCTCGAAGCCACTGCTCAGGTACCCAGCTGGGTTTGAAAGCGGACTCTGAGTCCTGGGCCGGGCCGCCTCTGCAGTCTAGATCTGGTACTGCTCAGCTAGGTCAGAGGTCGACTGACTCCACACACTGAGAACACTGTGGTTTCAAACCAGGGGCGGATGAGTGCAGTGTGCATCTGTGAAGCCCCGCCAGAGGACCTCTGGAGAGACGAGTGGCCTTGCCCTTGGGCCGCCGTGCCTCCACCACCTGACTTCTTCCTTGAGGGCTTCTCCATGCAAAACAGGAAGGAGGGCACAGTGGAGGTAGCAGTCAGCGTCCAGTGAGAAACTGTAAACAGTTGCGGAGAGTCTGTCCTATTAGCACATTCTCTATAAGCCCAGGTTGGCATCGAGACGTGAGGAAAGGTGTTTAACATCAGTTTCCTTCTGTTGGTTAAGTGAACTGTATCCAGGAATGAGAATGTGTTAAGTTACCATCTCCAGTTCCGCTTTGTACAGGTCAGGATATGCCTGGATGATGGGCGGATGCCTACCCCGATGGGTTCCGGGTGCCCAGACTGTGTGCTCCCATGCTATTGAAGCTCTGCCCCTTAACACCATAGTTTTATCAGCTGTCCACCAGCACTCCTCGGAGAAAGAAGTGGCACCCCACTCCAGTACTCTTGCCTGGAAAATCCCAGGGACAGAAGAGCCTGCTGGGCTGCAGTCCGTGGGGTCACTATGAGTCGGACATGACTGAGCGACTTCACTTTCACGCATTGGAGAAGGAAATGGCAACCCACTCCAGTGTTCTTGCCTGGAGAATCCCAGGGACGGGGGAGCCTGGTGGGCTGCCGTCTATGGGGTTGCACAGTCGGATACGACTGAAGCGACTTAGCAACAGTAGCAGCAGCAACCAGCGCTCCTGGCCTGAGACAGAATCTGTAACAAAATGTCCAAAGGCATTTATTTCTAAAAGAGGAGCCAAACTGAATTCATGTGGAAGTTCTAGTAATAAACACACGGGGGAGTGACTGAGGCCTCTTCACCCTGACTTGAGTTTCCCCTCAGGTGCTCTGCTGTGCTTCTGGCTGGCCTGTCCTTGAGAAACTGTACCTTGAGTCTAACAATATCGTCATTTCGGAAAGGTAACCAGGGTTTACATCAATGCATCTGTCACCATTTAGCCATTCTTTTTATTTTTAGTTCAGAACACTTATATTTATTGAAATACTAGTTTTTCCAAACATCAAGAGTAAAGAGATGTAATCACATTCTCTGAGAAGTAGCTGTATATCATTTAGTCATTCTGAATAAATAAATACTCCTATTTATACCTAATTTTTAGAAGAATTTTCAAATAAGAAAAACAATTACTATTCATTGCCCCCCCAAATTAGACTGTCAACTCAAACTTCACTAGAGGTTCTAATTGAGGAAACCCCTTCAGAGTAAAAGTTTTAAGTTAAACATTTTTAAGCTTTGAATTGTATTAGTTTTACATAAACATATGTAATTTCTAAGTGGGAGTTCTGTAGGATGACCTGTAAGGATTAAATAATGGATTTTAAATTAGCGTTATCTGTTCAAGGTCAGTGTACAGCCCTCCAGACCCCCAGTTTTGCGTCCACAGATCCAACCAACCACAGATCGAAAATACTCAGGAAAAAAAAATTTCAGAGAGTTCCTTAAAAGCCATACTTGAATTTGCCGTGCATTGGAACTGTTTACATTGTATTAGGTGTTTTAAGTACTCTACAGGTGATTTACAATATATGGACAATATATGTAGGTTATAGGCATAGACTGTGTCATTTTATATAAGGGACTTAGCATCCTCAGGTTGTGGTATCCTTAGGGGTCCTGGAACTAATTCCCCAGGGATACCCAGGGATGACCCTGTATGTAAAGAAAGCTTGTTCTCTCTGTCAGTTAAACAGGTTGTTGCCTAATCCTCCTCTCTTGTTGATATCATTAATGTGTAAAATAAACATGGACAAGTTTATAGCAAATTCTCCAAGGACTCAAATGAATGAAATTACTGTTCAGAATGATTCTGTTTATTTATTATATAGACACAGTTTTTTTAAAAAAACTCTTAATTTTGGAATCACATACATTTATAAGAAATAGTGGCCAGAGGTCACGTGTACCCATTCCCATGTCCCCCACTGGCAACAGCTTGCATAGCTGTGTTCAGTATCAGAGCTAGGACACTGGCCCGGTCAAGATCAGGACACTCCCATCACCACCAGGATCCTTTACGGGGCCTTTCATATCATACACTTGCCTACCACCCCACCCCCACACCCCTGATCGCTCCTTACCACCACAGCCAGGTATTTTAAGGCTGTATCTTGGAAAACAAATCTGTGTGAAAAAATTTTTATCTCCCATACAGGCCAACTGATGTTCTACAGACAGTGAAGTTGTTAGACCTTTCCTCTAATCAATCAATTGATGAAAACCAGCTGTTTCTAGTAGCGTATCTGCCCAGGTAACCTGCTCCTAAAATTGCCCGTTACAGTAGAATTTAGTAGATTTTTAGTGAACAGATCCTATGCGGTTTATGCTTTCTCAGTGGAATTATGAGACAGTGAGGATGGAAATCCCAAATTCAGTTAATTGCCTTTGCGAAATTTTTATTTGAATTCACGAAATGACTTGTGAACCATGTACAATGTAGTCTATGCCCGCACTGTGATACTCGAAGGATGAGTATTTTGGCCGTGATGCTGATACCAAAAGTTTTCATTCAGTAAGCGTGGGGCAGTCTGTTTCTCTTTCCTGAAACCCATTCAGCAGCGAGCACTGCAGGAGGCACCAGGTGTTTTGATGACTCGGAATCCAGCAGAATGGCACAGCAAGCTGCTCTGTGCGCCTTACCCTGGACCTCATGGTTCCCCAGCATCGCACACAGGATGAAAAGCTAGGGTGCAGGAAAAAATGTACACATCTAGTCTCCTCGGATAGCACGTGGCATTTCATATTGTTCTGTGTAATCAAATTGAATGTTTTTACATTTCAGATTAGAACAACTAATCCTCTCTGACATTGGAATTTCTTCTATACATTTTCCGGACGCGGGAATTGGTACCCAAGATTATTCAGTCACCCCTTCCCCGGCACCCCCACCCTTCAGCTCTCTCCCCCTTCTGCTGTGTAACTTAATTCTCTTTCTTCTAGGGTGCAAAACCTCCATGTTTCCTTCCTTGCAGTACCTGGTACTAAATGACAATCAGATAGCGCAGGTAAGCGTATCTTCAGAACGCGTGCACTGCATTACCTATTTCCACTTTTAGGATGCTGTTTGTAGGCTCCTGCTCTTAAGGAGTATTTTGAGTTGAAAGAGAAACACTTCCTCAGAGTGAAACTCCTCATATAAACCCATACGTCAGTTTCCACAGCACAGTTGTAAAGTACGTGGTCTTCCTGGTGGGGGCTCGCTGTGGGATGAAATTCCTTGTCTCCAATGGAACTTGCTTGCTTTTCTGTTACTGGTTCAAATAATCTGTTGAAAAGTTAGCCTGAAACATGTTTATCTTCATGTGCTTGGGATTTCAGTGGTCCTTTATGAACGAGCTGGATAAGTTGCAGAGTCTGCAGGCGCTGTCCTGCACGAGAAACCCCCTGACTGAAGGCAGCAAAGATGCCCAGACCACACGGCAGTTCATCATCGCCAGGATTGGTCAGCTGAGGACCCTGAACAAGTGCACGGTGAGTGCCAGTGTCCTGGGGAGGTATTTCTTAAACTGCAAACGAAATGGTCCAGTGTAAAGAGACGCTGGAGCTGAGGATCGTAAAGGCAGTCAGGTATCGCTTCCTTCAAATGGTATTACCCGTGTGCACTTGCGTTGTGGCAGTTCTTTCCGGCCTAGCAGGTGGGGTTGCACTCAGATACCTGCAGGGGAAACCACTGTTCAGCTGCTCCAGTCCAATTAATTGTCACTTGAGCAGGGTTGGGCAGTGGAATACTAGGTACTCTCTCAGAAGTCAGCTACTCCAGCCCAACAACCTCATGGTGTGGCCTCGGGCCTCAGGCAGACACCGTCCAGAAACTGGTTCGTGGGCAGATACACTCATGAAGAAAACGATAAAATTGAGATTGTTGTTCTTTCTGAATAAACTCGTGGATCTGTGAATTTACAAAGGAAAGGTAGAAATTTGTCTCGTTGCCTCAGTTTGATTATTCTCTCTGGGTACTGCAGTACTTTTGCCTGGAAAATCCCATGGACGGAGGAGCCTGGTAGGCTGCAATCCATGGGGTCACTAGAGTCGGACACGACTGAGCAACTTCACTTTCACTTTCCACTTTCATGCGTTGGAGAAGGAAACGGCAGCCCACTCCAGTGTTCTTGCCTGGAGAATCCCAGGGACGGGGGAGCCTGGTGGGCTGCCGTCTATGGGGTCGCACAGAGTCAGACACGACTGAAGCGACTTAGCAGCAGTAGCAGTGGAGGATAGGGTGCCAGACACACATATTAGAAAAATGCTCTAATAGATTTGCTTTTTTTCTCACATCCCTGTAGATTGAACCAGAAGAGAGACGTGGGGCTGAGCTCGATTACCGAAAAGCATTTGGAAATGAATGGAAAAAAGCCGGGGGACATCAGGATCCAGAGAAAAACAGGCCAAACGAGGAATTTCTTGCAGCCCATCCTAGATACCAGGCACTCTGCCTCAGTACGTACTGTGCGCCAGGGCCCTCGCCTGGGCTTGGGGGATCCCCACTGGGACAGGGTTTCCCGTGGGTGTTAGAGGAGGTCCTCCGTGTTGTTGCTTTTCTCCATTGGGCAGCTAAATGGACAAGAGGGGCTCCTGCAGCTCGCGGGGAGCAGATAATTAAACAGCTGTCTTTAGAGAAGGTACATCTGCAGCACCTCAGCGGGGGAGGAGGGGAGAGCAGCTCTTCACCAAAAGCTCGTCTCTTCACGTACTCACCCAGCTTGCAGTTTCAGGAGGTGGGTACCACTTCCTCCTTTTAGGAAGGGCAGGAAGGACTCCAGATCATTCCAACCCTGGCGAGTTTTTAATGAAGAGCATTTAACGTGGAGCCTAGGCACTGGTATTCTTTGAAGCTCTGCGGGTGATTCTAACGTTCGTGAGTTGCACACTGTCTTCCTGAGCGCTCGCCCATCCTGGCCCCTGGTGGGCAAGGCGCTTTCTGACCTGCTCCAGCCTGGCCCCCTGGACACTGATGCTCTGACTCCAGGGCTCCTTGTCCCTGATGTACTTTCCATTTTGTTTTGACTTCATTTTTATTCCAAATTTCACATTTATGCAATTTCTCTTTTATATCTTTCCTAATATGAGCTCACTGCATAAACGCTTCAGGCTGAAACATCTTTGAGGAAGAAAAGCTGCCTGTGGGAATTGCTTTCAAATTACTCCATTAGCTGGCCCGACTTCCTGGCCACTTGAGGTGAATTCTGAATCACTCAGGGGCAGGGAGGCAAGGATCTAAAGCTGCCCTGCGGGTATGGCTCAGGTCTCCCCTCCTGCTGTGGTCTGGCCAAAGGTGGACGGCAGTCCCTCCTCCTCCTCTTTCTGCCTTGCGTAGAGGCTGCTTTTCCTGGCAGTGTACCTGGGTTCCAGTGGTAGTTCTGAGCACCCAAGCCAGCACTGCGCATACTGGCTGAAACCGGTGACAGTGCCCGGAGTGGAGTTTTTCTCGGGACCCAGAAGGACAGGAACTGTGACCAAAGGTGAAATTTTGCACCTAAGTACCTGCAGGCACGGCCTCATCTCACCAGTCTCTCGGGATGGCGTCTCCCAGGACTAGTGACGCGGCACGCAGATGGCAGGAGGGCTCCAGGCTTGGAAGCGGTTGCCGTCTGTCCTTCCCTCCAAAAAATACAGTAACCAAGTAACCAGATAAAAGGAAGCAGAGCCCAGGTTCCCATCCCAGCCGCAGCTGGGTTCATCAGAGAAGGCTAGGTTGACACTTCCCTATACACTTCTTCCCACCCCGCCTCCCCCCAACAGTGGCCTTTTGGTTTATCCTCCTTCTTTTTCATTTCTTCTTAAACAGAATACGGTGCACCTGAAGATGGGGAGCTGAAAACACAACAACCATTTTTGCTCAAAAACCAGCTACTAAGTAAGAACACATTCAAAGACTGCTTATTTATATTCGAGTCCTTAGATGCTAACACAGATGGTGATGAGTGAAAGTCGCTCAGTCATGTCTGACTCTTTGCGACCCCATGGATTATACAGTCCATGGACTTCTCCAGGCTGGAATACTGGAGTGGGGAGCTGTTCCCTTCTCCACAAGATCTTCCCAACCCAGGGATGGATTCTTGACCAGCTGAACCACCGAGGAAGCCCTGAGAAGATGACCTAATAAGGACTGTTCGTTTCTCTTAAGTAAATACCTAGACAGGCACTTTAATTTTTAAAGAAATGATCTCAAATAAACCTAAATTCTAATGTTGAACATGTTAGCAATCCCCATGCTTTAAACATACTTAACAGTGTTATAAATGTAGGAAGTATCTGAATAGTGAGTTGAACTGTGATTTGGAAATTCGTGAACTTAAAAACTTAGGTAACTGTCAGGAGAGAAGTACTTAAGGGAAAAGGGAAAGCAGCAGAATGTTGGTCCAGCTATTTTTGTTGCCGTAATTCAGTGAAGTAGTAACAGAAGGAATTTTAAACATCAGTAAGTCCTGTTCCTTTAGTGGGATTTGAGCTGCATTCTTTGGTCACTGTTGTTAATATGTGTATGATTTAAACCCTTCCTCCAGCAGGGCTCAGTTAATGTCAGTTAATCTTTTTACTTTCAAGCACTGAAGATAAAATATCCTAATCAACTTGATCAGAAAGTCATAGAGAAACAACTGCCAGGTAAGAATAAATGTCCCTCACCCCTCTTTCTGCTTTTGAATCGCTGGCCCTCCCATGAGGCAGCTGGAAGTAGAACAGTTCATTCAGAGTGTGGGCTTTTATAGCTTGTAAGTGTTCACCAGTCTTCTACATTCTAAAATACAACTGATCATGCTAAACCTACTCCTCCTGTGCACGCCTCCCCGCCAAAAAGTTTGAGTCTCCCATAACTTCTTGGCTTGTCTAGAAAACAGTTTTGTTAGAATCAGGAGCCCGTATGTGTGGTTACTTCTTTACCCAGAGGCAGGAGCCTAATGGCTCACCCTTCAGGGGGCTCCCAGAGGCCCTCTGCTGGCTAGTTCTCACAAGACTGCTCTGGGGGCTTTTCTGGGCCAGAGAAACAGTGGCATTGGCTTGAGTGCTTGCTACTCCTTACCAGTCAGGAGCCCCTGCAGAGACAGCTCGTGGACACTGTTTAATGGACACATTTGAAAGTTTCCGTCAAAGGATCAGTGTAACTTACTTTTCACCCAAAAGAGAAATATAGTCTGACGCTTAAGATTAAACTTGATTCACAGTTAAATACTAGAATATAAACAGCTTAAATTTAGCACAGTGAGGACTTGAAGAAGTAAAATATCGTAAATGACTCTAGTGAAATACCTTTCCATTTGCCTGTCAGTGCAGTGAATTCACATTGATTTTTATCAAATAAAACAAGGTTATCCTGGTATTCCTTATGGAGGGCTTTTGTTGTGCCCAAAGAAGTACCTTTACGACTGAAAACCATCATCTAATAGCAACTTACCAGTATTGCTCCATTTTTCCTTACTAGCAACCCAGTTTCTATCCCTGTGGCATGTAATTTTGCTACTGTTACGTAATGCTGACTTAAAATTAGTGGTTCCCCTTCATTTTTCTGTTTTCAAGTTAAAATACTGCCAGTAAGGACCCTAAAAATGGGGACAGACAAGTGAAAGAGGACTCGAACGTTTTGTTAACATAATTGATTTTGGACATGTTTGCATTTTTCCTTCTTTTACATGAAATCAACTTGCGGGAATGCTCAGGAATGCTCTTATTAGGTCTGTGTTCATCTAACTGGGGCCGTCCTTTCTCCTGGAACACTCACCGTGTTCATGGGCTGAGCTTTATTCACCTTCAAGTAGAATTAACAGATTAATCTGGAGAAATTATATGTAATAATTATGCTATAAGCAATTTAAATCTGAGTCGTATATTCTCTAAACTCAGCGGTCGGAGTTATTAAGCCATCACTAACCACCCTCTGAACAAGGAAAGCCAGTCCACCTAAACCCTTTGAAAGGACAAGATTATCACATATCACAAATAAAAGAGCAAACTATGTTGATCGACATTGTAAATGTCCATTTAGTGTCTATATTCAATACATAAACAAGAAAAGGCAAGTTTATTCTAAAATAAAAACATTTATTATCACAAGTTTCATAAAGACACAGCTTTTACAAAAATGTTTGATAGAAAAATATTTTTCTGAATACATGTCATATCTGTAGGAACACACTATTGCTGTACCTCCAGCTAAAGCTTCAGAAAAACTATTTCTCATAATCAGAATATCCAATATTTACCACAGCCCATCTTTGGAAAGAAGTTCATAGTGTTTTCTGGACAAAGCAAAGCATTTCCTCATTCGGTAACATCCCTGGGCCCAGTGGCCCCTGATGTGTGCGCCGCACACAGGACATACCGCAGCGACCACGGACTGGAGCACGTGGGTCATTAGGCTCCACACCTCACTGTGCAGAGGAGGAAACGAGGCCAGAGGGACGGACACAAGTCCTCACTGAGCCCACACCTGACGCCAGCATCCTTTAAGTAAGCAAGCACAGGTTTTAAAAGTTAATGACTTCACTCACATTTATTTCTGTGCTGAGAATAGTTTCTGGTTTATTCAGAATAAGGAGGAAATATTAAACACCACAGACATGATATGAAGAGTCATCAGCAAAGGGCACTTAGGTCTGACATCAGCTCCGTTTCCCCACAGCCTCCCAAACAAGCCCCTACGTGGTGTGAGGCCCTGGTCTGGTGGCCCACGTTGCGGGGCGAGCCGTCCCCTGGTCCTTACTTGGGTAAACAGGGTGCGGGACGACAGTGGCAGCTCTCATCACCAGTGTGGTCTTGGCACGGGAGCTCGTCTTACGGGTAGCTGTCACCTGCGAGAACTGATGATGTTTTTTCTTTTCCTCGACAGAATCCATGACAGTTCAAAAGGTGAAAGGCTTGCTGTCACGTCTCCTCAAAGTTCCTGTGTCAGAACTTCTGTTGTCCTACGAAAGTCCCAAAGTAAGTTGCCCAGAAAAAAACGCAAAGTCAAGCTGAGTTTCCCACAGTCTGACGCACTGTTGAGCTAAGTCTTCACGTAACAGGGTTTGATTCTGAATAGAAACCGTGTATCTTTGTTGGGGTGTGGGTGGGCATACGTGTTTTGTCACGTCTGTCTTAATCACCCCCACCTCTCTGCTCTAATTTTAGATGCCGGGCAAAGAGATTGAACTAGAAAATGACCTGCAGTCATTACAGTTCTATTCTGTGGAAAATGGAGACTGCCTACTAGTGCGATGGTAACAGCCAACTAGTAAAAGTCAGGTTTGATCATGTATCATGACTGGGTTTCACTGAAAATAAATGATGTACTGGGACAAGTCTTTCCAAAAAAAGAGAGATTTACGACTTGCTCTAAGTATAGAATAGCTGTATTTTTCATAGGGAAGAAAACATTTCTAGGCATGTATATAATAGCAATAATAAAGGCTTTGCACCTACTAATGATTTTCAGATTTTATTTCATAGTTCATAACTATATTTCATTATGAGAAGATAAGTACTAAATAGAACCTCACTAGTCTAAAAATCTGAAGTTAGTGATGTATTAATGGGATCCTCTATTTATACTATTAGTTTAAAAGATTACTAAAATGATTTGTCTGATTTGGGAAAATCTTAAACTGAAGAAAACATATCCTCTATGTAATATATCTGACAGAGAGATCATAACATATATATGTTATATATTACACTGTTACACTGTTATATGTTACACTTACACTGTTTTTAGAAAAATTATGTGCTTTTCCCTACAGTTAAACCCTAAACTGAGCACACATTCTTTCTAAGGAAGATTACCAGCTCTGATTGAAATTCACTTATATTAGGTAAACATTTTACAATGGAAGAAAGCAAAATAGTTTCATCTACTTAGAAATATCCTTTCCTATGGCATTAAAACCCTGAGAGGTATGATTTTACTTATATTCATAAAACTTTAGCATTAAAAAAAGGAGTATTAATACAGCTGTGATCTTCAGGATTTATGTTAAATGGCAAAAGAATACTTGGAACTTAGTCTGCTTAATGAATGAATTTAAAACCGGAGTCCAGAAGTGAGAATTACAGTGGTTCCTTTTCAGGTTGCCCACTTCACTGAGCTTTATAAAATCAGACCTGATTTCCAGAAACCCCCACTTTGGTGTAAGTGACCACAGGTCACACAGCATGAGTTCTTTTTGGCCTGTAATTATCCTACTTAGCTATCCAGAGCTAGTCTGCATTCCAGGCTGAAATTCAGACTAGAATACTCAAGATTTCTGAACTAGGCCAAGTTTTAACCAAAATGACGCAACAGGACTGAGGAATTTTTTTTTTACGATTTGGTATTTTTCAAGTCATCTTCCAATATATAAGTAAGTTTTTCTTGTACTACAGTTATCTGTTGTTTTTTAAAAAGGAAATTTTGTGCAAATGTTAAGAAATACCAACCACATGAAATACCACATTGGTGAGAAGTGAAAGTGCCAGCCAAGAATTATCCTGAAAGACCATATATTCTGCGGCCAAACCTCAGGCTTCTGCTCAGCCGGTCATTCGCCCACCCTGACCTTTAACACAGCAGATCGACCTCATCCTCTTCCTTCGCACCGACAGGGGTCACCGCAAAGCTCCTTTAGTCTCCACAGCTGCGCGAGCTCCTGCGGAGAGTACTGCGGGGAAGACAGCATTCCTGGTTCACAGGTCTTCTCACAGAGCCACAGGCTGTCCTGTCGGAACACAAAATGCAGGCTGACCCCCTGCTGCAGACACAACGGGCGTCCACGGGCACTTCCAGAGCCCGGTGAGGTGGCAGTCATCTCAAAGACGAGCGCGTGTGTGAGCCCACTCAGCTTATGGGGCACGGGGAGAGCGAGCACGCGGCAGGGACCCTAAGACCCTGGAACAAAGAGCCACAAACGCAGAGTCGTCTCTGCTACTGGAGAAAAGCTGGCCCGACAGCACTGTGAACGCAGCATGCGTTCTGGAGAACCGGTTACGGTATCTGGGGACAGTACCAGGGCTTTCTAGGTATTATCCAGTTTAGTTCTCACAATAACCTGTGAGCTAGGAATTATTTCCTTGTCATGAATGAGAAACAGAGTGAAGAAACTCGCTTCAGGTTACAGTGAAGTTCGTGCTGGTAGGCTGAGTAGGAAGGGTTAAAAAGGAATCTTAGCAGAGTTCATGTTCTCACCCACCAGCCTACTTCCCAGCTCCATCGACTGGCTTCTGCTTCCAGTAATATCGCAGAGTACAGATTTCATTCAATTCGAGAACATAAAAAGGTGGGACATAATAATCAGACTCCTTCCCACAGAGAGCTGTGGCCCTGATGGCTGAGCACCTCCAGGGGTATAAAGGAAATGGGGGGCTTTCTATCTCCGCCCTGACCCTAGGTGGGTGGGTTGGGGAGGGTCTCCCCTGAGCACCTGGAACCACAGCCCCCACTTAGGTGGGCACGCTGCTGGAGTCTCATTCTGTGGAGCTGTCTCATGGCCGGGTTCTGAAGTCAGCCAACTCCTGTAAATTTTATAGCTGCAAAGAATTGAATGACATGTATAAAAATGTATAAACACTTTACTCATTGTGGGTCGGAGAATTCCATTTAAAACACTTCCTTTTTGGTTTATGAGACCCTGGCCAATGATACTGAATTAAAGCAGGTGCACAGTTGTCACGACGCTCGAAGACTTTCCATTCACAGTTTTGCCCAAGGTTGGGTAAGAGAAACCTCACCTCTCCCGAGCCCTGCGGCCAGCCCTGCTCTGGCTTGCTCACCTGGTATCTTTTAGGTCCTATGGCTGCCATCCAAATGCCCATGCTTACATCTTCACCCTACACGTGCCGCAGAAGGTTCAGAAAGTAAAAATTTCAGTGCTGTCTCACTGGTCAAGACAGAGTCACACCCACTCCCCACATGTACTCTTTGTACTTCTCTAACTAACCTAGTATGAAATGCCGAGCATGTTTTAACACTGACACGCAAAGTGAAAGCTACCGGCCATCATTAACGTGAAGCATACACACCACAATGAAGTGAGGCTACACATTAAGCAGGCGCCGGCCCCTCTGTGCACGGACCTTGAACTTCCAGCACCAGCAGCAGGAAGGAGACTGTGGATCTAAGGCCCAGGCACAGCTGTTTTATTGACACTCGCCAGAATCAGCCAAAAAAAGAAAGCTTTTATTCATAAGAAGGAAGACTAAGCACGCTGAAGACAATCTTTACACTCCTCCAGGGACTATGCCTTTAAATACAGGCTGAAAACCTAAGAAGTACGTTCAAAGACGACTTAGGAATAAAATTTACAGCCAAGGTTTAAGGGACAGAAGTATATCCCTAACCTCTGAGGGCTGCTGATTCCTATATAGAAGGAATACCATACATTCCCCAAGGGAAGCTGCTCTGCTTTTAGGGCTGAAATACTAGGTCGAGTTTGAAAAAAAAAAAAACACCTGCTTCATGAGTGGACTTTTAGGTCAGAAGTCCTTAATTACCTGGTAGGTCTTCAGTCTCCCCGAGTTGCCAGCCAGCCAGTGGACGATGTCCCTGGAGATAACATACCCCGACCCACACGCAAAAGCGGGGTATGCGGGGCTGGGGTACTCTAGCTCCTGCCACTTCCCGGTCCGGTCAACTGCCCAGTTCAGTCTGAAACTAAGATTGAAAGTGAGCCGGCTTCTGTTGTTCGGATGCAGGTCGTACCTACCCCTAGCTAAGCCTGAGTCCTTAATTGACACTACAAAGGAACAGGTTACAGGAGCAAGGAAAGAGAGAGGTTATTATTTTAGTCTTAAGGAATTAAGTAACTAGTGGTGTTTTTTATATAGAAGACTGATATGTTAAATTCTCTCATGGCGTTTCTGAATCATCTTGCATAGATATATTAAAAAAATAAATGAAAAATAAATCACCACTCCATATTTAGAGACATAGCAAATGGTTTCAGAAATGTATCATACATTTAAGGAACAGCAGCTTCTAATTTCAGTAGTACTTGTAGGGCACGATGATAAAAGTCACGTTAATTTCCCCCCTTCATTACATTAGCCTGAGATTTTCCATTTAAAAGAGTTGTTTCCCCTTTAATTGTAGATTAATGAAACATAGTAACTCAGGAGCCTAACAGGGAATTTCCTATCTCAGCCATAGTTTTTAACTACATGTGCTCAGTACATGAAATGAACATCGACGCTAACAATATTTAACTTACTTTCCCCACCAAAAATTAGGCCCGTCCAGATTCTTGAGGGCGATTCTATTAAAAACAGCTTCCAAGTCTATATAACAGTCATCATCCGTCTTTAGCAACAGATCAAAGCTGGTTGCTTCCACAGTCCTGTTGGCGAAAAGAGGGATACAAAGTCAGGGCACCCCTCCAATATCAAGAGCACCTGCCTTCAGGGGAGACGGCTGCTGCCATGTTAGCAGAGTGGCCCAGCAGGCAGGGCCGGGCCAACCTGCAAAGGTGTTAAGGAAAAGAACACAATGGAAAAGAAGACGGAACGTACAATCAAACGCTTCTTAAGCCTTGCACAGGTCAGGCCAGCATGTCTGTTAAGCAGCAGAACTTTGCCCCTTGCATTCCTAACAAGAGGCCCAGGGTGAGGGCACACGTGCCTTTCACAGAACAGCGGCACACAAAAGGATGTGTTCTCTGCTGCTGTCTGTACTACACTCAGGCGCTTTATGGTGTTTAAAAAGCTGAGCGAAAACACTGAAATACATTTTCCCTTAGAAGCGATCTTCAGTAATTCAGCCATCACAAATGACCTTCTGGAGGGCACAAGAGGGTGATTTCATTTATCTAGACATTAAAAAGTATATAATGGCAACTACAGACAAAACTGACTCTTCAATTTCACACTGCCAATCCCTGCACCTCTTTGTTAAAAAACCCAGGCTTAAGTAAGAACCAGTAAGATGACAGAAATTAGAACTAAAGAAGTCTGGAGAAAAAGTTTCATTAGGTCACAAAATGGTGAATTTTAACAACAGCTCCACAACCGAAAGCATAACCCGATGTTTCTGAAGTTTTATTTTCAGTTAACAGCAGAAGATACACGTACTATTTACTTGCTAATCAGAAATAAACTTCCATGATGAAGGACACTGAGGTCACTGATGGAGCCCCTGGATAAAGATGCATGAATAACAAAGATGTCTTTTACAGTGTGGAGGGTAGCCTGGGGACGAGTGGGAAGCGGGCCTGGACACACAGCTTGTTACTAGGTCACTGCAGTGTCCTGGCAGAGAGAGTGGCAGAGACTAAGATCACAGAGATATGCGAGCAGAAAAGACAAAACCTGAACTTCCACAGTTGAGAATCAGCTCCCTATGGAAAGCCCTAGACCTCCGCAGTCCTGATCTCCACCACCTGGACCTCCGTTACCTCTCACCTCTTTAGGTCCTTGCCTTGGCCCCGCCAACAGGAGCCCCATCAGTGGCCTCAAGCGAAAAGAAGGTTCCTCTTACTACAGCTGTCAAACTTAATCCTGGTATTCTGGGCATACCCACACTTCCAACTCTTATTTATATCTGCCCTCTAACCACAAGAGGACTCCAAAATTATACTGACTTGCCCCAGCTATGAAACGACATAAATGAATTTAACTGTCTACCCCTCAGGACCAGAAGTTGGTAATTTCCCATGAGCAACAGAAAGGAACAGAAGGGACAGTCTTTGGGGCTCATCAAGCAACAAGCTCTCTGATAAAGTTTGAAAAAAAAGACAAAGGATGTGAGTATACTTCATGTGTTTGATCTGGAGAGAGTTTGAAGGTTTTCCATCTACAGTCAGGGTAGACAGTATCAGAGGCTCAACAGAAAGTTACAAGACTCGAGAGTAACTTAGTAATATTAACAACTACTTGTATTCAATTAATAAGTTACTATATACTTATTGCTGGTATTAAAAGGAGTTACAACCAAGACCCAAGAAATACTGGAGGGTCTGGGAAGTAACAATATGGTAGACTCTAAGGGTTGTTGAATTTCATCTTATTAAAGGTTTTGGAATCAGGGCAGGTAGTTTTTCAATGAGTGGGGGACAGAACAGAAATACAATGTGGATGTTCAGCTGAACAGAACTCAGATCAGTAACCTGGGTGTGAGTGACTGTAAACTGGAGATATTAGGTGAGTGGGGATGAAAACCACTTTCAAACTCACGGATTTTCACCTAATGTTGGCTCCAGACAACTATGGAAACGCAGGAATGACTCAAAGTGAAACATCTTTTACCTTGCCTTTGATTAATAGCACTCACATTATGGATCTGCTAAGAGAAACAAGAAGGCACCATTTCAGAAGATGAGTCCTCACAAAGAAGTGGGGTATGATAGATCACACCGCAGGCGCTCAGGGCTCTTAGGTTAGTTTGTTTAAAAAAAATCTCAGTGGTTTGATGTTAGTGATAAACTGCTTCTACATCAAAAGAAAAATAAAGCAACATCTAGCCAACATTTTTAGAACATACCATCTATAGAAGTTCAGTAGTTTTGCAGGAACGTTTCGGTAAGTGTCGACAACATCCACAAACACAATGTCATCATAGAGGCTGCTTTCTTCCTTTAGTAAGGCATCCTCCTCGTGGAGATTATGTATGTGATCGAGAAGTCTTCCAGGGCGAGAATGAAGGGTTTTTAAAAGAGCATCGCCTTCTAAAAAGAGAGAGTTGGAAAAAAGAGCTGCTGCAATCTTAAGACCTAGAACTTGTGACATCATCACACTAATACTCCTCCCAAGGCAAGCTAACAGAAAACGTTTGTCAGGAATTTTGAGGGAGGGAAGCCAGGGTTCCCACACACTGTTGGTGGGAGGATAAACCGAGGGGCTCACTGTGGGGAGCAATTCAGCAACACCTGGTTAGGCTGAAGGTGTCTGACTGTGTGACTCACTAAGTCCAATTGTAGATACATTCCCAGAGACATTATTTTACACGCTCACAAGGGTATTTGTGGCAGCACTGTTTGTGACAGTGAAAAATGGAACCAGTCTAAATGCCTACCAGTGAGAGAATGGCTAAATCATGGTATATTCACATAATGGGATACAGCAGTTAAAAAAATTAACCTGCATAGCAGCACTCCTCACAATAGCCAAGACGGGAACAACCTAATGTCCACTGACAGGTGAACGGGTAAAGAGATGGTACATATATACAATGGAACACTACTCAGCCACAAAAAGAATGATGCAGCCGTTTGTAGCAACATGGATGGACCTAGAGATCATCATTCTAAGGGAAGTAAGAAAGCAAAGGACAAACTCCACACAGCATCACTTATATGTAGACTCTAAAAAACAGTACAAATGAAATTATTTACAAAACAGAAACATTTGCAGACATAGAAAACAGACCTGTGGTTGCCAAGAGGGAAAGGGAGGAGAGAGTGGGACAGACTGGGAGCCTGGGGTTAGCAGAGCAAACTATTTATTTATATATAGAACAGATAAAACAACAAGGTCCTGCTGGGTAGCACAAGGGACTATATTCAATATCCTGTGATAAGCCACAATGGAAGGGAATATGAAAAAGAAGCATATATGTATATATACATACACACGCACATATATATATTTCTAACTGAAACACTTTCTGTACAGCAGAAATTAACACATTATAAATCAGCTATACTTCAATAAAATAAAATTTTTAAAAAATCAACCTGATCTTGGATGTTAAGAGGAACAGCACTAAAAAATAATGCTGAGTGAAAAAAACATATTTTGCCAATTGCTATACATACTACAGGTACAAATTATGAGATACTTTAATCAAAGCTGTATGTTATAGGAGTTACATACGTATGTAGTAGAAAGTAGGATAGTAAGACTGGGAAGGATGCACGTGAGCTTTAGGACAGTGGTGTCCTCTCTGAGGGGAGCAGGAGGGGCAGGGGTAGGAAGTCCTAGGAGGGAGGGGCTTCTGCTGTATCTGAAATGCTTCATTTCTCCAAAAAAAAAAAAAGCAAATATGAAAAAATGTAAACATTTATTAGTTCTAAGCAACAAGGACACGAGTGTTTCTTAATAGCACTATTTCTGGATTATCTATGCTATTCCATAATAAAAATGATTACCAATGTGCTTAAAAGACATCTTAATTACCATCTCACAAGCTAATGAATCATTAGTCACATTTGTGCAAGGACTGTCCTCAAATAAGGCAGCAATTCTTTCACTGGCACAGGATTTTGTCAACTTAGAAAATCTCTGAAAAATGACAAATGGGTGGCTGAGCGGTGGGGGAAGGAAACTGAGAAGTCATTCAGTGCTCCGCTCTGTAACTGCAGACAGACTGCAGCGCGGGCTGAAGACCTGTTTCTGATCTCCGCCTCTGCCACTGTCTGCGGGATAGTGGACACACTGCACGTTTCTGGGCCTCAGCATTCTCATCTGTAAAAGGGGGAGCTGGACTAAGTCTGTGGTTCTCAGGAATGCTTACGGAATACAGATTTCTAAGCCTCAAGCCTAGAGAGTCAGCGGGGCCCAGGAGTCTGTATTTCTAACCTGTGACTTCCTGTAACTTTGATGTAGGTGGACCACAAACAACCCTTTGAGAAGCACAGGCCTAAATGATCCTGGGTCCCTTCTCAATTCTTACTGTAACATCCTGTCACTTTAAAGGTAAGGATAAATATACACAATTTAACACTTGAAGGGAAGTAGAAGTGTTATAAAATTATGGCAATAGGAAAATGGTTGGTAATAAGAGCAGAAATTAAATACAGGCTTTTTCAGTAACAGATTGTACACTTGGGCTTACATTGCATATATCTGGAAACTGAGTATACTATCTGTGTTTTAAATCTGACCATATGTCTAGGTGCTATCTACAAGAATCATACAGTTTACAGCCTCTCAAACTTTAGAGGCATCAAATCCATCTAGCAAGCTTGTTGAAATACAGGTATCTGAGCTCCAATCCTGAAGATTCTTAACTTTCTAACCTGAGGCAGGGCGCAGCCAGAGAGATGCTAACACCCAACAAAATTTGAGAATTTGTGTACCACGTGATTCTTTTAAAACAGCACATAAATTCTCAGATTAAAAAAAAATTATAGTCAGCTTTTCAGATATATCCAGTACATAAGAAGTAAAATCTATTCATTCTAATTCCTTTATCCTAAAATTCCTAATTCCTAATTCCTTTACCCTAAAATTCCTAATTCCTTTACCCTAAAAGAGAGATATTTCTCTCTTGTCTGAAAGGAATTTTTCTCACCCAAACCTTAATCCTTTAGCCTCAGAGAGAAAATTTAAGATAAACAGTTGTTCAAGGCACAGTAGCTGCTCTCTGTAGAAGAGATCAGTGCCAGAAGTCTAAAGGGCCCCTCAAGTTTTAAAGTCTCCTGACAGTACAGAGTTGCCACAACTGGTACAAGAAAGAAAGTCGCGAGACACTGAGTCAGATGGTGTGCACACCTGTGCCCGCCCCCAGGTGTGAGCTGTTTTATGAACCTGGCCTCCTGACCTGAGTTTTCCCCAGGTGGCCCATTAGCTAGTCTCTGGTGAGCTAAGCTGATACCACCCCTGGCAGAGTGGTCTCATAGTTTTATGAAAAATCTCTGGACTAAAATTAAAGATCCCTAAACTTTATATCTCGATATTTAATGGCAAGTTTGTGGGCAAAACCTATGTACCTATTCTGACTTTCCCTTAGGGGTGATGTAAATACTATGAGGGAACCCTGTATAAATAAAGATGCCAGAGGAAAAATAAGGCACCACAGCCCATTCCCATCTTCAAACTACATAAAGTGGCCTCAAATAGAGGGTTCTGTCCCATCCTCAGTCCTGCACATTAAAGGAGTCCCCCTGAAGAACTGCCTCTCAGAATATGGACTCTGCTTCACCTCAGGGTGACTTCAGGGGAGCTGGGTTCAAATTCTCTCATAGGAATCCCTGATCCTCACAGCTCTGAGAAATCAGACAGGACCACCATCGGGCCTTTGTTCCGTAAGTGATGCTCAGGACAAGTGACCACCACCAACATCATCTTCAATAGCTGTTCTTAGGGGTCACTGATGCAGAATCTCAGAAGTTCACAAATATGGGTATTTCCAGAAGCATCACCGAAGACAAACACAGCGACTTCATTTTGAGGGTGATAGAAATGGTCTGGAATTAGTGGAGATGATAGCAGAATCCAGGATATACTAAAAAGTCTGGAATCAAACACTTGAAAAGGATAAGCTATATGGTATGTGAATTATTTGTCAATAAAAACTATTTTTAATAACTAGAAAAAAAGATTACCTTTCATGACTAAAGTATGAAGATGAAGTAGGTGAGATTCAATATGCTTTTCAACTTTCAACCACCTGACTTACCCTGAATAGCATAAATAAAACCACCGGCAACTCCCTCCACACCTTCCATGAATTCATGAGGCAGGGCACCCTCCCCAGTCTGAAAGAAACGAGAATAGAAGTGCTTGATGCTTCATGACTAAAAATACATTCCGTATGCTTGAAAATGGATTTTGCAAAATTTATAATGTGACTCCATGGTGCATGAATCCATCTAAGATGCTATCAGGATATCAGCATTCTACTTTTGCTATTGTTAATTATTACAATGTCCAAGATAGGTATACCCAATAATCTCGAGACTGGTGTTCAGAATTCCAGCTTACACAGAATCCCATATTCTTGAACTTGCTACCAACATTATTACCAAAACCAATGTTATTTTACATCCTCAAACACCCACACTTAAAAATAAAATTACAATCATGTACTTGGAGAATGCCCATGAGTTCAAACACACAAGGCACATTTTTAAAGTGTCTGTTACCATACAGTGACAAGCCCTCTAAGCCAACAGCTGAACCAGAGGAGCCCTGCTGACTAATGATGTTGAAGGTGCCCAGAGATTATTGTGCCAACAGCCAACAACAGTCCTGTCTACCTCTCGGCTTTGGAGGAGCTGCTGTTTTTAGACATATGCCTCTTTTCACCTCACAGGTTACCCAAGGCCCTTGCTTGAAGTGAGGGGCTTCACCTTGGGTATTACACCCCAACTTAACATGTCTACCAGCTGCTGCAGGCTAGATCAGACTCATTCGTCAGCAGCTTTACAGCATTTTTTATACATACTCACCCAATCAAGAGGCCTTACTGCCTGCCTAGTCCTTTTGTGAATAGATCCTTCTAGCAGACCTCTACTGTACAAACTAATGTGTTAAGCCCAGTGGAGACACAAGTGTTCTGGAGTGACTGAGGTAAATCACCATTTAATTCAGAATATGATTTATAGCTGAATGTGGAAAGAATTCCTAGAGGTGAATGCTACTGCTTCAAACTTTGTCATTCCACAAAAGACTGCACACTTTTTTTCGGGGGGTGGGGGAGAGTTGGTTTTTTCTTCTTTTTTAAAACTGCACACACTATACTGTTTTGGCTTGTTTAGAACTTGACAGTACTTTATTAACTTCTGTCTAAAATGTCACATCTTGGCTTTTATTTTGCCTTTGAAAATTTCCTGAGGTTATTACTTGCTGGCAAGGGAGCAAGGCTTAGGAAAACTTCCAGCTCTGCATTTATGATGAAAACCTTTATTTGCACATGGGTTCCTTAGAATAGGCTCCTAAGCAATCAGTTTTTTCTTTTTTTTTTTTCCAGTTAGCTGAGTGTTTAAGCTACCGTTAGCCCTCCACAAGGCCTCCTGGTGGCTCAGATGGTAAAGAACCTGCCTGCAGTGCAGGCAACCCAGGGTGAATCCCGTGTCGAGAAGATCCCCTGGAGAAGGGAATGGGTACCCACTCCAGTATTCTTGCCTGGAGAATTCCACGATAGAGGAGCCTGGCAGGATATAGTCCATGGATCACAAGTGTTGGTCATGACTGAGCTTTCACAGCCCTCCACAACCATACTCATTCCCAAAGCAGATCATGTGAATCTTTACCTTAAATCTAGCCCAAATCTCAGAAGTAAACTGAGTTCTGTGCAATCAACTGAAAAGTACAGAATTCTGTCATGTTTTGCATATATAAGTTTCACACACAGAAAAGGAGGCAAGAAATTCAAGGCACTTGCTTTGAAAATAAGGAAAAACCCTACAAATCCATAAAACACTATATTAAGTAAAGGACTTTTCATAATCAAGGATGAAATCCTGAACATGGCCTACAAGGCTAAAGCTGTAACTACACCTGAATGTGCGGCTCTGTCTGTCTAAGGCCTGTCTCCCTCACTGGACTGTGAATCCCCCTGGGGGACACTTATGGGTCTCCCAAGAAGGTGCTTGCCTCACAACGAGTATGCAATAAATGCTTTCTGAATGTGTAATAACAAACCTCATGATTTTCATTTCAAATTCAAGGAGTCATTTATGTGAATCAGGTTAATATTTAATGAAATGTACTAACCCCGTGAACTTAAACGCCAAGTGCTTTCCTAATCATTAGGCCAGAATTCAAGGAGAACAATTCTATGATCATACCACACGATTACTTATTTATTTAAAGTTCATCATTTTAAGTGTGCTTACATCTTTTTATCACCCTACACTTACTCTGAGAAATCTACCTGTTTTAACTTTTAAGAAAATTTGGCAAATGAAAAAAACCACAAAGACCAGCAATATAAATGACAGTGAATATTCAGTCTTACTTTCTAATACTTTTATCTATAGTATTGTAACTGACATCATACTGTTAAGTGAGACTGTGAATACTCTACTACTGAGTAAGTGAACTTAGAAAGATGTTAACCTAAAAACTAACGAGAAATAAAACAAACTTCCTAAAATGCACTAATCTTAAGGCAAACTGTCTACGAAGGTTGAAGCTATAAAATCATAGAACATTTGAGTTTTTCATCTTTTACTATGGCGACTCAACAACACTTTCTATTACATACATTCTAAAACCTAAGATTCATTGTTCCATAGGAGTTGGTGTAAAAGTAAACTTGAAAACATTTTAAGATTGTAAAAAATGCTAAGGTATGCTAAACAACCTAAAATAAAACAGGAAGGGCTTACGGCGACGACTCTGAGAACTCCTCCTCCATCGTTGACTGTCACTTTGTGGAGATTCCTTGACACGAGGCCTTGGAGGTCTTGGCTCTCCCACACGATTGTACCTTCAAAGCTCTTTTGTAGAAAAATGAACACAGAGTCAGTTTCTTTATTGCTGTCATTTCGGTCTTCAGTAAGTTTCTAGAGAAAGGTTTATTTTTCTAAGACACATCAGTTAAAACTTGTTGGGCACGCTAACACACCAATAGTAACATTTAGTGTATATCTTGCAGTCTTTTTATGCACATCTAAATCAACACTTTCAAAGACCTCTTTCTGACAGTTTAACATGCTGCAGTTCTCTCATTTCCCACCGCATCAAAGGCATTTCCTTCTCTGACTTCAGCTGCTATGACTGCTCTTTTTCAAGGGCTTGTACCAATGCCACAGAGTGAATGCATCCTGAGTCACTCCGACATCTCCCTACTGGCATACATTTCAGTTCAGTTCAGTTGCTCAGTCGTGTTCGACTCTTTGCGACCCCATGAATTGCAGTACCCCAGGCCTCCCTGTCCATCACCAACTCCTGGAGTTCACTCAAACTCACGTCCATAGAGTTGGTGATGCCATCAGCCATCTCATCCTCTGTCGTCCCCTTCTCCTCCTGCCCCCAATCCCTCCCAGCATCAGAGTCCTTTCCAATGAGTCAACTCTTCGCATGAGGTGGCCAAAGTACTGGAGTTTCAGCTTTAGCATCATTCCTTCCAAAGAACACCCAGGACTGATCTCCTTTAGAATGGACTGGTTGGATCTCCTTGCAATCCAAGGGACTCTCAAGAGTCTTTTCCAACACCACAGTTCAAAAACATGAATTCTTCGGCACTCAGCTTTCTTCACAGTCCAGCTCTCACATCCATACATGACCACTGGAAAAACCACAGCCTTGACTAGACGGACCTTTGTTGGCAAAGTAATGTCTCTGCTTTTGAATATGCTATCTAGGTTGGTCATAACTTTCTTTTCAAGGAGTAAGGGTCTTTTAATTTCATGGCTGCAATCACCATCTGCAGTGATTTTGGAGCCCCCAAAATAAAGTCTGACACTGTTTCCCTATTCATTTCTCATGAAGTGATGGGACCAGATGCCATGATCTTCGTTTTCTGAATGTTGAGCTTTAAGCCAACTTTTTCACTCTCCTCTTTCACTTTCATCAAGAGGCTTTTGAGTTCCTCTTCACTTTCTACCATAAGGGTGGTTTCATCTGCATATCTGAGGTGATTGATATTTCTCCCAGCAATCTTGATTCCAGCTTGTGCTTCTTCCAGCCCAGTGTTTCTCATGATGTACTCTGCATAGAAGTTAAATAAGCAGGGTGAAAATAGACAGCCTTGACGTACTCCTTTTTCTATTTGGAACCAGTCGGTTGTTCCATGTCCAGTTCTAACTGTTGCTTCCTGACCTGCATATAGGTTTCTCAAGAGGCAGGTCAGGTGGTCTGGTATTCCCATCTCTTTCAGAATTTCCCACAGTTTATTGTGATCCACATAGTCAAAGGCTTTGGCATAGTCAATAAAGCAGAAATTGATGTTTTTCTGGAACTCTCTTGCTTTTTCCATGATCCAGCGGATGTTGGCAATTTGATCTCTGGTTCCTCTGCCTTTTCTAAAACCAGCTTGAAATCTGGAAGTTCACAGTTCACGTATTGCTGAAGCCTGGCTTGGAGAATTTTGAGCATTACTTTACTAGCATGTGAGATGAGTGCAATTGTGTGGTAGTTTGAGCATTCTTTGGCATTGCCTTTCTTTGGGACTGGAATGAAAACTAACCTTTTCCAGTGCTGTGGCCACTGCTGAGTTTTCCAAATTTGCTGGCATATTGAGTGCAACACTTGCCCAGCATCATCTTTTAGGATTTGAAATAGCTCAAATGGAATTCCATCACCTCCACTAGCTTTGTTCATAGTGATGCTTTCTAAGGCCCGCTTGACTTCACATGCCAGGATGTCTGGCTCTAGGTGAGTGATCACCCCATCGTGATTATCTTGGTCTGTCTTTTTTGTACAGTTCTTGTGTGTATTCTTGCCACCTCTTCTTAATATCTTCTACTTTTGTTAGGTCCATACCATTTCTGTCCTTTATTGAGCCCATCTTTGCATGAAATGTTCCCTTGGTATCTCTAATTTTCTTGAAGAGGTCTCTATAGGAGACAGCAAGAGTGAACGTCAACATTCTAGGAATCAGAGAACTAAAATGGACTGAAATGGGTGAGTTAAACTCAGATGACCATTATATCTACTCCTGTGGGCAGGAATCCCTTAAAAGAAATGGAGTAGCCATCATGGTCAACAAAAGAGTCCAAAATGCAGTACTTGGATGCAATCTCAAAAACGGCAGAATGATCTCTGTTCATTTCCAAGGCAAACTATTCAAAATCACAGTAATCCAAGTCTATGCCTCAACCAATAACGCTGAAGAAGCTGAAGTTGAACAGTTCTATGAAGACCTACAAGAACTTTTAAAACTAACACCCCAAAAAGATGTCCTTTTCATATAGGGGACTGGAATGCAAAAGTAGGAAGTCAAGAAACACCTGGGGTAACAGGCAAATTTGGCCTTGGAATGTCGAATGAAGCAGGGCAAAGACTAATAGAGTTTGGCCAAGAGAACACACTGGTCATAGCAAACGCCCTCTTCCAACAACACAAGAGAAGACTCTACGCATGGACATCACCAGATGGTCAACACCGAAATCAAATTGATTATATTCTTTGCAGCCAAAGATGGAGAAGCTCTATACAGTCAGCAAAAATAAGACCGGGAGCTGACTGTGACTCAGATCATGAACTCCTTACTGCCAAATTCAGACTTAAATTGAAGAAAGTAGGGAAAACCACTAGACTATTCAGGTATGACCTAAATCAAATCCCTTATGATTATACAGTGGAAGTGAGATATAGATTTAAGGGACTAGATCTGATAGATAGAGTGCCTGATGAACTATGGATGGAGGTTTATGACACTGTACAGGAGACAGGGATCAAGACCATCCCCATGGAAAAGAAATGCAAAAAAGCAAAATGGCTGTCTGGGAAGGCCTTACAAATAGCTGTGAAAAGAAGAGAAGCAAAAAGCAAAGGACAAAGGAAAGATATAAGCATCTGAATGCAGAGTTCCAAAGAATAGCAAGGAGAGATAAGAAAGCGTTCCTCAGCAATCAATGCAAATGAATAGGGGAAAACAACAGAATGGGAAAAACTAGAGATCTCTTCAAGAAAATCAGAGATACCAAGGGAACATTTGGACCTTATCAAATACCTACTAAAGCAATGTGAGGCATGTTCTGGTGTAAATGTTTATTTTCCCCAATAAATCTGTTTTTTTTTTTAATAAATCCCCAATTTTCTGTATGACACAGGGAACCCAAAGCTGGTGCCCTGTGACAACTGGACGTGTGGGATGGGTTTTAAGAGGGAGGAGATGTGTGCACCTATGGCTGATTCACGGTGATGAAAGGCAGAAACAATCACAATACTGTAAAGTAATTATTCTCCAATTAAAGAGATGAAATTACTAGGACAGTAACAGATATTTTATATGCATTTCAGCACACACTGCCAAATTGCCTGTCATTAGCAATTTATAAGAATGCCTAGTTTCACTCGCCTTTTCCCAGTATGGTATATTAGTTAAAGAAGATAAGTTTAAGCTAATTTAGTAGATTTAACGAAATGATTTTTTAATGGATATTTCTTTTGATTTTGGGGAGGGGTGCCACGTGGCATGTGGGGTCTAGTTCCCTGACCAGGGATCGAACCTGCAACCGCCTGCAATGGAAGCATGAAGTTTTAACCACTGGACCGCCAGGGAAATCCCTGTTCCTTCTGATTTTTAATGATGTCTATCAACTACATCGTCTCTTCTGGGAAGTGCCTGGTCATGCTTCTTTACCATTTAACCACTGAGTTTTATATATTTCTTATTAGTCTGTATGAGCTTGTAATAAATTACCTTAATCCGGTAATATTTTATATACTATTTGTCCAGAATTGTTTGCCACTTCATATTGCAGGTTTCTTTGTTTTGTCTTTCTTTGGCCATGCCACAAGGCTTGTGGGATCTCAGTTCCCCAACCAGGGGTTGAACCTGGGCCACCACAGTGAGAACGCCGAGTCCTTACCGCTGGACCGCCAGGGGATTCCCAGGTTTTTTTTTTTTTAATCCATAACTTTTACCTTGTCAAATCAGACAAACTTTTCCTTAGTAATTATTAGTATTAAAATTGGAACTTAAGAAGTTATGCTCCTGTCCCTCTTTTGAATTCTAGTATCTTCTAATCTTTCTCCAGTTCCTGTTTTTAGCATCTGTGCATGGCTGGCTCCTCAGTGCTGCCCAGGTCTCAGCTCCACGGTAGTCTCAGGAAGGCTTTCTCTAGAGGCTGAACAGAAGGCAGCCAACTCCCGACTTCTATCACATCAGCCTGCCTTCTTTTCTTAGTATTTATTTATCTGGCTGCACCGGGTATTAGTTGCGGCTCGTGGACCCTTAGCTGCAGCATGTGGGATCTAGTTCCCTGACCAGGGATGAACCCAGGCCCCTGCATTACGACTGTGGTCCAGTCTCAGCTATTGGACCATCAGGGAAGGCCCCAGCCTGTCTTATTTTCTAAAACCCACTCACCACTCCTGATATTTATTTTTCTACTGCCCATCTAACTGCTCCTCCCACTAGACTGCAAGCAGCAGAACAGCGGTGATCTTGTCTTATCAACCAGCATCTAGAATGCCTGATACCAGGCGTTACTCAAGTAGCTGAATGACACTGAACTCAAAAGCATGTAGAATTCTGGTATACAACAGGACATAAGGGATACAGTTTTAGCATCCTAAAAACATTTTATGTATTAACATTAAAAGATAAAGTACTTTACAGTAATGTTTCATTCAACCGGCATTATAAGGGAACTAGACAGAACTGAACTTGTCCCATAAGCTAGGGCAATGATTTGCAAGCTTTTTTAAAAAAAAGACAAAAAAACTTCTCTACCACAAAAGATAAGAACGTTGAAGGAATCTGGATTCCTTGGGCAGTGTGTCATTTTATATTTTGCAAATGTATCCTTAAATTTCATTATCTGTGAAACTCCTGGTGTGCGTTGCAGAGCCCTAGGGCTCCTCAGAGCAGACTCTGCAGACATAACCTGTGCCATCATTTCCCAGCCTTTACAGCAGAGAAGATGAGGCCTATGTAAAAGGGCTGTTTGAGGATCAGTGATAAAGCATATACTACATAATGCATTGCCTTTTTAAAGGATCCCATTTCCTCATGTTACAAATAGCTCCTGCTCACTTCTACACTTCCCCTGGGAGACCTTAGCTCTTTATTAAACTTGATGTTCATTAACCTCGATCCTTTCTGTAAAAACAAGGAAATGTTCTCACAAATAGATGATGTACACAGAAGCATTCTTAAAAGACTAGGAAGGGACTTCCCTGGCGGCCCACTGGTTGAGAATCTGCCTTCCAAAGCAGGGGATGCGTGTTTGATCTCTACTTGGGGAACTAAGATCCCACATGCCACGGAGCAACTAAGCCTGCACACGGCAGCTGCGGGAGCCCGCATGCTCTAGAGCCCAGGGGCCACAACTAAGACCCTGTGCAGTTAAAAAAACAAAAGACTGAAGCAATACACCAACTATGCTGCACAACAGATGGGTGACATCATATTCTTCTAACTCTTCTATATTTTTGTCCAGTTTTCAACAGTGAACAAGTATTACTTTCAAACATTTTCATATTTTTATAATCAGGAAAACTTTTTTTGTAACTAAACACGTATATAAACCTAAATTTGAGGTCAATCTTCTTTCAGACATGAGCCATTATTTAAACTTTTGAATGTCTACTATGTACCAGGCTGTGGGCCATGTCCTTGAAGATTAAAAGAAAAAAAGAAGTAGCCACATCTTTAAGTGAGCATATATGCCATAACACACACAGTGACAAAGGAAAGTCACTGTTTGGGGAGGTCAGACAGAACTTCGACGACTAGGAGAGCTGAGCTTAAAGGAGTTTGAGTCCAGAAAAACAGGAAGGAGGCAGATAAAATAACAAATGAAAGGGGAGACTTGAAACAGCACTAGACACTCAGAAAAATGTTAAGTAGTGCGCTACTGCTAAAGCACAAGGCCGAGGAAAGAGCAAAAGAGAGGCTGAGGTCAGCTCTGTCCGCTACAGCAGAGTCTGTTCTTACCGAAGGCAGTGGGAAGCACAGATGGCTATAAGTGCAAGAGTGACACAATCATACTGCAGTTGTAGAAAGGTCACTCCAATCTCAGGCGACAGAGTAGAGGCTGGTAGGGAGAGTGGTAACCAAGTTATTTGAAAAATTCAGGTGAGAATAAGCAAATACCTATCTTAGGAATTAAGACTGCTGAGAAACTGATGAACTCACAAATAAATGTGAAGATAGTCCATGATCATTGATTGGAAGAATTAAAAATGTTAAAATGTCGATACTGTTCATTGCTGCTACGGCTGCTGCTAAGTCGCTTCAGTCGTCAGTGCAATCCCTATCAAAATCCCAATAGCATTTCTCACAGAAATAGAACAAACAATCCTAAAGTTTGTAAGGACTCATGAAAGATCTTGAATAGCCAAAGCAATCTAGAGAAAGAAGAACAAAACTGGAGGCATCATGCTTCCTGATTTCAAAGCTATAGTAATCAAAACTATATTACAAAGCTATAGAAATCAAAACAGTATAGTACTGGCATTAAAAACAGACACATAGCTCAATCGAACAGAACAGACCTCAGAAATAAACCTCCACATACATAGTCACTTAATTCACAATGAAGGGACTAAGATATACAATGGGAAAATGACAGTCTTTTCTTTTTTTATTTGGTTAAATAACAAACACTGGTATGGAAGAAGCACAAGCTGGAATCAAGACTGCCAGGAGAATATCAGTAACCTCATATATGCAGATGACACCACCTTTATAGCAGAAAGTGAAGAAGACATAAAGAGCCTCTTGATGAAAGTGAAAGAGGAGAGTGAAAAAGCTGACTTAAAGCTCAACATTCAGAAAACTAAGATCATGGCATCCGGTCCCATCACTTCATGGCAAATAGATGGGGAAACAATGGAAATAGTGAGAGACTTTAATTTTGGGGGCTCCAGAATCACTGCAGATGGTGACTGCAGCCATGAAACTAAAAGATGCTTACTACTTATAAAGAAAGTTATGACCAACTTAAGCATATTGAAAAGCAGAGACATTACTTTGTCAACAAATGTCTGTCTAGTCAAGGCTATGGTCTTTCCAGTGGTCGTGTATGAATGTGAGAGTTGGACTATAAAGAAAGCTGAGCACCGAAGAATTGATGCTTTTGAACTGTGGTGTTGGAGAAGACTCTTGAGAGTCCCTTGGACTGCAAGGAGATCCAACCAGTCCATCCTAAAGGAGATCGGTCCTGAGTGTTCACTGGAAGGACTGATGCTGAAGCTGAAACTTCAATACTCTGGGTCACCTGATGTGAGGAACTGACTCAATTGAAAAGACCCTGATGTTAGGAAAGATTGAAGGTGGGAGGAGAAGGGGATGACAGAGGATGAGATGGTGGGATGCCATCACTGACTCAATGGACACGAGTTTGAGTAAACTCTGGGCGGAAGGACAGGGAGGCCTGGCATGCTGCAGTCCAATGGGTTGCAAAGAGTCAAACACAACTGAGTGACTGAACTGAACAAACATTTATTTCTCACAGTTCTGGAGGGTGGAAAGTCCAAAGTCAAGTCAGCAGCACGTTAAGGTGTCTGATAAGAGCCAGCTCCCCAACTCCCAGTGGCTAGGACAGTCTTTCTTTAGGTCGCGCCGTGCAGCATGCACGCTCTGTTTCCTGACAGGGGATGGAAACGGTGCTCCCTGCAATGGGAGCGTGGAGTCTTAACCACTCTGAGCTTGGGAACTGCCAAAAGGAATGACATTGGGAAAACTAGACCACTAACTCATGCTGTACACAAAAATCAACTCTAAAAGCATTAAACACTTGAACCTAAGACCCGACACCATGAAACTCCTATAAGAAAACATAGGCAGTAAGATACTTGCCACTGGCCTTAGGCATGATTTTTTGAATTTGACACCAAAGCAAAGGCATAAACAAACAAGTAGGACTGCATCCAACTCAACAGCTCTAGACAGCAAAGGAAACCATCAACAAAATGAAAAGACAACCTACCAAATGAGACAAAGTATCGGCAAATCATAAAATACACAAGAACCCACACACCTCAGTAGGCAAATCCCCAAAGAATCCAAATTAAAGAAAGGGCAGAGTTATCTGACATTTTTCCAAAGAAGACATTCAAATGGCCAACAGGTAGATGAAAAGGTGCTCAACATTACCAAATCATAAGGGAAATGCAAATCAGAATCACAGTAAAATATAACCTCATACATGTTAGAATGGCTAGTATCAAAAAGACAAAAAATAACAAGTGTTGGGTACTGTAGGTGGGGATGTAAATTGGTGCCACCATTGTGCAAAAAGGTTTGAACTATTATATGATCCAACAATTCCACTTCTGGGTATCTATTCAAAAGAAATGAAAATACTAACTCGAAAAGACGCATATGCCCTCGTGTTCACTGCAGCTTTATTTATAACAGCTAAGACATGTAGGCAACCTAAGTGTCTATCAAGGGATGAATGGATAAAGAAGATAAGGTATTTGTATACAATGGAATATCATTCAGCCATAAAAAAGAATAAGTCTTGTCATTTGCAACAACAGGGATAAATCCCAAGGGCATTATGCTAAGTGAAATAAGTCAGACAGAAAAAGACAAATACTATTTCATTTATCTTAAACAAACAAAAACAACCGAAACTCATACAGAGAATATATGGGTGGTTGCTAGAGGTGGGGGGTAGGAGGTAGCTAAAACGGGCGAAGGTGATCAGAAGGTGCAAACTTCCAGTTAAGAAAAGAGAAGTCTCGGGATGCAATGAACAGCACAGCGACCACAGTTAATAATACTGTACTGCATATTTAGAAGTTGCTACGACAGATTCTTGCCCTTGAAATCCCATGGACAGGGGAGCCTGGGGGGCTACAGTCCATGGGGTCACAGAGTTGGACATGACTTAGTGGCTAAACACCAAGGCAGATCTTAAAAATTCTCCTCACAAGAAAAGTTTATAACTGTGTCTGGTGATGGATATTAACTAGACTTGCACTGATCTTTTTGTAACATATATAAATATTGAGTCATTATATTATATAAACTAATAAAATGAAAGTCAGTTATATCTTGATTAAAAAATAAATAAATTTAAAGAGACTGCCCTCTGAGTTGAACTAATTAAATCCTTATAGTAAAGAAAAAAATGTTCCAGTAACTGGGAAGAGCTCTAAGGTTGAAGCTTATTTAGTAAAATCAATACCTTATAACACTAAAGGAAAGCTGGTTTCAGAGAGAATTCTGGCACTGCAGCAATGTCTAAGGGGAGAAAGATACAATAACTGGAAGATATGAAGTCTTCTGGTCACATCCCACCTGAACAAGAAAGTTCTCAGAAACACTCACCTCCTGCTGCTGTAATCAAATTCAACTCCAAAACTAACAGTTCAGATTGTTTTTTAGGTGCCTTGACGTACCAGGAAGGAGGTCACCAGCTAGTGGCCTTAAGCATTCAAACCACTTTAATGTGCTAACACCCATTAAACATGAATCAACAGACACTCTGGTTTATACACTCTACAAGGTCAACGACAGGACCTGAAAGCTAAGTCCTAGACTCTTGACTATATGAGGCTGCTTTTGGTTAATCATAAGTCTTTCTCCTGGAAACAACCACCTCTTCCCCTTGGAATATATCACGCTCTTCTAAAACTTTAACAGTGATAAAATTTGGAAGGACTGATACCAAATATGTTTCAGTTCAGTTCAGTCGCTCAGTCAGGTCTGACTCTTTGCGACCCCATGAACCACAGCATGCCAGGCCTCCCTGTCCTCACCAACTCCTGGAGTTTACCCAAACTCACGTCCCTTGAGTTGGTGATGCCATACAACCATCTCATCCTCTGTCGACCCCTTCTCCTCCCACCTTCGATCTTTCCCAGCATCAGGGTCTTTTCCAATGAGTCAGCTCTTCACATCAGGTGGCCAAAGTATTGGAGTTTCAGCTTCAGCATCAGTCCTTCCAATGAACACCCAGGACTGATCTCCTTTAGGATGGACTGGCTGGATCTCCTTGCAGTCCAAGGGACGCTCAAGAGTCTTCTCCAACACCACAGTTCAAAAGCATCAATTCTTCTGTGCTCAGCTTTCTTTATAGAACGTTTCTATGAAGACCTATAAGAACTTTTAGAACTAACACCCCCAAAATGATGTCCTTTTCATTATAGGGGACTAGAATGCAAAAGTAGGAAGTCAAGAAATACCTGGAGTAACAGGCAAATTTGGCCTTGGAGTATAGAATGAAGCAGGGCAAAGGCTAACAGAGTTTTGCCAACAGAACACACTTGCCATAACAAACACCCTCTTCCAACAACACTAGAGAAGACTCTACACATGGACATCACCAGATGGCCAACACTGAAATCAGATTGGTTATATTCTTTGCAGCCAAAGATGGAGAAGCTCTATACAGTCAGCAAAAACAAGACTGGGAGTTGACTGTGGCTCAGATCATGAACTCCTCATTGCCAAATTCAGACTTAAATTGAAGAAAGTGGGCAAAACCAAATATGTTTAGGAGAAAGAATTGACAAGGCTTAGTGAATGCTTGGATATGAGAGCTGTGGGTAAATTCCATGATTCTGGTTTGGAGACCTGAAAAAAAAGGAGATACTATGCCCCAGGACTGAAAATACAGGAGGTGAGAATGGGAGGATGGAGATGCTATCACCACTAGAACACCCAGGGGACCTTCCAAGTGGAGGCGTTCAGCTAAAGTGCATACAGAGTTTGTAAGAAATGTGGGCTGCAGACAGACGGAAGAGCCAGTAACAAACAGGTGGTAATGGATGAAACTGCCTAGAAGAATGAATACAATAAACAAAAGGCTGGGTATCAGCTCTTAATGATTAATGTTGAAGAGGAAAACAAAAGAGGAATACGGAAGAAGGACTGCGTCAGATTAAGCAGAACCAGAAGATGTATATCATATTGCGTTGGCCAATGCGTTCATTCTGGTTTTCCCAAAAGATGTTATGGAAAAACCCAACAAACTTTTTGGCCCAACCCAACATAAGCTAAGAGAAAACTGTAGTTAACTCAGGTAACGACTCAAAGTCTCCCCTGTAGGTAGCAGTTAGGTCACCAGGAATCTTCGTGATAGTTCCAAATGAGCCATATAAGTAAAAAGCTATGGTAACCCAAAAAAGCTTCACCTTGAAAACAGAAATCTGGCAAATATGACAAAGCAAGTAATTCTCTTGTCCAGTCCATTCAACTGACACTTGGCACCTGACTGCTATTTCTCCTGCCCGGCACCAACTCCATATTCCTTGACTGGGTCCCAATAGAAGATCTGTAATATTGAGCAGGGGCTTCCCTGGTGGTTCAGTGGCTATGGCTCGGCGCTCCCAATGCAGCGGGGCCCAGGATAAACCCTTGACCACAGAATTAGATCCCGCAGGCCCAAACTAAGAGTTTGCATGCCACAATGAAAGATCCTGATGCTGCAACTAAGACCTGGGGCAGCCAAATGAAAAAATATTAGAAAAAAAAAATTAGAAAAAAAATAATAATGTTAACTAAATTGAGTAGTTACCATAAACACTCATTGGCTCAAAAAGTGATCCTGGTTCGTTCACTCAACTTACAGAACCTGCCAGTTGTTTTGTTGTGAGGGAGGGGAAGAGCTCTCCCTTCTCCACCTCTCCTGGACCTGCTCCAAGTCACTGATACATTTCTCTTCCCCACTTCCCTCAAATGCCTTCTTCCTACCCTCTGACACAAAGCAATCACTAAGCTAGGAATCTCTGCAGATGCCTAACACCTTGTTTATGACAGTTCCCTGCTAAGATCAAGAAATTAAAGTAAAAGGTAGGGAGAATTCTGGACTTGGGATCCAGTGGTTAAGAATCTGCTCCCAATGCAGGGGGCCTGGGTTCAACCCTTGGTCAGGAAACTCAGATCCCACATGCTGCACAGCATGACCCAAAACAAGCACCCCTTGAAAGCAGACATCAAATATGTAATTGCTTCTGAAAATAAAACCATAATTACAAAAGTAAAAGGTAGGAAAGAACAGCACAGTGCAGATTGGAAAAAAGAGCTCTTGTAAGTCCTCTCACCTGTAACGTAACTGAGCCATCTGCAACCCATGTGGTCCCTCTTCTGTGTCCTATTTCTAACTCATCATGCAAACCAATAGAGTAGCTTAAACATACACTGTATTTTCGCGCCTGTAACCATTAACAATTTCTTATGGCCTGCAGAGACAACTACTGCTGAAGAATTTTAACTTCCATAAAAAATAAGTATGTAGGTACCCATGATACTGACAATACTGTCTCTAGTGACTTGGGTTTAATGAACAGTCTTTTTATTGAAATTAGTTTCCGGTTCAGGTGCACTACTAAAAGAAATATGAAATTAGAGAACTATTTTAAGAGAAACACACAGCAGTCTATTTAAATGTGTGACCCCACCCCTCACTGAGATTTCTGCTTTAGTGAGTCACACAATGAAAATACTGCAAGAACCCTGCTTATTAGCTGACAAGCCACACTGCTGACATGTTACTCCAGCAGACTGTGAAGTTTAGAGAGAATATGATGATGAAAAATTGTCTACTTCTCCCTTGCAACTGGGATCAACGATCTGTTTTTCTTTGGTTATTCTCTCCTGATGATATGTAGGCAAACCCATTCATCACTATCACTGTTTTCTGTGCAAGTAAGTCCAATGAGGGCTTGATGCAGCAAAAATGAATATATACGTGAAATTAAACAAGCTTTCAACAAAACCAGGATTTTGTGTAAAAGGAAAGTATTTTAAAGTTTTTTCTTTCAATAAGGCTAATCTTTATTTCAGGACATTTAAAAAACAGATATATAGAATAAAATAAAATTCATCCACAATCCTACTCCCTCAGATGTAGACACTATTAAATAAGTGCACATTTATAAAAAGAAAACTAGATTACTCGGATGTAATGAAAAATCAAAAGCGAATTTAGCTTAAAGCTTCAGCGGAAATAAAGATCACAAGGTTGGGATTTCCCTAGCAGTCCAGTGCTAAAGACTTTGTGCTCCCACTGTAGGGGGCTCAGGTTCAATCCCTGGCTGAGGAACTAAGATCTCGTGTGCCATACAGCACAGCCAAAAAATAAAATAAGAATAAATAAAGTAAAATCTCAATTAAAAAAAAAACAGCACAAGGCATTAGCTAGTGAACATCTTAATAACTGAAATGGCCACTGCCTGATTTGACTGAGTCCTTCCCATCACGAGTACCTTCTACCATATATACCAACCTGAACACAGGCGAGGAAGGCAGCCCTTCACCCCAATCTAGATTCTTTTTCTGAAAAACTTCAAACCCATAGAAAAGTTCAGATTAACACAAAATCCTCTAGACTCAACAACTGGCAATGTTTAGCTGCACGTGCGCTTTTTTATTTAACTTTTTGGCCATGCCGCATGGCACTGGGATCTTAGTCTCCCAGGATCAAACCTGCCCTCCTTCAGCAGAAGCGCAGAGTTTTAACCACTGAACCACCCGGGAAGTCCCTGGCCCCACGTGCTTTATCTCTGCCTACTCTTCTGCTGTTCTTTGTTGCTGAATCACTTGAAAGTAAAATACATTTCACCTTGGCTTCAGCACAGATTTCCTAAGGACAAAGACATTCTAAGGGAAAGTATAATATGGACTAACTAATTAATCAAACTGTAATTCTTTCTATGAGGTGACCAAGATAATGGAGTAGATGCATTATTGCGATTAGCCTGAAGTTAATATTAAAGCTTATTTCATTCCTCCCGGGACTCCCTCCTCTTCGAGTTTCTCAACCCAGGCACCACCGACATCTGGGGCCAGGTAATGTTGTGCTGTGGGGACCGTCCCGTATATTGCAGGGTGTTGGGCAGCATCCCTGGCTTCTGCCACAGGAGGCAGGCAGGGTCCACACCTGGCTGCAGCAACTAAAAGCAACTCCAGACGTTTGCTAAGGGTGCCCTGGGAGAAGAGACCCTGCTCTCGAAGAACAAGAGCCGCAAATCCACATGAGAACCAGCAGTTACAGGACAGCACACGCTGATCTGCTGGACACTCACCACGTGGCAGCACGTTCTCAACGCTCTACATCTACGAAATCACTTGAGCGTGATGAGTGTGAGTGTGCTGAATCGTGTCTGACACTTTGCGACTCCATGGACTGCAGCCCGCCAGGCTCCCCTGTCCATGGAATTCTCCAGGCAAGAACACTGGAGGGGGTACTTATTCCCTACTCCAGGGGATCTTCCCAACCCAGGGATTGTCTCGTGTGTCTCCTGCATTGGCAGGTGGACTCTTTACCACCCCATCACCTGGGAAGCCCCGTGAAATCCTTTACACGCTAGAACAATCCTCTGAACTGGGTCTACCTTACAGAGGTGGGAACAGACACAGGGAGGGGAAGAAGTTAATGCCGGGTCACAGAGCCGCTGAGCGGCAGAGCAGGGACTCAAGCTCACCCACAGGCGCCCAATCACACACCTGCACCCAACTGTACCCTCAGACTTACTCACTTCCCGGTGTGGCAGTTTTTCCTTTCCTACTCCTGCTAATCCTCGTGAGTCAATTGTAAAAATCAACCTCCCAGCAGGTTCCAGACCTTTCTGGCCAGCACCTAGCACGTGCTAGCACTCCTGGTCCCCACAGAATCACTGTCCTCTGCCTTGGGAATCACACAAGGTCTGAGCGAGGTTTTGCCCACACTGGCTCTGAGTAGAAAAGGACTCTCATCGATGACTTGCTTCAATCCTAGAAGACCTCACCAACAAGCCAGTGTAGGAAGTCTGCTTACAGCTGTGTCTGGGACACAGCAGGGTAAGCACATCAATGTCAGCTCTTCTGTCCTCACTAGCCGGCTCAGCGGCTCAGCGGCTCAGCGGTAAAGCCGCCACCTGCTGATGGGGAGAGCCAGGTTCAACCCCTGGGTCAGGAAGATCTCCTAGAGAAGGAAACGGCCACCCACTCCAGTATTCCTGCCTGCGAAATCACACAGACAGAGGAGCCTGGCAGGCTACAGTCCATGGGGTGGCCAGAGAGTTGGACACAACTGAGCAACTAAACGACAGCAGCTCTCTCTAGTACATAAGCTGCTTTGTGGGTAGGGACTGTTGTACTAGGTACTCAAGTAGACCCAGTGCTTGGCATATACTAAGTGCTCAAAAAATATTTTCTGAGTAAATCAGTTAACAAACCAAAGAATGACTTCCTGCAAACACTGAAATCCAGGATTTCCCTGGTGGTCCAGTGGTTTAGGTCCGTACTTCCAAGGCAAGTGATGTGGGTTTGCTCCCTGGTCAGGGAGCTATGATCTTATATGCTGCAGAGCAACTAAGCCTGTGCACTGCAGCTACTGAGGCCCACACCACAACGAGAGTCCCCGCCCCGCACTGCAAGACCTCGCACGACGCAACGGGGACCCCCTGCGCTGCAGCTGAGACCCGGCGCAGACAAATAAACAAGTATCTTTTAAAATTAAAAAAGTAAGCTACTGGTGAAAATGAAAAATGTCTTAGAAAAACAAAAACTGAGATCCAACACTTGGCCAATCCTTCTTAGCTGAACCACTATTCTTCATTAAGAGATAACTTTGATGGTGCATACTTCCTTTAACTAGGAAAAAAGTCCATACATGAAATTTAAAAAGGACACAAACAGGTACACTCATATAATGCCAATGATTATTCAAATGGATATAAACTGCTAAACTATTCTCCAAAAAAAAAAAAAAAATCATATGCCTGAAAAATATGTAGAAATTTGAACCCATAATTCATCCTAAGAAAACAACCAGTTGGGTACCCCAAAGAGAGTGTAAAGATGCTCACTACAGTCTTTTTTGTAACACCGAGAACTTGGAAATTTTTTCTGTTTCAGTTTTGTTCTTCTTTACACGTTTTTCAACAGAAGTTCACATATAGGTGAAATAAAGGGGCTTGCTTTCACCGTCATGGAATTAACATACACAGCTGACTACCTGTACTCAGCTCCAAAGATCCACAGCACATGATAAAATGTGTGACTTTGTTGTTGCCCAAGTGTGAACATCACCCAAGTGACCAGTGGCAGGAAGAGGCTTCCTGGTTAGCCAGCAGGGCTGGTCAATGATCCAGCTTCCACATCTTAACTCAGCTTTGGTGTCCCTGGGTGAACGCCAAAGTCGACTGATGGTGTCTGCCAGAGAGGACTGGCAAACTGAGCCCTGCACAGCGGGTCCAAAACACCCTGCTCAGAAAGGTACTCAGACAGGCTGGAATCGCCTTGGAAAGGGGGAGACTGACAGGTAATGGCTGTTCATGTCTAACTGTGTGACACACGATGTGATACAACCACAGCTCCAGGGCTGATGAGGCCCTTGGCAGCAAGGTTTCAAACATCTTCCACAACCTGGAGAAGTTTAATTTATCTTGGAACGTGACCCACCTCTTTGGCATTAGCCTGTCCGCACTTCCCTCCACCTCCTTGCTGTTTAGATAAGCAACTATCTGACGTACTCAAACAGTAACAGTGTCTTTCTAACAACCACACCTACTCATGCAGTGCTCTACTCCACTGAAGAAACCATGGTAACAGGCAATGCTTTTCAAAGTATGGCTGGGAACCTTTGGGGCACCATGACGCTCTCTGGTGGGAGGAGTGCAGAGGGCTATAGCTTAGTACACCCCTGCTGTGGTGTCATCTGTCACTCTGGAGAGCTGTCCTGGCAGGAGAATATCAAATGCCTGCCCCCGGAAGCACACCTCCAGGGCGAGAATGGCCCACATCAAGACCAGGGTCTCTTTGTTGTAGTACCTCGGGTAAGATGAATTGCTCCACAGGCTTGTACCACAGCTTGTTCACCTGCACACCACAGCTCGGAGGACTGAAGCGAGCAATGAAGAGGGCCTCCTACAGATTGGGTGGGGAAAAGACAAGAAGAAATACTTCCCATCAGATGCAGCAAGTTTTCACACAGCTGACATTCTAAATTCTCAGGGGCCCCAACCGTGGCTACTAACATTGTTGTACTGTGGCTGAGGCATCATTTGGGCTTTCCAGGGCAATCATGGTTATTAAGTAAAGCTACTTAAGATCTCCAAGGCTGTCATGAAGTTCTAAAACACTAAATATAATCCACATAACTTAAAAAAAATAAAAACAATACCTTGAAATGAGGAGCATTAAGGGAAGTGTAAGGTGTTAAGTTAAGCGAACTTAGTTACTTAACCCCAAAGGGTTAAGAATAAACTGAAAGATCACAGACTTCTACATAGAACAAAGGTACTCAGGAATCACCCTTCAAAAAGAACCTTTAGAAGAACAAACAGAAACAAAAATGGGAACATTAAAAAAAGGCTGATTCTCATTATGACTGTTGTTTTCTTTGGGTCCTTCCTTTTTGTTTTAGGCAAGAACATCTCCTTATTCTCATAGCTATTCTTAGATACCAATTTGCTACGGGAGATGCTTCTGTTAAAGCTATCAAGACCATGCAGAAGTTCAGAATGAAGGGAATTTAAGCGAATTACGTGTATTTCTTTCATCGACAGTGGTCTATGGCAATGCAGTGGTAATACTTTATACACTGTGACTACCTGTGAACCCACTGGAATCCACCTGAGATCAGACCTTCCTTGAGGACAAAGAGTAACCTCTCCTTGGGTGAAAAAAAAAATATGGCAACTAAAAATTACATCAACATGATAAAAATATTGTACATCTGAATCAAACTACTTGAGTGACAGCTCAGAAAGACTCTAGGGACTTCCCTGGGGGTTCAGTGGCTCAGACTCCATGCTTCCAGAGCAGGGGGCTCAGATCTGGTCCCTGATCAGGGACCTAGATCCCACAGACTGCAACTAAGGCCTGGTGCAGCCAAATAGACAAAGAAATAAAAGAAGCTTAAAGAAAAAAAAACCCACTACATATACTAAGACAATTAATCATGAAAAAAATTCAAGATTGATACTAATTTCTAGGTAAGGTTGACAGGGAATTTCAGAGTACCACTCTTGCTGTTACCTATTTGGGCTTCAGTATCAGTGCAACCTTTAACCACAATAATACATGAACTCCTATACTTCAGTAATAAAGCTCTTTTCCCTAGAGTCATAATGGCTGGAATTGTCACTAAGATTTGCTCCCTCTCTTATTTTTATGTCATTAAGCACATTTGCAAACTGAACAAGTTCTTTAGAGGATAAAGGAATACGACAAACAAAAAATTTAATATTAAATTGATCTGTGTGTTTATTGGTGACTCTGACATTGTATCTCTTAATAACAATCAACCTTAACACAAAACCATTTTTAAACATGCCTAAAATTAAAAGACGCTTACTCTTTGGAAGAAAAGTTATGACCAACCTAGATAGCATATTCAAAAGCAGAGACATTACTTTGCCGACTAAGGTCCATCTAGTCAAGGCTATGGTTTTTCCTGTGGTCATGTATGGATGTGAGAGTTGGCCTGTGAAGAAAGCTGAGCGTGGAAGAATTGATGCTTTTGAACTGTGGTGTTGGAGAAGACTCTTGAGAGTCCCTTGGACTGCAAGGAGATCCAACCAGTCCATTCTAAAGGAGATCAACTCTGGGATTTCTTTGGAAGGAATGATGCTAAAGCTGAAACTCCAGTACTTTGGCCACCTCATGTGAAGAGTTGACTCATTGGAAAAGACTTTGATGCTGGGAGGGATTGGGGGCAGGAGGAGAAGGGGACGACAGAGGATGAGATGGCTGGATAGCATCACGGACTCGATGGACCTGAGTCTGAGTGAACTCCAGGAGTTGGTGATGGACAGGGAGGTCTGGTGTGCTGCGATTCATGGGGTCGCAAAGAGTCGGACACGACTGAGCGACTGAACTGAACTAACTGAACTGAACTGGAATATACACAAAGGACACACACCAGAGGAAAAGCTATAACCAGAAGGTGAGAAAGTCACTGGATCTGCTTCCCTTATTTTTTTTTTTAATGGCTCTTTGTCTGAGGCATACCTCAGGGGGCAACTAAAATTCTGGAGTAAGAACTGCAGTATTTCTGGTTCCAAATCAGAAGACAGAGTAGAGGCAAACACACTGGCTAACAACTGAGGAAGAAAAACCCAGAGAGGGAAGGGTCACAGAGTTCTCAACCCTTCCTATGAGCTCTGTCCTAGTCTGTGGCTAAGTCAGGAAATACACATTTGAAGCAGAATCCGAGCAGCCCATCTAAGTCCAAGAGAACACACTGGAGACGTCAGCTGCTGCTCATTGCAAGGGAGACAGGGTTCAGTGTCTATGCCCAGCAATTTAACTGACGGCTAAAAGAAACGAACAACAAAAGAAACAAAAGAGACCACAGCAAAAATCAACAAAGCCAAAAGCTGGTTCTTTAAAAGGATAAATAAAATTGACAAACCATTAGCCAGACTCTTCAAGAAACAAAGGGAGAAAAATCAAATCAATAAAATTAGACATGAAAATGGAGAGATCACAATAGACAACACAGAAATACAAAGGATCATAAGAGACTACTATCAGCAATTATATGCCAATAAAATGGACAACGTGGAAGAAATGGACAAATTCTTAGAAAAGTACAACTTTCCAAAACTGAACCAGGAAGAAATAGAAAATCTTAACAGACCCATTACAAGCACAGAAATTGAAACTGTAATCAGAAATCTTCCAGCAAACAAAAGCCCAGGTCCAGACGGCTTCACAGCTGAATTCTACTGAAAATTTAGAGAAGAGCTAACACCTATCCTACTCAAACTCTTCCAGAAAATTGCAGAGGAAGGTAAACTTCCAAACTCATTCTATGAGGTCACCATCACCCTAATACCAAAACCTGACAAAGATGCCACACACACAAAAAAAACTACAGGCCAATAGCACTGATGAACATAGATGCAAAAATCCTTAACAAAATTCTAGCAATCAGAAGCCAACAACACATTTAAAAGATCATACACCATGACCAAGTGGGCTTTATCCCAGGGATGCAAGGATTCTTCAATATCTGCAAATCATTGTAATATACCACATTAATAAACTGAAAAATAAAAGCCATATGATTATCTCAATAGATGCAGAGAAAGCCTTTGACAAATTTCAACATCCATTCATGATAAAAACTCTCCAGAAAGCAGGAATAGAAGGAACAAACCTCAACAAATAAAAGCTATATATGACAAACCCACAGCAAACATTATCCTCAATGGTGAAAAACTGAAAGCATTTCCCCTAAAGTCAGGAACAAGACAAGGGTGTCCACTTTCACCGCTACTATTCAACATAGTTTTGGACGTTTTGGCCAAAGCAATCACAGCAGAAAAAGAGATAAAAGGAATCCAAATTGGAAAAGAAGAAGTAAAACTCTCACTGATTGCAGATGACATGATCCTCTACATAGAAACCCCTAAAGACTCCACCAGAAAATTACTACAGTTAATCAATGACTATAGTAAAGTGGCAGGATATAAAATCAACACACAGAAATCCCTTGCATTCCTATACACTAATAATGAGAAAATAGAAAGAGAAATTAAGGAAACAATTCCATTCACCATTGCAACAAAAAGAATAAAATACTTAGGAAAATATCTACCTAAAGAAACAAAAGACCTATATATAGAAAATTGTGAAAGAAATCAAAGAGGACACTAATAGATGGAGAAATATACCATGTTCATGGATCGGAAGAATCAATATAGTGAAAATGAGTATACTACCCAAAGCAATCTACATATTCAATACAATCCCTATCAAGCTACCAGCGGTATTTTTCACAGAGCTAGAACAAATAATCTCACAATTTGTATGGAAATACAAAAAACCTCGAATAGCCAAAGCAATCTTGAGAAAGAAGAATGGAACTGGAGGAATCAACCTGCCTGACTTCAGGCTCTACTACAAAGCCACAGTCATCAAGACAGTATGGTACTGGCACAAAGACAGAAATATAGGTCAATGGAACAAAATAGAAAGCCCAGAGATAAATCCACGCACCTATGGATACCTCATCTTTGACAAAGGAGGCAAGAATATACAATGGAGAAAAGACAATCTCTTTAACAAGTGGTGCTGGGAAAACTGGTCAGCCACTTGTAAAAGAATGAAACTAGAACACTTTCTAACACCGCACACAAAAATAAACTCAAAATGGATCAAAGATCTAAACGTAAGACCAGAAACTATAAAATTCCTAGAGGAGAATATAGGCAAAACACTGACATAAATCACAGCAGGATCCACTATGACCCACCTCCCAGAATATTGGAAATAAAAGCAAAAATAAACAAATGGGACCTAATTAAAATTAAAAGCTTCTGCACAACACAGCAAACTATAAGCAAGGTGAAAAGACAGCCTTCAGAATGGGAGAAAATAATAGCAAACGAAGCAACTGACAAACAGCTAATCTCAAAAATATACAAGCAACTCCTGCAGCTCAATTCCAGAAAAATAAACGACCCAATCAAAATATGGGCCAAAGAACTAAACAGACATTTCTCCAAAGAAGACATACAGATGTCGAACAAACACATGAAAAGATGCTCAACATCACTCACTATCAGAGAAATCAAATCAAAACCACAATGAGGTAACATTTCACGCCAGTCAGAATGGCTATCCAAAAGTCTACAAGCAATAAATGCTGGAGAGGGTGTGGAGAAAAGGGAACTGTCTTACACTGTTGGTGGGAATGCAAACTAGTACAGCCACTATGGAGAAGAGTGTGGAGATTCCTTAAAAAACTGGAAATTGAACTGCCATATGACCCAGCAATCCTACTGCTGGGCATACACACTGAGGAAACCAGAATTGAAAGAGATACGTGTACCCCAATGTTCATCACAGCACTGTTTATAATAGCCAGGACGTGGAAACAACCTAGATGTCCATCAGCAGACGAATGGATAAGAAAGCTGTGGTACATATACACAATGGAGTATTTACTCAGCCATTAAAAAGAATACATTTGAATCAGCTCTAATGAGGTGGATGGAACTGGAGCCTATTATGCAGAGTGAAGTAAGCCAGAAAGAAAAACACCAATACAGTATACTAACGCATATATATGGAATTCAGAAAGATGGTAATGATAATCCTTTATGCGAGACAGCAGAAGAGACACAGATGTATAGAACAGTCTTTTGGACTCTGTGGGAGAGGGCGAGGGTGGGATGATTTAGGAGAATGGCATGGAAACATGTATAATATCAAATGTGAAATGAATCAGCGGTCCAGGTTCGATGCATGATACAGGGTGCTCAGGGCTGGTGCACTGGGATGACCCAGTGGGATGGTACGGGGAAGGAGGTGGGAGGGGGGTTCAGGATGGGGAACACGTGTACACCCATGGTGGATTCATGTTAATGTATAGCAAAACCAATACAATATTATAAAGTAATTAGCCTCCAATTAAAATAAACTTATATTAAAAAAAAAAAACAAAAAACAAAAGCAACTCTCCTCAAAGACTACAACAAGATCCACAATCCTACAATGAATTATTCACAGTATCTAGGATACAATCCAAAGTTACTCAATGTAAAATAAAACAGGAAAATGTTACTGTATGCAAGAGAAAAGGTGATAATCAACAAAGACACGCCAAGATGACTCAAATTTAGTATAGCAGACAGGATTTTAAAGCTGTCATTATAATCTAGGTCAAAGCCACAGAAATAATATGTTCAAAATGAATTTAGAAAAACAGGAAACTTAGAAAAATGGGATATTTTAGAGACAAAGAAACTACACGTAACTGAAATCCCAGAAGGAATGGACAGAAATGGGGCTGGGAAAAAATTTTCTTTAGGAAAAACAGCTAAAAGTTCTATACATTTATTAAAAGACATAAATTTACAGGTTGAAGAAACTTGGCAAACCCTGAGCAGAACACACAAAAGAAAAACCACACCAAGATATAACACAGCCAAACGGCACAAAACCAAGTATGTATAAAGAGAAAGTCTTTAAAGTAGCCAAGACGACTTTTCTCTAATATACGTTTAGCTGTTTAGAGCAAAAATTATAATACTGTGTTGTGGGATTTATAGCACACGTAGATATAAGGCATGTGACAATTATAACAACAAGATGGGGAACAGTAAATGGAATTATATAGTTGCAAGGTTCTTGCATTTTACAGGAAGGGGTGCCATGCTAAAGAAGACGGAAAAAGTTCAGGACATGCACTGTAATTCTTATGTCAACCAGACTGACACAAAATAATAATAGAAAGAGCTGTAGCTAAAAGGAAAATAGAAATATTAAAATGGAATTCTAAAAAATACTCAACCCAAAAGAGGTAGAAAAGGAAGAAAAGAGAAACAAAAAAACACAGGGTAAATAGAAAACAAACAGCAAAAAGAAAAACTGAAATCCAACCACTTTAGTAATTGCCTTAAGTATAAATGGAAAAAATAGCCCTTGTAAATAGCAGAGATTCTCAGACTAGATAAAAAGGAATACCTAACTATATGCTACCCATAAGAAACACAATTTCCAGCCATATATAAAAAGAATTAATACATCATGATCAAGAAGAATAGCAAGTTGCTTTAATACTGCGAAGTTAATAAATGCAACTCAACCACAATAAAAGAAAGGGGAAAAACCCTGGAAACATCCCTGTTGCCCATCAACGGAACAGATAAATACTATGTATTGTTGGAATATAACTTAGCAATTAAAAGAAGGAAAAGGAAAAATCTGCTGATACATACAACATGGATGAGTTTCAAAAACATCACGTTGAATAAAAGAAGCCTTACTCCAAAGAGTGCTTAGCATATGCTTCTATTTATAAATGAACTCCTACAAAAGGCAACACTGGCCCATGGTTAAAAAAAATGAGAACAGTGATCGCCTCTAGGGAATGGGGCAGGGTGACAGGAGCCTGGATCACACAGGCTTCTGTAGCTCACGCACATTGCACTCTGATTTTCTTAAACCAGAAACAAATATTAAAATCTAGTTAATGATAAGCACACTGAAGGGTTTAGGGCTGAAACATTATTGAAGCCTGCGAGTTAATCTAAAACACATTTTTTTATTTCGGCTGGGCTGTGCAGCGTGTGGGATCTCAGTTACCTGACCAGGAACGAAACCTGTGTGCCCTGAATTGGAAGTGCACAGTCTTAACAACTAGGCCACAACTTTTTAGGAAAGTCCCTAAAATATACGTATTTTTTAAAAGATAGTTCGATGAATGACTATGGATGTCATAAAGCAAATAGAGCAAAACGTTAACTACTGTAGAATTTACGTGGTGGATATATGGCGTGCGTGCGTGCTTAGTTACTTCCGTCACGTCCGACTCTCTGCGACCCCGTGGACCATGGCCCGCCAGGCTCCTCTGTCCCTGGGAGTCTCCAGGCAAGAATACTGGAGTGGGGCGCCATTTCCTCCTCCAGGGAGAAAGTATGAAGTGAGTGAGGTGAAATTGCTCAGTCGTGTCCGACTCTGCGACCCCATGGACTGTAGCCCACCAGGCTCCTCCATCCATGGGGTTTTCCAGGGAAGAGTACTGGAGTGGAGTGCCACTTCCTTCTCCGGATATATAGCACTCACTGTATAATTCTTTTAAGATTTCTATAGCTTAAAATCCAGGGACAGATCTTTTCAAATACAATGCCTTGCTACACTCCTTCAGACAAACTCTCAACAAATTTGAGGAAACAAATGGGTTTCCTCAAATATCAGAAACAGTAACCCCAGCTGTTTTAAACTTTTATTTCCTCTATGCTTTTATTATAAAGAAGATGTGATGTATCTGTTAGCCTGTATTATGGTGACAGACTTTTAGGGTTGGAAAGAAGAGGCAATCATACTTGCTTACACCTACGAGTCCCAAATATGTAATACTCATCAACAGCTTTTTAGATTCCTTAGGCTTTCAGGGATTTTAGGCTGGAAATTTCTAATCTGGTCCAACTCCTCCTTTCCTGGGTATAGCATGTTTATTCATCAGTAGTGTCTTCTCAAACCAGCATTATAATACATTACACTACAACGTGTCTAATCATCAGGGAAGACAGGTGGAAGTCTCCCAACCTACGCACAGCCACAAGGAAAAAGCTGATGATTTTGAAAAATAAAAATGGGGAAAAGCATGTACAAAGCAGTGCATACCTCCTGTTCTGCCTGATAAAGCTTGACAGTGATGTTCCTCTGGAAACCCACATCGCCGGCGTCGTAAAACACCCCAAGACTCGTAATAACGATTGGATAGAGAACCCGGAAGCTTACGCTGACAACTCGGTCCTCAGAGAGCCCTGATGAAGTGTCTTCCGAAAGACTGAACGCTTCAATCTCCTGATTCAGAACTAAGGAAGTAATAATGAGAAAAGGCGTTTTACACAATCAAACACATCTTTTACTTTACCAATATGAAGTGCGCTTGATAGCAAACTCTAGATTTGTTAACATAATTCTTTCACAAATGGCAATACATTTTTAAAGTGCTTCAGAAATACCACTGCTTTCAGAAAAAAAAATATTTTTTAAGAACAAAATTTTTGGCCACATCTTAGCAAAACAATTATTAGAGGTACTTTTAATAAACTTTTGCATATGCGTATGTGCCTCTGTATGTATGAACACTATAGGGGAATATTAAACTTAAAGATTGGATAAATGGGGAAAGGTTGGATAAGTGGGGATATTAAAAACAGTACTAACTGCAGTCATAAATAATGAGTACGTTTAGTCTTGCTCTGCAAATTCCAAAAATCCTACTGCGCGTTGAGCAATTTTTGTGATGTCAGGCAGTTATCACTGTACAAAAGTAACTGAAATCAATTCAAATAGCACTGAAAAACTCTAGCCATATAATATTGACAAAGATAAACACATTAAGCACAGCATTTCTGACCACCTACTATGTGCCACACACCATCAGATTTAATCTTTACAACTACCCTATGTGGTTGTGTCATTACCTCCAAGTTTACAGAGTCAGAAAATGAGCTCCAGAGATGTATCTGATTAAGGTCACAGAAAGTGACAGAGCAGAAATCAAACCCGTATCTACTGACTTCAGATTCAGTGCTCTTTCTATTCCCCCAGAGTCTAATCAATGACAAAAGCAGGCCTTTGGGGATAACTTTCTCAGCTACCATAAATTAATCAGGACAGACTACATGAAACAGTTAATATGGCTGAAAATACCAATGCCAGCTTGAGAAATAATCTAAAAACTTATTTTAAAAGATTATTCTACATTCTTTGTATGTTTCAGAGCTATGATTTTCCAACTCTGCAGGTCACACAGTCCCTGATGCAGGTCCTATTAGTTAAAAAAATTTGCACACATACTCATATTTATAAAATATACATGCATGGTCAATGTATTCAATATTAATTAAGGTTACATTTTATTTTCAGATAAGCAGAAATTCTGTTTCCTTCCCACACTCCAGAGGATCATTTGGATCCCTACCTTAGAGTTCCTAGCGTGCTATTTTACGCTTAGTAGCTGCTCAATAAAATATGACTAAATAGAACTGTTGGCTCCTCCCCACTTACAAACACGAGCAGGCAGGAAAAAAGGAGCATTAGATTTTGTCATGGGTTGGGGCAAGCACTGGACAGTCTAGACTTCAAATATACTGGAAAATAACAAAAATTTTTCTCTTTAATATTTTCAGTAAATAGGGTATCCAAAGTGAAGCACATCTATTAAAGATTATAACATACATATATTTATAAAATATACACATATTGTGTCAAGACATTCAATATTAATAAAGATTACATTTTATTTTCAGATACACAGAAATTCTGTTTTCTTCCCACACTTACCCAAATGATCCACTAGACTGTGGGAAGAAAACAGAATTTCTGTGTATCTGAAAATAAAATGTAATCTTATTAATACTGACAGTATTAACTTAATACTGTCAGTATTAATCTTAATACTGACAATATGTATGTATTTTATAAATGGGAATGTGTAAATAAAATTATAACTATCTAGAAAAATTATTTTCTATCTAAAACAAATGTACCTTGAACTTCAAGCCACCTGGACACAAGATAGCCTGCTGCTCTGATAATCCTATTAATCAAACTTCTATACATCCAGGGTATCATGATGATTAATGTTCATGATGACCTTAAGGTACTGAGATAAATCTAAATGCCATTTAAATTAAAGCGACAAAATTAGATTCTAAATACTAATTTCAGTTCAGTTCAGTCGCTCAGTCGTGTCCGACTCTTTGCGACCCCATGAATCGCAGCACGCCAGGCCTCCCTGTCCAACCCCCGGAGTTCATCGAGTCAGTAGCTATACCTATTTTTACAAATTGGTAACCTAAAATATTATATACATGAAAATTTCCTATTAATGAAAATCTCCACTCCTTTACTATTAATTAATAACAGCACTTAAAATAATAGAAAGTCTGGTTAAAGGTTTCTTTAAATTTGGCTTGGCCTGGATTTGAATTTCAAACATAATCTGTTCTCTAACATCATTAGTAATACCATATTTTTTTTAGGTTCACGGTCCCTTTGGGATCTCAGCGACTGTTAAAGGACCCTCTCCCCAGAAAAACACAATTATACATAAAACTTTATTTACAATGTTAACTAAATTCATAGACACCCTAAGTAAGAAACATCTGTTTTACAATACAGACTTGAAAATATGGTCCAATTTATTTAAAAAGCGGATTACAGGCCAATTTTATAAAAAGGTGGGTTTTTAAAAAGTAACAGTATTAAACACTGAACATATCCCAGAACTAAATACTTCCTATGTATCAACTTACTTCATCCTCATGTCCGTCCAGTTTACAGATCACGACACTGAGGTTGCAAGTGGTAAATAACTGTTTGAGGGTCATACAGCTAGGAAATGGCACAGCCGGAGAAGGCAATGGCACCCCACTCCAATACTCTTGCCTGGAAAATCCCATGGACAGAGGAGCCTGGTGGGCTGCAGTCCATGGGGTCGCTAAGAGTTGGACACAACTGATCGACTTCACTTTCACTTTTCACTTTCATGCACTGGAGAAGGAAATGGCAACCCACGCCAGTGTTCTTGCCTGGAGAATCCCAGGGACGGGGGAGCCTGGTGGGCTGCCGTCTGTGGGGTTGCACAGGGTCGGACACGACTGATGTGACGTAGCAGCAGATTTAAAGCCAGGAAGCCTGACTACAGAGCTGTACTCCTAACCATTACTCTGCTGCTACCGACACAGGCAAGGTACACACGTGACAGATCTTAAAACACCTGAAGTCATAATCAGTAGATTCAAGATGTGGGGAAGTTTAAAGTCCCTCAGAACCAGAGCTGAACATAAGAGGAAATGCTAATAAATACAGGTATAAAGTTACCACCTTCCTAAAACTGTTTCCCTGGCAACACAGAGAGCCTAATTAGGACCACCTGTCTTTAATCTCATCAGAGCTCCCACAAATTTTTAACTGTAAGGAAAAAAAGAAAATTATTGCGTTTTTATTTATTTGATTACTATTTCTTTTGTACCTTAGGCAATAGTTCTTAGAGAAAGGTGATTCATAAGATCTGTATCAAGGCTATTATAAATCAACAGGCTGGTGAAATTAGCAGTTTTCTGTTAAGTTTAAACTTTACTAACTCAGGATTTATCTACACACAAGGAATTTCCAGGTGCGTGGGAACCATACTGAAAAATAAACTCTCCTGGATCCTAAAATCATATATATGTTCATAAGGAATCTTCACAGATGTGCAAAGTGGTTAGCCTGTCAGAAAGGATGAAAGATAAATTTCGATTAAAGTTTGATTTTATTCTGCCAAAAATGGACTGCCTTACTATTCATCTCAACAACTCTTCCTTAACATCAAATTTGTACAGTAGTTCCCCGGCCCTTAACTGCAGTTCCACTTTCCCAAATTTTCAGTTATCTACATTTAACTACGGTCCAAAAACATTCAATGAAAAATTCCAGAAATAATTCATAAGTTTTAAACTGCGGGCCCTTCTGAGCAGCATGATGAAATTTAGAGCCATCCAGCTTGGTCCTGCCTGGTACATGACTCATCCTTGTCCAGCACATCCCACCCATTAGGCGCGCAGCAGCCGCCTGGGTTATCTGGTCAACCATCCACACATTGCAGTGCTGGTGTTCAAGTGACCCTTATTTTATGAGCAGTGGTGCTGGCAACTCAGATGTGCCAAATGGAAGCCAGAAAGTGCTTCCTTTAGGTGAAAAAGTGAAAGCTCTCCACTGAATAAGGGAAGAAAAAAAATCACAGTTGAAGTTGCTAAGATCTACCATAAGAACAATAGTGCATCTGTGAAACTGTGAAGGAGGAAAAAGAAATTTGTGTTAATTTTGCTGGCACAATTCAAACTGCCGAAATTACGGCCACATGTGATAAGTGCTTAGTTATATGGAAAAAGCATTAAATTTGTACAGTAAGATACTCTGAGAGATCACACTCACGTAACTTTTATTATAGTATGTTGTTATAACTGTTGTTACTACTAACTGTTGTTAATCTCTTTCTGTGCCTAATTTATAAATTAAACTGTATCACAGCTATGGATGAACAGGGAAAAACAGTATACATAGGATTCAGTTCTATGCATGATTTCAGGCATCCATGGGCCAGGCGGAGGTCTTGGAATGTATCTCCCGTGGGTAAGGGAGGACAACTGTACACGGCAGTGGTCGGGCTGAGGAAAAGACTTACCTGGATTCGTGATGTTGAGTAGTTTGCAGGAATAAGGATCTTCCCTGTCCTCCACGGGCACACTGCAGCCATGAGCACCTATTATGAACTTCACAAGGACACTGAGAGATGGGGTGGCATTAACATGAGTTACTGATCTTCACCTCGCACACGCATGTTTCTTCATGCCCAATTCAGAGCTTTTACTTTGAGACAACGAGTATTTATTAGGATTAATCCTAACTTTATTCTTTTGGTTTAGCAAAAAGCGGCAACAGGCAAATCAGAAGTTGCTAACTGCCAAGTGACTGACGTGGAAGCCGTCTACCACAGGACTATATTAGAGCAAGCCTGGCCAGCAGCAGATGCTCAGGCCGTTTAACTGCAAACTATGGTAAAGCCAGCTTCTCATGCCCCCACCTAAAAACTTGTCTCTACTGGTAAACTTCTTCCCTCACTTCCTTCTCTTTTAGAAAGTGTTCCTTTTACTCAAGAGTAGCCTTTCTCGGCCAGGGCAGGGAACATGGGTTCGATCCCTGGTCCAGGAAGATCCCACATGAGTTGCAACAAGAGAAGCCAACGCAAGGAGACGCCTGTGCACCACAACTAGAAATTAGCTCCTGCTCACAACTAGAGAAAGCCCACGTGCAGCAACAAAGACCCAGCACAGCCAATAAATGAGTAAAAAAATAATAATAATAAAAAATCGTCTTCCTATCCCAGGGGAGGACTTCTCCTCTTCGAGATTTTGCTTCACTAGCCACCTGTAACCCACGGCTCCTTCCCAACACGTAATAAATATAATGAAGTCCTGACATTAATTTTTATCCACTGTCCTTCCCTCCTTGTCCCCATCCTTTCTTTCCTTTACAGTGAAGTCCGATAAGGGAACAACTAAAATTGCAGCCTCTGGTTTTCCCTTCTCATTTTATACCACAAAAATTTTCGTTTCAGTACCCACCACGCCCACAGAGATGTCTACTACAAACATAACTAGCGATCCGCTGCTTGATCAGCACTCCTTAGCCTTCTCTACGTGGCTTTTCTGGGCCTGGACAGTGCAGGTCTCCTTAGAAAGCTCTCTTCCTTTTTCACGTGGCCCTGCTCAGTGGTTCCCAGCTCTTCCAGCCCAGCCTGTCCCTGAGTGGACATCACCCCTGGGCTTTGCCCTTGGATCATTTCTCACTCAACTCACTCTTTTTCCTTGCTCTCTTTGGACATTTTTTTCTGGCCTCGTCACACAGCATTTGGGATCTTAATTCCCTGACCAGGGATCAAACCCAAGCCCTCTGCAGTGGAAGCATAAAGTCTTCACCATCGGACCACCAGGGAAGTCCCTCCCTGGACAATATTTATTCTTAAGGCTTCAACCAGCCTGGGAGTGATTCCTGAATTAGCATCTCTAGCTTGGACCAATCTTCTAAGGAAAAGATTCACAAATTCATCCTACATTTTCAGCTAGACGGCCCACAAACAGCTGTGTGCTATAGCCTGCTTCCGTTGTGCCATGAGGGCCGACTATAAAATTTTCAAGAATTTTGTGAGATGGTTATTAAGCACAGATTTTATTAAAAATTAAATTATGTAAACTTACAATTAAATGCATTATATTAAGAACAAATGAAACCAATGCTCAGATTCATCGCGTCTTAACTGTCTCGCTATCATCTCTGCTCCTGAGGTTATGTGTATCTGCTGTATCTGTGTGGTGGCGATTTTACGATGCTGTGCCACTGCTGATCTTCCCCAAGTCTGTGTCTAGAGACATATATAGCTTGAAACTGGCCACAGTGGTAATACTTACACCATGGAAACTAGCAAGCACTACAAATAAAGGCTGGATTTATTGTTCTGTTGACTGTCCAGACGTAAAGTGATGGAGAAAATGTTAGTAATTCAGATTAAACTTAAAACTTGTGGATACAAGTATAACTGACTCACTTTGCTGTATAGCAGAAAGTAATACTACATTGTAAATCAACTAGTCTCCCAATAAAGATTCAGTTCAGTTCAGTTGCTCAGTCATGTCCAGCTCTTTGCAACCCCATGGACTAAAGCACGCCAGGCTTCCCTGTCCATCACCAACTCCTGGAGCTTGCTCAAACTCATGTCCATCGAGTTGGTGTCATCCAACCATCTTATCCTCCAAAATAAAATAAAAACCCTTAAAAGGAAAAACACACACACACACACACACAAAAAACCTGTGGCCATTCCACAGTATAAAAAAATTGAGGAAATATTCTTCCATTGTTCAAAACCTATGATCTGATTCAGCAAAGAGGTCACTCACTTCACTGACTCAGAGTTCTGGCACATAGCATAGTTGTCATTCTAGTTTTACACTTTAAATATTCATGTCAGAATTATACTCTTGTCAACTGCAGCCACAAGCTGGTTATAGATACAAAAGTCTGGCAAATGATGAAAACACTCAGAATCAACTGGCTATATGAAGTCAGAGACTTTTATAAACATTAATTTCTGTCAATTATATGCTATACAGCCTTTGTATCAATAAAGTTTATAACAAACATATACATACAAATAAGCATGCTTTTCTTCAGATAGCCAGTAGATAAACATTTAACATCACACCGCTGACTGCAGGTACCTCAAACTCAACAGATCTACAACTGAGCACCTTTCTCATGAAATCTGCTCTTCTCATCTAGTACTTTTTGTCTCGATGGATGATTTCACTATTCTCCAAGTTAGAAAGCTAGCAATTATCCTAGCATTTTCTTTCTCTCTCTCCATTCAATAGCCTTATTTTCTTAAAAAGTCACCACTTTAGCTCAGCCCTTAGCAGTCCTTGTCTAAATGGGTCTCACCCACCCCCCTGAACTCTCAACACACTGTCTGGTTCCTGCCTACCTCTCACAGTTATAAGCCCTCCTTCCTTTCCTTTTTACATGATTTTCACTCTCTTTGCCTCTCTTTCCCTCCCTAGTGCTCTCTCTCACACTCATTCACAAACACATACACCCCCTCCTCCATAATCTCTGCACGTCAGCCTTACAGAACTACACAGCAATGTATGGAGTCTCCCAAACACTCCAAGCTACTCTACATTTACTTACATCACAGCACACATAACATTTTATTACACTACTACATCTATTTCCTTCCACTAAACTCCAGGCCCCCATAAAGACTCAGGCTGTACTGGATTTATCTAAACATAGCATACCACCTGCACACAGGATAATAAACTCTCGAGAAATTGACAACTTACAGCTTCACTACAAAGGTTTTTAATTAAATAGGGTCCTTGAAATGTATGTGGAGTCTGGCTCCTTCAGTGAAATACAAGACTTGAAAGTAAGCCATAACCGCAGAAATGCAAAGGCTTTCTTTTACTAACAGCCAATTATGCCAGAATACTTTTTTACAAACTAGAATATAGCTGTTTAGAATAAAAGTATAAACAGAAATGAACAAATGTGTTAAATTATTGCAGATATTTACCGAATTTAAGCTACCTTAGTCTTACTAGGTCCACAAAATTACTCTGCCCCAGGAAAAAGTATTTAGCTAGTATCTATTTTTATATAGATATCCCATCATTTTAATAAAACAAATCATCAAGCTTACTTAATTTAAAGCTCTAATGCTATGATAGCAAATAAACTATTGATGAGAGCCTGAATGTTAACTCTATTCATTATATGCAGCTCTCAATCATCCCCTCAATAGTTGTTGAGTGTCTTACTCTGCCAAGTTAGGTTCCAGGTGCTGGAAATACACCAGTGAAACAGGCTGAAGCCCCTATGCTCATAAAACATAGTCTAGTGGGGAAAGACAAAATTTGTAAATATTCAACTAAGTATAATAGACATGCTAGCCTGTGATACGTAGCATAAAAAACAGTAACTGCAGTAAGTGAAGACAGAGCTGAAACGGTACTATTTAACATGGCACTGCCTGCTAAGCTGGTCTCTAGGCAGAGGCCTGGAGACAGTGAGGAAGTGAGCCATGAGGCCGTGCAGCGGAACGGCGGCACAGGCAGGGGATGGCAGGCGCAAAGGCCCTGAGGCAGGAGCACGTTTAAGGTGTTCCAGATAATACGGGGGCCAGCGCAGCGGGAGCAGACGCAGGTAAGGCCGCAATAAAGACCCGGGACTTCACTCTGAGCAAGAAGAGAAGTTAGTGGAGGTGTATGAGCAGAAAACTGGCACAATCTGACTGTTTTTAAAAGGGTCACTGAAGCAACAGCGTGGAAAATAAAATATAAGGGATCAAAGGCGGAAGCAGAGACAGAGGCTCCTGCAATAATCTAGGTGAGGGGTGATGGCGGCCTGAACCAGCGTGGAGTTCTGATGGTAGCGGTGCAGGGGGGGAGAGGCTGGATTCCAGATCTGACGGAAAGGAAGCACTGAGAAGACACGCTAGCAGACTGGATGTGGATAAAGAGAACACTGTACTATGAATTGCAAAAACCTATTTTTCTGACGCTTTGACATTCCCCCCAACAGGCTGTGAGCATCCAGTATCCTACCCAGATGACCAGGTACACTTGGGTGACGAGGCTGGTCCTGCCACAAGTTTGCCCTCTTGCCACCCCCTACCCCGAGAGTGACCTAGTGACATTCAAACACAGCAATGAAATGCCCTCACACCTTTCACTTGTACTTTCCACCCTGACCCCAAATAAAGGCACCTGCTGTTGGGTCTTCCCTCCTTCTTGGCTCCCCACCTGCTTGGGTGAGTCTGTTCCCTGTTGGGTGAGATGCTCCTCCTACTTGGTCCCCTATACTAGGGTGTGGACCTCTCTCTCTTAGACCTGTGAGCATAATAAATCCTTTAATTTCCTATGCCTCAGAAAATTCCCAGTGTAATTTCCACTGCTGTGTTGCAATGATCCTTCAAGACCCCACAAGGGCGACTTACTCCTCCATTCACAAGACAAACACCAAAGTTTTTGGTCTGAGCAACTGGGAGAGAGGGGTCATTATTTTCTGAGCTGGGAAAGGCAATCAGGTTTTCAAGGTGGTTCTATAGCAGTGATGATTCCAAGGCCCTTCTATCATCATTTCGATCATGAACTAGAGAAACCTGTCTTGAAAAGGAATGGAAGCTGCTATGAGTAAGATAGGAAATTTATAAATTTCACTACTGGTGATGAGAAAATTCACAACCACAGTTCCCTTGTATAGCTACTTAGTCACAAGCATGCCAGCTGTATGCGATCCTGAGGGCCTTCTCTGCTTCTCAGTGACTTCACACAAGCACAGAAGAATCTTCACACAGCTAGAAGTCCACACTTCTCTGCCTCTTTCACTAGCCCCTCACTGCATAATCTCACAGGCTGCTTTTCCTGAGAAGACTAAGACCCTGGGCTCCTAACCAATAACTGAGCCATCTAATGCCAACACATGACATGCTGGTACTTCCCTGACGGTCCAGTGGTCCAAGAATCTGCCTTGCATTGGAAGGCACTCAGGTTCGATGCCTGGTTGGGGAACCAAGATCCCACACGCCACGGGGCAACTAAACTAAGCCTGTGCGCCACAATGCAAGAACCTGCACACTGCAACAAAAGATCCCGCGCAATGCAACGAAGACCCAACAGCCAAATAAGTATTTAAGAAAACAGATAAAGCAACTGTACTCCACTATAAAGTGAAATTTAAAAAACACCACAACATGTGACGTGCTATCAAAGCTCAAGTCTGGAAGGGTGGCTGCGAAAAAAAGAGGACGGCAAACTATACAAATCGTAGACCACATACAACTAAAACCCACCGCATAACAGAAATAAATTCAGTGTAGCTCTGTGAAGTCAGTCAAAAGCATATTTAGACACAAACTCATCTAGTAGAAAACTACTCTGGAACAGAACCTTTTAAGGACTATTCTTCTAAATAAAAGCCAACAAACAAAAAGCAAACAAACCAACCAAACTAGGTATCTATAAAAACTAGGTATGTGAACCACTGAATATGGGATATACGCCTCTCCAACTATCTTTTTGCTTAAAGTCTTGGTTAAGTTTACTTTTGGGGCTCAACTACGTGGAAAAAAAGCAAAATGAGATAGTCCTCTCTCCTGGGAAAAAGAGGCCACATATCTGAACTAATAGCTCTGACTATCCAAGAAGAGGTTTTTCAGAACACTTACTCAATACGGCAGGCAAGGTGTGAACTCAAGGAACCTACCGTTGACTTAATGCTGGATGTTGTATCAAATGCTTCAGCCAGGTGCTTCTTATCACATTGCGAAGTTGATGGTTATTGCGGGCTGACAGCACACCAACCACCACATCATAGTGATTTGATTTCCACTGAGGAAATAAGGCCAGCTGATCTGGAAATAAGCAACAATAAGCTGAAATGTCATGTCTCAATTACTGTTAAGTCCATTATGTAGCATACAAATGTTTATTATAAAATAATATAAATATATGTTGATGCTTGTAAAAAAAAATAAATACAAAGAAAGAAATTTTTAAAGCACTCGTAAACTCACCATCCAGAGATATCCACTAACATTTTGGTGTAGCCTTTTTGTTTCCATACCTATATATGTATTTGTGCTCACACAGTATGTATGTAGGGCTTCCCTGGCAGGTCAGCTGGTAAAGCATCTGCCTGCAATGCCGGAGACCCAAGTTCAACCCCTGGGTCAGGAAGATCCCCTGGAGAAGGGATAGGCTACCCACTCTAATATTCATGCACTTCCCTGGTGGCTCAGATGGTAAAGAATCTGCCTGCAATGCAGGAGACCCAGGTTCCATCCATGGATTCAGAAGATCCCCAGGAGAAGGGCATAACAACCTACTCCAGTATTCTTGCCTGGAGAAATCCCATGGACAGAGGAGCTGGTGGGCTACAGTCTATGGGATCACAGAAGAGTCAGACACGACTGAGCAACTAAGCACAGCACAGCTGCTGCTGCTAAGTCGCTTCAGTTGTGTCGGATTCTGTGTGACCCCATAGACGGCAGCCCACCAGGCTCCTCTGTCCCTGGGATTCTCCAGGCAAGAACACTGGAGTGGGTTGCCATTTCCTTCTCCAACGCATGAAAGTGAAGAGTGAAAGTGAAGTCACTCGGTCGTGTCCAACCCTCAGCGACCCCATGGACTGCAGCCTTCCAGGCTCCTCCGTCCATGGGCTTTTCCAGGCAGGAGTACTGGAGCAGGAGGCACAGCACAGCATGTATGTAAATTCTTAAAAAACAAGTGAGATGTTTCTCATGAGAATCAGTCCAGAAGGTCAATGTGGCATAAACCACACAGCAGAGTAAGCAGCAAGAGCCAATTAAGCTGTAGTCAGAATCCTGGCTCTTCAGCTATAAAAGTTATTTAACTTCTTAAGCTGTAGTTTCCTTAAGTAGAAATGGGTGTAGTAATACGTCTCACAGAGTTGTTGTAAAAAATTAAACAAGATAATGCGTATAAAGGTCCTGGTTTGGAACCAGGCAAACAGTAGGCAATCAAGCAACTAACAGTAACAAATGTGCTTTCAAAGCTGAAGCCACACATTAATATTGGTTAGCAAGTCTGGGAGACAAAGCAGAAGGACTCCCGTGCTGGAAAGAATCAGAACCCTCATTTACGCCAATAAATTCTACAAGCAGCAAACATTTACCCCTTAGTCTAAAGAGGGGAAATGACATTTCCTTTTTTCTTTTACTTTTTGGCTGCACCACACAGCAAGTGGGATCTTCCTCGACCAAGGACTGAACCCACACGGCTGCAGCGGAAGTCTGGAGTCCTGACCACTGGACTGCCAGGGAAATTCCTGAAACACTTCTAGTTTGAAAATAAAAAATCAAGTGACAGGTCATTATTTTTACTGTCATATTTATGACTCATTTTCTATCGTCATTTAATGGACAAGATTACATTTTAAAAATCTGTCCTCAGAAAAAGATGGAAAGATATTTTGTCCCTATTTATCATCAGCAGTCTCTAAGCTTGTAAGCTATAAGCCTATACATAGCTCTGATTAGGGATCCCATTTCATCTTTCTCCAGTGGTGAAAACTGATCCAAAATGCTTCTAAAAATAAATCATTGAAGGCCGGACAGTGTTACTACATTAAACACAATGTTTTTATATCCCATAGGATCTAGTTATTCAAAAGACAACAAAACTATGTTATTTCTTCCAGGGAGAATGATTTAAATGCTTATGTAAAATTAGCAAGGACAACCCATTCTCTCCTCCTCCTTTATCAGAGAAATACTGGTAGTAAGTACATTTTATCGACAGCAGGGAGGCAAATGCAGTCACCCACACGTAACTGACTGATTCTACAGCTGACATTCTGCCACAGTATCAGTAGGAAGCTATTCAAATCCTTGTGCCTCAGTTTCCTAATCAGAGAAAACTGACACCAAAAAGTCCTTAGATGCTCTATTTCATCTGTTTCAAAATGTCTTCTCAAAAGATTAAAAAGCTTTAAAAGATTAGAGGAAAAAGTCAATGTATCCCAAATGCCTCAGTTATTGACATCATGAGAAAACAAAGCTGCTGCACAAAAATTTCAGCATGACTGAAACATCTCTTTAAATACCAAACACCACTACCTTATTTTGGATCAGTAATCAAAACAGATCTTTTATTGATGCATTACATGAGACCTTTTCTTGATAACAAAATCTCCTTAAAACTGTTCTCAAATCTTTCTTTCTCAACATTAATTCTAGCATCAACTCAGTTTCTTATCTTTCACTTGGACCTACAAGGGTATCCTAATGGTTTCACCCAGACCTCTTGAGATTTTTCTAAAAATAAACAGACGCAAAGATAACCATGTGGTATGTGAAAATCTCATGGATTATCACTGTAAAGTACTTTTTGATCTCATTTCACCTCTCTCTGCCACTGCCAATCCTCTCTGCTTCTAATCCACGTCTAAGCTGCTTCCATTGAACTGTGTAACTTCACACACATTTCTCTTTTTCTTGCAGAAGAGAAGTGCATGGCAGATTTTGGCCTTCAGAGAACTCCTACTTCCAGGAAAACAGTTTCCTAAAGACTCAACCGAAAAACTGTTAGAACTAATAAATTCAGTAAGATTGCAGGATATATAGTATATGAAAGTCAACTGTATTTCTATACAATATCAAACTATCAGAAAGAGAAATTAAGAAAACAATCCCAATTTTAATTGCATCAAAAACAATAAAATACCTAGGAATAAATTTAAGGTGGCAAAAGATCTGTACACTGAAAAGTATAAGATATTGATGAAATAAATTTAAAAACATGAAAACAAAAGATATCCCATGCTAATGGATCAGAAGCATTAATATTGTTAAGATGTCCATACTAGCTAAAGCAATCAACAGATTCAGTGCAATCTCTTAAAATTTCAAGGACATTTTTCACAGAAACAAACAAACAAAAATCCTAAAATTTGTATGGAACCACAAAGACCTTGAATAGCTAAAGCAATCTAGAGAAAAAAGAACAAAGCTAGAAACACCATACTGCCTGGTTTCCAACCATGTTATAAAGCTACGGTAATTAACACAGCACATACTGGCATTAAGACAGACACAGATCAATGGAACATAACAGAGAGCCCAGAAATCAGCCCACACATATATGGCCCATTCAGTTACAACAAAGGAGCCAAGAAAAAACAACAAGGAAAGAACAGTCTCTTAAATAAATGATATGGGAAAACTGGACAGCCACATGCAAAGGAATGAAACGGAACCACTAACTTACCACTATACACAAAAATCAACTCAAAATGGATTAAAAACCTGAATGTAGGACCATAAAAGTCCTATAAGAAAACACAGGCAAGTAAGCTCCTTGACGGTGGTCTTTGCAATAATTTTAGATGTGGCACTGAAAGCAAACGCAACAAAAACAAAAATGAATGAGACCACATCCTGCTCAAAAGCTTCTGCACAGCAAAGGAGACCATCAGCAGAATGAGCAGGCAGCCAGCTGAGCAGAGGACATGTACAAATCACATCTGACTCATATCCAAAACACATGGAGAACTCGTACAACTCAACAGCAAAAAACCAAAGAATCCTAGTTAAAACTGGGCAGAGGATCTGAATAGACATTTTTCCAAAGACATACGGCCTGCCGTCAGCTATGTGAAACGGTGCTCAAAATCACTAATCATCAGAGAAATGCAAATCAAAACCCCAATGAAATATCATCACACCTCCTGGCATGGCTATTATCAAAAAGGTAAGAAATAATACATGTTGGAGAGGATGTAGGGAAGAGGGAACTCATGCACTGTTGGTGGGAATGGAAACTGATGCAGCCACTATGAAAACAGTATGGTGGTTCCTCAAAAAATTAAAGACAGAACTCACATTCGATCCAGCAAAACCACTTCTAGATATTTATCCGGAGGAAATGAAAACTTCCACTAGCAAAGACATGAATGGAGATGAACACGGGGATGCTCACTGCAGCATTATTTTCCACAGTCAGGATATGGAAGCAACCTAAGTGTCCAATGACAGATAAATGGATGAAGAATCAGTGCAACAGATCTGTGAATACTGTGTTACACAGTATAAAACTCAGAGCAGACAGCTCCCTGGGGGCCTAGGGGTCAGGGTTCAGTGCTTTCACTGCTGTGGCCCAGGTCCGACATCTAGTCAGGAAACCAATATCCTGCAGGCTGCATGGCGCAACCAAGATTAAACAAACACACAAACCCCTCCAAGTGGATGCTGTGTAAGAACCCAGCCCAACTTTCCAGTCCCCTTCTGCATTTTTTATCACCCCCTGCTCAGTGTTCCAAGCATAGGGTAGCTTGTTCAATTCCCATGTCTGAAAATTGGAAAACAAAACAAAACCAACCCAACTAAAATGTAAACATGGGCAGAAAAAGATAATTCACAGAAAAAGAAATGTAAAGAGCCAACAAATCTATGAAAAACAGTTCAACATCACTGGAAGTCAAGTTTGAATGACAGCAATAAGACACTAGTTTTCTCTAACGTTCAAACTGACAAATATCTTCTTAAATGACAATGCCCTAATGATGGATATTTTGATACAGGCAGTTGTTACCAGGAAAAGGCTACTCTCCTACCCTGCTGGCAGGAATGTACTCCGGTATAGTATTCTGCAGGAAATTTCCCCATGATACATCAAATACTTCAGAATTCTGTAACTTTTGTCCTTAGCTAAAAATACATTTTAAAGAAATAACCGGTGATGCATTAAAAGATCTCTGTTCATCACAGAGACATTTCTTAACAATGAAAAACTGCAAACTGCATGAATACAACAAGCAAGGCACTAGTTACATAAATTATGGTGTATCCAGATGCCAGAATACTACACAGCCACTGACATCATGCTTTAAACATATCATTAAATACTGTTCTACGTCTTATGAAAAGAAGCAGGTTATGAGACCTATGTACATAGAGTGTGTTAGTCGCAGCTGTGTCCCGCTCTTTGTGACTCCCCGACTGTAGCCCGCCAGGCTCCTCTGTCCATGGAATGCTCCAGGCAAGAACACTGGAGTGGGAATTTCCTTCCTACTTGAGCCTCTTGCTTCTCCAGGGGGTCTTCCTGACCCAGGAATCAAACTCAAGGCTCCTGCACTGAAAGCAAATTCTTTACCACCTTGGCCACCAGGGAGGCCCTATGTACTATGATTCCATTTACACAAAGCACCTAAAGCCGGCAAATCTCTGCATTAAAGATTAGGATCCTGTTACCACTCCTGGCCACGGGAGCACAAAGGAAGCTTCTAAGGTGTTGGCAGTTTTCCTGTCTTTAATCTGGGTGCTGATTAGCTGGGTGTATTCAGTTTGTATTAGAAATGGACACAGAACAACAAACTGGTTACAGACTGGGAAAGGAGGACGTCAAGGCTGTACACTGTCACCCTGCTTACTTCTACGCAGAGCACATCACGCGAAACGCTGGGCTGGAGGAAGCACAAGCTGGAATCCAGATTGCCGGGAGAAATATCAGTAAACTCAGATATGCAGATGACACCACCCTTATGGCAGAAAGTGAAGAGGAACTAAAGAGCCTCTTGATGAAAGTGAAAGAGGAGAGTGAAAAAGTTGGCTTAAAGCTCAACATTCAGAAAAACTAAGATCATGGCATCTGGTCCCATCACTTCACAGCAAATAGTTGGGGAAACAGTGGAAACAGTGGCTGACTTTATTTTTCTGGGCTCCAAAATCACTGCAGATGGTGACTGCAGTCATGAAATTAAAAAACACTTGCTCCTTGGAAGAAAAGCTATGACAAACCTAGAAAGCATAATAAAAAGCAGAGACATTACTTTGCCTACAAAGGCTCATCTAGTAAAGTTATGGTTTTTCCAGTAGTCATGTATGGATGTCATGTATGAAAGCTGGACCATAAAGAAGGCTGAGCACCGAAGAACTGATGCTTTTGAACTGTGTTGTTGGAGAAGACTCTTGAGGCTCTCATGGACTGCAAGGAGATTAAACCAGTCCATCCTAAAGGAAATCACTCCTGAATATTCATTGGAAGGACTGATGCTGAAGCTGAAGCTCCAATACTTCAGCCACCTGATGCAAAAAGCCGACTCACTGGAAAAGACCCTGATGCTGGCAAAGACTGAAGGCAGGAGAAGGGACAACAGAGGACGAGATGGCTGGATGGTATCACCAACTCCAAGGACCTGAGCTTGAGCAAGCTCCGGGAGATGGTGAAGGACAGGGAAGCCTGACATGCTGCATTCCATGAGGTTGCAAAAGTTGGACACAACTGAGTAACTGAACAACAAATTCAGTTTGTGAAATTACATCAAGTTTACATTTGTGGGCACTTTTCTGAATGTACATGACACATCAAAAAAATTTTAATACTAAATAATTCCCCAAACATGTTTTATGTATGTACATTCAAAAACTGCCCAGTATAGCTCATTTTTCTTTCATTTTTTAAAACTAATTGCAAAATTTTCTATAAGCAGCTTGTTTTACAAGTAAAAAATTAAAATCATAGAATGTGAATGGATGGTCTATGAATGACAAATGCATTCATACTTTGCCAGTTTTATCCTCTTGATCCATTACTGTAAATTACTGAGCACTTCCTACATTCACTGCTTTAGATGGCAAACAGATAGCAATAAACAAATCTTCATAATGTCAAGAATCACTAAAACTCCACACAAGCTCCCCAAAGGCACTGACCATCTCTCTTCCTCAGTATGTAGTACACCCTGAGAGTCTGGCAATCTGCTAGCCTCTGCACTGAAAGTGGACATTGGAAATTTTATTAAAGACCAGTGGAGGTAGAATTCAGAACTGAGTGTTCAAAACAAGCTCACAGATCCTTAAAACGGAGACTGAAATGTCCCCTCTTATGTGCACGCTCTCAGATGACATCAACCACAGATAGACGGAAACCCAGAAAATGAAGAAAACATGCACGCTCCCCACAGATCTGCTGATCAGGACGATCATTACACACACCACCAGCACGCTCCCACCAACTTCAGATGCCAAAGAAAACACCTCACTAGCTCGGGCATTAGCCTCTATCAAACCACCACTTCTCTCTAACATTCACCAAGTGTTCACCATGAATCAGGCACTGTGCTGGGTGTTTTATTAACAGAATCTTCACAGTAACCCTATGAGGTCATCATCTTATAAATAAGGAAACAACAAAAGCGCTGAGACAAGATTAGCATTTAGGGATCATTTCAGATGAACCAGCCCTCGGCGAATCTGCTAAGCAAGCTCAATTTGTCTTTGACCTTCTACTTGCCCCATGTCAGTTTCCATTTAACAAACTATGAATACCTTGAGAGCTGAGACTAAAAACCCAGCGCTCTAAGGATTTGTTGAATGGCTATGCTTCTTTCCTTTCTTGGTTTCCTTCTTCCCAAATATCGTAGGGAGAGAAGACTTCTTTTGTCACACCATTTTTCTAAGCTCAATTAAGCCCTGCTAAGGCACAACCCAAAAGCAGTGCGTTACAACCGAGATACCCTGCATCATTCCTCTCCAGCTCAGATGGCTGTCTATGCCTCCACGGTCCTCTCCTCGCCCCCAGGTGTATGGGATTTCACAACAGAAGAGCTGCTTGCTCTTCATCAGCTCTTCTCTCTGACAGGTTTCACCTGCTCAAGGTCATTAGGACAGCGTGCATGTATGCTAAGTCGCTTCAGTCACGTTTGACTCTTTGCGACCCTATGGACTGCAGCCCGCCAGGCTCCACAGATTGCCCAGGCAAGAACACTGGAGTGGGTTGTCGTTCCCTCCTTCAGGGAACCTTCCCGACCCAGAGATCAAACCTGCGCCGCTTAAGTCTCCTGCCTCGGCAGGCGGGCTCTTTACCACTAGCACCACCTAGAAAGCCCCACATTAGAGCAGCCCCAGGCACTAACCCACCTGACTCAGTGCATTCAGGTTCCCGCCCAACTGCGACCTCAAACGCTCTACGTAACACAGCAGCACACCATTCTCTGTCCTCTAACACTGCTTTATTTTGGCCACCACACTCATCACTCTCCCCTATGACATTTAATAATTACTTTCTTATGTTCTGTCTTCCCTTCAAAATTGTAAACTGCATGAGGGCAGGGACATTATCTTGATCACTGCTTAAATTCCACACCTACAACAGGAATTGGCAGTGAGGCAGCTCTCAAACATTTGCAGAGTCAGCTGCAAGTTAGAGAGCCTTTTTTACTATTCAGGAGAGATAAACGTCCCTTTTGAAAAGTACTGCCATGACTCAAGGAAACTGAAGACAGACAAAGAGGCAGAAAAGAGAACAAAAACGAAACTTAAAATGTAAATACGAGGGACGAATACTAACAAACTTTTGGGTTTTCTCTCTCACTTTAGGCTTAAGGGATAAGGGCTGAAATGTAAAAATGCTCAAATGTTTTAATTTGAACTGGTGAGAACACAATGAGAAAAGGATTTGTGGGAAAGTTTAGCAACTGAGATGCTTCCATTGTTTTTAGTTTCAAAAGTACCAGAAGTGCAAAAGGAAAAGTTAGGACTCTCCAAGGTTTCACTCAGATTAAAATACTCTATGTACTATTTGACCGGATGTACAATATCCATTTAAAGTCAAAGTTAATGTACACAACTAGCACTCAACTCCTCACTGAGAGCCGTGTCCCTTTCCAAGGCCTCCTTCCTAGCTTCCTTAATCTAGCCTGGTCTCACAAGATGACAGATAAGGCATCATCAAAACCAATGGAGGTGGAAAACTTTACTCTTAAAAAGAAAAAAGTTGTTTACAAAGTTACTTTTAATACTTTCAGGTGAGCCCACAGGAATTAAAAAAAAGACAAAAACTAGGAAGGGATAACCCCCTAACCGCCAAGAGTGGTCCAGGGAAGACTGGCTACTTGAGTGGAAGGTACCACAAGAGAGACGAGAGAGACCCAATGCAGACTCAGGGCGAAGGGCATGCCACTGGGGCTGGGAGCACTATGAGAAAACGCGAGCATGGCGGGACTAGCTCCAGGAACAAAGACAAGCATCAAGAGGGCTAGACACGAGGCCGTGAAACTTACAGAACTGGAGGAAATAATTTTTAACACAAAAGACCCCAAAGAGCCAAAACAATCTTAAGGAGAACAGAGCTGGAGCAATTAGGCTCCCTGACTTCAGACTACACTACAAAGCTACAGTCATCAAAATAGTATGGTGGTGGGAGAAAAACAGACACATACATTAGTGGGAACAGAGAGCCCAGAAATAAACACACACACTTATGGTCTATTAATCTATGACAAAGGAGGCAAGATGAGACAATGGGGAAAAAATCTCTTCAGTAAGTGGTGCTGGGAAAATCACATAGCTACATGTAAAAGAACAAAATTAGGACATTCTCTAACACCATGAACAAAAATAAACTCAGAATGGATTAAAGACCTAATGTAAGATTCAGTTCAGTCGCTCAGTCGTGTGTGACTCTTTGCCACCCCATGGACTGCAGCACGCCAGGCTTCCCTGTCCATCATCAACTCCTGGAGCTTACTCAAACTCATGTCCATCGAGTTGGAGATGCCATCCAACCATCTCATTCTCTGTCATCCCCTTTTCCTCCCGCCCTTCATCTTTCCCAGCATCAGGGTCTTTTCAAATGAGTCAGTTCTTCGTATCAGGTGGCCAAAGTTTGGAGTTTCAGCTTCAACATCAGTCCTTCCAATGAATATTTAGGACTGATTTCCTTTAGGATTGACTGGTTGGATCTCCTTGCAGTCCAACGGATCTCAGGAGACTTCTCCAACACCACAGTATATAATCTTACATATAATCTAATGTAAGATTAGATACTATAAAACTCTTTGAGGAAAAAACAGGAAGAACACTCTTTGCCATAGATCACAGCAATATGTTTTTGGACCCATCTCCTAAAGGAAATAAAAGCAGAAATAAACAAATGTAATCTAATTAAACTTAAAAGCTTTTGCACACCAAAGGAAACCATTAACAGAAACAAAAGCCAATCTACCGAATAGGAGAAAATATTCACAAATGATATGACCAATGAGTGATTGACATCCAACATAAATCAACAGCTCATACAATTCACCATCAAAAAACAACCCAATTAAAAAATGGGCAAAAGAACTGGAGACACTGTTCCAAAGAGGAAATGCAGATGGCCAACAGGCACATGAAAAGATGCTCAACATCCCTAATCACTAGGGAACTGCAAATCAAAATCACGGGATATCACTCCACACTTGTCAGAATGGCTATCATCTAAAAGAATACAGGGTTTTTGCTTGTTTATGGACCCTAAAAGATAAGGTCCCAAGTACACTCTAAATGTAAATTCCAGTAGAGCTCACTCATCAAACCAAAAAAAAAAAAAAACCTTGTAAAATACAAACACAATGAATCTAACAGCATTATATATACCTATATATATATAGTGCTCGCTCTCTCTATATATATAGCACTCTTTCCTCAGGTCCATTTACAAAAGTCTAAAAAAAGAAGACAAAAATAAAACCCTAAACTATTAAGTTAAATGTCCCGAAATGCTGCACTTTCATTAAATCATTTAAATAGTATCTTAATTCTATTCAGGTCACACAAATAGTCTTTTCAAAGAGCTTGTAGCTTGTGTAAGAGAAAAGGATTTTAAGAGAGTGTTACCAGAATAAAGAACTCCAATTATAACAATGCGACTGCTTTGAGGATTGCCAAATTAGTTTCTATACTTTCTACTTCTAAGTTAAGGCACAGAGCCATCTCAAGATTGCAAATATTCAATTCTAATCCTTAAAAATACTGCAGAAGCAAACAACTGTCTTGGGAAGAAGTGGTGAGAAAAAAATTCCCAATGTAATTAAAAACCAAAACGACTATTATCTCATCTTTACCATAGCCTTCCAGGCTCCTTTATATAATATGTCCTAGGGCAAGCCCTTAAAAAAGAAGACAAGGAAAAAAAAAGAAATCTTAAGAAGTCTTAGGAGCTGTGGAATTCATTAACAGCAAATCCACTAGGCTGTGGGCAAAGCATTCTACTTATCAGGCTGTGAAGCGAACATGGACAAAGGTTTTCCCACGAAAGAGTAACTTTTAGAGCAACCGGTTAACATAGTTAAAGAACTGGATACTTTCGTGTATGTTTCATTAGCAGGCTTGGCAAAGGAAACTCCTAGGAACAACTCCACTCGCAGCCATTCCCTACTTCATGCCTAAATTTGTTCAACAGATTTACACAGAGTTTTCAAAAAATACAAAGTACAGTACCTTTTTAAAGCAAACTTATTCCTTAAAAGCAACATCCAGCCACCTTTTAAAACACGCACAAACGCGATCCCTGGCCCGAAGACCTCAAAGTCTTGACCGAATAAGACCAACAAGTTGGGCAGGAAAAAAGCAACCTGGAAGCCCTGCGCTGGGCTGAGCAGCTGCCGCTCGGGGCAGAAGGACCCACGGGGCTTTGCTCCCGGGCAGGCGCCGGGCGACCCGAGCCAGGCCTGGGGACGGCCGGAGGACTTGCGGTCGCGTGCACCGGCCTTGTGGCCATTGAGAAACGCGGGGAGGTGGAAAGCGCCCTCAAAGTTTGCCCAATGTTAACGCCCCGCGGATAAAGAGGGTTATTTGTTTCATCTGCGGAACTTCGCGTCGGGCCGCCCTTCCCCCAGTCCGGGACCCGCGAAGGAAGCCGCCGGGAGGCTCGGAGTCGGCCTCCCCGCCTCGGGGCCGCCCGGCCCGGCCCCAGGTCCTCACCTGCCGGGCCAGCCCCCGAGGCGCGGGCGGGCGGCGGGGAGCGCAGCCGCAGCCAGAGGTGCAGCGCGGCCCCGAGCACACACGGGCACAGCAGCACCAGCCAGTTTCGCATTGGCCGCCCCCGCCGGCTCCACCTCGCGCCCCCACCGCGCGCCGGGCTCTCCCGCGTCCCGGTGGAGAGAGAGGGGACCTGCAAGTCGGGAGGCCCAGGGGCAGCGGCCGACTCCCGCACGACCACTCCGGGGACACCCGCCCTCGCGCCCGCCGCCGTCTAGGTTCCTCTCGGCTCCAGGGCCCGCGACTCACGTTCCTCCGACCGCGGGCGGCGGAGGATCAGCCGGCCGGAGCCCCGCCCCCTCCGCTGGGCCTTCCCCCAGCCCCGCCCACCTTTTCTCTCGCTTGCCCCGCCCCCTTCCCTCGCATCCCCTCCCGCTCCCACCAGCTAGCCGGGAGTTGAAGTCCCGCCCTGGGCTCAAGCAAGGACTGCACCAATCATCCCGTGGCTGGGAAACCATATTTCCCATAATCCCAAGAGCTCGCTTCCGTCACTCGGCGGTCGCGAAGGCGAAGCGCGAGGCCCCACATTGAGCATGCGCAACCTTCCTGGAGGCCTACTGCCCCCTGATGGCCGAGCCGAGGTACTGCTGGGCCACCCAGGACTCCGGGACCGCCCTTAGCCATAGAGGGAAACACAGCTGAGGTGAAGTGGGCTGACAGCCTAAGGTTCAGAGGCGATGGAAAGGAAGACTCTTCCTTTAAAACACACAGGGCTTCCTTGTGCCGAATGCTAGTCTTGTGTGGGCAATGGGATCTTGCTGACGTCTCCTTGGCGCGGAGATCGGGGCGAGGCAGCCCAGTTGCCTTCAGCTGTGAATCATCTCGTATTAGTCCTGGTGCAACGTGTACCCGGCTCTTTGCCCTGTCCTGTCCTCTAGGAACTCCGCTGACTAAGATCGAGCCTAGTTCAGTTGTGGAGTACGACAGTGATGGTCCAGTCGAGGGTAAAATTCCACGTGCCCCCTTTTCCAACTGGCGCTGGGAAGTTGCAAGTAGAACGAGATGCAAACACACCTGCTGCAGTACGTGAGCCGGGAGAACACGGGCTCCAGGACCCCTGTGCGCAGGACCCCTGCCGCGCTCCTTAGGGATGAAGGGCTGCCCATCGGCCTGAGGACTTGGCCCCTCTGGCTCGCCTCTGGTCAAACGCACGAATGCCGTGGTTGAGTGCCAGGGAGTGAAGGGGCGAGATGGTCAAGGTACCGATGTTAAGACGGAGACGGAGGGTGAAAACGAGCGCCTGGTTTATGGTGTTCCGATTATTTGTTTTTAAGGTTTCCCAAATTGTGGAAACAGAAGATAACTATGGGGTTGACCAAAAATTTCGGTTTAAGTAGAAATAAAAGACGCGATTTCATTTCTACCAAGGACTCTATTAAACATTCTCACTCACCAAAGGAACATTTTGGCCAACCCAATATATTGTTCGAAAAAGCCTTGGTTGAAAGCCACAGAAAATCCACTTCAACATGCTTAAGGGATAAAGGGTAATTTATTCAAGTCACTGAACAGGCCAGGAGGAGAGGTCTTAGGCACCGTCAGTACCGTAGTCTCACTGAGAGGCAATTTAACTTCAGCAATTAAAATTACTTTCTATTTGATTGTTTTGTAATATGGTCTGTATTACGTTTAAAATTTGTTTTAATTGTTGTATAAAAGCTATAAGCCTAAGGAGTTTATACTGTATGTTTGTACTATTTAAGTAAAATAAAAATAATTTAATTAATTAGGGTCAGAAGTAATTTTTTCATCTTAAAGGAATTTGTATATTTGTTAGTTGTCTCTTTTTATTATATTTCTATTTGTTAAGGGCTTCCCTGATAGCTCAGTTGGTAAAGAATCTGTCTGCAATTCAGGAGACCCAGTTCAATTCCTGGGTCAGGAAGATCCACTGGAGAAGGGATAGGCTACCCATTCCAGTATTCTTGGGCTTTCCTTGTGACTCAGCTGGTAAAGAATCAGCCTGCAGTGAGGGAGACCTGGGTTCGATCCCTGGGTTGGAAGATCCCCTGGAGAAGGTGACAGCTACCCACTCCAGTATTCTGGCCTGCAGAATTCCATGGAGTATATAGTCCATGGGGTCACAAAGAGTCGGACACGACTGAGCGACTTTCACTTCACTAGTCATCTCTTGCTACCTAACAAATTACTCCAAAACTCTGAAAATGACAATAGTCATTTATTATGCCTCACAGTTTCTGTGGGTCAGGAACTGAGGAACTAAATTTGGCTTCAGGATCTCCCATTAAGTTGCAGGCAGAGGTCAGCGGGGGCTGTGGTCATCTTAAGGTTTGACTGGTGCTGGAGAACCCACTTCCTGGGTGGCTCACTTCCATCCCTGGCAAGTTGGTGCTCTCTTTTGACCTTTCTAAGTGGGTCTTTCCAACGAGCTGCCTCAGAGTCTCCACACCATGGCAGCTTGCTTCCTAAGAGCTGGAGACCCAAGAGACCAGTGTAGATGGCACAGTGCCTTTTATGATGAGTGCTGGCAGGCACACATGGTCACTTCTGCAAGATTCTATTGGCCACACAGACCAGCCCTGATTCACTGTGGGAGGGGCCACAGAAGAGCGTGGAGACCAGGAGGCAGGGATGATTGGCGGTCACGTGACCTTTGTTGTTGTTGTTTGGTCGCTAAGTTGCCTCTGACTCTTTGCGACCCCATGAACTGTTGCACGCCAGGCTTCCCTGTCCTTCACTATCTCCCAGAGTTTGCTCAGATTCCATGTCCATGGAGTCAATGATGCCATCCAACCATCTCATCCTCTGTCACCCTCTTCTCCTCCTGCCCTCAGTCTTTCCCAGCATCAGGGTCTTTTCCAGTGAGTCAGTTCTTCACATCAGGCAGTCAAAGTATTGGAGCTTCAGCTTCAGCATCAGTCCTTCCAGTGAATATTCAGGGTTGATTGCCTTTAGGATTGACCGATTTGATCTTTTTGCTGTCCAAGGGACTCTCAAGAGTCTTCTCCAGCACCATTAGTTTGAAAGCATCAATTCTTCAGCACTCAGCCTTCTTTATGGTCCAACTCTCACATTCTGTACATAACTACCGGAAAAACCAAGTGGGCATATATGTGCTAGGTTTTTTTTTTTTTGACTGACAGATCCTGTCTCAGATCTGTTCGTACAAATAGCACAGAAGGACACCAGCCCCACGCAGACAGCAGCCCAGGGGGTCACACCAGTCCTTCTGTCCTCACACTGGCAGATGAAGGTCCCTGCTCCGGAGCTTTGGTGGGGGCCTGGGCACCCTTGGCAGCTGGAGCCGCAGCCGCAAGTGGCTTGGTCTTGGTTGGAGCCTTGGCCTGGGACTTTGGCCGGCAGAGCCTGAGGCCCTTGGCTATGCGAGCACGGGCGCGCTTCCCGAGCTTGGAGTGGGCGATGTGGGCAAGTCGGCTGAGCTTGCGGCTGCCGTCTGTGGGCATCTTGGGCTTGACCTCCTTGAGCTTCACGAGGGCCTTGACAGCCTCAGCACGTGCACTCGTGGCCTTGGCATTGTTGGCCTGCATCTTCCTCAGGCCCTTCTTGTTGTGCTTCTTGGCAAAGCGCATGTTCCTCAGGAACTTGGGGCCTACCCCCTTAAGAGATTCGTATCGTTGTGATCGGTGTTTCTTGAAGCCGTTTCTATGCCATTTTCAGGACTGGTTGTGCGTGGTGTGGTTCTTGGACTTGGCCATGTCTGCACCTGGGCCCTAAGATGCCGAAGCCAACTAGGTTTTGACGATATGGATCTTTGTTGGCAAGGTGATATCTCTGCTTCTTAGCTTCTTAATATGCTGTCTAGTTTTGTCATAGCTTTTTTCCAAGGAGCAAGTGACTTTTAATTTCATGGCTATGTTCACCGTCTGCAGTGATTTCGGAGCCCAAGAAAATAAAATCCATCACTGTTTCCACTTTTTCTCCATTTATTTGCTATCTATTTCTCCATCTATTTGAAGTGGTGGGATGGGAATGCCATGATCTTCATTTTCTGAATGTTGAGTTTTAAGTCAGCTTTTTCACTCTCCTTTACCCTCATCAAGAGGTTCTTGAATTTCTCTTCACCTTCTGCCATTAGAGTGGTAATATCTACATATCTGAGGTTGTTGATATGTCTCCCGGCAATCTTGATTAGAGCTTGTGAATCATTCAGCCCAGCATTTCTCATGATGTACTCTGCATATAAGTTAAACAAGCAGGATGACAATATACAGCCTTGACGTCCTCCTTTCCCAATTTTGAACCAGCCCATTGTTCCATGTCTGGTTCTAATTGTTGCTTCTTACCCTGCATACAGGTATCTCAAGAGACAAGTAAGGTGGTCTGGTATTCCCATCTCTTTTAAGAATTTTCCACAGGGTCGCCTTCGATGCAAGCTACTGCAGTATACTATGCGAATCTGAGGAACACGACTGTTTCTAAGGCCATGCAGTGATGAAGAATCTGCCTGCCAGTGCAGGAGATGCAAGAGACATGGGCTCAACCACTGCGTCAGGAAGATCCCTTGGAGGAGGAAATGGCAACCTGCTCCATATTCTTGCCTGGAAAATTCCATGGGCAGAGGAGCCTGGCAGGCTACAGTTCTTGGGGCTGTAAAGAGTTGCACCCAGCTGAGCGCACACACACACACACACACACACACACACACACACACACACTCTGATTCTAAATAGTCTAGGGAGTCTTTGGGTGTGTGTTACTCAGTCATGTCTGACTCTTTGCAACCCTATGGAGTGTAGTCTGCCAGGCTCCTCTGTTCACAGGATTCTCCAGGCTTTAGGACGCCAACATGTTCTTCATGGCCCCTAAAAGCCCTGAAGACAAGAAAGAATGATTTGTCACCCTTGTGAGAAACGTGGAGTTAGTAGGGTGTGATCACTGTGGCTTCTGGATATATGTCACCAATATCAGTGTGCCCTTGTCCCAGAATAAGGAAGGAGACAATGGCATGGCTAGAATTTTTTTTTTTTTTTGCTCACTCCTCATAACCATGGAATCTTAGTTCCCAGACCAGGGATTGAACCTGTGCCCCCTGCAGAGGATGTGCAGAGTCCTAACCACCAAACCACCTAGAGTCGCTACTGTGCTGACCTGCTTTCTAGATTTTAATTAAGGAAATTGTCAGAAAGTAACAATTGGTTGTTACTAAGGGCATCCTGCTTTTTTATCTTCAGAAAGGCAGTAAAATGCCTCTCTTAAAATCCTAAAATTTTCATCATGTGATTAATGAGCTAAGCCCAAAACAAGTATAATCCCCAATTTAGGTAGATCTATTAATTCGTCAAATACTTACTTAGTACCTACTATGTGCCAGGCATTTTTGTAGGTGCTTGCGATAAATTTATGAACAAAAACAAAGGTTCCTATCCTGTGATGGTGGGGGCAGGGGGCAGAACACAGACTATAGATAGAATCAAGAAATACATTTTACCAGCGTGCATTACAAAAAATATGAAAAGTAGAGCAGGGACAGGAAATTGGGAATGTGGGACTGCAATGGGGCAGATTGAGTATTAAACAGCAGTATTTAAACAGCTGTTCAGAATCAGTGAGCATAAAAGGGAGGAATCAAAAATCAAGTAAGACAGTAGGTGTTGTGAGAGGGCATCAGAGGGCAAACACACTGAAACCATAATCACAGAAAACTAGCCAATCTGATCACATGGACCACAGCCTTGTCTAACTCAGTGAAACTAAGCCATGCCGTGTGGGGCCACCCAAGATGGACGGGTCATGGTGGAGAGGTCTGACAGAATGTGGCCCACTGGAGAAGGGAATGGCGAACCACTTCAGTATTCTTGCCTTGAGAACCCCATGAACAGTATGAAAAGGCAAAATGACAGGATACTGAAAGAGGAACTCCCCAGGTCAGTAAGTGCCTAATATGCTACGGGAGATCAGTGGAGAAATAACTCCAGAAAGAATAAAGGGATGGAGCCAAAGCAAAATCAATACCCAGTTGTGGATGTAACTGGTGATAGAAGCAAGGTCCGATGCTGTAAAGACCAGTATTGCATAGGAACCTGGAATGTCAGGTCCATGAATCAAGGCAAACTGGAAGTAGTCAAACAGGAGATGGCAAGGGTGAACGTCGACATTCTAGGAATCAGTGAACTAAAATGGACTGGAATGGGTGAATTTAACTCAGATGACCATTATATCTATTACTGTGGGCAGGAATCCCTTAGAAGAAATGGAGTAGCCATCATGGTCAACAAAAGAGTCCGAAATGCAGTACTTGGATGCAGTCTCAAAAACAACACAATGATCTCTGTTCGTTTCCAAGGCAAACCATTCAATATCACAGTAATCCAAGTTTATGCCCCAAGCAGTAACGTTGAAGAAGCTGAAGTTGAACAGTTCTATGAAGACCTACAAGACCTTTTAGAACTAACACCCAAAAAAGATGTCCTTTTCATTATAGGGGACTAGAATGCAAAAGTAGGAAGTCAAGAAACACCTGGAGTAACAGGCAAATTTGGCCTTGGAATACAGAATGAAGCAGGGCAAAGGCTAATAGAGTTTTGATAAGAGAATGCTATGGTCATAGAAACACCCTCTTCCAACACAAGAGAAGATTCTATACATGGGCATCACCAGATGGTCAACACCAAAATCAGATTGATTATATTCTTTGCAGCCAAAGATGGAGAAGCTCTATACAGTCAGCAAAAACAAGACCAGGAGCTGACTGTGGCTCAGATCATGAACTACTTATTGCCAAATTCAGACTTAAATTGAAGAAAGTAGGGAAAACCACTAGACAATTCAGGTATGACCTAAGTCAAATTCCTTATGATTATACAGTGGAAGTGAGAAATAGATTTAAGGGACTAGATATGATAGATAGAGTGCCTGATGAACTATGGATGGAGGTTCATGAAATCGTACAGGAGACAGGGATCAAGACCATCTCCATGGACAAGAAATGCAAAAAAGCAAAATGGCTGTCTGGGGAGGCCTTACAAATAGCTGTGAAAAGAAGAGAAGTGAAAAGCAAAGGAGAGAAGGAAAGATATAAGCATCTGAATGCAGAGTTCCAAAGAATAGCAAGGAGAGATAAGAAAGCCTTCGCAGCGATCAATGCAAAGAAATAGAGGAAAAGAACAGAATGGGAAAGACTAGAGATCTCTTCAAGAAAATTAGAGATACCAAGGGAACATTTCATGCAAAGATGGGCTCAATAAAGGACAGAAATGGTATGGACCTACCAGAAGCAGAAGATATTAAGAAGAGGTGGCAAGAATACAGAGAACTGTACAAAAAAGAGCTTCACGACCAAGATAATCACGATGGTGTGATCACTCATCTAGAGCCAGACATCCTGGCATGTGAAGTCAAGTGGGCCTTAGAAAGCATCACTACGAACAAAGCTAGTGGAGGTGATGGAATTCCAGTTGAGCTATTTCAAATCCTGGAAGATGATGCTAGGAAAGTGCTGCACTCAATATGCCAGCAAATTTGGAAAACTCAGAAGTGGCCACAGGACTGGAAAAGGTCAGTTTTCATTTCAATCCCAAAGAAAGGCAATGCCAAAGAATGCTCAAACTACTGCACAATTGCATTCATCTCACACCCTAGTAAAGTAATGCTCAAAATTCTCCAAGCCAGGCTTCAGTAGTATGTGAACCATGAACTTCCTGATGTTCAAGCTGGTTTTAGAAAAGGCAGAGGAACCAGAGATCAAATTGCCAACATCCGCTGGATCATGGAAAAAGCAAGAGAATTCCAGAAAAATATCTACTTCTGGTTTATTTACTATGCCAAAGCCTTTGACTGTGTGGATCCCAATAAACTGTGGAAAATTCTGAGATGGGAATACCAGACCACCTGACCTGCCTCTTGAGAAATCTGTATGCAGGTCAGGAAGCCACAGTTAGAACTGGACGTGGAACAACAGACTAGTTCCAAATAGGAAAAGGAGTATGTCAAGGCTGTGCATTGTCACCCTGCTTATTTAACTTCTATGCAGAGTACATCATGAGAAATGCTGGGCTGGAAGAAGCACAAGCTGGAATCAAGATTGCCGGGAGAAACATCAATAACCTCAGATACATAGATGAAACCACCCTTACGGCAGAAAGTGAAGAGGAACTAAAAAGCCTCTTGAAAGTGAAAGAGGAGAGTGAAAAAGTTGGCTTAAAGCTCAACATTTAGAAAACGAAGGTCACGGCATCCGGTCCCATCACTTCATGGGAAATAGATGGGGCAACAGTGGAAACTGTGAAAGGCTTTATTTTTGGGGGGCTCCAAAATCACTGCAGATGGTGACTGCAGCCATGAAATTAAAAGACGCTTACTCCTTGGAAGGAAATTTATGACCAACTTAGATAGCATATTCAAAAGCAGAGACGTTACTTTGCCAATAAAGGTCGGTCTAGTCAAGGCTATGGTTTTTCCAGTGGTCATGTATGGATGTGAAAGTTGGACTGTGAAGAAAGCTGAGCACTGAAGAACTGATGCTTTTGAACTGTGGTGTTGGAGAAGACTCTTGAGAGTCCCTTGGACTGCAAGGAGATCCAACCAGTCCATTCTAAAGGAGATCAGTGCTGGGTGTTCTTTGGAAGGACCGATGCTAAAGCTGAACCTCCAGGACTTTGGCCACCTCATGCGAAGAGTTGACTCATTGGAAAAGACTCTGATGCTGGGAGGGATTGGGGGCAGGAGGAGAAGGGGACGACAGAGGATGAGATGGCTGGATGGCATTACCAACTCTATGGACATGAATTTGGGTGAACTCCGGGAGTTGGTGATGGACAGGGAGGCCTGGCTTGCTGCAATTCATGGGGTCGCAAAGAGTCGGACACAACTGAGCAACTGAACTGAACTGAACTGAAAGGGAGGAATAAACTAATCCATCCTAATATATTAACTAATCACCATGTTCCTTCCAACTACCAAGACGCTTTATCCTACCGAGGAAATTTCACTGGTGTCTGGCAGGCCTATAACAGAGTTATGAGTAACTTTTTAGCATCTTCAGATATCACCACAATGAGAGTGGCCTGTATCATCTGTTGACAGGACCAGTCACCCTTCTACCTCCTCGTTATCTTTTATCACCTGATAAACTTAAGACTAAAGTGAGTAAACCGCATAAGAGATGATAAACTACAATGGAAAAGAATACTGAAAAAAGAATGCATATTTATGCACAACTGGATCACACTGCTGCACAGCGGAAATTAACAGGGACTTCCCTGATGGTCCAGTGGCTAAGACTCCGGCTCCCGATGCAGGGGGCCTGGGTCTGATTGTCGGCCACAGAACTGAGACCCCGCATGCCACAGCTAAGAGTTTCCATGCAACAACTTGGAGTTCACATGCCCCAACAAAGATGGAAGATTTTGAGTGCGGCAACTAAGACCCCATGCAGCCAAATAAGTAAATATTTTTTTAAAAGAGAAATTAACGCAATATTGTAAATCAACTGTACTTCAATTAAAAAAAAACAAACCTGAAAAAAGGGCTTCCCTTCTTGTTCACTGGTTAAGAATCCACCTGCAATGCAGGGGACACCAGTTGATCCCTGGTCCAGGAAGATCCCACAGACCACAGGGCAGCTAAGCCTGTGAGCTGCAACTACTGGGCCTGCACACAGCAGCTACTGAGGCTGAGTGTCCTGGAGGCCGTGCTCCACAGCAAGAGAAGCTGCCACGATGAGAAGCCTGTGCCCCACGACTGGAGAGGAGCCCCAGCTCGCCGCAACTAGAGAAAGCCCCCACACAGCACCCAAGACCACTGCAGCCCAAAATAAATATTTTTCTAAATTGAAAAAAAAATTGGTCAAAAAAAGATCAGGAGAGAGACAATCTGTATACTGTGAAGAATAAAAAATGTCAAACACGGAGATGACATGAACAGTCTGTGGAGTTAAGATGCTCCTCATCTAAGATGGGAACAAGATAACACAGAGTAAGAGTTGGGGGGGGCAAACCAGGGAGGCTTGCTCATTCTGACTGCAGTTCAGGGTGAGCAGTGCTATAAGAAGGGATCCACGGACTGTGATGGCGGCACAGAGGAGGAGGCACTGGACCCACCCCAAGGCACCGCGGAGGAGGCTATCCCTTGAAAACACAGGGCGGGGGCTTGAAGAGGCCAGTTAGCCAGGCCAGAGGGGGAGAAGGGCATTCAGGAGCATCCCAGGCAAAAATAAACAAAACAGCGAGAAAACAACCCCAAGACAGTGATGACATGGCAATTAGGGAAATGCAAGCAGTTTGGCAGGAAAGTCTGGACTGGGAAATGGCGAGAAAGTGGAGATTCAAGGCCCAGGCCCAATCATGATTACACGCGATGCTAAGGAATTTGGATTTTATCCCAAAGGCTCTGGGGAAGAATATTTTTTCTGACTACAAAAGCTGCACAAAATTATAAAAGGGAGTTTGGAAAATAAGGAAAAATATGAGGAAGAAATTCTTGTTTTCTTTTTTTTTTTACTGTACCACAAAGCATGTGGGATCTTAGGTCCCAAACCAGGGATCAAACCTGTGCCCCATGCAGTGGAAGCCCAGTCTTAACCACTGGTTAAAGGAAGTTCCTTTTCCTATTTTTTTCTGAGAGAATAAATTATATCATACCACATACAAATCATATATTGCTTTTTCCCATTAAAATTTTGCTATTATACTATAAATAACAAATTTACACCCATTTATTTTCACCTAACATATAAACATTTTCATATTTAATTAGTAGTCTTAGAAAATATAACTTAATTGAGTAACCATTTGTCTACACTACTTGGTCCCCTATTGTTGGACATATAGATTACGCCCATTTTTCCCCTATAGTAAATGATATTGGCACTTCTGTGCATAATACTTCACCCGCATTTTGGATGATTTCCTTTATAAATATTATTTTAAGGCTCTTTGTTCATGCTGGCATTGTATCAACATGTATGTCTTCCTTTAACAAGTACATTTCTATCTCATCCTACCTACATTAGCATTAAAAAAATTCTAATTCAAGGAGCAAAGTATTTTTTCATTAATGAGATTAAATATTTTTATGTTTATTAGGTGCTTCTATTTCTTTTGTAAATTATCTGTGTATTTTGTCTTTAATCTATTTGTAAGAGCCCTTTATATATTAAGGATATTAACACTTTATATTTATATTTGTTGAAAATAGTGTTCTTATTGTCTTTTAATTTAATGAATTTTGCTACATAAAACATTTAAAACTTTTATGAATTTAAATCATCAATATTTTCATTTTCCCATATTTTAGGACATTTATAACCATAAGATCTGATCAATATAGGCATATCTCAGAGATGTTGTGGGTTCTGTCTCAGACCGCTCGTATTGCAATAAAGCCAGTCACACAAATGTTTTGGGTTCCCAGTGCATATAAAAGTTATGTTTAGACTATGCTGTAGCCTAAGTGTGCGACAGCATTATCTCTAAAAGACAATATTCATAGTTTAATTTAACGAATACTTTGTTGCTATAAAATGCTAACTATCATCTGACAACTTAGGGTTTGGATAAACATCCAGAAGTGGAATTGTTGGATCATATGATACTTCTATTTTTAATTTTTTGAGGAGATTATACTGCTTTTCATAGTGACCTCATCAATTTACACTCTTACCAATAGCACACAAAGGCTCCCTTTCTCCACATCTTCACCAACACTTTCCACTTCTTGTCTTTTTGATGATAACCATCTAACATGTTTCAGGTGACACGTCATCGTGGTTCTGATTTGCATTTCCCTGATGATCAGTTATTTCGGTCATGTTTTCAGGTATCTACTGGCCATCTTTTTGTCTTCTTTGGAAAAATCGTCTATTCAGATCCTTTGAATAGAGTCTAGTTCTTATTTGCCAACCAATGAAGTAAAAATGACCTTTGAAAATCTCTTAAATAGCCAAAATAGTATGTGTGATTTTGTGTATGCAAAAATCTGTGGATTTTTTTTCTTCTAATCCTTTATCATTAATGTTTCTCTGTAGCTCTTCATTCACTTTCTACCCGAAGGAAACCATCTTGCTTAGTCACTTAAACAATAAGTTTAATTCTTTGGGCTTAGAGTTGCTGCTGCTGCTGTTTACTCACTAAGTCATGTCTGAATGTTTGCAACCCTATGGACTGTAGACTGCCAGGCTCCTCTGTCCATGGTATTTCCCAGCAAGAATTCTGGAGTGGGTTGCCATTTCCTTCTTCAGGGGATCTTCCTGGCCCAGGGATTGAACTCGCATCTCCTGGTTGGTAGGTGGATTCTTAACCACTGAGCCACATGGGAAGCCCAGGCCAATAGCTGGGAAACCTTTAAAACTAATCAGATGTTCTTTTCAAGGGTTTCAGGATTACTAGGCAGCCTTTGCCTACGGCACACACTACTCAAGTAATGTGTACTATTTAAATGATTCTTTTTAGAATCGCTTTCTTTCTGCAGCCAAAAGTTGAATTCTTTTAAATTAAGAATTAGCTTAAACGATAATAAACAATCACACATTCTTTGCAGAAGACAACTTTTTTTACACCACCAGATGGAATTCTTAACATTTCAGTCTGAGGCATCTTGTGTTTTGATTGTCCTACTTGTTTAAGTCCTCTCCAAGATGAGTAGGAAAGCAGATCCTGCCAAACTGTTTTACAAAATGTGTCCAAGGAAGAGGAAGAAGGCTGGTGTAACGGGAGCAGAATGAATAGGAGGAGAGTACAGGAAGAGATTAGAGATGTAGTCTCAAGCGAGAATATGATATAAATCATGAAAGGGATTCTCACTTTTGCTCTGGAATGGAGAGTAGTTACTTGATGGTTTTGAGAAGAGGAGTAACATGATCTGACTTGTGTTTTAGCAGAATCATCCACATTGCTGTGTGGACTGGCGGGGGCTGGGGGGTACCTACCAGGAGTATCAGAGGGGGAAGATGGTGAGTATCATTTGCACTTTGAGGCAGGCTGCAGCAACAAGGGCCAACTGGGAGGTGAAGGAATGTTTCTAGACTGGAACTAAATAGACCAGGTGGAGCTAAGAGGATGCAGTGATATACCATCAAGATCTCCCTTTCTGGTTGGAGAGAGGACTGCTAATGACTCTCAGCTGAATCTCCTTTTGGAAATAGCTCTGAGCTGAAGGGTGCTGCCTTGCCCAAGGGTACAGCTGTCTCCCCGGAGGCCACCTGCATACAGGGACTAGTGAAATATGGTCAAGAGATCTAGGGTCATTCTGAAAAGCCATCCCATGGCCTCTGTTGCAACTGCATCCCAATTCAGCTTCTTCCTCTGCCTAATTCGGCTTCCCTGACACACAAACAGGGCTTCCCTGATGGCTCAGCAGTTAAGAATCTGTCTGCAATGCAGATGCGAGTTCAATCCCTGGATCAGGAAGATCCTCTGGAGGAGGGCATGGCAACCCACTCCAGTACTCCTACCTGGAAAATTCCATGGACAGAGGAGACTGGTGGGCTACAGTCCATAGGATTGCAAAGGTCAGACATGAGTGAGCACACAGTCACTCCATTATAGGTGTCTCCAATAACCAATAAACCTCCTGTAAACACTCTGAGTTTAGGTCTGTTTCCCAGGAAACCTGATCTAAGACAGTGAGTCTATTAAAACACAAATAAGGGACTTCCCTGGTGCTCCAGTGGCTAAGACTCTGGGTTCCCAATACAGGGGGCCCAGGTTCGATCCCTGGTCAGGGAACTAGATCCCACATGCCGCAACTAACTTTCCTGCATGCCGCAACTAAGACCCAGCTCAGCCAAACAAATAAGTAACTTAAAGACAAAAATACATAAATAAGACTGTCCCATTTCTCAACCTAAAACCCTACAATGGCTCATCAGTTCATTCGCAGTGAGCTAAAGTCCTCACAACGGCCTCTAGGGTCCTCTGACCTCATCCCTACTACCCTCCCCCTCTTGCCTTTGTTCCAGAGCCATACTTGTTCCTTTGCCATCCCTTGAGGGCGACACCGACATTCCTGCCTCAGGATCTTTGCACTGTTTGCAAAGAGCCTTCCCTCTTTCTCCAAGTTCCTTCATATCTCACTCTTCCTCTTCCTTCAAGTCAGCTAAATTGCTACCTTCTCAAGGAAGCCGTCCCCATCCCTTCCACTGAAAATTATCAATACAACCTCCCCCAACTCCTAATCTCTATTATTCTATTCTACATCACTTACCACCCTCTAAGATACTGTCCAGTCTATTTTTTTTTCCCCACACAGAGCGGTAACTTCCCTCCATTTTGTTCACTGCCAAATCCCAAGACACCCGCTTTGCAGACATTCCATAAATATTTCTGAATGAATGGCTGAGTGGATGAGTTAAGAAGTCCTTAGCAACTTGACTGCAGAGGAATCCATGATGTGTGATTGCCCAGGGCTGGTCTAACAGAGACACGAGGTTTTAGCTACAAGCAGAGGAAGAGGAAATTACAAAGGACACTGAAAGGAAGCCAGAATGCAGGAGGAGAGCAGGAGAAAGTGTCACAGATGGGAGTGCGATGCGGAGCAAAGGCAAGCAACTGAGAACAGTGCTGTCGATATACGAAGCAAGGCAAAGACTTGCAGACTGGGGACTTCCCTAGGGCCCAGTGGCTAAGACGGAGCTCCCGGTGCAGGGGCCCTGGGTTCAATCCCTGGTCAGGAAACTGGATCCCACGTGCTGTAACGGAAAGGTCCTGTATGTGGCAAGGAAGATAGAAGATCCTGCGTGCTGCAACTAGGACCCAACACAGCCAGATAAATAAATAAATGTTAAAAAGAAAGGTTGAATGTGCCCCCCCCAATTCATATACTGAAATCTCACTCCCAACAGTGATGGTATTTGGAGGTGGGGTCTTGGGAAGGTAGTCAGGTCATGAGGGTGGAGCCCTCATGGTAAGATTAGTGCCCTTATCAGAAGAAACTAGAGAGCTAGGTCATTCCCTTCTACCAATTTCTAGAACAAGAAATTTGCAGTCTTCAACCTGGCAGAGGGTTCTCATCAAAATCTAGTCATGCTGGCACCTTGATTTCAGATTCCAGTCTTCATAACTGTGAGAAATAAACTTCTGCTGCTTATAAACCGCCCTGTCTATGGTACTTTGTTTAAGCAGCTGGGACTAAGGCAAAGGCAGAAAGGTGCCTACTGATCTTATCTTGTAAGCGGCAGAATTTTGAGCTACTAAGGGCAGAAGGGAGTGTCCTGTGAGTTGAGGGAAGAATAGGATGTAATAAAGTAGAAATGGTGTACAGATTTCTTTTTCAAGAAGCTTGATTGTGAAGGCAGGAAAGAAAATGGGAGCTAGGAGGAAGGCTCAGATTAAAGATGTGTGTGGGCACTTAGTTGGGAGAGATCAGACTAACTCAAGTATTTTACATGATGTATGGAAAGATCCAGTAATAACCATATAATTTATCATCCAATTCAGAGTTTTGCAAGAAAAAGGACACCAGACAAGTGTTAATTGGACAGATGCCAGGACACCTGGGACTTGTAATAAACACAGATATGTGCTGTGCTGTGCTTAGTCACTCGGTCATGTCCGACTCTTTGTGAACCCATGGACTGCAGCCTGCCAGGCTCCTCTGTCCATGGGGATTCTCCAGGCAAGAATACTGGAGTGGGTTGCCATGTCCTCCTCCAGGGGATCTTCCCAACCCAGGGATTGAACCCAGGTCTCCAGCATTGCTGGCGGATTCTTTACCGTCTGAACCACCAGGGAAGCCCAAGAATACTGAGTGGGTAGCTTATCGCTTCTGCAGCGGATCTTACTGACCCAGGAATTGAACTAGGACCTCCTGTATTGCAGGCGGATTCTCCAGCTGAACTACCAGGGACAGAGCTCCATCCAAAGTTCGGGTTCTCTATTCAAGGCAGTCCTCTGTGCACTTGGCAGTCGATAGTATTTTCTACCGGTAGGTGGCAGTAAAGAGCTTGTCGCGTAAAATTTTTTTTTTTTTTGGAAAACGCAACTAAGTATTGGTAAAGGTTACTTTCAGTTCAGTTCAGTTCAGTTCAGTTCATTTCAATCGCTCAGTCATGTCCGACTCTTTGCGACCCCATGAATTGTAGCACGCCAGGCCTCCCTGTCCATCACCAACTCCCAGAGTTCACTCAGATTCACGTCCATCGAGTCAGTGATGCCATCCAGCCATCTCATCCTCTGTCGTCCCGTTCTCCTCCTGCCCCCAATCCCTCCCAGCATCAGTCTTTTCCAATGAGTCAACTCTTCGCATTGGTCCCAGGCATATGCTCCAAACAGGAGATTTCAAACTGGGTTTTACTTCTGGAAAATTTATTTTGTAGCTTTTTGTGAAAAGAAACATCTCTAACAGCTCTTAAAGAGGAAATAACATTTGAGCAATTATAAAATATGTTAGTTGTGTTTTCTTAGTGAGTCATTTGACCTTTAAAATATGAACTTCTCTCTTTCTCCTAATACAGAGTAATTTCTATCAATGCCACTAATTCCATTCAGTACATGCATTGCTATATGGATACATTTTTTATTTGTACATATAAATTTTTTGATAGATCTTGGGGGACCTGGCTGTTGAGAGATTACAAATATTTCAAAATGATTACAAATGATACCAAAATTATCTTTATCAAAGATAAGACAAGAGTTGGCCAAAGATTAAACATTTTAGAAGTTGAAAATGATAAAGTGAAAGAGCACACATTATTTAAGTCATCTTGGAAGAATTTAAGACTTAAAATTCAGAAAAAAAAAACTCTAAGAGAAAAAGACAGAATTAGAATATTCTTTGCAGGCCCATCAAAGCTGAGTTCAAAACCCAGATTCATATTTGTGAGTTATGTGACCTTGAGCAAGGAAAATACATAACCTCTTCAGGTCTCAGATTCCTAATCTGTGAAATGAGACTCACAGGGCATACTTGGAACATTAAATTGTTTTGAACATGAAAGAAGAAAACATATGGGTGGACTTTCCCGGCGGTACAGTGGATAAGAGTCAGCCGGCCAGTGCAGAGGGCGCGGGTTCCGTCCCTGGTCTGGAAAGATTCCAGGTGGTGTGGAGCGCCTGGGCTGGGGCGCCGCGCCCACGGGAGGCACTTGCAGCCTGTGCTCTGCGCCAGGAGCCGCCGCGGCGATGACGCGTCCATGCACCACAGCCGGAGAGGAGCCCCTGCTTGCCACTACCGAGAAAGCTCTCACGCAGCAACGAAGACCCGGTGCAGCCAAAAATAATAAAAGAAATACATTAGTTAATTAATAAGAATAGAAAACATATGGGCAAAGTTTATAAGTATGTTCCCTGCTCTCCTCCAAACATGAAGGCAGCTAGACCAAAATGAGGCTATTACAACTTTAACGCTTAGAAAATATATCACAAAGATTAAGAAAATGAAATTCTAATAGTTGCTTTAAAACAAAGCAAACAAACAATAAAACTCCCAAAAGGGCTGGACATGACTTGTTTTTTTTCAACTTTACAACTCAATCCCGATTATTTAGTAAGAAATTTCCTATAAGGGAATATGGGGACAAAAAATTGCAGCATCTGGATTAGGGCCAGAATTCAAACACCTGGTGGTGAGTCCTCGGCCCTTTTTAAACTTCATGAATTGTATTGCTCTGTCATGTCCTCCACTTCCTCTTCAGCTTCATGGAAATGCTGAATGCCATCCACAATATCAGCCAGGTTGAATTGCATGCATGGTGGTCTCAGTACTGGAGGGGTCTATGCCATACCAATGCCCTGTTAACATTAGAGGCCATGGATGTTGAGATGTATCCTTTGGCCAGTCTGGAACTGGCAAAGCCAGCGTCACTAATGACTTTGACAATGAATAAGAAGTGTCTGCTGTCTCTCCAAGACTCCCCCAAATGCCCTTATTCTAGGAAATTCTACTGTCTCACTTCATCTCATCACGCAGGTGTCTTACCATCTCACATCATCACAAGCAGAAGAATGGTGAGAATACTACAGTAAGATACTTTGAGGGGAGTTCCCCAGTGATCCAGTGATTAAGACTTCGTGCTCCCAATGCAGGGGGTCTGGGTTTGATCCCTGGTCAGGGAACTACATCCCTCACAATGCACCTAAGAGTTCAAATGCCACAATGAAGATTGAAGATCTTGAGTGCCATAACAAAGACCCAGCACAGTTGAAAAAATAAAAATATTTTTTAAAAAAGATATTTTGAGAGACCACATTTCTATAACTTTTATGACAGTGTATTGTTATAATCATTCTATTTTTCATTGTTAATATCTTACTGTGCCTAATTCCCAAATCAAACTTTATCATAAGTATGTATGTATAGGAAAAAATTAAGTATATAGGAAAAAATAAACTATATATAGGGTTTGGTACTAGCTGTGGCTTCAGGGTGCCAAAACTGGGGGTCTTGGAACATAATCCCCTGTGGATAAGGGGGACTATTGTCCATGTTTCTCAAATTACAAAATAATTTAATACCCTTTGAGTGACTTGGGTTTTATGCACAAAAGAAGACATTCATTTGTACCCTTCTCTGCCCTGATTTTTTTCATCTTGTTCCTCCTTGTTCGTTTGCTACCGGGAGATATGTGAGAAATGTTGCTTTTAGGAGATCAAAGAAAAAAGTTTTCCTCCCATACCTTTGTGTTCTGTTTAGGTTAAAAATCAACATTGTTTTTCCACCCGCCTAAGGCATACCATTAAAATTACTTCAAAGCTTCTTGACCAAAATCTGTGCAGAGAAGCCTATGGCGAATTGCAGCGTGATAATTTTGCAAGAAATGAATTTCAAACGCTAGGAGGGAGGATGGTACTGGGTTTCCAAAATGACAGACATTACATTAATTCAGCAAGCATATCAGAGGCATTCTGAGTCAGAGGACAGGATGATATTTTGATCTCAAAAGATAAAAGGGTAATTCCAAATAGCTAATTATGCATGGGGGTTCATTATCCCCATTGGCATAACTATTAGGGTGAATTTCGTCTGTGACAGTGGTGCCTGATCCCATCTTACACTCTGTTAAACAGTTTTCCCTTCTGATTTATACACAATGAGGTGAAGATCTCTTTCCCCTGATGACTAGTGTTGGGGTACAAAGCCTATAATTACCTTCCATGGAGACGGCAATCAGATGCTCTGGCGACCTCATCTGATCTCTATAAAGGATTTGGCAGTCCAAGTGGGGTTTCTCGTGAAGTCAGAAGACCTGGTTTGGAATCCTGAATCTGGCACTTACTAAAAGCATGACTTCAGATGAGCTACTTCATTCTCTGAGCCTCAGTTGCCTTGTCTGTAGGACGCAATAAAGAATGCCTACCTCATAGGACGTCTGAAAAAATAAACAGAATACTGTATGTGAAAACACTGCAGGTGCCTAGAAATGTTGGTTTCCTTTCTTCTAGGAGGCTGGAGAAACACAGAGGGTAGCGAGCTGTGTCAGTCAGCGACTGCTGCCGAAGAAACCACCCCATAGCTCAGTGTTCACTCTTGTTCACGTGTCTGCAAGTCAGGAGGGGTGACAGCTGTAGACTGTGAATTGGATGGGGTGGCTCTACCTTGCTTGCCTGGTTCTGCGGTTCATGCTGAAGGGACAGCCACCACCAGTCCTTTTTTATGGCAGAGTCAGAAGCACAGGTGAGGTTTCTTAAGGTTGAGGTGCAGGCGTGTTAGGTCACTGCCTCCCACAGGCCACGCCCAGTGTGTGTTGAAATACACGCCACCTCCAGCAGGGGGAGCTGTGAAGCCACACGCAAAGGGCGTGGATGCAGAGAACTGGGAAAAACAAGTAACAGTGAAGCAAGAGCAGCCCCTATACCTCCTGGGTCAGTCAAGGTCAGGCTAATACAATGCCCTTGTTCCCTACGAGCGAAGGGATGGGGTGGGGGAGTGGTCCAAAGAGAGCGTGGTCTGAAGGCGCAGGCCACTCCTTATTTGCAAAGCTATAAACAGTGGGACAGTGAGATTCACACAGCGCAGAGGCCCCTGCAATGTCAGACGAACTCCTTGGTCTAAAAATAGACAAATGACAATGACGAAAATCACTTCTCCGCTATAACAACCATTTATCAAATGGCATTACAAAGAGGTCGATGGTGACTATCTGCTCCCTGAATTAATGGACGCTCCTGGATTCTCTTCTCTTTGATCTGGTATCAAAGAGGACAGAAAGGACTCCCCCGACCGCTCACTTTACACTCCAGGAGGAGCTCTGATACCATTCAAGGGAAGATGGGTGCTTCTGGAGGACACATGCCAGGATGCTCCGGGGGAAGGAGTGTTGGGTGGGAGGAGGGAGAGGGCCACTGTTCCCTTCATCTACTTGGGCTTCTCTTGAGCTGCCGCTGGTTTGGAGGGACAAGGCTGGGCTGGGGTGCCTTCTGCTCAGGAGAGGTTGGACCACTGAAGGGAAATAGGATCATGGTGAAGCCCAAGAGAGGGAAGGCTTGATGCCTAGGCCTGCCTCTGCTCCTTCCTCCACAAACACTGACCCAGCCATCTGCTTCATAAAAGGCACTGAGCTGAAAGACTAGCAAGGCAAAGACTAATGGAGAGATGGACTAATAAACAATCACAGGGACTTCCCTGGTGGTCCAGTGGCTAAGACTCCATGCTCCCAATGCAGGGGGCCCAGGTTCGATCCTTGGTCAGGGAACTAGATCCCACATGCAGCAACTAAGAGTCTGCATGCCGCAATGAAAAGACTCCACATGCATCAACTAAGACCTGGTGCAGCCAAATAAATAATAAATCCAAGCAAGCAAAGAGCAGTCACAAAATACTGTGATTAGCGCCAGAGGTAAAAGGGAACCCAGGTGCTGTCGGAACACACCAACCTTGGAAAAGTTAAGGAAGGCCTTGCGGAGGAGGTGTGATTCCTGGAATTAGTATGAGAGTTCAGTCCAAGTTCTAGGTCATCAGAGGAAAAGGTGGAATGTTTTGTGGAGTTTGCAAGGAAGCTCATGCACACCAGAAATGCAAAAGCGATGAGACAGAAATTCAAGTAGGAAAGAGAACAGGAACTCAGTTGTAATTCTGCCTGTGTATATGCCTGGCGAGGTTTAACACCTTTTCGGTCATTTAACAAATATTATGTGCCTGGATCCAGCAAAGTTTAAGACATACATGACTCCTGCCTTCACGGAGGAAAGGACAATCAGGGTCACCACAGAGGAAGGACGCGTTGCGTGTGAGCCTCCAGGAAGGGGGTGTGGTCGTGCAAAGGGCATGCGGAAGGCTGGCGGAGGGAGGAGCCAGCCTGACGAAGCCGGGGCAAGGGAGGAGCGCCCCAGAAGTAGAGATGCTTAAAGTATTACAGAACCTCCCTGGTGGTCCAATGGTTAAGAATCCACCTGACAATGCAGGGGACACTGGTTCGGTCCCTGGTCCAGGAAGGTCCCACGTGCTGAGGGGCAACGAAGTCCATACACTGCAACAGAGAAGTCAGCGCAATGAGCAGCCACGCACCACCCCTGGCGAGGAGCCCCCACTTGCCGCAGCCAGAGAAGGCCCATGGGCAGCAGTGAAGACTCAATACAGCCAAAATAAATAAATGCTAATTGTTCAGAAGACTGTAAAAAACCATTAAACTTAAAAGTATTACATAAGGAAATTCAATTCTGCTGTATAGAAAACAAGAAAAGCAACTGGGATGGATAACAAGCAATGAACTTGTGACGCAGAGGAGGAAATTACATCACATTTTAAGTAATCAATCTGTAAAACATGTCAAAGATAGGAGAAACAAGCACGTGTGTGTGCTAAGTATAAATCAATAGGATGGATCAAAGGAGAGTGTCAGTCTACACAGAGGGCTGGGAACACCAAAGCAGACCTTACATATTCATAAGACATGAGTCCTGCCGCCTCCAGGTTGATGGCGACGCCGTTCCTGCCCTGGCCATACCTGGTGTCATCTACACCGCCCCGCGTATGCGGCTCAGCTCAGATGCAGGTGAAAGGCATGCAGGATGATCAGGCTGTTGGTGAGCCCCTCTGGCTGGGGTGCTGCCCCGAGGCTCTCTGACAGGGAGATCCTGGTTCCAGGCCCCTTTCATCTGCCAAGCCCTCCTGTCCACCCCCTCCTCTGATCCTCATCATCAGTGAGGAGGCTGGTGTGGCAGGGGGAGAAACAAGACAGCCAAACCTGCAGGACACAGAGTCCTGCCCTGCCTGCACCCCATTCTGAGCGTGCTCGCCCCCCCCCGCCTTTCCCCTCGCTGCTTCCTGAATCTTTTAACAACTTGCCGACTAGAGATGTACCAGCACGTCTTGGCTGGAGATGTGTCAGTGTTCACTTGCATAACGAACCGCTGGCCGCAGGCGCTAGTTTCTGCAAAATCCCCCAGTCAATAATGTGTTAGGTTGATCTCTTAACCCATGTGATGCAAGCTCCTAAACGTGCTGTGCGAGGCTTTCCGCTCTGTGGCTTCCAGACTGTCTGCATGGTGTTGACCACTGCGTCAGAATCGTTTCCTGAGTCACATTGTGCTTTTTGAGGTTCTTCCACAGGTCAGCAACCTGAGGGTGAAGGGCATCTTAAAATTAAGATGTGTTTATCCAGGATTAGTGTTCCACCAGGAGGACTCAAACAGAACAGGGTAAGGGGATCTAGGGAGCTGGCAAGATGTAGGCTGAAGATCCTCTCAGAGGATCTAACTCTTAGAGTTGGATCATGGACACTAACTTGATGAGGGACAGAAAGGAGGAAAATACAGGGTTATGTGAGTGGGAGGACGGGGGAGCCTGGTGGGCTGCAGTCTGTGGGGTCACACAGAGTCAGACACAACTGAAGCGACTTAGCAGCAGAGTGGGAGGAAGTGAGGGATCTGTGTGCTGGAGGCCTCTGAGGGGATGGAGAAGGGGGAAGAATATGGCTGTGAGTGAGTGACCCGCCAGAAGGATGTGAGATTGTGGTGGGAATGAGCTATCTGAATGTGCGCCTTATGTCCATCATATAACTTTGAAGTGATGAAGCGTCTACAGTTCAGAATTGCCTCAATGGCACCTCCATCGACTCAGCGCTTAATTCTCAGCACTGCCTTTCATGTCTGCGTAATGCCTGGAAAGCCACTGTGCTACGATACCCTTCATCATCTCGGCCACTCCCTCCTTTGTTATTAACCCTTCACACAGCTAACTCAGCTCTTTCAGTGTAAGTTACCTTTCCATTTCATTATACTACATGTTTATAAATGTCTTGACATTCAAATGGTTCAAACATTTTACAAAAATGTTTTGTTTTACATATATAGAATGGATAAAAAAACAAGGGCCTACTGTATAGCGCAGGGAGCTATACTCAATATCCTGTGATAAACCACAGTGGAAAAGATTATTTTAAAAAGAATATATATATAACTGAATCTCTTTGCTGTACAGCAGAAATTAATACAACACTGTAAATCAACTATATTTCAGCAAAAAAAAAAAAAAAATTAAAAGCCAAAATGTCCTGTTTTAAAATTTAATTCAACTAATGATTAAGTCGCTGCTGAGAGTCAGACACTGAGGCAAGGCCTGGGGTCTAATGGTGAAAAGATAAACATGATTCAGGGTACTTAGGCAGAGGTCTTGAGGGTGGGGACCTTAGCTCAGTTCAGTCGCTCAGTCGTGTCTGACTCTTTGCGACCCCATGAATCGCAGCATGCCAGGCCTCCCTGTCCATCACCAACTCCCGGAGTTCACTCAGACTCACGTCCATCAAGTCAGTGATGCCATCCAGCCATCTCATCCTCTGTCGTCCCCTTCTCCTCCTGCCCCCAATACCTCCCAGCATCAAAGTCTTTTCCAGTGAGTCAACTCTTCGCATGAGGTGGCCAAAGTACTGGAGTTTCAGCTTTAGCATCATTCCTTCCAAAGAAATCCCAGGGCTGATCTCCTTCAGATGGACTGGTTGGATCTCCTTGAACTCCAAGGGACTCTCAAGAGTCTTCTCCAACACCACAGTTCAAAAGCATCAATTCTTCGGTACTCAGTCTTCTTCACCATCCAACTCTCACATCCATACATGACCACTGAGAAAACCATAGCCTTGACTAGAAGGGCCTTAATCGGCAAAGTAATGTCTCTGCTTTTGAATATGCTGTCTAGGTTGGTCATAAATTTCCTTCCAAGGAGCAAGCGTCTTTTAATTTCATGGCTGTAGTCACCATCTGCAGTAATTTTGGAGCCCAGAAAAATAAAGTCTGACACTGTTTCCACTGTTTCCCCATCTATTTCCCATGAAGTGATGGGACCGGATGCCATGATCTTCATTTTCTGAATGTTGAGCTTTAAGCCAACTTTTTTACTCTCCTCTTTCACTTTCATCAAGAGGCTTTTTAGTTTCCCTTCACTTTCTGCCATAAGGGTGGTGTCATCTGCATATCTTAGGTTATTGATATTTCTCCCGGCAATCTTGATTCCAGCTTGTGTTTCTTCCAGTCCAGCGTTTCTCATGATGTACTCTGCATAGAAGTTAAATAAGCAGGGTGACAATGCACAGCCTTGACGTACTCCTTTTCCTATTTGGAGCCAGTCTGTTGTTCCATGTGCAGTTCTAACTGTTGCTTCCTGACCTGCATATAGGTTTCTCAAGAGGCAAGTCAGGTGTTCTGGTATTCCCATCTCTTTCAGAATTTTCCACAGTTGATTGTGATCCACATAGTCAAAGGCTTTGGCATAGTCAATAAAACAGAAATAGATGTTTTTCTGGAACTCTCTTGCTTTTTCCATGATCCATCGGATGTTGGCAATTTGATCTCTGGTTCCTGCCTTTTCTAAAACCAGCTTGAACATCAGGAAGGTCACGGTTCATGTATTGCTGAAGCCTGGCTTGGAGAATTTTGAGCATTACTTTACTAGCATGTGAGATGAGTGCAATTGTGTGGTAGTTTGAGCATTCTTTGGCATTTCCTTTCTTTGGGATTGGAATGAAAACTGACCTCTTCCAGTCCTGTGGCCACTGCTGAGTTTCCCAAATTTGCCGGCATATCGAGTGCAGCACTTTCACAGCAGCATCTTTCAGGATTTGAAATAGCTCAACTGGAATTCCATCACCTCCACTAGCTTTGTTCATAGTGATGCTTCCTAAGGCCCACTTGACTTCACATTCCAGGATGTCTGGCTCTAGATGAGTGATCACCCCATCGTGATTATCCAGGTCGTGAAGATCTTTTTTGTACAGTTCTTCTCTGTATTCTTGCCACCTCTTCTTAATATCTTCTGCTCCTGTTAGGTCCATACCATTTCTGTCCTTTATCGAGCCCATCTTTGCATGAAATGTTCCCTTGGTATCTCTAGTTTTCTTGAAGAGATCTCTAGTCTTTCCCATTCTGTTCTTTTACTCTACTTCTTTGCATTGATCACTGAGGAAGGCTTTCTTATCTCTTCTATCTTTCCTTTTCTCCTTTGCTTTTCGCTACTCTTCTTTTCACAGCTATTTGTAAGGCCTCCCCAGACAGCCATTTTGCTTTTTTGCATTTCTTGTCCATGGGGATGGTCTTGATCCCTGTCTCCTGTACAATGTCACGAACCTCATTCCATAGTTCATCAGGCACTCTATCTATCAGATCTAGGCCCTTAAATCTATTTCTCACTTCCACTGTATAATCATAAGGGATTTGATTTAGGTCATACCTGAATGGTCTAGTGGTTTTCCCTACTTTCTTCAATTTAAGTCTGAATTTGGCAATAAGGAGTTCATGATCTGAGCCACAGTCAGCTCCTGGTCTTGTTTTTGTTGACTGTATAGAGCTTCTCCATCTTTGGCTGCAGAGAATATAATCAGTCTGATTTCGTTGTTGACCATCTGGTGATGTCCATGTGTAGAGTCTTTTCTTGTGTTGTTGGAAGAGGGTGTTTGCTATGACCAGTGCATTTTCTTGGCAAAACTTTATTAGTCTTTGCCCTGCTTCATTCCACATTCCAAAGCCAAATTTGCCTGTTACTCCAGGTGTTTCTTGACTTCCTACTTTTGCCTTCTAGTCCCCTATAATGAAAAGGACATCTGTTTTGGGTGTTAGTTCTAAAAGGTCTTGGAGGTCTTCATAAAACCGTTCAACTTTAGCTTCTTCAGCGTTACTGGTTGGGGCACAGACTTGGATTACTGTGATATTGAATGGTTTGCCTTGGAAATGAACAGAGATCATTCTGTCGTTTTTGAGATTGCATCCAAGTACTGCATTTCGGACTCTTTTGTTGACCATGATGGCTATTCCATTTCTTCTGAGGGATTCCTGCCCGCAGTAGTAGATATAATGGTCATCTGAGTTAAATTCACCCATTCCAGTCCATTTTAGTTCACTGATTCCTAGAATGTCAACGTTCACTCTTGCCATCTCTTGTTTGACCACTTCCAATTTGCCTTGATTCATGGACCTGACATGCCAGGTTCCTATGCAATACTGCTCTTTACAGCATCAGACCTTGCTTCTATCACCAGTCACATCCACAGCTGGGTATTGTTTTTGCTTTGGCTCCATCCCTTCATTCTTTCTGGAGTTATTTCTCCACTGATCTCCAGTAGCATATTGGGCACTTACCGACCTGGGGAGTTCCTCTTTCAGTATCCTATCATTTTCCCTTTTCATACTGTTCATGGGGTTCTCAAGGCAAGAATACTGAAGAGGTTTGCCATTCCCTTCTCCAGTGGACCACATTCTGTCAGACCTCTCCACCATGACCCGCCTGTCTTGGTTTGCCCCAAGGGCATGGCTTAGTTTCATTGAGTTAGACAAGGCTGTGGTCCTAGTGTGATTACATTGACTAGTTTTCTGTGAGTATGGTTTCAGTGTGTCTGCCCTCTGATCCCCTCTTGCAACACCTACCATCTTACTTGGGTTTCTCTTACCTTGGACGTGGGGTATCTCTTCAGGGCTGCTCCAGCAAAGCGCAGCCACTGCTCCTTACCTGGCATGAGGGGACCTTAGGTGACATGCAAATCCATAAGAAATAGGAGGGAAGGGGGGCTGGGCACAACCTTTGAAAGAAAGACATAGCCCAAGGGCAGAACATAAACTGCTTAGAACCAAATGGGTCCAAGATGGCAGACAAGTCAACTTGTCTAGACCTTCATCCTCAGTATAGGCTCACTGTAACACATTTATAAGCTAAATGACATAGTCAGAGGCACCATGACAGATCCAAGGTCAACCTTCAAAGACCAAAATGTGGGCAGTGGGCCAACCCCTGGAAATCTCCACCCCTTCCCCCAAATAGTTGGAATAATCTGCCCGCTCATTAGCCTATGAAATGACCCAGCCCATGAAAGCTAACCACACCACATTTTGAGGCCCCCACACTTGCCCTCTGCCATGGCCTACACTCTGTTAGTGGAGCATGTTTCTCTCTGAATAAAATCCATTTTTTACCTATCACTTTGTCTCTCACTGAATTCTTTCTGTGATGAGATGCAAAGAACCTGAGCCTCAGTAAGCCCAGACACCAGCTGAGTGGTTCTAATTAAAAGATCATGGGTTCAAGTCCCGAGGAGGGTTTTGTCTGGGCTTGAATACCAACACATGGGCTAAAGTTCCATTCTGAGTTAAACAGTTTCATGTATAGCAGACTCAGGACCATCTCCAAAGCAGCCCACTCACCCACACAAGTTTGAAAACCTCTGTCCCACCGGATACTCACTTTGTCGCATGTAGAACTGAAGCTTGTTTGCATTTGTTGGCAGCTCCCCACAGCATGTGGGATCTTAGTTCCCTGATGAGGGATCGAACCCTTGCCCCCTGCAGTGGAAGCATGGAGTCTTCACCACTAGACCTCCAAGGAAGTCCCAGAGTTACAGCTTCTGTGTTCCCTTCTCAGAGTTATCCAAAATAGTGTATTTGGGGAATAGCCTCTGGCTCACGCTTTTTTTTTTTTTTTTAAAGATTTATTTATTTGCTTGTTTTTGGCTGTGCTGGCTCTTTGTTGCTGTACTTGGGCTTTCTCTAGTTGAGGTATATGTGCTTAGTTGCTCCCAGGTACCTGGGATCTGCCCAGACAGGGGATCGGACTCATGTCCCTTGCATTGCAAGGCAGATTCTTAATCACTGGAGCACCAAGAAAGCCCTGGCTCACATTTTTACACTTTAATTGTCTCTGTGTGTGTCCATCAAAATATGCCATACTGTTTTGCTTTTCAAATCTACCAAAACAGCATATTTTAATTACTGTCCTATAACTTGCTCTTCTCACTCAATATTCTATCTTCAAGGCCTTATTTGATATATGCGGACCTAATTCATTCACTTGGGCTTCTGTTTATTATGAAATTGCACCACTGGATGACTATGTCACAGTGTATTTCGGCATTTCCCCATAGGATGGACGTATATATATGAGTCACAATCTGCTAGGCATGGTTCTAAGTGCTTTACAAATTCTCATTCAGGTATCCTCATAGGTTGCATCATTTCCACCTTCATTTTACAAATGAGGAAACTGAGACACAGAGAGGCTAGCTAACCCACTCAAGGTCACACAGGGGATAAGTGGCAGAACTGAGATTCAAGCCCAGATGTGTCTCTCACATCAGAGTGTTTATCCTGAGCTGCGCTGGTGCTTTAGGTGCTCCCCACAGGGGCGCAGAGTCGACAGCATGCATGTACTGTGAACGTCTTACTGTACTTATCCTTATGCACATGAGCAGAGGTTCTTTCCTGGAACTGAGATTGATGGGTCCAGATGAGATCTCTCATTGTGATGAGTTCTTACGGCATTAACTAGACTGAGGAATAAAGAAAGCATCAGAGGAACAATTCTGAGGCTTTGACAGAATTCACAGCAGTTAAATAGTTCTTTGATATTTTATCCAGCTTTTAACCACAGGCTCTTTTCTGTCACTGTCATCATGCAAGAGGTGCTTAATAGATTATCAGATACTTTGCAAGAAGACAGAGTGGCCCACGTCCAATCAGCAACTCTTCTGAATTGCTTCATTCTCATCACAAATGCACTTTCACACAACCATATGTTGCTGTGTGCTCCATTTAGGAACTGAACAATTCCTCTGTTTAATTTCAGCCCATAAATTTCACTTATTAGTCTGCTAAACCACTTAGAGGATTCTGTATTACTCTATATATCATTCTATACACTGGCCTAAACCAACGATTTTGAGCACATTTTTGTAATATTACTACAGTAAGAACAGAAGCTCTTGGTTTTGTAAACAGCCAGCACAAGTGGTCTAAGTCTTTGAGGATGTTTGTGGAGGTTCCCTCTTCCCACTGTCTTATCCAGGGACAAAGTAGAGCACCCTTGTCTGAAAAGGATCAACACACATGTTGCTGTCATAACCAAGGGGACTCTTTAAATTCAACAAATAAAATTGTGTTACAGATGAGATGTCCCCAGTGAGCTCAGACATGAAATGGAAATAGAATCAGGAGCATTTTGTTAATCTTTTCTGAAGCCTTTTTGCTTTGGCTGAGTCTGAAACAGCAAACACACGGACTAGGACGTGCATCTCAGAAATGGTGAGGTCCAAGCTTGATGTTTCACCTCCTTCGGTTCATTCCTGGGCCGCTTCAGCAGGGGACCAGGGGAAGAACTGATCTGTGAGTCTGATGCAGATACATCCTGCCTCCATGGGCTTGTGTTTGAAGGCTAGCTCTCAGATCATCAGTAGAGTGGTCCTGAGACAAGGTGGCACCTAAAACCCGGGATTCTTTGTCACCTGGACAAACATTTCCTTGAGCAACAAAATACAAAGAAACTACAGGGGACTAAAAATAACTGCATGCATGCCCAGTTGCGGCAAATTATGAGTAAGAACACACAAAAAGACCAAAAACCCAACTGCCATTTCTGAGGAGTCTGGAGTGAAAGCAGGGAACTGCACATGACCCCTGCACACAGCACCACCAGTGGGGTGGGCAGACCACCTAAGCCACACCTCTGGCCCCGCCCCCGGGCCCGCCCCCACCCTCTCTCCATTTAAGGACCCACCCCAACCTTCACTCCATCTCAGAAATCAACCCACTCCCTCTCTAAGCTCCCTCTTGCTACAGCTCAAGTCCCCACAATGCGTCGCCTGAATTCCTCTACTGGCCTCTTATTAATTTCTATTGATTAAAGGATCCAAGAACCTCAGAAGTAATAATCACTTAGTCTCTGCAAACTGTCATTTCCTAATTTATAAAATGGGGCTAATACCATTTCCTCAGTTAATTGGGGAATTCTTGTATCAATTCAACATTTACTGAGTTCTCCAAATTCCTATTCTCAAGTTGCTGGCAATCCAGTAGGGTAATAGAGGCCTGTGATTGTGCATATGTGTAACTCCAGGGAGGAAATCTTAATTTCCTAGCAGGTCACAAGAGGCACAATTTTATTGGGTAGATACTGTGGTACTCCCTTTCAAGGGAAAACTCCAGTACCTGTAGGTGAACTGGTGCCTTGAACTGGAAGAAACTAACAGCACTACTTTGTGTGGAACACGAAAAGGGAGACATCTGTTCCATGGACGAAGAAGGGAGGAAGGGACCCCGTCCTGCATTGGGGAGGAGTGACAGGGGAGCACCCTCAGTTGGTGGAACAAACTTGTCCCAGGGGACATACAGAATCAGCCATGATACAAAACCTTCCTCCATCCATCACTCCTGCCAAACCTCCAGAAAAATTGACATTGGCCACTAGTGCTTTCAGAGTGAAAGGGATTCTCTTTTGGAGAATTCAAAGCCAACCAGCCCTCTTAGTGAAAGTCGCTCAGTCATGTCCGACTCTTTGCGACCCCATGGACTATACGGTCCATGGAATTCTCCAGGCCAGAATACTGGAGTGGGTAGCCTTTCCCTTCTCCAGGGGATCTTCCCAACCCAGGGATCGAACCCAGGTCTCCCTCATTGCAGACTGATTCTTTACCAGCTGAGCCACAAGGGAAGCCCAAGAATACTGCAGCGGGTAGCCTATCCCTTCTCCAGCGGATCTTCCTGGCCCAGGAATTGAACCTGGGTCTCCTGCATTGCAGGCAGACTACCAACTGAGCTATCAGGGAAGCCCAGTCCTCTTAATTATACATAATACAAAAGTGGTTTTCAAGGTGGAGGTCAGGATCCACTGGTGCGTCTGAGGGCAACTTAGTATGCATGCCCAGAACTCAACAAGTATATATATATGTGTGTGTGTGTGTGTGTGTGTGTGTGTGTATAACAGAATGTAAACATATAATATTTTACATATAATAGAACAAAAATATATAATAGAACAGAATGGAAAAGATCAGGGAACCTTGCACAGAGTAAATGTAAGACTACTTCTCGAAATGTTTGTATGTGTCTTAGTCTAGTTGGGCAGCTTGTAATCAATAGAAACTTATTTCTCATAGTTCTAGGGGCTGGGAAGTCCAAGATCAGAGTGCCAGCATGGTTGGATGAGGGTTCATTTCCTCATTCACAGCTAGTGCCCTTTTTCTCCCTTAATTTTTATTACAGTCTAGTTGCTTTACACAGAGAAGCCAATGGCACCCCACTCCAGTACTCTTGCCTGGAAAATCCCATGGACGGAGGAGCCTGGTAGGCTGCAGTCTATGGGGTCGCTGAGAGTTGGACATGACTCAGTGACTTCACTTTCACTTTTCACTTTCATGCATTGCAGAAGGAAATGGCAGCCCACTCCAGTGTTCTTGCCTGGAGAATCCCAGGGACAATGGAGCCTGGTGGGCTGCCGTCTATGGGGTCGCACAGAGTTGGACACGACTGAAGTGACTTAGCAGCAGCAGCAGCAGTTGCTTTATAATGTTGTGTTAGTTTCTACCGTATAGTAAAGTGAATCAGCTTTTGTATACACATATCCCCTCTTTATTGGATTCCTTTACCATTTAGGTCACCCCAGAGCACTGAGTATAGTTCCCTGTGCTATACACTAACAATAAATGCCGGAGAGGACGTGGAGAAAGGGAACCCTCCTCCACTGTTGGTGGGAATGTAAATTGTTACAGCCATTGTGGAGAACAGTATGAAGGTTCCTTAAAAAATGAAAAATAAAGCTGGTGCCTTTTTTGCTGTGTCTTCACATGGTGGAAGGGGTTAGGGATCTCTCTGGAGCCTCTTTTATAAGGGTATTAATCCCATTCACAAGTGTTCCACCCTCAAGGCTTAAGTACCTCCTAAAGTTCCCCATCCTATCCTCTTTGGGGGTCAGGGTTTCAACATCTGCATTCTGGGGTCCCACAAAGATTTTAAACCATAGCACTATGTATGTCCTGAGTTGCAATATAAAATATATTTCTTTTTGTGGACCATGGTTAAAAAAAAAAAGCGAGAAAGTACTATAGTATAATTATTATAGTAATTAATACAGTATACAGTATTGTATACATAGTAATTGATACAGTATACAGTATTGTGTATATAGGAATTAATACAGTATACAGTATTGTGTATATAGGAATTAATACAGTATATAGTATTGTATATATAGTAATTAATACAGTATATAGTATTGTGATTATAATAGTAATCTTGACAGCTCACTCTGCCAGATGTCTAGAGTCTTTATAAAAGGAGTCTTGACACCCTTGTCATTGAAGTACTATTTACAGTTGCCAAGGGGTAAAAGTAACCTTATGTCCATGGAGGGATGAATGGATAAACAAAGTTATGCCCATACGATGGGATATTATTCAACCTTAAAGCAGAAGGAAATCCTGGCCTTTACCACAACACAGATGAACTTTGAGGACATGATGTTAAATGAAATAAGCCAGGCACGCTAGAACTGCAGGATTCCAGTTCTATGATGCATATGTAAACGAATCCAAGTCACAGATACAGAAAGTAGGGGCTTCCCTGTGGCTAAGACTCCCTGCTCCTAATGCAGGGTGGCTGGGTTCAATTCCTGGTCAGGGAACTAGATCCCACATGCCGCAGCTAAAGATCCCACATGTCAACTGAAGATACCACATGCTTCAGCAAAGACCCGAAGCAGCCAAATAAATAAATAAAATGAAAATAACTATCAAAAACGATTTAAAAAAAAGAAACAGGAAGTAAATGGGGATTGCCAGGGGCTGGGGAGGCCAAGGGGAATCAGGAATATAGAATTTTAGCCATGCAAGATGAAAAAGTTCGAGAAGTCTGATGAACAACAGAACATGCATATAACATGCTATAGCGTATACTTAAAAATTGTTGAGGTTAAACTTCTGTTTTGTTTTCTAACACATACACACGTACATCTGTGGAGAAGGAAATGGCAACCCACTCCAGTATTCTTGCTTGGGAAACCCCGTGGACAGAGTCTGGGGGCTACAGTCTATGGCGCTGTGGGTCTGACATGACTTAGTGACTAAACAACGGCGAAACACACAACAGGAGTCTTCACTCTAAGGTTCCCCACCGCGGGGATGAACAGCTCCTACCATCCTGATCCTCCCACTTGTCTGTCTGCTTTCAAGATCCTTTGGATCTTTCCTGGCATCTCCGCTGAGCCCCCTTAGACAGCCCTCTTGCCCTGGGGTTTGTCTTTGATTTGTGGGAACTCCGCTCCCCGCCGGAGGCCACCCCGGCCTCCCAGGCCTGAGGGAAGCTCGCCTGGCAGGCTGGTAAGGAAAAGCACTGCCGACCCCCTGGGCACGCGCATCCCCTGTCTCACCTGCACCACCTCCTTCACCGTGCAGCCTGGTCACAGCCTCCCCTCCACCTCTCCCCAAACATGGAAAACACCTGAAAAGGTCCCGGGCACTCTGCTTCTTTCTCTCTCCACTTTCCACCCACTTGCTTCCTCCTGGTAAGAGGACTGTCTGCTCCTCGAGGATATGTGAGCTCAGGGCCACCTGGAGGGTCACGTGGTCCGCCATGGGTCCATGGCTCCGAGGATCCTCAGCAGCCGCCCTAACAAAGATCAACTGAGATGGAAGGGAGGGAAGATGGAGATAAGGTCAGGGGGGATACTCACCTGATTTTTCAGTCCTTTCCCTTTACTGTGGTGGCCGGGAGAGTCCAGAATGCAAATCAGATAGTTTCAACCCCCTTCCCCAAACTCTCAGTGGCTCTCTGATGCCCTCAGCAAAAAATTCACACCCCAGCATCAGTTTACCAGGCCGCTCATCCCCACCCTCCCTCAGCTCCCTGTTGGCCACTTCCTTACTTATAGCTCCTCCAGGGCTTCAGAACGGCCTGCTGGGACTTTTCTGGGGGTCCAGTGGTTGAAACTTCACCTTCCCAATGCAGGGGGTGCAGGTTCAATCCCTGATCAGGGAGTTATGATCACACATGTCTCTGGGCCAAAAAACCAAAACATAAAACAGAAACAATATTGTAATAAATTCAATAAAGACTTTAAAAATTATTCATGTCAAAAAAAAAAGTCTTAAAAATAAAACACATTACCTGTAGATAAAAAAACCACATAACTACCTGTAGACACTCCCTCCCACCTTGGACTTTTGTTTCTGCATTTGTTGGGTTCTCGGCCAGCTCTCGTTTCTACAGCTTTGCGACCTGGCTAATTCCTATTTATTTTTCAAGTCTTAGCAGACTCCACAAATAAAGGCAACTTAATTGTCTGCCCCACCATCTAAGGACCCCTCTGGAACAGAGCATTTTTATGGAAAAAAAAAGAAACAAAATATATAGTATCATCTTCTTCTTTCCTTTTCTTGCTGAAGTCTTTAGTTAGAGCCATTAGGCACTTCTTTATTCCTAATTGTGCCTCTGGCTCAAGCGCAGCTCTGGGGACAGTAAGGTCCTTTTCCTGTCCCCCTTTAACACTTGTGAATTATTCCTTCTAAAAACAGGCTAACATAGTGGTTGAGAACACAGTCTGAAGTAAGATTTCCTGGGTTTAAATCATAGCTCTTCCACTTACTGATGTTCGCTGATCTTGAGCAAGTGAGTTGATTGGCTGATGGCAGCCAATTGTGAAATTTTCAGGAACATCGCAAGCCTGTTGATATCATATTGGTAACTTGACATCAGCTTTGATAGGAGTATTAACACCATGAAAATTGACAGAATCTATAAATCCATACCCACCCCCTTCCCTAACCTGCTTATTACTATTATTTTAATTTAATTAATTATTTTAATTGGAGGCTAATTACTTTACAATACTGTAGTGATTTTTGCCATATATTGACATGAATCAGCCATGGGTGGACATGTGTTCATCATCCTGAACCCCTCTCCCACCTCCCTCCCCATCACATCCCTCTGGGTCATCCCAGTGCATCAGCCCTGAGCACCCTGTCTCATGCATTGAACCCGGACTGGCGATCCGTTTCACATATGATAATATACATGTTTCAATGCTATTCTCTCTAATCATCCCACCCTCGCCTTCTTCCACAGAGTCCAAAAGACTGTTCTATACATCTGTGTCTCTTTTGCTGTCTCGCATACAGGATTATCGTTACCATCTTTCTAAATTCCATATATATGCATTAGTATACTGTATTGGTGTTTTTCTTTCTGGCTTGCTTCACTCTGTATAATAGGCTCCAGTTTCATCCACCTCATTAGAACTGATTGAAATGTATTCTTTTTAATGGCAGAGTAATACTCCATTGTGTATATGTACCACAGCTTTCTTATCCATTCATCTGCTGATGGACATCTAGGTTGCTTCCATGTCCTGGCTATTCTAAACAGTGCTGCGATGAACATTGGAGTACATGTGTCTCTTTCAGTTCTGGTTTCCTCGGTGTGTATGCCCAGCAGTGGGATTGCTGTGTCATAAGGCAGTTCTATTTCCAGTGTTTTAAGGAATCTCCACACTGTTCTCCATAGTGGCTGTACTAGTTTGCATTCCCACCAACAGTGTAAGAGGGTTCCCTTTTCTCCACGCCCTCTCCAGCATTTATTGCTTATAGACTTTTGATAGCAGCCATTCTGACCAGCGTGAGATGGTACCTCATTGTGGTTTTGATTTGCATTTCTCTGATAATGAACGATGTTGAACATCTTTTCATGTGTTTGTTAGCCATCTGTATGTCTTCTTTGGAGAAATGTCTGTTTAGTTCTTTGGCCCATTTTTTTTTTTTTTATTTTAATTTTTTATTTTTTTTTTAAATTTTATGGCCCATTTTTTGAATGGGGTGTTTATTTTTCTGGTATTGAGCTGCAGCAGCTGCTTGTATATTTTTGAGGTTGATTCTTTGTCAGTTTGCTTATCACTATTTGCCAGCACACACCTGCTCAGTTTCCTTATCTGTAAACTAGGAGTAATAACAGTGAATATTGTCATGGAGAATTCTAGGAGAGTTAAATTAAACATGTTTACTTGTATATGGCAAATACTCAACAGTCGTGAGATGCTCTGGGTGTTTCTCCCATTTTACATGGTCCAGAGCCTTTCTGCCATTACTTCAAATTTGGTACCAGCTAGTTGGACACGACTCTGTGACCTCACTGTCACTTTTCACTTTCATGCATTGGAGAAGGAAATGGCAACCAACTCCAGTGTTCTTGCCTGGAGAATCCCAGGGACAATGGAGCCTGGTGGGCTGCCGTCTATGGGGTCACACAGAGTCAGACACAACTGAAGCGACTTAGCAGCAGCAGCAGCAGCAGGAGAAGGCGATGGCACCCCACTCCAGGACTCTTGCTGGAAAATCCCATGGACGGAGGAGCCTGATGGGCTGCAGTCCATGGGGTGGCCAAGAGTCGGACACGACTGAGCGACTTCACTTTCACTTTTCATTTTCATGCATTGGAGAAGGAAATGGCAACCCACTCCAGTGTTCTGGCCTGGAGAATCCCAGGGACGGGGGAGCCTGGTGGGCTGCCGTCTATGTTGGACACAACTGAAGCGACGCAGCAGCAGCAGCAGCAGCAGAGCCAGTAAAACATTGGTAATTAAATTTAAAAAATCACTTAGATTAACTAGTGCCTTAAAACAGCTAGCTCATAATTGATAGGAAATGTGTGGTCTAATGTTTATGAGGCAGACACATATTATAAAATCAGAATTTTTCTCAGTCTAGCATTGATTACTTTTTTAAAATTTATTTTTAATTGGAGGACAATTGCTTTACAATGTTGTGTTGGTTTCTGCCATACATCAATCTGAATTAGCTATGGGTATTCACACGTCCCCTCCCTCTTGAAACTCTCTCCTACCTTCCCACCCCACCCCACCCCCTAAGTTGTCACAGAGCAGCAGGCTGAGCTCCCTACGCTGTAACAACAACTTCCCACTAGCTTTCTTTTTTCACATATGGTTGATTACTTTTGTTATATACATTTCCTTTGGCTAGCTGTTAGAATTTCCTTATGGAATTTCTATTTTTTCTGCTCCCAAGTAAAGCAGAAGCTACAGAGATAGTTTATCACATCTTTTGGTAGTTCAGTAAACAAACATGCTCTAAAAAATTGAAATAGCTGTCCTAAAGTAAGAGATGTACTGATAATTCATGTTAATTATATACAAGTTAGTCAAGATTTTGGTGGGCAAATAAACTCTTGGTAATGTGTTGCTGTTATCTGAGTGCTATAAAAATATAATATAGTCTATATTATAAATATCTGACTCACTCTGACCACTAAAGAATTAATCACATATCTGTATTTAAATACAAATATTCTACTGGCAAAGCTTAAGTTTAGTGTTTTGTTAAATGAGTCTCTCATTTATCCTCAGTAGATTTGGAGGAACTTATTTTCTCTTAGTCTTCATGATTAGTGAAATATTTAGATCTTAAGTTTACTTTATCAGCATTTACATTATAGGAGTGTGTTAGTCGCTTAGTTGTGTCCGACTTTGCAATCCCATGGGTCGTAGCCCACCAGGCTCCTGTCCACGGAATTTCCCAGGCAAGAATACTGGAGTGGGTTGGCATTTCCTTCTCCAGGGGATCTTCTTGACCCAGGGACCAAACCCAAGTCTCCCACATTGCAGGTAGATTCTTTACCATCTGAGCCACCAGGGACACCCCAAGGAAAGTGCTACTAATGCATAGTTGATCATCACAGAATCATTATAGATTCTGCATCCAGGATACTCGGTATTAGAGACTTCTTCAACCAGGATGTTTAGAAGTTCATCTCTTCAAACAATTTCCCTCTTCACACACACACACAAAAATATAGCTTGCTTTTAGGATGCTTATAAAATGTCAGAGGTCACAGCAATCCCACTGCTGGGCATACACACCGAGGAAACCAGAACTGAAAGAGACGTGTACCCCAATGTTCACTGCAGCACTGTTTAGAATAGCCAGGACATGGAAGCAACCTAGATGTCCATCATCAGATGAATGGATAAGAAAGCTGTGGTACATATACACAATGGTGTATTACTCAGCCATTAAAAAGAATACATTTGAATCAGTTCTAATGAGGTGGATGAAACTGGAGCCGATTATACAGAGTGAAGTAAGCCAGAAAGAAAAACACTAATACAGTATACTAACACATATATATGGAATTTAGAAAGATAGTAATGATGACCCTGTATGTGAGACAGCAAAAGAGACACAGATGTATAGAACAGACTTTTGGACTCTGTGGGAGAGAGAGAGGGTAGGATGATTTGGGAGAATGGCATTGAAACATGTATAATATCATATAAGAAACAAATCGCCAGTCTGGGTTCGATGCAGGATACAGGATGCTTGGGGCTGGTGCACTGGGATGACCCAGAGAGATGGTATGGGGAGGGAGAGGGGAGGGGGGTTCAGGATGGGGAACACATGTATACCCGTGGTGGATTCATGTTGATGTATGGCAAAACCAGTACAGTATTGTAAAGTAAAATTAAAGTAAATTTAAAAAAATAAATAAAATAAATAAATTTATATTAAAAAAAATGCATTCAATACACCCAACCTACTGAACATTGTATCTGAGCCTAGCCTACCTCAGATGTGCTCAGAACACTTCCACTAGTTGGGCAAAATCATCCAACACAAGATTATTTTATAATAAAGTGTTGAATATCTCATGTAATTTATTAAATACAGTGCTGAAAGTGAAAAACAAATGGTTGTCTTGGTGCAGAATACCAAGTGTACCAATTGATTACCCTCATGAGCTCATAGCTGACTGGGGACTATGGGTTTCTAGCAGTTGCTGCTGATGCCCCACATCACGAAAAAGGATCTACCAGACGACATATTGCCAGCCAGGGAAAAGATCAAAATTCAAACTACAGTTTCTACTGAATATATTTCATTTTTGCATCATTGGTTAAGTTGAAAAACTGTAAGTCAAATCAGTCAATTCATTTAAGTGGCATTGACCCAAGTTAATATGTCATAATAAAAAATTTTATTAATTCAAAAACAATGTCAGAGGTCAGCATGGAAAAAGATAACAGCTTTTGGAGGACATGGAATCCTGTTTCCTTCTCTTTCAAGATGCTCTGATGTCAAATTTATTTGGTTCTGGGAATCTTCTCTCTCACAGCAGTCAGTTTTTCCAAGCCTTTCTCTGTTAGTAGAACTGAGTGTGGCCTCAGTGGTAGGTTTCAGGATAATTACTATAAAGCTGTCTCCTTCTCCATAGGCAGGCAGGGCTATTTCCAGAGGTTGGTCACCCCCTGGAAAAGTTTTTCTCCCACTTTCCCCTCCTCCTGCCTTTTCTGGTCTCCAGAGTTGGGCTTCCTGAGTCCCAGACAATCAGTTCCGATCTGTGTTCAAGTATTCTTGCCCACATCTGTAGAGTTTTGTCCCCAACCCTTCCAAATGAGGCTGACTTGGAAAAACAGTACCTGTCACCTGGTTGAAATCTGTGATGTTCTTCTGATCATGTCCACCATCTCTTCTGCTCATGAGGCCTCTGCCCTGAATCCTCAGGCCTGACTTCTGCCTATGGTGTGTCCCAGTCTGCAGAAAGATTAGACTTCTACTGTGGTCTCTACTAGCCATTCTTTTCTGACAAATTCTAGTTCTCCAGACATTACATGAATCCAGATCTTACTCAAACCAGGCCCATCACAACTGGGGCCTGGCCCCGTGACCTGCCGTGTGGCTGTGTGCCAGCTATGCGAAGCTTATGTGTTCCCTGTGCCCGTGATGACCGACTGCCTGCTGGGATCCTTCACATCACTTGCGGCCTCGGTCCCCTGTTTGACTGCTTGCTATTTTCACTTGAACTCTGGGTATCAAATATTTTATGTTTTAATTTTTTGGCTGTACCCCACAACATGTGGGACCTTAGTTCTCCAACCTGGGATTGAACCCATGCTTCCTGCATGGAAAGGTGAAGTCTTAACTGCAGGACCATTGGTGAAGTCCCTGGGTATCAACTGTTACCCATTTACTCCAAGAGGTAGCCTGGCAAAGTGGTTAAGAGCATGCATTCTGGCACTAAACTATCTGGGTTCTAGCTCTGCCTGTTCCTACGTGGGTGACGAGACAGTCACTCCACTTCCTGTACCTCATTTTGCCATCTTTAAAATGGGCATAGTCATAGTACTCTAAGTATTCTTCACAGGAGCTACAAAGTGATATTTGCAAAGGGCCTAAGAGTTGGATGACTGTAGCTCAGATCATGAACTCCTTATTGCCAAATTCAGACTTAAATTGAAGAAAGAAGGGAAAACCGCTAGACCATTCAGGTATGACCTAAGTCAAATCCCTTATGATTATACAGTGGAAGTGAGGAATAGATTTAAGGGACTAGATCTGATAGACAGAGTGCCTGATGAACTACGGATGGAGGTTCGTGACATTGTACAGGAGACAGGGATCAAGACCATCCCCATGGACAAGAAATGCAAAAAAGCAAAATGGCTGTCTGGGGAGGCCTTACAAATAGCTGTGAAAAGAAGAGAGGTGAAAAGCAAAGGAGAAAAGGAAAGATATAAGCATCTGAATGCAGAGTTCCAAAGAATAGCAAGAAGAGATAAGAAGGCCTTCCTCAGAGATCAATGCAAAGAAAGAGGAAAACAACAGAATGGGAAAGACTAGAGATGTCTTCAAGAAAATTAGAGATACCAAGGGAACATTTCATGCAAAGATGGGCTCAATAAAGGACAGAAATGGTATGGACCTACCAGAAGCAGAAGATATTAAGAAGAGGTGGCAAGAATACACACAAGAACTGTACAAAAAAGAGCTTCACGACCAAGATAATCACGATGGTATGATCACTCACCTAGAGCCAGACATCCTGGCATGTGAAGTCAAGTGGCCCTTAGAAAGCATCACTATGAACAAAGCTAGTGGAGGTGATGGAATTCCAGCTGAGCTTTTTCAAATCCTGGAAGATGATGCTGTGAAAGTGCTGCACTCAATATGCCAGCAAATTTGGAAAACTCAGCAGTGGCCACAGCACTGGAAAAGGTCAGTTTTCATTCCAATCCCAAAGAAAGGCAATGCCAAAGAATGCTCAAACTACTGCACAGTTGCACTCATCTCACACGCTAGTAAAGTAATGCTCAAAATTCTCCAAGCCAGGCTTCAGCAATACGTGAACCATGAACTTCCAGATGTTCAAGCTGGTTTTAGAAAAGGCAGAGAAACCAGAGATCAAATTGCCAATATCCGCTGGATCATGGAAAAAGCAAAAGAGTTCCAGAAAAACATCTACTTCTGTTTTATTGACTATGCCAAAACCTTTGACTATGTGGATCACAATAAACTATGGAAAATTCTGAAAGAGATGGGGATACCATGCCACCTGACCTGCCTCTTGAGAAACCTGTATAAAGGTCAGGAAGCAACAGTTAGAACTGGACATGGAACAACAGACTGGTTCCAAATAGGAAAAAGAGTACGTCAAGGCTGTATATTGTCACCCTGCTTATTTAACTTTATGCAGAGTACATCATGAGAAACACTGGGCTGGAAGAAGCACAGGCTGGAATCAAGATTGCTGGGAGAAATATCAATCACCTTAGATATGCAGATGACACCACCCTTATAGCAAAAAGTGAAGAGGAACTGAAAAGCCTCTTGATGAAAGTGAAAGAGGAGAGTGAAAAAGTTGGCTTAAAGCTCAACATTCAGAAAACGAAGATCATGGCATCTGGTCCCATTACTTCATGGGAATTAGATGGGGAAACAGTATATTTTTTTGGTCTCCAAAATCACTGCAGATGGTGACTGCAGCCATGAAATTAAAAGATGGTTACTCCTTGGAAGAAAACTTATGACCAACCTAGATAGCATATTCAAAAGCAGAGACGTTACTTTGCCAAAAAAGGTCCGTCTAGTCCTGGCTATGGTGTTTCCAGTGGTCATGTATGGATGTGAAAGTTGGACTGTGAAGAAAGCTGAGCGCCGAAGAATTGATGCTTTTGAACTGTGGTGTTGGAGAAGACTCTTGAGAGTCCCTTGGACTGCAAGGAGATCCAACCAGTCCATTCTGAAGGAGATCAGCCCTGGGATTTCTTTGGAAGGACTGATGCTAAAGCTGAACCTCCAGTACTTTGGCCACCTCATGCGAAGAGTTGACTCATTGGAAAAGACTTTGATGCTGGGAGGGATTGGGGGCAGGAGGAGAAAGGGACCTCAGAGGATGAGATGGCTGGATGGCATCACGGACTCGATGGACGTGAGTCTGAGTGAACTCCGGGAGATGGTGATGGACAGGGAGTCCTGGCGTGCTGTGATTCATGGGGTTGCAGAGTCAGACACGACTGAGCGACTGAACTGAACTGAACTGAACTGGCTGAAGAGTTGGATGGGCACCTGTTAATTCTATATGAAAATTAGAAAATGGAATTAGTTTGCTAGGGCTGCTGTAACAAAGTACCACAGACTGGGTGGCTTAAACAAGGGACATTTATTTTCTCACTGCTCTGCAGGACAGAAGTCCAAGGTCGCGGTTTTGGTGGCACGGTTCCCTCTAAGGCGTCTCTGCTTGGCCTGCACGTGGCGGTCCCTTGTGCTCTCACGTGGCCTTCCATCCATGTGTGTCTGTGTCCCAAGCTCCTCCTCTTACGAGGACACCACACTCATAGTGCCGTAGGTCCCGCTCTAAAGACCTCATTTTGGCCTGATCACCTCTGTCAAGACCCTGTCTTCAGGCTTCCCTAGTGGCTCAGTGGCGAGGAATCCACCTGCCAATGCAGGAGATCCCTGATTGGTTTTGATCCCTGATTAGGAAAGATCCCACATGCTGCAGAGCAACCAAGCGCACGTGCCACAACTACTGAGCCTGTGCTCTGGAGGCCGGGAACCACAACTCCCCAGCCCCCGTGCTGCAACTCCTGAAGCCTGGGCCCTCCAGAGCCCGCGCTCTGAAACAGGGAAAGCCACCCCAGTGAGAAGCGCATGCACCACAGTTGGAGAAAAGCCTGAGCAACGATGAAGACCCAGTACAGCCAAAAAACAAAACAAATAAATAAATTTTTAAATGTTTTTAAAAGACCCTGTCTTCAAATGTAGTCACATTCTGATGAATTCTAGGGAGCCGTAATAATTTAGCCTGTAACAATAATTAAATAACTGGCCCCTGGACTCTGACAAGCCCCTGCCTCTCCCTAGCAGAACCCCTGGGGACCCCCTCCTCCATCTCTCCTCCAGCATCCAGCTGGGACAACAGGGGAACCTTCCTCACCAGTCCAGCCTGACCTACCGAGCCCTTCCTCCACGTCCTGCAGAACCTGGTATCTAGAGGAGGGGGCCTGCCCTAGCCATTTTGGTCCAGCGTGTATTCATTCAAGATTGTCCAAGGGGGACTTCCCTCGTGTTCCAGCGGTTGAGAGTCCACCTTTCACTGTGGGGGATGGGGCTTCCATCCCTGGTCGAGGGACTGGTATCCCACGTGCCACAGGGCAGCTAAGCCCACGTGCCACAGCTGAGAAGCCCGGGTGCTGCAACTAAGACCCAACACGGCCAAATAAAGAAATCCTAAAAAACTGTCAAAGGTTAAAACCAGGGGACGATAACAGAAAAGTCAGCTCAGCCACACAAAGACAACACTGCCTGGTCGTACAAAGTTCCAGCCATCAGAGAGACTCTTAATGGTTTACTTGCTTGGGTGAATACCATGGTCCCTTCAGAGAAACTGAAGGTTTTACCAAACACTTTGTCCTCCTTCAGGTAGGCTCAGAGGTTAAAGCGTCTGCCTCCAATGCGGGAGACCGGGGTTCGATCCCTGGGTTGGGAAGATCCCCTGGAGAAGGAAATGGCAATCCACTCCAGTATTCTTGCCTAGAGAATCCCATGGATGGAGAAGCCTATTAGGTTACAGTCCACGGGGTCACAAAGAGTTAGACACGACTGAGCGACTTCACCTTACCTTACCTCAAATAAGCAGTATTATCACTTGTTAAAACAGCAATTCTGAAGTTTGCAGACTTACAATTTATAGGCCTGACCTCCGACTCTAATGGTCACGATTGCCAGGTCTTATTTCCTTGTCTAGCATGAGGCCCCTTCTTCACAAGGCTGTTCTAGGCCTGGGGACCTCCTACATTGTGTTCATATATAAAGAAGTCTATACTTCCGATGTGTCAAGGTGCTGGACTATGATGGCTGCTCAGCTACTGGCTGCTAAGCTTGACCTTCTCTCTTTCCTTTTTGGTGCCTCTTTGGTAAATGATGTTTTTTGGTAAATTTTTTTCTTCTATTTTTTGGCATGCAAGACGTTAGTTCCCTGACCAGGAATCAAATCTGTGCCCCCTGCAGTAGAAGTGTGGTGTCTTATCCACTAGACTGCCAGGAAAGACCCAAGAAAGTCTTATTTTAAATGCTAAAACTGGTTTTGTTTTCACAATAAACAAACAGAGTCTTATTTTAAATTCTGAAGCTGGCTTGGTTTCCACTCTAATAAAAGATCTATATGGTGGTGGTTCAGTTACTAAGTCATATATGACTCTTTGCAACTTCCCAGACTGTAGCCTGCCAGGCTTGTCTGCCATGGGATTTCCCAGGCAAGAATACTGGCGTGGGTTGCCATTTCCTTCTCCAGGGGATCTTCCGGACCCAGGGACTGAAGGCAGATTCTGAATTGCAGGCGGATTCTTTTACTGCCTGAGCCACCAGAGAAACCCTCAAAGACGTATATCAGTTCAGTTCAGTTGCTCAGTCGTGTCCGACTCTCCGCGACCCCATGAATCGTAGCACGCCAGGCCTCCCTGTCCATCACCAACTCCCGGAGTTCACTCAGACTCATGTCCATCGAGTCCGTGATGCCATCCAGCCATTTCATCCTCTGTTGTCCCCTTTTCCTCCTGCCCCCAATCCCTCCCAGCATGAGGGTCTTTTCCAATGAGTCAACTCTTCGCATGAGGTGGCCAAAGTACTGGAGTTTCAGCTTCAGCATCATTCCTTCCAAAGAAATCCCAGGGCTGATCTCCTTCACAATGGACTGGTTGGATCTCCTTGCAGTCCAAGGAACTCTCAAGAGTCTTCTCCAACACCACAGTTCAAAAGCATATAGTCAGTCCCTATTTATTGAGCATGTGTATGTCCCAGGCAATGCTGAATACTTGTTATTCCATTCAATTCTTCTAAAATATGTGTTGCTATCCTCATTTTCCTAGATGAGGTCATGAAAGTTCAGAGCAGTGGTGGAGCTAGTAAATGGCAGAGCTGGGTTTTAATTTGCGTCCCTCTGACTCCAAGACCAGGCTGCTTAGCACTCTGTGTGTTTTGGTCCCCCAAATACCTCCAGCCTCGATCATTACGTGTTGACCAAGTGGGGCCTCTCCTTTCCTCTTGCATTTTCTTGTTTGCATGTAATTTTTCCTGCAGCAAGATGTGCCGATGGTGATCTGTACTTCTGAGTATAAGAGATCGGGCAGAGCTAAGATGAGACAATACATTATTTGATCAAAAAACAGGTGTCACACAAGTGGCATCAGCTACAGAGGGCTGCCTTTATCAGGGGCAATGATTTTCTTTATTCTGCCTGGGGATTGGTTTCTACTTAAAATTAAGTTAAATGAAGTTTAACTGAAAAACCAAACAGAGAATTTAACAAAAACGTAAAAGCCCCATGTAAATGATAAGAACTTTCCAAATGCTTGGGAAGGAAAAGTCAGAGAATTAGTACTTAAGCGCACACCTGGGCATGGCAATAATAGGTCACTTTTGTCACAGAAACACTTCAGTACCCCCTCCTCCAAACACTAGGCATTTAGGCCTGAACTAAACTGGCTAATGTTCCTTCATGCTTCGCGGGACAATGTGTCTTTCCTCTTGCAGCTGTTCTTTCATCACTTACCCAGGAGCTGCCCTCCCCTGGCCTGAATCACTACAATTAAACCAGCATTCAGCCAGACAGTGTGAAAGTGGGTTTATAGCACGCAGGTGCTTATGGCTTTTAAATGGCTTGAAAGCAGAATCATACAGTAAAGCAGTGTCCCCGACCTTTTTGGTACCAGGGACCAGTTTTGTGGAAGACAATTTTTCCACGGGCCTGCTGGGGGATGATTTGCGGATGATTCAAGCATTACATTTACTGTGTACTCTATTTCTATTATTATGACATCAGCCCCACCTCAGATCCTCATTCCAGAGGTTGGGGGCCTCTGCTGTAAAGTCAAGAGGGTTTGGGACGGCCCTGATGGTCCAGTGGGTAAGACTCCATGCTTCTCCTGCACGGGGGCGTGGGATCCATCCCTGGTTGGGGAACTAAGATCCCATGTGCTGTGGGTGCATCGCATGGCCAAAAAAACAGGCAGACCAAAAAAGGAAAAACAAGCAGAAATCTGAAGGTCAGTTACAGTTGGAAAGACAAAAAAAATTACCATTAAAAATTTAAAAAGAGCATTCTCCCAGGTTTCCTAGTAGCTTTTTTCAAAACACAGAGTGAAGGATCTGAAAACCTTTAAACACTTATACTATTTGATTTGACTACAGATGCTCTGGTGGTGGTAAGTTAGACGGACTGACCAGAATTCCAGGCGTCACTCAGTACTTGTTGAATACTGGATGAGTTACTTAAATCAAACTTAGTTTCCTCACATACATCTAAGGAATATCCATCTACAGAATGAGGATAATTAATCTTACAACACAGTTGCTGTGAGGATCAAAATGTGAACACCTTGGTGGAGCACATTTTTCCCCTTTGCAATAAATGATGCATTCCTTCCTCCCCTTGCTTATTGTTTCAGCATCTTCTGAGGGTTCATTCACACTGGTTTGCAGCTTATGAGGACTTCTAAGTAGACACCCTCAGGGTCACAGAAGTACCAGTAGTGACTTCCACTCGTTCATTGGGATCTTACTTGCCAGGTTCGCATCGTGTGCCAGGTGACATGTTGGGGGCCAGGGATAAAACCCTGCCCTCGTGGAGCTGGCAGCGTAGTCAGGGAGGCAGATGAGCAGCCACACGTACAAATGTAAACCTGCAGCAACGACAGACTGCTTCGGAGCACAGCAAGACCCTACAAATAGATCTGACTTGGTCAGAGGGTTCAGGGAAGGCTGGCACCTTTGGACTTGAGCTCTGAAGAATAAGACCAAGAGAGGAATGAAGAATGTCCTAGGCTGAGGAAGCAGCAGGTGCAAAAGCCCCGTGGCAGCAGGGAACAGGGCTGGTGAAGAGGACTGGAGTAACGGCCAGTGTAGATGGAGCACCGGGTTTTGTGGGCGGCGACATGTGAAAGTGACTTTGGAGAATAAGTAGGGCCTAAGAGGCCATTCTGGCTTCCCAAGTGGCTCAGTGGTAAAGACTCCGCCTGCCAATGCAGGAGACTCAGGTTTGATCCCTGGGCTGGGAAGATCCCCTGGAGGAGGGCATGGCAATCTGTTCTAGTAGTTTTGCCTGGGAAATCCCATGGACAGAAGAGCCTAGTGGGCTACAGTCCATGGGGTTGCACAGAGTTGGACACGATTGAGCATGCACACACACACACACACAGAAAAGGCCATTCTATATCACTGGAGAATCTTTATCTTGTTGACATACAACTGATCTATACTGTTGTGTTAGTTTTTGCTGTATAGTATAGTAAAGTAACTCGGTTGTACCCTTTGCAACCCCATAGACTGTAGCCCACCATATATATATATGAGCTTCCCAGGTGGTGCTAGTGGTAAAGACTCCATCTGCCAATGCAGGAGATGCAGGTTCGATCCTTGGGTTGAGAAGATCCCCTGGAGAAGGAAAGGAAATGGCAACCCACTGCAGTATTCTCGCTTGGAGAATCCCATGGGCAGAGGAGCTGGGCAGGCTATAGTCCATGGGACCTAAAGAGTTGGACACGCGCGTGTGTGTGTGCCCTCAGTCACTTTTTTCTCCTGTTCTTTCCCATTATGGTTTATCACAGGATATCGAACAGGTCCCCGTGCTATACAGTAGGACCTTGTTGTTTATCCATTCTAAAGGTAAGTGGTCACAATTATTTCAGCGTTTGGTTAACTACCATGCATGGACCTGAACATCTTATAAATCAGCAACTTATTAACAGTTAACGCAGAATCAAGTGTTAAGGGTTTTATCAGAAATTGGATGGGGTATCAGGTCCTGACCAGCGGGAGTTGACATCAGCTCATCCACACGTATCTTCAGGGACATTGAAACTGGGCAGACCTCCAGCTTATTCTCCACCCTTCCTGCTCTGGCTGTGCACCCTGGGGAGGGTAGAGTGGTGTGTGCCCTGGGAGAAGGAGCTGGGACATGGGGCAGGGTGGAGAAATGGTCTGTGCCCTGGCGTCCTCCCACCACGCTGAAGAGCTGAAGATGAGGTACAGGGGTGAAGTCTGCCTAATCTATGACCTCAGCCCATCTTCTCCTCAGGTCAAAACACCAGCTGCTTTTTGTTTGTTTTGGGTTTTTTTTGGCCACATGACACAGCTTGTGGGATCTCTAGTTCCCTGATCACAGATTGAGCCCATGCCCCCTGCACGGGGAGCATGGAGTCTAAACCACTGGACCATCAGGGGAGTCCCCAAACGCTAGCTGTCATAATTCCCATGTCAAATGGGAACAATCATCAGAACAAAATTCCCTCTGACCTTTGGTTGGTTCTCTTCCCATGACTCCCTTGGAGGGAAGCTGCTGCTGACTCAGACTCATTGTTGAGTTCTGTGCGGGTGGTGCTCAGCATCAAAGGTAAGACCTGTGGATCTGTGTAGCAGAAGTCCCAGCATGAAGTGGCTCTGTGATCAGCCTGGGATTTGATGCATCAGAGCTGCACAAAGGAGAATGGCCAGGCCACCTGGGAGCTGAGAGACAAGGAGCTCAGAATCAATCAGAGGTTTGGAAGGGGCCCAGCATTCCCATGGGTGGGGGCAGAGTCAAGGGAACTGAGTTTCCCTCCATGTATCTCTGGGTTGGGCTGCCTGGGACACTGGGTTGCATTCAGAAGATGAATCATTGCAAAACCAGCTGATGCCTGTAGAGCTCTTTCCCCCAGAGGTGGTGTCTGATAACAGGGCTTTGTGGCCTGTTATCCATTCATTCCAGTGGTCAGAAGGCAGGAGAGCCTGAGAGGAAGTCATCAGCCTCACTGACAGAGAGGCTGAGCCAAGAGGGAAATGCCAGGAGGATTCCTCACTGTTCTCCCAACAACACAGATTCCACACATGGCGTTCACATGCCCCGTTCACAGGCACTGTCTGCAATACTCTGGGAGCTACTCTCTGTCCAGAGAGCTGTGGATTACAAGTACTTTGTATTTCAGAATGTTATCACATACTTAAACGTCCCACTAATGATGTCACACCTAAAAAGGAGTAAAAAGTTGAGCTGTCAAAAAAAGTCGGGGGTGGGGTGGGGTGGACGGGAAATAACCATAGGATTCTCAATTGCTAAGCACACTTTTTATTGAAGTACAACATACATACAGAAACGGGCACAAACCACAAGTGTACAGCTCGAAGAATTCTCACAAAATAGACACGCCCAAGTGACCAGCAACCGGATCAAGGAACAGAACATCCAAGGAACACCCTTGTGCCCCCTAAGAGTAACTTACATAACTACTTGCAAACAGCTTTGCCAGGTTTCTCACTTGATGTAAACAGAACTACACAGTATGGATTTGCCTCCTCTTGTGAGACTCACACAGTGTTGCGTGTGTGTCTGCAGGAGTATCCCTTGCTGTGTAGGGCTTCAGTGTGTGAATATACTGTAATTTGTTTATCCATTCAACATGGGCATGTGGGTACTTTCCAGTTTGGGGTTATTATGAACAGTGCTTCTATGAATTTTCTAGTACCTTTCTCTTAGTGAATATACATACACATTTCTTTTGGGTAGACACCTAGGAACGGAGTCTTTAGGTCATATGATAAATACACTTAACCCAGGTTATTTCACAGAAGAATGAGGAATTTATTGGATGGAGCTTGAATGCTCACCGAACTGACAGAAAGCTAGAAAGGAGAGTTAGGAAGACAGGTGGGGGCCAAGACAGCTCAGTGGGGCCAAGGAACAAAGCAGAAACAATCTGCTCCGGACTCTGTCATCCCTAGACACTACTACCGGTGGACACCACCCCGCAGCCTGCTAGTCTTGGAAACCTTCATGACCACTGCCACTCCTGAACCATCACAGCGCCCATGAAATGAATTTCAGCACCCCTTAATTTCTGTGTCACTTGCACCAAACTCACAGTCCTAAGCATGGGAGTCCAAGGAGTCCACCCTAGGTCACTGGGCACTGCCTGGTCAGTCTGGTGCTGGAGAAGGGGATGCACCTGAGACAGGGAAGGCTTTCCCACTTCAGCATCCATGGTGCTGGAGGCACTGCACCCCACTACATTTGTTTATATGGGGTGCTTTCATGATTTCCCCCTTTAGGAAAGGGGTCAGGTGCTGGAAAGTCAAGCTGGAAACGCCACATGACAACTGCTCACTACAGTCAGCTTCATCGGATCCTTACTTCCGCTAGGGGGAGGGTCTCATCCACACATTCGTGTGTCTCACAGCCCATGCGCGTGAGTTTGCCCTTAAGGGCAACACTGAGTTCAGGGATACATTAGAAGGGGTGAGCCACACAAAATGCTGCAGGTTTGAAAGGAAAAGGTGTAGTGAAAGGACAAAAAGCATTTCATGGCGGGATGCAAGGCAGACAGGAGGAGAGGGGAAAGAACATGAAAGTGAAAACAAAAGGAAGGGAGTTTGGTGAAGTCGAGGAGTGTGAATTGTTTCTTGACCTGGTTTAGCTGGTTTCTGTGTTGTCCCACTTTCCCAGTCTCTCTGATGTGCTTTTACGGATTCTACTTTGCTTGATCAAGTTAATGATGTTGACATGGACCACAGGATAAAGAGATCCTGGTCATAAACCAAAACAGAGGGAGACTAGAAGTCATATTATCACAGACAGCATACAATTATGCTATAGTTTGAGCACACAGCTTCCTAACAGCACTGGTTTTGTCAGGGAGCTTTCATGAAACGAAGAATTGATTTCAACAAAAGAAGCGAAGAGAAAAAATGTACTAAAATCATTTACAAAGGTAGCAAGTCACTAACTGATCTGAAAATTATATTTGCCTTTTTTGTGGGTGATTTTACATGATTCTTCCAACTGAACCACGGATCTTTGAATTCACACATTCTAGATCCTTATACTATACCCTGGCATTTAGTACATTTACTTGTTTTAAATGATAATCAGAGCTTTCATCTATGTAGCACCTCCCCCTGTCTTAGAGCAAAGACAGTAGTTCAGTTCAGTTCAGTCGCATCCACCTCTTTGCGACTCCATGACCCGCAGCACGTCAGGCCTCCCTGTCCATCACCAACTCCCAGAGTTGACTCAAACTCATGTCCATTGAGTTGCTGCTGATGCCATCCAACCATCTCATCCTCTGTCATCCCTTTCTCCTCCTGCCCTCAATCTTTCCCAGCATCAGGGTCTTCTCAAATGAGTCAGCTCTTCGCATCAGGTGGCCAAAATATTGGCGTTTCAGCTTCAACATCAGTCCTTCCACTGAACACTCAGAACAGATCTCCTTTATGATGGACAGGAGGAATAACTACCCACTATCCACAATCTTCAGACTGGAATGCTCCAGGCATACAGTGGCTTGCTTAGAATCGCACAGTGTAGCCACTGCCAGAGCTGGGGTAGAAGTTCCCAAACAAATGGAACAGGGCAAACCTGGACAGAGCACTCACTCTCTGCCCTGTGGTTTACTCCCTTCCTTTACTGGAGTGATAGGAGTTTGTTTTAGGTGGAACCTGCAAGTTTGTCTCAGAAAAATAAAAAACTGTCTAGCCTTCCACATGGGCAGCCACCTATCATCTTCCATAAGCTGTCAGAATATGGGACTGACATGTCTGCTCCCAGGGAAGATGGGAAGAGAAGTGTGCTGCTGAGCAGGCCCCAGCGATGGTGCTTCATGGCACACGGCTCAGGCCATTTCAGGTCTCCCTACCTACCTGCAAACAGGTAGGGCTGGAAGACAGTGGAACTCAGGGGCTTAGGAGTCAGACTGTCTGCACTCAGGTCCCAGCCTCCTGGCTTACTATCTATAGCTTTGGGGAAACTACACGGTCTCTCTGTGCCTCAGTTTTCCTCTTTTTAGAACAGATGTGTATTGCTGGAGGATTAAGTAAGTGGGTACATGTCACTGCTTCGATCATGGATGCTACGTGGTGAGTTGCGCCCCTGACTTGCTCTCTGGGGCAGGGGCCACCCAGGTGAAACCCTGCAGGGCCCAGTGCTGTGCCCAGAACAGGCCCTTATTAATCCAGCCCCTGCAGGCAGGAGCCAGAATAGGAGGAGGCAGGATGAAGTGGTATCTGGAGAGAAGAAGTGTGCCCCTGGCCTGCTTGGCTGGAGCACGTAAAGAGCAGTAGCGGGGGCACATTTACAGGTAGCTCACCCCAATATCTACCCAACACCTACATTTGCAGAAGGGCCACCTACAAAGGGAATTAATGACAATCAGTGGGAAACAGGGGGCTGGGCTCTCTATCTGGGGCTGAGTCTCAGGGCCCCAGATGACCCTATTTAGAAAACCATCCAGTGATGTGGGTTCCTTCTTTTTTAAACAGGATGATGGAAAAGCAGGAAATAGAAACCTTCCAGAACTTTCTCCAGGAAGAGAGATGGAACCTTTACCCATGGACTTCAGTTGGTCAAAATGCTCTAATTTGATACTGAATGATAGGTATATGGGGGGCTTGTTGAGTATCTTTTCTCAATAAATTATCCACTGAAATGTATAAACTTGATGTAAGTAAACTTGGGAACTGATGTTTAAAAAATTGAAGCCCTTACACCCATACTTATTTTTAACTTGGCACATTTGTTATTTGGCTATAAAAAATGTGTATTTTCTTTCCTAATAATGAAAATAACAGAAACATGAAAAGAAAAGGTGAAACTGCAGACAATGAAGAAAACCAATGAAAAGACAGGCAGCGGCATAACGCTGGTTGGGCAGGGGTGAGTGTGGGCAGAGCTCCCTACAGCTAAGAGCATGCGCGGTCTCTACCAGGGATTTCACAGACAGAAAAGGAGACGTTTTCATAACAAATGGAGTCAGAGGATGGTACAAAAGAACTTCTTCTCTCGGAAGGGGTTTTCTGACGCAGGCACTGGGATGATGAGAGGGTCCTCCCGCACATGAGCTTCACAGTAGGCCAGGAGGTCCGCCGCTGCCTGGGAGACCTGGGGGGTACACAGCACAGGTGCAGGGTTAGAGGCCAGTTCACGGTGGGTCCAAGGCGGAGGTGTCGGTCTGGAGCATGGACAAGCCTGAGGATAGGCTGGGCTGCACGCACTGCCAGGGACAAGGCCATTCTGAGGCCTAGAGAGAGGGCTGTGCAAATCCAGAGGAGACGGGATTTGAAAGTTGCCTCTGAGGATATGTGATAGAGAAGAACAAGCCTGACTCCACATTGGATCTACTCCTTTAGCTCTAACCCTTGGGCTCTGTTATCTGTGCTTTGTCATGCAGGCTCTGTATCTTTCATAAAAGAATGCTCCTCCTGAAATATACAGGAGAGCCCATTCTCAAGGCTCTGACCTTTAAAAGTATAACACTTTTCCATTCACAGAGAGACAGAAAGTTGCAGACAGAGAAGAGCATTTATCTTGTTGGAGGTTTTGGGGAATATTGTGACCAGAGCTACGTGGACAGCTGTGAGAACAAAGGATTCCAATACCAAGAAATTTCGCAATAACCAGCCACCCTCTCTCCTCCTTTAGTATACAAGAAACCTGAGTTCTAATTCAGGGAACATGGTTTTTTGGGAGACCAGTCCACCATCTTCTCTATCTGCTGGCTGTCCGAATAAAGTCACTCTTCTTTGCCCCGACAACTCATCTCTCAACTTAGTGGCCTGTCATGGGTCAAGCAGTACAAGCTTGGACTAGGTGACAGAAAGAGGTGCCACCCAGTAGAGGTGTAGATCAATACCAGGAGAGGTATGAGGCACCATCAGGAAGGCCTAGACATCTAGTCCTACTCGGAACTGAGTGATGAGCGAAGGCTCCAGGCCAGGAGCCTCACCAGTGACTGTAAAACTACCTCTAGACAGATAAAGCCAATTTTGGGCCCTGGCCAAGCCAATGTGGCTGTAATTATTATTATTAGTGTTATTGTTCTACTGCAATCCACTCTCACTGCAGGAGAACACAGATCATGAGCACGTTACAGAGAAACACACACATAAGCCACACACAAGCCCACACTGAACTTGGAACGGCCACTCCCGAGGAGAGAGTTGCTCCTCACCAGAAGCCTCTTTGCTTTTCCTTTCAGGCTTCTCTGGAGCCTGTTGACACTTGGCAGCTGTGGATCAAATTATCTTCCAGGTAACCTCCAGGAGCTCCAGGGGAGAAGCAGCTGGGAGTAGGCGAGGCGCTGGGAAGCGTTTGCCAAGAGGAGGGAGGGACCAGCTCACTGGGCCCGTGGTCTAGGTCACGAGTCCAGCAAATGACTGGTCTGCGTATCGAATCATCCTGCTGGTTAGCTTGTTCTGCCTGTAAGTGCCTATTGGAGGCTACAGGCTGCAGTAAGTATACGGCAGTCGAAAGGAATCCTTTGCAATTAGTGTCTGAATCTTCCCCAGAACGATAAACACGCTGCAGGTGAATGAAAAATGTTTGAAGGCCCCCAGTACACACAAGCCATACACCTTCCATCCAGGTTTTAAAAAGTGGCTGTTGGTACTTCCCTAGTGGCTGAGTGGCTAAGACTCCGCATTCCCAGTGCTGGGGGCCGGGCTTCAATCGCTGGTCAAGGAACTAGACCTTCCATGCTGCAGCTAAGAGTTCATACGCTGCAACTATTAATGAAAGCCTCGCCTGCCACAACTAAGGCCTGGTACAGCCAAATAAATAAATATCAAAAACAAAACAAAAACAATGTCACCAACACCCAAAACTTAAAAAAAAAAACAACACCGGCCCCGCTTCCAAAATTTTATAGAAAGTCTTCTAATTTCCAGCCCAGATCGACCTATTTCAGCAGTGGCTAGAATATAACAAATAATTTTAGTAGAGATACGTAATAAATGTTTCCTTCTGATGAAACAACTAAAAGTTGAGCCAATGACTCAACCTGAATCCAGACGAAGTCTACATTTGCTGGGAGTGTGGAATGGAGCATCAGGCTTCTCTGCCATCTTGGCCCCAAGATGACTGTGCAACTCGAGGTAAGTCACTCAAATACTCTGAGCTTTAGCGTCCTCATTTATAACATTGGGAGAGTTAGCTATCTCCAAGATCCTGTTTACTCTAAACGGTCTATAGTTTTAGCTCCGATAGCGCCATGGCAGTACTGCAGAGCCTAAATAAAGTGGGTGCTGGGTTGGATGAGAACGAAGTTGGCACTGATTTACAGGACACCCATACAGGGATCTCCCAGGTGAGATGGAGGCCACAAATACAGGCCTGCAGGGGACCTATGAGGCCGCCACGAGGGACTAGAGAACAGGAGCAGGGAAGCTGACTCTGAAGCCCACAAAGGCGTCATAGAGGGACTTTGCTGGTGGCCCAGTGGCTAAGAGGCTGCGCTCCCAACGCATGGGGCCTGGGTTTGATTCCCGGGTGGGGAACTTAATTCCACATACTGCAACTATTATTAGAGTCATGTGAGTCATAAAAGATCCTGCATGCCACAGCAAAGACCTGGTGCAGCCAAATAAATAAATGTATTTTTTTTAAAAAACTCTTGATAGACATACAAAAACCCAGAATCACACTGTGAGTGCTTGGGTGTGGAGCCTGAGCCTGGCATCAGGCTTGTCACCTTCTGAACCAAAGCCAAGGGCTCTCCCCTGACTGCCTGGGTCGCAATCCCCTCCTCTCTACTCCAGGCATCTCCTTCAGCCCACAGAGGCAAGCGGTCTTCTCCATGGCCGCTGTGTTAGGGTGATCACAGAGTTCACCCAACAGCTCCTCCCACAACCACTGTGAACCGGTCTTCACCACTCCCCAGGCCAGCATGCGCAATAAGGTGGAGAAGTCCGAGCATCTATCTTCCTCCCCTAAGAGCCAGGTCCTTTCAGCTCTAACTTCAGTGAGTTCTTCCAGATGCTTCATTTAAGAATGTCTTGGGACTTCTGCGCTGGTCCAGTGGCTAAAACTCCATGCTCCCAATACAGGGGGTCAGGTTTGGTCCCTGGGCAGTGAACTAGACCCCACATGCTGCAACTCGGAGTTCAAATGCCACAACTAAGATCAGGGACAGCCAAATATAAATAAATAAATAAATATATATATTTTCTAAAGTCTTATCATCATCCCCTATCTCTAGTTTTCATTTTTCCCATCTATTTCACTTCTGGGGACAAGGACATGCTTCCATTCATTCTGAATTCTCTATAAACCTTACAATTTCATCTAGGAAGCTGTGTGTCAATCTTTTGGCTAATTGAGAGGCTATAGGGGAAAAAATAAGGCAAGACTTTTGCTTTCCAGGGGTCTGAGAAGACTCAAAAATTGTAACATTACTAAAACAATCAAGGTGTGCTAAAACATCACAAAAGCACAGCTGCACACCTCTGCAGGGCTTTGGAGACAGAGGTGTCTGAGTACCCAGACCCATCCAGTTCCACATGGGGGCAGTTACCCTGGTAAACCTGCCCCTTTTATCCAGAGGCTGGTTCCAGCCAACTGATCCCAAGACATGATTTTCTAGCAAGCCAAGAATGGCTCATATGTTGTGGCAGATTCATATTAAACAAGTTCAAGAGACAACTGTATAAAATCATTAATCAAAATAATAGTTGACATGAACTGAGTCCTTACTATTAATATGTGCCAAGCCCTGGGCTAAACACATTGTCATATGTCTTGTGTGTGTATGCATGCCCAGTCGTGCCCACCTCTCTGTGACCCCACGGACTGTAGCCTGCCAGGCTTCTCTGTCCATGGAACTCTCCAGGCAAGAAATTTGGAGTGGGTTGCCATTTCCTCCTCCAGGGGATCTTCCTGACCCAGCGATCAAACCCACGTCTCTTGCATCTCCTGCCTTGGCAGGCAGATTCTTTACCGCTGAGCCAAAGCTATGGGTTTTCCAGTAGTCATGTATGGATGTGAGAGTTGGACCATTAAGGAAGCTGAGCAACAAAGAATTGATGCTTTTGAACCGTGGAGAAGTTGGAGAAGACTCTTGAGAGTCCCTTGGACTCTAAGGAGATCCAACCAGTCAATCCTAAAGGAAATCAGTCCTGAATATTCATTGGAAGGACTGATGCTGAAGCTGAAGTTCCAATACTTTGGCCACCTGATGCAAAGAACTGACTCATTGGGAAAGACCCTGATGCTGGGAAAGATTGAAGGCAGGAGGAAAGATGGACAACAGAGGATGAGATGGTTGGATGGCATCACCAACTTGATGGACATGAGTTTGAGTAAGCTCCGGGAGTTGGTGGTGGACAGGGAAGTCTGGTGTGCTGTAATCCATGGGGGTGCAAAGAGTCGGACACGACTGAGCGACTGAACTGAACTGAGCCACCGGGGAAGCCCCATTATATGTCTGGCCTCATTTAATTATTCTAAATACTATTGTTAAAGTCACTTTACAGGTGAGGAAACTAAGGCATGAAAGTTAAGAAATCTGTCCAAGTTCACACAACTGCTAAGAGAGAGACCAGGATTGAAGCTAAGCGGTCTGGCTACAGAAGCTAAACACTACAGTAGCTGTCTGATTAACTGTTCATGAAAACTGTACCTGGAAGGTGGCCTGGAAAGTTCTTGTCTGCTGGGCCAGCACACTCTCTTTGTAGACCAGCTACCTGGGAACTCATGCGACCAGAAGGAGAAGTCCTGCAACTAAAATTTCTTAGGTCATTTGTTTAATCCAGGGACAATTTAAAAATAATCTTTTGGTCGTGCTGCACAGCATGTCGGATCTTAGTTCTCTGATCAGGGATTGAACCTGCACCCACAGCATTGTCAGCATGGGATCTTAACCACTAGACCACCAGGGAAGCCCCCCATGGACAATCTTGCCAAGAAAACCGTAACAGTTGAGTGTCAGCAGCTGGGACTGGCTTCCTCTTCCTTTGCCCTGGCCTAGATGGATGCGCCAACGTTGCTCTGAGACTCCTTCCTCTAGGCTGTGACCTGCATGCTGTTAGTATATAAACAAGGATGCTATTACACTGGCGTGGCGCTAATTCCTCAGCAGCCTTTTTAAACTAAGGGTTTCCCAGGTGGTGCTAGTGGTCAAGAATCTGCCTGCCAAGGCAGGAGCTACAAGAGACCCAGGTTCAGTCCCAGGGTCGGAAAGATCCCCTGGAGGAGGAAAATGGCAACCCACTCCAGTATTCTTGCCTGGAACATCCCATGGACTAGAAGAGCCAGGCGGGCTACAGTCCACAGGGTCCCAACGAGCTGGACATAACTGTGCACAGCACAGCCTTTGTAAACTAACGCCTAAGCCAGAGAACTTGAAAAAGTGAAACTTAAGACCACCACAAACAGCCAGCCAGATTTTCCCACCTAATGCAACGGCTTAGGCAGTTAAACAGTGCTTTGCTTCAGCATCTTCTCTACAAACACCTTGCCCTCTGCCTGTCAACGGATGGTGCTAACTACCTTTGGTTTGGCATTGCCAGCTTCGACTCCACCTATGTCCAAATTAAATCAAAACATTTTAATTTTCTTCAGTTTACCTACTAACAGGATCCAGCTGGTCTGAAGTTTGCAAATATCATTAGCAGATATTTTTTGGGTTTTGGTTTACTAAATATTATCACTTTTTTTTTTTGGCTTTTTGGTTTGCTAAATATTATTACAGCTTCCTTCCTCTTGATCCGTTTACTTGTTCAGATGCTTGTCAACATCCATTCATTGTGGTCTGCTGCTGCTGCTGCCCCTGCTGCTAAGTTGCTTCAGTCGTGTCTGATTCTGTGCGACCCCACAGACGGCAGCCCACCAGGCTCCCCCGTCCCTGGGATTCTCCAGGCAAGAACACTGGAGTGGGTTGCCATTTCCTTCTCCAATGCATGAAAGTGAAAAGTGAAAGTGAAGTCGCTCAGTCGTGTCCGACTCTTAGCGACCCCATGGACTGCAGCCCACCAGGCTCCTCCGTCCACTGGATTTCCAGGCAAGAGTATTGGAGTTGGGTGCCATTGCCTTCTCCGCATTGTGGGCAGATTGATTAATTTTCTGAGAGCGACTGTACCGCAAGGGAGCGCTGCATCCTCAACCATCAGGCCAAGGCATGGGAGGAGGGGTTCAAAAAATGGGGCTTTAGGGGTCGCCCTGCGGAGGTGAGTTAGGACCGGTCTCCTTCCGGTCTCAGGGTTGTGTATTTGCTCCCCTCACAGCCCCGGGTCTACAACCATGCCATTAACATGTGGCCTCGCTAGCTCTAAGCAGGTCTAACCTAGGGCTTTTTCTATCATCTATCAAAGGTGATACTGCGCCTGATGCCATAATTTTTCTTTCAAGAAAACACGCTGTTCTTAGAATGCCCCGCTTTGTTGTTTCAGGGTCACATAAGTGTTTGCTTAGTTATACCTACAAGCCTCTGGATTGCAGAGTTCCATCTGGAGCACCTGTACTACAAGAATGAAACCAGAATTGTTTGTACTGGTACCAAGCGATCAGCACCCAGTTTTGCATGGATCTGGGTCGGCTCCACACAGTATTAGTTTTATGCTGCTGCTACTGCTGCTAAGTCACTTCAGTGATGTCCGACTCTCTGCGACCCCACAGACGGTAGCCCACCAGGCTCCCCCATCCCTGGGATTCTCCAGGCAAGAACACTGGAGTGGGTTAGTTTTATAGATGCACTCAAACTATTGAGAACATCCCACAGCACAGTATAAGCATGTTAAGTCATTTTACAACTGAAGGAGTTTCCCACCTTTCCCCACCTTTGCCATCAGCTTTATTTCATGCAATGTCCAAGGTCCCTTTACTCCTGTGTTAACCAAAGTATCTTGGATAACCCCTGAAGCTTGCTGTGATGGGATCTGAAAAGATTCACACATGTAATGATCATCCTGATGAGCCTTCTGCAGGAAAGGTGACGCCCTAACATACAGTTTAGGATATGGGCGTTAATTAAACTAAAAACCGACTCCTTAGATTGAAAGGGAGGGTTTCCTTAATCAGCCCTAGATTGATTTTTATGGTTCAAAGCTTCCTTCAGTGTATATAAAATATCACATGCAGACTTCACCATATCCTAGAAACATCTGCCGTCTTTGAAACATAAAATAGACAATTTACTTTCAAAGAGAGATCTTCATTCTGAAATTTAAAACTCCGTTACTGTTTATGTTTTCTTATCAAGCCTGAAGTCTGCTTTGTCTTCAAGTCCTCTGTTACAAAATGCCCAGAGCATCTCTGCCTCCTCTCCTTAGTACTGAAGTGTTAAGAGTTACATGATAACAGATGTTGAAAAGAGAAAAGAATTGGGAGCTAGGGAACAACTGTGGAATTTTACCATTACATTTCAGAGTAAAAGAGGTGATTAAAACAGCTCAAGTTAGCACATAATCCCATTTGTTGCACTATAATTACAGGCTTCAATGATGGGGAGAAAATGTTGCAATTACTAAGTCACATTCTAGGACAAGACAGATGACATAATTACTATTCTGGCTGTGACACCCACTGCATTTATCCTTTGCATCTAAAGTACCGCGACTCACAACTATTTTTCAGCAATCCTGGTCTATTTAACAATACTACTTGGAATAGAGCACAGGCATTCTTGATGGCCCTGCCTGTTCCTCCCTTCCCCACCAAGAAAACAAAGCGGGATTAGAGTCAAGAGCACAGCCAGGTTGCATCCCCCACTGTGCAACGATTATCTTTCACAAGGTCAAATCTGATACAAGAGCCAACAGAAGAAATCATATGCCTAATAAAACCCTGAGGATATTACAGGTCTATGCCTCACCTCTGAATTCTGAGCTAAAGCTACAGGGTGAATCCTTGTGAATTCTCTTTCTTTCTTCTAATGTTGTATATTATTTGAGATTAACACACCAGTTTTGTTTTGTTTTTTAAAGAATCTGCCTGCAAGGTGGGAGACTGGGGTTTGATATCCGGGTCAGGAAGATCCCCTGGAGAAGGAAATGGCAACCCATTCCATTGTTCTTGCCTGGAAAATCCCATGGACAGAGGAGCCTACAGCTCATCAGGTCACAAAGAGTTGGACACGACTGAGTGACTAATACTTATTATTTTTTAATTTTATTATTTTTAAAGAATTTATTGAATTTGTTACAATATTGCTTCTGTTTTAGGCTTTGGGTTTTTTTTTTTTTTTTTTTTTTTTTTTGTCTCTAAGGCATGTGGGATCTTAGTTACCCAACCAGGGATCGAAAGGGATTGAACCTGGACCTCCTGCCCTGGAAGCGCAGTCTTAACCACTGGACTTCCAGGGAAGCCCTAACACCAGTTTTAAGGCCATTCTCGAGATACTTCCAAATAATTATGCTATAGGCTGAATGTGGGAGAAGGCAACAGCACCCCACTCCAGTACTCTTGCTTGGAAAATCCCATGGATGGAGGAGCCTGGTAGGCTGCAGTCCATGGGGTTGCAAACAGTTGGACACGACTGAGCGACTTTCATGCATTGGAGAAGGAAATGGCAACCCACTCCAGTGTTTTTGCCTCAAGAATCCGAGGGATGGGGAAGCCTGGTGGGCTGCAGTCTATGGGGTCGCACAGAGTCGGACACGACTGACTTGACTTAGCAGCAGCAGGCTGAATGTGTGTGTTCTCCTCCCAACCCCCTAAGTTTATAAGTGAAACCAAAATCTCCAGTGCCATGGAGATGGGACTTTTGGTAGATAATTAGGTCATGACGGTTGGAACTTCATGAATGGAACTGAGATGGGCTGGGACTTGGGACCCTTTGCTACAATATTTACACCTGGTTTCCTTGAGCACAGAAAGACAAAGAAACTATAAGGGACTAAAAATAACTGTGCTACAATGTACAGCCGGGGCAAATTATGGACACAAGATAGGAAAAGACCAAAACCAAACTGACGCTCCTGAAGAGTTGGGAGCAAAAACAGGGTGTTGGGAGCAAAAGCTGGGTACTGCGCGTGCCTCTTGCACACAACAGCACCAAAGCGGTGGGCAAACCTCCTAAACCAGCCCTCTGGCTCCACCCCTCACCCCATGTAAGGAGCCGGCTTGCCCCGCCTAGGAGAGTGAGGAAGCAAGGAAACCTGTTACTTCTCTCCTCCAGACCCCCACCACCAGGTGCAGCAGGAGCCCCAGAAAAGCCTTGCTTGAATTTCTTGTCTGGCCTCTGATCAATTTCTATTGATTAAAGAGGCCAAGAACCCTGGTAGGTGATAAAAATTAGTGCTCTTATAAGAGAAAAGGTCTCTCTCTCCCTCCCTTCCATGTGAGGTCAAAAGAGGGTAGCCATTTGTAAGCCTAGAAGAGAGGCCTCACCAGAACCTGACTGTTGGTACCCTGATCTCAGACTTCCCAGCCTACAGAGCTGTGAACAATGAATTTCTACTGTTTGAGTCACTGAAGTCCACGGTATTCTGATACAGCAGACGTTTGGCTTCTAGTGGTTTCCAGCAAATGTTGTGTATTGACTAGATCAATATTGGAAATTCTCAATCATTGGGTCCTAGGCCACAACTAGCATCTAGTAGGGAGTAAGGTTATTCCTGGAGGAAACCAGAGGGGGTGGGAGATATGTATGAATACATGATAATATAACAGAGAGTCCTTCTCTGAATTCTAAAGTCAAATGTCCAGACTAACGAATCAGCTGCTGTTCACTATCACCAGCATACAGGTTTTTTCACATCAAAAGTTGATTGCACATTTGCAGCAACACAGATGGGCCTATCAAACTAAGGGAGTAAGTCAGACACAGAAAGATAAACATCACATGATATTGCTTATATGCAGAATCTAAAAAAAAAAAATGATACAAATGAACTTAAAACAGAAACAGACTCACAGACTTGGAGAATGAATTTATGGTCACCAGCAGGGAAGGGTGGGTGGGAAGGATAGATTAGGAGTTTGGGATTGACACATACACCCTGCTATACTTAAAATTGATAACCAACAAGGACCTACTGTAAATGTTGATTACATATTAAGAGGTAATTCTGAGATACTTGAAAGAGAGTTTTAATATCCCCAAGTTAACCTAAGTAAGAGCTTACTATTACATGGCTTTCACCATCAGGAACTGCAAAGCTCTCAGTTTGTTCAGAGTGATTAACCCAGGTCCACCCCGGATCTTGATTTAACCAAACCCTTTTAACAGGTTGGTATGTGTCCTACATGACTCTGATCGCCTCTCAGCTTTGACACATCACAACTTCCCACAAAGGAAGCCAAAATTCAGTCATTCTGCAAGCTCACCAAGAGAGTGATTTATGTGGTGACAGACGCTAGTGAGTCACTGAAGAGTCTCCTGGGACTGATGTCAGAATGAAAGATGAACATAACAAGTGGGTTCTAGCTCCAGGGATTCTAGAAAGCTAGCAGCATCTCAGAAAGGAAGCAGGGGCTTATGAGTCAAAAGACAACGTCCCAGACGGGCTGCACTCAGCGCTGCTGAGCTCTGTCATCTGGCCAGTCAGTGTCCACTCCCGTGGAATCAGCGACACCTGGTAGCCTGTGGCTGAAGGACACAACAGATGTGTTATATGCACAATGCATTATTATTTCATTATTCATTCGGCTACTTCTTGGTAGTGTGGGAGAGCTGTTTGAGCCATAGACATGAAGTGGTGTTTGTTAGTCACTAAGCTGTGTCCGCTTCTTTGCAACCCCATGGACTGCAGCACATCAGGCTGCTCCGCCCTCCACTGGCTCCTAGAGTTTGCTCAAATTCATGTCCACTGAGTCAGCGATGCTATGTAACCATCTCATCCTCTGCTGCCCCCTTCTCCTTTCACAAGAAGTAATCTCTCAGAAATGATCAGGGCAATTTGATCTCCGAGGTGCCCTCGCCCACAATTTCCCCTTGAATTGGGAGGCATGTTTCATCTTCTTGTTCTCCTACTCACATTCTCCTCTCTGACTTAACTGAAAGATTTCTCTCCTTTTATCGGATACCTATCTCTTGAAGTGCTCATTCATAACCCCTGTTCTTAATTTTATGGCTAAATCTGATTGTAGAATGTTGTCATCTGAATCATTTAACGTCTAAACGTCTGGGAAAGCGCTGCGAATGTTTCTGGTAGAGGAAGGGGAAATGAAGACAAGGGTTAAACCTCAACTGCTAAACTGGCAGAAGCTGGAATAAGACAGAGCTGCACAAAGTATAGAAGAGACACATGAAAAAGGCAGAAATCTACACGCACTGCCTCTAGACCTTTGGCTAGATCATATGACATAATTTATGTTCAATTTTTTTTAGAAATGCCATTCTTTCTACTGGAACATCATCTAACATCTTTCAAAAAATATTTATTTGGCTGAGTGGCATGCAAACTCTCAGCGCGGCACGTGAGATCTAGTTCCCTGACCAGGGATTGAACCCGGTCACCTGCATTGGGAGTGTGGAGTCTTAGCCACCTGATCACCAGGAAAGCCCCTATTATCTTAATTATATCCCTTTTCCTGGACTTCACCAGACCCTTTAAACCATCCATCGGTGATCTATCAGAACGTGAAGATCTCCCCAATTTTGCTTTTTTTAAACTTGTTCACAGGGAACATCATGATATTTAAGCCTTACTTCTTTTGTTTTAATAACTACTGATGTTGGCTTCAGAAACTTCAGTTCAGTTCAGTCGCTCAGTCGTCTCCGACTCTTTGTGACCCCATGAATTGCAGTACACCAGGCCTCCCTGTCCATCACCAACTCCCGGAGTTGACTCAGACTCACGTCCATCAAGTCAGTGATGCCATCCAGCCATCTCATCCTCTGTCGTCCCCTTCTCCTCCTGCCCACAATCTCTCCCAGCATCAGAGTCTTTTCCAATGAGTCAACTGTTCGCATGAGGTGGCCAAAGTACTGGAGTTTCAGCTTTAGCATTAGTCCTTCCAGTGAACACCCAGGACTAATCTCCTTTAGGATGGACTGGCTGGATCTCCTTGCAGTCCAAGGGACTCTCAAGAGTCTTCTCCAACACCACAGTTCAAAAGCATCAATTCTTTGGCACTCAGCTTTCTTCACAGGCCAACTCTCACATCCATACATGACCACTGGAAAAACCATAGCCTTGATTAGACGGACCTTTGTTGGCAAAGTAATGTCTCTGCTTTTGAATATGCTATCTAGGTTGGTCATAACTTTTCTTCCAAGGAGTAAGCGTCTTTTAATTTCATGGCTGCAGTCACCATCTGCAGTGATTTTGAAGCCCCCCAAAATAAAGTCTGACACTGTTTCCACTGTTTCCCATCTATTTCCCATGAAGTGATGGGACCAGATGCCATGATCTTCGTTTTCTGAATGTTGAGCTTTAAGCCAGCTTTTTCACTCTCCTCTTTCACTTTCATCAAGAGGCTTTTTAGTTCCTCTTCACTTTCTGCCATAAGGGTGGTGTCATCTGCATATCTGAGGTTACTGATACTTCTCCCGGCAATCATGATTCCAGCTTGTGTCTCTTCCAGCCCAACATTTCTCATGATGTACTCTGCATATAAGTTAAATAAGCAGGGTGACAATGCACAGCCTTGACGTACTCCTTTTCCTATTTGGAACCAGTCTGTTGTTCCAAGTCCAGTTCTAACTGTTGCTTCCTGACATGCATATAGGTTTCTCAAGAGGCAGGTCAGGTGGTCTGGTATTCCCATCTCTTTCAGAATTTCCCACAGTTTATTGTGATCCACATAGTCAAAGGCTTTGGCATAGTCAATAAAGCAGAAAGAGATGTTTTTCTGGAACTCTCTTGCTTTTTCCATGATCCAACTTAATAGTACATGTTTTATCTCTTGGCAAAATAAAACCATAAAATTTTTTTTTTCCTTCCAAAGAATTCACAAACTGGCCGGTCAGCTGCAACTCTTAGGAAATGCTATAAAAAATAAGGGTAACATGTACAGATGTGAGACCTGGACCATGAAGAACAGGCTGAGCATGGAAAAACTGATGCTTTCAAATTGCGGTGTTGGAAAAGACTCTTGAGAGTCCCTTGGACTGCAAGGATTTCAAACCAGTCTATCCTAAAAGGAATCAGTCCCGAATATTCATTGGAAGGTCTGAGGCTGAAGATCCAATATTTTGGCCACCTAATACGGAGATCTGACTCATTGGAAAAGCCCCTCATGCTGGGAAAGATTGAAGGTAGGAGGAGAAGGGGGCGATAGAGGATGAGATGGTTGAATGGTACCACCAACTCAATGGACATGAGTTTGATCAAGCTCTGAGAGATGGTGAAGGACACGGAATATGGCATGCTGTAGTCCATGGGGTCTCAAAGAATTAGACACAACTTAGTGACTGAACAACAATGTTTTCAAGATGTATCTATTAGAAGAATTATGAGGAAAAAAACCCTGGTTCAAACACACACGTGCAACAAGAATCACAATGTTGATGCCCAAAGGGCTATGTCAGAAAACATTTGGACACTTTACCGCTGGCTCCAGCAAACAGCTCTGGATTATCCAGGCTGCTGGAGGAAATGATTAGTATAAAGACAATCCCAACCAAATTTCCACTTCAATCTGGAATATAAATTATGATTTCTATGCAATGTGTTTCCATAAGAATATGCTCATATTTTGCGCTTGTCAGTTAATCCTGAAGAGATAGGAAGACAGATTCTATACAAAAAGAATAATGCACATACAAATAATTAAAGTGTTCAACTGAACTGACAATAGTCAAAAACCACTCCCTGGTTTGAAATACAGTGGCTTGGGCTGACGGTGTGGCGGGGAGATCCTGCATGGAGCACACAGAGGAGCCCCCTTTTCTGTCTCCTGCACTAGGAGGTCACCTCGTGCGGCTCCCTCCCCCTTCAGATGCCCTTGTACTACACAGATAAGAAGTCCAGAGGAGGGACTTCCTGGTGGGCCAGTGGTGGAAAATCCGCCTTGCAGGGGATGCAGGTTTGAAGCAGGGGGCGTCTTGCAGGGGACGCAGATCTTAGTTCCTGGTGAGGGAACTAAGATCCCTCATGCCATGAAGCAACTAGGCCTGCCCATCACAACCAGAGAGTCTGTGCACCACAACAAAATATCCCACATAACCCAACAAAGATCCTTTGTGCTGCAACTAAGCCCCAACACAGACGAATAACTAACTAACTATAAGAAAAGAAGTTCAGAGGAGGGAGTGAGTGCTGGGGGAGGCGGCACTTCTGCAGGGGGCATGATTTCCAGGAAGAACTTGACTTTTGGAAATAGCTTTACTGCCTTTATGACAATAATAATCCTTATTTGTTTGTAAAATTACCCCAAAGGACAAAGATGGAAGTAGCAATCAACAGAAACCCTGCCATTTGGAGAGAACATTTGGTGAACATCTTTACCGACATCTCACTACCCATCTTTGTACATATAATCTCACATGCTGTTCAGCAATGTGCTTTTATAATCACTCAGAGCACACAGATGTACATCATTTAATCAGATGATACCGTGTAACACTGTCTGTATATAACTTAGATGAAATAAAATTCGTATTTTATGGCAAGACAAGAAAAACTTAAGACACAAAAATTTTTCTCTGCCATTTGGCCGTCTCTCTCTCTCCACTGCATTGTGTATGATGCATTGCACAAACCTCCCCTTTGGCAGAAATACCTGCTCAACCATGAAGTGCAACATTCTCCTCCATGAAGTGCAGCATCAACAAGTTCAGCTCAGTTGTGTCTGACTCTTTGCGACCCCGTGGACTGCAGCACGCAAGGCCTCCCTGTCCATCACCAACTCCCGGAGTTTATTCAAACTCATGTCCATTGAGTCGGTGATGCTATCCAACCATCAATGTACTCATGTACAAGCATCAGTAAGACAACTCCTCCAAGATAACATTCCTTCTTGACCTTATAGGGGTCACATGACCCACCACTTTGTACTTGCAGACCAGGATTATGTAAACTGTCAATAACACATTATTTGAGAACAGTTCTCAGAGCTTTCTGAGGTGCTCTTCCCGGGTTATAATCCTCAATTCGGTCCCAATAAAATCTTCCCTTTCTTTCTGATTAATTTTTTGTTGGTTGACACTATTTAACCAATCTGTGTGTATGCTTAGTTGCTCAATTGTCTGCAACTCTTTCCAACCCCATGGACTGTAGCCCTCCAGGGTCCTCTGTCCATGGGATTCTACAGGCAAGAATACTGGGGTGGGTTGCCATTCCCTTCTCCAGGGGATCTTCCTGACCCAGGGATTGAACCCGGGTCTCCTGCATTGCAGACAGATTCTTTACTGTCTGAGCCACCAGGGAAGCCCAACCAATCCCTACTGATGGACAAAAATATAATTTTTTGACATTATAATAGTGTTCTGATGAAATTCTCACAGTCCTTCATTAATTGTGAGATTGTCTCCTTTGGGTAATCCCTAGAAGAGAGTGTGCTGGGTCAGAGTATGCATAATAAACATTTGGATACATATTCCAAACCACTCTTTGGAAAGACTGTAGGTCTCCACTCCAACTATCAAAAAACTGCTCACTTCCTTTAACAGTTGATAACGATACGGGATTTCAGCAACAATTAAACACATCAATAGTCTGGATCTCAGTTTTTTTCTTCCCCAAGTGCATTTTGGAGGCACAACTCTTGTGTTATTTTCTATTTTTTTTTGGCTATGCCAGGCAGCTGGCAGGATCTTAGTTCCCCGACCGGGAATCAAACCTGCAGCGCCTCCTGCAGTGGAGTTGCAGGGTCTTAACCACTGGACCGCCAGGAAGTTCCTCTTGTATTATTTTTGAAGCTAAATGTCTCTTCATATATTTGACCCTTCACATGTCTCCTTTTCAGATTGCCTATTCATGTCGGTTGTGCATTTTTCTTTTAAAAAGGGAGGATCCTTTTTATCTGCTTTATTTTTTTCTTAAAAGGGAGGCTGTTTTTTATCTTATTTTTTTCAGAGAAATTAAATGTAAAGATATTAACCTTCTGTTACTCAGGCAGCAAATGTTTCTCTTAATTTGTTGATCTGAAGATTTTTACCATATATAATTTTTGTAAAATGCAGTTAAAACTTTTATTTAATGAACTGTAGATTTTGTAATATGCTTGGCCTTTCCAAACTCATATTATATAAAATATTTGCTCTTATTTTACAAGTATTTTTATGGCTTTGGAATATTTACATCTTTGATTAAAGTTATGGACTGAAATATGTTTCCCCAGACTCATGTTGAAGCCATAACCCCTGAAAACATTAACAAAGGGGAATCTCCAGGCAAGAATACTGGAGTGGGCTGCCATGCCCTCCTCCAGGGGATCTTCCTGACCCAGGGATGGAACCCACATCTCCTATGTCTCCTGAACTGGCAGGCAGGTTCCTTCGGTAAGTCACTTCAGTCGTGTCCGACTCTGTGCGACCCCATAGACAGCAGCTCACCAGGCTCCCCTGTCCATCCGTGGAATCCTCCAGGCAAGAAAGCGAAAAGTGAAAGTGAAGTCCCTCAGTCCTTAGCGAGCCCATGGGCTGCAGCCTTTACCAGCCTTATTTAAATGGAGTGAGGAAGCCAGAAGGGGGAGCTCTCAGGCAGAACTGTGCAAGTCAATTATAGGAAGCCTTTCAGTTTCAAACACCAGCAGAAGAATCCTCAACAGAAAAGAACCATCAGTTATAAGCCCCAACAGGAAAAGAGGTACATGGAATCTCCTACAAGAAATCCACTACCCCAGCCACTTGGCCAGTGAGAAACTACCATCATTCTGAACTCTCCTTTTTCTCTGTATAATAACATTCTTCTCCTTTGTTGGACTTGCCCATAGTTTCTGCTATAGCATGATCTTCCTGAATTGCAAGTCTCTGCTATTTCCAAATAAGTCCATCTTTGCTGGTAAAATAGCTGACTTTTATTTTTAAGGTCAATATTCCCAGTCTAACTGTATTTAGAGACAGGGCCTCCACAGAGATAGCTGGCCCTCTGTATTCATGGATTTTGTATCAGTGGATTCAGCCAACAATGAACTGAAAATGTTTTGGGGAAAAAAAGAAAATCAGGAAGTTCCAAAAAGCAAAACTTGAATTTGCTGCCCACCAGGAAGTATTTACATAGCATGTATGTTGTATGTACAATATTTACATAGCATTTACATTGTATTAGGTATGATAAGTAATCTAGAGATGATTTAAAGTATATGAGGAACCTCCCTGGTGGTCCAGTGGCTGAGATTCCGTGCTCCTAACGTAGGGGGCCCAGGTTCAATCTCTGGTCAGGGAACTAGATCCCAGATGCTGCAACTAAGAGTTCACACGCCACAGCTAAAGATACCACATGTCACAACGAAGGCCTGGCACAGCCAAATAAATGCTTTTTAAAACCTATATGATAGGACGAGTGTGGGTTATATGCAGACACTACCTCATTTTATAAATGGAACTTGAGCATTCTTGAACTTTGGTATCTAAGGAAGGTCCTGGAAACAATCCCCTACAGATTAAGAAAGAATGACTATAATTCAGGCTAGATGAGGTCATAAGGGTGGGACCCGAATCGAACAGGATTCAGTTCAGTTCAGTTCAGTCACTCAGTCGTGTCCGACTCTTTGCAACCCCATGAATTGCAGCACGCCAGGCATCCCTGTCCATCACCAACTCCCGGAGTTCACTCAGACTCATGTCCATCGAGTCTGTCATGCCATCCAGCCGTCTCATTCTCTGTCGTCTCCTCCTGCCCCCAATCCCTCCCAGCATCAGGGTCTTTTCCAATGAGTCAACTCTTCACATGAGGTGGCCAAAGTACTGGAGTTTCAGCTTTAGCATCATTCCTTCCAAAGAAATCCCAGGGCTGATCTCCTTCAGAATGGACTGGTTGGATCTCCTTGCAGTCCAAGGGACTCTCAAGAGTCTTCTCCAACACCACAGTTCAAAATCATCAATTCTTTGGCGGTCAGCTTTCTTCACAGTCCAACTCTCACATCCATACATGACCACTTGCATGAGTTAATAAGAAGAGACCCTAGAAGGGTCTTCACATGAGCACAGAGGAAAGGCTGTGTGAGAACAGAGTGAGAAGGCAGCTAGCTGTCTGCCACAGGAGAGGCTTCAGCAGACTGCTCAAGTGTCTAAATTGGCAACTAAGTTGCCAACACCTTAACCTTGGACTTCCAGCTTCCAGAAAGGTGAGAAAATAAATTTCTGATGTTTAAGCCACATATTCTGTGGTATTCTGTTATGCCAGCCCTAGCAGACAAATATGGGGTTCCATGGTGAATCAGCAGTAAGGAATCTGCCTGCAATGCAGGAGACCTGGGTTTGATCCTTGGGTCAGGAAGATCCCCTGGAGGAGGGCATGGCCACCCACTCCAGTACTCTTGGCTGGAGAATCCCATGGACAGAGGACACAGGCTGCACAGAGTTGGACACAACTGAAGCGACTAAGCAGCAGCAGACAAATACAACCCATCTGATACTTATCTGGATAAAACTAGTGGTACGCAACTTCATTTTCAAAAGGGTTAGCAATTTCTAGCAACATTAATAATCTGTTCTCTACTGAGCTGAGATGCCATCTGGATTGTACTTCAAATTCCCGATACACTTGGGCCTATTTAGGGACTTCCTATTTTTTTCTGTTGATCTATTCCTAAAGGAGTATTATAAATTTTTAAATACTACAGTTTTATAATGAACTTGTAGGAATATTCTACATAGATTGTGTTCAGTTGCTAAGTCATGTCTAACTCTTTGTGACCCCATGGACTGCAGCACACCAGACTTTCCTGTCTTCACTATTTCTCACTCAGAGTTTGTTCAAACTCATGCCCCTTGAGTCGGTGATGCCATCCAACCATCTCATACTATGTTGCCCCCTTTTCCTCCTGTCCTCAATCTTTCCCAGCATCAGGGCCCTTTCCAATGAGTTGGCTCTTTGGATCAGGTGGCCAAGTATTGGAGCTTCAGCATCAGTCCTTTGAATGAATATTCAGGCTTGATTTCCTTTAGGATTGACTGGTTTGAGCTTCTTGCTGTCCAAGGGACTCCCAAGAATCTTCTTCAGCACCACAACTTGAAAGCATCATTTCTTTGACACTCAGCCTTCTTTATGGTCCAACTTTCACATCCGTACATGGTAACTAGAAAAAACATAGTTTTGATTATACAAACCTTTGTTGGCAAAGTGATGTCTGCTTTTTAGTAACACTGTCTAGGTTTGTCACAGCTTTTCTTCCAAAGAGCAAACATCTTTTCATTTCATGGCTATAGTCATTGTCTGCAGTGATTCTGGAGCCCAAGAAAATAAAATCTGCCACTGTTTCCATTTTTTATCCATCCATTTGCCATGAGTGATGGAACCAGATGTCATGATCTTAGTGTTTTGAATGTTGACTGTTAAGCCAGCTTTTTCACTCTCCTCTTTCACCTTCATCAAGAGGGTCTTTAGTTCCTCTTCATTTTCTGCCATAAGGGTGGTATCATCTGCATATCTGAGGTTATTGATATTTCTCCCAGGTCTTCCTCCTCAAATATATATACTTCTTTTTTTTTTTTAATTTCTGGATATTCTCACACATTTATTTATCTAATTGAAATTAGAATTAAGTTTGCTTTCTTCAAACACAGTGATAGAATTACTTTCTTTCTCAAGCTGAATAATATTCTGCAGTGTAGATATACAGACATATCTCATTAACTGTGCTTCACTTTTTAGCACTTCACAGATAGAGCATTTTTATTATTAATAATTGAAGATCTGTGACAACCAAGCATTGTCAGACGATGAGCAATTTTAGCAATAAAGTGCTTTTAAATTTAAACTTATGTAACATTTTTTATACACAATGATATTATTACACACTTAACAGACAACAGTATAGTGTAACCAGAATTTTTATATGCACTAGGAAACCAAAACATTTCTGTGACTCACTTTGTTGCTTTACTGTGGTGGCCTTTTAATCAAACCCATAACATTTCCAAGGTCTGCCTGTATACAGTTTGTTTATCCATTAATCTGCAGATGGACACTTAGGTTGTGTCTACCTCATAGCGTTTCTGAATAATGCTGCCATGAACTGGGTGTACAAATCCCTCTCAAAGAGCCTGATTTCAGTTCTTTGGGATGCATACTAACAAGTGGAATTGATATAATTCTTTAAAAAACATCTTTTTAGAGGAAATTCCATACTGTTTTTCCTAGTGGCCGCACCATTCACATTCTTGGAAATAGTGCCCCAAGGTCAGAGAAGGCAATGGCACCCCACTCCAGTACTCTTGCCTGGAAAATCCCATGGACAGAGGAGCCTGGAAGGCTGCAGTCCATGGGGTCACTGAGGGTCAGACATGACTGAGCGACTTCATTTTCACTTTTCACTTTGATGCATTGGAGAAGGAAATGGCAACCCACTCCAGTGTTCTGGCCTGGAGAATCCCAGGGATGGGGGAGCCTGGTGGGCTGCTGTCTGTGGGGTCGCACAGAGTTGGACACGACTGAAGTGACTTAGCAGCAGCAGCAGCAGCCCCAAGGTTCCAATGTGTTGTTTTCTGTTTTGGTGACAGTAGCCATCCTGATGCGTGTGAGGTGAAGAAGAATGTTTTAACACCAATGCTGATATTTCAGTTTCATCTCTCCTGTAATATGAGTGGGAGCCCAAAGATACAACTGGATGGACTCTAATGAAGGCTTATAGGGAGGAGACTCTGAAGCTGGTGGGAAAGGGCTTCGGTGACTGGAAGAAACAAATCAAGAACGCCTAGATGTTTGGCTGTCGGCAGTGACTGGTGCCGTCCAAAGGGATACTGAGGTCAAGTGGGCCTCAGCTATTGTCTCACCAATGAACACGGGGCTTTTGATGTCCTAAAGAGCTCTTCACTGGGCTGGGAGCAGACTCTTCAGAGGGCTAAGCTTGCAAGTCCAGCTCCTTTAAGAGGCTGAGCTTTCAGTTGAAGGACCCTTTCCCAGAAGATGGGTGGGGTAGATCACCCTGAAGTGGTCCTAGCAGCTCAGCACAACGTTAGAAACCTCACAGGGCAAGAGTGGACATCTGCCCCAAAGTAGGACCTTTATTTCTTGAAAAAGTGAAGTGTTTGTCATTCAGTCATGTCCGACTCTTTGTGACCCAATGGACTGTAGCCCCCCAGGCTCCTCTGTCTGTGGATTTCTCCATTCAAGAATACTGGAGTGGGTTGACATTCTCTTTTCCAGGGGATCTTCCAACCCAAGGATTGAACCCAGGTCTCCCGCATTGCAGGTGGATTCTTTACCATCTGAGCCGCCAGGGAAGCCCTTTTGATGTTCTGAAGAGTTCTTCACTGAGCCAGGCGCAAGCTCTTCAAAGGGCTAACCTTGCAAGTCCAGCTCCTTTAAGAGGCTGGGCTTTCAGCTGAAGGATCCTTGCCCAGAAGATGGGTGGGGCAGGTGACACTGAAGTGGTCCTGGCAGCTCAGCAGAAAGTTAGAAACCTCACACAGCAAGAGTGGACATCTACCCAAAGTAGGGCCTTCGTTTCTTCACCCTGATCCAAAAAGCATGCTGGCAGCTGTTGCTTTATTTGTGACGTCGAAGCCGGCGTAGCTGCAGTTTCCTGCGCCTTTTTGGTAGGAATGAAGTTGATGACATGTGGATGGCCTCATCTGACCCTGATTCTCTGCTACTGATCTGGGCTGTTCTAAGCCAGTCCATCCTTCAGTGTGACTTTCTGTGACCCATGGAGTGAGTGGGACCCCAAGACTGGATGACACTCACCCCTGCTCGAAGAAGCTCCTGACCTAGTGGCAATTTCCCCAGAAACTTTCTTACAGTCCTAACATCAATAAATATCACCATGACGCACATTGGTATCTTCTTTCATGAAATTCAACTGTGTAAAATGAAGTAATTTTGCAAAAGGAAAGAAGTATTTGCATTATATTTAACTTTCTTGTCTAATTGAGAATATATTTATATTGCCTGTGAGCTTCCCAGGTGGTGTGAGTGGTAAAGAATCCACCTGCCAATGCAGGAAACACAAGAGATTTGGGTTGGATCTCTGGGTTGGGAAGATCCCCTGGAGGAGGAAACGGCAACTCACTCCAGTATCCTTGCCTGGAGAATCCCAGGGACAGAGAAGCCTGATGGGTTACAGTCCATGGGGTCACAGAGTTGGATGTGTCTGAACACTTACATTACCTAGGACATACATGACCGTTTGGCTGGGTAGCAAATTCTTGGCAGAATTTTAGAATTTTTTATAGAATTTTAGGCTGGCATCTTCTTAACTGAGATACAGTGTTGTCCAGACTGATATTTCTGCCCTTTCTAGGGGGACACCATAGTTTGATGATGATCCAGGATCTGGGTTGGTATCCCCCATTCATCACGTAACAACTGTGGGCCTAGGTTTTCCTGTCTGAGGACTGTGGTACCAGTAGCACCCACATCTGAAGTCAGTGTGAAGATTCAAGCATCCGACATGGGTTAAGTCAGGTGTATTTCTCCTAAATGATAGCTTCCCCTATCAGTACATTTGATGGGCCCATTCAAGATTAAGTAACCTCCGCTGTGGGCTTCCCTGGTGGTTCAGATAGTAAAGAATCTGCCTGCCACGCAGGAGACCCAGGTTTTCGACCCTGGGTCGGGAAGATCCCCTGGAGAAGTGAATGGCTACCCTTCTAGTGTTCTTGCTTGGAGAAGTCCATGGACGGAGGAGCCTGGTGGGCTAGAGTCAACAGGGTCGCCAAGAGTAGGACACGACTTAGCGACGAACACTTTCACTTTCAACCTCAGCTGTACGTGTATTTCAGGGTTGCTTATTTTCTGTTACGTTCTTTTCTGGAATATGATGAGCTCTTCCTTGTAATAGTCTTTCCTCAGGAGTATTTTCTGTTTCATCTGGCCTCTCTGCCAGGAACATCAGCATTCAACATTGAAATGTTGTCGTTGGTCTTATTTCTGTCATCCTCTGACTGCACTGATCTGTGTCTTTTTCTTCTGCTTACTGTGAGAGTCTCTTAAGTCTGTTCTCTATGTCACTAATTTTGATTTTCTGTAGCATGTGTTATACTCTTTGCCCCTTAATTTTATTTTTTATTGATGTATAGTTGATTTATAATGTTGTCTTCATTTCAGGTGTACAGCAAAGTGATTCAGTTGTACACACATTTATATCTGTTTTTCAGATTCCTTCCCCTTATAGGTTATTACAGAATACTGAGTAGAGCTCCCTGGGCTACACAGGAGGTCCCTGTTGGTTATCTATTTTATAGATAGCGATGTAGCTCTCTGTTAACCCCAAACTCTTAATTTATCCCTCTCCTGCCCCTTTCTCCTTTGGTAACCACAAGTTTGTTTTCTATGTCTGTGGGCCTATAAGTTTATTTACATCATTTAAGATCCCACAAATAAAGAATACTACAATTTGCAAAGATACATGCACCCCAATGTTCGCTGCAGCACTATTTAAAACAGCCAAGACATAAAAGTAACTCAAGTGCCCATCAATAGACAGCTGGGCTTAAGAAAATGTGATATACGGATGTATGTGTGTGCGTGGTGGAATATTACTCAGCCACTAAAAAGAATGAAATATTGCCATCTGTAGCAATGTGTGGAGAAGGCAATGGCAGCCCACTCCAGTACTCTTGCCTGGAAAATCCTATGGACAGAGGAGCCTGGTGGGCTGCAGTCCATGGGGTCGCTAAGAGTGGGATACGACTGAGCGGCGTCCCTTTCACTTTTCACTTTCATGCACTGGAGAAGGCAATGGCAACCCACTCCAGTGTTCTTGCCTGGAGAATCCCAGGGACGGGGGAGCCTGGCGGGCTGCCATCTGTGGGGTCGCACAGAGTCGGACACGACGGAAGCGGCAGCAGCAGCAGCAGGAGCATGAATGGAGTTAGGGAACAACACGCTAAGTCAGTCAGGCAGGGAAAGACAAATATCATTTATGTGGAATCTACAAAATAACACAGCCTCCCCTTGTGGCTCAGCTGGTAAAGAATCCACCTTCAGTGTGGGAGACCTGGGTTCGATCCCTGGGTTGGGAAGATCCACTGGAGAAGAGAAAGGCTACCCACCCCAGTATTCTGGCCTGGAGAATTCCATGGACTGTATAGTCCACAGGGTTGCAAAGAGTTGGACATGACTGAGTGACTTTCCCTTTCACAATACAAATGGTTTTATATACAAAAATAATATAAATGACTCTATATACGAAACAGAAACAGACTTACAGAGAAAACAAACTCATAGTTACCAAAGAGGAAAAGAGTCGGGGGGGTATTAATTAGGAGTATGGGATTAACAGATACACACTACTATACATAAAATAGATAACAAGGATTTACTATGTAGCACAAGGAACTATATTCAATATCTTTTAATAACCACAATGGAAAATAGTCCGGCATATATACACATAATTGAGTCAGTTTGCTATACACCTGAAAAAAACACAATATTGTAAATCAACCCTACTTCAACTGAAAAATAAAAGAATGCTGAAAAAATGGAAAGAATGGAAATACCCAAGAATAGGGGACCAGTTAAATAACTGCACATCAGATGATAAAGATACTAAAGATGTACATTTTAGGAGAGTATTTACTGACCTGGATATATAATCACAGTATACTGGTCAATGATAAATCAAATTGCAAAAAGTAATAAATTGATGAACTAAATTTTACATCTTAAGGCAAGATGAATCAAACACAAAATTCTCTCTCTCTGGGCCTCCTCCCTAATGTACAGTGTGGATTTGCATTAAACATTAACCAGAGCACCTCGAAGATGGGAATGCTTGCTCACCTGTAAAGAGCACTTCGCCCCCTTTCTTCTGACGCTAGGAATATAACTTCTTAAAAGAACAGTGTCCTTTCCCAGTGCTGTAGGGGATCATGGTGACTTGCTGCTCCCTTTCTACCTGTTTACCTGGACTCTCTAACCTCGGTTAACCCTATGTAAAATATCAATATGTCATTTTGAGGTACGATCCTTTCTCTTGAAAATGTATGTGACTGTATCTTCTACTTTTAACGGGTAGAATAGTGCTCAGAGCTTCTGAGAGTCCGTCTCCTAGGTTATCAGCCTCAGCTGGCTCAAATATAGTTTCCTTTTTTCTTGATTGTTAATTGAACTTTTGTCAACAAAATGTACATGATAACCACAATTTTATAAGAAAACTAGGTATAGTTTATAAGTAAACAGCTAGATGAAAAACCATGAAAATACAGAGGTTATAGTTTAAATTTTCTTTATACTTTTCTATATTTTCCAAATTTTTCTAAAATAAGTGTCATTTGCAGGAACAGACAAATTGCATTATTTTCAAAGTAAGATGTAATGCCCCTAGATACAGATACCCACTTCCTCATATTCTCATTTCAATTTCTCCCTTTCTCCTTGAGGAGCCTTAAGAATGCTTCAGGGTGTGTCTAATTCTCTATCTCTCATTTATGGTTTGCAGAAAAGTTCTAAATGGAATAAGCACGGCATACGTAACCTCTATCTTGAACACCCATAAAAATTCAGTTTTTGGGTCTTTGTGTTTTCTAACTAAAATGTTTTTTGATCATGTACCTGCTTTTCCTTTAACCATCAAACAAGAAAATCTCCAAGACCAAAAGTAAATGGGAATAAGTCTTTCTCTAAAGCTATTCCCCTTTTCCAAACTGTTTTCACCAAATTTTTCATGATGGAGAAGGATTGTGAACACCTGTCGTTATTTCTCGCGATAGAATCCCTCTTCATGTCAATACTTTCAGCACTGATTTCATTACTGCTGCCATGACTTTGGGTAACTTTTTAGCCCACTCATCACCTGCCACTCTTCTTGGCCTGCCCTACTTTTTTCAGTAGTCTATAGAAGGGCAGCTGATGGGGACTTCCCTGGTGGTCAGGCGGCTAAGAATCTACCTGTCAAATCAGGGGACACAGGTTCGATCCCTGATCTGGGAATATCCCACGAGCTGTGGGGCAACTAAGCCCGTGCTCCACAACCAGAGAAGGCCCCGCAATGAGAAGCCCACGCCCCACAGTGAAGAGCAGCTCCCGCTCACTGCAACCAGAGAAGGTCTGCACGCAGCAACAAAGACCCAGCACAGCCAACAATAAACAAACAACATCAGAAAAAGAAAGGAGGCTGATGCGGAACAGGGTGATCTGTCAACAGTCGGCAAATCAAGCTTAGGTTGACAAAATTAATGTCAGCCTAAAGGCAACCCTTTTGGGTGATGTGAGCGCAAACATAGCTGTTTATCTACTGAAGGTGCGTGAGAGAGCTGGGCCTAGCACTGCTTGGCAAATGTCAGCTTCCTGATCGCTGGCTGAGAGCTACTAGTTCACTGAGGGTGTCCATCCTTCCCCAGGGTCTGCCAGGACAGTCCATGGGGTTGGCCCGGTGGCAGGAGAGTCAGGGTACCCTGAGCGGTGCCCAGTGGAGCAGGAGCTCCCAGCAGCCTTCCTGAGGCCTGGGGCCTGGCCTGCTCAGGGCCTCTGTGCCTCCTCCAGGGGACGACGACTTCTCTGGAGCTGAAGTCTTCTCTTGGGCTGGACAGGTTGGCTCTGGAGACCATTTTCTTCACATAAGCCTCTTCTACTTTGCTTAGCTGATATCTGCCTTCATTTCTCAACAAATTTTCCCTATTTGATGATCCATGCCACGTATATGCTTTCCCGATAAGAGTTTTATATTGCTCGAGCCTCCAATGGGTGAGAGTAAGAATCAGGTTATGGGTGTTCTTTTCCAAGGGACCAAAACATTTTCCAAGTCGTCTTTATGTGCTCTTCATTTTTGTTAGAATCCTGAGTATTATTTTCTAAGCTTTCTGTTTTTGGGGAAGCCATACATGTTGAATCTTCCCTGTACTTACAATGAATGAAGTACATATAGATTTTAAAAAAAAATTATTATTATTTTAAAAACTTTATTGGAGTATAGGTGGCTCAGACAGTAAAGAATCTGCCTGCAATGCAGGAGACCTGGATACAATCCCTGGGTCAGGAAGATCCTCTGGAGGAGGGCATGGTAATCCACTCCAGTATTCTTGCCTGGAGAATCCTCATGGACAGAGGAGCCTGGTGGGCTACAGTCCATGGGGTCGCAAAGAGTCAGGCACGACTGAGCGACTGAGCACAGCACATAGTTGATTTACAATGTGTTAGTGTCAGGTGTACAGCAAAGTGGAGAAGGCGATGGCACCCCACTCCAGTCCTCCTGCCTGGAAAATCCCATGGACGGAGAAGCCTGGTAGGCTGCAGTCCATGGGGTTGCAAACAGTTGGACACGACTGAGCGACTTCACTTTCACTGTTCACTTTCATGCATTGGAGAAGGAAATGGCAACCCACTCCAGTGTTCTTGCCTGGAGAATCCCAGGGACGGGGGAGCCTGGTGGGAGCAGCAGCAGTACAGCAAAGTGAATCAGTTGTATAGACACAAATATCCACTCTTTTTTAGATTCTTTTTCCCATATGGGTCATTACAGGGTACTGAAAAGAGTTCCCTGTACTATACCGTAGGTCCTTGTTAGTTATCTTTCTTTTTTTTAAAATATTTTCAAGTGGTTACTATCTGCTAGGCACTTTCTTTTGTTTTCATTTGTTTTGGCTGTGCCTCAGGGCATGTGGGATCCTAGCTCCTCAGCCAGGGATCAAGCCCATGCCCGCTGCATTGGAAGCATGGAGTCTTAGCCAGTGGGCCGCGCCAGGGAGGTCCCTCGTTTCCTATTTTATATGCAGTAGTGTGCATACGTCAAAGCAGCTGATACAGGTTCTCAAAGTGGAACACCCAGCTTTGTCGGGAAACGGTCTGGTGAGCTTGGAGGTGGGATGGAGGGGAGTCACCCGAATGCTGGGCGAGACAGCTGAGTCAGGGGAGGCAGTCAATAAACATTAAAGGAATGGAGGCAGTGTAAGCTGCTTTCGGCAAGAAAGAGCCACCTCCAGGGGCCCCTTTGTCTTGTCATTAATCTTAAACAAGGCACCCCCATGCTCCACTCATCTCGGGCCCTGGCACAGCTTTCAAATCTTTTCATCACACAATATCTTGCCACAAGTTTTGTGGGTTCTTTCCATAGGTCGAAGAAGTATAATGGAAATGAAACGTAAGTAACTCACAGGCGACCAAATCTCTTCCCTAGCTTCCCCTTCAGGAATCTCCAGAACAAAGTGTGTGAACAAGACAGTATCTCAGGGAAAATCAGAAGGAATCAAGAGGCCTGCACACAAGCCTGCACGCAGCGGGGGACAGCTCTGATCCCCCATCTCAAGGCTCCACCAAGATTACGTCCCGTGTTTCCCTGTAAAAACTTCCATGGTCTAGCAGAATCCTCAGAGGTGGTTTCTAGGTGACACCAAATCCACCATCTCCCCAGATTGCCAGCATTCTGATAAAAGCAATTTTTTCCTACCAACATTTGTCTCTCTCTCCAGTATTGATTTTTGAGTGGTGATCAGCTGGATCTGATTTGGTAAGAGTAGGGAGGTTTAAGAAGGTTGTTGAGGGTGAGTGTGGGGAGGGCCTCTGTAACATGTGGGGTTTGCAGGCTGGCTAGGGGCTACATGGTGAAGTCTTCGTTCTATGTCCTACAAAATCGGCAATAAAGTCTACGTCAGTCTGTCGCACCAGTGCTTTCGTGCAGATGATGTCTGCGGAGACAGACAGGACCTGAAGATCATAGTGGATGTTTCTACATTTTACCTCCACGAACTGCCCAAACCTCTCTTGAGTTCACACTGATACTTTTTCCTGCCTTTGCAACCCAAATAGCGGCATGATGCAGTATTTTTCCCCTCTCTCTCCTTTACTTCCCTGAGCTGTAAATATCATCCTTTCCTTCCTCTCCCACGAGATACTCTTCCAAGCAGAGAAAACTATGACGCCTGGAGGTGGGTTCTGCAGTTGGCAACACACTGTGTGAGCCATGGGGCTCGTCCCTGGTTTCCCACCCAACGTGTGTCCTTCCTGGCTGTCCTCTGGGTGCTTCTACCCAGAGCTGGCTCTGTGGGACTCATCATCGCGATTACTGTTCCCACAGGGCCTCCAGCTGTTTCCACCTGTTCATCCCTCTCTCTGGGCTCCGTGGCTGGCATGGCACACAGGGGAACGCCTGGTGTTCCCCTCACTGTATGAGGTCAGAGAGTTCTAGGAGCTTCTCCTCTCCTCCTCCCACACAGCTTCCCTCTGTCATTTACCCCCAGGATCCTTTTTTCCTTCTTCATTTCCCTGTGATGAACTCTCACCCACCCTAGAGAGGCCACTTCTTTTTCCTGGTGACACTCTTCCAATTTCCTCCCTCCCCAAGGCACCTACTGGCTTCCCTGCTGGCTTAGTGGTAAAGAATCTGCCTCCCTAATGCAGATGTGGGCTCAATCCCCGGATGGGGAAGATCCCCGGAGAACAAAATGGCAACCCACTCCAGTATTCTTGCCTGGAAAATCTCACGGACAGAGGAGCCTGGCAGGCTACAGTCCACGCAGTTGCAAAAAGTCAGACATGACTTAGCGACTGAACAACAAGGCGCTTATCATGGTCGATTTGGGGTATCCTTGATGAATCCTCTTTCCACATTCTGTTTGTTGTCTGGCTACTTGATATCAATATACATCTTTTTTCCCCCAAGTTGCATCAAGCAGATTTTTTCCCAAAGCCCTCCTGTGCCCTGAACCAAGGGGTGTCTAGTGCTTAAAAATCCAGTGTGAGCTTAACACTCATTAGAATGGCTATTATTTTTAAAAACGAAAATAAGTGTTGGCAAGGATGTGGAGCAACTGGATCCCCTGTGCATTGCTGGGGATGAAAGTGAAAAGTTTTAGCCACTCAGTCAAGTCCGACTCTTCGTGACCCTATGGACTGCAGCTCACCAGGCCAGTCTGTCCATGGAATTCTCCAGGCAAGAAAACTGGAGTGGGTATCCATTCCTTTCTCCAGGGGAGTCTTCCTGACCCAGGAGTGAGGTTGAGGTGGATATAAAAAGGTATGGCTATCATGGAAACCAACACTGTGGTTCCTCAAAAAGTTGAACATAGAATTACTACATGACCCAGCAATGCCACTTCTGGCTATATACAGGAAAGAATGGAAAGCACTGACCCAAATACATTCCACGTTCATAGCAGCATTATTGACAAGACAAAAGATGGAAACAATTCAAATGTCCATCAACACACGAATAGGCAAATAAAATATGGTAGATACACGTAATGAAATGCTATTCACCCTTACAAAGGAATGAAATTCAGACACAGGCTACACTGGACAAGACTTGAAGGCAGATGCCCAGTGAAATAGGCCATACACAAAATACAGACAAATGCTGTATGATTCCACTTGTAGGGATGAAGCACCCTGAACAGCCAGACTCATAGAGACATAAAGTAGAAGAGAGGTTTCCAGGGGCTGTGGGGGCAGGGGACGGGGAGTGAGAGTTTAACGGGTGGAGTTTCTGTTTGGGATAACGAAAATGTTCTAGAAACAGATGACCACAGGATGTTGTGGACGTACATAATGTTATTGAATTACACACTTAAAAACGGTAAAAATGGCAAATTATATGTTACGTGTATCTAATCACGATTTTAAAAACTTAATATTTGAGGTTGTGTGAGCACAAACAAAAAACCACATGTGACTGTGCAGCTCTCGCTGGGATGTGGTTCTGGGGACCACCTCTGTCCTCAGGCAGCCCCGGATCATCTCTTCAGGGATCAAACTCTGCCAGCTCAGAACCAGACCTGTCATGGGCCCTGTAATCAGCACAGAGGCTGTAGGGGCCCCAGGAGGCCTCTCACGAGATCAAGGAGCTGCAGTTCCACAACCCAGAGCTGCAAAAACGGGACTACCCGGCCCGTGACACCACTCGAATAGCACACTGGACTCTGAGCGGCCCTGTGACCTCCGCTCCTTCTCTGGGAGACTGACATATCCTGCAGTGACTCCTGAAGAGCCCTTCCGCATGGGGACATGCACTCCACCATGACTCCTGGGGTGCTGATGGTCACGAGAGAGGATCTGTTACCATGGAGAGCGTCTTCCTTGACAAACCAGAACTCCCCGCCAATGGCTTCTGCTGGCCCCTGGCCTCTGGCAACGTTATTGACTGCGGTTAGGTCATCCCACGGCCCCAGCTGTGCACCAGCTGTTCCTCTGCACACAGCTGCCCTCCCAGCACAACCGGCTTCTCTAAGTCCAAGTGCTCGCAATGAGCCTCGGTCAGCTCATACTAGCCTTCCCTCCGCCCTCATATCACTTCGCAACCAACCCCCAGCTCATGGCTCCAGGAAGTCTTCTCTGAGCAACGTAATGGGAACATTCCATTTGTGTTTCCAGCCCAGGGCCATGCCAAGGGTGGAGCGGGTGCTGAGGGATCTCTGTCCAACGAGTGCATCCCCTCGCATCCTTGTCCTCTCACCAAAAGTCTGTCCTGCCTTTGAACCACTAGTGCCTGCAACGCTCATCCTTAGACCCATCTCTACACCACTGGGCTCCTCCTCTTTAGAACTGTTTCTTTTTGCTCCCTCCTCTAGCCTAGGGATTAAAGATGTTTTATTTGTAGCTGGTATCAGTATGTGCAGATACAGCCAGTCCGCTTGGACCAATGGGTGCCATCCTGCATTCCCTTCTTGCTTCGTATGCGTTGCGTCACTTACTGGGCATGGTGCTGCCTCCTTGGATAGCTGGTGCCCGAAGCTCCCTGGGGAGGGGGATGGATGGAGGCTGACTGATGGAGCTGGTGTTATCTGGTCATAGCTCTGGGCAGTGGGAGCCTCAGGGAGGGTCTGCTTGCTCCACCAACAGAGGGCATTAGGAGTCACCCGCTGCCCCTCGGATTCCGTCCTGTTGGGTGAGAGCCCTGGTTTTATGTCCCCACAGGGCACAGACACAATGGACTGGTGTTTTCTGCTGTGAGATGCCCGATGCACTTCCAGCTCCATTTGAGTCAATGAGCCTAACTAAGCTGCATCTCACGGCCACTTGCTCTGCCTGGCCTCCTGCTCCCTTTGGAGTGGCATCTGGGGAAGAGCTGGCTTTGTTCCCCCAGCGTGAAGACATCTCCGCTCCTCAGTGAAGTGAAGTGAACAGGGTGGGAGGAAGCTGGTACCCTCCTTCCCTTTCCCCCAAGGAGCAGCTGACAAACGCAGACATGATTCGACGTGGCACTTCCCCCAGCATCCCTATCAAAATACCTGATGTTGTCTCATCTCTGAGTCACTGGACCAGGCAGGAAAACTATGATGGATTGCATGGTTCAACTCTCTCTCTCGCTTATGGGCATGACAACTGAGTTAAAGAGAGCTGAGATGAACATGGGTCTATTTTAGGCGACTCCTTACGGAATTCACGTACACTGTGTATTTTGCATCCCTTGGTTCCTCGGGCATGCTTGGAACTCTGGAGCAAACGCTCGTCTGTAAATGTTACAGCTGCCAGTGTCGGCTGGATGCTCTACGGGGTGACGTGTTCACTCTCATGCGGCTGCTTTGGACATGGGGGGACTGCTGTGAGTGGAGTGCTGGTCAGAGGGCAGGCGGGCCTGACGCTTACCTTCACCCTGTCCATGCAGGCTTCCATCTTCAGCTGCTCCACAGCTTTCCGGGCTTGGGAGATGCTGGCGGTGCTGTTATTGGACATGCCTTCTTTCATTCTGCTGCCCCTGGAACAACCAAAGCTAAGGCGGTTGGAAGCGTTGCTTATCTGAAAGCAGAGCCCCCCTCAACTGTCTCCCCCTCCCATCCTCTGCAGCTTCTCTGTCCGGGTTGGGGAGCCACGGGGGCAGACCCTCCTGGGGTCAGAGGGTCATCTGAGTGATGGGAGCAAGACACGGGCTTCTGGGGCCACCTGTCATCCGCTCCCTGCCGCCAGGGCTGAGAAAGCCTGGCAGCAGAGGCCCATGTCTTCCTCCTATCCTTACACCCCATTGCCATAAGGAATACCCTGACATCTGTTCAGTGATTTGTTATAATAACTCATCTTCATACACATTTGTTCTTTTTGCTGCGTGGCATGTGGGATCTTAGTTCGCTGACCGGGGATTGAACCCGTGCCCCCTGCAGCGGAAGCGCAGAGTCTTAACCACCAGACCACCAGGGAAGTCCACCAACCATACACATTCGTTCACTCTCTACAAGTTGGCAAAACAGTCTGAGTTTTGTTTTGCACATAAGAAAGAGCAAAAAGCAGAGAAATGAAGCCAAGAGCTTCTTCTCACAGCCAAGACCTCTTGGTCTAGGACCCAAACGCAAAGCGCTGACGCTTCGCTCAGGGCTCGTTCCTTTCACAGAGCGCCCCCTAGCTGTTTATAGTGCAAAGCACAAGTTTCCCCTGCAAGAGTTTGCTTTATCATTCATTTTAATTTGCTATTATTCCAAAAAGTTTATATTGTTTTTAAATAACACACACACACCTCCATCCCCTATCCCAAGCATGGAAGACCCCTGTGATGCTAACTTTTCTGCAGGAAAGCACACGCCATAGGTTACTGTTACCCCGTTTAATGAGAAACTCCTGGAGACCTATGCGGTCAGGCCTGAGAGCTGGGGGTGGGTCTCGCAGGTGACAGTGGTTTTGTATAGTGCACAGGGAGGTGTGAGGGGGCTGGGCCGGTCCCGGGATATGCAGACCACACTCTGGGTTTCCTCATTCAAGCAATGACTCTCTGGCCCAGATGAGGCCTGATGTCAACTTCATTTATTCCCAGACAATGTTTGAAAAATAAAACTTGCCTATTGTGATACGTGACAGCTACCGAAGTCAGTTAACAGGGCTGTGTTCCTCTCTTGGTTGCAAACTTTTATTCAACAAGAAGAGAAGGAGAAGCGGGAGGAGTTGGGGGTTTTGAAGCTCGGGGGAGCAGCTGCCGACCCCTTACTCTACAGAGATGTGTGTGCATTTCTGCATGTGTCCCTGCACACGGGGCTGTGTCCCTGCCTGCGCCCACGGGCCTGACGGGCATACTCTGCCGGCCTGTGTGTTTATGCATCCTTTGTCCACACAAAAGGAGGGAGAAGATGCAGGCCAGTTCCCAGCCTCCCCAGCCCAACTGACAAGGGGAAAAGGGCCCTGAAATCATTGCCTTCAGGCCCTAATCCTCCTGCCCCATTTCTGAATCCATCCTTCTCTTTCCTTATCACCAGCTTGGGGCTTTCAGAAGTTAGGGGACTTGGGGGTGGCGGGGACCCAGGGGGCTAGTTAGAGGGAGCTGAGGCCAGGATCTGCAGGAGTGAAGAAACGAAGGGGGGGAGGGCAGAGAAGGAGGAGGGGGCTCTTACTCTGTGTGCATGTCTGGGTATGAGGATTTGTGTGACTGTATGTAAGTGAGGGTGTGTGTGTGTGTGCAGGTGAGTGGGGTGTGGGTGTGAGGGTATAAAGATGTATGGGTGGGGGGGTGAGTATGCACAAAGGTGTACGAGTGTGACAATGTGTGTGAGTGTGTGTGGTCAGGCATCTTTCTCCTTGGGCACATGGATACACTCACACAGACAGCTTGCCTGGGGAGGTTCTGACGGCCACACTTTGTGGTGTGTAATTTGGTAAACTCAGAGTCGGGGGCAGGGCAGCGCACGATGCTTCAGTCCCCACTGCTGCTGATCTGACCTGACTCAGGACAGTCTTTAGTTTCTGGATGAGTGGATGTCATCGTGCCTTTTCAGCCATCCTCCCTAACATGCCTTATCTCCACAGACCCTTGTGAAGTGTTGGCTGGCGGAGCTCTGCAGTCTGTCTCTCCTGGAAATCTCTGAAAGACAGCTACTACCTTCGGCCTGAAGGGACTGAGCAGCTTATACTCGGGGGTGGGGGTGGGGTGGGGGGGCGGGGCGGTGGTGGTGGTTGACCCCCCTCCATCCCCTTTGTCATAGCAAGTCGCTGGCCAAGGATGCTGGCCTGAGTAATATCTCTGTTCCTAGGTGGGGAAGGACACAGCTTGATTTCCAAGCCAAGGCCAGCAACCCATGGAGGTGGCTTGTATCTCCTGCTGCTCCCTCATCACCCACTCACACGAGGGATAATGTGAAACGAAGGGTGAAACAGCCTTCACAAGGCCTTACACTGGGGCTGAGGATGCAGTGATGGCATGAGGACCTGGCCACACATCGAGGGTCCCGACAGCCAGTCTCACCCCAGGCCCACACGTGCACTGCCAGCAGCGACCCCTGCCCTCCAGAGAACCTGCTTTTGGACAGGGCCCCTCACGTCCTCACCTGCTGAGAGATGGCACAGTGACAGGCCTGGGCCGGGGACCAGCTGGCGGCAGGAGTAGCTGACAGTCGACAGACGAGAGGCTGCGTCAGGGCCCTGCTGTGCGCTCGCTTGGAAGCACAACCAGAGATGGGTCACCAATGCGGCAGGAGCCAGCCGATCCCCAGACAGCCCGTCCCTCGAAGTCCTGTCCTCGTGGCCAGCAGCTGTCTCTCCTGGAGCAGGCCACAGGGGAGATGGTGAGCTAAAGGCGGGAAGAAAAGTCCCCAAGCTGACAAAGAGCACAAGGGAACATCCGGAGGCCAGAGACCACCAGGGGCCTCCCCCACCCCCACTCATTGGCAGACCCCTGCCAAACAAACAGTTTATATTTACTTAAATTCTGAAACAACATGCCCATTGTAGAAAAATGTGAAGATGGAGAAAATTGGCTTCCCTTGTGGCTCAGATGGTAAAGCATCTGCCTACAATGCGGGAGACCTGGGTTCAATCCCTGGGTTGGGAAGATCCCCTGGAGAAGGAAATGGCTATCCACTCCAGCACTGCTGCCTGGAAAATCCCATGGACGGAGGCACCTGGTAAGCTGTAGCCAACGGGACTGCAAACAGCTGTGCACCACTGAGCAGCTTGCCTTCACTTCCCTCCTCTGGGGCTTCCCATGGTGGCTCAGATGGCAAAAAGCCTTCCTGCAGGAGACTCGGGCTTGATCCCTGGGTCAGGAAGACCCTCTGGAGAAGGGAATGGCTTCCCACTCCAGAATTCTTGCCTGGAGAATCCCCATGGACAGAGGAACCTGTCGGGCTACAGTTCACGGGGTCACAAAGAGTCGGACACGACTGAGTGACAAACACATACTCCCTCCTCCAGAAAGGATGACTCTGGGACAATGGAACTCCCTCCCCCGGAACTCCCAGCACCCTTCCCTGCAGCACCCATCTCCTGGGATCCCAGTGTTGTTGCTTCTCAGTCCTATCTGACTCTCTGTGACCACATGGGCGGCAGCACGTCAGGCTTCCCTGTCCTTCACTATCTCCTGGAGTTTGCTCAAACTCCTGTCCACTGAGTTGGTGATATCATCCAACCATCTCATTCTCTGTCGCCCCCTTCTCCTCCTGCCCTCAATCTTTCTCCATATCAGGGTCTTTTCTAGTGAGTTGGCTCTTCACGTCATCAGGTGGCCAAAGTATTGGAGCTTCGGCATCAGTTCTTCCAATGAATATTCAGGGTTGATTTCCTTTCAGTTTAGTTCAGTCGCTCACTTGTGTCCGACTCTTTGGGACCCCATGGACTGCAGCATGCCAGGCTTCCCTGTCCATCACCAACTTCTGGAGCTTGCTCAAACTCATGTTGATCAAGTCGATGATGCCATCCAACCATCTCATCCTCTGTCGTCCCCTTCTCCTTCTGCAGTCAATCTTTCCCAGCATCAGTGTCTTTCCAATGAGTCAGTTCTTCGCATCAGGGGGCCAGAGTATTAGAGCTTCAGCATCAGTCCTTCCAATGACTATTCAGGACTGATTTCCTTTAGGATTGACTGATTTGATCTTCTTTCTGTCCAAGGGACTCTCAAGAGTCTTCTCCAACACCACAGCTCAAAAGCATCAATTCTTCAGTGCTCAGCTTTATGATCCAACTCTCACATCCATACTTAACTACTGGAAAAACCATAGCTTTGACTATACAGACATTTGTTGGCAAAGTAATGTTTCTGCTTTTGAATATGCTGTCTAGGTTGTTCATAGCTTTTCTTCCAAGGAGCAAGAGTCTTTTAATTTCATGGCTGCACTCACCATCTGCAGTGATTTTGGAACCCAAGAAAATAAAGTCTCTCACTGTTTCCACTGTTTCCCCATCTATTTGCCATGAAGTGATGGGACCAGATGCCACGATCATGGTTTGTTTGAACGTTGAATTTTCAGCCAGCTTTTTCACTCTCCTCTTTCACTTTCATCAGAGACCCTAAAGGAAACCCCAGAAACAAAGCAAAACCAAAGCCAGGCTAGATTCACATGCTGTTTATGCCCCAGGCTAGAGGGGCCTCCAAATGTGTTTTGGTTTGAGGTGTTTGGCCAGTTGTATGGCTTCACAGACACCAGTGCCTTCTGTTTCCAAGGTGATTGTTTCTTCCTGTCACAGTAATTTGTTACATCTAGACGTTTCCCATCCCCCAAAGCTGTTAGGCTTTTATGGAGTCTTATTCTCATCTCCTTTCCTGTTTTGTTTTCTCATTCTCTGCTGTTAGAAAACCCTTTGGGGGCTGTAATTTGAAAAGATACATGCACCCCAGTGTTCACAGAAGTGCTATTTACAACAGCTAAGACATGGAAACGAGGTAAATGTGCATCAACAGAGGACTGGATAAAGAAGATGTGGTTCATACATACAGTGGAATATTACTCAGCCATAAAAAAGAATGAAATAACGCCATTTACAGCAACATGAACGAACCCAGAGATTATTGTACTAAGTTAACTAAGTCAGAAAGAGTTTACTGATACCAGTTATATGTGGAATCTAAACTATAACACAAATGAACTTACATTTGTGTAAAATATACAAAACAAATATGCATAAAATATACAAAACGAACTGACTCACAGACACAGAGGACAGTCTTGTGGCTGCTGAGGGGAAGGGGGAGGGATGGATTGGGAGTTTGGGATTAATGGACGTAAATTATTATATATAGGATGGACAAACAACAAGGTCCTACTGTATAAAACAGGAAACTATAATCAATATCCCAAGATAAACCATAGTGGAAAAGAATTTGAAAAAGAACATATATATATCTGAATCACTTTGCTGTATAGCAGAAATCAACACAACATTGTAAACATTAATAAATTTGAAAAAAGAAAATCCTTTTTGGCCTATTTCCTTGTTTTTTTCACTTTGCTAACAGTCCTCTCAAGACCCACTTCAGCGTCTGTTTTCGAGTTACTGGTTTTCCAAGTGGCACGGGATCAGTCAACTGTGGGGGCCCAGCGGGGTCCTAACTAGAGACGCCAAGGAAGGTCCTGCGGGTTTTCCACCAGGAATCCCCACTCCCACAATAATCTTCCAAAGGTAGCCAGACAGACGGACAGACATGTCCTAGAGACCCTCCAGCCAGACGGACAGACATGTCCTAGGGACCCTCCAGATGAGGAGCCAGATAGTGGCCGTACCTAAGACTTCCCTGACCAGGGATGTTTTCTCGTGGAGCTGGTCCCACCTCAGCGACCCGGACCTCCCTTCCCTCTCTGCTCTGCAGAGAGATCCTGACATTCTAAGCCTTCCAAGCAAGGCGCGAGTCCACTGGCTTGCAGGCTTTGCTGTGCATCTGAGTCACGTGGGGTCCCACCTAGACCTCTTAGGGTACACACTCCATCAGCAGGGCAGGGAGGGACCCACAGCAGCAGCCCTGGGAGCTGGGGGATGGGCGCAGGATCTCAGCCCCACCCAGGCCTGCATGGAATCCACATTAACCCGAGTCATTCACACATACCTTGTAGGTGGAGAAGTCCTCCGTTGGACTAGATCTTGAGCCCAAGACAACGAGACTTTCCCCAAGACACCTGAGTTGGTAGTGAAGCGGGGGGGGAGGGGGCGGGGGGGGGCTCACTGCTCTCTTGACCCTCAATGTGAGCCACAGTCCCTTCCAGCTTTGGGGACTCCTCTTTCAGACGATTAGGGCTGGTGGCACTTTAAGAGACCACACATCAGGAAAAAGCTGTATTGATTTCATCCACTTGGCATTTGCACACAGTGTCTTCCCTCTGATGCTTGGAGCGTCTTTCAGATGTCAGCCCACAAGCTGCTCTGGTCCCTTGAGGGGCTATAGGATCATCGCTGCTTTTCAAAGGAGGACAGGTGTTGGTACGGCCAGGAACCCAGCTCCTCACTGGCTTCCTTAATCTGGTTGCTGAAACATGCTCTTTTTCTTTAACTGGAGGATAATTGCTTACAGTGTTGTGTTACTTTCTGCTGTACAACATGTGAATCAGCTGTACATATACAGGTATCCCCTCCCTCTTGGACCTCCCTCCCACCCGACCATCCCACCCCTCTAGGTCATCACAGAGCACCGAGCTGAGCTCCTCATGCTACACAGCAGCTTCCCACTAGCATCTATTTTACACATGGTAAAAACACTGCTTTTTAATAGCACTAAATGTTACCATGATGTTTTCCAAAGCTTTTTTTTCCCCCTGAAGAAAATATACTCATCCCTAAATAAAACGCTGTGGTCTCACTGTGGGGGCCTGGGAAGATCTACCAGGTGGCCATGGGCTGGGAGGAGGCCCTGGTGCACAGAAGTACATGGATGCCTGGGTTCCCAGAGCCAACACAACCCAGGTCCACGTGGACATAACTCTTGCCCGGACAAGAGCAAATCCAGGCTTCAGAGCAGTGATGTTAACTATCCATGGCTACTGTTGTTTCAGATCCTAAATGGAGCAGGGTAACTGCAATCACATGCATCTGCTGACGGCAATGCTGGGCCTTGAGGAACAAGAGTCACGGTCTCTGTAGGGGGTGTCACCCGTGGTTCCAAGCATCGGGTTGATGGATGTCTTCTTACACACGGCAGCATGTGTTTCTAAGTGGATGTAGAACCAGAAGACTGGACGTGGACTGGAGCATATGTGTGGGTTTCTGTGAAAGACTATGAGGCCAGGGGCCACGAGGCTTGCCTGTCCCCAGAGAGAGCTCAGGGGCTGGAGGAGAAAAACTAAGGCAGGGCTGTAGGGTCATAGGTGTACACAAGCATCCAACAGAATCCACTCTCCCCTTTTCTCATAATAATTGTGGCTGATAAAACAGATGCTCACATACTGAGGTATGGGGAGGTCATTCTGGCTTACACACATGCATGACTTGAATTTTAGACTAGCTAAAATAGCCTGTTTGTGGCTGATCAAACCTACATTGTACAGTGGCTTTAAAAAAATTTCTTCCCCCAAATGTTTAAGTATCCTCTTGCATTTTCCAGCCCCTTTATTTTTTTCATTGCATTTTGTTATTTTTATTTTATTAATTTTAGGCCATGCCATGCGGCATGCAGGATCTTAGTTCCCTGACCTGGGATCAAACCTGTGCCCCCTATATTGGAAGCTTGGAGTCTTAACCAGTGGACTTCCAGGGAAGACCCCAAACATCTGCTTTAATTATTAAAGAAAAGGGCACACTGACCATGTGAAAAATAAAGATTAAATGCCCCTCTACCTGGGACATTAAGGCTGGGACTCCTTTGATAACAAAGACTCCCTTCCCAGGTGCCAAGGTCATGCCGCCTTGCTGTGTATGTGCTGGTTTATTTGTCTTTTAAAGTTTGAAGGAATGTATCCCTAACTTTGGAGAAGGCAATGGCACCCCACTCCAGCACTCTTGCTTGGAAAATCCCAGGGATGGAGGGGCCTGGTAGGCTGCAGACACGACTGAGCGACTTCACTTTCACTTTTCACTTTCATGCATTGGAGAAGGAAATGGCAACCCAATCCAGTGTTCTTGCCTGGAGAATCCCAGGGACAGAGGAGCCTGGTGGGCTGCCGTCTATGGGGTCGCACAGAGTTGGACACGACTGAAGCGACTTAGCAGCAGCAGCAGCAGCAGCAGCAGCAGCAGCAGCAGCAGCAGCAGCAGCAGCAGCAGCAGCAGCAGCAGCAGCAGCATCCCTAACTTGTTTAATGTTCTTTGTTCTGACAACATATAAAACTGTGCTGAATACCTTGAGAGGCTGTCTTCTGGGCTATATCTTCAGTAGAATTCTTTTCTATTTCTATTATACATTGTTTATTGATTATTTTCAGTGACATGGCCATGAACTCGACTTTCTCCAGCTTCCCCAGCAGGTAGGTGTGGCTTTGTGAGTCTTCTCATCAGTGGAAAATAAGTGGAAATACAGGGTGCCACTTCCCTCCTGGGCCTTAGAACACTACGTGCATGTGTGTGAGTGTGCCTCCACATACCTTCCCCACTCCATAATCTGGACCACGGATGTGTCAGCAATCAGCCAGGGCAGGCAAAGACAGGCCCCTGGGCAGTGGTTCCCCAAGCAGGATCCCTGGACCAACAGCCTTAGGATCACCTGGGAGCTTGTCAGAAATGCAAATTCTCAAGCCCTACTCAGACCTGCTGGGTGGGAGTGGAAAGTGGTTTAACCAGCCCTTGAGGGGGTTGAGGTGCTCAGGAGAGACTGAGGACTACAGTCCCAAGGCAGGAGTGGGAAACAGATTATAAGGAGCCTGTGTCTCTGACATGCACTTACAGCCTGGCTGCCCCATCCAGCTGGGCTGCTCACCTCTGGCCTTGGAGGTGATGGAGAGAAATAGTTCTATGCACTTTACATCACTGTCTTTCTGGGGCTTTCTGTCACAGCAGCTTTGCATCTCCCTAACCAATGGTGTTGGTTCAGTCACTAAGTCGTGTCCAACTCTTGTGATCCCATGGAATATAGCCTGCCAGGCTCCTCTGTACATGGGCTTCTCCAGGCAAGAATACTGGAGTGGGCTGCCATTTTCTTCTCCAGGGGATCTTCCCAACCCAGGGATCAACCGCACACCTCCTGTATTGGCAGGTGGTCTCCTGCATTGCAGGCCGATTCTTTACTGCTGGGGCGCCAGCTAAGTGTTTCAGTAGAAGTCTGTAGACTGTGCAAGGGAAACACTGTGGCCTTGAAAAGACTTTTGAGTTTTGAGACAAAAGTACTAACTGAATGCTGAGAACTACACAACATTAATAAAGGAAACTGAAGATGATTCAAGGAAATGGAAAGAGGAGGAGTCGATATTGGTAAAATGGTCACGCTTCCCAGTCTATAGAGTGAGTGTGATCCCTAGCACATTATCCATGACATTTTCACAGAACTAAGGCAGATAACCCTAAGATTTATATGGAACCATAAAAGGCCCAGAATTGCCAAAGCGATCCTAAGGAAAAAGAACAAGGTTGAAGGCATAATCCTCCCAGACTTCAGGCAATATTACAAAGCTACAGTAATCAAAACAGCATGGTGCTGGCATAAAAACAGACAAATGGACCAACGGAACAGCACAGAGAGATCAGAAATGAACTTACACACCCAAAGTATATTAATTTTTAATGAAGGAGCTAAGAATATATGATGGGGAAAAGACAGTCCTTCAGCAAGTGGGGCTGGAAAAGTTAGCTGCATGTAAATCAGTGAAGCTAGAAAACATCCTCACATCATAAACAAAAATTAACTCAAAATGGCTTAAAGACTTAAATGTAACACATGACACCACAAAATTCCTAGAAGAGAACAGAGACGAAACATTCTTTGACATAAATCATACCAATGTTTTCTTAGAAAATGTTTTCTTTAAAAAAGAGTCAATATATAATGAATAAGGCAATAAATGAGATCAGGAACACCCTGGAGGCAACAAATAGTAGAATAACTGGAGGCAGAAGATAGGATTAGTGAAATAGAATGGTAGAAATAAATGAATCAGAGAGGGAAAAAAAAACGAATTAAAAGAAATGAGGACAATCTCAGAGACCTCCAGGACAATATGAAACGCTCCAACATTTGAATTATAGGAGTCCCAGAAGAAGAAGACAAAAAGAAACACCATGAGAAAATACTTGAGGAGATAATAGTTGAAAACTTCCCTAAAATGGGGAAGGAAATAATCACCCAAGTCCAAGAAACCCAGAGAGTCCCAAACAGGATAAACCCAAGGCGAAACACACCAAGACACATATTAATCAAGTTAACAAAGATCAAACAAATATTAAAATATTTAAAGAACAAATATTAAAAGCAGCAAGGGAAAAACAACAAATAACACACAAGGGGATTCCCATAAGGATAACAGCTGATCTTTCAATAGAAACGCTTCAGGCCAGGAGGGAATGGTGAGACATACTTAAAGTGATGAAAGAAAATAACCTACAGCCCAGATTACTGTACCCAGCAAGGATCTCATTCAAATATGAAGGAGAAATCAAAAGCTTTACAGACAAGCAAAAGCTGAGAGAATTCAGCACCACCAAACCAGCTCTCCAACAAATGCAAAAGGATCTTCTCTAGACAGGAAACACAAAAAGGGTGTATAAACCCAAAACAATAAAGTAAATGGCAACGGGATCATACTTATCAATAATTACCTTAAATGTAAATGGGCTGAATGCCCCAACCAAAAGACAAAGACTGGCTAAATGGATACAAAAACAAGACCCCTATATATGTTGTCTACAAGAGACCCACCTCAAAACAAGGGACACATATAGACTGAAGGTGAAGGGCTGGAAAAAGATATTCCATGCAAATAGAGACCAAAAGAAAGCAGGAGTAGCTATACTAATATCAGATAAAATAGATTTTAAAACAAAGGCTGTCAAAAGAGACAAAGAAGGACACTACATAATGATCAAAGAAGAAGATATAACAATTATAAATATATATGCACCCAACATAGGAGCACCGCAATATGTAAGACAAATGCTAACAAGTATGAAAGGGGAAATTAACAATAACACAATAATAGTGGGAGACTTTAATACCCCACTCACACCTATGGACAGATCAACTAAACAGAAAATTAGCAAAGAAAGACAAACTTTAAATGATGCAATAGACCAGTTGGACCTAATTGATATCTATAGGATATTTCACCCCAAAACAATGAATTTCACCTTTTTCTTAAGTGCTCACAGGACCTTCTCCAGGATAGATCACTTTCTGGGCCATAAATCTAGCCTTGATAAATTAAAAAAAAATTGAAATCATTCCAAGCATCTTTTCTGACCATAATGCAGTAAGATTAGATCTCAATATTAGATTTCAATCACGAGGGAAAAACTATTAAAAATTCCAACATATGGAGGCTGAACAACATGCTTCTGAATAACCAACAAAACACAGAAGAAATCAAAAAGGAAATCAAAATATGCACAGAAATGAATGAAAATGAAAACACAACAACCCCAAACCTGTGGGACACTATAAAAGCGGTGCTAAGGGGAAAGTTCATAGCAATACAGGCATACCTCAAGAAACAAGAAAAAAGTCAAATAAATAACCTAACTGTACACCTAAAGCAACTAGAAAAGGAAGAAATGGAGAACCCCAGGGTTAGTAGAAGGAAAGAAATCTTAAAAATTAAGGCAGAAATAAATGCAAAAGAAACAAAAGAGACCATAGCAAAAATCAACAACGTCAAAAGCTGGTTCTTTGAGAGGATAAATAAAATTGACAAACCATTAGCCAAACTCTTCAAGAAACAAAGGGAGAAAAATCAAATCAATAAAATTGGAAATGAAAGAGAGATCACATCAGACAACACAGAAATGCAAAGGATCAAAAGAGACTACTATCAGCAATTACATGCCAATAAAATGGACAACGTGGAAGAAATGGACAAATTCTTAGAAAGGTACAACTGTCCAAAACTGAACCAGGAAGAAATAGAAAATCTTAACAGACCTATCACAAGCACGGAAATCAAAACTGTAGTCAGAAATCTTCCAGCAAACAAAAGCCCACGTCCAGACGGCTTCACAGCTGAATTCTACTGAAAATTTAGAGAAGAGCCAACACCTATCCTACTCAAACTCTTCCAGAAAATTGCAGAGGAAGGTAAACTTCCAAACTCATTCTATGAGGCCACCATCACCCTAATACCAAAACCTGACAAAGATGCCACAAAAAAAGAAAACTACAGGCCAACAGCACTGATGAACATAGATGCAAAAATCCTTAACAAAATTCTAGCAATCAGAATCCAACAACACATTTAAAAGATCATACACCATGACCAAGTGGGCTTTATCCCAGGGATGCAAGGATTCTTCAGTATCTGCAAATCATTGTAATATACCACATTAATAAATTGAAAAATAAAAGCCATATGATTATCTCAATAGATGCAGAGAAAGCCTTTGACAAAACTCAACATCCATTCATGATAAAAGCTCTCCAGGAAGCAGGAATAGAAGGAACATACTTCAACATAATAAAAGCTATATATGACAAACCCACAGAAAACATTATCCTCAATGGTGAAAAACTGAAAGCATTTCCCCTAAAGTCAGTAACAAGACAAGGGTGCCCACTTTCACTGCTACTATTCAACATAGTTCTGGAAGTTTTGGCCACAGCAATCAGAGCAGAAAAAGAGATAAAAGGAATCCAAATTGGAAAAGAAGAAGCAAACCTCTCACTGTTTGCAGATGACATGATCCTCTACATAAAAAACCCTAAAGACTCCACCAGAAAATTACTAGAGCTAATCAATGAATATAGTAAAGTTGCAGGATATAAAATCAACACACAGAAATCCCTTGCATTCCTATACACTAATAATGAGAAAGTAGAAAGAGAAATTAAAGAAACAATTCCATTCACCATTGCAACGAAAAGAATAAAATACTTAGGAAAATATCTACCTAAAGAAACTAAAGACCTACATATAGAAAACTATAAAACACTGGTCAAAGAAATCAAAGAGGACACTAATAGATGGAGAAATATACCATGTTCATGGATCAGAAGAATCAATATAGTGAAAATGAGTATACTACCCAAAGCAATCTACATATTCAATGCAATCCCTATCAAGCTTCCAGGGGTATTTTTCACAGAGCTAGAACAAATAATCTCACAATTTGTATGGAAATACAAAAAGCCTCAAATAGCCAAAGCAATCTTGAGAAAGAAGAATGGAACTGGAGGAATCAACCTGCCTGACTTCAGGCTCTACTACAAAGCCACAGTCACCAAGACAGTATGGTACTGGCACAAAGACAGAAATATAGGTCAACGGAACAAAATAGAAAGCCCAGAGATAAATCCACACACCTATGGACACCTTATCTTCGACAAAGGAGGCAAGAATATACAATAGATTAAAGACAATCTCTTTAACAAGTGGTGCTGGGAAAACTGGTCAACCACTTGTAAAAGAATGAAACTAGAACACTAACACCATACACAAAAACAAACTCAAAATGGATTAAAAATCTAAATGTAATACCAGAAACTATAAAACTCCTAGAGGAGAACATAGGCAAAACACTCTCTGACATAAATCACAGCAGGATCCTCTATGACCCACCTCCCAGAATACTGGAAATAAAAGCAAAAATAAACAAATGGGATCTAATTAAAATTAAAAGCTTCTGCACAACAAAGGAAACTATAAGCAAGGTAAAAAGACAGGCTTCAGAATGGGAGAAAATAATAGCAAATGAAGCAACTGACAAAGGACTAATCTCAAAAATATACAAGCAATTCCTGCAGCTCAATTCCAGAAAAATAAACAACCCAATCAAAAAATGGGCCAAAGAACTAAATAGACATTTCTCCAAAGGAGACATACAGATGGCTAACAAACACATGAAAAGATGCTCAACATCACTCATTATCAGAGAAATGCAAATCAAAACCACAATGAGGTACCATTTCACACCAGTCAGAATGGCTGCTGGTCCAAAAGTCTACAAGCAATAAATGCTGGAGAGGGTGTGGAGAAAAGGGTACCCTCTTACACTGTTGGTGGGAATGCAAACTAGTACAGCCACTATGGAGAACAGTGTGGAGATTCCTTAAAAAACTGGAAATAGAACTGCCTTATGACCCAGCAATCCCACTGCTGGGCATACACACTGAGGAAACCAGAATTGAAAGAGATACGTGTACCCCAATGTTCATCGAAGCAATGTTTATAACAGCCAGGACATGGAAGCAACCTAGATGTCCATCAGCAGATGAATGGATAAGAAAGCTGTGGTACATATACACAATGGAGTATTACTCAGCCATTAAAAAGAATACATTTGAATCAGTTCTAATGAGATGGATGAAACTGGAGCCGACTATACAGAGTGAAGCAAGCCAGAAAGAAAAACACCAATATAGTATACTAACACATATATATGGAATTTAGAAAGATGGTAATGATAACCCTGTATGCGAGACAGCAAAAGAGACACAGATGTATAGAACAGTTTTTTGGACTCTGTGGAAGAGGGAGAGCGTGGGATGATTTGGGAGAATGGCACTGAAACATGTATAACATCATGTAAGAAACGAATTGCCAGTCTAGGTTCGATGCAGGATACAGGATGCTTGGGGCATACAGGATGCACTGGGATGACCCAGAGAGACGGTATGGAGAGGGAGGTGGGAGGGGGGTTCAGGATGGGAACTCACGTACACCTGTGGTGGATTCATGTTGATGTACAGCAAAACCAATACAGTATTGTAAAGTAAAATAAAGTAAAATTTTTTTAAAAAAAGAATAAATAAAACAATACAAACAAATGTATCTACAAAACAGAATCAGACTCACAGATACAGGTGAGAGACTTGTGGTTGCCAAGGGGTGGGGGAGGGAAGGATTGGGGGTTTGTGATTAATAGATGCAAATTACAGCATTATATATAGAATGGATAAATAACAAGGTCCCACTGTCAGCACAGGGAATGATATTTAATATTATGTGATAAACCATAATGGAAAAGAATATGAAAAAGAGTATATATGTAAAACTGACTTGCTTTGCTGTATAACAGAAATTAACACAAGCTTGTAAATCAACAAAGTCAGTAAAATTTTTTTCTGTTTTTACTAACTTAAATTCTATTTAGAAAACCCAATACAAGGAGGCATCAATTATAGCAAGGATTCCACCATGAGAAGCTGTGTTCATGTCTGAATGACATTTCTGGGCACAGACTGGTGGGGTCAGCCTGCTGAGTCTCAGGGGTGCTCAGGAAAGAATCAGATTACTGGAGAGAGCCCCAGAATAACCCTGGATTAATAGCCACGCCTGGGGCTGGAGCCCCAGTTTCTGGTCCCACATGGTGTTTTCATGCAGATTTGCTCTCTGGTCCAGTCCCCACAGGTTAAAGGGGCTACAGGCAGAACGTAAGGAAGTCACTTTGTCACCCTGAGATCCTGTCCGATGCTTGACCCACAGGTGACAATGCTTCTGGCATGAAAATTGGGGAGAGGCTCTCCCGACATTCAGAGTCATCACCTAGGATCCCTTCTCCTCAGCTTTTGGATAAACTGGCTCAGAATTGTCACAAAGATACCATGCACTGAGTGCACATTTTGGAGTACATCATCCCTCACCCACCCCCCGCAATAATGCAGGTCACATGTGCTTCAAAACAAAGGATCACTAAATCACCCCCAAGATTCACAAGCGCTAAAGTGGCAGAGGGTGCAGACTTCTATATGTATATATGGAAGCCCAAGTGGTGTGTTTAGCCTCACACGACAACCTTTGCTCTTTCTCAGTCACTTTGGGATGGAGATGATGTCTGGATCACTGGAGGGCAGTGGCAGAGAAGCAGGTGCTGTCACACGTACTGGACCACTTGAACTCCACGTCTTCAGTGGGAACACGGTCCCCTTGGTCCTTTGAGCAGGGGCAGGGCCACTCCCGCTCCTGATAGAGCTTCTTTGCAAGTTAAATACAGTTGTAGTCAAGCTTGGTGCATTCTACAATCTGGGTCTCAACTACTCAATTTACATCTTGATTGCCTGATATCATCTGCCTGATCTAATAATAATCACACTGATGCCAACCAGGCACAGGGTAAGAATTGTTCAGCATGGTATGTAGTGTAGATTTGAGAGACAAAGCATCTTTAGGAGGAACACACTAAGTCTGAATGATGCTGGAGCCTGCTGGTTACCAGTCCCCTGGTGACTCCCCTTCTTATCTGGTCCCAGTCCCATCACTTCATGAGAAACAGATGGGGAAACAGTGGATGACCTGTTATTATTTTTCTGGGCTCCAAAATCACTGCAGATGGTGACTGCAGCCATGAAATTAAAAGACGCTTACTCCTTGGAAGGAAAGTTATGACTAACCTAGACAGCATATTCAAAAGCAGAGACATTACTTTGTCAACAAAGGTCCATCTCGTCAAGGCTATGGTTTTTCCAGTGGTCATGCATGGATGCGAGAGTTGAACTATAAACAAAGCTGAGCACCAAAGAATTGATGCTTTTGAACTGTGGTGTTAGAGAAGACTCTTGAGAGTCCCTTGGACTGCAAGGAGACCCAACAAGTCCTCCTAAAGGAGATCAGTCCTGGGTGTTCATTGGAAGGACTGATGCTGAAGCTGAAACTCCAGTACTTTGGCCACCTGACGTGAAGAGCTGACTCACTGGAAAAGAGCCTGTTGCTGGGAAAGATTGAGGGCAGGAGGAGTAGGGAACGACAGAGGATGAGATGGCTGGATGGCATCACTGACTCAATGGACATGAGTTTGGGTGAACTCTGGGAGTTGGTGATGGACAGGGAGGCCTGGTGTGCTGCAGTTCATGGGGTTGCAAAGAGTCGGACATGACTGAGTGACTGGACTGAACTGAACTAAAGCCAAAAAAACTAGAGAAGGTTGGTAGACCAGCTGTCATATTTAAGAGTGCTTGACAAACTGGTGCAGAATAAACAAGAAATTCATCTTCCCTGTGATCCTCCAGCCCAGACACTCCCTAAGTTTTTCTTTGGCCCTTTCAGATGGAGTCCAAAGTCTTAATCGACAGGAACAAGTATTAAAAAGTCTAATAGAGTCGCTTCCCTGGTGGTTCAGTGGTTAAGAACCCACCAGCCAATACAGGGGACATGGGTTCCATTCCTGGTCCAGGAATGTGAACTTCAAGATCGCTCATGCCTTGGAGGAACGGTGCTTGTGCTCTAGACCCCATGCTTGGCAGCTAGAGAAGCCGCCACAATGAGAAGCTAGGGAGTAGCCCCCACTCGTGGCAACTAGAGAAAGCCTCTGCACAGCGACAAAGACCCAGGGCTGCCAAAAATGAAGTAAATAAATTACTTATTTAAAAGTCTAACGGTGCTCTACTGCTTTTACACTGTGGGCTTCCCTGTGGCTCAAACAATACAGAATCCACCTGCAACGTAGGCGCCCCAGGTTCGATCCCTGGGTCGGGAAGATCCCCTGGAGTTGGGAATGGCAACCCACTCCAGTATCCTTGCCTGGAGAATCCCATGCACAGGGTCTCAAAGAGTCGGACTCGACTGAATGACTAAGCACGGTTTTACATCAGCCCTCACAGAGCATGAAGTCACCTCTTTTCTGCCTGCTGGGTTACATGTCCGAGCTGCTCAAGCTGGACCATGGTGCTGAGATGCTGAAGGAGGCAGGAGAGTTGGTGTCACAGCCGGAAATCTGAAGATGCTGCAACCGCTGGCTGGCTTTGAAGATGGGAGGGGGACCTCAAGGAAAACATGTAGCCTCTAGAGGCTGGAAAAGACAAGAAACTGGGCTTTGGCTTAGGATCTCCAGGCAGGGCTGGTTTCTTCTGAGGACCGTCAGCCGTGGCCTGCAGGTGGCTGCTTCTTGGTGTGGCCTCAAAGGGTCTTCGCTCAGTGTGTGATGGTGTCCTAACTTCTTTTTATAAAGACACCACATGACCCCATTAATTAGCTCTTTAAAGGCCTATCTCCAAACAAAATCATTCTGAATTTTGTGGGGCACACAATTCTGCTCATTACTCTCTAGCCTGTGGGTCCCTCCAAACTCATGTCCTTCCTACAAGAAAATAAGGTCACCCCATCCCAACAGGCCAAAAGTCTTAATCTATTTCAGCATCGACTTGAAGTCCAAAATCTCACCTAAATGTCATCTAAATCAAGTTTGGGTAAGAACTTGAGTTATGATTCATCTGGAGGAAAAAATTCCTCTCCAGCTGTGAACCTGTGAAATCAGACAAGTTATCTGCTTCCAAAATACCACAGTGGCAGGCATAAGACAGGCATTGCCATTCTAACAGGGAGACGTCAGACAGAACAGGGTCATGGGGTCCAGGTAAGCCTTTAGAAAGAGAGCCTGGTGCAGGTCAGACTATGTTGCATTCCACTTTGACATGACATTATTTCAACAGAAAAGCTCCTTTCCAAAGTGCAAAGTGCCTGACAGAAGATAATACTTTTGAGTTTTCCATGTAATTCTTGATTGAGAAAAGGATAAATGCTCTCATATATCCGCTCCTAGCATTATTTAAGAACAAATTTTCTGTAGGCATTCTTAGGGGAAACCATTCATTTTCACATTTCTGGAGAATTCATCTTTTCAAAAAAAATAAGATGATTTTGTTAGAAAGCATCAATATTTTACTCTATATTGTGAGCGTGTGTGTGTATATCAATTATTTCCAGTATTAGTTTCCTATGAGAGTTTAGGAGTAAAACAGATCAAATAAGATTTCTTTGTCTTTGGCTCTCTTTAGCAACCTGCTATTTGTCTTGGTCAAGGGTGCTATTTACAAACTGGCTCTTCAACACCAGAGAGGAGGACAGAGTAAACTGTGGCTCTTGGGAAAACCTGTAACACACTGGTGACTCTCTTGAGCCTAGGGAAGAACTGACCTTGCAAGTACCTCCTAGCAGGGGAGTGGACAAATGTATGACATGTATCCACAATCACAGAATCAAATAGAATAGTCTCACTGCCAAAAAACTCGTCTGAGAATTTGTCCAAACCCACAGAATGTACAAAACCAAGAATAAACCCAGATGTCAACTGTGGGTGTTGGGTGATGATGGTGTGTCGGTGTGTGTTTATAACTTGTAACTGTGCCTGATTTGTTGAGACCCTAATAGCGGGGAGGCTGTACACATGTGGGAGGAGGGGGTCCCTGGGAACTCTGTACCTTGTGCTCAGTTCTGCTGTGAACCTAAAACTGCTCTTAAAAAAAGTCAATTAAAAAAAAAAAAACAGGTCACATTTAAAAAGCCTGAAAATAATCTGGGTATTTTCCAAGAAAAAAGATGCACAGTCTGACCTGAGTTTTTCTTTAATGTATCAATACCCTGCTGAAGATCCCAGGAAAAGCAGTTGTTTGTGGAGAGTAGTCCCCAAAGGAGAGGAAGTGGTGGCAATTGGCAGGGCTGGGGCTGGAGGCAAGCAGAGATAAATTCTCTGTTCCCAGCAGCCAAAGGAGCCACAGCCCCCGGGAGATGCTGAGCTGATCTGACCTGTGCCAGCTTCCCTACGCGAAGCATTGGAGGAGAAAAAGCTCCTCCTGTACCAAATGGCTGGACCACACTGTGAATGCTCTGAGCCGTGTCTGAGTAAGACAGTGGGCCGGGGAGGTTGGCTCTGGCTATTTCTCCTTTTAATCAGAAGTCAACTGGCTGTTGTGAAGAGGCATCTGAGATGGGAAAAGTCTAACCGAGAAAAGATTATAAAAAGCAAGAAAATGGGGACCTCCCTGGTGATCCAGCAGTTAAGACTTCCTCTTCCAATGCAGGGGTGTGGGTTCAATCCCTGGTCAGGGAACTAAGATCTCACATGCCTTATAGCCAAAAAATGAAAAGCATAAAGCAGAAGCAATTTGTAACAAGCTCAATAAAGACTTTTTTTTTTAAGTAAGGAAATGATATAAGTGGTCCAGCTCACATACAAAATCTCTGTAAGTAAATAGAGACGGATGCAAAGACCAATGTCCTGTGAGCAGCTAGGCACTTGGCCATACAAGGGACTTTTCCAATCTCTCCTTCGCTATTCACCTGAAACCACCACATTGTTAATTAGCTATTGCAAGCATGTTAAATCACTTCAGTTGTGTCTGACTCTTTCCAATCCTATGGACCATAGCCCGCCCAGGCTCCTGTGTCCATGGGATTCTCCAGGCAAGAATACTGAAGCGTGTTGCCATTTCCTTTTTCAGGGGATCTTTCTGACCCAGGGATCAAACCCACGTTTCTTATGTCTCCTGCACTGGCAGGCGGGTTCTTTATCACCAGCGCCGCCTAGAAGCCCCAGTACAAAATAAAAAGCTAAAAAAAATCAGTGCCCTAATCTGATAAGCAGATAAAATGAAGCTCTGCTCAAACAGGCTCACCTGGGGATGGGAGCAGACTCCAAACAGTTCACCCCACTGATCGCTAACTAGTTCCCACTTGGCCAGGGAGGGTGAGGGACCAACAGCCAGGTTCAGAACTGCCCTCTACACCTACCTGGGGAAGACCCCTCCCCTGAGGTCTCACTGCCTGTGGAAGAAAGGAAAGCTGCTTAGAGAGTCTTCCTGCTCTGAGGCCAGCGGCTGATGTAGGAAAGCAATGAGGAAAACGTCGACGGCAAAGATATTTCTCCACAGGACTCTCCAGGCAAGAAAACTGGAGTGGGCAGCTGGTCTCTTCTGCAAGGATCTTCCTGACCCAGGGATTGAACCTGGGTCTCCTGCATTGCAGGGAGATTCTTAACTGAGCCACCAGGGAATTCCTGCATATTTAGAACGTTTACCTTAATAAGACATTGTTAACGAACCACAGAGTGTTAGAAACGGAAGGGATTTCACAAACCATGGTTTCAGTAGTTTAAGCATACGGGTCCCTTCCAAAACAATACTAGTAATGAAAAATGCAGCCTCCTTTATGGCAGTACTTATTCATTTATATACTTGGCTGCATAAGCTCTTAGCTGTGCAGGCGGGATCTTCAGTGGCAGCATGCCAGGTCTAGTTCCCTAACCGATGTCTCCTGTATTGGGAGTGCAGTCTCCCTGGACCACCAGGGAAGTCCCCTTTATGTCAGTACTTTTGATAACAACTGACCCAGGAGATATAAAATGATCTAAAGAACTCAGTAACAGACTGAGATTCACTGTTACCTTATCACTGTGCAGGAAGCATCACTATGAACAAAGCTAGTGGAGGTGATGGGATTCCAGCTGAGCTATTTCAAATCCTAAAAGATGATGCTGTTAAAGTGTTGCACTCAATATGCCAGACAATTTGGAAAACTCAGCAGTAACCACAGGACTGGAAAGGTCAGTTTTCATTCTAATCTCAAAGAAAAGCAATACCAAAAATACTTTAAGCTAGGTTGTGACAGTAGGTGGACTGAGAACTTCCAGATGTTCAAGCTGGATTTAGAACAGGCAGAACCAGAGATCAAATCACCAACATCCATTGGATCATAGAAAAAGCAAAGGAATTCCAGAAAAATGTCTATTTCTGTTTCACTGACTATGCTAAAGCCTTTGACTGTGTGGATCACAACAAACTCTGGAAAATTCTTAGAGATGGGAATACCAAACCACTTTACCAGTCTCTTGAGAAAACTGTATGCAAGTCAAGAAGCAACAGTTAGAACCAGACATGGAACAAGAAACTGGTTCAAAATTGGGAAAGGAGTACATCAAGCCTGTATATTGTTACCCTGATTATTTAACTTACATGCAGAGTACATCATGTGAAATGCTGGGCTGGATCAATCACAAGCTGGAAACAAGATTGCTGGGGGAAATATCAACTGTCTCACATATGCAGATAATATTCTAATGGCACAAATCAAAGAGGAACTAAGGAGCCTCTTGATGAGAATGAAGGAGAAGAGTGAAAAGCTGGCTTAAAACTCAACATTCAAGAAACTAAGGTCATGGCGTCTGGTCCCATCACCTCACAGCAAATAGATGGAGAAAAAGATTCTACATTCTTGGGTTCCAAAATCACTGTGGATGGTGACTGCAGCCATGAAATTAAAAGACGCTTGCTCCTTGGAAGAAAATCTATGACAAACCTAGACAGAACATTAAAAAGCAGAGACATCACGTCCATATAGACAAACCTATGATTTTTCCAGTAGTCATACATGGATGTGAAAGTTGGACCATAAAGAAGGCAGAGTGCCAAAGAATTGATGCTTTCAAACTGTGGTGCTAGAGAAGATTCTTGAGAGTTCTTGAACTGCAAGGAGATCAAACCAGTCAATCCTAATCAACCCTGATCATTCATTGGAAGAACTGATGCTGAAGCTCCAATATTTTGGCTACCTGATGCAAAGAGTTGACTCACTGGAAAAACTCTGATGCTGGAGAAGATTGAGGGCAGGAGGAGAACGGGGTGACAGGATGAGATAGTTGGATGGCATCATCGATTCAATGAACAGGAGTTTGAGTAAGCTCTGGGAGACAGTGAAGGACAGGGAAGCCTGGCATGCTGTAGTCCATCGGGCTGCAATGAGTCGGACACGACTTAACAACAGAACAGCAACAATTCAAAAGCACAGCATCCTGTGTTCAGTCTCCAGGGTTCCTGGTGCAGATGCGAATTTAGAGAACTCTTGCAGTAATTCTAGGCACCACGCTGAGGAAGCTGCAGGCTGGCAGAGGGGAGGTAACTTAAGTCCCTTAACTTCTTTTAACCAGCCAGTCAGTGGTTGATTATCTGGCCTCACTACACTGCCTGGATAATAGCTAGGGATCTTTTCCTTTCACTTCCATCTCAGGGACCCTGAGGGTCCTTCCTTTCCCTAAACAGGCGAGTCCAGACTAGGATGTAGAAGGAGAATATTCTGACACTTTGTCTGTGCTTTATTTCCATGCTTCCCTGTTCAGTTCAATTGCTCAGCTATGTCTGACGCTTTGCGACCGCATAGACTGCAGCACGCCAGCCTCCCCTGTCCATCACCAACTCTCAAGCTTGCTCAAACTCATGTCCATTGAGTCGGTGATGACATCCAACCATCTCATCCTCTGTCGTCCACTTTTCCTCCTGCCTTCATTCTGTCCCAGCATCAGGGTCTTTTCCAATGTGTCAGTTCTTCACATCAGGTGGCCAAAGTATTAGAGCTTCAGCATCAGTCCTTCCAATGAATATTCACGGCTGATTTCCTTTAGGATTGACTGGTTGGATCTCCTTGCTGCCCAAGGGACTCTCAAGAGTCTTCTCTAACACCACAGTTCAAAAGCATCAATTCTTCGGCGCTCAGCTTTCTTTATAGTCCAACTCTCACATCCATACATGACTCCTGGAAAAACCATAGCTTTGACTAGACGAACCTTGTCGGTAAAGCAACGTCTTTGGCTTTTAATATGCTGTCTAGGTTGGTCATAGCCTTTCTTCCAAGAAGCAAGCGTCTTTTAATCTCATGGCTGCTAGTCACCATCTGCAGTGATTCTGCTTCCCTGTACTTAACCCTTCTCAGTCGGCCAGAGGCATCCACAATGCCTGCTCGGGAGCTAGGATTATTAAAGCGAGAAGAGAAAGAAAGAGGTGTTTTGCTTTTCACTTGAAGGTAGATTCTGAAAGCCCTCCTCAGAAAGGAGTCTTGGTGCCAAACTTCTGAACTGTACAAGGGAGGCTCTCATCTATGTCCTCAGTCCTTCCATCATGTCTGACTCTTGCGACCCCACGGACTGTAGTCCATCAGGCTCCTGTGTCCATGGCTCCAGCAAGAACACTGAAGTGGGTTGCCATTTCCTACTCCAGGGGATCTTCCTGACCTAGAGAGCAAGCCCTGGTCTCCTGCATTGATAGGCAGATTGATTATCGCTGCGCCGCCTAGGAAGCCCCTCTCATCTATGAGAGGACCCCAAAGGCACCTAGAAAGGGACCAGAGGAAGGCCGGGACTGGCCTGTCTCTGGACCCCTGTGTTGAGAGGAGGTGAGCAGGACAAGACAACCCAGGGGCGGGGGGCATGTGTAAGGAGAGCGGTCAGCACTGAGCATCAGACCTTCCTCGTCACACTGGGAGACCAGGCATGAGGCAACCTTCGCACGCCTCATCAACAACCAAGGGTGCTTCCTGACTCCAGAGCAAACAAGGGCGCCACCTGCAGGCTGCTCAGGACCATGGGACGCTGCTCGCTGTGGGAAGGGAGTTGGGAGGGGATGTCTGTGTTCCGAGGTCAAGTATGCACTGTGCGGGGGCAGGTCTTCAGGGCGAGAAGCTGCTTTCCCCATTGAGGAGGCTATCTCGCGAAACTGATGCATGCAGGCATCCTAGAGTTTCCGGAAAATCTGAGCTCCTGCAAGTGGTGTTTGCTGAGAGTTACGTCTCCTGGCTCCAGGGTGGGGTGGGGGAAGTGGGAGAGACCAGCCTGGGAAACAGGCCCCTGGGATGCTTGGGCAGGCAGGGGGTGACCAGACGCAAGGAAGAAGGACCCACAGAAACCATCAGAGGTTTGTAAAACTCAAAAGACAACCCTGGGAGCTTCCCTGGTGGCTCAGTGGTAAAGAATCCACCTGCCAATGCAGGAGACATGGGTTCGATCCCTGAGCTGGGAAGATCCCACATGCCACGGAGCCACTAAGCCTGCGCCCCACCAGCTACTGAGCCTGTGCTGTGGAGTCTAGGAGCCACAACTGTTGGCTCCCCCTCCACTGCCTGCCTCTTCCACTCTGCATTCCTCACACTTGGAAGGTGCAGTCAGGAAAACTCAGCAGAACAGAGACAGTGAGGACTGTGAAACAGAGACAGAGAGAAGCCCCACCAGGAGCATGTTTCACAATGAAAACCAGAGGGAGCCCAGGCTGGACCCGGGCCCTGGGCCAACCTGTGGGCGGCTTAGGTGAGTTGCCATGGTTACCGTGAAGCCTGGCCAGGGGCCACCAGAGCTTGGGGGTGAATAGAGGGTGACCAGGAGGTTCTGGAAAAACAGAAGACAGAGACTCACCCTTGAGGAGAGACATGTTCTCACTGAAGGCTAATGAACTGTCATCCCCGACGTCAGCGAGTGGTGAGAGGTGGCGTGAGCAGCCTCGGATCAAACCCGCCACATCAGGGGCCCAAGGAATCGTAAACAAGGAGCAGGGCTGCAACTGCTCCAACGGCAGGGAGAATGAGTCACCCCGGGAAGCGGGGCGGCGGTGGTTTGCTGCGGCTTCGAAGAGGGGCGGGCTGAGCAGGCTCAGGGACTGCTGGGCAGCAGGGCGGGTCCCTTCTAAGGGCCAAGAGAACTTGCAGTAGAAACAGCACGTATTCTAGAGAATCACTTTTGTTTTGTCCGAGACTTTGCATCTGTTCTCTGAAGACTTGGTTTCCCTTCTACCCTCCAGGTGGGCAGTCTCACCCACCACCTGTTATCACCTGGGTACCAGTGCAGCCAGACCTCTGCTCCCCTGGAGGGCAGCTCTCCCCGCCCTCCATCTCCTACTCACTCCTCACAGCAGGTGCAGACCGCCAGGGCTGGGCCCTGCTAAATCCTGCATCTGCTGAACACCTGCCCTGGGGCCCACTCCTCCCAGAGAACACACTTCCATCTGCCACTCATGAGTCTTCATGCCCTGGCTCTGCTCCGCCTGCTCCCCTCTCCTTGCTGCACTTTCCTGACTCTGAGCCTTCACACAGCCTGGTCCCTCTTGCTTAGAAAGCCCCTTCTCCTTTGTCTGGATTGAAAACTGTGACTCAGCTTTCCAGGGCCAGTTTAAGCGCTAAGCTTGCTGTCAGGTTCTTGCTGCACCTGCTGCTCCCTGGGAGAAGCGATGCTCCCAGCTTCACTGCTCCCACAGCACTTTAAATGTGGCCGTCAGAGTGTTAACCTGGGGTGGGTGAGCTGTTTACACACATGTGATTTCCCTCTAGATTATGAGTTCTTTGAAGGGCATGACTATGTCTTATTCATCTTTAAATTGCTAGTGCCCAGAATACCTAGTGCGTGAACTCAACTGCTTGTCACACGTTCAGTAAAGGGACACCTTTTTTTAAAAAGTATTTGCCTATTTATCTGGCTGTACTGGGTCTTAGTTGTGGCATGCATTATCTGTAGTTGTGGCATGAGGGATCTAGTTTCCTGACCAGGGATCGAACCCCAGGCCCACTGCACTGGGAGTGTGGAGTTGTAGCCACTGGACCACTAGGGAAGTCCCTAGTAAATGAACATCTTGAAAGTGTATGATTTACAAACAAGATCCTACTGTATAGCACAGGGAACTATATTCAATATCCTATGAAAAACTATAATGGAAAAGAATTATGAAAAAGTATATATACATACATATATGTACACCTGAGTTACTCTGCTGCACAGCAGAAATTGACACAATATTGCAAATCAACTATGCTTCAATAAAACATACAATAAAATCGGAAGGTCACATTTTTAAAGAGTTCCCTCCAGTGGGAAAAAAAAAAAGTATGGTTTACATACAGTCTATCAGCCACACAGCTACCACTTTCAGCAAAATATATGCATTGAGAAAGTCCTTTCCTAGTGTCCAGCAATCTGGATGAATGTAGATTTCAGCAGTAAAGCTCAGGAAAAGCAGAGGAAGGTCGGCCTCCCTGGGAAGGCTGGTCACAATGAGGATTGGCAGACTCCGTGGGGACAAATCCCCTGACCAAGAAAATCTGTCTGGGTCCAGGCCAACAATCAACTTATTTCAGACGCTGTTCACTAAAACAGCTTTCAGCACAAGGAGAGAAGCTGGGGAGTTCAGAAGAGTCTGACCCCGAGGAGAGCACAGTGGACCTGGGGGCCAGACAGGACACACAGTGCTTTTGTCCGATCTCCTCTTAACACGTCTAAGGTGTAGAGACACAGCTGTGGTCACACACACTGCACGTGGATGGATGAAGCACAGAAAGGTCCGTGGGAAACAGCCAGAAACAGGTACAGCTAGACAAGACCAACCAGGTGGAGAAGAATGGAGCTGAAACATCAAACCCCAACTGCAAGGGAGATGAGGTGAAGCCCCTCAGAGACCCGGCTGGGGTGGCAGGGTCACCTGGGAACCCAAAGTCCAAGTCAGCAGAAGACCCTGGTGATCCTGTCCTGTCGGATAAAATTCAGCTGTAGAAGAAAATACAGGAGGCTGACGAAGGCCGGTTTATGTATCTGCACCTCACCTAGTTCTAGAAAGAATCTGGTGGCTGATGTCACTGTCCGCTTCCCTCTGTTATTTCCCTTGAGGTTCAATGCTTTGGAAATCTCCACTCAAGTTCCATCAGCCTTTCCTGGCCACAAAGCCATTAAAACTCCGGAAGCCTGACTGTTTTTACGTCTCTGCAACATTTGCTTCCATATCAAACACACACGGACACACTTCAGTAATCCGTCTCCTTAACCAGGACACAGCCCTCCTTTGTTGGCATGGCCCCACAGGTGTCAGGGGCTAAATGAGCATCTACCGACCACCGGAACCCCTGGGTTATAAGTACAATCAATGGAGGCACAGAGGAAACAGAATTTTCCCAAGACTGATGAACAGAAACTAGAAGCAGAGAGAGGTTAGTCATGCTGGTTTAGGATGCTACACTGGCTGTGGGCTTCAGACTTTGCTAAGGAAAGGTTCTGCTAGAAACCCTGAGGCGGATCAGAATTTTATTGTTGTTTAGTCGCTTAGTCGTGTCTGACTCTTTTGTGACCCCATGGACTGTAGCCCATCAGGCTCCTCTGTCCATGGGATTCTCCAGGCAAGAATACTGGAGTGGGTTGCCATGCCCTCCTCCAGGGGATCTTCCCGGCCTAACGATGGAACCCGAGTCTCCTGCATTAGCAGGTGAATTCTTTATCACTGAGCCACCTGGGCAGCCTGGGATCAGAACATACCATGCCCAAATGGTGCCACCTTGGTATAAGGATTATTTTGAGCTAAAGGCAGCAGCATGCAGGAGGAACTCTCTGGCCTCCCCCTTTCTACCTAAAACCAGGACATAAATTTTTTGTGAAGGTTTTTCCACACTCCCATCACCCAAGAGAAGGAAAACAACCAGTATTACCGAAGAAAGACATCACCAAGCTAGGCCTACACAGGTAGACCTCACTAAAATAACCCTTATCTGTCATTAACTTTTGCCACACATATACCCACCCAACATTTACCACCCCTAGAAGCTCAAACCCCACCCCACCCACTTTGTCATTTTCCCACAATTCACCTCCCTTTGTTAAAAGGGTATATAGGCTCTGAAGTGTATTCTTTGGGTTTCTCTCCTTTCCCGCAAAGGGCCTGTGTACATGCATAATAAACCTTTCCCCCTGTTAATCTAGCTCTGTTCTCCTGTTATTTTCAACCGTCATTAGCTTAATTTGCAGGCCCCAGGTACAGAAGATAAGAGGGAAGAGAAAAAGTTTTTCCCCTCTCCTACATTCCAATACAAGGTATACATAGCATGTAAAGTTTTTCCCCTCTCCTACATTCCAATACAAGGTATACATAGCAGGTACTCCAGAGCAACAGGACAGATGCCTGTCCTGGGAAAACACTCCAGAGGACACCAATTCTTGGGTATGCCTGGACTCTCATACAGATAAGATGGGAGGGTGGAGGCCACTGTGGGAGTGGGATCCATAGATAAAAAGGGGGCCCCTCCAGGATGTGAGTGTCCTGACATCACCCACTGTCTGCCATCCCAGTCTTTGCCCCTCCAACAGTGTCCAGACTTGAGTCATAGAGGCTGAGCGGTCATCATGGAAAAGAACCTACCGGTAACAAACTGCCCTCAGCGACTTCCATACTTGCTTCCTACCCTTCTCGATACTCCCGTTCCTCCTTCCTTCCTGTTTTCTGATTCCAGTTCTCCTACTTGAATCTTTATACTCACGTATTGCTTTGGCAAAAATCTCTTGATTTTACGTATGTGTGTGGTGAAACATTGGAAGAAGTAAATACAGTTGAATTCGGGAGCTACAGAGGGCACATTTATTTTTCACATTAATGCCTTTTTGCTGTGGCTGTAAAGGTGTTCTAATAAGAATTTTGGAAACAAATTAAAATGTTTTCCTTCTTCCTATTGCTATGGCCCTGCTCCTTTTCCTTTGGTGGTGACCCTGGAGAGGGGTTGAAGAGAAGGCCCCACAACTGATAGTTAGACATGAGTGCCAGGCGGCGGCTCGGGGACTAACGAGAAGTGCAGAAGCACGGTTCCTGCCAGGTGCTGGATTGAGGGCTATCGCTCTGCATTGTGCCTGCCTTTGATGGGGCAGAGAGAATCACTTGGGCCCCAGAGGGATGTCTGAAGCATTACTTCTATAGTCTGCCTCTTCTATCTACTTCTTCAGCCTCACAGCACAAGTCCCATTCAGTTCAGCCGCTCTGACTCTTTGTGACCCCATGAACTACAGCACGCCAGCCTTCCCTGTCCATCACCAACTCCTGGAGCCTGCTCAAACTCATGTTCATCGAGTCGGTGATGCCATCCACCCATCTCATCCTCTGTCGTCCCCATCTCCTCTTGTCCTCAATCTTTCCCTAATGAGTCAGTTCTTTGTATCAGGTGGCCAAAGTATTGGAGCTTCAACTTCAGTTGTCCCAGTGAATATTCAGGACTGATTTCCTTTAGGATTGACTGGTTTGATCTTGTAGTCCATGGGACTCCCAAGAGTCTTCTCTAATAACACAGTTCAAAAGTATCAATCCTTTGGAAGAAAGATCCGCTGGAGAAGGAAATGGCAATCCACTCCAGAATTCTTGCCTGGAGAATTCCATGGACAAGAGAAGCCTGGTAGGTTAGGGTTGCAGAGTCTGACCTGACTGAGTACACGCGTGCATGCACACCCCCACACAGATGCACTTCCTTGTTTAAAAAGTCACCATCTCCCACAAAAAAAATCCTGCCAGAATACTCCTGGATAAAAAGGACACTAAGGGCACACTGCTGTCGTTGTTTTGGCTAAAGAGAAACCTTTAACCTGAAATTAGAAGACAAACCCAGATAGTGTACTAAAAAGCAAAGACATCACTTTGTTGACAGAGGTCCATATAGTCAAAGCTATGGTCTCTCCAGTAATCACGTACGGATGTGCGAGCTGGACCGTAAAGATGCTGAGTGCCGAAGGAGTGATGCTTTCAAACTGTGGTGCTGGAGAAAACTCTTGAGAGTCCCTCGGACAGCAAGGAGATCAAATCAGTCAATCCTAAAGGAAACCAACCCTGAATTCATTGGACGGACTGATGCTGAAGCTCAAGCTCCAATACTTTGGACACCTGATGTGAACAGCTGACTCACTGGAAAAGACCCTGATGCTGGGAAAGACTGAAGGTAGAAGGAGAAGAAGGCACAGAGGATGAGATGGCTTGATGAAATCACTGATTCAATGGACATGAACTTGGGGCAAACTCCGGGAGATGGTGAAGGACAGGGAAGCCTGGCATGCTGCAGTTCATGGGGTGGCCAAGAGTCAGACACGGCTTGGCAACCGAACAACAACAACAAAGAGAAACCTTGCAGGTGCGCTGTGAGGATTAAATGAGATCATCCACAGAATGGACCCATAGGAAGCCTGGTCTTTCCTCCACCCGGCTGCCCCATGCTCCCTCTGCCGTCTGGCCCTCCCAGGTTGGGGCACTGGTGACTTGCAGACACCTGGGAAAATCAAGGCTTTGGGCATAGATTAGCTTGACCACACTCCTCACTTCTCTTTGGACACCCAGGGCCCATTCCTCAAGCATCATATCTTCAACACACCCACACTCCCCCAGCCTCACAGGGCCTGCCGTTTTGTTTGCCAAGTTCCACCAGGAAGACTGACTGCACACCCGCTGCCATTTGACCTAACAAAAGCTCCTGGACAATTAAAGGGACTCGGAATGCTCCAGCTAGCTTGTTGAATAACCTCTTTTTAAGGACCCATTGTTTTCCTGTGTAATATTTTCTTTTCTCCCAGCAGTACTTCTTGCTTCTACTTTCCTCCCTAAATGCAAACTTCATTTGCACATCTTCACTTCTGACCATTTAAAAAGATATTTGGTTTATTCTTCATATGGCTTTAACCAGCTACTTAAGACTTTTCAGTTGTTATTGTTTAGTTGCTAAGTTATGACTAACTCTTTGAGACCCCTTGGACTGTGGCCTGACAGGCTCCTCTGTCAGTGGGATTCCCCAAGCAAGAATGCAGGAGTGGGTTGCCATTTCCTTCTCCAGGGGATCTTCCCGACCCAGAGATTAAACCTGAGTATCCTGTATTGGCAGGCAGATTCTTTACCACTTAGCTATCAGGGAACCTCCAAGAACTTTCAGTAGCATCACGCTAATTTCTATACTATAACTGATTTCACTGTTTTTCTTTCCTGACACTCATTCAGCTTCTCTTGACTTCCAATCAAAATTCCTTTGCTGGTTATTGTTGAAAGGATTTTTTGGTAGTATTTTTGGTGTTATGAAAGAAGTTAAATTTCAGTTTCTGGTTTAACAATACTGAGCAATCTCTCTACCTGAATAATAAGCCTCTTGATGTCTGAATATGTCTAGAGTGGGAAAAAAATAGAGAAAATGTGCAAGGTTAGATACTAGTAAATTCTCATAAAGGTGTTCTGAGAACAAATCAGGTAATATCTTAAAAACATTTTGAAATTCCATTAAGAAAAAAGGGCAATCTACTAGCAGGTAATGCATTATAAAGTCGTCTCCCTTCTTCAACTAGAACAAAAATGAGACAAGGTAAGAAAAATGTGACAGTGAAATGTGGCTATAAAGAAATGAGAATGATCTGTCTAGTAGACTTCAGCCTTCTCAGCCATTTGGCTGCGTTCTTCAGTAAGCAGTAGTTATGTGGTGAGTCAGCGTGTGTGTGTGCGTATGTGAGAGAGAGACATCATACACAATCACTCCTAAGCCCAACCTCATCCTCCAGAGACAGCTGTCAGGCACTTGCTTCCTGGGAACCCAGGGAACAAGAGGACAGTGTCCAGTTCTCACCATTTCAAAGAATGTAGTAAGATTTGGGAGGCACCATGGATTGTCATTTTGGCTATAAGAACTGTAAAATGAATATAAGGAAAAACTTTTTCCTTGTTTCTCCACCACTGCCTTGCATGAGATATGCGAGAGGCAATTATCCAGCCAATCATGGCATTACTGGGAATGACCCCTTTGCAATGCTTTTTCTCTCAGCTGGCCAAACATCTTCCAGAGGCTTCCCCTGAGCAACTGGATGTTAAAGAGGCTGAGGATTCGAGCCATGTGTGGGTGGAGGCGAAAACAGGAAGCTGGTTGTCCTAAATAGTCATTTCAGCCCAATAACCTCAACGTGAGGCTACTCATTAACTAGGGAAGCACCACAATAAACCTTGTATTTACATGAACTAGTTATGATGTGAGATATTCATGTCTCATCACAGCTGATAACTGAGCCAACCTCACACTTCAAAAATAATTACCAGTTTACAATGTACCCTGTCTTGTTTCTCAGGACTGAAACAGGCTTTCCATTTATCACCTCGGTTGCTCCCACAGTAGCCTCCTGCAGGGAACAGGGCCAGATCAGAAGGTGGGTGCCTCCCTTCCCCCACACCATGCAAAAATCAGGAAAAGGATTTCCCCAAAGAATCAAGAAGCCAGCCAAAGAGCCCGAGTCCCTTCCCTGCCTCTCCGAGGTGTCTGCCACTGAATTTTCTATGAGAAGGAAGCACCACCCGTGAGGGCTCATGAGCAGATGATAAGACTGGCACGTTTTAATGGGAAACACCAGCGCAGCCCAGCAGGCCCTTCGCTCCGACTGAACCGGCCAGCCCTGTGCCAGCCTTTTACAGTCCTGGGAGGCGACAGAAAGAGAAGAAAACCGGTGTCGGTGGGGAGCTGGGGAGAGGGTGGGAGAACGCGTGTCCACGATCCACTTTATCACTTGATGAAACTTTAACATTTTTGCATTTCTGAGCATCCTAGCCCAAGACACACAGAAATAAGCAAGTCCTCCTTATTTTTAAATTACGAAGTCTTCTCCAGTCACACCTCTGCCCGCCGCCCCATCCCATCCTTTTGTTATTATTCCTAAGGTAATTTAAAACAGTAAACTAAAGCCTCCCCAAAGCTGCTGGTTTGCGAATGGCGAGCGCAGCTCATTTCAGCACCAGACTGGAGGACAGACGCCATAAGGGGCCCGGTGGTTCCACTGACGCCTCCGGAACTGCTCCCAAAGCAGGTGTCCCGGTGATGAGGAATCAAGAGGGCTTCTTCGGGCCCAGAGAAATTTCCCCCAATAAAATGACCAACTAGCCCCTCCATCTCTTCCGCTACTACTAGCCCTTCCACTTCTTCTTCAATGGGGGACGTCCCTGCCATGACCTACTTCGGGAAACAGGGTCCCCAGGAGCTTCCCCTGCTTCAAGCCGGACAAATGGGGCGACCGCGACCCCCAGGGGACCCCTTCAACGTTCCGAGTTGTCTGTCCAAACCTGCGCTTGGGTTTGAGAAGGGCTTTGCGGAGGGTCCCGGATTTGAGGAGCCCCCGCCGGGCCGCTGATACCCACCTGTGCCGGCGCCACGAGGGCCGGGCTCGCCGTTCGTGGCCAAGATTATCACAGGTGTGCGTTTCGCGAGCTTCCTCCGACAGCTGTAGGACGACGCAGGCACCAGACCCGTCTCTTCAGTTCCAGAGACGGTCCAGCCCGAGTTTCCCTTTTGTCTCCGGCTCGCCCCGAGCTCACGGGAGCAAGGGCTGTGCCATCCGTGCCCCACCGACACGCCCCGACCGACCCGCCAGCGGGCGCCCACTTACCCGGGCCGAGGGCGCCGCTCACGCGCGGGCTTTGTCTCCGGGGCGGTGCTCGCGGCGGGCGGCCAGACCGAGTGGCATCGCCCCTCAAGCGCGGCGCCGGTTCCGCTCCGGGACTCCCGCACCTCGACACTGACCCGCTGAGCGGTGGAAACGCGCGCCCCGCGCCGCGCCTCCTCCGCCCGCGGGGTCTCCGCGCCGCGTCACCGGCCCCGCCCCGCCCCGCGCCTCCCGGCCCGGGCGGGGGAGAGACCACGTGAGCCGGGCGGGCGTGCAGGGGGCCGAGCCCCGGCCCCGCTGGGGCGCGCAGTCACTCGGACTCCAAGCACTCTGCTCAGCACCCCAGGCCGGGCTCCGGGAGCGCGTCCAGTCCCGGCCCCCGCAGAGCGCGGGCCCCGGGCCCCCAGCCTCCTCGCGTCCACGGCTTTCCGCGCCCACGCCACGGCGGGGTCTCGCCGGGCGCCCGGGGGGGCCGGGAAATCCCGCCCGCCGCCGTCGACGTCACTGGTGCGTCACCGGGGCTCCCGCACCGGGGCTCCGCGCCCTCCGCCCGCCCCTCGGGCCCGCTGCCCGACCCCGCGCTCTGCTCCGCGCGCCCGCGGCTCGGCCCCGCGCCCCCCGTCTGGCCCCTCTCTCCACTGGGGGCGCGCGTAGCCCAGGGGCTGGGGGAAGGGAGATGAGGGGTAAAGGCAGGGTCTCAGGGCCGTGGTCCTCGCGGGCTTCGGGGACCTGAGCCTTTGGCGTCTTCATCCTTGCTTGCGGGTTCGTTTCCGGACCGACCGTGCTGGGCGCGGCCAGTAGCCATCCATTACTAAAGAACACACAATATACCCACCCCACCCCCATGGGGGGCAGTGAAAGGAGAAACGCTTAATACACAAGGCACCACAGAGTCACAGGGCATTGTCTCCACCTACCGGGACGTTGCTAAGTAACGGGAAATGAAGGGACGACCGCGCCAGCCCGGCGCTTTGGGAGTGGGAACGAGCTGTGCTCCTGGGCTGCGACCAGTGTTCGTAGACAGGAGAAGCTGTTTCCGCGGGGAAATCCTTGGCGATGCTTCATGCCTTCTGAACTGTAAGCGTTTTGCGATGGAGATGTTTTAAACTTCTCTGTTATTATCATCCTTTTCCTTTAGGGAGAAACAGTATAGGCGCCGTCCATTTTCCCAACTCCTGGTAAAATAATACAAAACCTTTGGAATAGGAAAGCTACGTTGCACTTCAAGCAGTGTTAGCGAGATGGGTAAGAAAAGGAGGCCAATACCGCCCTTTCGTGCGGTAAAGGGCGCGCGGTTCACTGGTTTCTTAGATCTCGAATCCGAGTTGACTTGACATTTGCCTTAGACAAATGTGCAACTTCCAAGACGCCAAGTGTCTGACGCAAATGCAGAGGTCAGGAAGGCCCACCTGGGGCCAGAAAACAGCTCACACAGATTTTATTTTTTTCCCCCCACAGCTTGGAAATGCCCTTTTAAGGCACATAAATAAACTATAGTAAAAGGACTCAGCCACTGCACTGACCTTTTTGAAAAAGTGAGAAAGATAAATGAGTACTGCATTTAAAATTCAACAAATCTAAAATTGGGCTCGTTATTTCCACCCCAAATCGATTTCTTCTGTTATTTCCTTGACTCAGAGGCACCACTCCCCAGGTAGCTGGCTAAGGCTGAATCCTCCGTTCCCTTAGTATCCCAACTCCCATCTCAATTAATTCTAATCAGTCGATTTTAAGGGAAATCAATATCTACACTTTCAGATTCCTCACTTATTTTATCTTTCGAATTTCTTACAATATCTCTTAAGACAGAATTGTCCATTTTAAAGAGAAAGAAGAGGATCATTCGGAGCCAGTGGCTCCCCCAGTGAATCCATTGACCAGCAAGATCAGCATCATCTGGGGGCTTGTTAGAAATGCAAAATTTCAGGACCAATCCCAGCCCCGCTGAATGGGATGCAGCCTAGCAGTTGGTGATGTCAGCCTTCCTCTCCAGGTGATTCTGATTCTGCCTTATCTCTGTCCATCAGCCAGGACTGCTGCGTTCACAAAAATTCAAGTAACCATCAAGCTAAGAAGAAAAGAGAATTTTATCTGAGCCAAACGCAGGATTACAACCCAGAAGATAAACTCAGAAAGCTCTGAAAACAGTTCCACCTATTAGAAGTCAAAGGCACAATCATATACTTTTTTGAGACAAAAGATTGTATATCAAAATGGCATGCTGATTTTTTACATGAAGTCCCCCAGGGATATAGGATATTATAGTCCAGGTAAGCCAATACATAACCCCCTACAGAGCTGAGAAATAAGCTTCTTCAAAGTAGCTGGTCTTTTAAGAAGTTACATTGATAGAATCAGAAGAAAGCATGGAAAATGATCTTGAGGCATGCACTCTCATCTTGGAGAACCGTCTTGATAATATGCAACAGAAATGTGCACTGCACATTTGGGAGGGTGGAGGTCCAAATGGACAGAAAGAGACAATTTTGTGTTTAAATGTTCTTGTCCTGCCTAAAAATGTAAATTTTATTTCCTTAGCTGCTGTCACCTGCAACCTGGCTCCAGACCCTGGACATCCATTTCCTTTCCTTTGCCCTGGGGTCTGATATCTTTGATATCCATATAGCCACACAGATTTCTTACAATGGTGTTTGCATGATGTTATCTTTTCCCACCCTTTTAAATTACTTTTATCTTTATTCTTAAAGAGGGAGTCTCTCTTCTTGTAGTCAGCAGAGAGTTGGAGCTTGCTTTTATATTCAGCCTGACAAACCTGGCCTTTTAATTGGAGCGTTTGGATCACTTACTTCTTATGTAATTATCATGTGTTTGGGTTTAAATCTAGAGTCTTGCTATTAGTTTGTTTTCTATTTGTCCTATCGTTGTTCAGAAGTTTTCGTCTTTTTTGTAAATTGAGGTATAGTTGATTTATTACTACAATATTATATTCGTTTCAGTTGTGCAACATAGTAATTCAAAATTTTTATGGGTTATACTCCATTTAAATTTATTATAAATATTGGCTATATTCCCTGTGCTGTATATCTTTGTAGCTTATTTATTTTCCAGATGGTAGTTTGTATCTCATAATCCCAAACCCCTACCTTGCCTCTCTCCAGTTTCCTCTTCCCCATGGGTAACCACTAGTTTGTTCTCTATGTCTGTCTGTTTCTGTTTTGTTATATTCATTCTTTTTATTTTTTCAGTTCAGTTCAATTCAGTCGCTCAGTCGTGTCCGACTGTTTGCGACCCCATGAATCGCAGCACGCCAGGCCTCCCTGTCCATCACCATCTCCCAGAGTTCACTCAAACTCACGTCCATCGAGTCAGTGATGCCATCCAGCCATCTCATCCTCTGTCGTCCCCTTTTCCTCCTGCCTCCAATCCCTCCCAGCATCAGAGTCTTTTCCAATGAGTCAACTCTTCTCATGAGGTGGCCTAAGTACTGGAGTTTCAGCTTTAGCATCATTCCTTCCAAAGAACACCCAGGGCTGATCTCCTTTAGAAATGGGACTGGTTGGATCTCCTTGCAGTCCAAGGGACTCTCAAGAGTCTTCTCCAACACCACAGTTCAAAAGCATCAATTCTTCAGCGCTCAGCTTTCTTCACAGTCCAACTCTCACATCCATACATGACCACTGGAAAGATTTCACAAATAAATGATAACATTCAGTATTTGTCTTTATCTTATTTATTTCACTAAATGCCCTCCAAGTCCATCCATGTTATTGCAAATGGCAAAATTTTTATACTTTTTATGGTTTAGTAGTATTCCATCGTGTATATATATATATGTTTATACACATCTTCTTTATCTAGATTCATGTGTTGGTGGACACTTAGGTTGCTTCCATATCTTGGCTATGGTAAATAGTGCTGCTGTGAACACTGGGGTGCTTGTATCTTTTCAAATTAGTGTTTCCATTTTCTTCAGATTTATGCCCAGGAGTGGAATTACTGGATTGCATGGTAGTTCTAGGTTTAGTTTTTTGAGGAACCTACAGATGGCACCCCACTCCAGTGCTCTTGCCTGGAAAACCCCATGGACCAAGGAGTCTGATGGGCTGTAGTCCATGGGGTCGCTAAGAGTCGGACACGACTGAGCGACTTCACCTTCACTTTTCACTTTCACGAATTGGAGAAGGAAATGGCAACCCACTCCAGTGTTCTTGCCTGGAGAATCCCAGGGATGGGGGAGCCTCGTGGGCTGCCGTCTATGGGGTCTCAGAGAGTCGGACACAGCTGAAGCGACTTAGCAGCGACAGCAGCAACAAACTGTTTTCCATAGAGGCTGCAACAATAACATTTCCACAACAGTGTAGGTGGGTTCCCTTTTCTCCACACCATCTCCAACATGTATTACGTGTAGACTTCTTGATAATGGCCATTCTGACTGGTGTGTGCTATACCTTATTGTGGTTTTGATTTTCATTTCTGTAATAATTAGCAATTTTGAGCATCTTTTCATGTGCTTGTTGGCCACCTGTGTATCTTCTTTAGAGAAATGTCTATTTAGATCTTCTGCCCGTTTTTTGATTGGGCTGTTTTTTGTCAATTATATCTCAATAAAACTGGAAAAATTTAAAATAAATCACATAAAATCTAATTGTTTTTTTCATTTCAGATACTTTATGTTTATCTCTAGAATTTCCATTTGGTTTTCTGGAATCTTTCATTTTTCTCATTAGATTCGTTTTTCTTTAAATCCTTGAGCATACTGAACATGTTTTAATAGCTATTTTATTATGCTTCTCTGTGAATTCCATTTTCTTTCCTTTCTTGATTTGTTTCCTTCAAATGAGTTTTCTCCAGTTTAGGGTCACATTTTCTTATTTCTTGCCTTATCTAGTAATTTTTAAATTGGATGCTAGACATTGCTAATGTATGTTGTTGTGTGCCTAGATTTTGTTGATGTAAGAGGGACTTTGTCCTGGCAGGCAGTTAAGTTCCTTACGGATCAGTTTGATACTTCGGAATCTTATTTTAAAGGACTTCAGCCTCTATTCTAAGACTAGTTTAGCCTTCCTACTGTAATATGACTCTTCTGAGGTATTGACTGGATACTTGTTTGTTCAACGAAGGCTTTTCCTCTGATTGGTTAGAACTCAATTCCCCTGGGAGCTCTAGGACTTGTTCAGCTTACGGCTCCCTGGGAGTTCTTTGCTCAGACCTAGGGTATTTCATCTTCTGCACACACGACTTAGCATTCAGCCAGAGTCTCCAGGGGCTCCACAACCGGGAACCTGGTTCTCTTTGTCTGGGAAGCAACCTCCTGATGAACTCTGTGCCATAGATTCCAGTTTCTCAGCTGCCCCAAACTCTAATCTCTGATCCTCATTTCAAGACTTCAGTATTCTTCAGGAGGAGCCCCTTCTGCACCGTGGCTTGTAAGTGCCCCCAGGCAGAAAGCTGAAGCAACAACAGGATTCATTTAGTTTGTAGCCTCTTTCTCAGGGATCATGGATCTGTGTTGTGTGTTTTCCAGTTTGAAAATCTTTGTTTCACACAGGATCTCCAGTTTCCAGTTGTCTATGATGGCAGGGTGAATCTGATCCCAATTTCCCCAAAGTGGATGGGAGCAGAAGTCCTTGGTTTATCTTTTTAATTTCCCCTCATTCCCTCACTTTCACCTTCTGGCCCTAACTCACTGACCACTTTCACTTTCTTATACCTTTGAGTCTGGGCAACACTGGTTTCCTTCTGCTGTTGCTAAGTCGCTTCAGTCGTGTCTGACTCTGTGTGACCCCATGGACTGCAGCCCACCAGGCTCCTCCGTCCATGGGACTTTCCAGGCAAGAGCACTGGAGTGGGCTGCCATTGCCCTCTCCGCTGGTTTCCTTCTACCCTGGTCCACATCTAATAAGTTTCTTTTTTCTTCAAAATTTCTTATAAATATTTGTGTCCAGTATGTCTAACTCCTATCTAACTAGGAATACATATGAGTGGATTTTACTTGGTTGTAATAAAACACGGTGTGTACAATATTATCGATAGAAAGCACATAGATAATTAGCTAATCCTCTAAGAAGAAAACAGAAGTCTTGAAATGAGGATGAAATTAGCTAAGTAACCATTTGTATTTAGGTTATATCAACAAGTATGAAAATTCTAGTTTTTTTCCTAAAAATCTCAGAAAAAATAGTCTTTTTTTAAACGCTTGAAATGGTATTCTAATGATACTTACAGTTTTTTTTTAAACAAAATTAAGATCTGAGGATGAAAGAATGACTTATTGTGATATCAATAACCTCAGATATGCAGATAACACCACCCTTATGGCAGAAAGTGAAGAGGAACTAAAAACCCTCTGGATGAAAGTGAAAGAGGAGAGTGAAAAAGTTGGCTTAAAGCTCAACATTCAGAAAACGAAGATCATGGCATCTGGTCCCATCACGTCATGGGAAATAGATGGGGAAACAGTGGAAACAGTGTCATACTTTTATTTTTTGGGGCTCCAAAATCACTGCAGATGGTGACTGCAGCCATGAAATTAAAAGACGCTTACTCCTTGGAAGAAAAGTTATGACCAACCTAGGTAGCATATTGAAAAGCAGAGACATTACTTTGCCAACAAAGGTCCGTCTAGTCAAGGCTATTGGTTTTTCCAATGGTCATGTATGGATGTGAGAGTTGGACTGTGAAGAAAGCTGAGTGCTGAAGAAATGATGCTTTTGAACTGTGGTGTTGGAGAAGACTCTTGAGAGTCCCTTGGACTGCAAGGAGATCCAACCAGTCCATTTCTAAAGGAGATCAGTCCTGGGTATTCTTTGGAAGGAATGATGCTAAAGCTGAAACTCCAGTACTTTGGCCACCTCATGTGAAGAGTTGACTCATTGGAAAAGACTCTGATGCTGGGAGGGATTGGGGGCAGGAGGAGAAGGGGATGACAGAGGATGAGATGGCTGGATGGCATCACTGAACGTGAGTTTGAGTGAACTCTGGGAGATGGTGATGGACAGGGAGGCCTGGCGTGCTGCGATTCGTGGGGTTGCAAAGAGTCGGACACGACTAAACAACTGAACTGAACTGATCAGCCTTCAGAAATTTTGATAAGAACAGTTTAATTTACTTTGGGAAATGAACCAAATTTTGCAGCAAAACACTCTTTTCTAAACTCATCTCTCATTAACTTTGTTCATGAGAGAAAAAACAAGCTCAGCACTTGAGCAAGGATACTGTAGCCCAGACTCAAATGATCTCCTAGTCATTTTTGGCCTCAAAGGACATATTGTATTATTTAGTTTCTCTGAAATTGCTGAGTTGCAACCCAGCATCCCCAAATTGGCAGGATGTATTTTTCTGTTCAGCTCATGTAACACAACAAAATTAGTGGTACCTCCTTTCCAACTCAGTGTACAGTCAAGTGTATATATTTTGTGTCGACAGGTGTAGCTGCTTTTTAAATTGTGAAGTTTTAAACTGAATGTAACCTGGGATGGGGGATGCTGATAAATGTCATGTGTGTTTGTACTCTGTGTGTGATACTCTGAAATAGGTTCAGGTTCAGGTTTTAGGTTCAGTTTATGCTGAACCTAAAATCTCTCTGCTTCCCTTTGACCTCAGTCTTGGATGGTTATTTCAAATGGCCATTGTTTGTTTTATTCCCTCATCATGCCTCCCCAGCCCAACTGCTCAAGCAATTTTTTAAGCCTGTTAACTTTGAAATGCTTTGGCTTCACAGTATATGGAGTGTTGACCTAACTGGTATATTGAAAAAAAAAAATAGAGTTGCTCAAGGATTAGACAGTTTCTAAATAAATAGGGATATTTTGCCTCCAATTTGGGACACACTGGAAATAGTTGAAGAATAATCAGCAAAGTAAGGGTAACGTGGATGATTCAAAACCTCCAGCAGTTTCAATCTCCAGATGTTAAGCTATTGAATTTCTTTCCTCCCTGCTCACTTTTCTAAATATTGCCTTGTAACCATTCTTTTACTTTTGACAATTTAATTATAATGTATCTTGGTGTGGGTTTCCTTGGGTTCATTTGGAAGTCTCTGGGCTTTCTGGAACTGAACTTCTGTTTTCTTCCTCAGGTTAGGGAGTTTTCAGCCATTATTTCTCCAAATAAGTCTGTTACCCCTTTCTTTCTTCTCCTTCTGGGATCCCTATAATATAAATGTCGATCTACTTGATGTTTACAAGTCCTTTAAGCTCTCTTCACTTTTTTAAATTCCTTTTTCTGTTAGCTGCTCCGACTGGATGAGTTCCACTGCTATCCCTGTCTTAGAGTTTACTGATCTTTTCTGGTGCTTCACTGAATCTATTGTTGAACTCCTTTATTGTATTTTTCAGTTCAGTCATTATATTCTTCAGCTCTGTGATTTCTGTTTGGTAGTTTCTTACATTTTCTTTTTCTTTGTTGATATTCTTGCTTTGTTCATGCATTGTTCTTATAAGTGTCAACAAAAAATGATCAACAGTCAATCTAAGAAAAAATGGAAATTTTTATGTGAGCCAAACTGAGGACTGTGGCCCAGGACACAGTCTCTAAGAAAGCACGGAGAACGGTTCTGAAGAGGTGGGAGTGGGGGACGTCAGTGTATGTGATTTTGGTGATGAATACCTGAAATCAAACATTTATCTCAGTAGAAGGTTGCTGCCAGCCATGATGAACAGACATCCTAGTTAATGGATCTAGTGCTTTTCCAAGTTGTGAAGATGCAAGAATCCAGCTTCATAAAAAATTTCTCTTGAAAATATCTAACTATCATAGGGCTAGTTCTGTCAGTTTTCCCAGAGCACAGAGTACCTCATCCTGATCTTCACCCTGAATTCCTTTCAAAATGTATTATAAGTCTGTGACTGTAGGGACTTGATTATAGGAAAACTGGATGGCAAGCAACATTCTCTTATGGTACAGACCCTTCCCTTTTGGTCTTAATTTCGACCAAGATTTGGGAAGCATTTTGTCTTCCTATGCTTGGAATGCCCACCCCCAGGTCAGGCAAGGATTTCGTTGCTAGGCCATTTACTGTCTATTACTGGCCTAGGCCACCTTAACAGTAATCCCAAGCCTCTGGACCACCTGTCTTATCTAGTCTGTAATGGTCCTGAAAATGGTTCCTTCTGGTTGCTTCTTACCATTCTAGAGTAAAACCATTACAGTCACTGCTCTTATAGAAGTATAAATCTGATCAGTTGCTTCAAGTTGCCTCATCATCTTAATTTTTATCTGAGGCTCAGTCATACATTTGGAAATGCAAGAAATAATAATCTTATAATATAGCTAGTAACATTAATAAGATCCTAAGTAAACATTTGGGATTCCCAGGTGGCTCACTGGTAAAAGAATCCGCCTGCCAATGCAGAAGACGTGGGTTTGATCCCTGGGTTGGGAAGATCCCCTGGAGAAGTTATGTAGCTGGTGCCAGGAGGTGGCCATGGGGAAGATCTGGGTCACACTAAACGCAGATGCACCGTGCACACTGTGGGGAGGGAAGAGGAGGCCCAAACCTGCGGAGAAATAGTTTTATGTTTAATTTTTTCTTGTCTTTCCTTAAAATGTGAATTTTTATTTCATCAGTGCACTGTCCTCCTGCTCTCAGTGAACATCTTTATGACTCTTTTCAGCAGGGTATAAACCTTGGCCTCGGTCAACTCTCCCGTACCCCCTGATGTTGCTTGTATGCCTGAGTGCAAAACCAGTTTTAGACTGTCAAAGGAGCCTCATCTGGGGAATTTTCAGGGCAACACTTCTTGTATCTTCCTTTCCTGAGACCCTTTTGATGTCTTGGAGAGGGAATCCCTTCGAGTTGTCAACACTGGGAATGTTGCTCTGCTGTCTAACAAAAACACAGTTGGGGACTTCCGTGGTGGTCCAGTGGTTAAGACTCTGCCTTGCAATGCTGGGGATGTGGGTTCAGTCCCTGGAGCGGGGGGACTAAGATCCCACATGCCATGCGGCATGGCCAAACAAGACAAACCTCAACTGGCTCTCCCCCAACTTCTAGGCTAACTAGCGCTCCTCAAGGAAGATGGGGTGTTTCGATGGACCAGTTGGGGAGCCCCCAGTCTGCTTCTTTACTTAATGGGAGCTGAAAGGAAGGAGGTTTAGCTCAGGTCTTCCTTCTTTCTTGCAGTAAGCGCATTGACTAGGAGCCAGCTTTGCTGGTAGCCTGCATGTCCCACATCCCACGTTGGTGGCAGGGGGTGCTGACCTGTGAGGCTTTATTCTTCCCTCCTGGGTTCCCTGAGGTGATGTGCAGCACTGCCACAGACAAGGCGGCTTGCTTCTTCATCTTTTTCTTCTTCTGTAGCATCTTGGTTATTGAAAACCTTTGGGAGGTGGGGGTGTTAGGCCCCACTGTCATCTTCTGAAGTTTGTGGTGAGTATTTGGAGCATTCGGGGCAAAGGGAAATAAATATAAGGGGTGTTCAGGGGGTCCTTTCCACAAGGAGAGTGAGGTCTTCTTCCTTGAGTTAGACAGCTGAGCAGGTCTAAGTCTGTACTTTTCCTGGAGTCCCTGCTCTGGTTAAAGGCCAGAGCATTGCACATAGGGAATCTCACGCCAATTCTTTTCTCTCACAGAACAAGCCTAGTTGGAGCATGGTGCTATGACTTAACAAGCCATTCTCTGGCCATCTCTCCTGGTCACTTAGTTGGTATTCTGGCCAGACAGTATTGCAAAAGAAGAAAGTTGTTTCTTCATCACTGAGGTGGAGCCATAGTTTCCAGTGACTCAGAATGCACCCTGATGGGCTGGCCAAGGGGACTGACGTCCGGTTGCCCATAGCTTGGGTCTCAGTTGAGGATCTGCCTCTGACTACACAGAGGTCTAGACTAAGGTTTGGTGGAGACACAGATTCTGCTGTTCTTGGGCCACTGAAAATTTCCTTCTCTGGAGAGTTGGTCAGTAAGTTCTTCCGATTGATGAAAGTTATTCTCAGGTCTACCAGTTCAGTCCACTTCAGTCGCTCAGTCGTGTCCGACTCCTTGCGACCCCATGATCGCAGCACGCCGGGCCACCCTGTCCATCACCATCGCCTGGAGTTCACTCAGACTCATGTCCATCGAGTCCATGATGCCATCCAGCCATCTCATCCTCCGTTGTCCCCTTCTCCTCCTGCCCCCATTCCGTCCCAGTATCAGAGTCTTTTCCAATGAGTCAACTCTTCTCATGAGGTGGCCAAAGTACAGGAGTTTCAGCTTTAGCATCATTCCTTCCAAAGAATACCCAGGGTTGATCTCCTTAAGAATGGACTGGTTGGATCTCCTTGCAGTCCAGGGACCCTCAAGAGTCTTCTCCAGCACCACAGTTCAAACGCATCAATTCTTCAGCACTCAGCTTTCTTCACAGTCCAACTCTCACATCCATACATGACCACAGAAAAAACCATAGCCTTGACTAGACGGACCTTAGTCGGCAAAGTAATGTCTCTGCTTTTGAATATGCTATCTAGGTTGGTCATAACTTTCCTTCCAAGGAGTAAGCGTCTTTTAATTTCATGGCTGCAGTCACCATCTGCAGTGATTTTGGAGCTCCCCAAAATAAAGTATGACACTGTTTCCACTGTTTCCCCACCTATTTGCCATGAAGTGATGGGACCAGATGCCATGATCTTCGTTTTCTGAATGTTGAGCTTTAAGCCAACTTTTTCACTCTCCTCTTTCACTTTCATCCAGAGGGTTTTTAGTTCCTCTTCACTTTCTGCCATAAGGGTGGTGTCATCTGCATATCTGAGGTGATTGATGTTTCTTCCAGCAATCTTGATTCCAGCCTGTGCTTCTTCCAGGCCAGCATTTCTCATGATGTACTCTGCATAGAAGTTAAATAAGCAGGGTGACAATAGACAGCCTTGATGTACTCCTTTTCCTATTTGGAACCAATCTGTTGTGCCATATCCAGCTCTAACTGTTGCTTCCTGACCTGCATATAGGTTTCTCAAGATGCAGGTCAGGTGGTCTGGTATTCGCATCTCTTTCAGAATTTTCCACAGTTTATTGTGATCTACACAGTCAAAGGCTTTGGCATAGTCGATAAAGCAGAAATAGATGTTTTTCTGGAACTCTCTTGCTTTTTCGATGATTGAGCAGATGTTGGCAATTTAATCTCTGGTTCCTCTGCCTTTTCTAAAACCAGCTTGAACATCTGAAAGTTCACGGTTCATGTGTTGCTGAAGCCTGGCTTGGAGAATTTTGAGCATTACTTTACTAGGGTGTGAGATGAATGCAATTGTGCAGTAGTTTGGGCATTCTTTGGCATTGCCTTTGTTTGGGATTGGAATGAAAACTGACCTTTTCCAGTCCTGTGGCCACTGCTGAGTTTTCCAAATTTGCTGGCATATCGAGTGCAGCACTTTCACAGCATCATTTTTCAGGATTTGAAATAGCTCAACTGGAATTCCATCACCTCCACTAGCTTTGTTTGTAGTGATGCTTTCTAAGGCCCACTTGACTTCACATTCCAAGATGTCTGGCTCTAGGTGAGTGATCACACCATCGTGATTATCTTGGTCATGAAGCTCTTTTTTGTACAGTTCTTCTGTGTATTCTTGCTACCTCTTCTTAATATCTTCTGCTTCTGTTAGGTCCATACCATATCTGTCCTTTATTGAGCCCATCTTTGCATGAAATGTTCCCTCTGTATCTCTAATTTTCTTGAAGAGATCGCTAGTCTTTCCCATTCTGTTTTTTTCCTCTATTTCTTTGTACTGATCACTGAGAAAGGCTTTCTTATCTCTTCTTACTATTCTTTGGAACTCTGCATTCAGATGCATATATCTTTCCTTTTCTCCTTTGCTTTTCGCTTCTCTTCTTTTCACAGCTATTTGTAAGGCCTCCCCAGACAGCCATTTTGCTTTTTTGCATTTCTTGTCCATGGGGATGGTCTTGATCCCTGTCTCCTGTACATTGTCACGAACCTCCATCCATAGTTCATCAGGCACTCTATCTATCAGATCTAGGCCCTTAAATCTATTTCTCACTTCTACTGTATAATCATAAGGGATTTGATTTGGGTCATACCTGAATGGTCTAGTGGTTTTCCCTACTTTCTTCAGTTTAAGTCTGAATTTGGCAATAAGGGGTTCATGATCTGAGCCACAGTCAGCTCCCAGTCTTGTTTTTGCTGACTGTATAGAGCTTCTCCATCTTTGGCTGCAGAGAATATAATCAATCTGATTTCGGTGTTGACGATCTGGTGATGTCAATGTGTAGAGTCTTCTCTTGTGTTGTTGGAAGAGGGTGTTTGCTATGACCAGTGTGTTCTCTTGGCAAAACTGTATTAGCCTTTGCCCTGCTTCATTCTGTACTCCAAGGCCCAATTTGCCTGTTACTCCAGGTGTTTCTTGACTTCCTACTTTTGCATTCTAGTCCCCTATAATGAAAAGGACATCTTTTTTGGGTGTTAGTTCTAAAAGGTCTTGTAGGTCTTCATAGAAGTGTTCAACTTTAGCTTCTTCAGCATTACTGGTTGGGGCATAGACTTGGATTACTATGATATTGAATGGTTTGCCTTGGAAACAAAGAGAGATCATTCTGTCGTTTTTGAGATTGCATCCAAGTACTGCATTTTGGACTCTTTTGTTGATCATGATGGCTACTCCATTTCTCCTAAGGGATTCCTGCCTGCAGTAGTAGATATAATGTTCATCTGAGTTAAATTCACCCATTCCAGTCCATTTTAGTTTGCTGATTCCTAGAATGTTGACGTTCACTCTTGCCATCTCCTGTTTGACCACTTCCAATTTGCCTTGATTCATGGACCTGACATTCCAGGTTTCTATGCAATATTGCTCTTTACAGCATCGGATCTTGCTTCTATCACCAGTCACATCCACAACTAGGTATTGTTTTTGCTTTGGCTCCATCCCTTCATTCTTTCTGGAGTTATTTCTCCACTGATCTCCAGTAACATATTAGGCACCTACTGACCTGGGGAGTTCCTCTTTCAGTATCCTATCATTCTGCCTTTTCATACTGTTCATGGGGTTTTCAAGGCAAGAATACTGAAGTGGTTTGCCATTCCGTTCTCCAGTGGACCACATTCTGTCAGACCTCTCCACCATGACCAGCCCGTCTTGGGTGGCCCCACAGGACATGGCTTAGTTTCATTGAGTTAGACAAGGCTGTGGTCCGCATGGTTAGATTGACTAGTTTTCTGTGATTATGGTTTCAGTGTGTCTGCCCTCTGATGCCCTCTCACAACACCTACCATCTTACTCGGGTTTCTCTTACCTTGGATGTGGGGTATCTCTTCACGACTGCTCCAGCAAAGCACAGCCACTGCTCCTTACCTTGGACAAGGGGTATCTCCTCACCGCCGCCCCTCCTGACCTTGAACGTGGGGTAGCTCCTTTGCCCCTCCTGCGCCCACGCAGCCACCGCTCCTTGGACATGGGGTTGCTCCTCTCAGCCGCTGCCCCTGGCCTTGGGTGGGGGATAGCTCCTCTCAACCACTCCTGCACCATCGCAGCCTGGCACTCTTGGCCACCGCCCCTGATCTTGGACGCGGGGTAGTTCCTCCAGGCTGCCCCTGACCTTGGACGTGGGGTAGCTCCTTTCGGCTGCTTCTGCGCTGTTGCAGCTCTTAGAACAGCTCAAAAAGTTTCCATCAAATTGTGTATTTCCCTTAAGGAGGAACGGAGTCCTACAAGTTACTGATCTCAGCAGTAACTGCTTGAGTTTGCTCCATGGGAGTTGAGTGAAGGCCTTCGAGACTAAAGGTTTTCGTTTTTCTAAAGGCTGATTGGAGGCTGGACCCCCAGGCAGTGGCTTTTAAGGCACACAAGTAGCCCTCTTTCTGGGGAAGACTGGGAGAGGTGCAGGAAGCCCTAGGATGTAGTTAAGAAGTGCTTCTTTGCTACTGTCCCATTGAAGCTGTGAACACAAGCACAGCTGCCCACTACAGCCAGGCTTTCAAGGGATGTGGCCTCTGGGTGGCAATGCTAGAGACATCAAAAATGCCTTTCTCTGAGACGCTGGAGATCTGGGCAGGACAGAGGGCCAGCATGAATGTGATACCCACCGGCCTCCCCAGTGCCTGCAGTGACCTCAGGATGTGTGCTTAAGCAGCACCCCCTCTCCTGCCCCATAGCTGTGAAGAAAAGCTCACAGGCCTCTTTCCTGGAAAGAAGGGAGCTTGTCTGCTGCTTCTGTACCGTTCCCTGGGTGGTGGCTGGTTAAGAACTGTTTCTCTGTTTGTTACAGTCGTGGAGCTTGGGAAAGTAAGCCTGGTTGGCTACCAGAGCTAGGGGATTGAAGGGGCATCCCTCTGGGAGGCAGCCACAAAATCTGGGGCCCCAGACCTGTGCCCTCCTGGGAGATCCTGGGAGGAGAGCGGCTGAGCACAATGATGGTGCCTGCCAGTCTCGGCTGTCTTTGGGTAGTATTTCTGTGGCCTCTAGAAATGTGTTAAATGACTGCCCCTCAGGCTTTCGAGATACGCAACAGGCCTCTTACCCAGACAGACTTGGCACCTTTCAGTCTGAGGCCTCCGTGCCGGGACCTCGGGTGCTAGCCTGGTGGGTCTGGGAGAGCCCCCGGAGACCTGTTTCTCAGATGCTATAGGCTCATGGGTGTTATGGGCCTAGTCTTATGGACTACGGCTTTTAAAGCTAGATGTTTTGGTTGGGGGTGCATCTCTCAGGTACAGATCTTAAAAGCTTGGATACCGATGTGGGGTTCAAATCCTCCCCTCCTCAGGGAGCATCTGGGAACTGTTGGTCCCCCACCCTGACCGTGGGCTGCAGGGCTGGGAGTGGGGTTTGTGGTGAGAGTGTGTCTCAGCCTCTCCTATCCGTTCTGATTTGAGTTTTGCTCACCAGCTTCTCAAGACTTGCTTCGCAAGCTCTTGGGTTTCTTTCAGAGGGAACTGTTCAGTGTGGAGCTGGGGAGTCAGGGTGTCTGTAGATGCGGGTAGGCTTAGGATCGCCCTATGGCACCCTCTGGAATGGGAACCCCTGCAGCTCTTCTGTCTTTGACTCAAGACATTAACAGGTCATCTAGACTGGTGAGGAACAGATCGGAGGGGCTAGGAAGTCTATGGCCATACCACCCTGAACGTGCCCGATCCTGTCTGAGGGGCTGGGAAGAGCTTCCCCACTGCCCCACCCTCCCCCTCACCTATACGTGGGCTTGCACTGTGCGCTGCGGAGCGGAAGAGTCCATCTCAGGCTTGCAGGTAAAGCGAGGATGTCCAGCTGGGCCGGATCACACTGACACATGCTGCTCCTGAGTTCTTTTAGGAACAGACACTGAGAAGCAGGTGTGCTCTTGGCTTGAGAATCCTTCAGACACCGCAGATGCAAAGCAGAAAGAAAGAGTACTTCTGTGCTCCTGGAGTGCGACTGGGCGGATGGACTCAGCCCCTGTTTTGCAGAGCCCTCCAGAGAAGCCGAGGCGTTTCCTTCACTGGACATCTGCCCGCTGATGGTTCTCAGTCCTTGGCAGACGGATGGCATGGAACACATCCGAGTCCATCTCCACCTGTCGGGGTTCTCTTCATCCGTTCACTGTCAACGACAATTTGACTTTTCTGGATCCCCTTGGTCTAGACTGAATTCTTCAGTTATATTCTCTCAGAGGACCGTCTGCTCCTCTTTCACAGCACTGACCATGTTTTGTAACAACTCACATTGTGTTACTGACAGCATTTTCTCTAGGAGTGCAGGGAAGCACTGTACCTCAGCACTTAGTGTGGCCCCTGGTACACAGTAGGGGCCCAACCCAGATGTGCTATTGGTGGGGGAGGACGATGGGAGGGGCAGATATTCTTTTTTTTAAAAAAATGAATGGTTTACCTTAGGATTTTTGTCTAAACTCCACTTAAAGGTTAAAACATAAAATTTCTCACAAAGACCACAATTCAGAAATGAAAGTTATCCTTTCCAGTGACATAAATTTATAGGGGGGGCTAAAGAGAAACTATATGAGTTACCAAAAAAAGCCACCAATTTGAGATGTAGTCATAATATTTAAATTGTATTAAGAACAGGTCCTTAAATCTATTTTTATGAAATTTATTCCCAATTTGAAGTGGCAGTGTATACAAAGGTAACAGAGCTTGTGATAATTTACAGAAATATTTGCTACAGCATGCATGCACATTATGATGTGTTTCAAACATATACATATTAAGTTCATGCTGAATAAATAATCCCCCAATTTTTTATTTTTACATAAAAATATAATATTGCACTCTTAACAAGACCAGTTATTTTGCATATTTTCTCTTCAGATAAATGATGAAATTCAGCTTAAAAAAACAAGAAGACTGAGTAGCAACCTGCTCTAATAAGGAACTAATTTAAAGTTCTCAGTAGAAAAATGAACGCTAGACAATAGCTGCATTTTTATTTTTAAACAAAGCAAATCACTTCAACGTGAATAGGAGTAATTTCATCTCTGCACCTAATTGGACCTCAGAATTAATAGCTGGTCTGTGCAAACCATGATCTGAATGTAGCCGTGGAGTGTTCTTACCTATGAATGCAATGGAAGGTTACCAGCACACGTGGCCACTTGCTTCCTCTTGTGTTTATCTTGAGAGCAGAGACTTTGGAATTGTATATTATACAGTTTTTAAGCAGAATGTTTTAGAAAGTCTGGAAGTTACAAAAGTACTTCTGTAAACACTATATGAATTAAATTTCCATAACAAACACGCAAGTTATTCTTAGCCAGGAATATATTTTTTTATCTCATGGTAACATTACTGAGCTTATTTTACAGTGTTTTCAAAGCCAATAAAGCAGCACCCCAAGTACTATCCTGATAGAAATAGACTATTTCAGGGTTTTCAGGAATTCTGTCTTTATCATGTGTAAGTTTGCTGTGGCATACACAGATTTTTCTACTGTTCCTAGAATAGGTTAACAGAAACAGTGGGAACTGCTTTCTGAAAGAATGATTCTGTCTCCTACTTAAAACAAAGGAAGCTATCTCCTTTTCTTTGTAATTCTGTTTTGGGGAAGAAAACTCTCCAGCATATTAGATTAAAAACCTTATCTGGATTGCATTGCTAATACCGGTGCAAACTTCTTTTGTAGTGGAGGCTTTCTGTTGCAAACTGTTAAGCATTTAATGCTCTGTAATGCCAGATATTAAAAAGAATTATCATTTTATTAAATCTTAGTGCCTCAACTAAGGATATTCATTACCTAGTGTTGCGCATTTTAAGTACGATTTTTATGAACAAACAGAATGTATCTGAAAATCAAAGATACCTATGTTGTTGTTTGTGGCTGTCAAACAAATTCTGGTTCTCCTTTGAGCTAAGAAGGCAACAGGCAAAAACTGCCTAACACTCAGATTCAAATATTCAGATATTCCAAAAACTGTTTGGTGCAGAGGCACCTACTGAACTCCTTACTGCTCAAAGAAAGCAATAATCAAGTCCTGAATTCTCTCTCCTTATCCTTCCTTTTTTTGGGGGAGGGGCGGGTGTGTGTGTTATCTTGGCAGAAAACTTTAAAAAATATAATCTTTTAGAGCAAATTTTATGTAAACAATTAGCTAACTAATTTAAATTCTACTGGGATTTTTTTGGGGAATAATAGAAAATAACAGAAAACAGAAACAGGTGTTAAGTTTTTCTTTAGACTCCTCTATGGGAAAAAAAACTTCTAGGATATGATTTTAATTTACTGTGCCAGACTTCAACCTTGATACAACTCTCCAGATCATCACTAAATTAGAACAAAACTTTCCTTTCAGGACCTTGTGAGGCAGCAGAATTTTGTGGAGATGGATAGACTGTATCATTACTTGGATTTGTTTGGTCATCCCTGTCTTCAGGTTTGACCTCCTGAAACTGGCGAAGTCAGTAAATGTAGCCTGGAGTTAAAGTGCTGTGGAGAGTGCAGAGTTCTCACTCATCCGGCTGCGTAGCTGCTGAGGAAGGAATAGAACATTGGATGTTTCAAGCGCTGCTGGTCCTTCCGACACCAGGCGATCACAGTCCCATCGCTGTTCGCTGTGTACAAATGGTGGCCATCACAGGAAAATGTAAGGCTGTTAAAAAAAAAAAAGTCCCATTTCTACGTTGTGTCTCTGAAAATTGTATCAGCATATTGGTGATCATGTGGAAATTGGTGTAAGAAGTTAAGAGCCTTTACTGGAGCAGAAAGACAGATAAAACGACCACCTTCAGGTGGTTTTGACTGTAATAATATAGTTTAATGGTTCTGCTGCCAAGTTTGTGATGCTCATTCTAACCAGGTGATACAGACTAAAACCAAGATCAAAAGATTGGCGCACTCTGATCCCTCTTTGCATGTTTTCTTTTCCTTTCCTATTTAGGGTTATTACTTAACAAATACATGGGTATAGGAAACTTCAAAAAATGTAACAGTACTATATTTTCTCTATTTAGAAATAAATGAGGATTATTTTATGGAGGTATTTTATTTCCCTGAAAAAGGAAAAGATAAAAAATGTGTTATTAATATATAATTTCATTTCATTACACTTTACATTTAATGGACTAAAAATATTTATTTTAATGTAGTAAAATTTGAATCACTTACTCCAATTGAGTTTTTAAAGTCATATTTGTTAATGGAGCAGAGATGTAACAGGTTGTTTATCAGTCTTGTCTAGCACACTCTTGTAGCTATCAGTCACCATCATGGTATTTTCAATAATGAAAGGAAAAAATATATAACTTCCACAGTTCAAGAGGCCTTCCCAGGCATGATCCCAGCATGCCCTTCTGTGAGGCTCTGAGCTCCTGACCCAGATTTTAAGCTCCATGAACACAAACGCTTTGCCTCCTTTTGCCATGGGGTCCCATACATCCTGGTGTTCGATAAATGGCCAGTTGTTTATAATGATCCTCCTCACGTTCCTCTTTACTTCTATGTGCTTTACTATCTCTCCAACAAAAACAGTCACAGAGTATAGCGTGAAACAGGGAAAGGTGGGGGAGGTTTTACCTTACAATAGGCTTATTTGATTTAGGAAACGTAATTTCCCGCACAGGCTTTAAGTCCCAAGTACTCCATAACCTAGAGGAAGAAAAAAAGTCATCATCTAATTACACAAACTCAAGTTTCCTTTACTAAAAATTTAACTGACATGTTTATTTGTTAAAAATCATCTGGTAAGGAAACACAATAAACGATTAATGTGGTTAATTCTAGGCAGTTTGCTCAGGTGGGTATGGAATTAAGAATACTTTGTGTATTTTCATATTGTTAATCTCAACAATTAAAAAATGAAGATCATGGCATTCAGTCCTGTCACTTCATGGCAAATAGATGAGCAAACAATGGAACAGTGTCAGACTTTATTTTCTTGGGCTCCAAAAATCACTGCAGATGGTGACTGCAGCCATGAAATTGAAGGATGCTTGCTCCTTGGAAGAAAGGCTATGACAAACCCAGACAGCGTATTAAAAAGCAAAGATGTTACTTTGCCAACAAAGGTACATCTTGTCAAAGCTATGGTTTTCCAGTAGTCATGTATGCATATCAGAGTTGGACCATAAAGAAAGCTGAGCACTGAAGAACTGATGCTTTTGAACTGTGATATTGGAGAAGACTCTTGAGAGTCCCTTGGACTGCAAGGAGATCAAGCCAGTCAGTCATAAAGGAAATCAGTCCTGAATAGTCACTGGAAGGACTGATGCTGAAGCTGAAGCTCCAATACTTTGGCCACCTGATGCAAAGAACTGACACTTTGGAAAAGACCCTGATGCTGGGAAAGACTGAAGGTGGGAGGAGAAGGGGATGACAGTGCATGAGACGGTTGGATGGCAATACCGACTCGACGGACATGAGTCTGAGTAAGCTCCAAGAGTTGGTGATGGACCAGGGAAGCCTGGCGTGCTGTAGTCCATGGGGTTGCAAAGAGTCAGACACGACTGAGCGACTGAACTGAACTGAACCATTTATAGTTAAACAGTATAAAATTTCAAAAATGTACAAATTACTATTTAGAAATAAAACGGAAACACCAGAAGAACCTATATCCTAAGGTGATTTTAAATACCTAAATATTAAATATTATTATGTTTAGATAGTAAAAAATATTTTTTTGAAACTGCTATGTCCTTATGAGCAAAAGGACACAAAGAAATCAAACTCCTCTTACCTTACAATTCCATTTTCTAATCCCCCAGCAATCACATTGATAGATATTCCCTCAGGCTGGTTAGAGAAAGCCACGGAACAAATGATCTCTCTGCAGTGGACGTGTCCAACGAGGTCCCCATTCACTGTCCAGAGTCTGAGGTCACTGCCTCCACCAGCTAAAACACCACAAAACCCCACAGGTCACCAGGGTGTGGGTGTTGCAGAGCCCCCTACATTGGGCCCCAGAGGGGAATCCCTGAGGGCCTCGCTTGTCTGTTTGATGAAGTTCATAGGCAACTCATGACTGGAGTGTGTAAGTGAAATTACTACATAAGGCACACAGAGTTGGCCTATTTATCTAGAGATGATGACTAGTGAGAAAAATGAAAATAAAAAATTAACCTACAAGGTAGAGCAACAATGTAAATTAACCATGAATTTCTCTGTAGTCATAATATCTTAGCATATATGCTAAACTGCCAGATCTAATTCTGAAAGTACCTATAAAGCTAAATAAACTCCAAAAGGAGAAGAAAATATTCTGTGAAACTACAATATCTTTAAGAAGTGAGTTATGTGGAGAAGGAAATGGCAACCCACTCCAGTATTCCTGCCTGGAGAATCCCATGGATGGAGGAGCCTGGTAGGCTACAGTCCATGGGGTCGCAAAGAGTCGGATACGACTGAGTGACTTCACTTTCACTTTCACCAAAAAGAAATATAGTCTCCTATTCACTTCCTGCAGGTCCTTCTTTAGGACATCTGCATGTCTAGTCACTTTTTATGTAGTCATGTAGGACCTATAGCCTTATTTCCCAATTTTAGAAATAGAATTTTTTTATATGTAGGTTTCCTGTCTAAAATTTTAACATTCTATTCATTTTGTTTTTGCTAATTTGATACCACTACTGCTTCTAGAAATTTCATTTCTTTGTTGCTTATTTGTATAACTTTGAAATAAATCTCTCACGCCTTAGATTAGAAGAGTAGACCTCCGTGAGTGTCATCTCCCCTTTCATAAGTGAATTCTAACTTGTCAGTGAAATATGTTATGTTCATTTAATGCTTAAGTGAAGCTGTTGAGTTGATAAAATCTTTACTACATTTGGAAAACCAGTGCAGTGATTTTTTTTTTTTGGTGGTGTTATATTATCTCTGCAGTTAAGTCTTCTGATGAAGGTTCCATATATCAGTTTTAAAATGAAAATAAAAGTATTATTATTCATAATGAAAAAAAAAAAGAAGTGAGTTATGGGACTTCTGAAGAAAAAATAAGTTACAGTAAAAGTTGAGTTAAAAACTAATTCTTAAAAAGAAAGCTAATTCTTCAGAATGTCCAAGAGTGAATCTTATAAATCAATGTCTTATTAAATGAATTTTTCTTTTCAAAGACCAGGAGTAATCAATTTTCTGTAGTTTTCCAGGAGATGGAGGAGGCAGTAATTGCTAGCCATCCTCAATAAACTGGGGCTGGTGGTCTGGAGCCTATGGTGATGTGTCCAGCCTTTCTGGAGAAATGATAAAGAGAAGGGTTAAGAGGCATGATAAAGTTGGGATGACATAGTATGTGTTACCACACTTTATCTCTCCATTAGAACTAACATTAAAGTAGAGAATTTATTTCTCCCCTTTATTAAGGCAGTGAAAAGATTTCATAGCAAAGAAATGAGTATTAGAAATACTTCTTCACCTACAGAAATGCTAAAGACCATCAAATACCACAAACCAAAATGCCTAGTATGTTGCAGTATTATTCACAACAGCCAAAAGGTGGGAACAACCCAGATGTTCATCAAGAGGTGAATGGATAAACAAAATGTGGTATATCTAGACAATGGAATTCATTTTTATTCAGCCATAAAAAGTAATGAAGTTCTGACAACAACATGGATAAATCTTGAAAATGTTATGCTCAGTCAAGTAACTGAGGGGGTAGGAGAACTACCCGCTACTCTGAATTTTACAATATTATATTAACTTTATAGTACCACTGGCAACAGGAAAAGGCTATGAACTTTAGTTGAAATGCATGTATTTTTGATATAGTGGCAGGATGATTTTTTAAAGTATAGAAACCATCTACTATAATATTTACATAGTTTAATAAATTTTATATCTTATCACTATAAAAACCACATCCCATAATAAGCCCTGGAAAATCAGGATAAGGAAAGAATGAGTTTGCCAGTGTGTCTTTAGCTGCAATACAGAAAAATTTGAGATTATATATGTGTATATATACACATATACATATTATATTTTGTATACATACATATACATATATATTTATCTTAAATTTTGATTTTAAAGTTACTTGGATGGTTCTCACTAAAGTCAGGATTTTTTGATAGGTTAAATCTGGTTACCTTTCTTCCCTTCCTAGAGTATAAGAATAGGAGAATGAAATGTAGTCCAGGTCACTAAACATGAATTTGTCCTCTTTTAAAAAGTCATTACTTTTATCATGCTCTCTACCAAATGCTCTTTATGACTCCTCTTGTATATGTATTGAGAGGCCTCAAACAAGTTGAGAAGGCCTTTTTGTTCAAAGTGGGAAGAAAGTTCTGCCCATTACTCTATTATACTGTGTGTACTGCCTACGGACACTTGAAATACCCTACTAGTGATCTGGTAAATATAAGCAAAAGTAATTTGGTTTCTTGTTCCCACATGACTAGCTGATATAATATCACAGATATAAATCACTACTGGGAGCAGGAAGGTAATTAACTTTACAAAATTCAGCTCCCTCAGGGTCAGTTCTAACTTCCAAATGTTGCCAAAACAAGAAAGTAGGGAACTCTAGATAAGTCATCACTATCTCCCCCCCCAAGATTCCCTCTTGATGTGTGTGACACACTAAAAGCCTCCAATGTACAAATAAGGAAGAACAGTTAGCAAAGTCATCAACCATCTGTGCACACTTTTATTACCAAAGTCAACTGTTTAAGATCTTTCCCTTTAGTTATGCTGACTGGGGAATAAGAATGTGTTCATGACATTCATTACTTTATGACTGGGCGCTAAAGCCTGGCAAATATTAATACTTCACATCTGAAATCTTGAAGCATGACTGAAGACATTACTTTTCTTGAATATAAGAATGATGAGTGTTTTGTAAAATTGACAAAATTCCGAGAGATATCTGTGGTAAGGTAAAAAAAATATATATATATATTTGAACTTTGACCCACGACCCTGGCATAGAGCTCCTAAACTCTTGTTAATTTACTGTCTTTTGTATGTTAGGGAGATGACTCCTGGGGAGGTCCTAGACAGCTTCAAGTGGGGGCTGGCCAGCAGAGAAACTGCCCTTACAGCACCTCCCACCTCTGGGGAGGGGAGAGGGGCTACAGGCAAAGGTCAGTTCCTAATGACCAATGATTGAATATACCAGGTGTACATAACGGAACCTCAGAAAAACCCCTAAACAGGGGAGGAGACTGATGAGCACAGTCATGGGCCAGGAGGGTGGTGCCTTCTGACGCCACAGGAACAGACCTCTGGACCTTTCCTTGTGGCTGTTCACTTTGTAATGAACTACAGTAGTAAGTACAGTGTTTCATTGAGTTTTGTGAGTTGTCGGAGAGAATTATTGAAACTGGTGGGGGCCTTGAGACTCCCAAGTTTGCCAACTTCAACTAGTTAGTGTCAGAAATGAATTGCACTGTTGGACACCCATTTGGTGTCACAGAACTGGAGAAGAGTTTAGTGTCTGGAAAGACCACACATTTGGTGTCAGGAAAAAACAATATAAAAAATGCAAGCAAAGGATAAAAGACCACCCACTGCAGATGTGTCAAAGATACCTGTTCCGAGTGGACAAAAAGAAACAGTTTTTTGAAGAATCCTTTCAATTAGTGGAAATGCAAACAGAAAACTTATGAGCTTGCCAACTGTTCCTACCTACTGGATGCATCAAGTTTTTTAATACATATACATGAAAATAAAACTAAAAGCCAGACCTTTGATTAGGAGATCTATCTTTCTCATGTAAATCTGGGGCACATTATACCTCCATTGTTATTCTGTAATACGGTCTTGCAGGAACTAGAAGACACATATAATACAAAGCTGATCCTCTGCTGATGCCCTGGAGGAGGGTATGGCAACCCACTCCATTATTCTCACCTGGAGAATCCCCATAGAGAAGCCTGGCAGCCTACAGTCCATGGGGTCGCAAAGAGTCGGACACGACTGAGCAACTAAGCACAGCACAAGCCTAAATTGATGGACTCAATCTTCTTTATTGCATTTTAATACTCATACGACAGAGGATGAGATGGTTGGATGGCATCACCGACTCGATGTACATAACTTTGAGTAGGTTCCGGGAGTTGGTGATGGACAGGGAAGCCTTGCATGGGGCTGTCTTTGGGGTCGCAAGAGTCAGACACGACTAAGCAACTGAACTGAACTGAATACACATACATGCTATTCCCTAAGTATTCAGGTCTGGCAGGGACCAGAGGGCTGTAACGTGACGGTTTAACCTATAATGATGTAACCTATGATGCTTTAAGCTAGCTGAGCACACGTTAGTGCAAGTGCTCTGTGCTTTGGGTCTGGGGCCAGCTCACCTGAGTCACACACTGTAGCAATGTCACCTGTAGTCTCGCTGGCAGAGACGGCCGTGACTGGGCTTTTGTGTCCCGCCAGACTTTGTACGTAGCATAATCTGAAAGACCAAAGACATGAATTTGCATATGAACATTAAATAAAATTACATTCTTTTATTTATATAATTCTTTTGGTCAGTATATGTACCTACTATTTATAAGGGATCCCTGACTCTATTCCTAACTGATCTATTAATTCAATAAGATTACAAAGGTAAAGTCTGTATTTCATGCTTAAAGTTATGATAATGTAAAGATATTATTTTACATTAATAAAAATGCATCTGTTTCTCACAGTAAGAACTGAAACATTAAAAACAGCTATTTTAGAGTTGGCAATCTTCTGTACCTGTTTAAATCCCATATGATGCAGGTTCCATCTCTGCTCACACTTATCATTACACTATATGGTTTGCAGACAAATAAACTGGTTATCTCTTCTGTGTGCCCATACAGATGGATCTGAGACTCCATTTCTATCTCTGAAGGCTAAAATTTAAAAAATAAGCATAAGCTAAAAGCCATGACAAAAGGTATTCTAGTACTGTTATCTCAAAAACAAAACAACCCAAGTGACTCCAACATTCTTCTCAAACAAATTTTTTCAACCTAGCTCAACTTTTTCTAAAGAGGAGAACTAGTTAAACATTAAAAAAAGTTTTAATGGACCGTAATCTCATCAACTGATAAGCTTTTCATTTTTGTCTATTCTTTTCCAGTCTGGCTGAATATACATGTGCTTTAATAGCTGTGATTATCTCCATATAAATAGTTCTCTATTTCATTTCATACATTCTCCCATAAGCATTTCTCATTTTTGACAGTGTATTCAAAATGATTTTTAAGTGTTATGATATTCTATACAGTTAATATACCATAATTTACTTGAACATCCTTTATTGACAGATATTTAAAATTGTTTCCAATGTTTTCAAAATGTAAGATGCCATAAATAATTAAAGTTTATTTTTATTTATTTCATAATTTTTAAATTTATGTACATAAGTTTTGTTCCTCCTCTATATCACTCCTTTAGAATAAATTTCCAGAATCCTCATAGTGGATCAGTGAATATTAATAATTTTACAGTATTGATAGTGTGACTCCTGATGCTACCAATGGCAATGTATTACTCATCAATAGTTGTGGATTGATTTTCAAAATCAAAGCTTGCAAACTGGTGTTCCAAGGTCCACATTGTTCACAGATGCCAGATGTCCACAGGGTATAATTTTTGTTTTATACTAGGTTTATACTGTCATAAAGTATTTCAATATTTCAAAGAATACAGAAAAGTAGAAAGTATAAATACAATGAAAATCTGTATACTGACCACTCAGTTAAACTAATCCTAACATTTTATAATATGAGCTTACTTTTTAAATATAGAAAACATTAAATATTACATAGTGTGTGTACTGTTTTACATCGTATTTCCTCTCCCTTCTCAGAAGTTATTATCCTGAATTTTGCATTTGTTTCCTGTGTATTTAGAATTTATGTCCTACTATATGCTACTATAACAATAAACAACATATTGGGTTTCAAGTCGATAAACTTTATAAATATGGTATTTATTGTTCTTTAGGCATCTGATCTATTTTGCCTTTTTTGACCACCATTGTTTTTAAAACATACTTATGTTGACTTTATTAGCTGCAGCTCATCTATTTTAAGTGCTCCATAGTCCAGCTAGGACATGTGGCCTTCAACTGAACACAATCACAGCAACAAGATGGCTCTGAACAAGGGCATGAGTCCTGGGTCTGGGCCCCTTCCGGTTCGCCTCTGGGACTCTCCCCAAAGGGCCAGGAGTCTGTGGGGCCACGGAGATGTGCCAGCATCCTTGCAGACCATGCTTCAGGGTGCCTGGGACTGAAGAACTGACTGTTCAGAAAGGCTTGAGCCCTTTCCCTCTCTGCTTGGATTTGTGTCTCAGTGGTCATTCTAAATCTTTGAAAATTTCCCAAGTTTTAAATGGCAATCAAGGTTGCTTTTAATTGCATTTCTCTTATTATAACTATTAATAAGCTTAACTTTTTCACATATTCATTGTTTATCTGTAAATTTGTGTGCTTGGTTTTGTATATTTGTTACTACATTAGAAAATTATTTGTAGGGATTCCTCTATTAGTGGAATAGAATGCAAGCACCTTCCTCGTTTCTCCTGGATGATCTGGATCACCACGCCAGTCTAGGGACGCCTTATTCAAAGTTTAGTCTCAAGGATCCTGGACCACCCAGGGAATTCCAACCCAGGCTGTATATCCAGGCAAGAGTTGGCTCCATCTGACTCACCCTCACTCTCCAGGACCGGCCTTTTGGGCGAGAACCTCCCTGGGACACCCACACCCTCATTTTGCTCTGTCCCTTGTTGCTGTTTTCTACTCCTCTTATAAGGGGCTGTCTCAAGGTCAGTGTCAATATTCTAGGACTGACAGATAATCCAAGAATATCTAACTCAAGGCTAGAGCTCCCTCCTTGCTTGTTAAAATATATATACACATAGGTATGTGTATTTTTTTACTTTATGACTACAAATAATATTTATGGGGTAAACAGAAAATAGGTACCCTACAGTGGGTGTTGAAATTTTAGATTTTGTACTTTAAAATGATTCTAAGAGTCAGTCTTACTAGATGATTCCCTGAGGGATCAGAAAATAAATTCCATGGGTAGAACAGAAATCTTCTGCTGGCCTACTTCTTCACAAAATTTTCTTGAATGGTTTGATACTACCTTGGATAAACTGTATATTTATTCTTCCTGCCATCAATTTAGAGAATAGAAATACAGGTGTTCACTTATATAAAGATGACATGGGCACATTAATTAGTGAAAAACGACTCAAGATCAGTTATTTTAGCATCAGTTATCACCTTTGAAGACATTCTTCTCTAATATATAAAGGGCTTATAGATAACAGTTCCCTATAATCAATCAATGTATTCATCATTAGGTATGTAGAATGCATCTTAGCAGACTATCTTGGGAGATTCAACAGAAGCAATGCTCAAAGTTAGATGTGCTTCGCTAGCTTAGGAAAGTATTTCATAAGATTCCCTTGAAAATATTTTCAAGCAACAATTATTTTAGTTATAGCCTACATGGCACTTGGGAGCCTGTCTTTTGCTGTGTCAAGGGCAATACAAACAAGAACATAAATACTTTTAGAACCATGGCATTCAGTGGGTTTGGGCAATGGAAATTAGTGAACATGAGGTGCTTCCTGCCAACCTCACAGGCACAGGGTCACATCTGCAACTTCAGGGACCCCCAAATGATGAGATGGTGCCCAAGAAAAAGCAACAACAATACCCACAAAATCCCAGGTAACCTTCCCTTAGATCAACCAATGATAAAATCACACAGCTAAGATACACTTTTGGACATGGTTTAAATAGTAACTGTTTATCTCATGACTTGATTACCTATTAGGAGAAAAAGAAAACCCTTATATATAAGCTGAAAAATCAACTTCTGGGAAAGGGTAGAACTGAGGAAAGGTATGCAACATAAGACTTCACAAGCCTACAATAACTTCAAACTACAAGAAGCACACATCTTGCTGTATTCAAATGATAACAGCTACACCTTTGATCTGCTGCTTCAGAGCTATGCTGTGTACAATTACTCCTATATTGACAACTTAATCCTTTTTTAAAAAAAAAAACCCAATACTGCATACTGTGTTAGTGTACAATTAAAAATTTAAATTGTAGGGAGAATGGAAGTAAGGAAAACTAAGAACAAGACTGTTCAAAGTGTTGGGAAAAGAGGAAATGAAAGATGGAAGATAGTTTTTGGATGACAAGGAACAAATGATCTGAGCACACAAGCAGAGGACTACTCTGCAGCAGAGATCAGAATGTATGTGTAGGAAAAAGGAAACAGAAAGGTGTGCTCAGCAGTGGAAAGGCAACGGCAGCAGTAAATATCAGAGACATTACAAAACTGACATCTGATTTAGGCCTCGGGGAGTAAAAAGAAAATGAGACACTCCAAAAGTGAAGGCACACCCCTCTGCCCAGACTCCCTAGCACTCTTCTCATTGTGGCCTATGTATAAGACCCTCACCTCTCTCTACTCTCCTGCCACTCCTCCCAGCAGTCCTACTCTGAACTACGAAGTATCTGCCACTCCCGAACTACCACGCCTTTAATTCCAAGTGGTGAGTGTACTCTGATGACTCTTTCCTCTTTTCTCCACTTAGTAAAATGATCCTTTAAGATCCAGCTCAAGTCTAATTTTTCAGGCTCCCTGACACCTGGCTGGGCCAACTTCTGGCTCTTTTACCCTGGGTGTCAGTCTTAGAGCACACACCCCGCTCTTCTGCAAGAATCTGTAGGAGCCCACCTCCTGCTATAGAGTCCTCGGGATAGCTGCCAGCATCACCACAGCACCTTTTAACTGGTACCCTTCCTTCCAGTCTCATGACCCTTTAAGCGTTTTTCCTTGCAGGCTCTACAATGATAGTCTTAAAATGCTGATTGGATCATATCACTTCTGCTTCAAACATTTTAATGACTCCTTAGACTGAGAGACAGAAACAATATTATGTTCAGATTTACACCCTAAGGAAGGTGGCAAAGAACCTTAACAAGGGTTTAAAACTGAATAAACTTGCTCAGAAAAGTAAGGAACCTAGTGTCACCCTATGCTAGGAAAACAGGTTTCACCCAGTAGAACATGTTTTATAAAATAATGGAGAAAACTGTAATTAAAAAAAAAAGCACATAGAATGTTCTAAAACAGAATGGTTATCACTGAGTTATCACTCTAACCTTGCCTCTACTCTTCAATGGCACCACAGACAGCTGATTCAATAAAGAAATGAGAGTAAATTAAGAGAAGTATGGCATAATGCCTTCTTCAGTAGACTGTTTTAATAATTTAACTCACAAATCTTAGAAGATTCAGTGAATGGCTGAAAAAATTTCTTTCAGTAAGTGGTAGAATAGAGACTGGCTACTTGGATTTTTCTGTCATTTAATTCACTCAGAGTATTAGGAATGTTAGGAGTTCTGCACTTCTAAATTTTACAGAATCTTGTGGGATACCCTTTAAGCATTCAGGTCGATACTGAGAACAGAAGGAACCATCAAAATGTCACGAAAAAGCAGAGCATAACTCAAAATACTTTCTGTTTCTGTCCGTATACAGTTATTTTAAAAATTATTTTATGATCCTAATAAAAGAGTTAGATATTGATCTTTTACATTATCAGAGCTTCTGTGAAGAAGAGATTAAAGTACAAAAAACGTAAGTTGCTCTTATACTAAATAAATTATACTTTATAAAGGGTTTCTTCCCCTCACTGACATGAAAATCCCACAAATGTGCCCAGGACCTACCGTGCAGCTTGTGAACCTGTTTGAGTAAGCTGTGATGACACCACATTTGCTCCCAGTGAACAGCTGGCAGCTGTCAGGGACCCAAGCACAACTAGTCACCTAGGAAAAGGACAAGTCAAAGATGAACATGCTTAAAAAGCATGAGAAATGCTTCTACTTTTCTGACATTTATTTTAAAAATATATGCTCATAAAATTAAGATAAATATTTTACTTGAAGTGATTAAAATGGTACAAGACATAGTAATAGAGTATGATGTAACTTTGAGACGTCTAAAAGCTGTAAAATGTGATATAAACTGTCATCTTTTGGTTCTCTTATTGCATTGTCGAAAGAATGCTGTCATCTTTTGAGAAAGCATAAAAGAAGACTAGAGACACCGTTTCTTTCAGTTGTCATTGAACACAGTTGGGAATTCAGAATTTTTCATTTTCCAGTGATAACAGAAAAGAGAAGAAAATTGACAGGAATATGTTTCACAGTTAAGAGATCAATCAGAAGATGAGGCAAAGAGAGAGCATGACTCTAATATGTAATGACGATAACGAAATTGATCAGATAAGTGAAATCACAGAGTGTGGGTCTTTGTATGATAATATCCTGGACAAATTTTCTCAAACTAAAGAACTAATAAGTGAATGACATATTCCAAGAACAAAATGAAATATGGTATTCTTATCTAGGTAGTCATTTGATTGGAAGTACTTTATCACACCACATTTGCTCAAAATCTGGATCATCCTGTTTTGCTGAAAGGACTTGAGGAGAGCGTGTTTTTTCATCTTTAATGATGTTTCTCTGCCCAATTTTACATGATGGAAATAATTTTGCAGTGTTGAAATTCTTACTAAAACTTTGAATAAGGTTGTTTTTCACTGTCCTTTTTTCTTACTTTTGTTAGTTTACTAGTAAGCCAGATGACAAAAGGCAGTGATGTGACCTTTTTTCAGGCATACTGAAGATTAAGCAAACAAGTCATTGCTCTCCTTTTTTTCACTGCCAAAAATTCCCTACAAGTAGCTGACTCCATTTCTTTCTTCTTTTTCTTCTAAACACTTCTATTTATTTATTTCTGGCTGTGAGGAGTCTGTTGCTGCACGAGATCTTCTCTAGTTGTGGAGAGAGGGGGCTACTCTCAAGCTGCGGTGCACACTTCTCATTGTGGTGGCTTTTCTTGTGCAGAGCACGGGTTCTAGATGGGCAGCAGTTTCAGCTCCTGGGCTCTAGAGCACAGGTTCAGCAGTTGCGGTGCACGGGCTTAGTTGCTCCAAGGCACGGGGGATCTCTCCAGATCAGAGGTTGAAGCCATGTCTCCTGCATCGGCAGGCGGATTCTTCACCACTGAGCTACCTGGGAAGCCCTCCGCTGACTACACTTCTAAGGTGCTCAGTGAATGGTGACAAACGTTAGGATGTGTGAGTAGGCACTGACTCCATTTCTAAGGTGCTCGGGGAATGGTGACAAATGTTAGGATGTGTGAGCAGGCACCAGGTGTGTGTAGGTAATGGAAGTCAGAAAGCAGTAAAAGAACTTCCTATGGAAAGACAGTCAAAGAGAGAAGGTTTAGCATAAAATTTAGTCCTGGAAAAAGTTGTAGCAGTACTGTGTGTGTGTGTTTGTGTGTGTATATGGTGTTTTATAGTTTACAATATACTTTCACAAACACTGGAGACATTTTCACAATAGTTTTATGAGAGAGTAGTGGGAGTATGACTACTCCCGTTTTAAGCAGGAGGAAAGAAACTCAAGCTGGGAAAGGTTAAGTCACTTGCGAAAGCCTACATAGTAAGTAACAGAGCTGGACACTAACATAGATCACAGGGATGGCAGGGCTTTAGTAAGGCCCAAGGCTCTTTCTACCATGCGGTGATGCCTGAATTCTCGGTCCACTTAAAAAAGTCAGGTACAGTAGATGATGCTCTGGTTATTGAAAATGACATAGTAACAAAAGGTAAGTTAACACTGAGAAAAAAATCAATTGTGATTTTGTTCCAACACTGCTGTGAGCTGATGCTGAGTAGGACATTATGATACAGTCTCAACAAGAGATGGGAAGAGCAGGGGTCCCCCACTCCTGGGCCACAGACCAGTAGCAGTCCATGGCCTGTTAGGAAGTGGGCCACACAGAAGCAGGTGACTGGCTGGCAAGTGAGCGAAGCTTCATCTGTATTTACATCCGCTCCCCATCACTCATATTACTGCCTGAGCTCCACCTCTTGTCAGATCAGTGGCACTTGATTCTCATAGGAACACGAATGCTACTGTGAACTACATATGCAAGGGATCTAAGTTGTGGGCTCCTTAGGAGAATCATCCTGAAACTATCCCACTATTCCCTTCTCTGTGGAACAAGAGTCTTCTGTGAAACCAATCCCTGGTGCCAAAAAGGCTGGGGACTGCTGGGGTAGAGAACAAACTTTGGGAACATAGTCACTGCAGCAGCAGTTAGGAAGGCTGTCAGCACTGTAAACAAGGCATACGTCTAGCGTCATCAGCTTCTCGACTAACTCTACAGGATATTAAATACTAGCTGTCATCAGTCTGACTCCCTTCTAAAGCATTATGTTTAATTATTATTATAAATTACTTCATAAAAATGTTTACCTGATATTGCTGTGAACTTTGTATAAAGTTTATTGGAGGCTCGCTTTGTTTACTCTTCAACCTTAAAATGTTATCAGCATATCCCCAGCTCAGGATGGCTGACCACTGAATGTCAGTACTGTTCATGCTTCTCACACCTCAAGAAAGAGAAATAAATGTATTAGTCGCCACTGATCAGTTATCATTGGACAGCCCACTGAAATGGCAGGTTAAAGACCATTCTGGCCTTTAAGGCCTGAAGTTCACACAGCAGAACGTGGTCATTCCAGTGCAAAATCATCTTTATAGCCATAAGATGGACCTATTTATGTTAGTTTCATTTCTTTAAAGCTAATAGGATTCTAAGGTTGGAACTGTATTCTTTTTCACCTCTGTTATTTTGGTAGGGATTTATTTGACTTAGAAATAAAATTTCTGTTGAGAAATTTTTAAGAAAAACAATGATAATTAAGCTTCCTCTATTTATGTTCTGTGATGCTTTTTCTTCTAATAATAAATATGAACTAGATAACGTTTAAATAATTTTCTAGATACCCCATACTGAAAAATCAATATGGAGAACTACTAATGCTGGAGAGGGACCATTGCTGGAGCAGAAGCAATCCTGAGAAGAATCATCTAATCCTGCAACTGCAAGGATTTTGTATGGGGGAAGTTCATATAATGAGGTCTGTTCTTCTCTTGTTCTACTCTCAACATAATACTACCTCCTTTTGGGATAAAGATCTGGACATTCTGACATCCTTTTCCAGTGTTTCTCATAATCTACGCCTTGTTGGCACACTGACTAGGGCTAATGCAGCATAAAAGCTGTAGGTAGCTGGTGCTGCCTGTACAACTAAGAAGCTTTGAGTTCCTTAAGGAGAATGTGAGTACCTCACTTAATATATAGCTGTATCTATAATATATAGAATGTGAGTACTCAGCATAATATATAGCATAAAACATAGCACAGTATAACATAATATAAAGCAATAAAACAAATAAATATTTGTTTAATGAATCAAGAGCACATTAACAATGTAGTTCACAGATTTCTTTTTGCTTTGTTGAGTATAATTCCAAATGTGGATATCAGTTTTGCAATACAGAAATTAGGATAGCCTTGCTACATATATGCTCCTCTCTAGATAAGCCTCAGGACTTCCCAGATTTTACTACAAATCCTGGCATGTGGTAAGAACGCAATAACTGTCCCAGGTTTCTCATTCCAGCAACACAAGATGCACCATGTTTTTTTTAAAAGAAAAATAAACTTCTTCTTTCCTATTAGAATAGTAGATCTTAAATAAGAGTTTACAAAAATATGACTTTTGCAGCATGTGCAGATTTAGACTCAAGCCCGAGATTCTAATTTGGTGTGTCTCCAATGGTATACTCAGTAAACCAACTGAGTCTACTTGGGAAAAAAGCACCTCAGACAATTTTGAGGCATTGTTAGTTCACAAGTAATTGGCCTGTACTGAGCTAAAGATCATTAAACCATGGCAGTTTAGTTGCTACATTGTATTACACATGTGTAACTAGAGGGCAGTTATTTAATATAATAGTGCTAGACACACATGACCTCCCATCTGCCAGCTGCCCTCTTAGTCACTAGGAAATGCCCCTGTGAATGGTTCTGCACTGAGTACGGCAGTGAATGCTCAGAGTCCCTGGCTCCAGAGTATTCATAGTCTGATGGACATTTATTTATTAAGCACACCAGAGTCAGGTGTTAACCATTCCTTATATTATTCCATTTAATAATTATAGTGAATTACCCTGTGAAGTAAGTCCTTTTATTATTCCCATTTCATAGACTAAAAGCCAGGACTCGAGAAGCATAAGTAATTTTCTCAAAATTACACAGAAATACACAGGTATTAGGCAGCAGAACTAGGGTGCAAATTCAGGCACTGTGCCAGGTGAGCTCATGGCCATAACTTGTATGTTACCACTTCCTGGACACACCTACATTCTGCCAAATCCCACTTACATTCTATGAGGAAATAAGTGTAATCTGAATGAACACAGCTATGACTTGTGACTGTAGTGGCATAAATAAGGTAGGTTAGCTATTATACTGGACATATTTAAGTCCCACCATGCTAAGTAATAATACCAGCCCCTTTCTCTCTGATCAACAGAGATAAACTTCAATCCACTCTAATTAATTTCTTAAAGGCAAATTATTCACACATTTCGATCCTCTAAGTGTTATTGGTAGTAAACTACTTGTGACGCATCTCATAGCTGACTGCAACATACTAGTGAGGATGAACTACTGATATTACAATGATGATTAAACAGATTTACCTTCCCCTCTTAGTTCACTAACTTTGATAAAATGGTATGTGGCTTCTTTTATTACTGGCAACTATAAAGGCAATCATTCATCTCATGACAGAAGGGAGAGTGAGTTTAAAAGAACTGTGGTCCAGCCAGCACACTAAATTCCTTGAAGTGGCTGATGCTGGGGCACGGGTGCTCCAGTGGTGGGCGGGGCCGTGAGGACCGGAGGAGCACAGCGCACAGAACCAACACCGAGAGACGTCAGGCCCACACTCTGGTTTCCAGGCAAATCTGCATACCCCTGACAGGCACAGATGGGTGCCCTCAGTCATTCATTTCAGTGCTTAAAGCCCAGGCCTAGGAAGTAGGGAAAGTTCTTTCACATTAAGTAAAATGATTAATTTGGAAGGGCTGAGGAATTGCTTGAATGGAAAATGTCACTAGTTTTCCAGTGTATAGGTGACATTTAGAAATATCAAGAGGGCCTCTACTGACAGCACTTCCCCATGTGTTGCTTTTAGTGAGTCAGTGCAGGGAGGTGAGAAAAAGACTGCTTTCCAGACATATGTATTTTTAAAACCTATTTTCAAGGCCATCGTGATTTCCTCATTTTGTTTTGCTGCCATGATTGTCTCTCCTGAGGTGCTAGAACTGCTGGTCAAGTAAGTCGTCTATTCTGGGATTCAAGAACCTCACAGTGTATATTTCTATAAAAATGATAATGTTTTCACCTTGTGAGACATTTATTTATTTTTGTCTCCTTCAATTCTTCCTCTCATTTCAAATGACAGTGTCTTTAGTTCTCATGTTTTTCATGTAGTATGTTTTAATTTCTATTTTGCATTAAATGAACACAAATTTGAGTCTGGTTTTTCACCAAGGACTCAGAAAACTCAGAAATGAAACAAAATAGCAGCACAGATGAGGGGAAACATTCAAATCTCTTGAAACATAGACCTAGGATGATTTTCATGTTTTATTTTACCTTGTTCTTTGCTGTATGTCATCAGAAGACAGAAATTTCGGGACAAACCACATATTGCTCTAGTGGGCAGAGCCTGGAGACAACCAAATCTTTCTCCGTGGGGCTGGCTGAAGCAGACCACAGGAACTGGAGCACTTGGGGAACCAACATACTCCCCCCATTTCAAGCCTTTTATCCATGACAAAGGACTCTAAAATCAAGAAAAGTAAAAAGTACATTTAAAAAATGGTAGTAAATATAGAATCACTCATGGAAATGTGTGTTCCTGGTGGTGAGATACAGTGATAAACAAGACAGATGAGGAACACATACTTCCATAGGTGGTACAAGTGCTATGAGCAAAGTCTAAGGAGGGGAGAGGACTGAGAAAGAGAGTTGCTAGTTAGATGAGGGGTTGGGAAAGAGTCTCTGAGGCAAGCAGACACCTGAGTGAAATAAAAGCACACCAGGGCTCTATCCGGGGACAGGGCATGCCAGGTGGAGGGAACAGCCAGTGTGAAAGTCCTGAGGTGGGAAGGAGGCAGTTCAGTATCCGTTCCTATTACAAACAGACATCCTGCTCAGGTCCTGCATATGCACCAACTTTAATTAGCTAATGAGCAATAAGTATAGTGGCCAATGAAATGGTATTTATTACTTTTCAGGGCTGTACTGTTAAATTATTTTGACATGTTAAAATAATAGATTCTAGTTAAAAATAATGACCCTAATAATGATAATGACTAAAATGATCTGTAAGGCTTCAAATCATAAGTTACACTGACAAGTAAACATAAAACAAAAAACACAGCTTTCAACTATGGAAAACAACATGAGTGATCTGGGTTCAGCAAAACAATACTGTCTATCATATTGATCTTTTACAATTTCGATCTTACTAGTTATAGAAGCTCTGCTTGCATTTAACATGCAAACATATGCAAACTTGATATACATGAGCTATGAGCATAAAGAGTTTACATTTAGTGTTCTACACTCAGTGTATTTAAGTAACTTTATAATAAGAAACAGTTGTCAAAACAAGGTCTCTAAAAACCATTTCCTCTTAAAGTGGAGCACAGATGACTGCAATCTGAGATCTCTGCTTTATCTTACAACCTCTTTTCTTTTCATTTTCTATGATTCCCTTCTGCAAACCTCTTTAACACTTTACAACTCACAGGCTCCCACCTTAAGCTGCTTTAATAATGAAGAATTTAGCTGAGGATTAGAATCCATTTTACTCTTAAGGATTGCTTGCTTGTTTTATTTTTCTATTTCAGAATATAAATTAAGTATTAAATTAATACTTAATTTCTACTTTAAGAGGCAATACTTCTTATCATGACAATCTGGAGGGGCCAAAAAATCATGTAAGATTTTCCCTTTAATTGTAAACTCAAACATTTACACTTCTGGTCATTACTTCTGGTGGAAGCTGACAACCAGGACCGTGCTAGGCATGTATGCACTGGTTCCTTCCCTCTCATTTGCAATGCCTGTATGTCACTGCCTGGTGGGGCTTTCCCCATAATACCCCTCAGGGAGGTCACAATCTGACCTGAGCTCCCAGAGCACTCTCTTCTTATCACTAACGCAGCATCTTCTACACACAGAACTAGTAATGCGGGCATCTGTATTCACTGGCTGGTGCACACCTTCAGGCTGGGACCATGGTACTCAATTCCCAGCCTCTAAAGCTTGGGAGAAGGTCTGATGTCTCAGGAGTTGAGCCATATTTTCCTGAATTCTATTAAAATCCATATGACATACCGGATAGGTAATTTCCTTGACCTGTTCTCTGGTTTCCCTGAAAGCAAACTGCACTAACAACCCCACGGCGGCAGGAAGCTCCCCTTCGATGTTGAGCTTGGAGCCAGGTCTGCTCGCATGGGCTGACTGGAACAGCTGACGAGGGGTCTGGCCGTAGGTTTTTATCATGGTTTCTAGTGCTCGTCTTTGAACTGGATCTTCAACTGCAGAGACATCCATTCCAAAATATGTCTGAAGAGAAAAAGAGAATGAGAGGAATGTAAAAAGCAAGACTTGGTGATAATACCAAAGGGGAAACAACTTGTTTTATTCTCCAAGCAATGGACAGTGGAAAGGATTTCCTTTCTCAGGTTTCGAATGGAAAGGATTTTAAAATGTTTTTGAACAGGGTGATAATCATTAATAGTCTCAAAGAGATCAGAATAGGAATCATCAATGCTTCTGAATGGATGAAACAAAAATAATGTTTGTCTTGACTGGTGTTAATTAGGTAATTTTATAAAATTAATTTCTAATTTAAGAGAATGTCATGTAAGACTTCATTTATCTGCACAGCAAAAGGAAACCATCAATAAAATGAAGACAACCTACTGAAGGAGAGAAATTGTTTACAAATCATGTACTGATAAAGGGTTAATATCCAAAACATAGAAACAACTCATACAACTCAACAGCAAAAAAACCAAAGATCTAATTAAAAAGGGGCAGATGACCTGAATACTTTTCTGAAAAAGACATACAGATAGCCAAGAGGTACATGAAAATATTCTCAGCATCACTAATCATCAGGAAAATGCAAATCAAACCACAATGAAGTATCATCTCACACTTGTTAGAATGGATAGTATAAAAAAGACAAGAGACAATAAATGTTGGCAAGGATGTGGAGAAAAGGAAGCCCTGTGCACTGCTGGTGGGAGTGTAAATTGATGCAGCCAGGATGGAAAACGGTATGGAGGTGCCTCAAAAAATTAAAAATTGAACTATCATATGATCAGCATTTCCACTTCTGGGCATTTGAAAGTGAAAGTGAAAGTGAAAGCTGCTCAGTTGTGTCAGACTCTTTGCAACACCATACAGTCCACAGAATTCTCCAGGCCAGAATATTGGAGTGGGTAGCCTTTCCCTTCTCCAGGGGATCTTCCCAACCCAGGGGTTGAACCCAGGTCTCCCACACTGCAGGCAGATTCTTTACCAGCTGAGCCACAAAGGAAGCCCTCTGGGCATTTAAACAACATTAATTTGAAAAGATGTGTGTACACCTATGTTCATTACAGCCTTATTTATAATAGCCAAGATATGGAAGCAACTTAAGCATGTACACATGGAATGGATAAAGAAGATGTAGTAAATATATGCAACTAAATATTATTCAGTCATAAAAAAGACTGAAATCTTGTTACAACATGGATGGAACTTAAAGGCATTATGCTAAGTGATATAAGTCAGACAGTCAGTCAGTTCAGTCACTCAGTCGTGTCTGATTCTTTGCGATCCCATGAACTGCAGCACGCCAGGCCTCCCTGTACATCACCAAGGAAAATACCAAACAAGTAAGTATGATTTCATTTATATGTGGAATCTAAACAAAAGACCAAGCTCATAGGACTGGTAGTTACCAAAGGTGGGGGTTGGGCAAAATGAGTTAAGGGGGCCCACAAGGTACAAATTTCCAGTTATACAACAAATAAGTCATGGAGATGTAATGTGCAGCATGATAACTACAATCAACAACACTATTGCACATTTGAAAAGTTGCTAAGAGAGTAAATCTTTAAAGTCTTCATCACAAGAAAAAAATTTTTGTAACTAAGTAGGGGGTGGATGTTAACTAGACTTATTGTGGTGATCATTTCACAAATAACTGAATCAGTATGGTGTATACTGGAAATTAATATAATGTATGCCAATTATACTTCAAATTGAAAAAAAAAAGAAAAACAAAATGAGGTTTTTCTTTGGTCTTATCTTTTAGTAAGAACTCATTAAAAAAAATAAACAAATTTTTCAATTAAGTTGATCCAAAATAGTTTCTGCAGGCAATTAGCAAGTGGATCTATTTTTTCTGTGGCTGTCTGTCAGATACTGGTCAGAAAACTGAGTCAACATCATTTCAGGTGGTCCACAAAATCAAAAGAGATAACAGAATTCAAGGATATGACAACATGGAGCCTGAAGAAAACTAGAGGATCCTGCCCCACTCCAACTTTCTCAATTCATAAGAATGAGAACTCGAAGTTCAAAGCCACCTGTGTCTGCCTGAAATTGTGTGATATTCAAATGCCCTTTTGTTCTTTGTGTGAATATGCTCAAAAAAAGAGTCGGATTCCTCTCAAGACACAATGGCTGGTATCACAGGATGACTTTGTGTTGCTAACTCATATCACATCCCCTGCATCTTGAAGATGTCTACAAATATCAATTATTGAGATATGTTTTCTTACATACAGAGACATTAGTAAGGAACCTAGATTTTTATATGTCTATGTCTCTTCTCTTGTCTGGGTTGAAGAATCAAGAGTCTAAATACCAGTAACGCTGAAACCCAAGCAAAGTCTTTGTGGTTTCCATCTTGTAAGCTCAAGGGCAACACAACCATCCTTGGAGAGGATTCATTTAATTCCGATTCCCTCTCTGTGTGTTTGCTTTTGAGGTTTCCACATATACTGCTGAACCTGACAAGAACCTGGCAGTGAGAAGACTGTAACGTGATGTATATTCTTTCAGCCTCCCCAGACAACTCGGTGAGGTTGTCAGCGGAGGAGAAGGACAGCTTAACCTCCCGAGCAAGGGGCAAAAGACTGGCTGAGAAACAGTCAATATATTCCATCTTTAACCAAAACACCGCAGAAAGGTCAGCACACAGTACTCCCTGTGACTGGTATCCGCCACGCTGTCACCTTTCTCAGGACATGAAGCTAAAGAGAAAGGCGGGTTAGGGCAGTAATCAGTCTAGAAAGGGAGTAAAAATTCAGGATTTGCCATGCCACTGTCCTTTTCTTTCCCACCCAATGTTGGTACATATATCTTTTTAAAAAGACTTCATGTGTAATACTACATTGTTGAAAAAGTCACTTGTCCAAAGCGATATATAGGAAACGGCAAAAATGAAACTGAGATACAACGCTGCCAGGTAGCTTAAGATGGTATTATTTAGGTACTAATGAAAACTAAAAGAGAATCTGAAACAGTAGCAGTGAGGACAGCAACCTCTTAAATGTAAAGGGTGTTATTACACTTTTGTTCTTAGTGTTAGAGTCAGACGGAGAGTGAGGCGCATTTTTTTAAAGTGAGGTGCATATTTTTAAAGCTGGGTACAGATCTGTCATGTTTGTGTATCCTGCTTGTATAATTTAACTTTCAGCATTTAATCAGGAAGCAAATTCCATTTTCATATCTACAAATAACATTTCTATAAATGCCAAAATAAAGTTTCACAGGTTCTTCAGAATCGTCAGCATCTCCCCCCTTTGCCCACCACACTCCCACCACCACAGGGCTCCAGTAGCTATTATGAATGCTTATCTAAGCAGGCTTATTCTTTATGGCTGTTTAATTTAATAGACTCAAAAATTCAAACGGAGATCGGAAAAACCTTATAGCCAGAGCTCTTAAAATTTACTTTAAAACAGTACCTCTTTACCTTCTGTGTATCAGTTTCTAGTGAACCCCATATACTAGTGAATGATGAATTAAGATCAAAATGCATTTTTATGTTCCTTTTTATAAAGTTAACATTTATACTTAATTGGATGTCAGGCATTACCCTGTATGCACTTTCTTATTTATGAGGTTGGTATTACTGTTCACATTTTAAGAATCTGCACAGAAGTATAGAGAGGTTAAGGTGACACTGCAGGTCATAGAGCAAGTAGCAGAGTCACAGAATGAGGATGTGAACTCAATCCTGGATTCAGAGACTGTGCACTTAAATGCTACACTTCCTTCTGTCCCACGAATTGAGTTTTATTAAACTTCTGAGACAGGCATCCCTGGTGGGCCAGTGGTTAGGACTCGTGCCTCCAACGCAGGGGGCAAGGGTTCCATCCCTGGTTGGGGAACTAAGATGCCACATGCCATGAGGTGTGGTGAAAAAATAAACTGTATATAAAATTTCTACAACAATGGTACAAACTCTATCCTTTATAAAGCCCCAAAGAATTAATGAAAAATCTAGTAAGATGAGAATTAAATGGCATATTTCAGCATGTATATACTTTTAATGTGAATTTTAAATGAGAATAATTGAAAATTTGTGCCACTATTATAGGCACAGAGTATACTAAGGTTCATGTCCAAATTCTTAATTGCTTTTAATTTGTATTGGAGTATAATTGCTTTACAAGGTTATGTTAGTTTCTGCTGTACAACAAAATGAACTTAATTGCTTATATTTTTATTTGGCTGTGCTGGGTCTTAGTTGCAGCATATGGGATCTAGTTCTCTGTCCAGGGATTAAACCCAGGCCCCCTGCATTGGGAGCGCAGAGTCTTAGCCACTGGACCACCAGGGAAGCTCTTAACTGCTTTTAAAGTTACATTTTAGATCAAATATGAAGCTTAAAAATTATACCTCAGTCTTTAAAACCTTTAAAGCTTACATATATACTTCTACAGAGGTATATTTTACACACAATAATAAAACACTACAGATTTTTAAAGTACCATCTGATGCAACCATCATGAAAATCAAGGTACAGAGCATTTCTATCACCCAGAAAGTTCCCTGATGTTCTTTAGGCGTCAATACCCTACTCCCTGGAGGCAACCATTGTTCTGGTTTCTACCACTAGGAGATTAATCTTCCTCGTTCTAGAATTTCAGGTAAATGGAGTGGATTCACACAGGGTGCATCAGGTTTCTTTTAGTCAGCATAAAATGCTTCCTCTTTATTGTTGAGCAGTATTCCATTTATTCAACACCTGGAATTGTTAGTCTTTTATTTAGAGTCATTCTCAATAATATAAAGTGGTAACTCACTGTGGCTCTAATGTGCATTTCCCTGATGACTAACGATATTATTATTGTTTAGTCACTAAGTCATGTCTGCCTCTTTTGCGACCCGATGGACGGTAGCCCGCCAGGCTCCTCTGTCCATGGGATTTCCCAGGCAAGAATACTGGAAAGGGTTGCCATTTCCTTCTCCAGGGGATCTTCCTGACCCAGGGGTCAAACCTGCATCTCTTGCATTGGCAGGCGGATCCTTTATTGCTGAGCCACAGGAAAGCCCTGATGACTAAAGATGCCAGCTTTTTTTCATTTGCTTACTGGACACTCATATATCTTCCCTCCCTGTGTGAATCTTACTCACCTTTGCATCCCCAGAGCCTGGGGAAATAAAAGCTTCCTGAATAGGATAGATTAAAAATTTAAAAATGTAGACTATCTAACAACATTGAAAAATATACATTAAAGTGTAACAATTAGACTTCTGGGAATTTAACTCAAAGAAGTAAAGTGGTACATAAAGAAATAATCGGAGGAATATTAATTTTAGTAGTAGAAGAACACTAACAAAATATCCAAGAATAGGGGACTAGTTAAATAAATTACCAGATATCCATACTTTGGAATAATAAGTAGCATTAATATTATTATACAAATGGGGGTTTCCCTGGTGGGTCAGTGGTAAAGAATCTGCCTGCCAATGCAGGAGACAAGGGTTTGATCCCTGATCCGGGAAGATCCCAAATGCTGCGGAGCAACTAAGCCTGTGCACCACAACTGCCGAAGCCTGCATCCTCTAAAGCCCGTGCTCTGCAACAAGAGAAGCCACGGCAGTGAGAAGCCTGCACACAGAAACTGGAGAGTAGCCCCCACTCTCCATGATTGGAGAAAGGCCTGCACGGCAGCGAAGACCCAGCACTGCCATAAAGAAATAAATGAAATTATTTTTTAAAAGATAATATTACAGAAATAAAATCATTATATAATGAAGCGAAATGTGTAGGAAGAAGTGGTTTTGATATTTATCTTTAGATGATGATATCAAAGTTGATCTTAAAATTTCTTCCTTTTGTAGTCTATATCTTAGATATTATTCTAACAAGGAACAAATATTGTTTGTACAATAAGGAAAGGGGATGCCATTTCATGTATATAGGATGATGTGCAGAAAAGAGTTACACAGCAGGGCTGAACTGCTCCCCTCAGGAAGGTGTGTCTGGAAGGCTTGTTCTTGGCCTTGTCTGGGAATATGGATTTCAGAAGAGTTTCTACCTTTTTTACCTGATAAAAGTGGTTCACTGCACCCAAGCTGGACAATGTGGTATATCCCGAACACCTGGTTTCCTTCTGAAGGCCCAGAATTTCTGGACGTATGAGAGAGGGTACCTACATGACCAGTCCTCAATAAAAACCCTGGCACTGCAGCCCTAATTCTGTCAGTTTGTCGCTGGGGGAACGGAGTGAGTTCTCTGTGACTCACTGGGACAAGTCTCTTGGAAGCTGATGCCTGGTTTCCTCCAGCTCTGCCCCATGTATCTTTTCCCTTGGCTGCTTTTGCTTTGTACCCTTCGCTGTTAAGTACAACTGTATGCTGAGTTCTTGAGTCCTCAGCCAACCTGGGAGCGGTCTTAGGGAATCTCTGACAGATAGTATCTAAGTTATTCTTAAAGAGGCGAAACATAAACCTGAAAAATTCTTGGGCAAGTTCAGTGTCTTTGTCAATTATTCTCTTTGATAACTTGAGTATTGTAAAGAAACAGTCTAACTTTCAAATGTTCAGGTTCTACCTTATATAAATGCACAGTTTAAAGAGTCACTTACAGCAGGATGAAAAACATTGATGGCTTGGACAGAGGCCTTCCCTTTTTGTTTATACCCGAATACCAAGTCAATCCACTGACAGATGTTCTGGGACACGCAGTCTGACTCAAGAGCCTGTCGATGGATGAGGATAAAAAGACGGGGATCGTTACGTGCCCAAGGAGGGAGGTTGACGTGATTAACCCGCTCACCGTTCTGACGCACACCAAAATCGAAACCTAGAAGAAAAGATTAATATCAATGTTTATCTCCAGATCATGCTTCCTTTGGCCCACTGAGCAGACCTGAAGAGTTCACAGAAATAGCTATTGTGTGTTATAACCAGGAAAAGGAGCACCCAGAGGATAGTAACACTGTTGCTCACCTGCTGACTTACTACTCACAGAGCTGCATGGATTAACACTATCTATCCTAACTGAATCTGAAATCTTTCAAATTTACTCATCCACCACTTCATATCATATTGAAAAGAAGTAGAAAATCACTACCTGCTAATTCTAATACTTCACTTATCAAATCTTCAAATGCACCAAGTGTGAAAACATCTCAATTGTAATTTTGATTAAAATAAAGTGAAGGCTTTTGTATAAGTATTTCAGAATTATTGGTGTTAATACATAATAAATTTAAGGCTACTTGTGTGGTAAATGTTAGCATTCTGCAATTTAAAAAACTCAACAAAGTATATACATTCCAAGAATGAACTTAGTCTATTTATTTTATGGTAAATCTATAGGTCTGTTTTGATTTCATCTCCACTAAGCATTCCCATAGACAACAAAATTATACTAACATATTAAGAGGGTTGTTCTGTGATGTAAATAAGGTGTTATCTAATTGTCTCATTAGACTGCTAGTGTAAACAAAAATCTCAGAAGTGTTTCTTTAAAAAAATTGTCCTGGGGGAGTAGGAGGGAGCCTAGAGAGGGAAGGGATATATGTATGTATATATCAAACTGATTCATGTTGTACAGCAGACACTAACACAACATTGTAAAGCAATTATATTCCAGTTTAGAAAACTAAATAAAAAATTAAAAAAAATTATCCTAAAGGAAATGTTACCTTTGAACAGAAATTTTTTGCACTACTTTTTATGGAAAGAAAATCTGATCATCATAGCAGAACACAAATTTAAAAGAGCCTCTTAAAAGCTGATTATGCTCCATATGAAAGTAAGTTGCTGTCTGACTGCTTTTTGATCTTATGAAAACAACTGGAAGGATCTTCACTAATTTTGGAAGTACCTGGAAATGATATGATATGATATGAAATATAAACCAAGAGCTTATATAAAATTAACAAGGGGTGAGGGGCACCTCAAAAAGCCCAGCAGTCATCTGACAGCTGCAGGGTGACAGTGTTAAAATGGACTGGCTGAGCACCTCCAGACTCTGTGTGGCAGCTTCAAGGGAGGCAGCAGAGATTCACTGATTGAACTGATCGAACAGTAGTGATGAGGCATGTAAGGGTTGAGCAGGAGAGGGGTGAGCAGCAGGGGGCTCGATGAACTCAAATCATTCCTAACTTTCTGGGGCTCTGGACATATCAGAGGGGTAGGCACTTCACCCAGAGCGGGTACCTGGAGGTACAATGAAAGGCCTACAGGAACGCTCATAGGAAATGGCAGGATGTATGCTATGGCAAGTTATCTCTTCCAAAAATGGCTATAACAGCACTTGCTCCTGTGCATGCTTTTCTGGAATCTCACTACTCCCCTATTAAGTGGCAAAGTCTATGCTCCTTCCTTTTGAATGTGGGCAGGCCCTCGTGACTACCTCCCAAGCAGAATGCACTTGAAGGCCATGCTGTGGCCTCCAAGGCTAGGCTGGAAAAGGCCATGCAGCCTCTGCTCATCTCTCTTGGGACACTTGTGTTAGGAGCCCAGAGTTGCCAACTAGGATGTCTGAGGCTGCATGCTGCAAGAAGTCCACAACAGTCTATGTGGAGAAACCACACGGAAAACTACAGACACTAAAGGAGCAGCCCGCCAGCCTGATGCTGTTCTGTTTCCCTGGGTGTCCCTGCTGCAGCCAATCTGAATGTAACCGCACAAGAGACCCTGAGCCAAAACCACAGAAACCACCTGGCTGAGCTGCTCCTGAATTTCTGACCTGCAAAAACTATCATGGGTGACGCATTTAATGTTTTGAGTCACTAAGTACTGGAGTTACCTGTTCTACAGCTATAGATAATGGGAACATACATATAAGGAACCACGGACAGGGAGACAAGCAGCAGACTGGCTGAGGCAGGAACCACCAGGCAGGTGCCCCAAACTGGGGGTGTTGATATTTCACTGAGGCAGTTCTTACTTGGGCAACACTATGAAACATGCTCTAAGTAATTAGCAGCACAGATTTATCTAAATAACTCCAGAGAAGCCAGTTAATACAGTAAAAAATTCTGAAGTAATTGGCCAACACTTTAACTTCTCTAAAGATATAATTCTCAATTTCACATATTCCTAAATGTCACATAAAAATATGAAATTAAGTAATGAAAGAAAAGACACCTTATAAAGGATTAACTGATCTTACATTAAAGAACAGGTATGATTAGCTGAGACTGTTGGTCACTGGCATCACAGAAAATCTGATTTTATTTTCTAGTGTCACTTTTCATTATTCAGTAACTCTAGTCAGAGTGTTTTACTTCTAACTTAGTCATTACTCATAAAACCATTGACATTTGGTTAATTTAGGTAGTTCTTTAATAAATTCATGACAATTTCTGTAACAAAATTAAAATATACATGTTTACAAATGCTTTTAATAGCTAATATTTAAAATCCTCAAGCTCACTTGGAAATAAAATAATATATCTAGTAAGTAAAGGCATTCCTCTTATTTGGGGACTCAAATTTTAGAACCTACAAAAGCTATTTTTATTTTTGGAAAATTATAAAGTAAGTACAACCTCTAAGAAATTTAAATTAGAAATGATTTACGGCTGTACCTTCACGGTTAACTAAGAATTCTGGAAGATAGAAAAACTCTGGGATAAGTTCTTTCACATCGGTCATGGACTCAAAAGATGAGAGGCGCCAAGTTGTATTTGTAGAATGAAAAGTTCTGTCTGGAATGTCAAAACTTTGATCTAAAAAGAAATACAAATAACACACTTAAGACACAAAGACTTGATTCCATTTGAAACTTGTAGTAATTAATTTACTTTCAATACTTCAAAAACATTAAAATGATTTTATTTGTCCATAATGTAAAAGAGGTTATTTGTGTTCCTGAAAATAAATATTATTCTATATAATTAGAGACTGTATTATTTTTAAACTGTATTATGCTTTCATGTGTAACTAGATAAATTTTTATCACTTGTTTAATTAATATTAAATATCTATCTGCCCAAGAAGAATGAAAGTTCCATAAAAACAGATACCTGGGATATCAACCATACCAAGCACATTCTAGGAACTAGATAATTATTTATTTATTGAAAGAATAAATATGGAAGGAAAATTAAAGTTTAAGTAGGTAAAAATAGTTTTTACCCCATCAAGAAGCAGAACTATTCCTTTACCTCTAATCAGTAAGACTATTTTTCTTCTCTCTTTTCTTTTCTCTTTCTGGGGTGACAGGGGCACTGCTCTTAAATGTTCTCTTAGCTAAATGAGTAAAATTCCTTATGAATGAAAATAAACTAATAGTTACTCTTTTGTTAAGCTTTCCTTGTGTAGACTATTAACAATCAAGGACTGAGTTTCAATTCTGTCTTTTCTGTCAACAGTTAACAGACTTTCTAGCCTAGAATATGAAATGGTATCTAAACTCCAGCTCTTGAAAACATCAGCAGTGTGGATTCTCCTTAGGCACCACGTGTACCATCTAAAACTCCCCTCAACCTATCGGAATTTGAACATAACTTTTCACCTGCAGACTGTTAGAGACTAATTTCAGCATCAAGCAAGGCACAATTTTTTAAAAAATATGCCGAATCTTCCCCAAGCCTGACCTGCTTTGCCAAGCAACGTTTTCTATCACTTTTACTACTTTCTCCTCTATTCAGCTGAATCAGTTAGAATTGGCTGCGCACTAAATAAAATCTGGAGGTTCCCTGGTGGCTCAGATGGTAAGGCGTCTGCCTGCAATGCGGGAGACCCAGGTTTGATCCCTGGGTTGGGAAGATCTCCTGGAGAAGGAAATGGCAACCCACTCCAGTATTCTTGCCTGGAGAATCCCACGGATGGAGAATGGTAGGCTACAGTCCATGGGGTCCCAAAGAGTTGGACATGACTGAGTGATTTCACTTTCACTTTCTAAATAAAATCTGGGATGAAATGAGGTTTGTAAATTTTTTGTTTTTTTTTCTCTCAGAAATTAGGGAGGGCCACTTAAAAAAATACAAACTCACTCAGGATAAAAAGTTATTAATCTAAATGGAATCCAGAAAAATCAAAGGCAATTCTGTGAGGCTACGGTGGAATCACAATACATAGAGCCTACAGAGGAAACAGAGAAACACACTGAAGCTTCTGTTTGAATTTTTTAATTCTCTGTAGTTTCTTAACTTTTTAAATAAGTAATACTACACTATAATTTAGAACATGCATGAACTCAAGTGGCAGTTGTTAACTCAGCACTTTTGCTCCCCCGGGGACATTTTTGGTTCTCATGGCTGGTGAAGGGTGCCATGGGCATCTAGTAGGTCAAGGCCAGGGATGCTGCTAAGTGACCCACAGCGCACAGGGCAGTCTCCATTATAGAGAACTATGTAGCTCAGAATGACGACAGTGCCAAAGCGAGAAACCCTGGTCGCAGAGTCGGACACGACTGAAGAGACTTAGCAGCAGCAGCACAGCAGAAATAAACTAAAATGCCATCACAAATTATTTTAAATTAAGCAGAAGAAGAGAAGGGGGACTGAGCTAGTCCCTGTTGTCTTTTTAGAAAATCATTCTTAAATATACAGTGAGGAAAACCTAGCATAATAGTTGATTGAGAGTTTTATATTAATAGATTCTTGGACGACATGAAAAAAAATGAAGGGCAATAACAGTTCTGTTATATACTGCCGTTGTCCCAAACCACATCTGAAATATTATTATTTTGGCTGTACCACCTGACTTGCAGGATCTTAGCCCCCTGACCAGGGACTGAATCTGTGCCCTCAGCAGTGAAAATGTGGAGTCCTAACCACTAGGACTGCCAGGGAATTCCTGAAATATCCTTTTTTATTCTGACTGCTACTTTTTAATAACAGCATTCACAAATCAGAACACATCCAGAAAGATGAGCAGAACAGCGACAGGTTTGGAAACCAGAGGAAACATCGCTTAAATAAGTACAAAACTGTCTTATTTATTTCTGCATTCCTTGCAGCAGGCCTTGTATATAGGAGGCTCTTAACTAAGGATAATTAGCCTAGGGATAAACAAGAGTGTGAGGAGGAGGAGGACAGGGTAGTAATATTCAAATATTTGGAGAGCTGTCATATGCAACATTTGTTTTGTGTACTGATAAACAGAAGAGGGACAAATACAAGAAAGCCTCTTTCACAGACCAAGTGGTCTACAGAACACAAAATTTATTCCTCCAAGAGGTTGCATACATATGAGTGTAAATATATAAAGAAGTTCAAGAAGAGTTGAGTAATTGAATGGATAATGATTCCACAAAGGATTCTGTTCCAGGAGGAACAACTACAGGGCTAGTACCACTGACTCACTAGAAACTGACAGGATTTCTCACTAGAAATCACTGTTCTCACTAGAAACCTACTTGCATACAAAGCAATAAATTCACCTGTATCGAAGCCATCTTCAGGTGTGTGGGCTGCCACTGAAGATTACTCCCTAGGTAGTTACTACGGTGAGGGTGGCAGTGCAGGTCTCGTATCAGCCACTCACTGATAACAACTTAGCATTCCCCTTTAGGGGCCAAAGATAACAGGCTATCTGAAATCATTAAGTGGAACAGTTTAAAAAAGTGAATTCATAACTTTAAAAGGGAGGGTAAAGTTCTTCCTATGTGAATGACATCTTAACTTTTAAAAAGTGAATTGCATTTTTATAAATGTAGGAAAGTTCAATTTGAGGTGAAATCTGAGACATTATCGAGACGATTTGGCTTACTGCAGGTTTCTCTTTTAAAAAATTAAAGTTATTGGACTGCACGTGGGATCTTCAATCTTCATTGTGGTATGCAGAATCTTTTAGTTGAGGCACGTGGGATCTAGTTAGTTCCCTGACCAGGGATTGAACCCAGGCCTCCTGCATTAGGAGGGCAGAGTCTTAGTCACTGGACCACCAGGGAAGTCCCAGCAGGTATCTTAAAGAGACTTTTGTTCAGAGACTAAGCAGAATTCTTTTTCCTATGGTTTGGTTAGTTTTAATACATTCTCAGGATGTCAGCAAACTGGTTTTCCCCTGATGACCAATCTGACCTTTGGGGCAGTTAGAAAACCATCCTTACCTTGATAAGCTAGAAACATCTTTGTGAAAGGAGGCATTCTGACCAGGAAGTGGAGCACAGTGCCGCTGTTGGAGTAGTGGGAGCCATAGTGGTAGGGCTGCACCGGGGGCATAGGGTCATCTTCCCGGGCTCCTTTGCGGTACTCCTCCTCCAGGTACTGAAGGACACGGGGACCAGATCGGTGACAGTGAGCTCCACGTAGGGCTGCAGAAGCCTCACTCATCCTCTTTGCCATCCTTCTCTACTGCCCCTTAGGTGCCACCCTCCATAGCTTGCCCTCAGCCTTCTGGAGTGTCTGGGGGCCTCCTCCTAGGTGTCCCAGTGAGGGCTGACCACTCGAGAAGCATCTCACCATCTGCACATTTACCCTCTTAGTCCCTCATAGAAAACCCACCTGTTCTGCATGTTAGTTCTCAGCCCTCTGGTTCCCCACTAATGGCTCAAAATGTTTAAACTGATCAACAAATAAGAACTGTCACTTTCACCACAGATGTCTGCATTTTAAGAGGGTTTCAAGATGTAATGCTATGTTCTTTAGAGAAATGCTTCTCTCACAGAGGAAATGCAAGAGAAATGTAAAAACTGTATCACATTATTGAAATTCTTTAATACAACATTTTATTGCTGTTTTGCAGTAGACTTACACAGAAATAAAAAAGAATTTGGTGATCCTTCAACCACTCTTATCTTCCCATCATAAAGTAAGAAGCTCAACCAAAGTGTTAATACCTGTCACTATTCTCATCTCCCGTAGTTTCTATCTCTAATAAAGTCAGGTGACAGTGAATATTCTGGAGTCATTTCTTTTTGATTTCCATAGCACTGCCCCATTTTTAGCTACACAAGAATCAAGCAGTGACAGCTGTAAGATTCCTGGAGGGATCTTTCTGAAATTTTGACATAAGATAACATGGTGAATATGAGAAAACTGCTTCAGCTGCTCCTATCTTATTACTGTGTGAAGAATACAACATATGCCTAAAGAGTGTTTTTGAATTTCCAACAGGATTCCATTAACATTAATTTCACAGAAATAGATAATTAACTTCTATTTTAAACTTTAAAATCCAGTATTTTTTGTTAACAAACCTGTGCACAATTTGCTGAGATGAATAACAAGGGGTTATGGTAAATGACAAATATATTGATATTATTATATATAACACTAGAAAATATAAACAGGTCCCTGGACATTTTTGTGGTTTTTATAAGGAATATAGTTATTTCATACATTTGAATGTAACAATGGATTATGAGCTTCCAATTTACACAACAATAAGTGTATTTATTTGGCCGGGGGGGGGGGCAAAGTGTTTTCAGAGAATTAAGACAGAAAAGAGTATTTAAAATCACATAATGATTTCCAGTTGCCTGTCAGTTGCACATGGAAGTGGGAAACAGAAAAATCAATACTATACATTGAAAATTAGGTAAAACACAAGTCCAAAAACCAAAAATCCAGTTTTAACTTATCAAAATACACAAGGGAAAACTGAACCTACCTTGTATGTGTCCACATAACGGTCTTCTTTTTCTTTATACTGCACAGCTATGGGCTTAGAGAGATTTCTATAAAGGAAGAGATGATGGAAAGCATTGGAAGTATGTTAATAATGTCAGGACTAAGTTGCCTCAGATGTTTACAAGTAAATAAGTGATCAACAAGACACTTGGCCCTTGGTTTAGTGCTTACACATGTTGCTTCGCCACTAACAGTCACCATTCACAATTATAATTCCATAAACTGTGAAGACAGAATTTTTCTAAACAGATGCATATCAGTACTATGAATTTTTGACTTATAAGTAACCATGAAGAACAACTCCCTCCTCTCCTTGGTTCCTCTACTTCCTCAAATCGTAACTGAAGCTGCCCATGGCAGAAGATTCCCTGGAAGTTTCTGTCCCCATTTCCTGACCCTACACCCAGTTAGGCAATGAAGAGTGAAGGGCAGTTTGGCCAGGAGTATGATCATGAGGAGATGTTATGTAACTATGAGGTTAGTGAAAACTGAAAAGAAACAACACACGCTCACAATGACTATGTTGAGATGTGGAGTGCAAGTATGAAATAAACATTTTATCTAATTCATGGATAGTGAGTGACGCTATGTGTTTGGTGGAGAGAATGTGTGTAAGCATGTGTAGGTCTGTGCTGGTGTTTACACTGTATCAGGGAGGCAAGAAAACTGGATGAATTTCCACTTTTAAAAGCTACAGAGTCAAGCAGCATGTCTGTGTGGCCCATGAAAGAGCAAGAGAACAAGATCCAACAAAGGTGGACATGCTCCTCTGGCTGAGGTGCCCTCTGGTCTGGCACCGGGATGGAGCCACCTGGATTTTCAACATCTGGGGCAACAACTAGATCAATGTGAAGATTTGCTCACATTTCAGTATGCCAAACCAGGTCTGCTGAGCCAGGGTGGATATATCTATTTTGAAGGAAAATTATTTCATAGGGATATTAAAATTAGCAATTAGCAAACACATTAATTTCATTTTTGAAACTTTCATAATCCTAAAAACTTTGTTAAAAAGTAAAAACATTTTTATATCAATAGAATAGATAAAAAGTCACATCTCAATATAGAAGAAATCATGATCCTGGCATGCAACTTTTTCTAAACAGTATAAATAGTTCTTTGTGAACACAAGTAATGTTGTTGTGGATGGAAAATCAGAAGTAATTGATGAGGCAAATAGAATAAACCAAAATCAACCACAATATATCACTACAGCATATCTGGAAAGGTATATGTTTTCCTCCTTATTTGTATATCACTTTAAAATAAAAAGAATTCCCCATAATATATATCTACAGTATCATTTTTAATGACTACAATATAGGACAATTTACTCAAACCCAGTATGGTACATTTAGGTTGATTCTAAATTTTAGCTACTTTAAAAAATGATGTGAGGACTACCTTATGGCTAAATATTTGCTTGAAGTGCCAGGCACTGTTATTAGCAATGAACTGGCTCCTGCACTCATGAAGCTCACTTTCAGGCATAATCCTTCTGGTCAAGCACATATCCTAAAGTATTTCCTAAGAAAATAATCTAAGAAAATATTTCCTAAGAAAAACGTCCTAGAAGTTAAATTGCTGAAACAGAGTATGCAATTTCTAAAGAGTTCTTGGTTATATACAGTCAAACTGTCTTTCCGAAAGACTGCATCTCTTTATATCAGTAGTGTATAAATTTAAACGTACATTAGCAGTGTATAAAAATGTCTAAAAGAGAAATAATGTGCCATCTGCTCTTTTTAAATTGACAAGTACATTAAACTGAATCTGATTTCTTGAAGTTATAATTAAAATATTCTAATATACTAAGTAGTATATTTGCAGTCAACTTTTTTTTAAACTAAGAGAAGTGTAATTGACATATAACACTATATTGGTTTCAGGTATCCAACATAATGATTCAATATCTGTATATTCAAAATTACAAAATGATCATCACAATAAGTCTAGGAAACATCTGCCACCATATATACTTGCAAAATTTTTATGCTGTATTAGAGAACTTTTAAGATTTACTCTCTTGGCATATTATTAACTATAGTCACCATGCTCTATATCACATCCCCATAACTTGTTTATTTCATAACAAGAAGTTTATACTATTTGCCTCCCTTCACCCATTTTGCCACAACTCCTCCCACCCCCACCCCTCAATGCTTCAGGCAACCACCAATCTGTCCTCTGTATCAATGAGCTTAGCTTTTTGTTTTGTTTTACTTTTAGAGTTCATATATAAGTGAGATCATATTTCAGTTCAGTTGCTCAGTCACATCCGACTCTTTGTGACCCCATGGACCATAGCATGCCAGGCCTCCCTGCCCATCACCAACTACCGGAGTTTATCCAAACTCATGTCCATTGAGTCGGTGATGCCATCCAACCATCTCATCCTCTGTTGTCCCCTTCTCTTCCTGACTTCAATCTTTCCCAGCATCAAGGTCTTTTCAAATGAGTCAGTTCTTCGTATCAGGTGGCTAAAGTATTGGAGTTTCAGCTTCAACATCGTCCTTCCAATGAACACTCAGGACTGACTTCCTTCAGGGATGGACTGGTTGGATCTCCGTGCAGTCCAAGGGACTCTCAAGAGTCTTCTCCAATACCACAGTTCAAAAGCATCAATTCTTCAGCGCTCAGCTTTCTTTATAGTCCAACTCTCCCATCCACACATGACTACTGGAAAAACCATAGCCTTGACTAGACGGACCTTTGTTGGCAAAGTAATGTCTCTGCTTTTTAATATGCTATGTAGGTTGGTCATAACTTTCCTTCTAAGTAGTAAGCATCTTTTAATTTCATGGCTACAGTCACCATCTATAGTGATTCTGGAATCCCCGAAAATAAAGTCTCTCACTGTTTCCCCATCTATTTGCCACGAAATGATGGGACTAGATGCCATGATCTTAGTTTTCTGGATGTTGAGCTTTAAGCCAACTTATTCACTCTCCTCTTTCACTTTCATCAAGAAGCTCTTTAGTTCTTTGCTTTCTGCCATAAGGATGGTGTTATCTGCATATCTGAGGTTATTGATATTTCTCCCAGCAATCTTGATTTCAGATTGTGTTTCATCCAGCCCAGTGTTTCTCATGATGTACTCTGCATATTAGTCAAATAAGCAGGGTGACAGTATACAGCCTTGACGTACTCATTTTCCTATTTGGAACCAGTCTGTAGTTCCATGTCCAGTTGTAACTGTTGCTTCCTGACCTGCATACCGATTTCTCAAGAGGCAGGTTAGGTGGTCTGGCATTCCCATCTCTCGAAGAATTTTCCAAAGTGTGTGGTGATCCACACAGTCAAAGGCTTTGGCATAGTCAATAAAGCAGAAATGGATGTTTTTCTGGAACTATCTTGCTTTTTTGATAATTCAACGGATGTTGGCAATTTGATCTCTGGTTCCTCTGCCTTTTCTAAAACCAGCTTGATTATCTGGAAGTTCACGATTCACGTACTATTGAAGCCTGGCTTGGAGAATTTTGAGCATTACTTTGCTAGTGTGTGAGATGAGTACAGTTGTGCGGTAGTTTGAGCATTCTTTTGCATTGCCTTTCTTTGGGATTGGAATGAAAACTGACCTTTTCCAGTCCTGTGGCCACTGCTGAGTTTTCCAAATTTGCTGGCATATTGAGTACAGCACTTCCACAGCATCATCTTTCAGGATTTGAAATAGCTCAACTGGAATTTCATCACCTCACTAGCTTTGTTCATAGTGATGCTTCATGAGGCCCACTTGACTTGGCATTCCAGGATGTCTGGCTCTAGGTGAGTAATCATAGCATTGTGATTATCTGGGTTGTGAAGATCTTTTTTGTATAGTTCTTCTGTGTATTCTTGCCACCTCTTCTTAATGTCTTCTGCTTCTGGTAGGTCCATACCATTTCTGTCCTTTATCGAGCTCATCTTTCCATGAAATGTTCCCTTGCTATCTCTAATTTTCTTGAAGAGATCTCTAGTCTTTCCCATTCTACTGTTTTCCTCTATTTCTTTGCACTGATCACTGAGGAAGGCTTTCTTATCTCTCCTTGCTATTCTTTGGAACTCTGCATTCAAATGGTTATATTTTTCCTTTTCTCCTTACTTATCTGTATGGTATTTGTCTTTGTCTGACTTTTTCACTTAGCATAATGCCCTCAGGGGCCATTCACGTTGTCACAAGATTTCATTCTTTTTTTTTTTTTTAACACTAAATAGTATTCTTGTGTGTATGTGTGTCTGTGTGGCATTTTCTTTTTCTGCTCATTCACTGATGAACACTTAGGTTGTCTCTGTATCTTGGCCACTATAAATAATGCTGCAGTAAACATGAGGGTGCAGGTATCTTTTAGAGTTAGTGTTTTAATTTTCTGTGGATTAAATGTCCAGAAGTAAAATGGCTGGATCATAGGATAGTTTTAATATTTGAGGAGCCTCCAGAATGTTTTCCACAGTGGTGGCAACAGTTTACATTCCCAGGAAGAGTGTACAGGGTCTCTTTTCTCCACGTCCTTGCCAAGAGTTGCTATTTCTTGACTTTTTGATAATAGTCAGAGAATGTTATTTAAAACTAAAGAAACGGAATATTCCCGCATCATCTGTGGCTATTTGGTTACTCTAAAATGCAACTCTTTCAGGAAAGGCAGGATAAAAGCTTAATTCTTTTCCTTAGCTGTCAAATCTCAAAAGTAGAGAATTGTTGCCCCATCCAACAGCAACCGACGAGTTTAGTTTTGCTTTGTTTTAGGGGCCTTTGAACAGGGAGGCCTGGCGTGCTGCGATTCATGGGGTCGCAAAGAGTCGGACACGACTGAGTGACTGAACTGAACTGAACTGAAAGAGTATCATTAACTTAAGTGTTTTCTTTTTACTTATATGTGTTTCAATCAGTTATGGTCTTTATACTTTTTGATGCTCTGATTGTCCTATCTTTGGCAGTGAGAGCCACTTCAAGTTGGTTCCTAAGTCTTTTATTTTTTTAAAATTATAGTAAAAACACACACATCACTGAACTTACCATCATAGCCACCCTTCAGCACCTAGCTCAATAGTGTTAGCTAATTTACACTGTTGTGCAATAGATCTTTACAGCTTTCTCACTTTGTAAAACTGAAACTCTACACCTACTGAGCAGCAACTCCCCATGTCCCCATTTGCCCTCCTCCCCCACCCCCCAACAAACACCATTTAACTCTGTGACTACCCTAAACAACCTAAGTAAGTGGAATCACATGGTGTTTGTTTTCTTGTGGCTGACTTATTCCATTTAGCACAATATCCCCAAAGTTCTTCCATGTGACAGGACTTCCCTCCTTCTTAATGTTAAATAATGTTCCATATTACATATGCACCAAATTTGCCAAAACTATTTATCCACAGATAGACACCTGGGCTGCCTCCACCTCTTGGCTACTGTGAATAAAGCTGCAATGAACATGGGTGTGCAAATATGGCTCCCACTCTTTTGACAAGACTATATTAATTTTCTTGCTCTCTGACACAACAAAATGTCCCAGGCTCATCTTATGTGCTTTCTTCTAATAAATGTACAAGAAATGAGAAAATAGGAAATCACCATTTGGTAACCCCCAGTGAAATCACAGACTCAAGAAATAATCATCAATGAAACAAACAAGTTCAATGGGGGGCTGAAGCCACAGATCAGCCTAAGCATCCTTAACAGTGGGATATCACATGCCTCCTGATATGGGGCAAGAAAACATTCACATCACCACCTCTAGAGTTTTTGCTTAAAAAAAAGTTGAACCTGAGTCTAAGCAAGTCTTCAGAAGTAATTTCCAGTACCTAGGAAATACAGCGGCTAGAGGAAAAAGCTAAATGCTAATGTGGAACAGGGGACATTCTACAAGATAAATGACCTTTTTTTCCTTAAGCCAATGTTAGGAATAAAGAGTAAAATACATACATAAAAATAAGGGCTTTTCTAAGATTTATGTCTTTAGAGACAAAGCAACCAAAGGTGATACTGAGCCTGATTCAAGCAAATCAACTATAAAAAGACATCTTTGATATAATCAGGGGACATTTAAAAATAGACTGGATATTAGATGATACCATGAAATTGTTTTTATTTTCTTTGATATGATAATGGCACTGAAGTTACATAACAAAATGTTTTACTTTTTTCTTAAGAGATGCATACTACAGAACATACGAATGACATAAATGTGTGTGATTTGTCTTAAGGAAAAAAAGACGATGCAAGTTTGGCAAAAATTTTCATAATTATTGAGTTGGGGTGATGATCGTATGGGGGGTTTATTACACACTCATTCTGGTTTTTGCATGTTTGAAAATTTTCACGAGAAGAACTTTAATGACATAAATTCAGCACGTTGACAAAGCCAATAGGTGATGATGTCTTCAGTTACCTGTAGACTGATGGGTCGCTGAGGTCAAGGGTCTCACTGACATAGTCTGCCAGTATGAACGGGAACACTGGATACTGCATGAGATCATTGAAAGATCGGCCGGCATGTTTGTTTAGGTGAGTCAAATACTCAAAATTAGTAATTTGCCCAGTATACCACAAATTTGTCAGAGCGGTGATATTGCCATATTCCAGAAGATTAGGGAGGTTATTTGTTAGTATATTGTGGTATACATCATCGCGAACCTAGAACGGAAGGAGAAAAAGAACAGCCCAGATTTTATTTTTAGTCTTGACGCTTTCCTCCAAAGAATCCATGATATCATAGGCATGTTACTAATCTCAAGTCCTTCAAGAAAACACTTTTTGCCCAATAACACTGACTGGTGGGGAATTAAGATTCAAATCTAGGTCTTCCTCTAAAGGTTGTGCTATATATATTTATTTATTGAAGTACAATATTATATTAGCTTCAGGTGTACAACATAGTGATTCAATATTTTTATAAATTATACTCCATTTAAATGTTATAAAATATTGACTATAGTCCTTGTGCTGTACAGTATATCCTTATAGTTTATTTTCTACATAGTAGTTTGTACTTGGTAATCCCCTCTGCCTGTTCTCTCCCCACTCATACCACTAGTTTGTTCTCCTCATATTTGAATCTGTTTCTGTTTTGTTACATTCATTTACTTTTGGCTCTTAACCACTATGTTTTGTAGCTGGAGAAATCAGTAAGAAACTAAGAAGTCTATACAGAAAAATCACTTACATACAGACCCTAAGGGAAAAAAAAGTCAGTAAAAGAAAATGAAGTGTCTTCATCTATATAAATGAAACACGCTGTAGTAGAAAGAGCACGGTTTTCTGAATTAGACAGACCAGGTCTTTTTTCTTGCTTAAACCCTTTGCACTGTAGTTCCCATACTGTAATATGGGGATGCTGCTGCTGCTAAGTCGCTTCAGTCGTGTCTGACTCTGTGTGACCCCATAGACGATCTCCTACCAGGCTCCCCTCTCCCTGGGATTCTCCAGGCAAGAACACTGGAGTGGGTTGCCATTTCCTTCTCCAACGCATGAAAGTGAAAAGCAAAAGTGAAGTCGCTCAGTCGTGTCCGACTCTTAGTGACCTCATGGACTGCAGCCCACCAGGCTCCTCCATCCATGGGATTTTCCAGGCAAGAGTATTGGAGTGGGGTGCCATTGTCTTCTCCAAATATGGGGATAGTAAGATTTATTTCATGAGAATGAAATAAAATATCCTACATAGAAACACGATACATCATTTTCACTACTGATGGAAAACTAATAAATGAACTCTTTTTTTTGAGATTCAGAAAAGTTCTGTCACAGAAGAAGGGTGTTCTGATTTCTTCTAAAGCAATTAAATGATAATTGGTAATAAATGGAAAAAAAATAGAGGAACCAGGCCTTTCTAAAAACAAATTTGAATTGCCCCTCTTAAATGTGTGTATGCTTCAGGCATAGGAAGATGAGCCAAAGATCTGGATAATTAGAGATGAGACTAAAAGTGAATGAGAAGAATGAGCTTAGTTATGGAACAGGCATAAGATCACAGGGTATTTAAGAACCTAAACCTGGAGGTCTGTTTCACAACAATGTGAATATACTTAACACTACTAAACTGTATGCATGAAAATGGTTAAGATGGCAACTTCTATGCTATTTTTTTAATCAGAATTAAAAAAAAAAAAGTTCAAGGCGAAAATAAAAACCTAAACCTACAGCCTAAATCTGAAGGTTGCCAGATGCTGAAGCTAAGATTGGTGGGAGAGAATTTATGACAGTTTGCATACTAAATTCTGCAAGGAAAAGGAAACATTTATTCATTCAACAAATACTGACTGAGCACCTATATACCATGCTACAGCTGTAGCACTTAATAAAACAGTCTTTACATTCTGTTGGGCAGACACTGTTGGATGCTATGAAGTGCTCTAGAGAAAAGAGAGGAAAGTCAAGGAGACAAAGGGGTTCCTGGGGGTAGGAGTAAGAAAGGGGTTGCTGTTTTAAATACATAATCAAGGAAGTCTCTCTGATAAGAGGGCATTTGATCAGGGAACCTGAAAAAAGTAAGGGCGTGAGTCATGTAGATTTCTAAGAGGAAAAGCATTCCAGGTGGCATTTTAGGGAGCTGTAAGTGCAGAGGCTTTCAGGCATCGGTGTGCCTGCTATAGTCAAGGAAAAGGAAGTCTCCACAGATGGACTAGAGACAGTGAAGGACAGAAGAGTAGAAGATAAGGTCAGAAAGAATAAGGAAGTGCTAGGTTATTCAACACTGTAAGGTCCTGGCTTTCAATGGAGTGACAAAGACAGTGCTCAGAGGGCTCTGAGGAGAGGAATGGCACAATCTGACCCATTTTAGCTGCTGTGTTGAAAGCAGTCTGAAAGAAGAGGGAGCGCAGAAGCAGGCAGGCCAGCGAGGAGGCTAGTGCAATGATTTATGCAAGAGCTGACAGTGCCTTAGACCAGGATGCCAGCAGTGGAAACACTCAGATTCTGGGTATACTTTGAGGGGCGAACCAACTGAATTTACTGAAAAGAGTAGATGATTAAGAGGAGTCAGAATAAGTGGGATGACAGAATAAGAGGAGTCAAGAATAACCCCAAGGTTTTTGAACTGGCCAAGGAGAAAGGTTGGAGTTGCCATTTATAGAGCTGGATAAAACTGGAGATTTTAGGGGGAAAATAAGAAGTTCAGTTTTGTCCATGTTAAATTTGAGATGCCAATTAGACTTTAATACAGAAATCCAGTGAGGAAGGTTTTCCCCCCACTTTCTTTAAAGAAAGAATAACCAGCTGGGTCAAATGCTGCTGCTAAGTCAAGTAAGATGAAGACTAAGAAACACAACTGTGGGGTTTAGCAACATTCAGGTCACTGGTGATGCTGACCAGAAGTCACGGTGGGGTGGTGAGGAAAAAGTCTGCCTGGAGCATTTCAAAAGAGAATCCAAGGAGAGGAACTGGAAGCAGCAAGCCCATACAATTTCTTTCAAGAGGTTTTCTATCAAAACAAGCAGACACACAGTAGCTGAAGCAATGTGGCAGTCAAGAAAGGGTTTGTCAAAAATGAAATCTACTATCAAGGTTAAACTACTTCAGGTTGGTTATACATTCATTTGTTTACTTATTACAGATACAGTCACTTTGGGGAATAAAAATTTAATACAGTTTTGGAGGACAAAAATAGTCAAAGATTTACTTTAATCAGTACTAAGAAATAGGGTAATTTTCATTTGACTTCAGAAATAGTTAAAGTTAAAACTTCATTTAGTCAGTATGAGTGTAATTAAACTGATTCTATGATCTTTTTGAAAAAGTATATCTATAAATATAGGCAAATTTACCTTGGTGTTATCAAATGCTAACAGGAGTGTTCTGCCATTTGTTAAAAATATTTCTACAGCATTATCCCTCAACTGCCACCAACGCTTGTGAACTTCTTTAATTTCTTCATATGTCCAGGAAAACGATGCTGGTTCCAATTCTCCTTGAAGGCTCTAACGTCAAAGGAAATAACATGAAAGCATTTGCTCTACATGAAATAGAATTTTTTAACTTTTACATTTTAAAACACTATCAAAGTGCAATATAAAGCCTTCCTTCTGTGGCAAAGTGGCAGATAAGATTCTCTAAAAATCCTCCCGCTACTAAACACTTCAACATGCTGGATAAAAATCTAAAAAAAAACTGAGTTAATAAACTTCATTTAAACTTTATTAATAGGCTATATTTTCCAGAGAGGTTTTATGTGTATAAAACTGAGCAGATAGTATGGAGTTCCCACATACAGCTTTTCTGCACTCAGTTTCGCTACAGTGAACATCTACTCATGTAGTACATGTATTACAACTGATGAGCCATTATTGAATAGATTATTCTTAACTAAAGCCCATAGTTCAATCTTGGTGTTGTATAGGTCAAATGGGTTTTGACAAATATTTAATGACATGTGTCCACCATTACAATATCATACAGAATAGTCTTGCTGCTGTGAAATTCCCTTCTGCTCCACCCAGCACCGGTGATTTGTTGTTGCCTCTGTTTTCCTTTTTCCAGAAAGTTATATGGTTGGAATCATAAAGTATGTAGACTTTTCAGACTGATTTCTTTTAGTAAGCAAATATTCTTTTAAATGTATAGCTGAGCTTGCAAGAAAGTAAGGGAAAATGATATCTCTAGGAGTCAAAAATGAAGAGGAATTTGAAAAACAGCAGTAAGGAGGAAGTGACACTTTGGTCTGGTCTATGTGTGTCTTACTATGTCCCAGCTAATTTTTAGAAATGGAGGCAGGAAATATACTACAAGGAAAGCAAAATGTTTTAATGAAAAGGTAATATTCTCATTTTTAAAACCAAATTCTTCCCTGTTTAGCTTCAACATTCAACATACTTTCAATTTAACAAACATTAATTAAGCATCTACAGGCAAGGTGCTTGTAAGTGCTTTGCATGAAATAAATCTATATATGATAAAAAGGGGGCACAGGATATTTGCACATGCTTTGGAAAGGCAAGACAGCAAATGTCACACAGGAAATAAGCACAAATGCTACAAAAGTACAGAGAAAGGAAGGATCCTTCAATTTATTAAAAAGCAAGGGTCTTTTTAGAGCTTCCACTTAGGTGGAAAAGCTCATCTTTTGGACCCACCCAGAAAAAAAGCTGATTCATGTATCAACTATTAAACTCTTTTGTTCTAAAAAGATACATCTTTAAAAATAACATAACTATACTTTTGCTAGCTGGGATAAATACTGTAGTAATGCTATGTAAATCACGAAATAATGCCTATTCAATTTTGGGGGATTATATGAAACATTTTAATGATTTTTAAACAAGATTTACTTTACAAAAATATTTTATGTTTTCACTCCCTAATTTCTTTGAATCAAATATGTATTAACCAGTAAATCGTACATAATCTTATTTAAATGCATCCTTATGAATTCCAGGCTTTAGAACTTCTGAAACAAAGAGCCTTATTTCTCCTGTTACAGGACTCTCAAAGCAGTATTTTAATGGCATGTAAATGAATTCAAACAAATAAAATGTTTACTGTACCAAAATGTGAATTGAGTCCTTTTTGTTATTTTCAGATTAATATAAATATTTCCAGAAGAATAAAAGTTATGACTACTAAGCTATGTGAACATTAGGATTACTTAAGTTATTAAATCAGACAATATTTTTCTTTCTTTTTGAAGGCAAATGTATGTGACAATAAACAGGGAGGGGCAAGAATTTTGATGCTACAGAGGATAGTAGTGAGAAAGAATGGACATAAACTGAAATAATATGAATGCTTCAGAATCTGACCCATAATACTTGCTGCTATGAGACTCAGAACATGAGTCAGAGGGGATGGCATGGTCTTCTTTTTAAAATTATCTTAAAAAACTGGAATTCAGACAAATTTACACAGAGTGTGACAAGAAATGAATTCTTAACAGTTCTACCTCCTTTCTGGCTGTATTAAACTTATACATGTGGGAATTTGTCTAGACTCATATAAATGCAAATTTAAACCGTTACTCACAGAACTCTCAACTGTATCAGAAGCGTTATCTTCCACAAAATACATTCCACATTTACCTGCAGAAAATAATTGGCTGTGAGTTTTAAAACGTCTGTGCACTATTATCCTATATAGTTAAAAGCACCTCTAGAGTCAATTGGACCAAATTTGAATCCCAGAACCCAGAAGGAGTTCTTAATACTCAGTAAATATGGCTCAGAGGTTAAAGTGTCTGCCTGCAATGCAGGAGACCTGGGTTGGATCCCTGGGTTCGATCCCTGGATCAGGGAAGATCCCCTGGAGAAGGAAATGGCAACCCACTCCAGTATTCTTGCCCGGAGAAGCCCATGGATGGAGAGCCTGGCTACAGTCTACGGGGTCACAAAGAGTTGGACACGACTGAGCGACTTCACTTTCACTTTCATTTTTGAATAGTGTCCATGAGATCTTGGGCAAGCTGCCTAACTCCACTATGCTTTAGTTTCCTTATAAAAAGAATGGGGTAGGGAGAAGACTCTATTTCATAGGGTCACTGTGGGAATTATATAGAATATACATAAAATGTTTATTAACAGTGCCTGGTGCTTAGTGCTAAAAAGTGTTGGCTGTTGTATTCTTCTTAGGTTACTAGCATATTACTTTTATTTTGTACACATTAACTGAATTCAAGTTATAAACTAAATTTTCTAGCAAAAGAGGAATCCTTAATTATTTTGCTGACTTAAACACTCAATAGGGCAGAAAAGTAACGTGTTAGTTGCTCAGTCATGTTCGACTCTTTGTGACCCCATTGGCTGTAGCGCGCCAAGCTTCTCTGTCCATGGATTTTTCCAGGCAAGAATACTGGAGCGGGTAGCCATTCCCTTCTCCAGAGGATCTTCCTAATTCAGGGACCAAACCTGTGTCTCCTGCGTTGCAGGCAGATTCTTTACTGTCTGAGCCCTGATGGCTCCATCAGGGCTCAGACTGTACCTCCAATTTTCCTGCTTGATAGGCTGTTGTTAATGCACATCCCTACGTGACATATCCAAACAGTGGGAACTTCCTGGAGCTCTGCACTGGATGCTGGTCACCCTGAGCCCTGGCATGGACAGTTCAAAGAAAGGCACCATCTCCATCCTAGTGACTGTGGGGCTCAGCCCTGGCAAGTTTGAAACTCTGCATGTTAGGGCTTTGAGGCTATATAGCTTTAGTCTACTGCAGTGACTCTCCAATTTGAGGGTGTGTCAGAATCACTGCTAGAGAAGGAAATGGCAACCCACTCCAGTGTTCTTGCCTGGAGAATCCCAGGGACGGGAAAGCCTGGTGGGCTGAGGTCTATGGGGTCGCACAGAGTCGGATACGACTGAAGTGACTTAGCAGCAGCAGCAGCAGAATCACTGCAGTGTGTATAAAAACGTAATGTCTGGGTCCCATCCACAGAGTTTCAGATTCAGTGGCTCTGGGCAGGGGTCGAGAATTCGTTTTTCTTAGATGTTCCCATGTGATCTGGATGCCCCTGATTTGAGAACAATTGGCTCACAGCATACAAATCAGTTCTCTAAGGAAATAGAGACTATGTGGTTTAATTCTATTCCTTCATGTCTTGAGGAAAAAATTTCTCACTAAATGTAACTATCCACGGATAGTTTTCTCTCAGAAGTACAGTGAAGAATATAAATTAAGAATAATCTCAAGGTAGATATATTTCATGTGTATAGGGATAGCGGTTAAAACAGTAGGCATATAAACATACTAATGATTCTTTACTTTAGAAGTAAAAATTGATAAATAAAAGAAACAAATTTAAAAATGTATACTCATGAACAAAGTTAACTTTCTAAAAATTAAAATGCCGTTCATATGCTTTTCAAAAAATAAGACTGTCATTTCTTCACATTCATGAGTCATATGCGTTATAGACAGTGTTAAGGCAAAATAACCTATACAATATCAGAGACAGTTTATCTCATTTAATGGCAGTTTGTTAAAACAATGTTTTAAATTATCTAAGAATAAAATAGGCACAGTAAATATGTATAAAAGTCTTCAAAATGTAACTTACCTAATAACAATTCACCAGCTGTCTCTCTAGATGGTGCAACGCTGATACACCTTCGATTGACTCTGTCAAAACATATTTAAAGTTACTGTGATTAAATGTTTTGAACAATTTCAGAGAATAAAAGCTTTATTTGATCTAGTAAAAGATTTCAGCAGAGCAGGCAAGAGTTTCAAAAGCATAAACTGTCTTTGTTAGAGTCCACATGAAAATATTATCTCATTTCTGACATTATAATAGCAGAGAAAATGGAAACTTTTAGAAAAGGTGAATAATCCCTACACCCTACACAGAATACAAGGACTCAGTTATTTAAAAGAGACTTCAATATTTTATATTTTCCAGTACATAAGCAAACATTCGCTCGTGCCTCTGAACAAACCCAGGAAAGAAATGGAGCATTCTAGGAGAAAAGGGGGATTCAGAGTCAGAAAAGTTCCTCTATTCTTTAGTCTAGTCACTTAATCTTGACTCTCAGTTTTTTGTCTATAAAATGGGCCTGGTAACAACCTCCACTACAACCACAGTGACAATCCTATCAGTAGTTACCTTACTGACCCACAATCCTCAACAATGCTATGACACATAAGGTGTGACTTATCTTCCTCACATAACAGACTAAGACTGAAGTACAATGAAAACTCCCTATCAAAACTATCTGATCTCTTTGGATTTTGGCCATTCAACTTTGTCCTCTCTTGAGCCACGTTCAGGTCTTTTCTTAAACCACTGTATTATCTAAAATAAACATCACATAAGCACTGCAATAGACTGTTAAAGTCTCTTAACACATTCAACAAAAGAGAAGATGTCTTACGGATTCAAATTTACCTTATAGACTCACTTGCAGCTTTGTCTTTTACAGTAGAAGAGAAAGAAGAATGAGTTTTGTCTTCAAATAGGTAAGAGAGTGGTGGTTTGATCACATCTGTCGAGGAAAAGAGATTACATCATCTTTGTGTAATGACCACAGTTACCTGCTATTTATATGTTGAGTCAAGAAGTCACTATTACCTTCTGATTTCTGTCGATCCCTAAGCAGATACTTATTTGGAATAGTTAAGTAACATCTCTGTAAACGTCTCCTCTCTCGATTTGGCCCTTCTGTTGGATCCAACTGCCATGAAGTTGGATAGTAGATGGGGTCATACCAGACTGCTCTACAGGTAAAAAGAAAAGGTTCAAGTGGCAATTTGAAGTACTTATAACTTAAAAAAACTATGTAAAAATTTAATACGTAAGTCAAAACTGATCCACTCAATTGAAAAACCCCAACTATTTATATAACTAGACAGGGATATGCATACACATGGCTTTCCAGGTGGCTCAGTGGTAAAGAATCTGCCTGCTAATGCAGGAGACTCAGGCGACGCAAGTTCGATCCCTGGGTCAGGAAGATGCCCTGGAGGAGGAAATGGCAACCCACTCCAGTATTCTTGCCTGGAGAATCCCATGGACAGAGGAGCCTGGAAGGCTGCAGTCCATGGGGTTGCAAAGAGTTGGACACGACTGAGCGACTGAGCACAAACACACTGCATACACACGGTACACAAGAATAACAACAAAAAAAATATCCCTCTGCTCTGGAGCCCAGTCTCCTTGCCTCAAGGCAAGGAGAAACTCAAGGTAAGCAAGAAACCGCTACTGGTTTCTTGTACCTATTAAATTTTTAAAAAGATACAGCATGACTACTATATATGCTTTGTGATATATTAGACTTAGTATGATCAACTACAGAAAAAAAATCAATTTCCAAATAAATTTTTTTCATTTCCCATTTTGCCTATTATCTAATGTAACAGACAAAATTATTCATTTTTGTAGTAATTACATTTCTAAAAATGTTTTTAAATAAATTAACATTTGAAATGAAAGGAAATAGTTTATAGAAATAGATTGAGAAGTAAATTACCCTTAATGCTACTACCCCAAACATACCAAAATAGTGATTTTCTTTTTTTTAAATTACAGTTATAACTGATATACACACATATTTTCTTATATACACATTCCTATATCCTGCCTTCTTTATTATTACCATTTTAAATGGCTAATATTATATTGAGTGAAAAGATCATACTGTATTTATTACTACTGTTATATACTTAGTTGTTTCCAATTCATTCACTAACATAAAAAATGCACAGATGAAAATCTTTGTTTATTGATTTTGCATATTTTGAATATTTTCCTTAGGACAGAATCACTAAAATAGAATAACTGGAACTAGAAATAAATTGTTTATAGGGTTCCTGATATATTATGTCACAGTATACCATGCCACCAAACCTCTGATCAAGAGCTAAGATACATTATTCCTACTGTGGAGATGAGTTCCTAAAGAAACTTTTTATTTTAACATAAAAGGTAAAATATAGTATCTAAAGATTTTAAAAAACTAAATTAGCCTCTAGCAATATTCAATTTTTCCCATCTGCTTATTAATTCTACTTGTCTTATGTGAAGAATATATTCATGTCTTTTGCTCAAACTTTTGGGATTTTCATTTTAATTTTCAAACTTTTATGAAATTTTAAAATAATAAAAATACTAACTTTGAAATACATGCTGAAAATAAATTTTGTTGTGGCTATGCTTGTTAAATACACTGGAAAAAAATTAAAGTTCAAAGCCATTCATTTCTTCTTTGTAGTTTCTTCAGTTGTGTTTGATCTTAGGAAGTTATCTATCAGAGTTGATAAATACTCTATTCTCTTCTGCTTTGTAAACTTTTTAAGTTTAATTTATTCATTCACCTGGAATTTGCTTTAGTATATAGCCCCTCAAAGTCATAACACTAATCAGTTATGGTAACCAAATTCAGAGAATAATATTTTAATTTCCCTCTTTTCACTATTTGTGATGCATCTTTTTAACTGTGTTACTGAAGTCTTAACTAGAAAAAGATGTATTCCCAACTGTCTTGTTTCAGTGATTTCCCTATTCTTTTGCAAAGATCGTTATGTTAAAAAGAAAGCCAATAAACAGGTATTACTCTCTGGAAGAGCTAATGTCTCTCTCTCTCTCTATTTTTTCTCCCTCCCAAGAATTAAAAAATTCTCATAGGCATATTCTTTAAGAGGAAATAAATTACAAATGATTAAACAAAAATATTTAAGCTAATTAGATAGTACTATGAATCTTTATTCTAGAGTGAAAATAACATCAATATAAAACATTCGTGCAAGACCACTGAAAGCCCTCCCACGTTGCCCACCTGTCATGCGTCAGTTGTTGAATAAGCTCCTGCCAGTGTCTGCTGGCACTCAGATCCACTTTGTACATTCCTCTGATATGCTGGATCACCTTTTTTCTCTCAATTCCTTGGGAAAGAGACACTGCCTGGGTGATATCTGCAGCTATTTTAGATATATCCTTTGATTTTGAATCCAAACGCTGGAAGAGACTAAACAGACAAGAAGCCTGTAAGTTAAGCATATGTGTAGGAACATTAAATGTATATCAAAATATGGTACATTAAAACTAAAAGCATATGCAAAATATAATGGGGCTCCTAGAAGACATAACTTTTAGCACACATGAAATCCTACCTTTGCTGATTATTATTAACTGTTTTCTGCCAGTTGGCTTTATTCACACCTTCTTCAGTTTCATATTTCCTTTGTTCCTAAAAGATTTAGATAATAATATACTATATAAAACTTATTATTTATCATTTAACACTGGCACAGAACCCAGCAAACCAAATTTAAAACCAAGTTAACAAAGGAAAAAAAATTGTCTCCTGGAGACCAGAATATTAAAATAATCAGCTACTTAAATAATGTTCTAATTCCCCTTTGTTTCCATACACTTTGGGTCACAGGAATTAGGGTGGAATAGTTAACTAGGGCTGCCAAACCCAATGGGTTTGCATAGCTGCTTGCTTCCTTATTTTGCTTTTTCACTAAAGAACTGAGAACTTGAGGCGGATGATTCAACTTGCTTGTCTCTATTAAAACCTTTTTCTTCCCTGAAAGCTAGTGGTAATGAATATGGATGACCACAGAGAATAAAATGCTCCTTAAAATAAGATTATTTGTTTTCTCATAAAAAAGCAATATAAAGTATAAGAAAATTATCATTTGAAATTCACCATCAGTGGTACTCTATAATAAAAAAATCTCTCAATCATTCTTTAGTTATAGTCAATGGGATCTCCTAAGAAAACTGTTTCTTATGGTTTCACTGACTCACCTCTTTGATCACTCTAATAAGGTCTGATTTTGTTGATGCACTGGGAGGGATGCACTTATGACCACATAATTTTAAAGCATTCATAAGCAGTTCTGCTGTGTCTAGTTCTTCTTCAGTCAATTCATCTTTGTGATTATGTATCAACTCTGACAAATACAAAACTAATTTGGCTCCATGCTTTAAAAAAAAAAAGTAACAATTTTTTTAATTAAAAAAATTTTAAGTCATAAAGAATTTGTATTTTTACATTTATATTCTTTAACAGTAAATTAAATTTTATTGCTGCATTTATTTGGCTGAATCTGGTTTAAATAAATCAGCTAAAAAGACATTTTGGGGACAACTGAAGAAATTCTCAAATGATTATACACTGAGTACATGATGACATTAGAGTATATGCTAATTTTGTTAAGTATAATAATGTTGTTATGGTGACATAAAACAGTCTTTTGAAAATAGGTTGTGATTTATATGATTTGCTTTAAAATACCTCAGGAAAAAAAATTATGATAAATATGATAAAAATACTAACAACAGTTAGACCTATGAGATGGTCATATGGTATTAAGTATTCACTAGTCTCTATTTTTCTTAGTATGTTTGAAAATTTTTATTGTTAAAGGTAAAAAAAATGGAAGAAAAAGAGGAAAAAAAGAAGAAAGGAGGAACAGAAGTAATAAAGGAAAGAAGGAAAAAAGCACACAAGCTTTGGGGGAAAGAATTTTAGAGCGGGTTTGCTAAAGGAATACAGAAAGTAAGCTTGGGATGAAGGAAAATAATTCTTAGTTCTTCTCACAGAAATACTGAACTAGAAGGGAAACTTTCCTTTAAATCTTAAGGTAAGAGTCTCTTTAATTTCTGCTTGGGAGAATAAACACTGAAGAAAATACCAGAACAAAAAAGTATCTTTGGATCCATTTGTAAGCATTCACTATTCCCTGGAGAGAACAAAAGGTGAAAAACTCCAAAACCAGTTAAGATGTCAGCATTCAGTGTGTGAATATTTGTGAGAAGGGTTGGTTTAGGTCAGTCTTTTATGAACAGGCCTTATAGACAAAATGAAAATGTTACTTAAGAAAATGAAAATGGTCCTTCCTAGTGTAGAACTAAACCAAACTTTGATTCACGATTTCTTAAGTGGCTCTTTTTTTTTTTTTTTTTTTTTAGCACACATGCATACTTTTATTATCTATGCTGGGATTCCAAAAGACATGGCTACCATTTTTGCTTTAGACGATTATTTGACTTTGGAAACGTGAAATTTTATTTTTAGATAAGCTTTGTTTAGACCAATTTTATGGGCCTCCCTGGCAGCTCAGACGGTAAAGATTTGCCTGCAATGTGGGAGACTGGGGTTCAATCCCTGGGTTGAGAAGATCCCCTGGAGAACAGAATGGCAACCCACTCCAGTATTCTTGCCTGGAGAATTCAACAGACAGAGGAGCCTGGCAATCTACAGTCCACGGGGTCACAAAGATCTGGACATGACTGAGTGACTGATATGCACACACATGCCAGTTTTAGTGCTTTTTATTTATTGTGCAGATAAAAGCTTTTTTCCGTTAAGTGGCTCTTTCATGCCAGAGATATTACACCTGATTGTTAAGTGTACACTATATATTATTTAGACATTAACTTTGCCAACAAGTTAAACATGCATAATTTTATATTTTAACAATTTGCATCCATACAAATATCACTGTATTTGGCTTTATGATATTTTAAACTGTGAATAGTCAACAAATGGATTTGGAAACTATTACATTTTAGGTGATATTTAAATTCACATGCTGAATCACATCATGTCATTTCCCAAAAGCATAAGATGAACATATGCAATGATGAAAATAGCAAAGCTCATTTTAATGCAACATTTTAAATTAGTCAGGAGACAGCTGTTAGCTGACCAAAAGAGAAAAAGGAACAGATGCTCTGCAAGTAAAAGGCCTGAAGAGTTGGCAAATAAAGAGGAATGGTAAATGACTAGAATATTTTCATATGTGCGTCTTAAAGGTAATAATCTTGATAGAACTCTAAAAATATTTGTTTAGTATTCGGTGACATTTTAAAATCATCTTGAAAAACTATCAGAAATGTTTTTTTTTCATTCTGAATGTCCGAAGAAACATGATTTTCCTAGACACTGAAGCTGTTTCTAATAGCTCATTTTAACATCTTCTGATCAATCATTTATTGACTGTAGTTTCTGGGACTAGAAAAGTTGTTTTTGGAGACAGACACACTTAGAAATCTTATTTCCTGCTCTCAGGAAACTGATTTAAGGAATTGACTTTAAACACAAACTCTTAGAAAATAATACAATGTATAAAAATAAAATTTTCGATCAAGTTTCAAGAAGGAAGAGTTCTGAGCAGACTAAAGAAGGAACGAAGATTCTGAAGGTGGCACCATGTGGCGTGGGTGCATGGCTAAACGGGCACGACAGGCACACAGACAGACAAATGGGAGGAGAGAGGGCGCTGCGTGCTGTGGAGACAGCACGAGAGAAGCAGCTAGCAGAAGGACGACGTGGCATATGAAGACGCTATGAGAGAAAGGATGAGGAGCCACAGACTGGCTGGAGAATTCACCAGATTCAATTGAAGAGAAGCTTGGAGCTTTAAAAATCAGGCAGACTACAGATGGAACAGAGCTTGTAGGCAGTTATAAAAAAGGCATGAGAAGAGCTCTCTACACTGCTGCGGAACCATTGCAGGATATATTGTTAGCTGAAGAAAGTAGAGTGAGAAGGATGTGTATGGTTCATTACCTTTTTTCATATAAAGAAGTGAGAGAGAGAACACATACGCATGCCCACATGTGTGTGTGTCACAAATTTGCTTATATCTCCAAAACAAATAAAAACCAAATAAGGATGGTAAGCTACAGGGAAAGGGAAAGAATGAGGGAAGGCTACAGAGATTAAAAACTAGAAACTCTTCAACTGTGCTGTATTTCACAATTTTGATTTTGAAACCAGCTTGACATTTTACAGATGGCTCAGATGGTAAAGAATCTGCCTGCAATGTGAGAGATCTGGGTTTGATCCCCAGGTTGGGATGATGCCCTGGAGAAGGGAATGACAATCCACTCTAGTATTCTTGCCTGGAAAACCCCATGGACAGAAGAGCCTGGCAGGCTACAGTCCATGGGGTTGCAATGAGTTGGACACGACTGAGCAACTTACACTTTCACACGTTTATTAGCTTTGCCCACTAAAAACGCTGAGAAGAAATGACAATGCAATAGAAATTAACATACCTAGTCCTTAGATTTGTAGTTTCTAAATACTATTATCTCATTAAAAGGAAACGGGCCTCTTGGGGAAAAAGTTTGGTTGCAGGTCTAGGGAAGGAAATATACAAGACGAGCCTGGGACATTCTTTGCTCCAGAATGGAAGGAAGTTAATAAAGCTGTGCTGTGCTCAGTCGCTCAGTCGTGTCCGACTCTGTGAGACCCCATGTACTGTAGCCTGCCAGGTTCCTCTGTCCAAGGAATTTTCCAGACAGGAATACTGCAGTGGGTGCCACCTCCTACTCGAGGGGACCAAGCCTGCACCTCCTGCATCACTCGCACTGGCAGGTGGACTCTACTACGGTGCCACCTGGGAAGCCTCAAGCTAACCATATTAACTTGTCAAAATTAAAGAGGCCATGTTAAAAGCATACAACAACTTGAATCTACAGACGTGTTCATTTGAACCTGAAAGAGAAAAATAACTGCAAAGATTTGAAACTACTTATAAAATTTATAAAACAATACCTGAGTTCATGACAACATCTCAAATACAAAAACAAATACAAAAATTAGAGTTTGCTAGGGCACCAAGTTATTATTCTAAAAACAAACAGATGAAAGAAACAAGCCTTTATCTTGCCTTTCCTACAGAGACTATATTTTAGGGTAGCCAAACAGCTACTAAGGGAATATTCTTCCCTATAGAAGAATCAGAGCTAACAGATGATGGTGGAATGAGAAACACAGAGAAATCACTATTTTGAAACTCCTAATGAAAAAGTGGATCTTGGCAACTATCATTAATGGTTACTAAAATAATTAAGGACTGAGGGTGAACTTTATTATGGATGAATCAGGCTGCTACCATCTCAAAAAAGCAGAGCAACCAGATGTTTTCTGCCTGTTACCATGATGTAATGGAAAATGAAGTATTTTTTTAAAAAACAAAATAGGAAATAAAAAAATTAGAATCTAGTCAAGCCCCTAGATCTAGAACCACAAGGATACAACTGAATAAATCCAGAATGTGGGAGAGTCTATAGAACAAATGACTCAGTTTCATCAACAAATAATGACAGTTAAAAAAAAAGATTGGGGACAGTAATTACAAGGATTAAAAAAATGTAGCACACATCAAACAAATATTGTGTGGGCCTTGTTTGGATCCAGAATCAAAAAACCATCTAAAAAATTAAAAGAAAATTGGGAACATTTAAACATTGGGTATTAGATGATAATAAGTAAGTGAGCCAACTCACTGGAAAAGACACTGATGCTGCAAAGATGGAGGGCAGGAGGAGAAGAGGGCGACAGATGATGAGATGGTTGGATGGCATCACCGACTCAATGGATATGAATTGGAGCAAACTCTGGGAGACAGTGGAGGATAGGGAAGCCTGGTGTAGTGCAGTCCATGGGGTCACAGAGAGTTGGACACGACTTAGCAACTGAACAAGAAGAAGGAATTACTGTTACTATCATAGAGAGTGATAAGTTAAAATTAAGTCCTATTAGCAGAGATTTAGACTGAAGTATTTACAGGTAAAATAATCTGATACCTGACTTTATTTCAAAGTACTACAAAGAAAAATTAAAGTCAGGTTCTGGTCATGTGGGGTTCTTTTTTGATTTCTTCCAACTTTTAAGTTTATTTGAATGTTGACATAATAAATCTTCCATCTGAACCATGAGGTCTTTGCTAGTGGAATCTGGGTTGGGAAGATCTCCTGGAGAAGGAAATGGCTACTTACTCCAGTATTCTTGCCTGGAAAAATCTCATAGACAGAGGAGCCTGGTGGGCTACAACCCTTGGATTCCACAGAGCCAGACACAACTGAAGTGATTTAGCAGGAAGGATAATAAATCTTAAAAAAGTTACCAGATAGAATAATTTGGTCTTGAGGTGGAGAGGAGGCTATTGTAGTGATCCAAGCATTAGGGGTGAAAGCCTAAACTGGGGGGTGGAGGGTGGGCAGAATATAGGGAAAGACAGGACTAAATAAATGACTGGCCTTGGTGATACAATAGATTCAAGAGAGAACAAAGTCAACCACAGCTGCAATGTCTCAAGTTGAAAGCAGTAAGGATACCACCAACAGAAACGGAAAAGTGGAGAAGTGAAGCTGGTAGAAGAGAACTGGAAACATCACGGTTGGATTCAGAGGGATGGCAGCTTTGCTGAGAATAAAGCAACGAAAGAACAGCTCTTTGACTGTATCTTAATTTTGCCTCTTCTTGGGCTTCATATGAATGGAATGATAAAATGCCTACTCTTTGGTGTTTGGCTGTCCCTTTCAATGACACCATGATTTTGAGCTTCATCCATACTGATGGGTGCATCAGTAGTCAGTTCATTTGCATTGCTATACAACAGTCTAATGCATAAATATACCACAGTTTAGTTACACATTCTCCCACTGACAGATACTTGGGTTATTTCCAGTTTTTGGCTATTAGTAAAAAGGCTGTCATAGATATTCTCCTACTAGTCTTTTTATGTACATATGCTTTAATTTCTCTTAGGTAAATATCTGAAAATGGAATTTTAGCATCACAGGCTAAGAGTATATTTAATTTCATAAGAAACTGCTAAACAGAATGGTTACACCACTTAAATCCTCCATCTACTGCTTGCTAAGTGACAGAATTTATAGATTCCAAAACAGCTTGAGTATTTTGATTTTACCATTCCAGATGATCAACAAATATTTTAACTTATTGTAAATATTTTTGAAATATGTTATATGTACTGTTACTTGGGCCATTCAGTATAGATGTTTCATGGATAATAGAATGCTTTAAAAAGTCTCCAAACAGTTCTTAAAGAAAACACTTCAAGATTTAGTAACATATTATGAAGGATCTTATAAGAACTCAGGTATAGAACTTAAACACTGGAAAAAGGAAGGGGGAGTAAACAGATTAAACAAATTGACTCTGGTAAGCGGCATCTGAAAAAAGACCTCAGAAAATATTTGTTTAGTTAGAAAACTATATTCATGGTATTTGGCATGAAAATACAGTTTAAATTCAGTTCTTGATTTGTATAGTTTTATAATAGCTGTTGCTCATGAAGTACTGGGGTACTTACTTGCAGGGATGGGCTAAGACAGTCTCGCAGTATTTCCTGATGATTTGGTTCACGAACTATTTCAAAAATTTGCTTTCTCTCTTGTGAAGGGTGGGCTGGAGACAACATATGCACGAGCAGTCTCCCAAGTTGCATTCGGAAGGTTTCCTTACAAGACCACAAGATTTTAGCCCACTGCTGTTTGGAACTACTGGTCTTACCTGAAGCCTTAAATCAAAACAGGAATGAATTAGGATCAAATATCTTAAGCAATAATATAATAACCCTAACACAGCCCTAAAAAATCATGGAACATGTTTTATTCTAGAATTTTCAAACAGTTGAAATTAGGAAGATATACACATCCACACAAACAGGGTTTTAAGAGAGATGGATGTGCATCAATGTTTATAGAGGCACTGTTCAAAACAGCCTAAAGGTAGAAACAATCCAAATACCCACTGATGGATGAATGGATAAACAAGCGCAATATATACCAACAGAACAGTGGTTTATCAGGGACTGGGGGAGAGACTAATGGGGAGTTACTGTTTAACGAACACAGAGTTTCAGTTTCCGATAACGGAAAAATTCCTAGGGATGGACAGCGGTAATGGTTGCACAACAATGTGAATGGACTTAATATCCCTGATTTGTACATTTTAAATTGTTAAAATAGCAAAATTTATGTTATGTATGAGTGAGTGATGTCGTTCGGTCGTGTCCAACTCTTCAAGACCCCATGGACTGTAGGAGCCTACCATGCTCCTCTGTCCATGGGATTTTCCAGGCAAGAGTACTGGAGTGGGCTGCCATTTCCTTCTCCAGAGGCTCTTCCCAACCCACGGATCAAACCCGGGTCTCCCGCATTGTAGGCAGACACTTTACTGTCTGAAACATCAGGGAAGTCTTATTTTACCACAATTTAAAAGGGAGAGATAAAGAAGCTAAAGTCCTAAGACACTTAAAAAAAAAAAAAACTGCCCAGGGTTTGGAAATTTTAAATGGCAAAAAAAAAAAAACCAAACCACCATCAAAGAACAACAGTAAATAAGCCTACCTGGATTTTACAATATAAAAGAGAAGGATTCATAATAGAGGCTTGAATTAGGACTAAAATATTGAATATTTTAGTAATATTTTAGCTGTTGTTGTTTAGTTGCTAAGTTGTGTTTGACTCTTTTAAGACCCCATGGACCAGGTGACGCTGGTAAAGAACCTGCCTGCCAATGCAGGAGATGTAAGGGACCCAGGTTTGATCCCTGACTTGGCAAGATCCCTTGGAGAAGGGCATGGAAACCCACTCCAGTAATCCTGCCTGGAGAATCCCATGGACAGAGAAGCCTGGCAAGCTACAGTCCATAAGATCGCAGAGTCAGACATAACTGAAGCAACTTAGCATGCATATATAGACTGTAGCCCATTAACTTTCTCTGTCCATGGGATTTTCCAGGCAAGAATACTAGAGTGGGTTGCCATTTCCTTCTCCAAAGGATCTTCCTGACCCAGGGATCGAACCCTCGCCTCTTGTACTGGAAGGCAAATTCTTTACCACTGAGACACCAGGGAAGACTGAAATATTGAGTAAAACTGTCACAAATTAAGAATTGTATACAAATTGACCATCAATATCCCTTAACAAATAACCAAATAAGCTGTGCTTTCGAAGGTGGTCCCACAAGGGTTAACCTAATCCTGATCAAATATCCTTTATCTGGTTTAAAAATTGGAATCACTACATTTTAGAGTTTATTTTGAGTTTTGGAAATGGCTCTCCAGTTACTCCTAGTCCTAAGGGCTCTTCGTGAATGACTCAGTTCTAAGTGGAACCTGCAGACAACCAAATCTAGTTATACTGGCAGAATCATGATTTATGAGTTCTGCTAGAATTAGATTAGCCTTTGCTATCTATGAGTGTACTGACCAATTTTTCCCCTATGTTCAACTATAAATGACCACAAAAACCTAAGTGAGTTGATGATAAATGGAGCCTGATGCTTCTCAGTATTCCCTACATAATTTTGAAGATATTAGACCTGTTTAAGCCAACATCTGCACTTCATAATTATCCATAATAATAACTCTAGAGTAAGCAGCTATAAATAAAGTCCTTTAAAAACAGGTTATTAGTTTAAGCTCTCATAGTAATCATCAAATTCCTATTCTTTTCTGATGCTGATTTTATTTAATAAATTATAATATTAGAAAATAGCTTTTAGGTTATAGACTTAAAAACCAATGCTGCATGAAGTGAGTAGTTCTGAAAAAGGCAAATTAGCAATACATTTTACTTCATTATTAAAATTCAAGTTGTCTGAGTTTCAGAAAAGTCTGTGAAAGTGTAAGAATATGATTCTGAAAACATGTAATACAGACACTTCTACTCCTAAGAGAGAAGGGGACGACAGAGGATGAGATGGATGGCATCACCAACTCAACAGACATGAGTCTGAGCAAGCTCCGGGAGTTGGTGATGGACAGGGAAGCCTGGCATGATGCAGTCCATGGGGTCTCAGAGTTGTACACGACTGAGCAACTGAACTGAACTCAATACAGACACATAAAACCTCTACTCCTTCTTTGTGAATGTACATTTCCCATGTAACTAATTTACTCACACTAGATACTTTGAATCCTTCTACCAGATACATGAACATTTCTTTCTGAAATGGGTTGAAAACAGGCGGCTGTTCATGATGAATATTTTCTTCAGAAATTTCAGTCTGGGAAGCTGAGGTCCTGCTTTGAGTTGTACTTTCTGGAGTACTCAAAATGTCAATAATATCTGGATTAAATTCTTTGAATTAAAAGAAGAATAAAAAATTAGTCAAATCACTAATACTTAGCCATTACAAATGATAGTGGCAAAAATATTCTATGTAATTACTAATTCAGTTGTCACAACATAAATGTCTAATAGCTGCATTTGATGTAAAAAATACAATATACTAAAGAAAGTGAATTCACCTAAAACAATGCAGAAATTTAAGCCATACATGAGTCATATAATCCTAAATTAAAGCTTTATTTTACTAATGAAGATGAATTAAACTACAAAATTATTAATGTCATGAAGGTTCTTGTACAATAGACCATGTGATATTTACATTAGATAGATGTGAAGACCTGTTTAACCAGACATGCTATCCCATTAAATGCTGTGCATGTGATAACAGTTCAGTTTCAGTTTACTCTAGAGGCTGGTTGTCCCAAATATAAATTAGAAAAGTTAAAAAAAAAATGGGTGTCACTTTAAATTTTTCAGAATTTTGGCTTATTTGTATTGTTTTTGAGTATATTTATTTGCATAGCCTTTTTAGTGTTTGTTATAGGCATTAAAGTTCATACATAAACATATAAATCATTAGCTCCTATAGAAGTGCACCTTGAAACCACAAAGTTATAGCCCAACATTATGTATCAGAAGGGCTAAAACTGAAAACAGTGAAACTTCTAGTGCTGGTGAAGACATGCAGAAAACTGGATCACTCATACATTGCTGGTAGGAATATAAAATTATACTGCCACTCTAGAAAAGTCTGGCAGTTCCTTAGCAAGAACAAAACACACAACTATCATACCACCTAGAAATTGCACTCCTGGATATTTATCCCAGAAAAGCAAAGACCTGAGTTCACACAAAAACTTTCACACACATCTTTATAGCAGCTAGCTCTGTTTGTAATAGCCCCAAACTGGAAAGTACCCAGATTGTCTTTCAACAGGTAAATGATTAAACTGTACATCCATACTATGGAATATTACTTACCAAAAACAAAAAGGGAACAGATTATTGATACATGTAACATCCAGGATGACTCTGCAGAGAATTATGCTGAGTGAAGAAAGTCAATTTTACACATACTGTACAGTTATATGCTGTATGATTCCATTTATTTAACATTCTTGAAATGATGAAAATACAGAAATGGAGAACAGATTGATAGTTGCCAGCGATTAACGAAGGGGTGGGTGTGGGAGAAGAGTGGATGTGGCTCTAAAAGGTAACATACTCTTATTCTTATAGTGATGGAAGTGTTCTTTGTCTTGAGTGTAGTGATGTCAATATCTGGGTATTGATACTGAACTACAGTTTTACAAGATCCATGGCAGGGGGAACTGGGTAAAGGGCACACAGGATCGCTCTGTAGTATTTCCTAACAATTGCATGTGAATCTATGACTATTTCAAAGGAAAGTTTAAAAAATATATTGGAGGTACTATACTATTTTAAATTTCAATGGTCAGTCTAGGCCAGCATTTAACATATTAAAAAAGTAGAATTTTATTCAAGGATACTGGGTCCAAATAAATTCTTTTACTAGTATGGATACTAAAAATTTTTTAATGCTCTTAAAAAATCTGAAATTTAGTCAGTTCTCTTTACCGTCTGAGCCACCAGGGAAGCCCCTCTCTTAAATTATGCTCATTTCAATATCTGAGCAAGAACACATTTATTCTCTAGTCCTACCTTGATAAACAATCCTGTTAACTGCAAAAACGGTGAGCCTCTGCAACCTCTGTGCAAGCTCTGTTTCAGTCGCCTGGACAGGGTTCTCTTGGCTCATTCTCCGTTGCATCATCACATGAAGTTCATCACTTGCTACTGAACGCATTTTCATCAGAAGAGAGTCAGTTTGAGCAAGGAGAAATTTTCGAGGACCTTTAAGTATATAAATTAAAACATCAAGTGCTGGAGTTAACAAGGATCAAAGAAATCATTTCTGCTATAACTTTTTGATTATCAGACAATGAAAAGAACTTTATTTAATTCAAAGGTAATTTATACAAGGAAAGAGAGTGATTAAGAGAAAGTGATTTTTCCCTCTTTGAAGAAGTGCAACAGTACACTCTGATTTCAAAGTCCTAAATAACAATGCTATAGCTTGTGACATAGCTTAGTAGGATGGATATCCTTTGGAAAAATTTTAGTCCTCTGAAAAACTCAATCAGAAGGGTGTATATATTCAAACATTTTCAAATACTGTTTCACTTCTTTGTATTCCAAAATAATCAACAGATTTTTTTAAAGCATATCATGTTTTAGCAAGAACATTACTATTTTTGGGTAATTAACATTGCTGAAATGCCAACCCATTCCAGCACTCTTGCCTGGAAAATCCCATGGACGGAGGAGCCTGGTAGGCTGCAGTCCATGCGGTCTCAAAGAGTCGGACATGACTGAGCGACTTCACTTTCACTTTTCACTTTCTTGCATTGGAGAAGGAAATGGCAACCCACTCCAGTGTTCTTGCCTGGAGAATCCCAAGGACGGGGAGCCTGGTGGGCTGCCGTCTATGGGGCCGCACAGAGTCGGACGTGACTGAAGTGACTTAGCAGCAGCAGTAACATTGCTGAATTTTATAAATTATTTTTAAGACATGTATATAGTGACATAGTAGAAATCAGTCAAATACAGTAAAGAGCTCAGAAAGGAGAGTGTAATTTCAGTAATTTATTATTAAAATGATTTGAAACATGCATCACATGTGATTCAGTCCTACAAAAAGCATTTCCTGAGAAAGGTTTCCTCAGGCTGAAAAGGCAGGAGTGGCTTCCTGCACCATTACTGCACCTGCTCCAAGAGGTACCCCACAGGGAGTGGATCCAGGAGAAAAGGAGGTAACTGAGTCTTGATTTAGTGGACTGAAGGAGAAGGGCATTGGAAGATGACCATAGGAACCAAAATGACGTCTTGGTAGGTGAGGAATAATGGAATCCTTCATTGGAATTGAACCTTTTTTAAATTATGAAAGCATATATCAAAGTCCACAAATAGCCTCTAGAAACATTACTTACAATAGGATTTAATGATTCATCCTGCAAGATACTGAAATATTTTACTAGCATTTTAGATTGTCCAGTATTTTAAATACAGCTTGGTGTGTAGAGTCACCTTTGAGACAAAAATGGAGCAAATATAAAGAAAAATTCATATCCGGGATATATTCAAGGATAATATTATCAGATTATGTTAGTTTAAGCAAGTCATCCTAATCTCTGATACAACAGACCTGGAAGAAGTGGGTGTGAAAGGACACAAAGAGATGGGTGTGGGGCCTCCATCCAGCAGTTTCTAATTCTAGGCCTTGGTGGATCTGTGACACGAGTAAGCTGGACTGGATGACTTCCAAGGTCTTTTATCAAGTTAAAAAGTTTTAGGATACTATAAGCCTTATATATGTGGCTGGAATGTGAAGTCAAGTGGGCCTTAGGAAGCATCACTACCAACAAGCTAGTGGAGGTGATGGAATACCAGTTGAGCTATGAAAGATGATGCTGTGAAACTGCTGCACTCAATATGCCAGCAAATTTGGAAAACTCAGCAGTGGCCACAGCACTGGAAAAGGTCAGTTTTCATTCCAATTCCAAAGAAAGGCAATGCCAAAGAATGCTCAAACTACTGCACAACTGCACTCATCTCACACGCTAGTAAAGTAATGCTTAAAATTCTCCAAGTCAGGCTTCAGCAATATGTGAACTGTGCATTTCCAGATGTTCAAGCTGATGTTAGAAAAGGCAGAGGAATCAGAGATCAAATTGCCAACATCTGCTGGATCATCGAAAAAGCAAGAGAGTTCCAGAAAAACATCTATTTCTGCTTTATTGACTATGCCAAAGCCTTTGACTGTGTGGATCACAAGAAACTGTGGAAAATTCTGAAAGAGATGGGAATACCAGACCACCTGACCTGCCTTTTGAGAAACCTATATGCAGGTCAGGAAGCAACAGTTAGAACTGGACATGGAACAACAGACTGGTTCCAAATAGGAAAAGGAGTACGTCAAGGCTGTATACTGTCCTCTTGCTTATTTAACTTCTATGCAGAGTACATCATGAGAAATGCTGGGCTGGAGGAAGCATATGCTAGAATCAAGATTGCTGGGAGAAATATCAATAACCTCAGATATGCAGATGACATCACCCTCATGGCAGAAAGTGAAGAAGAATTAAAGAGCCTCTTGATGAAAGTGAAAGAGTAGAGTGAAAAAGTTGGCTTAAAGCTCAACATTCAGAAAACTAAGGTCATGGCATCTGGTCCCATCACTTCATGGCAAATAGATGGGGAAAGGGTGGAAACAATGGCTGACTTTATTTTGGGGGGCTCCAAAATCACTGTGAATGCAATCATGCAGCCATGAAATTAAAAGACGCTTGCTCCTTGGAACGAAAGTTATGACCAACCTAGACAGCACATTAAAAAGCAGAGACATTACTTTGCCAACCAAGGTCCATCTAGTCAAGGCTATGGTTTTTCTAGTAGTCATGTATGGATGTGAGAGTTGGACTGTGAAGAAAGCTGAGCACCAAAGAAGTGATGCTTTTCAACTGTGGTGTTGGATAAGACTCTTGAGAGTCCCTTGGACTGCAAGGAGATCCAACCAGTCCATACTAAAGGAGATCAGTCCTGGGTGTGTACTGGAGGGACTGATGTTGAAGCTGAAACTCCAATACTTTGGCCACCTGATGTGGAGTGCTGACTCATCTGAAAAGAGCCTGATGCTGGGAAAGATTGAGGGCAGGAGGAAAAGGGGACAACAGAGGATGAGATGGTTGGATGGCATCACTGAAACAATGGACAGGGAGGCCTGGCGTGCTGCGGTTGGTTCATGGGGTCGCAAAGAGTCAGATACTACTGAGCGACTGAACTGAACTGAACGTTAGGATAAAAATCAAAACTCCTTATCATGAGCCATAAGAACTGGTCCACACCATCCTGTAGCATCTCACCTGGTGGAACTATCTCATCAAGGACTACACTCCAGCTACACTGCTGTCTTTCAGTTCTCTGAATAAGCTTAGCTTTTTGCTACCTCGGCACCTGCACATCAGCTGTTCATTCTGCCTGTAACACTCACTGACTTCTCTAATTCCTTTCTCATCCCTTGTATTGAAATCTTACTTCCTCAGAGACTTCCCTAACTCTACATGTAAATCAGGTTGCCCTGCTCTGTGTGGTCTCTTATTTCTATCCTCTGTATTTCTCTACCATTTTATGGTAGAAAGGTAGGATCTGAGTCTTTCTTAATCCTTGCATCTTTAACATTTAACACAGTGCTTGGCACATGGTAGGAGCTCAAGGGATAACTGAGTGAGAACAGCACTGAGGAGAAAGCTAGCGAATAATTTCCTCTTGGAGGAAAACCTTCTCAAACACTACAGTTTAACTTCTGAAACAAAGCAATGTTTTAAAATGTGAGTGATATAAGAATATAGGAGAGTCAAACTACCTTCTATGTATAATTAGTAAATATTATTTAAATACTCACCAGCAATGCTCTTTCGCTTTTGAAACATTGTATGATGGGGAGCAGAAGGCGACTGAAGTGAATCTGTAAGGTTCTCAGAGTCATGATTTGCAGTGGTCCTTATAAATTCCATAGCAGCCTGGAGAACTCTAAACTGTAGAGCAACAGCCATATCTAAAAACAGAAGATACTAGAATGTTTTCAAGCCATGTGATTGTAATTGAGTTGACTTTTATATTAATACTAATGCAATATCAAAAGTGTCAATAATGTTTTATTAGACTTAAATTTCAAAATTTTGATCATGGGTTCTTGATGGTAGTAAACATTTTTTAACTGTCTTTAAAAGCAACTTTAAAGCAAATTTCCAAAGGATCACTATAAAAAATTCAATGGAAAAATACTAGATCACAAATGTATTTCATTTCACGTAATTGTCTTAAAAGACTAGGCTTTTTAATATAGAAGGCAAAAGTTTAACCAAAAGTTTAAAATGTGAAATTCTCACATTCTTCTGCCCCATATTCACTTTCATATTTGCCACCAAAGAAAATTAAAGGGTATTATTAGTCAACATAAGCCTTTTAATTCTACTTGGCAAGAAAAATCAGCAGTTTCTTTTAATAATATGCTGCCAGCTACTAATTACATCAGGGTGTCACTTGTAATTTTTGCCACTTAAAAAGGCTTCTTTTTAAAGCCAGTAAACAAAGTTAAGGGTGAACATTTAGTCGAACAGTTTCCTCTCCTCTAACCCACTCTCTCTATAGAAGCAAGAGAAAGAGATGAGGTTCTGATAACAGTTTTGGCTATCATACAACTGCTCCCCCCAATCCATAAAAATTAAATCTTACTTTGGGTCCTCCTGTTTTTGCTATTTTGAAGATATCCAAGCAGTACAATAAGATCTTCAATAACTCTAAAATATTGTGAGCCTGAGGAACTGCAAGCATGAATTGTAACTGCTATGAAAAGTTGCTGTATATCACAAGCAAGTAATCTGTATTCATTCAAAGGAATGCTAAAGAAAAAGAATAAATAAGGCAAAAAGAATTGGTTTAAATTCCTGTTCTGTTAGCATGCACTCATTCACGCATTCATTTGATATTTATCCGTGCTTACTCTATGGCAGGTCATATGAACTACAGGCTAGGGACAGAGAAAAAGATAGACTTTGACTCCTATCAAAATTCAGCTTGCAGAGGACCAGACAAGTGAACAGATAACTATAACCAGTAAATGGTGTAAGTGTAACAACAGAGACTAACACAAGATACTGTGGGCATGCACCATTAGGTTCCCAGCCACCAGAGGTTCTATGGGGATGAAGAGGTATATTCTGAGGCTCCTCAAAGATGGTGACTCTGAATAAACTAATTGACCTCTCTGAATCCCACTTACACAAAGTATGGCCATTTTACGGGTTAAAAGAGACAAAGATTTGAACATATATTAGTCACCTGCACGTGTGCTCAGTTGCTTCGGTCATGTCCGACTCTTTGCTACCCTATGAACCACAGCCCGCCAGGCTCCTCTGCCCATGGAATTCTCCAAGCAAGGATACTGGAGGGGGTTGCCGTGCCCTCCTCCAGGGCATCTTCCTGACTCAGGGATTGAACCTATGTCTCCTACGTCTCCTGCACTGCAGGCAGATTCTTTACCACTGAGCCACTGAGGAAGCCCACACTAATCACTTATAAGTACCTAATAAATATGAATTAGTTACTTCTGTCCCTCAATTTTTAACCTTGATCATCCACCTCAGTGTGTGATATTAAGCTTCCCACTCCACCTTTTCAAAATCAAGCAAGAGTTAGAAATGATAACTTTTGAGGCCAATCAATAGAGTAGCATGTAGGGACATTCTGTAAGCACAATTCATTTAAAACAATAGCAGTAACAAAGAGCTGTTAGAAGGAGCCTGCTGGTACTCTTTCCAAGTTCTACCAATTTCATGTACTGTACTGTAATCAAGACTAGACGTTTTGAGGAAATACGTTGTATTTCTGATCTGCCCAAGACACAGATCCTAAATAAGACAGGTGCCCAGTGAAAACTGAACTAAGCTGACTATGAATCCTCTCTTGTACCAAGAGGGTCTCCCTGGCCTAGTGAGTCTCCTGGGCCTAGAGAATCACCGAGGATATGCTCTGCCTTCTCTGTGAAAGTATATTAATATTTAATGCTTTAACATGCAGTAAGATGGTGCTTCTGAAGATTTGTAACATTAATATTATGCTAATAAAAATGTTATTCTGTATATCCTAAATGAGGACACCAAAGGCACAAAACCCAAATAAAAATACAACCTCCTAACATATTTTTCTAAATTATTAATCAATCTGGTGGGCAACCATTTGCCAATGTACTTCTGACTGAGGGGACATATGTATACTTCTGGCTGATTCAGTTGATATATGACATAAACCAACACAACATTGTAAAGCAATTATTTTCCAATTAAAAATAAATAAATTAAAAAAAAAGAAATTCAGCATGGTAGTTAACATACCATACTGGGAGAAAATAGTAGTAGGAAAAGTGGGAGAGTGTGTTGACTGTAAAGCAGAGACTTTTGAAGTGAGAAGATTCAGCCTCAAGTTCTCTATTTACTAGCTATATGATCTGCAACAAGTTATTATATCTCTCAAATTCTCAAATTTCCTATTCCAGAGGGGGATAATACTTTCTATAAGACCATAGTGGAAGCTTGGTAAATATATCTGAGGACAGGTAAATTTGTTTACGGGCTTCCCAGGTGGCTCACGTGGTAAGAATCTGACTATAATGCAGGAGTTGCAGGTTCGATCCCTGGGTCAGGAAGATTCCTCAGAGAAGGAAATGGCAACCCACTCCCGTATTCTTGCCTGGGAAATCCCATGGACAGACAGGTCACAGAGTCGGACATGACTGAAGTGACTGGACACACACACAAATTTGTTCCTTGTTTTCAGGTTCTAAATACCTAAATGTAGGTCATATAAATATCTTTTTTTAAAAAAAGAAACAAACTTTATTGAAAATATACCCTCTCAAATCTAATCTAATCAGATCTGAAGGAAAGAAATTCTTTGAAAATATTATGGAATATCAGATGCTTTAAAGTAACCTGCTAGTAAAGTTTTCTCCTTTCCAAAGTTGTTAATCAGAGGCAGTTTTAAAAAATGATTTAAACTTACATCTTTTCTAATCCATTCAGGGTTGCTACTGTGTTACATAACACGTAGAGTAGACCATTATCCAACAACAGATCTGCTACCTTAGAACACGAATTTAATATTTGGAGAAGAAGTAAGAGAGCATTATGCAAGAGCACATTGTCGTATAAGGAGGTCTCTATTAGTCCCAGTATAGGAATGACAGACCACTTCTGGAAAAGTCCCATGTTTTTCACATCTTCCAGATCAAATCTATAATACATAATACACAAGAGCATGTTAGAAGCAACTAACCATGAAATAAGGAAAAAATGACTGCAAAATTGGCCATTTTGTTGATCTGATTTTGAGTTCCTGTATACTATTTGCCTCTGTGATGGAGGTTATGGTTTTTCCAGTGGTCATGTATGGATGTGAGAGTTGGACTATAAAGAAAGCTGAGCACCGAAGAATTGATGCTTTTGAACTGTGGTGCTAGAGAAGACTCTTGAGAGTCCCTTGGACTGCAAGGAGATCCAACCAGTTCATTCTAAAGGAGATCAGTCCTGGGTGTTCACTGGTAGGACTGATGTTGAAGCTGAAACTCCAATACTTTGGCCACCTGATGTGAAGAGCTGACTCATTTCAAAAGAGCCTGATGTTGGGAGAGATTGAGGGCAGGAGGAGAAGGGGACGACATAGGATGAGATGGTTAGATTGCATCACTGACACAATGGACATGGGTTTGGGTGAACTCCAGGAGTTGGTGATGGACAGGGAGGCCTGGCGTGCTGCGGTTCATGGTGCCGCAAAGAGTCGGACACGACTGAGCGACTGAACTAAACTGAACTGATGGAGGGAAGTTATTGACGTGTTTTACACCTCATTTTTCTTATCTGTCAAATGTGTGTGATGATATCTGCTCTACTTTCTTCTCAAGGCTGTTGGGAGAATCAAATGAGATGATGCAGAATTGCTTTGAAAAAGCCAAAAGCTTATGCAAATGAAAAGCAATATTGTTAATGCTACAATTAGTAGGTCAATTCCTTGATGTTTGAACTGGCCTACTTGCAAACAAGTACAGACACTTAATAAAAAGACACATTTCTCTCTATTTTATCAGATACAGAAATAACAGCTTAACATTTCTGCCAAACTTTTGGCTTGGGAGAAAAATGTTCTTTAAGTTTTGCACTTATTCATTAATCCATGAGCATTACACCAGGGTCAAAGCTCAAGAGTCGGTATGCTGGTTTACTCTTCTCTCAGATAACCAGTATCCCTGAGGGGAGTTAGGAGCTTGTCTATGGATCCCTCATGTAATCTGCTGCTGAGACTATGGGGGCCACCTTCTTCTCAGGTTAACACTGTATGCCAAAACTTAAATATCACTTTCTTTAATTTGATGCAGCATTTCTTTCTTTTCAGTGCCTAGCTAGTGAATGAAATGCAAAGGAAGAAGTTATAAAAAGAATACCACATGGAAAATAAAAAATTGGTTCACCTGGAAAATGACATCTAGCAGATTTTTTCTAAAAGTGATGGAATAATTTTAAGAGTCAGTTTAATAAATTTTACATTTAAGACAAAAGATCCCCAATTCTGGTGAAGGGAAGAACCCACTTACTCTTCATCAAGGCCGATACGTCGGCCAAAGAACATTTCAATGAAGCATTCTAATAATTCCTGAGTCCCCCGATGAAGATACAACTGGTTGGCTAGTAAAGAAAACCCACGATTCTTCAGAAATTTATCCTTTTGTTCCTTGGATGCTCTATTAAAATATGCATCTAATAGCTAAGGAAAAAAATTAAGACAATTTAGATAATATATTAAAATTTTATATAACACTACAAATCACACAGTGTACTATACCTGTAGTTGTAAGTTGTTTAACTTCATGTGTATAGAACATACAAAGTTCAAAAAAAAGGGCCACCTCTTCAGCAAAACAAACAAACCTAAAGCTTTCTCTCTGACTACTATAGAATGCTAATGATGCTCTCTGTCTTGGAGGTCTTGGGTAGCCTTAGTTGAATATAAGTAGAACATTTGTGCCTAATTCTGAAAAAAGAAAGATTAGTCAACACTGTACAATGCTTTCTCTCAAAGAACAAAAATATATATCCTAAACCTCTATTTTTCTAGACCTTCTGACATTTTATTTATTCTAAGCATAGGACTAAGGTTTTACTCTTTCCCAGCATCTTAAATGTAACATATGTATAATCAAAGCAATTATCTTTCCTTCCAAACTCACTTCTTTCACGGTTCTGGTCTCGGAGCACAGAAGCACCATCCTCCTAGACTCTAAGGCTGACCTCACTTTGGGCTTCTCTCACCCTGACCTCCCACGTGTGATTAGCAGAGTCTCTCTCCCCTATTCCAGGGAACGTCTCTCGTCTGTCAGTCCTCTGGCTTCCCGCCTCCCCAGATCAGGGACTCATCATCTCTCCCCTGGATCACAGTGCGAGCCTGCGAACACAGTGCTCCCACCTCTTTCCCCTGCGATCACTCCCTCACAGTGGTGATAAGACTATTCTTTCCTAAAACACACATCTCTTTACTGCCCTACTTAAAAGTCTTTCTAACTTTACAGCATAATACAAAATACACCTTTCGCATGAATCCTGCCCTTGTTCACCCATCAGAATTGTTTGCTTTTCCTGTGCTCCCATTCTTCTTTATTAAGACTAGCACTGAAGCATCCATCACAGAAGTTCTTACATTTTACTTAGTCGTGTATATGTCTCTCTCCCACACTGGTCTATAAACTCTTGAATGCAGGGGCTTATTCCCTTTTATATCCCACAGAGCAACTAGCCCATGTTTTACACATGAGATAGAAGCTATGTAAATACTGGGTTGAACTGAGACTGCTTACACAATGTCCCACATCAAATTAAAACAGTGGGATTCTTTGCAGACCACTTTAAAGGGTTGTTTCCTAATGGGAACCATTCATATCAAACCTTTATTCACTCAATAATGTACTTAGGACCTTTTATATATCAAACACAAGATGCCTACCCTCATGGAGCTTATATTTCAGAGTGGGAGAGTAATAAAAAGTACATAAACAAATTAAAAAGGTAATTATAAGATATAACTAGGATGCTATCATAAAACAAATGAGGATTAGGGCTAGACAGAAGATGATTAGGGAAAGTCTCTCTGAGAAGGTGACATCTGAGCTTAAACCTGAAGTTAAGTGTCTAACATTTGACGATAATATACTCAGGAGAGACCTCCAATAATCTATGTGTTCCTTCTAAGTAGTAGATTTAAAAAACACACTGATACAAAGCCATATATGGAGGAAGGCTTAAAATTGGATGATAATACATATAAAAATTGGGATAAGCAGTAATAAATTATATCAGCTCATGATGCTTAAGAATCAAATAAGATTTCAGGTCTATTTGAATACATGTATTCAAACTTTAAAGTACACATTTATTTATTCTTCCAAATTAAAGCAACATATTTAGTATTTGCCCTTACTTTAATAACTTCTTGTTGTACAGCAGGTGATGGGTGGTTGACGAGGACTAAAAGTGTATCTGCTTGAATGAGCCTGTCCATCACATCTTCCAGCATAACATCAGGCAGGATGAGAAGAACTCCACTTAAGAGTTCATACAACCCACAGCATATAGGTACCAAGCAGTCTTCGGTTACACTAAAACAGAGACCCACAAAGTGTCATGAACACAATATCAGGGGAAAAACAGTGGTGCATCATGACTACCTCAAGAACAGTGATGAGTAGTAACAATTTTCACATGTGAAACATAAGTTCATAAGGTTTAAAACCGTTTCCTGATTTAACTGTGATTAACAGATTTGCCATCACTTTTTAATCACCAGTAGTTTTTAGATATATAGTCTACTAAACACTAGTCTGCTCTACATCTGTGATTTCCAAGTGCCACTTGTGCTGTTTAAACTATTTAAACATTCAGTTGCTCGGCTGCACTGGCCACACTTCGCGTGAGCATGTGTCTTCTGCAGCGGACAGCACCGGTGACCACTCCCATCACTGGAAAGTCTCACTGATGGTGCTGATTTGGGGAACAATAACAAACCATATAGTCTTCCTAAACTGAAGAGTTTTTCTCTAATAATCATATGGAATTAAATTAACCATAAGATAATCTTTTCTTCAAGAACTATTTATGGTTTAGCCTTTAGTTAAATATGGAATGATCACCTAGTATTAAAGTAAGGAGAAAGGCATCTTTGCTTGTTGTTAACATACACGTTGTACTATGTTACAGAATAAAGAGATCACAGAATAAAGAGATTTCTACAAGTACAGAAATTCTTCAAAGAACAGTTTAAAAAAAGGGAGGAAGTGGTTGTCATACAAAAACACATGTACCTGTGAGCACCTGTAGTTCGGCTGTGGCGTGGCTCATAACCGAGAGAAAGAGCGAAGTTTTCCCAGTCGTCGGTGTTCCTGTCAACAAGACTTGGCCACCGGCCGACAGCCGCAGAGCCGTTCTGAGAGGGGAAAGCTAGCCCCAGGCTGGCAATGGTGCTGTGGCTGCGCTGGAACGAGGCCAATCCCTTTAGGTAAAGAGGTCGGCGTGGGCAGGATTCGTCCCCAGGACTGTCGTCGTCTGATCTGGGCTCTGCTCCGAAGTCTTTCTGATCTATGTTGACCGCCGGAAGTTCCAAGGCTCCTTTTGGAGCATCACTGACAGAGGCTTGGGCCGAAAGGGCAGCTTCTGTTTCACAAACCGTTTTTGCAGACTCACAGCTGCTGATGAAGGCATCTTGTTTGGTTTTTTCCAGTGTCTCGGAACTCCTCAGAGGGCTCCATTTCTCTGGCTGGGAAGCAACGCCATCCTCTACAAAACTCTGTAACTTGTCAATACTGCAACCCAAACTTCCAGTCAGTTTCCGAGGCTTTATGCGAGGTGAAGAAGCAGGGAGTGCTGGGAGGCTTCTGGAGCGCAGTGCACTGGCAGCCACCTGCTCTGGGGCAGCACTGGGCGAGCTGTTTCCTGCTAAGAGTGGACAGGGGAGCAGCACGGGAAAGTCAGCTCAGTGGGGTCACTGCTCTTCTGTGCCGTCAGTCCCACCCACAGTAATAACCCGTTTATCCAGTGATGTGAGTGAACACATACAGGATAATGACTGCAGTGACTAATGCTTAAAATTTGTGTTAAAACTATTTTTGTTTCAGCTACTTTTAATCAAAAATTTCCCAAAATACCTATCTCTTGTTTCCTTAATAAAATACAATATTGACTGAGTGATTCAAAGTTATTGGGGTGAATGGTCCTAATGAAGTGAAAGTAAGTAAATTAAGTGAAAATCCATTTACCTCAGGCTAACAGTCACTAGGATGCAGTTTGTTTTAGATTTTCTTTTTTGATGTGGACCTTTCTTAAAAAATCTTTTTTGAATTTGATTAGAAAATGTTTCTGTCTTATGTTTTTCTCTTTTGTTGGCCACAAAGCATGCAGGATCTTAGCTCCTTGACCAGGGATTGAACTTGCATCCCCTGCATTGAAAGGTGAAGTCCCCAGGGAAGTCCTGAGGATGCAGTTTAACACAGTGGAAAGAATGTTGGTTTTTTGATGAGACAGTTCCGTTAGTTAGGTGGCCCTAGGTAAACAATTTAATTATATGAGTGTTCATTTCTTCAAAGGTAAAATAAGCACATAATAAATATGTGCTGAATAAATAGCAGTGATAGCCGTACTTGGTGTTGTTATTACCAGGCTAAATGTCCCTAGACTGTTCTCTCACTCCTCATTTCTGCAGTCACTTTTTGCTGCTATTATTAAGAAATAATTTTTCTCTTCTTGCCACAGCTCTCCATTTTTCTGCTCCTCATATTCTACACAGAAGGAGATGAGAAAAAACACTCTCATCCTTAGTGTATGGGATATAAATGAATGCTCCTGAAGGTGTGGTCTGTGGGCCAGGAGCACGGGTATCAGCACCGCTGCATGACTGCTGGAAATGTACATTCTCAAGCTCCACCCCAGACCCACTGAGTCAGAATGTAGAAGGCAGGGGTCAGGGACCTGTGTTTTAACAAGCTTTCCAGGTGATTTTTTCAGCATCTAAAACTTGAAAAGTGCTGATATACAGTAAATAAGGACTGAATGAACTGCTTAGAGCTCAGGCTCTGTGGCAATAGAATAGCTCCACAGTTCAGAAGTTCTTCCTAGTTATTTCTGGATTTTGGCTGGAGGAATAAGGCTGCCAAAAGGGTCTGTTCAAATGACCTGGAAAAAATGGGGGCATGATTGTACTAGAAAAAGTTTCAGAATGATGCTCAACGATTTTAAAAATGACACATCCTATAAAATTCCAAATAAAACTAATTAAAACATAGCCTTAAAATATTATAATACAAGGCCATAATATGTGCTAGGGAATAGCCGAAACTCTTTGGGAGAGAAAGAAAATTGGAGCTTAATATCCAGATACCTTCACCTACTATCCATGTCTCTATCTTACTGGCCTATTTAATAATTGGTATCAGAGCTGGAGGTGGGACCTAGTCTTTCATTGGCTAATGAAATCTATGCTGAAAGAGGAAAACAGGCAGAGAAAACTTGGGGATGATGAAAAAGAAACCAGAAAGATAGGAAGTTGTCATAGAGAGCGGGAGACTGGAATTTCAGAGGTGGGACGTGTTCTTTGATGATGTTCAAGATGGACACAAGCAGACTGGAAGGTAAAGTAGAGGGAAGGTCCCCAGGGTCAAGGGTCTCAGTGAGGCTGCAGTACGGATGGCCACTCACATGGTCAGTGAAATTGTCCAGAATGAGTTCAGACGGAGAGGAGACAGTAAGCCAAACAAAGTTTTTGAAGATAATTAGAAAATAAGTCAGAAGCTTAATGAAAGACTGATAAAGGGGGACAAAGAATTCCAGAATAAAATAGCATGAGCCTTGTCTATCTCCTAAGCTCTCCCGAGAATTACTTGCTATACTGACTATGAGTTACTAATATTAGAAAGTAGTAAATGGAATCCTTAAATATATTCTGTAAAGTTTAGCTTTCCATTTATTTGGTTTATCAGGTTGTGCAAACATGCATCTATATTCAGAACTAAAGAGGAAAGGGCTACACTTTCAGTATCATTTTTGTTTGTTTGTTTACCTTCAGGTGGTGAAGCAGTAAAATCTGATGGGCTTATTATCATAAATCCAGGGCTAGTAACAGACTTTCCTCCACTGCTAGAATGCCTCAAGTACATGATTGACTGTACTTTTTCCTGAAAGATCTTGCCATCTAGAATCAAAATAAATTTTGAGAAAATTTTCAAAACAGATAAAACAAAAATACAATGTTAAAAGCAAGTCATTAAATACAAACATCTACAAAAAATATTCAAAGTTAAAAAAATGGTGTACTTTATACTAACGCACATTTTGATATGTGAGGATACTCTACAATTTCTTACTTTAGATTCTTTTGTTAACTAACATTAGCTACATTAACTTCTATTTTCTTTGAATTCCAACTGTACTTATTTCTATAGTTTAACAGCTAACTGTTCACTTTTTATATGCTAACATGATCTTTCCAAGGATCACGTTCATCTCTTCATTACTTGAGGGAAGGTCTATGTCTTCTGTTTTTACACAGCCCCAGTATGACTCCAAAAATTAATACATCCAGCTTAATCTTCCTTTCTGAGCTTCATACTTCTAAATTCAACTGCTTGATTTCTTAAATGCAACACAAATGCAACAAATCTAAATGTGAGTCATCCTTCTGCCCTAAATTCACTCCTGCGTTGTTCTCTGGTTCCCACGGTAGAAGCACCCATTTCCCACACAGGGCCTGAGAGCCACCCTTGACCACAACCTTTCCTTTACCCATGTCAAGTCAGTCTCCAGGTTCTACTGACTTTGTTTCTTGAACTCTTCTCATCCCTAGCACAGTGCTATAATGCAGGCTTTTATCATCCCTCACCTGGATTATCATCACAGACTTCTAAATGATATCTGGGATGGACATCTGGCCACCCTCAAATCCTCATAGCTACCAGCATTCGCTCCATTAAATGGTAAGCTCTGCTTAAAATCTTCCAGGGGCTCTCTGTTGCCTCCTTACCACTCTAGATAAAGTCCAAGTTTCTCATCTAGAGCAATCTCCATGAGCTGTCTCCATGCCCCTCTACCAGCCTTCTTCCTTACATTGATGTCAGCAACACCAAGCCATTTGCTTTGCCTGGAAGGCCCTTCCCTTCAACTCCTAGTTAACTCAACTCAGACCAGGTATCTCCTCCTTCAGGAAATAGCCCCTTGCAACGCATTGCTATGCTTTGCACATGTTATACTTACCTGTTTATGCCTCTCTTCCCTTTACTAGACTGTAAGACCACACACATTTAACTCATCTTTGCAACTACCCTGTGCTACCAGAATCTTGACATTACTTTATTCACTAGATGTTTGCTGAACCTAATACAAAGTCATGCTGTATAATTTCATTTGGCTTTTTACTGCAGCTGTATCATTTTATTCACTATTACATGGCTTAAAATGGCTGTTTACAATCAGTTTCCCTCTCTAAATTTACTATTTAGCTTTTTCACACGTATACTCTGGCTTGCTTTCTTACCACATTTTCCAAGTTCTTTAAAAAAATCTGATTCCAGTTAAAAAAAAAATACTGAGATTACTCTTTCTTGTTCCATCCTTTAAATAGTATTACCAATAATTCTATCCTTAGCTTCCTTTTTCCTTCTTTCTCCCAACACTTTTCTTCAGTGGTCTCATCTGTTCCCTGAGCTTCAACTCACTTCTATGCACATTGTTCCTCTATGCTGAATTTTATTGTAATAACTTATATCATACTGGTTGGCTCAAAACAAACACAACAAAACAAAATCCTTCAATTACTCCTGAGAAGAACACAGGTTCAAGTTCTCTGATCCTATATTCAAGGACTCATTTAATATGATTTTGTGTGGTTGAATAAAATGATGATCCCAAACTACATTTATAATATTATTTCTCTACTACTTTACAAATCTCCTATGTTAGGTAAAATTCACTATTCTTTATTTTCTCTATTTTTCCCTGCTTTAAGTCACTCTCTTCATCTGATAGTAATTCTCTAATCTATTAATACCTATCAAAATTCTTCAATGCCCATGGCAGATTATTAATCTATTAAATCTCTCTCCACATCTGAAGATGAAACCCTAACTCTCCTGAAATCAAATCAATTCTTCTTTTGTATCTATTAGGTACTTACCAGATATTATTTATTATAATTATTTCAGCAAATACATTTACCCTCACCTCTTGGTTTTTAAGTTCTCTGAAGGCAGAGACTATGTCTGGTTCACTGTATGGCCCTCTGTCCTGTCCCAATTCCAGTGTGTAACTGAGCAGTTTCTAGCACAGAGTTCATTCAATGAATATGAAGCAAACATGATCAAATGGGAAGAAAAAAACGAAAGTGGAAATAGCCAAGATCTAAAAAAACGATTATACCTACCTATGTGCAAAGAAAAATAGAAGTTTGTGGGGTTGTGACAAACATAAGTATTAGTAGGAGGATGAACTGCTAAAAGGAAATTGAAGATAATTGTCAATAATTCCAAATCTGGAGGAGATCCAAGGACTTCTGCTGTAATTTTCACAAATGATTTACAAACCTCTCGGGGCATGGATATAAGCTGCCCCTCTTTGTGTTCCTGGAAAAAAAAAAAAAAAAAAAAAAAAACCTCTCCTTAATTTAAAAAGAACTATCAACTTAACTAATATTTCTCATTTAAGCAAGATAATTTTGTTTAAGATAGAACTGGGTTGGTTTCCTGCTCTAGACCAGATATTTACCATAAAACGGAGTTGCTCTTTCTCTATTCAATTGCTATTAAAATTTATTAAAACCAATGGCCCCATGTAAATGTTAGTTACTACTAGTACTATTATCACTACTGCTTCTGCTACTACTAATTTGGTTCAAAAGAGAAAATTTCTGATAGACAAAACTGGTTACATGAATAGAGTGTGTTCCAGTCTACAAAGTTATTACTCGCAGCAGCTCAGAGAGGGTTTATCCTTCATTTCTACAATATGAAGGCCTGAAGTGATTGTATGACTAACTTAAACCACATAGAAAACATCTCAGTAGTGCAGCATAACTCAGACTCAGACCTTTGATCTCCTTCTACTGCACCATCTACTGCCTGGAATAATCAGACCTGGCAGAATGCTACATAATTACCAAAAATAAAGACAGATATAAGTAAATTACTTATATATTCCAACTATACCTCCCCAGCGCATAGCAGCTGGCTTCTAGATCAAGGCTAGATTTTTCCTCTCTGTCCAAATACACAGTATATCTCTACATCCACTCTTCTTCATATATTCTTTTGAATTGCTGAATCAGAAAACTTAAAATCTAGATATTAACTTTAACATAGGTTAGTTTGACTACCTCAGATATACGGAGAGAACAGGAGTCTACAAAAGTCAGTCAAGATCTCACAATGGCCAAGTCAAGACAAGAACACAGATCTCTGAACTTGCAATTCAGTGTTATTTCTGCTACAACCATCTTTTTTTTTTTTTTCTAAATCGTACCCCTGTGACTTCCCAGGGCTCCTGGTTACCACTTCAATTACTCATTCTTGAGTTCAGCCCAGTCTAAGCTTCTTCAACTTTGCCCTCTCCACTGACTCCTTACAAATAGTCACTGGTATCCTACCTCATTAAAAAAAGAGACAAAAAACCCTTAAATTGACCTATTGTGAAGCTTTTGTTAACAGTCTGTTTCTCTTTCCTTTTGCTGTTGGACTTCCTAATAATCATGTATCCTCACTACCTCCAATGATCCACCACACATGCTTAAAGTTCCCAGAAATCTGGGTCTTGCCTTCTTCACTCTGATGAAATACTGTAAGCTATTAAGAATTTCCAAGCTGACGGCATTCTCTCTGTCCACATTTTCTGGGAACTTTCTACCTTATTTGGCTCTAGAGACCACCCCTGTCTGGGCAGGTTCTCCTCTCTCTGCCCATTTTCTTTACCTCTTTCACAGAAAAAATCTCATTGGAAGTTCCACAGAATTTCAGTCCATGGTATTGAGTTATTAAACAAAAATCACTGCAGAAAATACCTCCAGAAGTAAAGTTACATAAGGAGTACCTGCAAAACCTGGCAGGTCAGTAGAAAGTGATGAACCACTTGAGCTTTCAATAACTGCTTAATATTAAACATCTGCTGCTGGTGGTCTGCTCTGATGAGGATTTCTAGGGCTGCCAGCAGAGCTTCCCAAACACCGTGCTGAGAAAACAAACATATGCACAGGGTTATTGGAAAACATGGCTCGTGCTTCTTAGAAGACATGCAATACATCAGTTTAAATTAAATCTGCCTGAAAAAGCAAATCTAAAAATTTATTCCCAGATTATTATTCTTTTTGACAATAGGTCATTTCTAAAAATTTATGTTCAGTGCAATGCTGCATTAGGGGCTTTAGGACACTAACCTTTCTGTGGCATTAAATGATGCTCAGTGTTTTCAAAAGATGAATTATCTTGGGGAACTTATTTACTATTTACTACAGAGAAACACATTATCCATATAAATTGTTTGCAAATAATTTTCAAAGAGCATTATTAAAAACATATAGACTTCAATGCTAACTTGTGTACTCAGCATTTAATCAAATACTTTTAGAAAAAAATGTACTAAATTGAAAATATTTACTGACAGTGCAGAAATTCTGAATTTTGGATTAATTTACTTTTAAGTCCAAATTATAGAATCCTCCACACAATTACTAATCATGCAGTTTAAAACAATAATTAGCATCCTCTTAAGGTACTTTAAAATGCTTCTCCCATAGTATTCACAATAATAGTGAAAAAGAAATCTTACATAGATAACCACTACTGAAAAATAATCTTCACCTCATTTTATTACTTCAAATAATCTTTCAATAAAGCTATCAACAAAAAGCAAAATTAACGGGTTTGGGTTGTAGGTTTGCTGTTTTTCCTGCCATTACATGATGGAAATGAATAATGAAAAGGCCAAGGAATTGATAGACTTAATCATACTATTCTAACCAAGGCCTCTCTCTTAATAGGACAGGATCAAGATGCCCTGAAAGATAAAGGCATATGAAAATTTGAAGACAAAGCAGCTCAAATATGAAAACCTGATTCAGGCCTGAAAAATAATACTAAAATAGAACAGTGCCTAACAAACCAATAACTAGACAACCAACAAACAGAACCCAGAACAACTCAGCTAGAAAAGCAATTAGAAAAGAAAATTTAAAAAAAAAAAGAAAGAAAGAAAAATTTATCTCAAATCCATAGAAGTATCCATGCATATCAGTTTTGAATTTGACCAAAAAATGCTTTGCTTATTAGTCAAACTTTTTTAATGCTCAAATTAGCATCCTCTTTTGAAATACTAAAATAGCTGTCAATTTTTAGTTAAGATTCAATCTTATAATCTACAATTGAGCTATTTCTTTATTACATGTTTATATTCATACCGTGTTTGATCCAATTTGTTTGCATTTACTATCACTATGTGCATTAGCTTTCTCTCCTTGCAACATCATGTGTATTTTTATACATACGTAAATTTGTTGTTATTGTTTAGTTGCTAAGTGGTGTCCAACTCTTTGTGACCCTGTGGACTGTAGCCCATCAGGCCCCTCTGTCCAGAGGATTTCACAGGCAAGAATACTGGAGTGGGTTGTCATTTCCTTCTCCAGGGAATCTTGCTGATGCAGGGGTTGGACCTGTGTCTCCTGCACTGTCAGGCAAATTTTTTTACTGCTGAGCCAACAGAGAAGTTCACAAATGCATATATATTATACGTGAATGTACATGGAGATGTGCATTCTGAAATTCTGAAAGAGAATTTATTCAGAATGAGAAGTCACAATGAAATAGAAAGTTTTAAAAACTGACAAATACCATAAAATCTAGAAAAAGCTAGCTGCTTGACACAGCTCCATAATACTTCCCCCTGTGTTTTATAGGAGCATATTCTTGGACTGCTTCTTCATATAACAATAATTTGGTAATATAATTTTATACAGGGAGAACAGAATAATCTCTCTCTCCTCTAGCATGTTTGGTCAAAATTTATTTTTGTTAATGATAGGTTAGAAGAGCTTTCTTTAGCTTCATAACTCATTATTGATAGTAAGTCTGGGGTGACTGTTGCCAAATTTGGAAGTAACCAAATATTTTAAAATTGTAAAGGTATACACATTGAATTGGTCTTCAGCTACATTTGATGATAATGGTGTTACACTCTAAATAACTCTAGACAATCTACAGTCTACACTAGAACTGAGGAGGCTCTACGAACCAAACCATGAAGACTATACTTTAGCTAGGGCAGAAGGAAAAAGCCCCACATTCACTTTCCTTGCTGGGTCCTTGTGAAGACCACACAATTCATCATCCAGTTATTAAGACTTCCTAGATCTAAGATCAAAGCATGCTCCTTAGCTTGTGCCTACCATGAAGCCAAGACTTCATAGCCTTGCTCTGCAAACAGATACAGCTCTGACTTCTGGACAACATGGCTCCCCTACTCAGAAGTGTGTCCGTTTCCCTCTCTTTGACTCAACTCCACACACTCTTAGTAGGATTCCCTTTCAGAGTTTATGGTAAATGCAAGTCTCCAATTGATTCAAGTGTTTTCCAGCCTGAATACTGCTCTAACTACTACCTGCAGCCAAAGTTTTGATCCTGATTCTCTAGATCAACATTATCTATGGCTGTCTAAAACCTTGCACAGAAATTAATCTCTAGATTTCCACTGATAATTAATACTACACTGAAGCAGTAAATTTGTTTTGTTTTTGAGAAGACTGATTAGATGAATATTTAAAAGTACATGTTTCTCTATGCAGCAAAAAGAAACAGTCAACAAAGTGAAAGGCAATATACAAAATGGGAGAAAACACTTACAAACCATATATGAGATAAGGGATTAGTATGTAAAATATATAAATGACTCTTACAACTCATTAACAGAAAATCAAATAACTCAATTAAAAAATAGTCAAATGACCTGAATGGACATCTCTCCAAAGAACATATACAAAGGGTCAATAAGTATATGAAAAGATGCTCTTCATCAACCAATCATCAGGGAAATGCAAATTAAAACTACAAGTTATTATTATTACCTCATATCCTACAGAATAGACACTATCAAAAAATAACAACTGTTGGTAAGCAGGTAAAGAACTTGGATCCTTTGCACGTTGCTGGTAGGACTGTAAAATGGTGCCTCTCAGTATGGTACAGTAATTCTATTTTTTAAAAATTAGAATTACTATATGACTCAGCAATCCTACTTTTGCATCTGTATCTAAAATAACTGAAAACAGGATCTCAGAGAGATCTCTGCACGTTCACGTTCACGGCAGCATAATTCACAATAGCCAAAATGTGGAAGCAACCTAAGTGTCCATGACAGATGAACAAATAAAGAAAATGTGGAAAACACATCCAATGGAACAGAGTAAGAAAGAAAACAGTCTTGTCATATGTTATAACACAGATAACCCTTGAGGACATAATGTTAAGTCAAATAAGCCAATCATAAAAAGGCAAACACTGAATGATTCCACTTGGATTAAATATCTAATACAATCAAACCAAAGAAACAGAATGTAGAATGGTGGCTGCCAGGGACTTGGGGGAAGGGAAACGGGGAGCTGTTGTCTACTGAGTAGAGTAGTCAAACCAAATGAAAAAGTTCTAGAGATCTGCCATATGACAAAGTGTATATGGTTGGTACTGTACATGTAAAAATTGCTAAGAGGGTAAATTCATAACAAATGCTTTTTAACCACATAAAGTACATGCCTCTGCTTTATTCCATATCTTCCAGTCTAGCAATAGTTCCTCTAACAGTTTAACATCCTGGATTATAGCATTAGACTCTACATCCAACTTAAATTCTCCATTCTCATTGATATGAATAATATCTTCACCACAGCAACCTTCAAGAAGGGTCTATGGAAAAACAGCATTAATATAAGATGCATCAATAATCAATCCAAAAATTCAACAGAAATACTAAGCTTTCTTAGCACTTAGCACTCATAACATTAAATTCAAAAGAAAACTACTGAATAACTCAGCATTTCACAAGGTATCTTTACCTTGTTTTGTAAAACAATTCAAGTGATAAGAAAACCCCCAAATTTCAAATATTTATAAATGACTATTTAGTTTCAAATATGGAGTAAAATAAACTACATCCTATTTTTAAAATTTAATGAATCTGTTGAGTTTTAAACTTTTTCTAAGAAGTATTCATGCCACAAGTGTATGGATCTTGCTCATTTTAAGAGTTGGAGTCTGGGGGCATGGGAACAGGCATTGGTCTTTTGCCTTAATACTAGAACCCTCGGAAAGAAATACTTTCACAATGTTACCAAGTGCCTTTAATTAGAAAGATATTTAAATATGTGATTACAGTTGGATCAAAATAAAAAGCTAATATGGCTTTAAGATACTAACTCTATAGCAGTGCTGCCTCCCGAGTACTGCACAGCACTAGGTGTCTGGAGAACTGGGTTCGCCCCCACACCTGTGGGTGCTGAAGCAAGCAGCAGTCTGTGTATGAGTCACTATCACCAGTCTACAGAATGAGGGGCCAGCCCAGGAGGTATCATTGGCTTATCAAGATCTAAAAACCTCAATTGTTTTTTATATATTTTTCTAATATGTTTTAGAGGAAATGAAAATGTAATTATTTAAATGATGAAAAATCCAGAAGAGCCTTCATTTGATTAAATACATACTATCAAGTTTCCTTAATTTTCTTCAGGAATAACTGAAACACGAAACTCTATTACTAAGAGACTTAATGAAGAGGTAAGTATCACTGTATATGAAATCCTGAGAATAAGTTTTATGAGAACGTACCTTTAAAATGTGAAAGCCAACAATGCATTTTTGTTTGATCAACACCTGATGAATCATGGAAAGTCCATTACAGTTTTCTAACTCATGTATTCTCTGTTGGTTGTATTTGATTAATGAGAGTATAACTCTCAATGCTAACGCTTGAGTTTCTTCACAGCTACTAAGTTCCACAACCTAAAAACAAAGTAGATAAATTTTTTCTAATTTGTCGAGATTAAAAACTTAACGTGTGGGGTTATCTTCCATTATGTAATACCAACCTATCAGTCTCATTTGAAAGTTTATTTTTTATTGCTGACACTGTTTATAATTACTTAAGAATTTTAAACAAAACCAATAAGTTCCATGCTATAAATTAACTAAAATAACATTGATAACCTTAGAAGTCAGTAGCATTTTATTGGTGATCTGAAGTGTCAGCAAAATGCTTCATATTTTTGATGCTTAGTCAACAAACAGGCTCTATGTTCTATGCTGTGGAAGATAAAATGATAGACAGACTGCTTAGACTGTAAACAGGCAGACTACCTACCTCCTGTGGGGCCTGCTGATAGGTCAAAACATAAGACAGAATAAAAACTAACAATTGTGACTTGTACTTCAATTCCCCCAATGCTTTCGGACAACTACTATATGTAAGAAACAAACATCCTATTATGATTTGAAAAGGCAAAGAACAGTGAGACAATATGAATGCATGAGAGCATAAAAACTACTTCTGAGCCCATCCTGCTCAGGACAGGAAGCCTACGTGAAGAAGGTCACTGGGAGAGAGAGCAAAACCACAGGAAGCAGGGCTAAACAGGTGTCCAAGGGTGGGACACAGTCAGAAGAGAGATGGAGACTGCATTCACAGTACATTTAGGAGGCTGCAGGTTGCCTATCTGGCTAGATGGAGCAGATTAAGCTCAAAAGGTAGGCTATACCTGTAAGGGTTTTAAGGAAACTGAATTTTACTTTTGTAGGGGAGGAAGGATACAATAACAACTAACACTGACATGTCTCTTATTACAAAAGTAATCAAAGGTGCCCCCACTAAAGAAAAAAAAAAGGGAGACATATGACAATGATGCAGAAGTTACACTTAAGCATAAAATTTGGAAGTGAAAAAGATCAGGGTTGCTTTAATTAAACAAGGATTTGGACCACAAGGAAGTAGAAATGATTCGTACTGAAGCGAGACCATTTGTACCCTCTATTTGGATTTTAGCAGTCCTTGAAAGAGTCATGTACACCACTGTCTACTCCACCTCAGGAAAAAGATTGTTCCAGCCCATAGATGGCTAAACACAACAGATAAATAAACGTAATTCTCTAAAACAGTATCCATGGCGTGAGTCAAACTTTTTGACTTTCTCCTTCTCTTTCAAAAAATTTCAATTCCAAATAAGTTATTTTTGTGCTTACTTGTTGACCTTTATTTTTCCCCAAGCATCTGGAAGTTTCAAGGGAAAACAAATTTCACAAATCTTCACATTTCTTCTCTACTTTTATTATAGCATTTTTTTTCTCATTGGCAATATTAAATCTTATACACTTAATACTTAATGGTTCTAATTACATTTCTGGATAACAGAAAACTCTGATATCTTCATAAATTATTTACTTATTTACTTGACTGCACCACATGGCATGCAGGATTCTTAGTTCCCTGACCAGGGACTGAACCCATGCCCTTGGCATTGGGAGTGGAGTCTCAACCACAAGAAGACCAAGGAAGTCCCAAATCTTCATAAATTAAAAAGAAATTTTAACAAAAAAATTATTGTGGCAGAAACTTTGATGACATTCTAAACAATGTGTGCTTTTCTAATCTTGAAAGTTTAATATAGTGATACACAGCTTTACTGTTAATCAAAAGGGAATCCTAAAAATTATCAATAATAAAGAAGTAGTTTATCTTTAAAGAAAATTACAATCAGTGATTCTTACCCTAGCAAAGAGAAAGACAAATATACCAGTTCCACCAATCTCATGCAGAATGCCTTGAAGGGTTTTACATTCAGTGGGCTGGAGATTCTTTAGATGATGAGGTTCTAATAAGATATTGTGAACTTCTTTTGAGCTGAAGGGTCTTTGAGAGAGTTGGGTTTTCATTTGACCTTTAAGTCTAATAACTGGCTCATAGATGGTGTACTGAGCAGGACAGTAAGTTGTATATACAACTGAAAGACTTTCCTGAAACACAAATAATTTCCTTCAATAACTAAACAGTTTAAAAAGTACATTATCAACTAGCAAATAGATTATTTCAAAGTGAAAAGACAAGCAAAAAATCTTTTTCTTTGTTTTAAAAAAGACAGTCACTGCACAAAACAAAGATGGACATGAAAAGCAAGACAGCTCTCCACAAAGAAAAAGATCCATTTCATTTAGGAGTGGTCAATACATGTAAACCATATGAAGGCTTAGAAAAATTCCAGCTTTGATCTTTTGAGAATAAACATGAAATTATACCTATCACTATAACAAATCCCTACTATACTCATGTTCTATGAACTGTTCTATGCATTTATAAATAGTAACCAATCCTTACAACCCTATGAGATGGGACTCTGGGTCAATGTATTCAAATGTATTTTGGTATTGAATTTGCTCATGGGCTGCCTACTCATTTAAATATGACTCTATAAACTAGAGCATTCTTTCCACTAGAATAAAACCCCAAACTATCAGCATACCTAACAAACTGAGTATTTCTCCCAAGCAAAGGGTAGTTTTGATTAGGTTCTAGCTCTCTGTCAAATATTCCATCAATTACTTTAAAAATTATGGTAAACTTTAAAAACAAAATGTACTCTGAGATGCTCTCAATGAAGGCTGCTACAGGATCACGCTTCTGGAAAATCATGTAGCAGCTGGAGGCTTTGGGCTTCGATCATGTTCAACCCACTGTGATTCAAGTATAGTTTCATTAGACATCATCTAGCACATCTGCATACCAACCAAACTGATGACACAGTCTATTGTCTACGATGACGCAGTCTATTGTCTACGATTATGCTGGGTAAAACAAAATCATAAATCTACAGTAGTTTTCATTAAAAACCTGATAAAATGCCTGATTATCTGAAACAAGTCCCATCTGATACCAACACCTTGCTAGGAGGGCACCATGTCTGTCTGACCTCTTACTCATAACCCCAAAATACCAAGCTAAAAAAGTCAGGCTCAAAAAAATATGCTTTCAAAAAAGATTTTTCACATAAAACCTGTATAATTTTTACTTGTGATAATTTCTGTTGAATTATATGAATTATAACCTCATTTTTTTTCAGGCAAAATAAAAGGTTAAGAATACGTATTTTTTTGTGAAAAAAGGATTAGCCAAAAACCAGAGAGCTAAAATTATCTGAACAAACATCCATTGTATGATGAGCTCCTTGGTCTTCCTAAAGCAGAGATACTCAGTGTGTGGGCCCCAACCAACAGCAGCAACATCACCTCAGAAGTTGTTAAAAATGCAAATTCTTGGGCCACACTTCAGATCTACTGAAGCAATCTATGTTTTGGCAAGTCCTCTGGGTGATTCTGATTAGATACTACCCATGCACTGTAGAACATTTACAATCTCTGGCCCCCATTCAATAACAGTGGACAGCCAAAATGCCCCTAAGCTCCATTTCTGAATACTCCTTACGGAGAAAAAGATTGCGGGTCTAATACCAGATCTTTAGTTAAATTCTATATCTATTTTACCACAGATACTTAATACCACTCAAGACTTACATGTTTTAGACTATGAAGGATCAATTTCCTAGTTGCTATAATGAAAAGTATCCATCACAAGCTCCTAAACTGTGTATTAGTATAACAATATATTAGAATAATGTATAAAATGCAATCAAGAGTCTCATATAAGCAGAATTAGCAATAATTTGAAAGCAAAATTCCTAGTTGCTATTGATATTAAAGAATAAAGTAATAACCTTCAATTAAAATAAACTTATATTAAAAAAAGAAAGAAAAAAAAGAATATTCTAAAATCTGAATATGTATAATTAAAAAATAAAAATTAGCACTTATTTATAAGTATGGAAAGGAAATATAACAAGCAATTTTTAAGGCTAATATGTATTATATTTTTATTATATCATAAAAGTTTTTCTTGAGTGATAAACAACAGGTATAACCGAAACTAATACTTAGTATAGAAATATAGTTCCAAGGAAAAGCAGATAAAAATTTGAAACCTGAAAACAAATTTTGAGGAAGTCAAAGTATTTTAATTAAAAAGAAAAACATTTGTAAGTAAAGAGAATGTTGAGAAACAGAGAAGAAAAACTCTAAAAATCAAATCACAGCTAATTCACCTTCAATAAACATACATAACAGTTACTAAAAAGTTAAAACCTATAAAACGAAAACTTACAATTAAAAGACCAATGTCCACATCTTTGTTGGTCATAAAAAGTTCTCTGATTTGTTCACATTGCAAAATGTCTTTATTAATGTACTTGGAGTAGTCATTCACAGGCTTGCCATATTTACATGGCATTATGGACGTATAGTTGGGTCCACAGGCATAGAGATAAAATGCCTCTTGCGAGCCAATCTTAGCCCCTGAATAGCAAAAAAAAAAGTTCCTTATTTAAAATACTCCAGAATTTTTCATAAAAACAAGAAATCAGAGGAGTTTTTTTTGCTAGATTCTTTAGTTGTTCACTATATCTTTCAAAATTAAAGCCTCAATTTTCAAATTGGTGTAATGAGCAAGAAATCTATAGCAACTCTGGATGTAAAATGAATTAATATACATATATATGTATATATATAATGTTATCTGTAAAACTTGGTAAAATAAAGTAATAATATTTATATTTGCTCCTTAAGCTAAAAATAGGGGATTTTTTGGTTTTGTCCTGTTTTTTTCTTTTGCAAATGGAAATTTTATCTCAGTGAATTCCTTTTAAAAACAACATATGGATTGGTATCATTAGTCCTTCATCCATCCATCTATCTATTCAATAAACACTGTCTAAATGCTATTATGTGCCAGGTTGAGTAATACATTTTTAAAAATCATGTATTTCTTCTTCACCTAAAATTTGGTATTTTTCTATAATATACTAAAATTATAAGTAAGAGAGACAGCCAGTCTAACTGCACCTGCTATAATGCATTTTCCAGGATTATAAAGTGATTTAATATAAGCTTCTCTTTGGCAGGCGGGTGGGGGAGGATATGTGCCTTTGCATTAAATATATGTATCAATTGTAAGAACCACTTATCTTGAAATCTAGGAAATACAGTACTTATTAAGTACAAGTGAAGGAACAGGGATAAATACTTTATCCAGGACAATTAACTTAGCTTAATACTTGTTAACTGAAGGAAAAATCTGAAAATGCTCTGAAGGGGAAAAATATACCATTGAAGAGGAGTAAATTTCCCAGGTCCCATTTTCCAGCCAACTGCAAACATTCTTCTTGGGATGATAAACAATGGCCGATCATGCAAAATGTTTTATTGCTGTCAGATGACAAACTTGTTTTTCTTGGAAGCATAAAATCCAAAGTAACATCAGGCTTCCTACATTAAAAACAAAGTTAAATCAATTACTTCAGGGATTTTTAAAGTGTTAATGTTTAATAATGCGAAATTCTTGAACAAGTCTTTTGGTTCAGTACTGGATAATTGGTAATGGGCGAGAGAGAAGGACTGATCCTCTTGTCTCTTGGTCCAAGGTGCTGGTGGTCCACAATCCCCCAAAGGAGAGGAAGGGACAGAGATGCCTGGTGATTCACACCAGGCCATGCGAAGTATGACCAGACATTTGTGGCAAGTTTCCTTTGCCACTTGACTTCTGCATATTCACCTTCCTGGTTTAAAATACAAATCTACCACCTCTCCCTGATTTTACCAGAAAGTCTCCCATCTCGGTACACAATTCCTAAAACCTCATGCCCCCTTCAAAAACTAATCAGGAAGAGTATCACTTCTTCAGGTTTTGCTCTGACAAGGCACTGAAATGCCAATCTTTTTTGCATTTTCTGTGTTTTCAGCACTAAATATTGCAGAGCTTTTAATTAATCTCTTGCTTTTCTTCATGGATAAAAGTTATAGGAATCCTCACAAAAGGCAAAGTAGGAAAAGGTAAACTAATGCTTTCTCCTAAAGACACACATGATGGGAGAACTTCATCTTCTTGTTTAAATTGCAGAGTGCCGAGCTCTTCCCTCATTCTAGACTGTTTTAAACTCTCTTAAGATAATGAAGGTAGCCTGTAAAGACAAAGTTTGTGAATAAGACAAAGCACTTAGAATAAGCTAATAATCAGAAATTCTATTTTGGTATATATTTATTTAAAAAATTTCCCTTAAGGCTTTCTATTACATACTTAATAGCTATTTACCTAAATAGGAATATTATTAACAAAGGAAAGATATGAGATAACCTTTTTATTGTAGTTCAATTGACATACAACATTATAGTGAGATAACTTCTATTACTGTGCAGGCATCTCTTTCTTGAACCAACTAAATGGCTGTAACTGAAACAGTACTGCCACCTAGTGGCACTATGACTTAATTCAGTTCTTAAGGGTAAAGAAAACCTGTAAAATCAATGCAAGATGAGTTCAACAGACACTAAAATAATTCATACTATCTACTATGTGCCATATATTCCTACCAGATTTGTGTTCTGTTCATTAAATAAAAATTAGTAGAAAACATTAACAATTTTTTTCAGTGTCGTTACATCTTGGAATGTATTACTTGTAGAAATAATTGTATTAGTTCCGAGAGTGATATAGTGCCAAATATAAATCAAAGGAATAATATATTTCTTATATTCCTTGGTCACTTGCTCAATGCTCTATTAGTAGATAAAATCATTAACTTATACCAAATGGTAAATTCAAAGTAATGTTCAAACAAGTGGGTGAGTAAAAATTGAGTGCTATGATTGTAACTTTAGAACTGGCCACAGAGAACATCTAGACACTCATTCTGAACATGTGTAATGATTAGTTTATGATTCCTGTATCTGTCAGCCTGCCTGATTCACCAAAAGGCTGTAGGGTTAGTAAAGCATGTATGTGGATGGTCAGTTGTGTCCAACTTTTTGTGACCCCATGGACTGTAGCCTGCCGGGCTCCTCTGTCCATGGGATTCTCCAGGCAAGAATACTGGAGTGGGTTGCCATTTCCTCCTCCAGGGGATCTTCCTCCTGCATCCCCTGCATTGGCAGGCAGATTCTTTACCACCGAGTCACCTGGGAAGCCCGTTAAAGAGAGCAGAGGGTTTTAAAGCAGGGCTCTATCCAGGCTCAGAGTCCAGGTTGAGTTTCAGCCACCCTCCTCACTGCAAGCAGCATTTTGGGTTTCTGCTGTCTCACATGGAAGGGTAGAGGCATCTCTTACTTTGTTGTGCTGCTAGAAGGACTAAATGAGGTCATCTGTGCAAAGTGCTTCCTACACTGCCTGGTAAGTGCTGAGAGTTCCAGAAATGAGGAGAGTGTCCAGCAGACTCTCACAGTCCTATTCCCAATCTCAACCAATTTAACTCAAGGTTCTGGAAACATATACTGATACGCCACAGCTCCCTTCAGGCTTAGGCAGTTGTGAAGACAGAACTTCTCAGAGAATATTTTCTTTGGATTATAGAAATTGAGATCCAATGACATATTTTCATGTACTTTTAAAAATGAATAAACTGTTTCCTTTGGCAGACACTGTGGACTGGCTACCCCAAAGCTGTTCACAAGCCTCTTCTTCCAGCCTTCCTGAGGCTGCAAGGCTGTAAGCGGCGGACTCCTGCAGCCTCCACAGCAGAGCTGACAGGCACACAGGCTTCCCTTCTTTCTCACAGGCCCTCTCCTCTGCCTGGCTCACTCTTCCTCCCTCTTGTTCATGCAGTACTCCATCTCCTTCCTTCAGATCTCAGCTTAAATAATCTGTTTCTAGATAGGTCTTCCCTGATGCCCTTCTCTTAAGCAGGAAACCAGGTATTTTCTGTCTCGGGACCCATTTGTTATCTTCACAGTACCTGTCATTATTTATACACACTCATTTAATTGTGTACCTTGCTGTCTGCTTCTTCACTGAACTATGAGCCCCCAAAAGGGAGGGAACATGTCTCTGTCTTGTTTACCAAGCTCCCAGGCTTAATATTGCATGTGCTCAGCACATAGCAATTCCTCAATAAATATTTGATGAACAAATGAATGAAAAAATCGATTAATTTGTGCTAAGGGTATATGTTATCTCTATGATCTAATCTACTCTGAGAGACTTTAGAGAGAATTGGACGATAAAGTATATAAAGCACCTTGCAAAAGGTCTAGCTGCCTCATCCCGGATTCAAAGCTGCTGTCACGCAGCATCACCATGCCCATTCATTTTTCTTTCTCATCATTCAACTTAGATATTCCTTCCAACCAGCTCGGTCCTCTCCTGTGTTATACTAGTTTCCAATTCTGTATTCCCTTTCATGCTATTTCATTCAATAAAATACTTTCCAACTCTTATAAATCCAAGTACCTTATAACTCTCTCTGAGTTAAACTTTATATTAAGATATTCCACAAGATATTTCTTATTAATTTGACTCACAGTTCTCCTGGTTTGTAAAAATCAAATAGTACTATAACCAAACCTATCACCTGGTATATTTCTATGTTTCTATCTTAATCTATCACCTGATATACTGGCTTATATTTTTTTCTAGTCATTCTAATTTCTTTTGAAACTCTGATTTAATTTTGGTATTAGTTTTATTAGCCACTTAATTTAAATAATTCCTTATGGATTTATCTTATAATATATGGGCTTGATGGACTAAATTCATAAATGTCTAAATGTTCAGATTTGTACATGGCCCCCCAAATCCAAATATTAATCTTCAATGGTCTCTTCTAAGGCAAATTAATTTTGTATGTAAGTGATAAAAAATAAAAATATCTCACTTGACAGATTCCTATTAAAATACAGTAAATTTCATCTATAGTCCTTTTGTAATTTGCTTCAGAAGCTGTAACAGAATAATTAAAATTATAACTGAGATTATTAAGTATTTACTAAAAGTGTTTCATACCTCTGTCCAGAGATCCATATGGAGATTTTCCCATGGATATTCTTTTTCCCTTGGGGCTGCTGTAAGTAGGTGAGTACTAAATGTTGCCATTTGCTTGGGAGGAAAATATTCTCCTGTGATTCAACCTGTGCTAGTAACACAACTTTTGTATCATCGTTTGAATCCATGCAGACACTGAACAAAAAGAGTAAAGGCATAGGCTGAAACATGAAATTTCTGATATCAGTTTTTAACATGCATAGTTAAGTATAACTCTAGATATTTAAGTAAAATTTAAAAACCAGTTCTAGTATTAAACTAACTTGGAAAGTCAGGCGGTCTTTGTTTTATATCATAATCTGCTTGATTATTTTTTTATACTATAACCTCACTTCATGAACTTAAAAATAGATTTGGCTCATTTGCTAGTATTAACAATTTGGGCAATAATCTTCAGAATTCAATTTGCAAAAAAAAAAAATTATTATTACTATCTATATAATCATTGCCCTTTTAGTGCAGTGTTTGCTTCATACAGAAATTAATACATACACATAAATATCTAAATGCTAGTATGTATCATTGGTCTAACCTACTCTGAGGGATTACTAAGAGAATTAAGATATAATTTACATAAACTACCTAGTAACCTTTATAACATTTACAGAACATAGATCCCTAAGTAACATATTTTACTTAAATTTTAATAAACATTATTGTAGTTCAGTTGCTCAGCGGTGCGCGACTCTTTGCGACCCCATGGACTGCAGCTTGCCAGGCCTCCCTGTCCTTCACCATCTCCGGGAGTTTTCTCAAACTCATGTCCATTGAGTCAGTGATGCCATCCAACCATCTTGTCCTCTGTTATCCCCTTCTCCTTCTGCCTTCAATCTTTCCCAGCATCAGGGTCTTTTCCAATGAGCTGGCTTTTTGCATCAGGTGGCTGCAGTATTGGAGTGTCAGCTTCAGCATCAGTCCTTCTGATGAATATTCAGGACTGATTTCCTTTAGGACTAACTCGTTTGATCTCCCTGCAGTTGAAGGGACTCTCAAGAGTCTTCTCCAATACCATAGTTCGAAAGCATCAATTCTTCAGCGCTCAGCCACCTTCTTTATGATCCAACTTTTACATATTTATAAAAATAGTATCATACTGTTCATACTCACTCAATACAAATAAAAGACTTGTATCTATACTAGTTAACAAAGGAGGCAAGAAAAAAGGACTCGATAGCAATGAGAACCTAAGCCTATGAGATAATGGCTATTAAATATATAATCTGCATGAAAAACAGCTGCCTGTTAACATCATAAGATCACTGCAATCAGACAGAATACATCCATAGATAAGACTTAAGTAAGTATTTGGTCCAAGATACACTGAGAATTAACATAGTGAACTTTAGAGTTTAATTACAGATTTTATATATTATTACAAAGATTATATTAATTGTTTGACTCTACCTTCTTTTTTTAAAATTAAGAGTTTTCTATTTTGTCACAATGATCTTTATGACAGATTTCACATTAATGTCTTTTATATAAATTATTTAAATACCTAAGCTACTCATGGGGGGCAGGGTTGAAGATAATTATTACCGAAAAATAAAAGTGCCGGTGTGGGGATCAGCCCACACTTGGATGATCAGTGCTTTGGATCCCAATGAGATCATATGAATACAACCTTCTCCTATGAGCCTTTCACCAGGATTCACATATGCTGCACCTTCCAGTCTGTTGTTCTCTATGAAAAAAAGACATTACGATGATTAGTCAAGCATCTGACAAAAACTGAGTGGAAAGTAATGTAAATTGAATTTTGCCACCTAAGAATTGATAGCTGTAAACAATGTACATGTGATACTACTGATGAAGGTTCTATCTAATGTACATGGAGAGTTTTCTGTATTAGGTAATCTTGCTCTGCTCTTTCGATGTACAATTTATAAAAGAAAACTCTATTAACTACCCAACATATTAAATTATCTGCTAAGATTTCTTAAAAGTTCAATTTCCTAGGCTAACCCATAAAAATACCTAAGTATGCTATGCTAATAACTTGGAGATATGTCTGTGGAAAAGTAGATTCAGAGCTCCAACTGTAGATACCAGGTGACATTTCCCACCCTTCAGTCTTGACAGTGTCATTAAGGTTTTCTTTTCTATCTATAGGTCAGTGGTAGAAGCTGTTCCTAGAAACCAAACACTGGTGAAGGCCTAGTGTCCTGAAGCAGAGGCTCCAGTGGGGTGTGTAAACTCTGTGGAATGAAGAGCTATTGAGGCTAGCACCTCCCGATAATCATAACCCCCCAAACCTCTGGCTCAGTCATTTCATTCATTCCACAGAACATAAGAATTAGCCCACTTTCCTACCACCATAAACTGCTTTTTAACGAACAAGTTCTTTCTACCTAGCAGTTTCATAGTCACAAAAGAGTGATTCAATAGGCTGTAGAAAGAACTGGAATGAAATTTATTCTCACGCTGGAGGTAGGCTGATACAGTTACACATTTCGTGACAGGAACTAGAAGAGAGGCACTGAGGAAAGATACAGCGTATGAAGGAGAGCTTGAACTACGAGACAGAAAGGAGATGAAATGGAGGTGGAATGACAGGAGACAGGGAACAGGTAAGAGAAGGATGGAAGAGCAGCTATAGGGTTCCACGCCTTCCTTTTCAAACATCAGGAGTCACCCTAACCCAGTGATGGGACCACGACAGAGGTGTGAAATCGGGTTGGTGATCCCAAAGCAGTTGCGTGTGTGGTGGTCCACCTGCCTCCCTCCTCACACTCCCTCTCCCACCCCACACTAAGCAAAAGTACAGAAGAAAATGGTGTTTAAGGCTGTCTGACCATTCAGGCTTTGGTACGTCAGAACCTACCATCACTAAGGCATTCCATGAAGAACGTGTGGGCAGTAAGTCAGAGTATCACTGTGTTCCTAGTGCTCAACTAAAACTGCCTTCTGGAAAGTCTTAGTACACAGATAATGCTGTTGTTGTACCTGTTCCATCAAAACTACTGTCCAATAAAATCAGTGACTTGTTTCTTCTCCTTGTCTTCTTCCCTTTTTCTGTGGCACTCTCGGGTTCGAGGGTACACTCCACATTAAACCACAGGGAAATGCTGAAACCTTCTGACAGGTGTGGCTGTCCGAGCAAAGGCAAGTGGACCGGGGCTATGTGCCAAGAGGAAAGCAGCTGCTGGGGAAAGCTCTCACTGTCGCCCTCTTTCTTACAACGTGACACTCGGGCTCTTCTCAACAGCCCCATGGCCTTACTGTTGAGAATCCCGGGGCACTTTTGTGATGAAACATCATTGCTTAAGCTTGGAGTATACAGTAAAGGGAAGGTTAGATACTGTGAAGGACTCATAGTAATGTCACTTTCAACAATTTTCAGAATACCCAGAAGAAGAATTTCCTAAAGGAAGAGAAAACCAAACAAAACTTTACAGCCATGTTACAAGGTACATAATAATCTTGAAAATCAGGTTATAAACAAAAATACAAACATAAACATATGTATATCAGCATTTATATTTAAATAACTTCCTACCTACTATATCATTAAAATTTTCATTTTTGTGTGTTATGATATTGGCTCAGATGGTAAAGCATCTACCTACAATGCAGGAGACCCAGGTTCGATACCTGGGTTGGGAAGATCCTCTGAAGGAAATGGCAACCCACTCCAGCACTCTTGCCTGGAAAATCCCATGGACGGAGGAGCATGGTAGGCTACAGTCCATGGGGTCGCAAAGAGCTGGACACAACTGAGCAACTTCACTTTCACTTTTCAAAATATGAAAGAGATTTCAGTCTTAAAACATATAACTTCTTGTGGTTAATTTCTTTTAGATTTAGAAGATTTTAAAAAGGTTCAAAGCTAAAATGTTCTGAGCTGGTTTTAAGTGTTAGAAATTAAGTACAATGATTGTAGCGAGAATCATGTGTACCAAAGAAAGGTGTTTATTTCCAAGTGCAATCCAGTTACTTCTCTCAATTATTTTTAAATGAGGGATAGAACCAAAGACCTTGCAAATTCTTCAGGTTTCTGAATAGTATTTATGGTATGACTGACTTCCTAAAATTGAGTGCTCAGTTACTTTCCACCTTATTTTATATGCCTTTTCCTTAATCAAATAAAAATTTTTCATCTTTCTTAGATTTATAAGTTTCTGGTTAAATTGAAACACAGAATGTACAAAAGAGATGAGAGGAAACAAGTATTTAATTAACGAGAAAAGCAACAACTAAGGAGACTAGTAAAAAAAATAGAAAAGATTAACCCAGTACAATGTCCTACCCATTCATAAAACAACATCTAATGTCGAATACTATGATAAATGAACTCAGAAAAATAGAAACATCCCATAAATATATAGTCAGTTCTCAATTGTCTGCACTAGTGGTTTTTGACCTCATGTTCCACAGAGCTCCTTCAGGGTCTATAAGGCTCAAGTAAGGTGGTGAAACAGGCAGGGCTCAGGAACATTCTCCAATCCTACTTCAAAGAAAGTAGCTCCAAGGCTTTCCGTTTTAATGCTTACGAGTTGAGTCAAGATTTCATTATAAAAATGGGCTTCTCAGCAAAGAAGAGTCTAAAAATCACGAAGTTGCACCAACGGACAAGTGATTAAGATAAAATGAAGAGTGAATAATAATTTTCTAAAAAAAAAGATAACCTTCAAAATGGTTATCATTACTCATAATTATCTTTAGTAATTAAAATTATTCAGCATTTCTTAAGCACACAGACTTGGGGTGGAATCAGGTAAAGGGTTTATGACCCCAATGATATATCTAGTTTGCCAAAACAGAAGTGAAATAGTTAAAATTGTATAAATAATAAAATAATTGAGAATTCTGTATGGCAAAAACCACTACAATATTGTAAAGTAATTAGCCTCCTATAAAAATAAATAAATTTTAAAAAAGCCTGCAGGGAAAGACCCAATATTAACAGCAAAAAAAATTAAATTTAATTTTAAAAAATTGAGAATTTCACACACAATAACATGGAGTTGACTGTATAACAGTTATCACATCAAAAGAGGGAGCTTAGTGATTTCTTAAAAAATTCTAAAATTCTAAAATTCTTAAAATTCTATTAGACATCAGTGAAAAAAATGTCAAATTATAGCATATTTACTGTACAAGGAGATTTCTCCAGAAATATTCTCAAAAGAAGGGTTAGCTCTTCTGAACACGTTCTTGAACTCATCAAAGACACCAAAAGATCCACCAATACTCTCTGGCATGCTAAATTAAAGAAAGAGAGAGTGGAAAATTTAAAGCCAATATACAGTAATTAAAGGAACTGAAAAAACAATTTCACTGAAAGAGATTAAATATCAATATTATTGTCACGCCTTAAATGGATCATAATTAATCTAATAATCCAAACATTTGCTGAAGAAACAGCAATATCACTAAAAGAAAACCAACTAACCAGCTGACAAAAAAACAACAAAACCACTTTTCTGAAAGAGTGGTTAGCTCAAAGTAAAGTAAGGGTATTTAAGGAAGCATAAATTAATACAGTATTTCTTAAATAAGCTGATGCTGTTAGGTACTGTAAAATAGTCTGCTACCTTCTCATGTTTAAAATGTTTAATTTATAACTATAACTTTCTAAAGAGAAAATTGGATGCTATAAACAAAATTAGAAATATTAAAAATTACAAAAACACTTAAATATCACTAAAGATTAGTTTGAACACTTTATTCTATCATGAGGCTTAGTATGAAATATAACTGCTAATATACGAATTGATAGAATCTTTGAGAGTAAAATAATGAATATTTATAACATATATATTACATATGCTATATATATTACATGTATAATACACAAATTCATAGAACATTTGAGAGTAAAATAATAAATAATATTTGTAGCATATATATTGCATATATATTATAGAGATCAAAATATATTTACATGCATTATCTCAGCTGATCCTAACCAAAAAGTCCTACAAAATAAATATTATCTCCCTTTTAGATATGAAAAAATAATTCTGATATAAAACCTAAGAACAGAAGTCCTGTTTCAGCAACATGTTTTATAAAGAAGCCATGAACTGACACAGAAAGAAAATTGCAATCAGATTAAGAAATTGCATGACTTTATCCTATAATAAGTCATCACCAGATGGTCAACGCTGAAATCAGACTGATTATATTCTTTGCAGCCAAAGATGGAGAAGCTCTATACAGTCAGCAAAAACAAGACCGGGAGCTGACTGTGGCTCAGATCATGAACTCCTTATTGCCAAATTCAGACTTAAATTGAAGAAAGAAGGAAAAACCACTAGGCCATTCAGGTATGACCTAAATCAAATCCCTTATGACTATACAGTGGAAGTGAGAGATAGATTTAAGGGACTAGATCTGATAGATAGAGTGCCTGATGAACTATGGATGGAGGATCGTGACATTGTACAGGAGACAGGGATCAAGACCACCCCCATGGAAAAGAAATGCAAAAAAGCAAAATGGCTGTCTGGGGAGGGCTAACAAATAGCTGTGAAAAGAAGAGAAGTGAAAAGCAAAGGAGAAAAGGAAAGATATAAGCATCTGAATGCAGAGTTCCAAAGAATAGCAAGAAGAGATAAGAAAGCCTTCCTCAGGGATCAATGCAAAGAAATAGAGGAAAAGAACAGAATGGGAAAGACTAGAGATCTCTTCAAGAAAATTAGAGATAACAGGGAGCATTTCATGCAAAGATGGGCTTGATAAAGGACAGAAATGGTATGGACCTAACAGAAGCAGAAGATATTAAAAAGAGGTGGCAAGAATACACAGAAGAACTGTACAGAAAAGATCTTCACGACCCAGATAATCATGATGGTGTGATCACTCACCTAGAGCCAGACATCTTGGAATCTGAAGTCAAGTGGGCCTTAGGAAGCATCACTATGAACAAAGCTAGTGGAGGTGATGGAATTCCAGTTGAGCTATTTCAAATCCTGAAAGATGATGCTGTGAAAGTGCTGCAGGTATGCCAGCAAATTTGGAAAACTCAGCAGTGGCCACAGGACTGGAAAAGGTCAATTTTCATTTCAATCCCAAACAAAGGCAATGCCAAAGAATGCTCAAACTACCGCACAATCGCACTCATCTCACACGCTAGTAAAGTGATGCTCAAAATTCTGCAAGCCAGGCTTCAGCAGGACATGAACCATGAAATTCCAGATGTTGAAGCTGGTTTTAGAAAAGGCAAAGGAACCAGAGATCAAATTGCCAACATCCGCTGGATCATGGAAAAAGCAAGAGAGTTCCAGAAAAACATCTATTTCTGCTTTATTGACTATGCCAAAGCCTTTGACTGTGTGGATCACAAGAAACTGTGGAAAATTCTAAAAGAGATGGGAATACCAGACCACCTGATCTGCCTCTTGAGAAACCTGTATGCAGGTCAGGAAGCAACAGTTAGAACTGGACATGGAACAACAGACTGGTTACAAATAGGAAAAGGAGTAGGTCAAGGCTGTGGTTACAAATAGGAAAAGGAGTACGTCAAGGCTGTATATTGTCACCCTGCTTATTTAACTTCTATGCAGAGTACATCATGAGAAACGCTGCACTGGAAGAAGCACAAGCTGGAATCAAGATTGCCGGGAGAAATATCAATAACCTCAGATATGCAGATGACACCACCCTTATGGCAGAAAGTGAAAGGGAACTCAAAAGCCTCTGAATGAAAGTGAAAGAGGAGAGTGAAAAAGCTGGCTTAAAGCTCAACATTCAGAAAACGAAGATCATGGCATCTGGTCCCATCACTTCATGGGAAATAGATGGGGAAACAGTGGAAACAGTGTCAGACTTTATTTTTTGGGGCTCCAAAATCACTGCAGATGGTGACTGCAGCCAAGAAATTAAAAGACGCTTACTCCTTGGAAGGAAAGTTATGACCAACCTAGATAGCATATTCAAAAGCAGAGACATGACTTTGACAACAAAGGTCCGTCTAGTCAAGACTATGGTTTTTCCAGTGGTCATATATGGATGTGAGAGTTGGTCTGTGAAGAAAGCTGAGCGCCAAAGAATTGACGCTTTTGAACTGTGGTGTTGGAGAAGACTCTTGAGAGTCCCTTGGACTGCAAGGAGATCCAACCAGTCCATTCTAAAGAACAGTCCTGGGTGTTCTTTGGAAGGAATGATGCTGAAGCTGAAACCCCAGTACTTTGGCCACCTCATGTGAAGAGTTGACTCATTGGAAAAGACTGATGCTGGGAGGGATTGGGGGCAGGAGGAGAAGGGGATGACAGAGGATGATGGCTGGATGGCATCACTGACTCGATGGACGTGAGTTTGAGTGAACTCCAGGAGTTGGTGATGGACAGGGAGGCCTGGTGTGCTGCAATTCATGGGGTTGCAAAGAGTTGGACACAACTGAGCAACTGAACTGAACTGAACTATCCTGTAAGTAACATGAATCACATATTAAAAAGCAGAGACATTACTTTGCCAACAAAGGTCCATCTAGTCAAGGCTATGGTTTTTCCAGTGGTCATGTATGGATGTGAGAGTTGGACTGTGAAGAAAGCTGAGCGCTGAAGAATTGATCCTTTTGAACTGTGGTGTTAGAGAAGACTCTTGAGAGTCCCTTGGACTGCAAGGAGATCCAACCAGGCCATCCTAAAGGAGATCAGTCCTGAGTGTTCATTGGAAGTTCTGATGTTGAAGCTGAAACTCCAAATCTTTGGCCACCTGATGCAAATAGCTGACTCACTGGAAAAGAGCCTGATGCTGGAAAAGACTGAAGGCGAGAGAAGAAAGGGTCGACAGAGGATGAGATGGTTGGATGGTATCACCGACTCAATGGGTGTGAGTTTGGGTAAACTCTGGGAGTTGGTGATGGACAGGGAGGCCTGGCATACTGAGGTTCACGGGGTTGCAAAAAGTCGGACACGACTGAGCGACTGAACTGAACATGAATCAGTTCCAGGTTTTAGAGTAACAAAATAATGTGACCAAAGTAAAGTGTATGTTTGTGGATTTTTTTTTTCAGTTCAAATCTAATAAGCTCCAGTTCAAAATGGGGGACTAGAGACACACACACACACACCCCTCTATCACCACAAAGTACTGGACTAAAAGTACAGAAGAACAAAAAGGAAGAAACTCATAATAGGAAAAAAGCAGGGGAGGCAGTGGGCACTAGCAGCACCTCAAGTGAGAGATTTAAAAATATTTCCTGCAGATGGAAGGATAGAGAGATAGAAGAGAAAGCTGCAGCCTAGGATCTCTCTGAATTACAAAGGGACTCAGAGGAATGGAGAGCCAATCTGTCCAAATCTGGGGAGAAAGTAACAACAGGGCTGCGAGCACAGGGATTAATAAAAGGTTTGTTTGTGAACATGCACCTCTCTCCCTTATTCTGAGTATTCAGCACAGATAACTCATCATTTACCGTTAGGCCCCAAACTTGTTAACTGTTCTCTAAAGAAACTGAATGGATTCTGCCAACAAAAAGCTGAGATATACGGCACGATGTATGCATTAGAGCTACCAACTATAACTGTAAAGTCTGCAGACTGGCCAAGTTGCCTAACCAAGGGTAAAAACAGCAGCAGAAGAGTTGCTATGCAGGGTATACAGAGAATAACTAGAGCATACAGAGAATAACTAATACTCAACAACAACAAAAGAAACACCCTGATTTTTAAAAAGCATAAATGATTTGAATAGACATTTCTCTGAAGAAGATATACAAATGGCTAACAAGCACATGAAAAGATGATCAACATCACTTATCATGGAAATGCAAATAAAAACTACAGTGATATACACAATGAAAAAAAAAATCACAAATTCCAGCAGGAAGACATCATGATCAGTGCTCCTTAAAACTCTCAAGGTCATTAAACAGGGAAAGTCTAAGAAACTGTCACGGCCAAGAGGGAACCTCAATAGGTATGACAGCAAAATGCAATGCGAATCCTGGATAAGGCCTTTAAACAGAAGAACATTAAGCACATATGAAGGCAATTTGAATAAACTATGAACTTTAGTTAATAATGTAACAATATAAGTACATTAACTACAGCAAATATACTAATGTTAACTTAGGTACTTTCTGTACTAGGCTCAAACTCTCTGTAAAACTTTCTTTTGGGGTGACAGAAAAGTTTTAAAATGGGCAATTCTGAATCTACTAAAAGACAGTAAACTGTATACTTCAAATGGGTGAATTATATAGTATGTTAATTATATCTCAAGTACATGAATTATATCTCAATAAAGCTGTTATTAAAAGATAATGGAATAGAATTTCTCAGAGCTAAGATACAAATAAGTCTTCAGATCAAAAAGGTCCATTAAGTGTCAGCACAATATATAAAAATATAGCCATAACTAAGTAAATGCAGAAGAAGGGAAGGCTTTCCTTACAGTGTAATTCCAATTAAGAAATGAAGGAACCATGGAAATAGAAAATTATTATTTGACAAATAACACCATATTAATTATTTCAGTCAAAAATCATCAATGGATACTAAAATGAGTAGGTTAAAGTAAGATACAAAAAGGATATTTACATAGTCTCAAGTTATCTCCCCACAAGATACTTACTAACTATAAAGAGAAAATAGTAACTTAACAATGGAAGCACCTTGCAAGATATTGTCTTAACCAAGTGATCAAAGGCAACATCATCATTGCTAAGATACAGATATCATGAACCCCTGGACATGATGCACTGAGGTATGCCTACCCAAAATGCATAACTTGAATTTAACCATGAGAAAATACGTGACAAGCCCAAACTGACATTTTGTGTATGTCAGCCTTAATCCTCCAATTAAACTTTAGGTTTCTACAGCTAAAATCTAGGGTTCTATCTAGTATATATAATATGACCATATTATACATTCATTATGAATTTCTCAAATGTCTGTGAAAGTACAAAGAAGAGAGTAGGCATTCAAGTAATACGTGACAGAGCAGCAATCTTTTAGACTGGGTTACAATCTTGTAAGAAACAACAGACATCAAACAATGGACTGGTTCAAAATTGCAAAAGGAATACATCAAAGCTGTATTTTGTCACCCTGCTTATTTAACTTAAATGCAGAGTATATCATGTGAAAAGCTGGGCTGGATGAAACACAAGCTAGAATCAAGTTTGCCCGAAGAAACACCAATAACCTCAGACATGCAGATGACACCACAGTTATGGCAGAAAGCAAAGAGGAAGTAAACAGCCTCTTGATGAAAGTGAAAGAAGAGAGTGAAAGTTGGCTTAAAACTCAACATTCAAAAAACGAAGATCATGGCATCCAGTGCTATCACTTCATGGCAAATAGATGGGGAAGAATAAAACAGTGAGAGACTTTACTTTCTTGGGCTCCAAAATCACTGCAGATGGTGACTGTGGCCATGAAATTAAAAGACGCTTGCTCCTTGGAAGAAAAGCTATGACAAACCTAGAGAGCATATTAAAAAGCAGAAACAGTACTTTGCCAACAAAGGTCTGTCTAGTCAAAGCTATGGTTATTCCAGTAGTCATGTATGGATGTGAGAGTTTGACCATAAAGAAAGCCAAGTGCCAAAGAACTGATGCTTTTGAACTGTAGTGTTGGAGAAGACTCTTGAGAGTCCCTTGGACTGCAAGGAGATCAAACCAGTCAATCTTAAAGGAAATCAATCCTTAATAGTCATTGGAAGGACTGATGCTGAAGCTCCAATACTTTGGCCATCTGATGTGAGGAGCTGACTCATTGGAAAAGACCCTGATGCTGGAAAAGACTGAAGGCAGGAGGAGAAGGGGACGACAGAGGACAAGATGGTTGGATAGCATCACCGACTTGATGGACATGAGTTTGAGCAAGCTCCGGGAGTTGGTGATGGACAGGGTACCTGGCATGCTGCAGTCCATGGGGTCACAAAGAGTTGGATACAACTGAGTGACTGAACTGAACAGTCTCACAATAACGCTTCTAAATACATGACCCTGAACAATTCATTTGATCACTTGGAATCTAGAGTTTCCTCTCTAGAAATTCAAGATACTTATATCTACTGCATTGGTTTAAGAAACAGGAGAGATGATACATATAAAGCTACTTGTGAAACCACATGGCACTATGCCAATGAAGCTATTACTGTCAACTCTTCATTTCACATAACAAAAGTATTTCAAAGCTATTGTTTAAAACCAGTTTCAACGCACCTTGAAAATCAGAATCAGTCTGTGTTAAAATACTCAAGAATCCTCCTAAAAGATTTTTCACAGTTCCCTGAAGATTAAAAAACAAAAAATAAGAAATTAAATTTCTTACCTCATGAAAGCATGAAGAAACGATAATGTCATAATAAATTACTTGATAGTATACTGTATATGCCTATCTAGATATTTTAAAATAAGTGGAGAGAATGCTATGTGTAGGATTATACATAGTTTTCATTTTGTTTTTCATACTGTTTTTTCTGATTTTTCAAAACAATGATCATATATCAAAATTAAATGCAATTTAAAAAATATTACTCATTCTCAGAAATACACTAGGATTCTTATAGTTAGCCAATGACAACACTGATTTTTATCCTACTTTGGAGAACTATGGAAGCAGAGGATTTTTAGACTATCACTTGTACTAAAAATATACCATAAAGTATTATAAAAGGTAAGTAATCATCTCAATTTTCAGACAAGTTGGGTTATATAAATAAAGAGATGAGTAATTAGGGCATGTGTGTGATAAATACTGATCACATTTAATTAAATACATCTTTTACCTGTTGCATGAGTAGAAAAATATTCTTTTCTTTCTGTCTGATGATTTTCAAAAAACTCTCAAATACATGGGCAAGCACATCAAGTTTAGCTTTACCAGTAGAAAGCAAATTTAATTCCAATGTACAAATCTCAGGATAAATTATTTCCCCTTGAGCGAGGTTTTCAAGTAAGTCATTTGGACTGCTTGATGCAATGAAACTTTCTGCTTCAGGCTTTAAGTCTACCCCTAAAAGGAGAAAAAGAAAAGGTTATTTTTATTCCCTTCCTAAGCACTGAAAAAAATTTCAAATCTCATTCATCACTTAGGAGATCTAGTGGCGAAAGTGCTATTTATAAGAAGACGCTCACAAAATCTTTTCCTACTACTTGATTTTTGACTACAATAATTATCCTGAATAATCAAGTCATATGGATATTTTGATGATAAATGAGTAGCCTTAAAAGTAATTTTGATCTTCACTAGAAGCACAAGTACTATCAACAGTAATTTTTATAGGCATGTGATGCAGATTTAATACATTCCTTTGAGACAACTGGAAAAAAGTACTATCCCAAACTTTCTGGTGCCAAAATATCCAAATCATAGGCTTATATCTCTGTGAAAACAGTAGGTTTGGCTATTGGTTGGATAAATTTTATACTTTGCCTTTTTTATCAGTGGGATATAGACACTGCCTCACCAAATATTACATTCTGGAAAATTTAACTGTTATGCTCTTTAAAGAAACTGCTGTACTCTTTTTAAAAGTTCATATAGGTAAGAAATTTATAAATTTCTACCTGGACCAAAATTCTTTAAGAGCTAGTGAGCAAACTTACACAAAGGAGGGTATCTGTCATTATTAAATCATGTCTGTACTACGATAAAACTGACACTATTATAGCAATATTTTTCAAAAGCACCTGCTTAGGGGGAAAGGGGGAGTGGGAAGTAGAAGAAGGTGGTCAAAAGGTATAAACTTCCAGTTATAAGATAAACAAGTACTAGGGATGTAACATACAACATGGTGACTATAGTTACTACTGCTGTACGATATACGGGAAAGGTGTTAAGAGAATAAATACTAAAAGAGTTCCTATCACAAGGAAAAAGTGTTTATTTCTTTTCTTTGTATTGTATCTATACGAGATAGTAAATGTTAACTAAAACTACTGTGGTAATCCTCTCACAATATATGTAAATCAAACCACCTTAAACTTATATGGTGATGTATGTCAATTATTTCTCAACAAAGCTGGAAAAAAGTTTGTTTAACAAATCAAGTAAGTCACATGAATATATATGTATGAGGCTTTCAATCTGTGGCTGTTCCTTTGTTCTTTTCACTCTCTTTATGGTAAAAAAAAACAACAAAAAACAAAAAAACACCTGCTATGGGTCCATCAAAGCCCTTTAAGTAGGACATCAGTGATTATTCCAATTCACTCAATTTGAAAGAGACAACAGCCATTGAAGAAAACAACTACTGCAAACTTAGTGAAGACTAACAGTATTGGCACAGTCTTAAAACCAGCAAATAAAAAGATGAAGCCCTCCCAGAAATCTCCTGTCTCTATTCAATCCATATCTTCCATTCTACTCCACTCAAGTTTTCGGCCTGGAAACAAAGGATCACGTGCAATGTTATTTCCATCTTAAGGACAAGCTGGGCTGTGGTGAACTAAGAAACCTATGCTGAAGCATTCTTGGATGCCACAAAGAGATGTCTGTATTCCTTGTATTACTTAAATCTTTGTAACAAACTGTTTCCAAAGCTCTTCCTGTCAATGTCCACTGAATAGATCTTTTCTATCAAGGCCTCAATGAAAACACATCTTCAGTGAGGCCTTCTTTGACTACCCAGTCACTATCACATCATCCTGTTTTATTTCTTCACATTGCTTATTTCTGGTATTTCTTGTCTTTTCCACTAGAATACATATGAAAGCAGAGACTTCTTCCATCCTGTATCCTTAGACACTCCATCAATATTAGTGATAACAAAAATATACTTCATTGATTTAAACTGCTTAAACTGCTTACAGGGGCTTCCCTCATAGCTCAGTCGGTAAAGAATCCACCTGCAGTGCAGGAGACCCCGGCTTGATTCCCGGATTGGGAATATCCACTGGAGAAGGGATAGGCTACCCACCCCAGTATTCTTGGGCTTCCCTTGTAGCTCAGCTGGTAAAGAATCCACCTACAATGCGGGAGACCTGGGTTCAAGCCCTGGGTTGGGAAGATTCCTCTGGAGAAAGGAAAGGCTCCCCACTCCAGTATTCTGGCCTGGAGAGCTCCATGGACCGTATAGTCCATGGGGTCACTAAGAGTCAGTCACGACTGAGCAACCTTCACTTTCACTTTCAAACTGCTTACAAGAACGCCAGAATTTGTTGTCAAGATCAAATAAAATAATGATGTAATACACTTTACAAATATAATTCAATAAAAGTTCTAAAGTGATATTATTAAGAACCATTCGCTAGTTAATAATCTGACTCTCAAATGAAGTCACAAGTACTTCAGTGATACTTTACCATCATCCCAGGATTCACTATCCTCAGGATTGCTTTCACTATCTGCTTCATAACCTTCTTCTTCAACCAGAAGTTTAAAACTGCAACACTGAGAATCCTCAGCTTCTTCGGAAAAATCACCAGGCTGGGATGACAGTTCTTCTTCAGACTGATGACTCTATAAGATCAGTATAATTAAATTAAGGCAAAAGTTACAATGTTTGCTCATTGTTCTTAAATAAGATATTTATTACTCAAAAATCATTTTGAAGACAGCTTCAATATTTTAAGAAAAAAAAAACATTAGGAACAGATATTAACCATTATACATTATGAAATTCACACAGCATAATTCTCCAGAATTTCTTAGCCAACTTGATTAACACCTCAAAAATTAGGTGTCCTAACAAATTAAACTATAGGTCATTTCAGTTTTACTGAAAAGTAAGTCTAAGAAATTTCATTCTAGTTATGTAAGAGGAGACGACTAAAAACCACAATGAGGTGGAATTATACTTCTTACAACTTAATGCAAATAAATACATATTATATTTACATATTTGTGCAACAAAAGATTTTTCCAAAGGTTTTTATAAAGTGTTTCATAAATTAGATAACTAAAGACATGAAAAATTTTCAAAGAAACTGATTTTAAGATTTCAGAATGTGATTGTCTACATATAAGCATCTCTGAAATCAGAGTTCCAGCATTAACTCCCTGCGCAGTATCATGTGGCATGAAATTTTCCTTTTCTTATAAAAATGCTAATAATATCTTCACTTAAAAAAAACACACTTAAAGAAGCTCAGAGTACTTAATCATTGCAACATTTTAAAAAGAAGAATAATTTTTTTAATAGGTAGGTAGATATTTTAATCTACATAGGTATTCTGACATTTTAGGTAGGTATTTTAACATTTTCCAGTTAACCAACTGATTCAGTAATATGATTATGACATTAGTAGCTATTTTAGTAAGTTTTTACATCATATGACAAACAGTAATGTAAACTATTATGGCAGAAGATTATAAAATGCCAATATGTCTAGACCAAGGAATTGAAAAAGAAGTTACACAAAGATAAAGGTGAACAAAGGTAAAAGAAACATGAAAGGAGAAGTAAATTAACAATGTATGTATATATCTGTTTCATGGAAAAAATTAAAACAGTTCTTTTAGAAAATGAAGTTAACATGAACAACTAAAAAACTATGACTTCTTTCTATGCAAGGACCAGTCATTTTTATGTTGAATGATTTAAAATTAAAGTGAGAAGGGAGTTCTGTAAATATTAACCATATCACTATAGAATCAAATAAGACAAAGAGGACAGCTGAGTCATCACTATCCCTGCATTATTACTTAATAAACTATCAGTTATATATGAGACATCAAATAATACTTCCATCTTACTGGAAGCAATTCTCGGTAAATTTCTAGATTAGATGAAGAAAAGCATGTCACACTGCTCTCCTGTGTTTTATGAGATGTAAATACAATCCATCCCAGAGGATGGAGACAGAACCCACTGAACTCACCTGACCAAATCCTGGCCCGTATGTTCTAACCACATCACAGTGTCACACTCTGAACCCACACACTTCTGCCTCTGCCAGTCACACCCAAACAATAACAACACAACTGTATGTTACTCATACCTTCTCAGTCATAGCATCATCGTGCTCAAAATCTGCTGAATGATTCCCCAGTGCAACTCGAAGCAGGGCATCAATTAAAGGCTTTGCTAATTCTGTTTCCATCACCTTTGACTTGGAAAGATGATCCCTCATTTCAAGCAATATAGTTTCCACAGACAAGTTCTAAGGTAAAAGCAAAGAAACTAAGAATATCAACATGCTTTAAGAAAAAAAATAAAGTGAGAAAACAAATGATAAATTAATATTTACATTAAGGAAAAGCTAGTCCATTTATTTGCAGTTGATATGAAATTAAAATGACTATATAAATATCCAGTGCTTATACAAATATCCTCCTGTTACAATTAAGAATAATTAATATTTTAATTCATCCAATGCTTTACTCATCTTATTTGCTTTTGAATTTGAATGTACCATAAATTAATTGTATCAGGGAAAAAATGATTAGTTGAAACTCAAGGTTTTCATTAACCATTTCTAGATTTTACTAATTCCTTTTCTTAGTGATTGCTTAAGACTCTAAGCAGCACTTGTATTCTAATTCTTTTCCCTTCCTCCCTTCTTTACTCCTTCCTATCTGTCCTGGAATGGAACTCTCCCTGCTTGTTCTTCTGTTAAGGGATGAAGCCATAAGGATGGATAGGAAACTGACTTCTCCCTTAACTCTGTCCAGTGGGAGACACAGATACACACAGACAAGATATGATGGAGTAGGAAATGGCAACCCACTCCAGTACTGTTGCCTGGAAAATCCCACAGACAGAAGAGCCTGGTTGGCTATACAGTCCATGGGGGTCACAAAGAGTTGGACGTGACTGAAGTGACTTAGCACGCAGGAAAAAAAGAAGGGATCTACCATATTTGAAATCTCCTTAGAAGCAGGGCCTAAAACTAAGCATTCCTTTTTGGCTGAGATGTGCTCTCAGGGGAAATTTGTAAAGCATGAGGAAGGCAGAATATGCTGGGGGAAGAATCCAGGCAAAGATATGGTTTCAGAATAAATGTGTCACCCCAGCCTAATTCCATGGGAAGCTCTGGAGCCTGAACTGCACCACAGAGACTGTCCCCACTCCCAGAGCCATACCCATCAGTCACTGGCTCAGCACCCCACACCTTGGGAGATGGGTGCAGATGGGAGTCTGCAGCAGATGGTGCACGGGTGGATCAGCTTGGCAAGGGATATGGGCAGGGCACCAAACAGAACCACACCAAGACTGTCGAGTGTGGTCGTTGAAATACAATAGCTGGGGAAGGAAATGGCAACCCACTCCAGTATCCCTGTCTGGAAGATCTCATGGACAGAGGAGCCTATGGGCTGCAGTCCATGGGGTCACAAAGAGTCGGGCATGACTGAGCGACTAACACTTCAGTTCAGTCGCTCAGTCATGCCCGACTCTTTGCGACCCCATGAATTGCAGCACGCCAGGCTTCCCTGTCCATCACCAACTCCCGGAGTTCACTCAGATTCACGTTCATCGAGTCTGTGATGCCATCCAGCCATCTCATCCTCAGTCGTCCCCTTCTCCTCCTACCCCCAATCCCTCCCAGCATCAAAGTCTTTTCCAATGAGTCAACTCTTCACATGAGGTAGCCAAAGTACTGGAGTTTCAGCTTTAGCATCATTCCTTCCAAAGAACACCCAGGGCTGATCTCCTTCAGAATGGACTGGTTGGATCTCCTTGCAGTCCAAGGGACTCTCAAGAGTCCTCTTACTTACCCATTATTACTCATCTGACATCTGACATTTAATGTGTATTTAATGCCTTTTAGGGTTGGTAGATTTTGTCACATGGGTTCTGTATTCCAAACTAAACCCTAAGCTTCTAGAGGGCAAGAACAGGGTCATGTACTCCTCTGTGTCCACCACAGTACCTGGTACTGTGCTAAGCATACAGGAGCACCTCAAAACTCAGAATCTTTGGAAAAACAAAATGACAATAGCATTACATTACAACTTAAAAAAAATTTACATTACACAATAGTTAGATGAAAGATAAGTTCTTACCTGATTGGGTAACTCCAACTCCATCTTTTGCTGACAAGCTCTGGTGCCATGAAGACAAATGGCCAGAAGGGCTTCCAAAAGTCGTATGCCCTGAAGTGAGGTTTCCCTTTCTCGACTCATACAGACTTTTGTTTCCTTTGGAACAGCTTCCACAGCTGGAATTTGTTCCACATTTATGGAAGAAAGATGCTCTGACTCTAATTTACCTAAACTGTCAGCACTCTTTTTCAGACTACTCAGTTCTGCTGGTGTGGGGTCACTTTTTACAGTCAAAGATAATAAATCTTCTTTCACAGTGATCTCAGGTTGAGAAATTCTGTTTAAATCTTGATTTTCATCCATGTTTCTATCTCCTTCCCTTCTCCCTTGCTCCTCTTCAGGATTTCTGAACAGTTCCTGTATTACCATAAATATTAATTTATGGCATACTTGGAAACCACCAAGCCTATAAAACTGTTTCTGGAAAATGGGACTTAACATGTAGATCCAACGACACATGGACCAAATGTCAGCTGCTTGGTGCATGTGTTTGGGAGAGGGCAGGACGAGGCTCTCGAGAGAGAAACACGGCAGCATGTGTTGCAAAGGCTCGCTCGCTGTACTGTCATAGCCAGAAGTATCCTCTGAATCATTGGCTAATTCTCTGTCAGATTCTGCCTCTTTACTTACACACAAGAACGCCACACAGAGGAAGAGGTTAATTGTGTTGATATGAACATCCTGCACCACAGACTTTCGTTTCTTTGGATAAGCATCTTTGAGCCGGGCATAAAATTTACTAAGACTCTGAGAATCTGAATAAGCTTGCTGGTTATACAAAGTACCGACATTTAAAGATGACAACTCCTTCTGTTCAAGGTCTATCCCGTCAATACCTGGAATTGAAGAATCTTTCTGTTGTTCCCCTAGGCTGATTATCAGAGTTTCAAATGCTTTTAGTGAGTGATTTCGGATACCATCTAAGTAATTAAGTTCAATTATTTGGTTTACTCCATTACAACTTAAAAACAAATCTCTTATTACCCTGTGAGAGAAAAAAAGTACAGAAGATTTACGTACAGGCACATCATTCATACACTATTTAAACATGTCATTGCTGCATATACTAAACACTACCTATTTCAACTTTATCAATTATCTGGCTGAAGTCCTTAGTTAGCTATGACCAGAATTTCAAGTTGCTTTCTAACTACTTTTACACCCTTCTGCAAACACTGCATATATAATTCCAGCAGCATTTGAAAAGAACAGATTACATGCCTCTCAAGTGAAATGAAGCAATTCAGGGAAGAATATTTTTCCCCAAATGGCAAATTTCTCTGTATAAATTCTCCATGCCACAATCACCTCCATATTTGAGACGGACACTCTGAAAGCAGGGAGGCCTTTGCGGGTCCATTCATTTGGCTACTTGGTGGTTCACTCAGGACTTTTGTTTATTTTAAATCTGTATGTCATCAAGGGAAAGAACCAAACTACAGATCTGAAGTTTTTCAGCTCTGTCTCAGGTAAAACTCACAAGTCTGGATCACTGGAATCTGAGTAATAATTTTAGTATAAATCAGCTCAGCAAAGATCCAGGCTGTCCACAAATATGCCACAGAGTAATAAAACTTTCAGATCAAAGACAGTTCTATTTAAACAATGTCAGAATGTCAGGATTTTTTTTTTTAATGGTTGTGAAAATAATGATCACAGATATGTTATACTTTACTGTAAGTTTTAAAAATGGTATATGCATTAATTTCAAAGGCCAACTACCTATCAGAAGCAAGCTTCATTTATAAAATTATTTTTTAAGTATGAGAGCTGACAATCACAAAATCTGCAAAACTCACTGGTGAGATTCTAAGTATCTTAATTTTCTTCATTTTGCTTACCTGTATTTTCTAGTTTTTCTACATACAGGTAATAAATGTAAATATGGTATTCAGAAAATAATAATTCCATTAATTTCACTATTTTGATAATTATCATGCACATACACACTTTATGTACTACGTATATTTTTTCATAGTAAATAAATGAAATATTTTTTTACTTTTTGTATGTTACTGATAAAATATTATACGCATTTTCTCATGTCCCAATAGATCCTAGCTAACATTATTTTTGGCTAATAATATTACATCCAGTAAATATAATTTAATTAATTTAACTTTGCCCCTGCTGTTGGGTATCTGCATCTTATCCATTTTTTCTCATATATATATATTTAAAACTTTACTTTTTTTTCAGAGAAATTAAAATCAATGGCTCTGTCCTCTTCCCTATAAACACCCCAGTAAAACAAACAAATAAATAAATGTTAAAAAAAATCTGACATCGGATGGGAACTTTTTTCGTTGTTAAACTAAAATTAAATCCTAGGAAAAATAAATAATAAAGATATTCAAACATCTTTGAATATGATTTTTCAACAATGAGAAAAAATATCTACACACATATATAACAAACCTTGATTTAAGCAGGGTAGGCAGAGTTTTTAAATAAATCTGAAGTACTTCCTGGGGCAAACACTGGTTATGATGGCTACATACATGAGTCTGAGCTGAAGTAATGCTAAGCTGTTGACAATGATGTGCTAATTCAACTCCTCTTTGCAGCACAGGATTAAATATGCAGTTATACAGTTTCCACTGAACAACAACATTGCCTTTCTGGATCAAACTGCAAATGTGATTTGCAATCTGTACACTCTGTAATCTGTCCTCTTCGAAAACAAAATTCTGATAAGCCTCTAAGGCATCCCATTTCCACAACAAGTCTTCTGATCCACTGCTGGGCAGGATGCCTTGAAATCTGTAGGATGGACTAGATAAACCTGAGGAAGGTTCAGCATTGTAAGAGTTTCCCTGCAGGGTCTCCTCTAATTTGGCTAGTTGATCTGAGTCAACAGTACAGATGTTGCAAGCTGCTTTTTTAGTTTTCTGTGGTATCTCAGCTCCTCCTAACTGGTCCAAAATGAGTTTGTGAAGAATATTCAGTATATGCTGCTGACAGCTTTTCAGTGCTGGCAATTTAAAAGCATGGAGGAGAGGAACAATCACAGATTTGGGATCCATACAACAGCATATGCCGATGTTCTGAACCCCTGAGAGGATCTGGACACACGTGCTGCTCAAGGAAGCCTGCTGCAGTAAGCGTAAGCACTGGTGGGAACACACAGCAATGCAACAGCACCGCTCAGGGTAATACACGTCTCCATCTGCCGTCTCTTCAAATGGGTTCTTGGAAACCTGGTTTTTAAAAGCCGAGACCAACAGACCTGAGAGGTCTCTGTGGTGATGCATGAAGTGGGAATATTCGCAACGTCTGTGCCTTTTTCTTGTACACATTGAATGATGCAGCTGCTCTGACTTCACTTTTTTGACAGTGCTCATTATTTTCATGACATTACTGATGAGGGCTTTCAAATGTCCTGAGGCCTCGGGAGGAACCCCATCCCTTACAACCAGCCATTCCATTTGAAGAACTGCTGTTTCAAATAAATGAAATCCGTGATGCTGAATGAATTCTTGGACCAGATCCATGGCTTGACTGAAGAAGAACGGATTTGAAGCTGCACTTTGAAGACAACAGATCAGGATCTGCAGAACTCCCTCCAGCAGCTCAGGTAAAAGAAGCACTCTATGACGATACTTGGAAAACACAAAATCTTCCTGACCCTCTTGTAGTGTTTTCTTCTGTCTTGGGGCAAAAGGGTCAGGTTGCTTTTCTAGGCAAGTTCTAATTTTTAAAGCTGCTCTAAGCAATTCTGTTAAATTTTTTCTGAGATTTTCTGGCATCACCTCTGCCGTACTAATATCTACTGACATCAGATGCAGTACTGTTCGGAAAAGCATCCGCTGAATCAAAGCCACTGGTTCTTCAGTCCAACCTGCAGAAACCATCTGACCCTCCAAATTGTCACTGAGATTACAGCAGTCCCCAAAACCCGCTAGGAATTCAGTCAGTGTGGGCACTACACTGGCTGCGAGAGCAGAATTATGATTCAAGGTAATGTCAAACTTACAAACTTTCTCTAATAAAGATAACAAAACATGACATAAGTCAAATGGAGAATTGTTCATGTGACTGATGGTAGACAAGGCAGCTGGCTCACTTAAAATGTCAGTGTTTGACTCCTCTCTTGGAATCATTTCTCTGGAATTTTCCAAAGCCATGGTGTCAGGAGGAGTCTGCTCTTTGGTTGATAAGTGGTTAAGCTTAGCTGTAAGGTGGTCTTCTTTAGGAGACTGTTTAACAAAATGCTGCAGCACATGGGACCTTCTGTATTTAGTCATTACTATACTTTTGTCATCTGAATTGGCTTCTGAATCTGAGGTGGAGAGCTGTGTCTTTCTTGCATCTCTTACAGAATAACGGTGGGTAGTTTTACGTTGCCGCCTGCTTTTTCTAAAAACATTTACTTTTGCAGAAACCTGACCAGCCGGAGCACTTCCTTCTAAATATAATTTTTCCTGAGTAGATCTTTGAGAACTTGAGTTCTTTTCTTTGGTCAGGATTATACCAGCTGAGAATGGTAGATTAAAGTCTGACAAAATGAAGAAAGAAAATTTAGAATACCTTAATATGTTTAAAAACTCAACATGCATAGGTGATTATCCTCTTACTTCTTTACTTTAGGAGTTTGTCCTCAGTATATTTTTATTATGGGGCCGACTTCTTTTAGCTTTTTGGTATGTCTCTACTCCCCTTCCTCCCCACATCACTTCACTTCCTTATCCTGCTTATATTAAATACCAAGTGGCCCTGAATCAAAGAACACAAATTGATTTTGAAAACAGGGAGAACAGAGTTAGGAAAGCAATGCTGGTATTTAGCATTACTATTCTTACCACTTTACAAATCTCCTCTAATAACACCATTAATTAAGACACAGAGGTATACTATATCCTCAAAACAGTGTTTAGTTTATAGCTCTGATATAACCTTAAGATCTCCCCAAATTATTTCAAAATCATACAATAGATACAAATGTTCTCCAAGACTGGGGTTAAAAGAGTTATTCATTCACAGTATTTACTGCATGTGCTATGCAAGGAACTTGGTACAAGTGCAAATATTGCTGTTTCACCCTCAGTGCCTAAAACCTAGGGCTGCTGTGCGGTCATCACTCAAGACCTGTATCTTAGAGAAAAGAAAAATTTTCCATACTAATTAAAAAGATAATGACACTGGGCTTTTTCCTTTGCAATAATACAAAAGGTACAGTTATAATTTAGGATGAATAAATAAAAATCTAAATAAAAGACTTGTGCTTTAAGGGAGAGAGGATTAAAAGGAGTCTGACAAATTCCACATATGCAAAAGATGCAGGCAATGAAGACAACTTCACCAAAAGAATACAAATTAGAGTTCTTAAGTGATTAACAATTTGTGAGTTCATAAATTCAGAAGAAAATAAGAGCAGAGTCAGTGAATCAACAAAATAAGCAGGAAAATATTATTACAAGACCTTAGATAAATCCCTTAAAAGAGAGCTCCATATCAAAAATACATTAAAAATGCATATGTGGCATTAAATTCAAGAGATTTTTTTTTTCAACCTGAGAGATCCTTAAACATTTCACAATATGCATATTCCAGAAATGGCCAGAGGGAAAACTGTTAATCCCTCTACTGAAACATTTAAACTAAGTTTCATGTACTTAATATGATATATATATTTTTTTCTGAATCAGAAATTAAAAATATGTTGACCTTCAGTGTAATAATCCTGTCTAGTTCTAACACAAAACATTACTTCAAATTTATCCTTTAAAAGCAGCATTAGAAAACCTAAACTGCAAACGTCATTGATAGAGTACCGGTAATGGAAAGCAGTCTTTAAAATAAGCAGAGAATCTTTAATGTCTTCAAACTTTTCACTCTCCATTTTTAACTGTTAGGCTGCACATACAGATTTACTCCTTTTGCTAAGTGTTCTGCTTCTTCATCTATTTTCTAATCATCATTATGTTCAAGGAATTCGCTATCATTTTTATACTACTAGAAGAAATGAAAATGTATTTGCCGAAAGAATTTTTCATATTAAATATACTAATATATACTGCTTTGATTTTGAGCTGCCATCAACCATCACAGCAGAAGTAACCTTTCAATGCAAGTTTTTCCCCAGTAGAATTTTGATAACACAAGTGATATGACAAAGAAAAGAAAATACCTGTTGCCTTTTCTTCTTGAACAGGTATCTTCCATACCAATGGAAGGAGTGACAGAAGAAGGGTAAGGAGTTCTTCTCTGCATGTCAATGCCTGTATTAGAAATAAAAGAATTCTTCATGCTCCGAGGTCATGAAACACAGTTATTCCTAATACCTTAACTTAAAGTTGAAAAAAAATCCCGTTTCTTGAGGAGGAAGAATCAAATTAACCTATCTTAAATCCAATTAAATCTGTGATACTTTTCAATTTATAAACCTTCCCAAGGACAGAAGAGTATAAGAGTATTTGACGGTATTTAGCACATTCTTGCTGCTTTTTCCGAAAGTAGCTGTTATACCACCATGCACATTGTAAGAATTCCTCACCTACAAAAAGATAAATTTGCTAGGTGCAAATGAAAAGTTAAGCCCTATTAATTAGCAAACCAGTAACAAAAATTACCAGAAAAACAAAAAGGCTTCATGCAGTTAAATTTAAAACTCAGAAAACACAATTTTCAAAAAGAGAAATGGACATTGTTAATACAATAGTATATGTAAAGAGAGACAGACTTATTAGTGAAGGTCATCCGATAAATATTTATTGACTGCACACTAGGTCCATCCACAGCATTTACTGTCTTACCCTTTCTGGAGGATATGGTCCAAGCCCTGGAGAAGGTCCCCTCATTTGGTCCATGGAACACATACACACAAAACAGTTAAAGAGCAGAAGGCACGCAGCATGTGTACATACCCAGGTGTGGCGCAGGCATTCAGTTTAGGAGCTCAGAAAAAGGAGCAATCATTATCAGAGGTGCGGAAATGCTACACCTGGGAAACTTGGGACATGGGTGGTCAAGGAATTAATGACAAATCAAGTGTAAATTCCTCGTATCAATCTGTGGGGAGGGGGTCAGAGTGGGTCAGGGTGACATAATCAGATTTGCCACTATACAGACAACAGAACTGGTGGGAGGGGAAGGGACTAATCAGTGTTAGAGGCAGGGAAATGGTAATACAGATGAGAGATAGTAATTACCTGAAGCCTCAGACAGTAAAATTGAAAAGGAGGAGACATATTTGAGAAACCGTAAGGGAGAAATGAAATGACTTACAGCTGATTATCTATGGGGCATATAGGGGGTGGGGAAGAAGATCCAAAAGAACTTGAAAGTTTCTGATTTAGGGCACTAAGTAACGAGTGATAACACAGTCATCAAGACAGGACATTTAGCAGTGGTGTTAGGTTGGGGAAAAGATGATGGATTCACTTTTTAGATATACTAAGTTTGAGATGTCTGTTGGATCTCCAAATGGACTCAGCTTTTCAGTAACCAGCTGAATATACATGACTGGAACTTAAGAAAAAGACAGAGGTCAAGGACATGGGTGAAATTTCCTAGGAGAGTATGCAGGAGGAGAGGGGCAGACTTCCCAGAATGGAGTTCTGAACAACACTGAAAGAACTGCAGATGGTGGTGCTGAAGAGCAGCCTACAAAGGAGACTGAGACGCTACCTCTCCCCAAAAAGAAGCAGAACAGGAAATATCAAGGGAAGGGAGCAGTTCAGAAAAGAGAGAAAAGTTAATCAGGTCAAGAGTTGTTGATCTTTAATTGTGTAAGATGATGGTAGGAAAGCACTTAGCAAGTACAGGGTCACTGGTGACCTTAACAAACACAGTTTTGATGGAGTGATGAGGGTGCAAATCAGATTACAAATAGGCTGAAGAGTCAAGGGGAATGAGAAAGTAGAGACAGGATTCAGATTATTACTTTCTAGCATCCTGGTTATGAGAAGGCTTAAAATTCTGCAAAAGCAAAATCTAAATCCCTTCTCAGGCCTGGAAGACCCTTCATGACATGATTCCTACTGACTTGTCCAGTTTTAACTCCTACCACCACAGCCAACCCCTACCTACATGTACTATTAAGGTTTCCTGAACATCAGTGGTCCTTCAAACGTCTTCCTCACATGCACTGCTCTTACAATTCTCTCACCATCCTTCCATCTGCCAAGTACCAACTCATCCTTCAGGTCTTAGTTCCTCTGTGGAAGACTTCTCTAATCGCTCCTAGGTCAAGTAAGGTTTCACGCCCCTGATTTAGTATAGCAACCAGTCTGCTGAATGGTTAATGTCCGAATGCCCATTTTCCTCTTTCATTCATTCAACAAATATTTATTGAGCCTCTACTATGTGCCAGACATTCTGGATGTAGTGGTGAACAAGGAAGACAACACTTGCATCCTTACAAAGCTGACACTCTAGCAGGTGAGACAGAAAACAATGGTGACAGATAAGAAACTTTCAGACAGAATGCTGTGATATGGAGAAAATTAAATAAGATGTAATGAGGAACATTTAAATAGGCTAGTCAGGATGGACCATTTGAGCAGATGCTTAACCAATGAGAAGGAAGAATCCATGCAAAGACATGGAGGAAAAGAGCTCATAGGAAAGATACAAAGGGTGGAAATGGATTTGACTTTTTCACAGAATGGCAGGCAGGAGAGTGTGGCTGGAGCACAGCAAGGGGGAGGGCACTGAGAGAAAAGGCTGCAGGTCAGCCAGGTGGACAGTGTCCAACACAAGGTGGCCTTGGGGAGGGGGGTCACATGAAGGGGTTTGGATTTATCTCTAAATATGATGGGAGATTTTCCCAAACATACTTTGCAGGCCTCTCTCAGAGCATGAATTCCAGGGCTCAGGCCCTAGTCCTTAGCAATCACCTCCCTTTTTCCCACTTAATGCCTAGTACACAGCTGGATGTTCATAAACATTACCTGCCTGAATAATTTTGAATTCTGGATGCAAAGTAAAGATTGTATCAAAGGGCCCCATTTCTATGAGCTTTACTTCAGAATCAGCAGATGTCTAGATAACGATTGTATGCAGAGTTTGTAAATGGTACCTATCTCAACATTTTTTAAGATGCCAGCAAAAGATACATTATCTTGCAAAAAAAAGTAAACCAATTTTGGACAGGTACATTCCTGCCTAGTCCCTCTAAGTTGAATCTTTATCTTTAGTAGAGGAACTAATAACATTCTAACAGAGCTTGCCAAAACCTCAAGGGTGTGTGAAGAAGTGCTATAGACAGGCTGTCCTTGGAATTCAGTGCATCTTCCTGCACAGTACACTGGCAAATCACCACTGCTGTGAGACTGGCATTCCTGCCCCTGGCTTCTGAGACACGTGGCCTGGAACTTCTCTATTTCCTTCCCACTCAGCTCAAGGCTCACTATGCCAAATTAGGCAATATATGACCCAAACAGAGCCATTCCCTGGCTATTCCTAAACTATCCAATCTACAGAAACCACATTACTCCTCATCTAATACTTACAATTTTATGTTCTCCCCTCTGCTTGGAAAATGACCGTGTCACACATTTTTTTAATTCCCCATTGCAATAACAAACAGTGAGATCACTCTCTTCCAGGTGGTAAGAATCACGCTCATGCTCCGTATCTACCAGGTGCCAGGCACTGTCTCTTTCACAATTCTATTGTTTTGATTTTATTTTATATTAATTGCCTATCCTAACCATCCAAAAGTAGTGATGGCAGGATGGAAGAGAAAGGGCAATTTTATTGGGAGGAAAAGCTGAGATCCCAAATTAGAGGCGACGTTTAGAAAGCTGCAGGCATATGGGCACCAGATCAGTGGGGTTCAAGGATCTCAGGATGACATGTTAAGGAATTTGGACTGAAGTTATTTTAATTTATATTAATGGCATTACTTTCAATTTTAACATGCTGAATTTAATGTTCCAGACACAGCAGAAATATACGTGCTATTTGGTTAAGCCCTTCATTTCTTCTATCAGAATTTAATAATGATTTCTTAAATGTGTATCTATACACACATATGTGAACATTTCTTCATTACTACTGTAAACAGAATCTTTTTAAAATGTTCTAGTTGTATAGCTTTAGCTAAAGGAAACAATATGTTTGTCTTATATTCTATGATTCTGTTGAACAGTTTTCTGGATGATCTTTTGGATTTTTCTGTACACATCAGTTTAAAAATTAACTTTTATTTCTCCATCTTTCTCACATTTAGCTGTCACTATTTTCATATTCCACTTTATTACTGCATGTTTCTAAAACATGATATCAAACAGAATAGTAATAAAGTTATTCTTATGCTGGTTCTATTGCACAGCCTATAAAAAATGATTTTGATTTTTTTCATACAAACAGCTTATACAACTTGATAACAACGAAAAACATCCAGTTGAAAAGTGGAAGAAGACCTAAACAGACATTTTTCCAAAGAAGATATACATATGGCCAGTAGGCACATGAAAAGATGTTCATCATCATTAATTATCAGAGAACTGCAAATCAAAACTACAGTGACGTACCACCTCACACTGGTTAGAATGGCCATGATTTAAAAAGTCTACAAATAAACGCTAGCGAGAAGGTAGAGAAAATGCTCCTACATTGTTGGTGGGAGTGTAAATTGGTGCAGCCACTATGGAAAACACTACAGAGGTTCCTCCAAAACCCTAAAAATAGAGTTGCCATGGGATCCAGCAATCCCACCCCTGGGCATATACCCAGATGAAACTATAATTCAAAAAGATATGTGTGCTCCTATGTTCATATGAGCACTATTCACAATAGCCAAGTCATGGAAACAACCTAAATGTCTACTGACAGATGAATGGATATAGAACATGTGGTACACACATACAGTGGAATACTACTCTGCCAAAAAAAGAGAAATAATGCCATTTGTAGCAACATGGGTGGACCAAGAGATTATCATACTAAGTGAGGTAAGATGGATAAAGACAAATACCATATAATAATCACTTCCATGGAGAATCTAAAACAGGACACAGATGAACCTATCTACAAAACATAACAGACCCACAGACATAGAGAACAGACTTGTGGTTGCCAAGGAGGTTGGGGGGATGAGGAAGGGATAGATTGGGAGTTTGGGGTTAGCAGGTTAAAACTTATTATACACAGAATGGATAAACAACAAGGTTCTAGTGTATAGCACAGGGAACTATATTCAATATCCTGTGATAAGCCAAAGTGGGAACGAATATGAAAAAGAATATTCACCGAATCATTTTGCTGTACAGCAGAAATTAACACAACATTGTAAATCAACTATGTGAAACTTGCTCAGTCCTGTCCAACTCTTTGCTACTCCATGTTGAAAGTAGCAAAGACTTTTTGCTACTAGTAATACTGTACTAGTAGCCCACCAGGCTCCTCTGGCCATGGGATTCTCCAGGCAAGAATACTGGAGTGGGTTGCCATTCCCTTCTCCAGGGGATTTTCCTGACCCAGGGAATGAACCCAGATCTCCTGTATTGCAGGCAGGCTCTTTACCATCTGAGCCACCAGGGAAGTCCTACTATACCTTAATAAAAAGAAATATAAATTCTTTTTCTTTTTTTCTACTCTTTTTAGATGAAACTCTCTATTCTTAATCTATTTTTAGAGTTTTTGTCAGGAATAGATGAATTCTGTTAAATGTTTTTGATATCTCAGGATAATTACATGTACTGTTTCCCCTACTGATGTCAAATACTGTGTTTTGAAAAAAAATAGTTTTTCTTGATTTAGACCAGAAATTGCAAACTTCTTTTGTAAAGGGCCAAAATGTAAACATTTTAGGCTTTGTAAGTCATATATGGCCTGTGTCCCATATTTTTGTTTCTTTTAACAGTGCTTTAAAAATGCCAAAACTCTTCTTAGCTTGTGTGCTGCCCACAAACAGATCAATGGCAACAGGATTTCGCCTAGGCTATAGTCTGCCCAACGAGCTCCCAATTCACTCTCCCTCTCTCCTCCCATCAAAAATGGGTTATTAAGTGGCTATAATACTAAGAGTATTATGTCACAACCCCAGAAAGACTTAAGGTGGTACCTAGTAGGCCCAGAGATTGCACTCATCTCACACGCTAGTAAACTAATGCTCAAAATTCTCCAAGCCAGGCTTCAGCAATACGTGAACCGTCAACTTCCAGATGTTCAAGCTGGTCTCAGAAAAGGCAGAGGAACCAGAGATCAAATTGTCAACATCTGCTGGATCATGGAAAAAGCAAGAGAGTTCCAGAAAAACATCTATTTCTGCTTTATTGACTATGCCAAAGTCTTTGACTGTGTGGATCACAAGAAACTGTGGAAAATTCTGAAAGAGATGGGAATACCAGACCACTTGACCTGCCTCTTGAGAAACCTGTATGCAGGTCAGGAAGCAACACTTAGAACTGGACATGGAACAACAGACTGGTTCCAAATAGGAAAAGGAGGACATCAAGGCTGTATATTGTCACCCTGCTTATTTAACTTACATGCAGAGTACATCATGAGAAACACTGGACTGGAAGAAGCACAAGCTGGAATCAAGACTGCTGGGAGAAATATCAATAACCTCAGATATGCAGATGATACCACCCTTATGGCAGAAAGTGAAGAAGAACTAAAGAGCCTCTTAAAAGTGAAAGAGAAGAGTTAAAAAGTTGGCTTAAAGCTCAACATTCAGAAAACTAACATCATGGCATCCAGTCCCATCACATCATGGCAAATAGATGGGGGAAACAGTGGAAACAGTGGGTGACTTAATTTTTCTGGGCTCCAAAATCACTGCAGATAGTGACTGCAGCCATGAAATTAAAAGACACTTACTCCTTGGAAGGAAACTTATGACCAACCTAGACAGCATATTCAAAAGAACAGATGTTACTTTGTCAACAAAGGTCCATCTAGTCAAGGCTATGGTTTTTCCAGAGGTCATGTATGGATGTGAGAGTTGGACTATAAAGAAAGCTGAGTGCGAAGAAATGATGGTTTTTAACTGTGGTGTTGGAGAAGACTCTTGAGAGTCCCTTGGACTGCAAGGAGATCCAACCAGTCCATCCTAAAGGAGATCAGTCCTGGGTGTTCACTGGAAAGACTGATGTTGAAGCTGAAACTCCAATACTTTGGCCACCTGATGTGAAGAGCTAACTCATTTGAAAAGACCCTGATGCTGGGAAAGACTGAGGGCAGGAGGAAAAGGAGACGACGGAGGATGAGATGGTTGGATGGTATCACCGACTCAAAAGACATGGGTTTGGGTGGACTCTGGGAGTTGGTGACGGACAGGAAGGCCTGGCGTGCTGTGCTTCATGGGGTTGCAAACAGTCAGATACGTGACTGAACTGAACTGACTGCGTAGACCCTGTTAGCCACACAAAAGTAGAGTATTACTAAAAATTTTGAAGGTGTTTTTCCACATAAGCCTACATGCCCAAAGTAGAGATCTGTCTGAAAAACAGAAAAAGGTGTGTTAGAACACCTGCCTAGCTGGATTTCACTGGATGAGTGACTGCGAGTGCCTCCTCTCACTCTCCCTTGTTGAATACAAGCATGTATTGTGGTTAACTTGTTCCTATCTCATCACTATGTACAGGGTGTGTAGGGGTAGATAATTTGTCTTTTTAGTTCACGAGTCTCTCAATCAAGAAGAGCTGCTACTGAAGCCCTGCACCAGGAAGCCTAGAGTGCATACAGAACCGATGAATATCACGAGCTTGTGGACTTCCGACTGGATGCCATGTGGGAACATTACTTTGAGAGTCCTGGAAGGGAGTATGGGAGAGATGCTAATAATCATGGCCAGAGGGAAAACACTATGGTAGATAAAACATGGCCACAAGTGATTTCCTCCCATCAAGTGCTGGAGTCTGTGTTCTCATCTTTTAAATCTGTGCTGGCCAAGTGACTTGACCAACAGAATGTGGCAGAAGTGAGATTATATGACTTTCTTTAGCCTCCCCCTCAGCCTCTTGGAATGCTTCCACCCATGGAAAGAAGCTGAGACTAGCCTTCTGAAAGATGAGAGGCCACATGGATAAGAAATGAGGCAGCTGGCCAACAATCTCATCCAGCAGCCCTCAGTCTTCTGCCAACCAACTGCACATTCAGATGTAATCTCTGCTGACACCATAAGGAGCAGAGGTGGTGATCCCAGCTGAGCCTGCCTGAACTGCCAACCTCACAGAATCATTAGCAAATAAATCATTTTTTAATGCCGCTAAGTTTTTGAATTGTGGTTTGTTACACAGCAGTCAACTGATATACTCACTGCTCCTGTCTACTAGCCCAGGTGTAAAGGAGATAATGCAATGGATTATCTACTGCTGTCCAGTGGCTACCCATTTCCACTGTGATCACACTCCCACTCCTCCAAGAAGTAGGAATGTCAGCATTTGCTATGCTCCCTCATCCCTGTTAGACCAATCATACACAGATAAATTCTGGCATTTGTGTAAACAGAATCTGCAGAACTAGATGCAGTAATTTAAAATTTGTTCATTGTTATTACCTTTACTAAACTGAAAAATGTGCATTATTCTCCAACAGAAACAATTCCTGCTAATAATATTACCAGTGACTGACTTGTCACATCTGAAGAATACTTTTCACTGCTTATTCTCTTACTTAAAAGCCTCCCTAATATTTTCAGAATAAAATTAAGATTCCTTACTATGATAGACTGACTTACTATGGTAGAGCCAACTCTTTGAAAAAGACCCTGATGCTGGAAAAGATTGAAGGCAAAATGAGAAGGAGGTGGCAGAGGATGAGATGGTTAGACAGCATCACCCACTCAATGGACATGAGTTTGAGCAAACTCAGGGAGATAGGGAAGGACAGGGAAGCCTGGCATGCTGCAGTCCATGGGGTCGCAAAGAGTCACACATGACTGAGCGATTGAACAACAAAACTACAGCAGACAAGGTTTGCCATCAGCTTCAAATCAAAATCAATTGCCATCAGTTTCAAAATCAAAATCAAAATAATTGTTTTTTTTTAGGCTAGGCAGTTTTCAAGTTTTCAAAAAAACTTATAAAGATCTCAGTATAAACTTTCAGTCTGTTATCTTTAACCATTAAAAAGATTATATTTTTGCTATTTCAGCATTTTTTCCCTAAGAATAAACAGATTAACATTTCTGTATATGATAAACTAAGATCAAACTGGGTTTATTCCAGGAATGCAAAGTTAGTTCAACATTTAGAAACCATAAATGTAATCCACCTACATTAATAGAAAAAAATAATATGATAGTGTCAATAGGCACAGAAAAGGTATTTGACAAAATCCAACATTCATTCAGGATACAAACTCTCAACAAACTGGGAATAAAAGAATTTCCTTATTGTGATGAAAGGCATCTGGGAAAAATCTAGAGCTAACTTAAGATTTAATGGTGAAATACTGAATGCCTTTCCCTCAGGCCAAACACAGGCAGGCTGTCCACTCCCATCACTTCTACACCTCTGTACTAGAAGCCAAAGAAAAACACAAGAAAATGAAATAAAAAGCATACAAATTTGAAAAGAAGTGATATTATTTATAGCTGACATGATTGTTTCCACAGAAAATCCTAAGGAATGCACAGTAAAACTGCAAGGTAGATAAGCAAATACATTTAGTAAGATCACAGGGCACAAGGGCAACACACGAAAATCAGCTGTATTTCTATGAGCAGCAAGCAGCAGAAAAATAAAAATTTTAAATGCCATTTATAATGTCATAAAAGAAATAAACTATTTAGAACAAATTTACCCCCAATTATATAAGACCTCAATGCTAAAAATCACAAAATACTGTGGAGAAATTTGAGAGGATTCAAAGAGATTTATATCATATTCATGGATTGAGAAACTCAGGATTGTTAGCATGTAAGATGTTCATTCTCTCCAAATTGATTTCTGGATTCAACAGCATCACAACTGAAATCATAACAGGCACTTTGCAGAAATAATAAGCTGATTCCAAAATGTACATGGAAAGGCAAAGGATCTAGAATGTTCTTCAAACATTCTTGAAAAAGAAGAACAAATTAGAGAACTTACACCATTTAATTTCTGGAATTACTATAAAAGTTACAGTAATCAGGACAATATAGTATTAGTGAAAGAAGATAAACAGAGTAGAAGAGAGAGTCTAAAAATAAACTATAAATATATGGTCAATAGGTTTTTAACCAAGGTGGCAAGGTTTTTCAGTAGGGGAAAGAACAGACTTTTAAGAAGAAATGTTGTGGAACAAATGAGTGGGCGGGCAGAAATGAATTCCTACCCCACACCATATTCAAATATTAATTCAAAATGGATCACAGACCTAAACGATCTAAAAATAGTAACAAAAAAGTCCCTAGTGGGAAAAACATTGGAGAATATCTGTGTAACTTTGGGTTTGTAAGACCAAGATTTCTTAGACAAGATATAAAAGGCACTATTCACAAAGGGAAAAAGTCTGCCCTTCTAAAGACACTGCTGAGAAATGTAAAGTGGGACTGTCCTGGTGGCCCAGTGGTTAGGATTCCATGCTTCCACCACAGGAAGCACAGGTTCCACCCCTGGTGGGGAACTAAGATCCTGCAGGCCTCATAGCTCAGCAGGGAAAAAAGAAAGAAATGAAAAGACAAGCCACAGAGAAAGTATCTGCAATTCAACAAAGATTTTTATCCAGAATACATAAAGAATTATAACAAATGGATTATAAACAAATAACCTGAGCTTCAAAATGAACACAAAACTTGAACAGATATTCACAAAAGAAGATATACAAATGGACATTAAGCACACTAAAAAGTGCTCAACATCATCAGTTGTCACAGAAATGCAAATTAAAATTGTAGTGAGACACTACTTCACATTCACTTAGAATGGCTAATACTAAAAAAAACTGGCAATGTCAAATATTAGAGAGGATATAGACCAACTAGAATTCTCATACACCACTGGTAGGAGTGAAAAGCGGTACAACCACTTCAAAAAACAGTTTGGCAATTTCTTATACTGCTAAACACCTACCCTACAGCCAAGCAATCATATATGCCTGGATATTTACCCAGGAGAAATGAAAATATATTCACACACAGACAGTTGTAAGACTATTCACCACAGCTTTATTCACAATAGTCAAATGTAAACAACCCAGATGGAGAAGAAAATGGTAACCCATTCCAGTATTCTTGCCTGGGAAATCCCATGGACAGAGGAGACTGGTGGGCTTTACAGTCCATGGGGGGTCACAAAAGGGTCAGACACGATTTAGCAACTGAAGAACAACAACAAAACAACCCCAATGGTTAAACAACAGGAGAATGGTTAAAAAACTATGGTATATCCATACAACAAAGCACTAACCAGAAACAAAAGGAACGAACTACTGATTTAAGCAACATGGACTAATCATCTGTGAGACACAAGTGTACATACCGCATGATTACATTTACAGGAAGTACTAGGACAAGCAACACTATACTGCGATGTTAAAAGTCAGAAGAGTGGCTGTCTTTCAGTGGGGGAAGGGGAGTGGCTGAGTGAAAAGGAGTATGACAAACCTTTCTAGGGTGGTGGAAATTTCTAACCATTGATTTGGGTGATGGTTATAGAGGTTACAGATTTGTCAAAACTTACCCAACAAAATACTGTGCATTTCCTATACATAAATTATGTATCAATAAAAAGTCTGCTTAATTCCTTAGATTAAATATCTGTTAATAAAGCAGAAGTATTGCAAGGATTTAAACTGCCTCTTCTCCAGAGTATTCAAGAAGTGTTTCAACATATGAGAAACAGATATATAAAAAAAGCTAAAGTTTCTCCTGTACAGCTTTGAACCCAGTGCTTTGATTTCATTTTAAATGATTAAATCTTACATAGTTAAATTCCCATTTAAGAGCCTAAAGATCATTCTCCATTTTCTGGTTTAAACAATTAAGTCTTGGGAAGTCTTATTTGTTAAATGGCTATTCATTAATATTTTATGTTCACTCTACTTCTACTGTCCCTACCAGCATTGCTACAGATATTCCAAAAAGTGAGTGACTAGGGAGAAAGAGGGCATTAAAAAAATATTGCCATAGCAAAAAATGCTGCAATTATGAGTTGAATGAGTTCAATCATTTAATGGGCTTCAGACAGTAAAAAATCCAGCTGTAACGCAGGAGACCTGGGTTTGATCCCTGGGTCAGAAGTTCCCCTGGAGAAGGGAATGGCAACCCACTCCAGTATTCTTGCCTGGGAAACCTCATGGACAGAGGAGCATGGCGGGCTACAGGCCATGGGGTCGCAAAGAGTCGGACAGGACTGAATGACTTCCACATTCACAGTCAATCATGTAACAGTACAGTAATAGAAACTTCACAACTCAAGAGAGAAAGGCAGAAAGTAGATCAGTGTTTGCTGAGGGCCAAGGGGGGTGGGAGGGACAGGGAAGTAATGGCTAAGGGCACCGGGTTTCTATTTGAGGGGGTGAAAATGTTCTAAAACTGACTGTGGTGACAGCTGCATTTCTGCATGACTACATTAAAAACCACCAAGTCGCACATATGAAATAGATTAATTCTTTGACATGTAAGCTATATTCCAATAAAGCTGGCATTCGAAAAAGCTATTGAAAGTTTGATTGGGATTATATTGGAATTTACAGATCAATTTGGAGAATAAAATAGATTTATTATATTGACTTTTTCCCAGTACATGAAAATTATGTAGTTCTGCCCTTATTTGGGTATTCTTTAGTTTCTCTCAACAACACTTTATAGTATTTTATAGAAAAATCTATATATAATTTATCAGATGTATTCCTGGATAACTGGTATTTCTGATGCTATATAAATAGTATCTTAAAAAAAAGAGAGAGAACACAGAATTGTTCTAATGTGGGGAAAGAAGATAAACAGAGCATGATATGTATACTAAATCATCAAAATTTTGAAATATAAAATCACTACATGTGGTCTAACAAATCATTTTTTATTTTAAAATTTATTTATAGAAGCCATACAAATATTTAAAAAATAAATTCCATTTAGTCATATTTGATCAATCACATTAAAAAAAGAATAAAATTACATAAACCTATATAATGTTATAAATCAATGCTACCTCAATAAAAATAAATTAGATTTAAAAATATATAAACCTGAAAATATTCTGAAAAACTCCATGACAGGTAGACACCACAGTGAAAAAATACGTCCTGATTTATATTGTTAGGTTTCTTAGCTTATAGTGAAAATAGCCGCTTTAATTTTAATATCTACATTTACCCAATATATGTATTTCTTAGCAAATGCTTTCATGACAAGGAAATTTTATTTTACAACAGTTAAATTTACCCTTAAAATGTTTAAAGCTGTCCATCATATTGGTGCTACAGAGTGTTTACTATCCTTTAAATTTAAATTAATTGAAATATTATTGCCTAACTGTGTTAGTTAGTAGATGGCGAAAGCAGATGGTGGGCTTTTCTTTCATAAATATTTGTTTTCTAATAAAATGAAATAGATAAAAACTGCATTTAGGCTTCAAGTTAACCTTGAGTTATTTAATGTTTCTGGATCTCAGTCCTTCATCTACAAAAGGAGGTTAGATGAAAACATCTCCATAGTCCCACCTAGCTTTAAAATTCTGTTAATTTCAAAATGCTAAGTCGCTTCAGTCGTGTCTGACTCTGTTCGACCCCACAGACAGCAGCCCACCAGTCTCCCCTGTCCCCGGGATTCTCCAGGCAAGAACACTGGAGTGGGTTGCTATTTCCTTCTCCAATGCATTAAAGTGAAAAGTGAAAGTGAAGTCGCTCAGTCGTGCCCGACTCTTAGTGACCCCATGGACTGCAGCCTACCAGGCTCCTCCGTCCATGGGATTTTCCAGGCAAGAGTACTGGAGTGGGGTGCCATTGCCTTCTCCAAAGGAAACAGCAAAATACTATATGGTCTTACCATTGTTTAAGCAAACACAGTAATGTATGAAAACCAGATGATTTAGTAGTCATTAGTTTACACAAAGGACTCTGTATTTTCACCCCAGAATTGGCAAGTTCTCTAAATGTAATTTACACTAAACTTTGAAAAATTACACCTGGTCTTCTGAATCATGATCTCATCCTTACTAACAATCATAGTTATCTCACACTGATATTAAAATTAAAAAGCATACTGTATATGAAAGCATTTTAGAAAAAAGGCTGTTTATAACTGTAAGATGTTTTAGACATTTTGCAAAGTATCCAAATAAACAATATGTTCATAAATGGAGTTACTTTTCCTTGTCTGAGTGATGTGAGAGACAGGACTTTATCTCAAAGAGACTATCAGAAATTATGCAACCTACAAATTACTTATCTATAATTAAAATTTACTGATAAAAAAATGATTTGATATGAAAATGTTACCTGATCAATGATAGAATTTAGCTTCGTAAGTAACAGAAATCCTCGGCCATGGACAAGGTATTGTCCGAGGGTTGCCATGTGGGTTTCCTCCTCTTCTTCCTCCCTGGCCTCCACTCTCTGCACCACCGCATTGCAAAGCCGGTTGACATCAGTCAGAAACTCACGCGCCAATGAGTTACTGTCAGTGCTCATGACCGAGCTATAAAATAAATATTATAGAAAAGATTAGAAAAATAAAAACGTTGCATAAGACTATTAATATGTGTTTTTGTTGCTATTTGTTTTTAATCGAAGACTGACTTTAAATTACCGGGCATTGGTACCTAACCTTAAAATCTTTCAGACATAGTTCTGATCTAGTCTGGTACTCCTTAAATATTCCTGCAAAGCAGAAATTAGTCCTGGGTGTGAAATGACTGAGCAAGCACGGGTAAGTGAAAGTGCTGGGAAAAAAAACACTGGGTGGGTGGTGGCAGTTAAAGTAAATGCTGACTTCCTCTCTAAAACGGCCTCACTCTAGAATAAAAATAAACCCATTACTTATAAAATACTCTTGTTGTACATATTTTGAAAGATAATTGGATCTTTAAAAATATAAACTGTTTTTCACCTGACAGAACCCAAAGACACTGACATCATCTGTAGGTTTTGAGGCTGTGCAAGTTTTTCAATCTTACCAGAGGAGATTGGTAGAAAAGCCTAACCAGGAAACACAGAAAATTCATCAGATGTAGTGCTGACAATGCACATAACTCAACTGAAGGGCTGACACTGTGAACAGCTATGACCAAGTTCATCCAAGGGTACGCAAGAATAACTAGCTCTTCCACAAACGCGGCCCACTGACTATATAAGACACCATCAGTTGCAAGGCACACTGCAACTTTAGAAATTTTTAAAAATGTGAAAAACAAAAAAATTGTGGTAATAATTAGGGCCTATCTTCTAGAAATTAAAATAATAGAAATTAACATGAATTTTTAGACAATTGATGAGGAAATAACTTCAATCCCACTTCCTAAAAGCATAAGACGCCATTCAGTAAAAAGTATTATATGCAGAAACATTTTTCCATATTTAGAAATGTATATAAAATACATACACAGTTACATATATAGGGTATCATACATAAATGATCTATTACCTGATTGTTTCATTTAGATAGTTCGGAAATCTTCACATGAACTCTTTCTCTGTTTAATAGCTGTATGCTTACTTTTTAATACATTCCACTGCATGTGTATTTTACATATAGAACATGTGTTTCATTAGTAGATGTACTATAACAATGTAGCCAGTTTGTCATTGTTGAATATTTAGGTTGTTTCTAGCTTCTTACTATCATAAACAAACTGCAATAAACACCTTATAATACCTGCACATTTACCCCATTATTTCCTTGAAGTAGAAATTGCTGTTATATATTTCTGTTAGGTTTATTCTAGGTGTCTTATAGCTTTCATCTTTATTCTGAATGGGATTTTATTTTCCATTATATATTCCAACTAGGATACAAAACTGGTATATAGGAGGCCTATAGGAAGTAGATTTATTTTGAGATATCCAAACCTAACTCCTGTATCCAAGCTTCCTACTGAACTCTCTTACTGATCTTATTGGAATTTCCAGATCTAAAACCATGTCAACTACAAATAACAAAATACGTGAACTTTTCCATCCAATATTCACACACTTTTCACTCTTCTAGCTGCATTAGTTATTAACAGCACTAGCAGAACAACACTGGCAGGAGTGATGGGGGCACTTCTGCTTGGCACAGCAAGAAATACTTATTTCTTCCCACACATCTAATCAGAATGCTGAATTTAACTGAATATTTTTCAGCCATTCTGAATGCCAACTGAAAAGATGATCGCACGGCATTTTTCAAAGATTTTTTGGGAACATTTCAAATGCCCAGAAAAAAACAAAGATTCTATAACGTGAGGTTATAGCAAATACTCAGACTTCAGATCTAGCAAGTATTAACTATGTTCAGTTCAGTTCTCGTGCATGGGGGGGATGGGTGTGTGCATGTGCATGTGTGTAGAGAAATCAAACCTTATGGTACAGGAAAGCTACACTCCACCCATACCTCTTCCACCTCCTTAGTTGTTGTTTTATCATTTCCATATTTATTTTTATAATTTTGATACATCATAGTCATAAAATATTCAGTATCATTTATTTTAAAAACGTATGCATCTTTTTATAACTTTGCTTTTCCCTCTCAACATTAAGTTCATTCCTTTAAGCCATTGTGCAATGTGCCATAGTATGAATAAACCATAATTTACATGTCTAGAAAGTTTAGGTATTTTCACTTTGGGTTTTAATTAACACCATATAAACTATTAGTTTCAAAGTCTTAGACTGAATCAAGTATTTTGGCTTTTAATATATGTTACATTAAATACTCACCGATCTTTCAACACTTCTGTAACATTTAGGGTCTTTATAATTTGAGTTCATGAACTGGACGAAACAAATATTCTTAGAACAAAGCTACACCTACCAAAAACAACAACAACAACAAACAGGATAAAACAAAACAAAACAGGATAACAATTAATGATCGCACGGCGATAGCTAAACACAAATAATTTTAAAAATTAAAAATTTGACATAAAAACAGAAGCTAGTCTTCATATTTGATGTATGAAACAGCCAACAATTTTTTAAATCTCAAGAGCACACTAAAAAATGCCTGTAGCTTTAAGAATAGGATCTTGAAAGATGACGTCTTGGGACATATTTGATCTGTACCAGACAACCTGATCACAGCTCCCTACACCTCCTCTCCCAACTCCCAACTCCCAACTTATAGCCTCCAGTAAACCACGACAAAGGAGGAAGAATTGGGCACCATCTGTCTTCTTAATAACGAAATCTAGACGGCAGTAGAATATCATCTATATACTATGACAGTCAAGTTATTACTTTCCTGTAAAAGATATTTGAGGATACATGAGAACTCAGACAATACTACACAGCCAACGAATGAATAAACCACCACCAAGTTTCCTACCCTTTCTGAATTTTTAAAAATGAATTAATCTCCTACATATAACACAGTGAAGGGTATTTCTAGAATACCAAAGGATAAATTCCTACTTCTGGGATAGCAAGGAGATGCTTCTCTGTAGTTTTCTCCTTTGCTATAACTTTTACCAGGCAGAGGCATGAAAAATATTTTCTGATTATAGTTATAAGGCAAACAGTAAGGTTTATTTTGAGCCACAAGCTTTTAAAATCAAAATGACCTTTAATTGCTTGAAGTGAAGTGAAGTCCCTGAGTCGTGTCGGACTCTTTGTGGCCCCATGGACTGTAGCCGACTAGGCTCCACCATCCTTGGGATTCTCCAGGCAAGAATACTGGAGCGGGTTGCCATTTCCTTCTCCAGGGGATCTTCCTGATCCAGGGATCGAACCCGGGTCTCCCGCATTGCAGGCAGACGCTTTAACCTCTGAGCCGCCAGGGAAGCCAGAGCACTGTCTTGAATTTCGTTCAGGTCGACAGACGGTTCTTATACTACACGCTATTCTAGGCCCTTGAGAATAAACTAGGCAGGAAATAGGACAGAACTGCCCTTAGACTACACAGGACTTTGTGTGAATTAGGGAAAAAACACTTTTCCTAGGATGGTACAGCCCATGGCACACAGCTATCAAAGCACAGGCTGGATCTCAGTCTGACTTGCTCACTCCACTGGCCAACCACCCGGGTATCAACTGCTCCACCAAACAAAACAGTCCTGGAGTGGAGTCTCAAAACGCCTTCCATACCTGCTCCTACTGCATCATCCTTATATTTTTAACTCTAGAATTACAGACAAGGAAATCACCTATCGAACAATGAGCGTAAGGAGGTACTGTATGAATTGCTCTGACTACTGGCACCCTCTAGCCTCGATTACTACACGATGGAGCCATTTATCTCAGATGCTAAAACGATTCCAGCCAACTCAGGCTGGCTACTAGAAGTGAAAGTTGCCAGAAAACTGGATCCATCTGTTTCTCTTACTGAGAGACATTTCCAGGCCAAGCTGAGGGACTTTTCTAATGCTCTTAGAAAGCCACTGACATGGCTTCTTTATTTCCATATTGTACACGGTCCAGCTTGGATATCCATGGAGTTACGCTCCATCCAAAATCATAATCCCACCCGCCACAGCAATGAGCTGTGTCCTCCTGCACTCTGCCACCACTCATTATTCACAGCTGTGTTTTGACTTAAAAAAAAAAATCACTCTATATTATGCTAGGTGTCCATAAAGTATGGAAATACAGTTTTTTAATAGATTGAAAATGTGCCTTTTAGAACATTACACGTTTTTGCCCCTGTGTAGCTACTCATCTGTATGACTGTCTTACCTCCTAGGTAACAAGTTCCTTAAGGCCAGGGACCCTGTCTTGTTACTTTTTGTACTTTATAGCAAAAATGCCAAACTTCAAATTCATCATTACAATTTTCAACTTGTAACTATTGTTATAATGTCATAATAAATAAAACTTGCTCCCAACAGTATTACTAGAATTTTCGTACTCTTAAAATTTTACCATAAATGAAATGCATCCTAGCAAAATGCCTATAATCATATAAATGACCTTTTCAGAAAAACGAGAGGTTTCACTTTCTCTAATTCAGCGACTAGCAAAGTGTAAAATATAACCAAAACAAACAAAGAGCTGACAGTGTATCAGTTACACCCTCTGGTTTTATGTCATTAGAAATGACATAAGTGTCATCAGTATGCCATTTAATTAAACAAACATTTATTGAACAGTTACTATACACCAACTATTATTTTTGACATGAAAAGAAAAATCCCTGTGCTCATGGATTCTAGTGGGGCAGAGACAGAAAAAATAAATGTAATGCCAGCATAAAACAGAAGAAGGATACAGAATGACATGAAGGCTATTTTAGATAGGGTTGGCAGGGAATGTCTAAAGAGGACATTCTCAGCAAAACCCTGAATGAAGTAACAACATAGCCCATGTGAGTGTCTGGGGAAAAAGTATTTCAGAGCATTGAGACTAGTTTGATGCACCAGATACTGAGTGCAAGAGAAAAAAAGAAGTTAGATATTACTACAAAAGTGTGAAAAGGCACTCTTACTTATCAGGGACTGAAGTAAGATGTAGAAAGAAACAGGGGTGTTCCTCTGGAACTGTCTCTCCCGAACAGTGGAAGTCTCCTTCCTGCCCATCCTCCTTTCCCTGCCTAACTGCCAAAAAAAATTTTTTTTAAGAAAGACTACCAAGTTTTTTTTATGGCTGTGTGAGGAATAGCCCAGATCATTTACAGGTAAGACTGGTTGGGAGAGAAAGTATAATAAAGTTTACCCTTAGCTCTGTCAAGTCTGACGGGTCTCTTAAGAAGCAAGTAAAGGGTATCAGGTAGGCAGTTGGATGTAACAAGCTAGGTTCAGGTGGGAGGCTGGAACAGGTGAATCAGTTTGGGAGTTATCAGCATGCAGATGCATTTTAATGAGATAATATGGATGAAATAACCCAGAGCAATGCCGTCTGGAAGAACCTTCTGCAATGATGGGACTGTGGCTAGTGGCTAGAGTACTCAACGACGGGGGCCGGGGGACCCAGAGAATGAGTGCAAGTGGAGCAGAGAACAGGATCGAGGAGTGAGCCCTGGGGTTTACATCACTGACTTAGGGAGACGAAGAGGTTCCAGCACAGGAGACCAGGAGGGAACAGAACGTGAGGCAGAAAAGATTCAGGAGCATGGTCCTTCCCAGAAACCAAGTGAGGAAAACCTGAAACAGGAAAGAGTGATCAACTGTGTCAATATTGCTGAGAGGTTGAGTAAGATGGAAATGGGGAACTGACCATTGGATTTAGCAACATGGAAGTTACTGACAACCCTGTCAAACAGTGTCTCAGTGGAGTGGCAAAGAATGGCGCAGAAATGGAGGCAAGGTGTTTAGAAAACCCTTTAGAGAAGTTCTGTCAAAAAGGGTAGCAAGGAAATAGGTGGCAGCTTGAAGGGCACTCTGGATAGGGGAATAGTTTAGTTTTTTAAGAAAAAAAGATATTATGGTATGTCTGTAAGCTATCATAGCATATTCATGTAGCATGTTTCTCCAACAGAAAAAGGAAAACAGATGAAAAGCTACAACGAGAGGAGATAATACCAGCAACAATGCGGAGGCAAAATAAAGAGGATCCAATATGCAAGCAGAAGGAACAATGCAATTCAATCAATGGAGTAAGAAGCATGAGAGAGCTCATGTATACAGACGCAGGAAGATTCGTGTATCTGGCAGCGGGAAGACCAAGATTTGGAGGCTTCTATTTTCTCAGTGAAATAAACCACAGGGTAATCCAGCTGAGAGGGAGGTGTTAAACTGATGAATGGAACAGTGTCAAAAACAGCAGCCTCTAAGAGATTTCCCACATAGCTGCAATAACTAAAATCAAGCTCCACTGTTCAATAACTGTACCTATACTACAGTCCAGCTCTTCATGTGTCCCCCGAAACAGAATGACAGAATAGATAACATCAAATACCTCATGGGATTCAACGTATATTACAGCTGCAGCATTCTCTTGATCTGTACATGTACATCCCCATCAAAAGCAGAAACTGGGTCATCTGCATGAATTAGTTTTAGAGACTCTCCTTAACCTTTCCTGTCCATCTATTCTTCCTGTAAACATTTGCATATCTTTTAAAATGATCTTTAAGAAGCTTTTGTGAAGATAACTTCAAACTCACTAAAGTCTATGGAATCTACATTCTTTTTTATAATTTTGGAAGTTTATTCCTCACAATCTTCTAAAAGTTTTCAAATTCACTGTAATAACTCAAAGATTACCAGTTGATCAATGACATTAACAAATTTTCTCAGAATCTGAACCTGAGGTGTGAATTCATTTAGAACAACCAGAGGTTCTGGTACAATCTCCTCCTCAATCTTGGGCTTACATTTTCTCCTATTATTCTTCTTACTTCTACCCTTATTAATCTGTGTATAGATCATTCTTCATGTTAGAGAAGATGGAAAGAAAACAGAAATTGAGAAGTTTTATTTATTCTCTGTCTCTGATTATAGGGTCAGTTTGTTTAAAAGAAGAATCTAGTACAGCCACTATGGAGAACAGTGTGGAGATTCCTTAAATAACTGGAAATAGAACTGCCTTGTGACCCAGCAATCCCACTGCTGGGCATATACACTGAGCAAATCAGAACTGAAAGAGACACGTGTACCCCAATGTTCATCACAGCACTGTTTACAATAGCCAGGACATGGAAGCAACCTAGATGTCCATCAGCAGATGAATGGATAAGAAAGCTGTGGTACATATACACAATGGAGTATTACTCAGCCATTAAAAAGATTACATTTGAATCAGTTCTAATGAGGTGGATGAAACTGGAGCCTATTATGCAGAGTGAAGTAAGCCAGAAAGAAAAACACCAACACAGTATACTAACGCATATATATGGAATTCAGAAAGATGGTAATGATAACCCTGTATGCGACAGCAAAAGAGACACAGATGTATAGAGCAGTCTTCTGGACTCTGTGGGAGAGGGAGAGGGTGGGATGATTTGGGAGAATGGCCTTGCAAAAATAAATAAATAAAAGAAGAATCCATTATTTGCTTGTTATTTTCATTTTCTATATAAAAAATGTAAAGGTCAGTTTTGATGTTTTAAAAATCTTAGCTCATTATTCTCAGAGGGTTGTGTTCCTCTTTTATGTATAAATCACTGTGTTTTGTTATTTGTTTCATATCCTTCTTTCCTTGTCCTGCACATTATTTCAAAATCTGAGTTCATTTGGCCACTTTGCCTCTACTTTTTCTTCACATATTATTTCCAACTGTTCAATAAAGACTCTGTCTATGGACATCTTACAACCACTTTCCCTTCTAGAAACTACATATGGCACCTTACCTATCTTTTCTTTGTGATTTAGGAACTCTGTATCTCCAATTCTCTATATTCCAGCTTTGCTTCAAGTCTTCTTTCTGTTTATTATTTATTCACTTACCTATCACTAAACACTCGCTTTGTGCCAGGTACTTAAAGTACAAAGTGGGAAAGCAGTCCCAGTCTCTGCCCACCCCCAGGAAGATCACATTATGTGGCAAAGGCAAGCCAATACACAGGGCACTGTGTACTGATAAGAAGTACTGAACGCAACCTGAGTGGTCTGGGAAGCCTCATGAACGAGACAATTTTGAAAAAAGTTGAACAGGTAGAGGGAGAAAAGGAGAGAAGAAAGGCATTCCAGACAGGAAGAGAGGCTCAAGTTAAGTGCCCAGAATTACAGTAAGTTTGGCATCAAAAAAGCAAAACAAGAAGCAGGAAAACAAGGATGGAGAGAATAGTGATCAAGGATAAATAAAAGGATTTCCTGGGGTGCTGGCTGAAAACTGTGAATTTCTGATGTGGTCAATTTTCACAAATGTTTCAGATTTTCCAGGATTCAGCTGCTTGGATCTCATAATAGAGAATACAGATTGTATCACTGATCTCAAAATGAGGGTTCTGGTGAGTGGAGGCAGCAGAAGCATAAGAGGAAGGAATCAGGGGTACAGGTGAAGGAATAATTCATATGGTCAAAAATGGGGTACAGGCTGGGTAGAGAAAAGAAAAAGGCCAGGCACATGTTGACACACAAAGAGAAAATTCAGGTACTCAATCTTTATGAGAGAGAACAGAGAATGTAGCAAGGAAGATATGGGAATTTGTAGCTTTCTGAATCAAACAGTTTCAGATGATGACAACATCCAGAGTGTGACTCTGCATGTCAGTGTTGGAGGGGAAGTGAAAGGTCATTGTAGTAGTTGAGTAATCATGAACTTAGTTTTCTGGACAACAGATCATTGTTAGCTCTTCCCATTATGTTCACTAACTAAGCCCTCACAGAGGGTCAAAATTAGGTTCAGAGTATCAGCTCCCCGTTTATTTCCTTTACCTTCTGGAAATGCAGTGGTCAACAACATAAGTTTTGCTTTTACTGAGTGAGACCTCCCACAGACATCTTAGGAAAGCTGACTTTGATATTTTAGCTCTGATCTGGTTCTGGTTCTGCCACAACCTATTATCCAAAAGATCACAGAATTATGCTATCAACCTCAGTACAATGTATTTTCAAACATTTACCTCCATGAAATAGGGCTACTTCAGGCCCCTACCCAAGTCATTACTACATATTCTTAACTTTTAGGCATTTAAAAAATATATTATCAATTCTATGCTTTAATCAGTGCTACTAACGATACTACATTTACCACAGAAGATAAAATCTCAACAATATGGCAAGAAGCACTCCAGCGGTCACTAAGTTTCCTCCTCAAGAACTATCAAATAACGAGTGGTCCTGATGAGAAGGAGGTCAGAGTGTATTGTGCAATTTTAAATGCTTGTGTTAGGTCCATACCATTTCTGTCCTTTATTGAGCCCATCTTTGCATGAAATGTTCCCTTGGTATCTCTAATTTTCTTGAAGAGATTTCTGGTCTTTCCCATTCTATTGTTTTCCTCTATTTCTTTGTATTGATCACTGAGGAAGGCTTTCTTATCTCTCCTTGCTATTCTTTGGAACTCTGCATTCATATGGGTATATCTTTCCTTTTCTCCTTTGCTTTTTGCTTCCCCTCTTTTCACAGCTATTTATAAGGTCTCCTCAGACAGCAGTTTTGCTTTTTTGCATTTCTTTTTCTTGGGGGTGGTCTTGATTCCTGTCTCCTGTACAATGTCATGAACCTCCATTCAGAGTTCATCAGGCACTCTGTCTATCAGATCTAGTCCCTTAAATCTATTTCTCAGTTCCACTGTATAATCATAAGGAATTTGATTTAGGTCATACCTGAATGGTCTAGTGGTTTCCCCCACTTTCTTCAATTTAAGTCTGAATTTGGCAATAAGGAGTTCATGATCTGAGCCACAGTCAGCTCCCGGTCTTGTTTTTGCTGACTGTATAGAGCTTCTCCATCTTTGGCTGCAAAGAATATAATCAATCTGATTTCAGTGTTGACCATTTGGTGATCTCCATGTGTAGAGTCTTCTCTTATGTTGCTGGAAGAGGGTGTTTGCTATGACCAGTGCATTCTCTCAGCAAAAGGACAGAAATGGTATGGACCAAACAGAAGCAGAAGATATTAAGAAGAGGTGGCAAGAATACACAGAACTATACAAAAAAGATCTTCATGAACCCAGATAACCATGATGGTCTGATCACTCACCCAGAGCCAGACATCCTGGGACAAACAAAGCTAGTGGAGGTGATGGAATTATAGTTGAGCTATTTCAAATCCTAAAAGATGATGCTGTGAAAGTGCTGCACTCAATATGCCAGCAAATTTGGAAAACTCAGCAGTGGCCACAGCACTGGAAAAGGTCAGTTTTCATTCCAGTCCCAAAGAAAGGCAATGCCAAAGAATCCTCAAGCTACTGCACAACGGCACTCATCTCACACACTAGTAAAGTAATGCTCAAAATTCTCCAAGCCAGGGTTGTTTTAGAAAAGATGTTTTAGAAAAGGCAGAGGAACCAGAGATCAAATTGCCAACATCCGCTGGATCATCGAAAAAGCAAGAGAGTTCCAGAAAAACAGCTTCTGCTTTATTGGCTATGCCAAAGCCTTTGACTGTGTGGAACACAAGAAACTGTGGAAAATTCTGAAAGAGATGGGAATACCAGACCACCTGACCTGCCTCTTGAGAAACCTGTATGCAGGTCAGGAAGCAACAGTTAGAACTGGACATGGAACAACAGACTGGTTCCAAATAGGAAAAGGAGGACGTCAAGGCTGTATATTGTCACCCTGCTTATTGAACTTCTATGCAGAGGACATCACGAGAAACGTTGGGCTGGAAGAAGCACAAGCTGCAATCAAGATTGCTGGGAGAAATATCAATAACCTCAGATATGCAGATGACACCACCCTTACGGCAGAAAGTGAAGAGGAACTAAAAAGCCTCTTGATGAAAGTGAAAGAGGAGAGTGAAAAAGGTGGCTTAAAGCTCAACATACAGAAAATGAAGATCATGGCATCTGGTCCCATCATGTCATGGCAAATAGATGGGGAAACAGTGGAAACAGTGTCAGACTTTATTTTTTTGGGCTCCAAAATCACTGCAGATGGTGACTGCAGCCATGAAATTAAAAGACGCTTACTCCTTGGAAGAAAAGCGCTATGACCAATCTAGAGAGCATATTATAAAGCAGAGACATTACTTTGCTAACAAAGGTCTGTCTAGTCAAGGCTATGGTTTTTCCAGTAGTCATGTACAGATATAAGAGTTGGACTCTAAAGAAAGCTGAGCACCAAAAAATTGATACTTTTGAAAAGCAAAAATGCTTTTGAACTGTGGTGTTGGAGAAGACTCTTGAGAGTCCCTTGGACTGCAAGGAGATCCAATCAGTCCATCCTAATGGAAATTGGTTCTGAATAGTCATTGGAAGGACCAATGTTGAAGCTGAAACTCCAATATTTTGGCCACATGTTGCAAAAAGCTGACTCATTGGAAAAGACTCTGATGCTGCGAAAGATTGAGGGCGGGAGGACAAGGGGACGACAGAAGATGAGATGGTTGGATGGCATCACCGACTCAATGGACGTGAGTTTGAGTAAACTCCGGGATTGGTGATAGACAGGGAGGACTGGCGGGCTGCAGTTCATGGGGTCACAAAGAGTCGGAAGCGACTGAGTGACTGAACTGATTTTAAATGCTTGACAGTAGCTTAACATGTTCCAACAGAGAGTGCCATCTAGAGGAAGAAAAGATCACTACACCCTTTCCTCAGACCAGTTTGCAGGAAATGGTGGCTCAGAGGTTAAAGCGGCTGCCTGCACTGCAGGAGACCGGGGTTCGATCCCAGGGTCAGGAAGACCCCCTGGAGAAAGAAACGGCAACCCACTCCAATATTCTTGTCTGGAGAATCCCATGGACAGATGAGCCTGGTGGGCTACAGTCCATGGCGTCGCAAAGAGTTGGACACGACTGAGCGAATTCACTTTCACTTTCACTTTATGATGATGGAGTTTCCAAGGAAACACTGAAAATACAAGCAGAAGGTATCTGCATTTTTTGCCTTTTCCTTGTCTTGTGACTTCTACAGTAAACAAGAAGAAAAAGAAAAACAAACAAGAAAAAATGTTATAATTATGAACTTTATTCTTACGGCCTGATTAAAAAGCATACTTTTTCCCATCTAACACACCACTGAAGGACTCAATTCTTAATTTTTCATTGAACACCAAGATTTCTGGTAAATTGTCTTTTAAATAATATTGGACTGGCCAAAAAGTTCATTTGGCTTTTTTGCATGATGTTATGGAAAAACGCGAATGAACTTTTTGGCTAACCCAGTATTAGGTACATACTTACCTAAATCTGCTAATTACAATAGTATTAGAGAAATTATCATCACAAAGAATATTTTTCAGAAATGCATGAGGTACCAAAAAATAGAAGACTGCTAAAGATCACAGGATTATTGTGAGACTTACACAAATAATACACAAAATAATTAGCACTCAGTGAATTCTTACTGACTCAGAATCTGTTGCAATTTGAAGCAGCTTTCACGAAAATAAGGGTTGTTCACATCAACTCTTAACTATGCTAAATCTCATTTCGTCACAGAGTTTAGTATATATTGATTATAAACTGATTTATGACTTTCCCAAAGATCTCACATATTCTTTGCAACATATCACTAAAGATCAAAAAAACTTGAGGAAAAAATGATAACACTATTTTTTATCACTTTGTGCACTTACACAATGGCAGAAACTTTCCACTTCACACTCTCCAACCCCACATTCTACAGGTGACAATAACTAAAGCCAGCATTTCAAGGTCCCATGACGATTGTCTTGGGAGTTATATTTTTGGAGCTAATTAACTGGAACTAAAATAACGACATTTAGAAGACACAGCGTTTCTTCTGTCAGGTCAATTAAAAATCAGACAGTGGGCAAGGAAGTTTCCTTAACACTAACTGTCTCTAAACGTTGCCCAGAATCTTTACTAAAAGTTCACCAGTCTGCAATCTGTATGCCTGCAAACAAGATTCAAAAATCTCTCCCTACACACTTTTGTAACCATAGAACAGAGCCAAACATACAAGAGATTTGGATGGGGGAAGGGAGAAGATACTAGGAAATTATCTTGTTCAGATAATAGAATTCTCTTTAAAGAATCAGCTAGATAAGACATATTGGTTGAGTTAAATTATACAAATCTAAGAAGCAAATATCTGCTAATCTAGGCTTTACCTTGTAAATGTTTGGTCATACTGGATATATTAAATAATAGCTATCAGAATGATTCCCAACTACAGACTTAAGACAGAAAGTTTATGATGATATTATTTACATACCAAATTATTTTCTTACAAGTAGCCTACTTGCTTTTATTCTAATTGAAGTATAGTTGATTTACAATAATATTACATTAGTTTCAGGTGTACAGCATAGTGATTTAATATTTTTATAGGTTATCTTCCATTTAAAGTTACTACAAACTAATGGCTATATTTTCCTGTGTCGTACAATATATCCTTGTTGCTTATCCATTTATTACATATATTTATTAATATAAGCATCTTTACAACCTATGTTATAGTGGAAAATAAATATTCTCTTGAGAAAATCGAAGTAAAATTTGATAGTCACTGAATATGAAAAAGTAAAACATATTTTATGGGCTTATTTTTATAAAATCCTTGGAATTTAAAATGAGAATTAAAGGGTGTGACACTTCAACAAAGTTCTAAATTAAATAGCTGAATCGGAGATCCATAAAAACTACCTTAGTGATAATATAAACCTTTTTTGCAAGATAAATCACAATCCCATAATTACTGATAATTCACCATACTTGAGAATGATGTTCAACTTTCATTTAATGATTAACTTCAAAGAAATTATGACAGTTGTTTCAGATTATAGCTGTTGTTTAGAGCTCAGGCGCTTCTTGACAAATATTGAACTTGATTTTCTGAATTCTGCATGAAAGAATATCTGGTTCACAGTCAGGATGTCACACATTCTTATGAAGTTTAGACTGGTCTCCAGCTCCTTGAATACTAATGTGGTATTCATGGAAAAAAAAATGTCATTAAGGCTTTGAACTCTGGACCCTAAGGAGTCTGAGTGACTACCCCAGTCCCCCTGGGGAACTGAACTGACAGTTCCAATTTGGATGGCTAACACACTTGTCACGGCCCCCACCCAGTACCCTGTCAAGCAAGGGGAGAAGGTGTTCCCACACATCCAAGTCATTTGGGGTGGCTCTGATGATCAAGGAAAGGGGTCCAAAAGTAGGGCAGCACATGTGAGGCAAACCCTAGGGCCAGTTAAGCTTGACGACGTTAACACCAGCACTTCCCCAAACCTTCTTCCCAGGGTTCTCACAATGCCACTTTCAGGGGCACTGCAGTTTAAACAACCTGGAGAAGAGCCTTATAAATACAAATACCTCATATAACATTGTCTGCAAAGCAAATCGTTTACAGTCTGAATAACTATCTTAACAGAGCCCACTCCAGTACTCTTGCCTGGAAAATCCCATGGACGGAGGAGCCTGATGGGCTGCAGTCCGTGGGGTCGCTGAGAGTTGGACACGACTAAAGCGACATAGCAGCAGCAGCAGCATCTCCCTCAAAATTTTACATTAATAGATAAGAACTCTAAGGCAGACAGAGGTTAAGAGATTTCCCAAAAGTCACAGGGCTTTACATCTTCAGATTCCTACCCAATGTTCCTCCTAATATGGCATGAAATTTTTGAGAAACTTTGCATAGCCAAACCAAAAAAGAATGCCTGCAATGCAGGAGACCTAGGTTTAATCCCTGGGTTGGGAAGATCCCCTGGAGAAGGGAAAGGCTACCCACTCCAGTATTCTTGCCTGGAGAATTTCATGGACTGAATAGCCTGACAGGCTATAGCCCATGGGGTCATAAAGAATCAGACACGACTTAGTGATTAACACTTTCACAGCCAAACTATATCTTTTAGAATATTACCTGTCAGAGCATTCTAGTGATTGGGTCTGGCACTAAGTGTAACTATAATCAGGCAGTAATCACGCCTATCTGTCCTCCAGGCAATCTATCCTGCCATCCTAAACTTCTCAAGGTCTTCTACAGGTCCGTTATCATTTTCCATGCTTCCTCATGTCTCATTCACATCAAGAAGTGAACTGAAAAAAAGAAAATTCTGCTCCTCCTGGAAAGAAGTATTTATATTTTAACAAAAAGTAACACCTTCCACTCTAATGGGGATTGCAACATAAGAGAGATAAAAGTTGACTGGCTCTGACCTAGTGTTCCATATTAAATATATAGGACTATATAATAATCCTTAACTAGTAAATGTGGAGGAAAATCTGATTGGCTCAGAAAGGAGAGGTCATCCTGGCTCCTTGTACAAAAAAGTGGCCAGGAAATGAAGAAACCCAGGCACAGTGTAGCAAGGTAGAATTGTAAAGGAAATTCCAAGAAAGTCACACCCAAGTGTATCATACTAAAGCCCTTCAACAAGCAGTTCGTTTTCTCTAAAACAAATTGGACAAACAGATAACTCAAAAGATTATCTGTATTTGATGCTGAGCACCATAAAAGAATGGAAATTTTGAGACACTGCGGCTGCACCAAAAGGAACGATGAAGGACCATCAAGTAAATCATCTCTCCGGACTGTACATTTCTACTAGGAATAATTGTGCTAGAAGTTTTATAGTGAATAGCTCATCCATCTTCATAACAGATCTCTAGATTTTTACAGAATGATAATGATGGTGATACACCTAACACCTACCATGATTAATTACTACACATTGGGCACTTCCGTAAGCACTCTATTGGAGTGATTGGTTTAATCCTCATATACTCTTATTTGTCACATGTTGGAAACTAAAGCACAGTGAGGTTAGGTAACTGCTCAAGGTCACAGAGCTACAAGTATCAGAAGCAGGATTCAGAACCAGGTAGTCTCTCTGTATTCTATCAAATTTCTCTTCTTCAAAACAAACATTGACTCCTCCCTCCAACAAGTCAGCTCTTCCTTCCTCATTCCTATTTCAGTTAATGGCCTCTACCCAGCCACTCATGAGCAAAAAAAAAGAATGGCACTTCATCTGGGGCCTAGTCAATTCCTCCTGACAGCTGGCTGGTTTGCCTCTACATCTCCTACTTGCTACCTCTGTGACCTTAGACTTGATTAAGTCTCAGCTTCTTATCTATGAAACCGAGTTCCTAAGAGCACCTCGAGTTGTTGTGAATGTTAAAACTAAATGAGATAGCACTCTGCCTGGCAGACTGCAGAAAGATCAATAATTGTCAGCTGTTATGATCATCACCTTGAATCTGGTCCTTCCCCTCTCATCTTATGATGAAGCATTCTCTGGTCCTCATCTCTCTTACTTGCATTACCAACAACCTCTTAATTGGTCACTTTTCCTGGTGCATTTCCATTCAGTTCAAATTCTACAGCTGCTAAAAATGTCAGCCACATTCCTTAAAATCATAAATGGCACTTCAATTCCTAGGGAATAAGATCCTAATTCCTTATTATCATGCTATAGAATTTCCTCCACTATCTTTTTTTTTAATCTCTCAACACATCTCAAAACACAATGTACTATGCCGTAATTCCCCCTAAAAGGTTCTCAACGTTATTTCACTGTTTGGTTTTTTTAAAATTATGTTGCTGTTGCTACAAAATTCCCGTTAATTACCATCACTTTTCTAAATGCCTGTATCTTAGGACTCACTACATTGTATTACAGGATTACACTGTTTCTTTCAAAGCTAGATTATACTTTAAGAAGGGAAATCAGGTCTTAATTGTTTTAAAATGAGTCAAATAGTAAGAGCCCAATAAATAGAAACCAATTCATTTAATACTAACTTTGACAGTAAACATTTTGTTACTCAAATTCTTTTATGAAATAGTCCCACACCTAAAGCACTGAGAAAGAGGCACATTTACAAAAGCCTTTCTCCATTCCATGACAAGAACTTAATGTATTAAGGAAAGTGCTACAGAAACACCTAAAAACCTTTACTAAAATTTTTTAGATTAGAAACAAAAAACTTCAGCAATAAAAGTATAGATGTTTATTCTTCCTATGTTAAAGAGTATGATTCAGAGTTTATAATTTCAAAGTTCTTTACAATCAACAGTAGACATGGTGGTTTTCCATACCTCCTAAAGAAACACACACAAAAAAAATCCTGGAGCCTTTTGCTAAAAGTGAAACAAAAACAGTAAAAAATAATTTATAGAGTAACATCGTAATGATGAACAGTTTTTAACATATATCTTGCATAAGGTAAAGGCCTGCAAAGTAAGTTTCAGAAATACTGAACACAGATACTGACAAGCTGGAAAGACTTCTTGCAGATGTAGTTGCACTAGTTTCCTCATGCCTCTGTAATTCTTACAGACACAGAGAAAATTAGCTTCCCTTCTAAAGAAAATAATTCAGCTGAGGCAATTATAGACTAATGTGTTTACTGTTACACAACATTTCACATCAAGAAAAACAACAGTAAGACCAACTGAGATCTGGCTGCTTCATCTGCTGTTCTCTAACCATTCATGAGGATGGACAGACAGTAGGAGAGAAGAGAACAGGGACCGGGAGTGATAGAGAACAGAAGTAAAACAGAAATATATATTAAACAGTTTCTGAGAGAATGCATTTCAGATTCAACCTACACTTTATATTGTTTTTCAACCACACTGGTATCATTACAATCTAGTTTCTATCACTGTGATCTGCATGTAGACATGTACAAAGAAAAAGGGTTAAAGTTACACATGACCTACATACTAGAAACCAAACACCATTGTTTTCCATGTCATATAAGGCATCTTTTGGCTCTGGGATTACATTTTTAAAGTGTATTAAAATATTCAAGAATTTGGTGGTATAGGAGAAAGAATACTAGACTAAAAGTCAAAACACTTTCAGTTTTCTGTTTTGCGTCAAATTCTTTAGGATCTCAGGCAAAGTGCTTTTCTGATCCCCATTCTTCTTACACATATTCAAACAAAGACAAAAGCAGATGATCTCTAAGCAGTTTTTAGGCTATGGACTTTCATAACAGTACAATAGTCAGAAAATAGTAATATTGTAATGCTTTTGAACTGTGGTGTTGGAGAAGGCTCTTGAGAGTCCCTTGGACTGCAAGGAGATCCAACCAGTCCATTCTGAAGGAGATCAGTCCTGGGTGTTCTTTGTAAGGAATGATGCTAAAGGTGAAACTCCAATACTTTGGCTACCTCATACGAAGAGCTGACTCATTGGAAAAGACTCTGATGCTGGGAGGGATTAGGGGCAGGAGGAGAAGGGGACGACAGAGGATGAGATGGCTGGATGGCATCACTGACTCAATGGACGTGAGTTTGGGTGAACTCCAGGAGTTGGTGATAGACCAGGGAGGCCTGGCGTGCTGTGATTCATAGGGTCCCAAAGAGTTGGACATGACTGAGCGACTGAACTGAACTGAATAGTCATATAGTAACAGTAAGCATCAAGATTAATTTAAGATTAAAATTACACATTCTAAATATTTCCTTAAATTGCACATCATTAGGTTTTGTCAAAACCAGAGATGCTAGCAAAAAAAAAAAAAAAGATGTAGAGAAAATAAATACCTTTCAGTAATATGGAATGTATGACTTTAGAAACAGTCTCCAAATTTTTTAAATAAAGCTAACAGAGAAAAGCAAGAACAGTTATCAGCCTTACTGTCTTTGGAAGCATCATTAAGAGGAAATCCAGAAAATGGCAAAGGATTTTAATCTTTAGACTAAAATAAAAGTCATAGTGTATTAAAGTTTCAGATAAGTAAATATCAAAAAGCAGTGTAAGAGTGAGCTGACAAATATAAACAGCTGCCCTACAAGTCACACCAGCAAAATTTTCTTTTCCCATTGGCCAGGATACACTGATTTTTGCACTTCAACGAATGAATATTCAGAAGACGTAACAATGAATGCATTTTATGAACTGATTAATGTTCCGCTTGCCTTTCAAATAAAGCACATAGTTATAATAAATAAGGAACCCATTCTCACCATTGTTTTAATTTTACACTCATCTAAACTCTGTATAATAATTATGTTGTTGAAAAAATATCTATGCAATTCGGGCTTCTCTGGTAGCTCAGACGGTAAAGCATCTGCCTACAATGCGGGAGACCTGGGTTCGATCCCTGGGTTGGGAAGATCTCCTGGAGAAAGAAATGGCACCCTACTCCAGTACTCTTGCCTGGAAAATCCCATGGGTGGAGGAGCCTGGTAGGCTACAGTCCATGGGGTCCCAAAGAGTTAGACATGACTGAGCGACTTCACTTCACTTCATGACTATTACTCTTCAACCTAAGGAACCAACACAAGTGAACTACAAAATAAGAATTCCACTGCAGCAAATTACATTTTGATCAGAACAAATTTAAAGAGGGAAGAAAAAAATTAATATATTATTATTGCTCTTTACACATTCATAACAGAAAACACATATATAGATGTGAATTCACTTTTGTTAAATAGAAATTACCAAAACCAGTGAATCCAGCCAAGAATCATATGTAACCACAACAGAAAACAAATATACTTAACCAGAAAATATTTCCAATGTACAAACACAGTTAACGTTTTAAAAAGTTAATAAATGAGACTTATAAGAACAAATCCATAGAAAATAGCAAATCCACTCTAATAACAACCTTGGAGGTGAAACATGGTTATATTATTCCAAAAAAAATGCAGGATTAAAAGTAGAGGGGAAAAAACAGAAACCTAGAGTTAATCCATAACCTAGATGTCACTTTCCAATATTTCATCCAGATTAGGAATTTCTTCCTTTCTATAAACACTCTCCACCCATTCCAGCTTCTGACAAATTATGGTTATTATGAAATTTGTCTTCCTTGATCTAAAATATTTCTCCCTCTCACTTTCACTCTTCTGATTACTACAAAATTACTGACTAGACATTATTAGGAGGCACTGTTAGCACTTCCATTTTCTTCTCAGTTTTTAACCCTTCATCTCCATTGGTTTTTTTCTCTGCCTATGTTTAAAAAGAAAGAAAGAAAAAAAGCCTGTTGACACCTTCCTCTTTCAAGATTACTCAAGGGTGATCTGCACTGGAAGTAGTCTTTTCACCTTCCCCCCTGCCCCCCACCACACACACACCCTCTGTGCATGGCAGCTTGGCTTTTGCCCATACCACTCTACTGAAACTATTCAAGTCAAGACCAACAATAAACTTCTAACTGCCGGACTCAATCAAACGGATATCCTTATCTCGTTTGACCTCTCTGAGGAATATGAGGCATCAGTCAGTCAGTCAGTCAATTCAGTCACTCAGTCGTGTCCAACTCTTTGCAACCTCATGGACTGCAGCACGCCAGGCCTCCTTGTCCATCACCAACTCCCGGAGTTTACTCAGACTCATGTCCATCAAGTCAGTGATGCCATCCAGCCACCTCATCCTCTGTCATCCCCCTTTCCTCCTGCCTTCAGTCTTTCCCAGCATCAGGGTCTTTTCCATGAGGCATGCTGCTAAGTCACTTCAGTCGTGTCCGACTGTGTGACCCCATAGACGGCAGCCCACCAGGCTCCCCCGTCCCTGGGACTCTCCAGGCAAGAACACTGGAGTGGGTTGCCATTTCCTTCTCCAATGCATGAAAGTGAAAAGCAAAAGGGAAGTTGCTCGGTCATGTCCGACTCTTCATGACCCCATGGACTGCAGCCTATCAGGCTCCTCCATCCATGGGATTTTCCAGGCAAGAGTACTGGAGTGGGGTGCCATTGCCTTCTCCATCCATGAGGCATATGAGATTATTAATCACTCATTCTTAAATCTCTCTCATCTCTTGACATGTGTGTGTTCGTGCTAAGTTGCTTCAGTCATGTCTGATTTTTTGTGACCCCATGGACTGTAGCTGGCCAGGCTTCAGTCTGTGGCCTGTACAGCCTACAGTCTGTCTATGGGATTCTCTAAGAATACTGGAGTGGGCTGTCATGCCCTGCTCCATCTCGTGACATGGAAGATGCTAAGCCTCTTTTGGTTTTCCTCCTGCCCCTCTGACCTCTCCTTCTGTCTCCTTGTCTGGATGCTTCTTCACCAGCTTCTTCACATTGGTGAGCCTCTGCATTCTCCTCTCAGCCTCACTTCCCTTTGTGTTCTTTGACAATCTCATCCATCCAAGGTTTCAGGTACCATCTATATAATAATGGCTTCCAAAATTTCCTCTAGAGATGAATTCATAACTTCCTTCAAATTTCCAGACCCTTATAGAACAAGACATACCCAGAACATTTCAGGGCAGTACTGTGTGGTTAGAGAATAATCTTAGGCTAGTAAGCTCCATTCACGTGCCTCTAATTCAAGGCTCAATTCATTTCCCAACATCTACAACCCCTTTTCCAGGGCAGTATATCATCAGGTTACCAATGACTGATATGACTAAATACCTCGATTTGCCCAGGACAGTCCTCCTTTATGCTTGTTGTCCCACAGTAATTATTGATGTCTTTTCATTTTCAAAATAACATCTGTTTAGTCAACACATTATATAATCAGCCTACCTGCCACCATCCTTTCCGATTTTTAATGCACAACTAGATGAGTCCTCCTGGCTCAACTCTGAATTCTTTACTCCCTACCATTAGAATCCCTAGTTCTGTTGCTAAGAAACTTCCCTATATCCTCTACCTCCACACAAGAGGATCACTTCATCTCCTTCTCTTAATAAATCACTATGCACACCCAGACCCCAGGCCAGGAAGACAAGTCAGTACTATTCTGGTTTCCAAAGGTGATTTGGACATTATTATCCCACTCCATCCCTTTTTAAGGCTATAACTACAGTTATAGTTGTCATTGACTGACCTTTGAGTCATTCATTTATTGAGAACTTTGTCATACAATTCCTGTCTTCCTCTCCACACAAGATCTGTTATTCCAGGGCTTCACTACCCATGAGAAAAATTAATGCCAACACACTAGGATTTAGAGTACTTTGACTTCCTTTTCTTCAATGACCCCTACTTGGCAGAAGGCCAGCCTGATTTAGGAGTTGGGCATAAGAGTTCTGGGGCTAGAAAGACTCAGGTACTTCCAAGCTGTGTGCCTTGGGGAAAATTACTTAATCTCACTGAGCCCCAGTTTCTTCATTTGTAAAATGGAGCTCCTAATATGTGCTTCACAGGATGGTTGTGAAACATAAATTTGATTTATTATTAAATAATAATAATGCTCACAAGTTTATTATGAGAAGCTCATAATTAATCTATAAGAAGCATTCAGTATAGTGACTAGCACAAAGCACACAATAAACAGTTGCTTTTATTAGTATTATATTGTAATCAGTGCTACTAATCTTGGCTACCCACCATCATTGGTCATACTTGGGCTCTTATTTCACCTGAAATTGTTCCAGCACAAGAATCTTAAATTTAGGACTCTCACATCACATTTTCCCATCTCTCATACTCCTTTACTTCCACTGATCCTACAGCTTACTCATTGGGATTCTTCATCCTCTTCATTCTCCACATTTATCAGCCCTGTCATGGCTTCACTTTCTTTCTTAATCAAGCAAGATACTTAAAAGTTCAGCCCTTCAGTTCATCACCACCAGTAATCCATTGACTTCACACCACCCTCTACCCAAGTTCTCCATCATACCTTCCCTTCCAATCCCCATCCAGGTTGAGCCTATTTGCCTTCTGCTCTGTTACAGGAACTGCTGGAGAAAACTGCTTCAGCATGGACAGCCTCTTTCTATATTTGTGATTGCAGGGGCGTTAAACACTATCAGCGATTAGGTCACTTGTCCTTGGTCAAGGCCACTTTCCAATCACAATGGTAACTTTTCCTTTCCCCACAAAAATACCCCAATCCATGTTCTTCCTTCTCAATCTCAGCAGATAACCTTGCTCCACAGAAACAAATGAAACTATCCTAGCTACTCATTTGTCTCTGTGTCTACTCCTTACACTCTTTTCTTTTTCCAAAAGGAATATGCATCACTACTTTTCTTCAGGATAACCCTTCCACCTGTGCACCTGCACTCTTTTTCCCAATCCTTTCACTGCCTCTGAGATTATGTCTATTACCTTCTTTCTCTTGTGACTTCCATTTTCTCTCCTTTTCAATAGCCCCTTTCCTTCAGCCCACTAAAGTACCCTTTTTCTTCCATGTTTAAAGAAAAACAAACCTTCCCTAATCACATCTCCCTGCTCAAATCTCCACCCACTGTCCTCCCTGCTTTACCAAAATTATTTGAAAGAATATATTTACTGAATGAATGAAAACTTTTTTTACTTGGTTCAGACTTCTCTCCTGAACTCCAGACCTACATATGTTAAAATTTTAAATTATACGTGACTCATTCCACATTCAGTTTCAAGAAACAAAACAGCTACTTCACCAAACTGATGTTAACTGATGTTGTTAACATCTCCCTATCTACTCCTCTCTGTCTTTTTAGAACATCGATTACTAGCATCACCATTGGCACCCCACTCCAGTACTCTTGCCTGGAAAACCCCATGGATGGAGGAGCCTGGTAGGCTGCAGTCCATGGGGTCGCTAAAAGTCGGACTCGACTGAGTGACTTCACTCTCACTTTTCACTTTCATGCATTGGAGAAGGAAATGGCAACCCACTCCAGTGTTCTTGCCTGGAGAATCCCAGGGATGGCGGAGCCTGGTGGGCTGCTGTCTATGGGGTTGCACAGAGTCGGACACGACTAAAGTGACTTAGCAGCAACAGCAGCAGCAGCAGCAGCATCACCTTTCACCTAATCCAGAATCCTTAAAGCCCTCTCTGATTCCTCCCTCTTCTTCCCCTACCTCATATCTAAACAAGCCCTTGCTAAAATCTCCCATGAAAGTGAAAGTGTTACTCACTCAGTCATGTCCGACTCTTTGTAACTCCACAGACTGTACACCCCCCAGGCTCCTCTGTCCACGGAATTCTTCAGGCAAGGATACTAGAGAGGGTTGCCATTCCCTTCTCCAGGGAATCTTACCGACGCGGGGATCAAACCTGGGTTTCCTGCGCCGCAGGCAGTTTCCATCCCATCTGAGCCACCAGAGAAGCCCCAGATCTCCCATATGGGTCCCTTTTGTGTCTCCCCAGGGTCCCTGAAGTTGAGGCCCTCCTCCCCTGACAGGACTTAACAGGGATGATGTGAAGGTTAAATGAGATGCTAAATGGGAATGCACTCTGTAAGATGTGAGGTACTCACAAAGATTATTTAATATTACTATACCTTTGGCAAAATGAGCATGAGGTTAGCATAATATGATGCATTCTTTAAAAACCAATTCTGTATCTTAGTAATCAGTACTTTATTTTCTAATCACAAATCACAAAGCATCTGTTTGGCAATCTGGTCTACAATTTTTATAGAAATCAGTCAGTGCCAAGATGTTTAATGTATAGCTTCCAGGCTTCACCTCCTCACACATTTTTTTTATTTAAAATGTGCAACTCTTCGGGTTTCTGGCAAAAGTCTTCTATTCTCTTTACTTTTTATAGACGAGCGGCAGTAGTTGTAGAGAATATGTGTAGTACTTACTCTAGCTTATTATTCATCTATTTCTTCCACTTATCTAAGGTGGCTGAAAGTTCTCTAATTTCCTGATCTCTCTTGAGTTTCGACTTCAAAGAATCACATTGAATGGAATAATGACTAGCCTTTTGGAAAACTGTTTGATTTCTTTCTTGGCTAATTAACATGATTACACCTTTTAAACATTACTCTTTCATATTATTAGATAAGATTTTTCTTTCTTTTTTTTTTTTTTTTTTTGTCTTCCCAGAAGTTAGGCTTGGATAGCATTCAAAATTTCCCATTGTCTCAATTACTGTAAAGCAAAGCCAGGAGAATTAAGAGGCACAGGATAAACACCAGTGAGAAGCAACAGCAAAGAGAATACAGACACCTTATCAACTCTAAGATCAGTTTATAGCTATTTATGTATGGATGTGAGAGTTGGACTACAAAGAAAGCTGAGTGCTGAAGAATTGATGCTTTTGAACTGTGGTGATGAAGACTCTTGAGAGTCCCTTGGACCACAAGGAGATCCAACCAGTCCATTCTAAAGGAGATCAGTCCTGAGTGTTCATTGGAAGGAATTGATGTTGAAGCTTAAACTCCAATCCTTTGGCCACCTGATGCAAAGAGCTGACTCACTGGAAAAGACCCTGATGCTGGGAAAGCTTGAAGGCAGGGGGAGAAGGGGACGACAGAGATTTAGATGGTTGGATGACATCACCAACTCAATGGAGACGAGTTTGGGTAAACTCCAGGAGTTGGTGATGGACAGGGAGGCCTGGTGTGCTACAGTCCATGGGGTCGAAAGAGTTGGATGCGACTGAACTAAACTGATTTTTATATACTTATGTAACATACTTATCTAATGTGTTTTTATATACTTTCATATGTTTTGGTTAAAAATCTTTTTTAAAATACTAGTGTATTACTGGAGTTCTGAAAATGTTAAGGGGTAGACCTTAAATTTTAAGACCATAATATATTTTTCATACAAGTTGTACAGATCAATTTCTATTGCTCCAAATACTGCATAATTTGATGAAGAAGATCTCCACCGAATATGTGATGGCCCATTTATGTCAAGTCATCTTTAATGAAACAGAAGAATTAGGATAATCTCTGTATATTACTGACTACTAGTAAAGTATTAAAAATACAGGTCATTTCCATTGTAATTTACAAATGGCCAAGTGAAGCCACATTTGATAACAAGATTCCTGAAGCTTGAAAAAATTCTTGAACTTAAGCCAGGTATCCAAACACAATTCAGAAAAAGGTTAATCAGATGAAGGTGTAAGTTAGATACAACAAATGAAAAATGTATTTGGAAATTCTGGATTATATGGCTTTCTCTACAACTGAAATAGATGCTCTAAGTGCATGCAAGTAAAACCAAAGCTACATGTGATGAAAAAGATGATTAGGTTGGTCCAAAAGTCTAGAAAGAAAATGAGTATGAAAAAAAGTTGGCAGTTCATGGTTGAAAACATTAAGTCCCTATTATAGTCAAGATAACATAGAAGTGTCTTCAATACAAAGTCACTGGGTCTACTACTACTAATCTCCACTTGGAGTCTAATTTCATTGTTTTCTAACCAAGTCCTAACCTTCTCTCAACCAAGTTGCTCCTCTCATGAACCTCACCTCAATATATGTCTACTCCATCTATCTACTTGCTCAGGACAGAAATTCTGGTATCCTTTAAGTTTCCTGTTGACCTTACCCTCAATTTATTGAAAAATCAACCACTCCACCAATTCCACTATGGTCTAAGGTACAACCTCTCTGGCCTGGATTATGGGAAGGGTCCTGGAATTGACATCACTGCTTCTGCCCAACACCTCACCCCACCCCAGATAAAAATCTATTCTCCATCCAGCCACCACAGTGGCCCTTTTAAAAGGCCAAGTCTGATTATATGCCTTCTCTATTCAAAAGGATGAGCCCCCTTCTCCCTCAGAGTGGAAGCCCAAGTCCTTCAGAGGCCTACAAGCCCTTGCACAACCTGACTCCCCATTCCCACTTACCTCTCTTCTGCATTTCCACTGCTTTTACTTTGCTCACTCCACCACAGCCAAATCAGCCTCTGCTGTCCCCAAATGCGCCCAGTACACTCCTGCCTCTAAGCATTCTGCTAGTGCCTTTCTTTCTGCTTGAACACTCTTCCCTCAGAGAGGTGTAGGGATTGCCCTTTCACTTCCCTGTAGTCTTCTAGGGCTCAAATGTCATCTTCTCTAGGAAGTTTTCCTTGGCTATCTCTAATTAAAGCTGTATGTCTCTTAGAGAACAGATCTGTGGTTGTCAAAGGGGAGGGGACAGAGTGCGAGGTTGGGGTTAGCAGATGTTAGCTAGTATACGGATCAGATAAACAACAAGGTACTAATGTATAGCACAGAGAACTATATTCAGTATCCTATGGAAAAGGTATTTAAAAAAAAGAATGTGTGTGTGTGTGGGTGTAAAACTGAATCACTTTGCTGTACAGCAGAAATTAGCACAATGTTGTAAATCAACTATACTTTGATAAAACAAAATAAAACTTCAAGTCTCTACCTCATCCATGCTTTTTCTCTACAGTACTTAACACCATCTGACAAAGAACATATTTTATTATCTGCCATCCCCTACTAATGCAAACTCCCTGCTGGAGAGGATATTTATCTGTTTAGAAAACTGGTACACAGTAGGTACTCAAAAATATTTACTATATTCACATATAATCTTATGGCTTACAAATTCACTTTAATGTAAATTAAATTATATAGTAACTCATTTTCTCCCTATGCTCCCCCACTTCTCCAAATTTTCCAATCTTTGTAGTAACAATGTGGATGACAACAAACAGCTGTCAGAAAAAAAAAAAAAATGTTGCTGGCTACTTGCAAAGCTCTTTAAAACAGATCCCCCGTATTAACTAACTACATTTATAAGATGAAAGCACAAAGTTAACATCTTTATTAGCATAAGGTTCCTGGGTGTGGAAGTTTAAAGTAACAGAGCAGAATAGCCAAGGATCATCAGGAAGAAAAGACCAATTCAGTTTGTGCCATCAATCTGCTAAACAAACCCCAAGGAAAGTGCAAGCTGAATTCAATATTCAAGGAAACATTCTGGTCTGAATTCAACACCAAAGTATTCAACACGAGATTCAACTCTCTTAAAATGTTGTATCTGCTTAAAACAACCTCATCAACTACCAAGTGCTATCACTGGGTGTGTATGGTTGTTTTGTTTTGTTTAACCCAGTAAGACCCAGAGCTAGGAAGCGTTTTTTAAAGCCTCTATGCTTACCCCCTCCGCCACCAAGCAAACAACTGGCCTCCACACTGCGGTGCTGGGGTCTCCCTGGGTTATTTCCCACACAGAAAATTATACAGTTATAATCCCACCAGAGGCCAACCCGCACCTTAGACAAGGCGCCAATGATGCCCGGGACAGACGGCAGATGTCTCAGAGGATCCTCTGAAGAGTCTCTCGCCCGGGCAAAGGGCTTTACAGGCAGGAAAAAAAGCAGCGGGCTGAGGCGCAGAGGAGATGACAGGTGGGCGAACACCCGCGGGGAAGATCTTACAGCGCGACCCGCAGGGTGGTGGCGCCGAAACTGTCAACTCCAGCCGTCAACCTGCCGCTGTGGGCCCGGCCCGGGTGCAAGTTTTGCCGGGGTACAGGATAACAAATGCAATCGAGATCGCAGCAAGTCACCGCCAGCCTGCCTGACCTCCGCCCTCCAAGCGCCGGGAAATAAAGTTAGTGGCCGCTGGCCGCCGCAAAGGTCCAGAGAAGCCGGGCAGAGCTCGCGCCCGCGGCTCAGGTGCTGTCACAGGCTGCCCGGGCGCGGCGGGGAGACGTCCCGGAGCCCCAGAGCCGGAAAGAAGCCTCGGGCCGGCGCGTCGAGGCCGAGTCCCCCGCGCCCTCAGCCCTGCCACCGCGACCCCCAGCCGGGGCTGACTGCCACCCCCAACCGCCTTCCCTCCAGGCCACCGATAGGGTCCGGGACCCCTAACAGCGGCCGGCATGCCCGGGCCCGGCGGCCGCCTTTACCTGCTCTCTGGCCGCCACTGACGCGCCTTCCTCCTCACCGGGAGAATCCCGAGTCGACGCCGCTGACGCCGCCGCCACCGCCGCCGCAAATTCCCCACCCCCCCGCCCCCTCAGGTAACCCAGGAAACCGGGTACACCACCCCCTCCCTCCCCCCTGTCCGGCCCCAGACTCGCTCCTGCGCTTGCGCACTTGCCCGCCTCACGCGTCCCGAGCCCCGCCCCTCGTCGGTAAGGCAGCGCCAGCGTCGCAGGCGTAACGCGTGAAGGCCGGAGCCAATGAGGAAGAGAGGAAGGCGGGCCGAGCTCTCGGGGTGGGGCCGGGGCTGGGGCTTTCTCCTCGTGGCGGGGTTGGGTGGCTGGTCCCTCGTCCTCGCTGTTCCAGGGCTTTGCGAGGTGGGTTGCGTCACACCCTAGGGAGAGCCTGCTCGGTTTGAAAAGCACCAAGTCCATGCGTAGCGTCCTCTCCCTCCGTTCAACATAATCATACTGTGCCCCTTCTCTGGGTCCGGAGAATGGGAGTAGAATACGGGAAGGGGTTGGGAGAGGGAGAAAGGGTTACCCACGAGGGACTCTGCCCTTCCTCCGGGGCCTGGAAAAAAGAAACATTTTGCAAAGGTTACTGTAGGCTTATTACACAAACGTAAAGAGGTGTACGAAGCTACTTTAGATTTAAGTGCACAGGTGTATGTTTAACCCTCTTCACACACAGTATTAGGCCGTGTGCACTGACAAAGTTGTGTGTCTTCCAATAGCAGTGCCTCCAGAGGGTGGGAGCCATAGGTTAAATACAAGAATATTTTAGCTTCATCACTGACTGTCAGGTCCAGCATATGGCTGACCAGGCTACTGATGCCGTAGTTTGGCATCACCACCTAGTCACTGTGGCTGGCCTTGTGGTGGAATGCCTAAGATACTGGAAAAGAACCTGAGCTTTGAGGCTTGAAAGTCTGGGGTTCAAGTCCTACCTAATACAAGGTACAGCTGATCCTTGAACAAGAGGGAAGCTGTTAGGGGCACTGGCCCGCTACTAGTTAAGAATCCTGCATATAACTTTATAATCATTATCTATGATTTCAACCAACTTCAGATGGTGTAGCACTGTATTACAGATTTAGTGAACAACTTTTGCATGTAAGTGGACTGGTGCCCTTTCAAACCCGTTGTTCAAAGGTCATCTGTATAAGCAATGGTTTACTAATTGAAATGAACTGGTTTAGAATCAACAACTTTACATGGGACTCTAGAAATAATTCAGGATATTGTATCCCAAGGCTTTATACCAAATGCAACTTCCATCTGATCCAGTGACTAAACAAGTAAATAGGTGCCCAGTGATGTGGTTTGAAGGGGCTCTTGGGGAAATCCCAGACTTTAAAATCTTCCCACTGACTTCTGAAGTTCAACCATTGACAGTTCACCCACTTCCTCCCACAATCTTTCAAAACTGGACTACTCCAGAGAAAGGCAATACATGAAATCTCCAGCAGGTTAGTGAAAGAGATGCTATTTACTTAACAAATATATAGTGACACCTACTTGTGTTGGTACTGTGTGCTAAGTGCCTAAGATACTTTGGTGAATTTCCCTGAATTCAGAGGAAGAGGAAGCCAAATGACCTATTTCACAGTTTTACCTGTAACAGAACCTGCTCTTATTTATACACCAACTTTCACACACTAATCTCAAAAACACCCTTTTTTTTTCTTTAATGACCAAAAGAGATCAGAAGTGTTAAGAAACAAGCTAGTTTCTGTTTCTCAAATGGGAAATAATAGACAGTCATGATTTTGTTAAAGACAAAGAGAACAAAACAGACTTTATATGACAATGGTACACAGTTGGCCCTCAAAGTATTATTTTCTTGTAAAAGGCACAAAGTAATGTCTTTTGTGACTATTCTTTTCTCCTTATATCTGAGTTATAAAGTATTTTAACCATAGTATTAATTCTGTATAAGAGTATCTTAGAACATAGATGTTAAATATACATATTAGATCAAACTTATTTAAAATATTTCAGATGAACACACAAAATAATGTGGAATCAAGCACACGCAATAGAAGGAAGAATAAAGACAAGTGATAGATATCTAGAAGGAAGCCCTACTTATGCATTTATCACATGGTGGAAAACTTCATAAGTGGGCAGTTCGCCAGATAATTTGACTCTAAAATTAGTTTCTAAAGGGAGATTCTAAAATCAAGGTTTTAAAAGATGCAGTTAATGTATATGTGCATAATTTCACATCCGAGTCACCAGAATATGTAAAAATAATCATTTTGTGGCCACATGCATATGTAAATCAGACCATGTCACATTTCTGCACAAAACCCTGTAGTGGCTCCCCGTTTCACTCAGGTAAAACCAAAGTCCTTACAATGGCTTGCAGATTTCTGCACCATCTGGATCCCCATAACTTCATCTCTTCCTACTCTGACATCTTGCAGGCACACTGGCCTCTTTACTGTTTACCAACCACTCTAGATACATTCCTATCCTAAGGCCTTGGCACTGGCTGTTCCCTCTTCTTGAAATGCCTTTTCTCCAGAGCCACATAGATAACTCCCTTACCTCCTTCCTTTCTTTGCTCAAATTTCATCATCTCAATGAAATTTACCTCAACACTGCCATTAAGCCTCAACAAGAGGGGAGTCTGCCCATACTTAAGTCTCCTTCATATCACAAATACCATTGATTCCCACTCCTTGTACCAAATTCATAGGTTGGAGCCTTAATGCATATGTGACTCAGTTTGGAGACAGAACCTTAAAAGAGGTAATTAGGGTTAAATTAGGTCATAAGGGTGGAGCCCTCATCCAGTGGAACTAGTATCCTTATGAGAAGGGAAAGAGTCACCAGAATTTTCCACACAGGCATACAGGAAAGGCTATATGAGAACATAGTGGAACTATGACCATCTGCAAACCAGGAAGAGTGGTCTCACGAAAACAAACTCTGCTCGAACCTTGATCTGGAACTACTATCTACAAGAATGATGAGAAAATAAATTTCTGTTGTTTAAGCCACCTAGGTTGCAGTATTTTGTTATGGCAACCCTAGAACTTATGAAATGTTATCATAAGAAATCCATGTTTACTATCCATTTCTATTCAAAAGTCAAGAGCCCAGGGAATCAGCACAGATTAAAAATTCACAAGAACCCTCATGGTAGCTCATTCAGAAGACCAGAAAAATCAAAGGAAGAGTTCAAGGTATCAGCAGGTTCACAGAACAGAATATTACTTGACCAATTCAAAAGTTGGACCAGTCAGGTTCAACATGAGGAACAGGTAAAGATTTACATGTGTTTCACTGCCTACTCAAAAGAACCCTGTGCTATCTAGTTCAGTTCAGTTCAGTTCAGTTGCTCAGTCGTGTCCAACTCTTTGAGACCCCATGTATCGCAGCACACCAGGCCTCCCTGTCCATCACCAACTCCTGGAGTTCACTCAAACTCACGTCCATTGAGTTGGTGATGCCATCAGGCCATCTCATCCTCTATCGTCCCCTCTTCCTCCTGCCCCCAATCCCTCCCAGCATCAGCGTCTTTTCCAATGAGTCAACTCTTCGCATGAGGTGGCCAAAGTACTGGAGTTTCAGCTTCAGCATCAGTCCTTCCAAAGAACACCTAGGGCTGATCTTTAGAATAGACTGGTTGGATCTCCTTGCAGTCCAAGGGACTCTCAAGAGTCTTTTCCAACACCACAGTTCAAAAGCATCAATTCTTCAGCGTTCAGCTTTCTTCACAGTCCAACTCTCACATCCATACATGACTACTGGAAAAACCATACCCTTGACTAGACGGACCTTTGTTGGCAAAGTAATGTCTGCTTTTGAATATACTATCTAGGTTGGTCATAGCTTTCCTTCCAAGGAGTAAACGTCTTTTAATTTCATGGCTGCAGTCACCATCTGCAGTGATTTTGGAGCCCAAAAAAATAAAAGTCTGCCTCTGTTTACCCATCTATTTCCCATGAAGTGATGGGACCAGATGCCATGATCTTTGTTTTCTGAATGTTGAGCTTTAAGCCAACTTTTTCACTCTCCTCTTTCACTTTCATCAAGAGACTTTTTAGTTCCTCTTCACTTTCTGCCATAAGGGTGGTATCATCTGCATATCTGAGGTTATTGATATTTCTCCCAGCAGCCTTGATTCCAGCTTGTGCTTCTTCCAGCGCAGCGTTTCTCATGATGTACTCTGCATATAAGTTAAATAAGTAGGGTGACAGTATACAGCCTTGACGTCCTCCTTTTCCTATTTGGAACTAGTCTGTTGTTCCATGTCCAGTTCTAACTGTTGCCTCCTGACCTGCATATATGTTGTTACCTAAGAAGATTCTTAATTTACATTCTTTCAGTAATCTCATACATGCCATTAGTTTGGACCATCAAAAAATATCCCTAATTCTACCTATCACCACAAACGGAATTCACTAGTAGGACTGTAATTAACAGTGAGGCATTATTTCAGGCCATCATTCAATTACTGAGTCTTTTTGGTGTACTTGTGATGTCTGAGGCTTTGAGATGCAGAGAGAGAGATGAAAGACATTCTACTGTGGAGAACAATATGGAAGTTCCTTAAAAAGCAAAAATAGAGTTACCATATTATCCAACAATCCCACTCCTGGACATACATCTGGTGAAAACTGTAATTTGAAAAGATACATGCATGCCAATATTCATAGCATGATATGGAAGCAATCTAAATGTCTATTGATAGATGAATGGATAAAGAAGATACATGTATATATAGATGTGTGTGTGTACACATACACACACACAATGGAATGTTACTCAGCCATAAAAAGAATGAAGTGCTATTAAATTTTTATCCTAAGGATCCCCAGGGATCCCTGGGGCACTGTGGAGGGACATCCAACCCCATCCCTGGGATCAGAAAAGACTTCCCAGAAACGCTGACTATAGACTTGAGAGTTAAAAGCCTCAGTTGACTTCAGGAAGGGCAATTTTTTCTAACTGATTTTAGTGCTCCTGTGTGCATGCTGAGTCGCTTCAGTCATGTCTGACTCTGAGCAACCCTATATGGACTGTAGCCTGCCAAATGCCCATGGGATTCTGCAGGCAAGAATATTGGAGTAGGTTGTCATTTCCTTCTCCAAGGGATCTTCCCAACCCAGGGATCGAATCTGAGTCTCTTAAATCTCCTGCATTGGTAAGTGGGTTCTTTACCACTAGCACCACCTGAGAAGCCCTAGCCTAGGGTAAAATTTTACAAATGAGACCAATATAGTGAGTTTTTCCACAAAGTCAAGTTTATTCAATTCAAAAGGTTGTCCTCTATTCTGAAACTATGCCCTTCCTACTTTTTGGAATTCAAATAACCTTTCTTTATGATATGGCAATTAGAGCCTGACATATGTTTAATGGCCTTTCTTGACCTTAATCGGCAATAAAAAGTTGGGAAGCTGATGGGTCCCTGAAAGAGTTTATTGTTTTGTCATTAGTATGGTTATTACTTTTGCTTTTCCATAGACGTCTCTAAAATCCATATGTCCAAAAACCGAAACAGGCCTGCAGGATGTTCTAAGCCCATGCTCCTCCATGGATCAGCAGCATCAGCATGTGAGAAGTCCAGAACCTAGGGCCATGCCCCAGACTCACTGAGTCATACCTGGCATTTCAACAAGATCCTCAGATGGCTTCTATGCACACTAAAGTTTAAGAAGTACTTCTCCAGAAGGAGAAAGAACATATGTAAAAACCGGTGAGAGGGCAGACACAGAGAACAGACTTGCGGTGGCCCAGAGGGGGTGAGGTAGAGATGAACTGGGAGTTTGGTGTTAGTAGATGCAAACTATTATAAATAGAATGTATGAACCACAAGGTCCTACCATATAGCACAGGGAGATATATACAATATTCTGTGATAAATCATAATGGAAAAGAATATGAAAAAGAATGCATATCTGTGTATAACTGAATCACTTTGCAATACAGCAGAAATTAACACAACACTGTAAATCAACTATACTTAAATTAAAAAAAACTGGTGAGAGAGATAACAGGGCTTGAAGATCCTTTTTAAAATAGAAAGAGTAAAGGCCACATTTCAGGGAGGTTGACGGTGATGCTAGGAAGGCAGGTGGGTGAAGATGGCTAATATATCCCTCTGCTCCAACTGTATGCAGGTCAAGAAGCAATAGTTGGAACCAGACAAGGAACAATGCACTGGTTCAAAATTGGGAAACGAGTACATCAAGCCTGTATATTGTCACTCTGTTTATTTAACTTATATGCAGAGTACATCATGGGAAATGCCGGCCTGGATGGAGCACAAGCTGGAATCAAGATTGCTGGGAGAAATATCAATAACCTCAGATATAGAGATGACACCACCCTTATGGGAGAAAGTGAAGAGGAACTAAAGAGCTTCTTGATGAAAGTAAAAGAGGAGAGTGAAAAAGCTGGTTTAAAGCTCAACATTCATAAAACTAAGATCATGGCATCTGGCCCCATCACTTCACGGCAAATAGATGGGGAAAGAATGGAAACAGTGTCAGACTTTATTTTTGGGGGCTTCAAAATCACTGCAGATGGTGACTGCAGCCGTGAAATTAAAAGACACTTGCTCCTTGAAAGAAAAGCTATCACCAATCTAGACACCAAATTAAAAAGCAGAGACTTTACTTTGCCGACAAAGATCCACCTAGTCAAAGCTATGGTTTTTCCAGTAGTCATGTATGGATGTGAAAGTTGGACTATAAAGATAGCTGAGCACCGAAGAAATTATGCTTTTGAACTGTGGTGTTGGAGAAGACTCTTGAGAGTCCCTTGTACTGCAAGGAGATCCAACCAGTCAATCCTAAAGGAAATCAGTCCTGAATATTCATTGGAAGGACTGATGCTGAAGCTCCAAAACTTTGGCCACCTGATGTGAAGAGCTGACTCTTTAGAAAAAGACCCTGATGCCAGGAAAGACTGAAGGCAGGAGGAGAAGGGGACGACAGATGAGATGGTTGGATGGCATCACCAACTCAATGGACATGAGTTTGAGCAAGCTCTGGGAGTTGGTGATGAAGCCTGGCGTGCTGTAGTCCACGGGGTCGCAAAGAGTCGGACACGACTGAGCGACTGAACTAACTGACTGCTTCAACTATAGCCAGGTAGATAATTGCTCCCTATTTCAACCTGGTTGTTTCTAGCTAAGCTATGTCCCAATTTGCTTAAAATGTCTAGTCACTTGTTGAAGAACCTCAAAGCATAGGTTAAACTCTGTAGGACAAATAAATATCTTCAGTTCAGTTCAGTCGCTCAGTCATGTCCGACTCTTTGCGACCCCATGAATCGCAGCACACCAGGCCTCCCTGTCCATCACCAACTCCCGGAGTTCACTCAAACTCACGTCCATCGAGTCAGTGATGCCATCCAGCCATCTCATCCTCTGTCGTCCCCTTCTCCTCCTGCCCCCAATCCCTCCCAGCATCAGAGTCTTTTCCAATGAGTCAACTCTTCTCACGAGGTGGCCAAAGTACTGGAGTTTCAGCTTTAGCATCATTCCTTCCAAAGAAATCCCAGGACTGATCTCCTTCAGAATGGACTGGTTGGATCTCCTTGCAGTCCAAGGGACTCTCAAGAGTCTTCTCCAACACCACAGCATCAATTCTTCGGCGCTCAGCCTTCTTCACAGTCCAACTCTCACATCTATACATGATCACTGGAAAAACCATAGCCTTGACTAGACGGACCTTAGTCGGCAAAGTAATGTCTCTGCTTTTGAATATGCTATCTAGGTTGGGCATAACTTTTCTCCCAAGGAGTAAGCGTCTTTTAATTTCATGGCTGCAGTCACCATCTGCAGTGATTTTGGAGGCTAAAAAAATAAAGTCTGACACTGTCTCCACTGTTTCCCCATCTCTTTCCCATGGAGTGATGGGACCGGATTCCATGATCTTTGTTTTCTGAATGTTGAGCTTTAAGCCAACTTTTTCACTCTCCTCTTTCACTTTCATCAAGAGGCTTTTGAGTTCCTCTTCACTTTCTGCTATAAGGGTGGTGTCATCTGCATATCTGAGGTTATTGATATTTCTCCCGGCAATCTTGATTCCAGCTTGTTTTCCTTCCAGTCCAGCATTTCTCATGATGTACTCTGCATATGAGTTAAATAAGTAGGGTGACAATATACAGCCTTGATGTATCTTGGGCCTACTGTGTAGCAATTAGCGAGGTGCGATAAAGCACATCATAATTATAATAATAGGTTGTGCTGATTCTCCAGAGGGGCTGGTGGAGTGTCTGTTTTAATAAGGACCAGACATGGGACTTCTCTGGTGGTTCAGTAGCTAAGACTCCATGCTCCCAATGCAGGGGGCCTGGGTTCAATCCCTGGTCAGAGAACTAGAGTTCACATACCACATGCACAACTGAGAGTTCACATGCCACAACGATCCCTTGCACTGCAATCAAGACCCAAGAGAGCCAAATTAAATGATAAGTAAATATAAAAAAATAAGGACCAGCACCAAAGGATGAAGGTTTACCCTAAGCCAGGGTACGACTACATCACACAGATGGAAGGAGCCTACCCCACCCAACTGCTGTAATGTCTCAATTAGTCTTTGTCCTGTGTCAGCAGAAGACTGTAGTGAATACACAAAAGGCACACTCTTGCCCGTTTAGTATTCATAAGCTAAGATATAAAGTATGCATTTTCTCTTTTATCTGCTAAGAGGGAAAGAATATCCCAAGTACATGTGACAGATAAGCCAGAACACAGTTCAATACAGAGGTCTTTCCTCTTGTCTGTTAACTCCCAGGGAGGCATGCGTGTATGTGTGCTCAGTTACGTCTGATTCTTTTTGACCCCATGGACTATAACTTGCCAGGCTTCTCTGTTCATGGAATTTTTCAGGCAAAAATACTGGAGTGGGTTGCCCTCTCCTTCTCTAGGGGATCTTCCTGAGCCAGGTATCAAACCCCTGTCTCCTGTCGTGGCAGGTGGACTCTTTGCCACTGTACCACCTGGGAAGCACTGGAACTCCCAGTGTGTGTGTTATAATCACTCAGTCGTGTCTGATTCTTTGCAACCAGGCTTCTCTGTCCATGGGATTCTCCAGGCAAGAATATTGGAGTGGGTTGCCATGCCCTCCTCCAGGGGATCTTCCAGATCCAGGGATTGAACCCAGGTCTCCTGCATTGCAGGCAGATTCTTTACCATATGAGCCACCAGGGAAGCCTGTGACTCCCAGTATGTATTGTTATTTTTGTAATTTTTTGTCTTCTCAAATACACTTTGAGTTTAATAAGTTGTGAGGACTGCATTTTAACTTTCTGTATTCCCAAGTGCCTGAAACAGTAGCTGCCCAGTATGTTTTTATTTTAAATGAACCAGGCATAGGTGCTATACAGAAGAATATAGCACTGAAAGAATTCTCTATGACCTGTGGTCACATTGTAAATTGACTATACTTCAATTAAAAAAAAAAAAAGACTGGTGAGAGATCATGGTGGTTTGAAGATCCTTTTAAAAATAGGTCAATAGTTGTTAGAGTTGTGTCTTTTACACTTGGGGAGATTTTATTCAAATCCTAATTTTGTGTCTGAAATACCAGACTATTTCATACCTGTGTACATTCTGATGTGGCATCCTGTTAGTAAAGTGTTATTTTATGGATGGATAAATAAGATGGGATACTACTCAACTGAGAATGAAATAATGCCATTTAACAATGTGGATGAACCTAGAGATTATTATACTAAGTGAAGTAAGTCAGACAAAGACAAATACCATATAATATCACTTATATGTGGAATCTAAACTAGGACAGAAATGAGCTTATCTATGATATAGGAGAGACTCGCAGACATAGAGAACAGGCTTGTGGTTGTCAAGGGGAAAGGCAGGGAGTGATGAATTGGGGGTTTGGGGTGAGCAAAGTATTATACACAGAATGAACAAACAACAAGGTCCTACTGTATACCACAGGGGATTACATTCAATATCCGGTAATAAACCATAATGGGAAGGAATATCAAGAAGAATATATATGTATAACTGACTCAGTCTGCTGTACAGCAGAAATCAACACATTATAAATCAACCATACTTCAATAGAATAAATTTTTTAAAAAATAAAATGCTACTTTTTGCAACGAGAAATCAAACTTGTAAAAAAAATGCATAATCATTTTCCCAGTTCACAATGCAAACTAGTCTGAGAGGCAGAGACTTGTTGTGTATTTGGGATCAGAACTGAATATTAATGAGGTGCGGCCCCACCTTCAGCCTAAGCCATATTTACCTGTCGAATTTAGGTGGGCCCTAGTGGGCCCTCCATGAACAGACTTACATGAGATATGGAAGAGTATTCTGGGGAAGCTCTAAGTTTCTCTGGAACACAAGCTCACCAAAAATAAAACTTGGGCTGCACGGGACTTCCCTGGTGGTCCAGTGGCTAAGACTCCACACTCCCAAGGCCAGGGACCCGGTTTCCATCCCTGTTCTGGGAACTAGATCCTGCATGCTGCAATGAAGATTGAAGATCCTGTGTGCCACAACTAAGATCTGGTGCAGCCAAATAAATAAATACATAAAAATAAGTATTAAAAAAAAATCCAAAGGAACAACTTGGGTTGCAGAAGGGAAGAGATGAATGTATGTACAGCATGGGATCTGATATCCAAATTTGCTCTTCACCAGCATCCAAGACATTTCTAAGTCCTATTTCAAAGATATTTCAAAGGCATCTGAGATTAAAAACAAACAAACAAACTGAAAGACCTGCTTTCACTAAAATGTCTGTAGAATCGCTGGTGCCAGGGAGCACTGCCTTTAGACAAGCGGTCACAGCAGAAAAAAGAGAACAGCTCTACTGTGCCGTGTGGAAGGGCCTGCAGTGCACCAGCCAGAGTTGGAGGGAGGGCACTCACTGCTTTAGATGTTTGCCTGGAGCCTTGACTTCAAAGCAAAAAGCCTTCTCTCTGCCCAGCTTGTGCTGACATTAGGGCAACGTAGGACATGAAGGACTCCACGGGATTCGCTTTGTAAACAGATGACTTATGGCCAGGTTTTGCCTTTTTCATGCAACTACTCCATGAGTAAAGTGCTGAGACAGTTGTATCACTTAATAGTATGGATGCGGCCCAGGCATGCTATCCTTTTGAAAATAAAATATAGATTCTGTTTGGGGCTTCCCTGGGTGGCTCGGATGGAAAAGAATCTGCCTGCAATGCAGGACCCCCAGGTTTGATGCCTGGGTCAGGAAGATCCCCTGGAGAAAGGAATGGCAACCCACTCCAGCATTTTTGCCTAGAGAATCCTATGGACAGAGGAGGCTGGCAGGCTAGGGTCCACGGGGTCCCAAAAAGTCAGACACGACCAAGCCACTGACACAACAACAATAGACACTGTTTGGAAATATAACAATATCCAAGCATAAAAAGTAATCCAAAACACACAATAATATTGGGGGAAATGCAGACATTTTGTTGGAAATAAATCACTGAAATATAAAATTAAGAAGGGTGGGGAGTTGCCTGGCAGTCCAGTGGTTAGGACTTAGCACATCACTGCTGGCAGCCCACGTTCAATCCCTGGTCAGGGAACTAGCATCCCACAAGTCAAGAAGCGAGGTAGCCAATTTGTAAAAAAAAAAAAATGGGTGGGGGGGAAGACAGGGTGTTTCTAGATTCTAGAAATCTGAGGAACACAGGTAAGACATTTTAAAGCACTTTGTGAACTGTGAAGAACCTTAATGAAACAAGATAGTTAAAAACATCTGGGTCTATTGAATAACATTATCTTCTGGATTTTCAATCCATAGTTTTTAAAAAACATCATGTAGCCTTATATGGGTCACTGTGGTAGAGCAGTTTAGTCAGCAAAGCCCCAAGGCAACATGCCGGGAGCAGGTGAACTCAGCCTTCAGCTGGATGAAGACTCCAGGCCAGGAGATAGTCTTTCCAAAATGCAGTGCCTCCCTGGGCAAGGGGGAAGCTGCTTTGTGGCAAGTGACTGTGGCCCTCTGGGTGGTCTTTGTGGCCAGGGTACAAGCTGCTATTTGACTCAGATTCTTCTGAATTCTTTGTGATTTCTGAAAGATACCTCCCTGTTTTATACCTCTCTCCTTCCCCCTCCCAGCATGCCTAAGAATCAGATAGCAGCCACCTGAAAGAAAAAGAATGATGCTAATCAACCGAGATTTTGTCTAAAATGTACCCTCCCTGAAGGTAGGGATTTTGTTTCCGTCTACTGTATCCTTGGTGCCTAAAAGAGAGGCACTCACAAAGACGCATAGATGCTCAATAAAGGTTACTTTTATTGTTGTTGAAATTATTATTGTTGTTGTTGTAGATAATATTATTATATTATCTGTCACCAGGCTTCCCTGGTGGCTCAGACGGTAAAGAATCCGCCTGCAATACAGGAGACCTGGGTTCCATCCCTGTATTGGGAAGATTCCCTGGAGGCAGGCATGGCAACCCACTCCAGTATTCTTGCCTGGAGGATCCCCATGGATAGAGGAGCCTGGCGGACCACAGTCCATGGGGTTGCAAAGAGTCAGACATGACTGAGCAACTAAGCATAGCACAGCACAGCACACTGTGGAAATTATTGTTGTTGGTGTAGATAATACTATTATTGTAGATAATATTATTGACAATTTTCTTCATTCTAATATTTGGAATGACTCTATGTGATAAATGTCAAATATATTTCTTAACCAATGCGTTCATGACCATTATTTTGCTGTTCCTCATATTTTATCTGTTTGCAATTGTAACTTTCAAATCATGTATTTTACAAGATAAATCACTTTTGCTGTTACATTTGCTGTCCTTTGATGAAATCACAATTGCTGTCCCATTGCCTCTGTTTACCAGATAAGCTATACCACTAGAACACTGACTTTGGATGTCTGAAGATCTTTCTGAACATAATGTGAGCCAATAATTCTAAAGCTTAAATATGCTGTTTTGGTATTATTCAAGTATATATAATCCAATACTAGATTCAACTGAATAATCACAAAGAAGCATCAACCAAGAATTTGAAGAAGGAAATGGCAACCCACTCCAGTGGTCTTGCTTGGAGAATCCCAGGGATGGGGGAGCCTGGTGGGCTGCCATCTATGGGGTCGCACAGATTCGGACACGACTGAAGCGACTTAGCAGCAGCAGCAGCAATCAAAAGATTAGAACAGCAAGCAGATCCTTGAACAACAAGGAAATCCTTGGACAGCAAGGAGATTCAACCAGTCCATCCTAAAGGAAATCAGTCCTGAATATTCATTGGAAGGACTGATGCTGAAACTGAAACTCCAATACTTCAGCCACCTGATGTGACTCATTGGAACTGACCCTGATGCTGGGAAAGATTGAAGGTGGGAGAAGGGGATGACAGAGGATGAGATGGTTGGATGGCATCACTGACTCAATGGGCATGAGTTTGAGTAAACTCTGGGAGTTGGTGATGGACAAGGAGGTCTGGTGTGCTGCAGTCCATGGGGTCGCAAAGAGTCGGACACAACTGAGCGACTGAACTGAACTGAGTCAAAGGACTAGCTGGCCAGGAAATGTACTATAAAGCACAGTCCCAGGACCACTCGCCCCTCAGGATAGCCTCTCCTGCCTTGCTTCCTGCCCTGTAGCACTCTTCTGGGACTCAGCTGCTGACTGACAATTAGGTATAATAGAGAGCGAGGGTTTCCTGATGGGATGTAGACAACACTGTATCTTCTGGCAGCTATGCCCCTGCCAGTTGTTGGAAACCTGGCTTCTGACCCTTTGCTTGCTCTCTACCACACCCAACTCAGGCACCTTAGGAAGCCAGCTGCTCATTTACCGAAGGCAGTGCTCAGGTAAACATCCTCCCCACAGTGGCTGATTCTTAACGAAGAGACATGGTTTTAGAATGTTCAACCCTGGGGTGAATGCACAAGCAGGTATGTGGGAGCTTCCTGCTGCTGCTGCTGCTGCTAAGTCGCTTCAGTCGTGTCCGACCCTGTGCGACCCCATAGACAGCAGCCCACCAGGCTTCGCTGTCCCTGGGATTCTCCAGGCAAGAACACTGGAGTGGGTTGCCACTGCCTTCTCCAATGCATGAGAGTGAAAAGTGACAGTGAAGTCGCTCAGTCGTGTCCGACTCTTCGCGACCCCATGGACTGCAGCCTACCAGGCTCCTCCATCCATGGGATTTTCCAGGCAAGAGTACTGGAGTGGGTTGCCACTGCTTTTCTGAGTTTGCATAAATTCAAGTCTGACCTATTATAGATGTCTTTGAAAATAAGATAAATCCTTGGCCACAGGAGACTGGTTTACAAGGAGGAGTACAAGATGGTGAATGATCTACTGCAAGCGCCACCTGTTTCTGGCTTCCTAGCCAGACGCCTGAGAACTAGGGTGAAAGACACCATTTAAAGGGAAAGAAAACAGGAGAGACACTTTCCTCCAAAGCGACAGTCTCTTGTTTCAATACTATACATTATACTCATCTTTCCTCCTCTCATTAGAAATGTCACTTTATTCCATACTAAAGTTCTTTGTCTTTTCCAGGCTGTTTCTGAATGCTCTAGAATAGAGCAATATAGATCTATATAAACCAGTAGCCCTGAAAAAGATCTCAGTCTTTAGAAGAACTGCTGTCTCATTGTTTTCCTTCTATTTCATTGCTATTACATATATAACACTGTGCCGTTTCTCTTGTGTATATATAAGTGATTGATTATGTCACTTGAATTCTATAATTGTTCCAAACATGCATTCTATTTACTGGCCATTTCTTTAGTTTCAGGGAGAGAAGAAGGAGAAATGGAAGAGGAAGAACATACCCCATTCAATCAATTTACTATTCTACATGAAAAAAATAGATCAGTAGTCTTGCCTTATCCTGCCTTCCCTTCTGGAGAATCAATAGCACAGACATTCTGAAAACACAGAAGACAAGAATGTAAGATCTAAAAGTAACTTTATTGGTCAGTTCTCCTAAGGCAAGAAAGCTATGCTAATTTATTACTCAGTAAAACTTTTATGATTTGGCACCAGCATCTTAACAGTGACCCTCAGCCTATCTTTGCTACACCTAAATGTACCACAGACATAAGCGTGTGAAGTAGGTTTGGGTACTTTTTTCTACCTACAAGTTTTATAAAAACTCACATTGATATTGCCTGGATGGAATGCACACATATTGTACAGGACTTATCATCTATTTTTATCAAGAGCATTTTTAATAATCTTGGCTCTGATAAATAATCAGGGCCTTCTTTGTGCCTACTTCTTATTTATGGAAAACTGTCTCCTTAACTGCCCAGTGTTACAATTCCTCAAGCAGCTTTCCTATCACTCTTCAAATGTTTCTGCAATTCCACTGCGTACTCAAAGATTTTTCTTATCCAAGTGGGAATAATCAAGTATGGCTGTACTTTCAATCCCACTCCTGGGCCAATATCAGGAGAAAACCATAATTAGAAAAGATAACGCACCCCAGTGTTCATTGCAGTACCATTGACAAGAGCCAGGACATGGAAGCAACTTAAATGCCCACTGAGAGAGGAATGGGTCACGAAGATGCAGTACGTAAAGATAATGGACGTATAGACAGTCATAAAACAGAATGAAATGATGCCATTTGTAGCAACGTGGATGGACGTAGAGACTGTCATCCTAAATGAAGTAAGTCCAACAGAGAAAGATGTATCGTACGATATCACTTGTGTGTGGAATCTGAAAAGAGAATACAAATGAGCTTATTTACAAAATAGAAACAGACTCACAGACTTAGAAAACAAATTTATGGCTACCAAAGGGGAAAGGTGGTGGGCAGGGACAAATTAGGAGTTTGGGACTAACATATACACACTGCTGCTGCTGCTGCTAAGTCACTTCAGTCGTGTCCGACTCTGTGTGACCCCATAGACAGCAGCCCACCGGGCTCCCCCATCCCTGGGATTCTCCAGGCAAGAACACTGGAGTGGGTTGCCATTTCCTTCTCCAATGCATGGAAGTGAAAAGTGAAAGTGAAGTTGCTCAGTTGTGTCCAACTCTTGGCGACCCCATGGACTGCAGCCTTCCAGGCTCCTCCGTCCATGGGATTCTCCAGGCAGGAGTACTGGAGTGGGGTGCCATTGCCTTCTCCATATACACACTACTATATATAAAAGAGACAGTTAAGAAGGACCTACTGCATAGCATAGGGAACTCTACTCTGTATTTTGTAGTAACTTATACAGGAAAAGAATCTGAAAAAGAATGGATATATGTGTATATATAATTGATTCACTTTGCTGTACAGCAGAAACTATATCCCAATACAAAATGAAAATTAAATTACAAACGTAAGTTCCATTCAAACCTCAAAAAAAAGTATGGTTACACTTTATCCTTTAAAGAATTCCATTTAGCTTCCTTTGAGGAAGGACATGAATCTGATATACTACTATTCAGGTCAACTAAATAGGCCCCAGTGTCGGGCCCCAGTGACAGGGTGCCAGTCACTATAATTCAGATGATCATTATTTTGCAGTTACCAGAATGCTTTCACTTAGATTGCTCTTTTCTCATGAATGTATTGGGGTATTTGTTATTTTATTGACGGTAAAATTAGAGCCTAGAAAATTAAGTTACTTGCTGTTAGTAACAGGCAGGGTGGGGCTGGCATTCAGGTTCCTTGATTCCAAATGTCTAAGCAGGTCATGACAGAGCAATAGCTACAAAATATACTAACTGTATTTCTCAGAAGGATTCTCTTAGAAGCATTTTGCCAGAGCCTAAATTTAGAGGTCAAGGGTTAACAGCATTGTCACGTTTCAACTGGTTTGCAGCTTCTCTATGTGGAAAACCTACTTTTACTACAGGGAAAAAAGTCAGATATCCTTCCCAGGGTTTTTGTTGTGCTTTAATTATTGAACATGGCTCCAAGGGAATTTATATATAGCTACATTATTGCATTGAAGATGCACACTTATCATGCACAGTTACCTTTGAGGGAAAAGAATGGGAGCTAGAATGACCATATGATCCAGCAGCTCCACTTCTAGGTATTTTCCCTAAAGAACTTGACTTGAACAAGGACTTGAACAGACACTGTACTTGTAACTCTGATGTTCATAGCAGCATCATTCACAATAATCAAAGGGTAGAAGCAACTCAAGAATCTATAGGTGGATGAATGGATAAACAAAACGTGGTCTCTGTACCCAGTGAAATTTAATTCAGCTTTAAAAGGGAAGGAAGTTCTGATACTTGCTACAACATGGATGAACCTTGTGGATATTATGCTAAATGAAACATATCAGTCATAAAGGGAAATGTATTACATGATTCCACATATATGAGGCACTTCGAATAATTAAATTCATAGAGATGGAAAGTAGAATGATAGTTCCCAGGGACTGAGAGAAGGGCGTATTTAATGGGGAAAGAGTATCACTTGGGGATGATGAAAAAGTTCCAGTGATAGATGGTGATAAATTTTGCACAACAATGTGAATGTACTTAGTGCCACGGAACTGTACACTTAACATGGTTAAAATGATGAATTTTATGTTTTATATATTTCAACACACACACACACAGGAGACAGAACAGTTAATTCTGATCTGGAGAGAGAAGTACAGGAAGGCTTCTCAGAGGAGATGGCTTTGTGTTGAAAGATGAGAAGAGGTTTCATAGGCAGGAGAGAAGGAAAAGCTCTTCTAGACTGAGAGAATGACTTCAGGAAGTAGGAAGGCAATTACAAGATCATATTCAAGGACTAACAAATTATTCAGGTGACTGGATACTTGCAGGTGACTGCAGACTTGAGGGTAAGTTACAGGAGATGAAGCTGCAATGGCAAGGTGGGCGGAGGGATCGTGAAGCCTCCTGCATGCCACGAAATGAGTTGGGGCTTTATTCTGCCAGCAACGGGAAGACGGGAGTCCTTTAAGCTTGGTTTGTGTGTGTGAGTCAGTCGGTCGTGTCCGACTCTTTGTGACCCCATGAACTGTAGCCCACCAGGCTCCTCTGTCCATGGAGTTCTCCAGGCAAGAATACTGGAATGGGTTGCCATTCCCTTCTCCAGGGGATCTTCTTGACCCAGGGATTTCCTGCATTGCAGACAGATTCTTTACCCTCTGAGCCAGCAGGGAAGCCAACCAAACTTGCAGTTTAGAAGGATGATGCTTAGCAGCTGTGTGAGGAATGGGTTGGAGGGGGAAGACTAGAGGCAGGGGGACTGGTAGGGAGACTGGCCAAAGCCCAAAAGGAAGGGAATGAAGGCCACACTGAGGGGATGTGGGAATGGAGGGGGCTGTTTAGCAAGACATGGAACCAGCAAGAGGTGTGGAGTGGGAAGGCCCATGGGGTGCACTACAGCCCAAGCCACTTAGCTTCTGAGTGGACAGAGATGTCTTTTCATCCGTATCCACCTTTTTATCTTCATCCACATCTCCAGCCAAGCTGACCGACACACAAGCTCCCCTGGTCTCCTGGCTCAGAACAATCACCCGATACCCCTCCCAACTTGACCTTACTTGGGCTTATTCTTCCCTCTCGATACCTAAACCCCTGCCTTCTGTGTCCTCAGCCCCTTCTCCATCCAGCAGACATTCTGGCTCCTCCTAGGTCTTCCTCTAATCTCATTCACAGGCTTTCCCTTCCCCTCTAACTCCAGCCTTAGACTTTCTTATTGATCTCTTTGTAATTCCCCACTCCAATCCTTAGTTCTGTGCTGTCTCACTCCTCCTCCGAGACCAGTCTTTACCTGCAAGATAGAGGGACTGGAGCTATCCTTGGCATAGCTCAAGAATATCACTCATTATCAGAGAAACGCAAATCAAAACCATAATGAGGTACCATTTCACGCCAGTCAGAATGGCTGCGATCCAAAAGTCTACAAGCAATAAATGCTGGAGAGGGTGTGGAGAAAAGGGAACCCTCTTACACTGTTGGTGGGAATGCAAACTAGTACAGCCACTATGGAGAACAGTGTGGAGATTCCTTAAATAACTGGAAATAGAACTGCCTTGTGACCCAGCAATCCCACTGCTGGGCATACACACCGAGGAAACCAGAATTGAAAGAGACACGTGTACCCCAATGTTCATCACAGCACTGTTGATAATAGCCAGGACATGGAAGCAACCTAGATATCCATCAGCAATGAATGGATAAGAAAGCTGTGGTACATATACACAATGGAGTATTACTCAGCCATTAAAAAGAATACATTTGAATCAGTTCTAATGAGGTGGATGAAACTGGAGCCGATTATACAGAGTGAAGTAAGCCAGAAAGAAAAACACCAATACAGTATACTAACGCATATATATGGAATTTAGAAAGATGGTAACGATAACCCTGTATGCAAGACAGCAAAAGAAACGCAGAAGTATAGAACAGTCTTTTGGACTCTGTGGGAGAGGGCGAGGGTGGGATGATTTGGGAGAATGGCATTGAACCATGTATAATATCATATATGAAACGAATCTCCAGTCCAAGTTCGATGCGTGATACTGGATGCTTGGGGCTGGTGCACTGAGAAGACCCAGAGGGATGGTATGGGGAGGGAGGAGGGAGGGGGGTTCAGGATGGGGAATATGTGTATACCTGTGGTGGATACATACTGATGTATGGCAAAACCAATACAATATTGTAAAGTAATTAACCTCCAATTAAAATAAATAAATTTATATTAAAAAAAAAACAATAGAGGCTCAAAGGTTAGAGATCTAACAGTGGGTGTGTGTGAGAGAGTGCATGTTGGATACGCTGGGTTTGATGCATCTTGTCTAATAGCATCCTCCAGGAGCTCTTCTACACCCACTTGCTATGTGAGTCCTTGGATCTATGCCATGCCCAAGACGGACAACCTCAGTTTTCTGGCATCCAAAAATCAGAGCTGGAACCTCCCCAGTGAGGGTCACTGGCTCACCCCCTCTACAGGAGTGTCTTCATTCTCCTTTCTTTCTGCGCAGTATCTCCAGGCAAGCAGTGTGTAGGAACCAGCCCCCGAGAGCCCTGGGGCTGCCAGGAATTCAGCTGCTAATCATCTTCCTCGGTGGCTCTAAAGCTCTCAGCCTGTACCCAGCCTGCCCACCAAAGCTTCACACATGCTTGACTGGCACTGGGAGGTCTCAGAAACACTTTAACCTACCTGTACAGTGATTAGCTTTCTCAGGTGAGCGAGGAGTTCTTCCCTTCAGTCGTCACTCTGAGGCATCTTCACTGTAGGCTATTTAGCAACCACCTACTCTGTGTTGCTGCAGTGAAACTGGTCTCTTCCATTCTGTTATGCAAGCCGGGTCTCTTACCTTCAGTTAACTTCTGGCTTCTGTTCAGCTGCCTTAGGATAGGATCATTCTCCTAGCATTATAAGAACAGGCGCAGTTGAGTCAAGCAGCCAGAAACCCCATTAAATGGCAAAGGCAAACTCTGCTGCATTCTGATGTCATCGGAGGAAGATACGGGAGCAGATGGTAAAGAAATAGCTTCTTGCAGCACAAGAAGCTTCCAATACCACTTCCCCATGGAAGAATGACTGCTTTGGTCAAAAGAGGCAATGTACCCAACACTGGCATTACAGCTACTCTTTTCAAAGCCAAATCATCATTGGAAACGACTTCTTGTGAGCTCTCTGCTGCGTTTTCATTTGGGGATGAAGCCGGACAACGTCTGCGTTGCTGGGAAGGCAAGTGGCCCTCTCTTCCTCTGGCTCTTTGGCAGATGGCCATGCTTGGATCACATGGGGAATTTGGCAAATCGAGTCCGATTCCTTTGCAGTGTAGCTGCAGCAAGGATTTCCAGTTACTGATTTTGTGGTGGCTCCTATGAGTCAGAGCGCCCTGATTCTCCTGCAGAGGGGGAGAGTCAGAGTTTATCCCTGTGAAGATCATCATTAATCTCTTTTCTGAGAACTCTGAAGTCCTTAGAGGGCCTCTAAGTGGTTCTAACCACACTAAATGCCAGAATGTGAGTCCTGCGCCTAGTCGCTACCACTCATCACCTGGTTGCAAACTTTCACCAAACTTGCAGTGTAATTTTTTTTTTTTTTTTGCCCTTCTTTTGTGCTGACAGCTGCCTCTCTCCTTTCTTTCCCCAGTGATTATTCTTTTTTAAAATTTTGATTTAAAAATGCGTATGTTCCGTTGCTTAGTCGTGTCAACTCTTTGAGACCTCTTGGACTGTAGCCCACCAGGCTCCTCTGTCCATGGGGTTTTCCAGGCAAGAATACTGGAGTGGGGTGCCATTTCCTCCTCCAGGGAAACTTCCTGACCCAGAGATTGAACCCACATCTCTTGCGTCTCTTGATTGGCAGGCAGATTCTCTTACTACTGCACCATGTTTTAAATATCACACCTACTGTGAATTTCTGAACTAATATTTTTATTAACAAATTCACGTGCATATATATGTATATATAAAAATGATAAATTGTCACCTTTTTTTGAACTTTTAAGCCAGGTCCTACGTTAGTATTCTGCAAATATTATTGTACTTAATCCTCATAACAATTCCGCCAGGTAAGTATTCTTGTTGCCATTTTATAGATAAGAAATTCGCTATTTGTTCAATGTCACACTGCTTTTCTTCTTTTTACTCTCACATAGTTGCTTTATTCTTGTCAATTATGCGTTTGAATATTTATTTAAAAATTTTTATTGATGTATAGTTGATTTATAATAATGTGTTCATTGGAAGTGTATAGCTAAGTGATTCCATTTGTATGAATATTCTTTTTCAAATCCTTTTCCATTATGGTTTATTATAAGATATTGCATATAGTTTCCTGTGCTATACAGTAGAACTTCGTTTTCAGCTATTTTATAGATAGTAGTTTGTACCTGCTAATCCCAAACTACTAATTTATCCCTCCCCTCACTCTTTCCCCTTTCCTTTTTAGCTATGGTAAGTTTGTTTGTCATGCTGCTTTTAAATGGTAGTTGAGCCAACTTAACTTCCAGTTCTGTGTTCTTAACTATTTACTAGGCTACTGTGTGTATGACACATATATGTATACATAGACTATATAGAAGATGTGCAATAAATATTTGTTCAATTACTATTATGTATTACATGTACTGGATCTGAACTTTCAGTGTTATTACTGCACCCAAAAACTGATGCTAATTATGTTGTATTCTGGACACAGATTACAACTAAGCAAATTCATGTTATAACACCATGGTGGTGCCTAGAACAATGGCTATTAAAGTGAATGCTTATAATAGGTATTATTACATTACTTATGGTTCTCAACTTCCATACCCAGCTGAACACTAAAGCACCTGGCATAGTTCCTAAACAAAGAGTTGTAAATGTATTCAAATATATTATGTGCCATGTATGTATTAGACCCTTGATGAATATCTTTGCAATAAATAGTTATTGCAGTCCCTGCTTGTGATGACTGCCATTGCTTGGGCCATGTCTGGGACTCCCTCAGCCATACTCAGCGAAATGAGCCGCTGCTGCTGCTGCTAAGTCACTTCAGTCGTGTCCGACTCTGTGCGACCCCATAGACAGCAGCCCACCAGGCTCCTCCATCCCTGGGATTCTCCAGGCAAGAACACTGGAGTGGGTTGCCATTTCCTTCTCCAACGCATGTAAGTGAAAAGTGAAACTGAAGTAGCTCAGTCATGCCCAACTCTAGCTTCCCCATGGACTGCAGCCCACCAGGCTCCCCCATCCATGGGATTTTCCAGGCAGGAGTACTGGAGTGGGGTGCCATTGCCTTCTCAGAGCGAAATGAGCAGGTGGACTGTATTTACCAGCCTTGTGTTAGCTCTAGTTCAACTCAGTGACATACACCCAACAGAGATGTAAGGCTCAAACAGACTCAGAGAAAGTTCCTTATCCTTAAAACATGAATACTGTTGGAATGCTATTGATAATACAGTCACCATCAATGTATACCACTAAGGAAAAAAATTCCTTCTTTACTTTGAAAGGTTTGCTAGCTATGTTTCCTGTTGTAATACACACACACAAAGCCCTGAAGTACTTTGAATACCTGTGAAGATTTACCTCTCTAAGAGTTCCTTGCATTTATCGTGAGGCTTCCTGACTCATGATACTTATAGACTTTACTACTTGACTTTAAGACTTCTGCCGGGACTTCCCTTCCTGGTGGTCCAGTGGTTAAGAATCCCTCTTGCAATGCAGGGAACTCGGGATCAATCCCTGGTCGGGGAGCTAAGACCCCACACGCCTCATTAAAACTAAGCTTGAGAGTTGCAACTACTGAGCCCACACCTTGAAAGTCCATGTGCCTCAATGAAAGATACCACATGAAGCAACAAAGATCCCACAAGATCCAATGCAGCCAAATAAAAATATATTAAAAAAAATACTACTGCTGTATGACCACCTACCACAGTTTGATGTACTGAATTAATGTTTTCTTCCCAAAAGCTTTCTGGAGAAAAAACTATCTTGGCCCAATTAGGAATTAGATCCTTGTTAATAAACAGGATGCAAATGGTTGGTTTGGAAGACAGAGCTCCTGCCTTTACAGGTTTCAATAATTTAGTTAAATACTCTTCTGAGGCACAGAGTGATACTGAATGGCTTGAAAGTTGATGCAGATTCCAAAATGCCTACTCACATTTTCAATAGCAGTAATCCTTTCCTGGAGGTCTTAGAGATCCTGATTTTACGACATAAACAGGTCATTTAGGGCAACATAAACAGGAAACTAGATTTTTCCTGTTTCCAACTTGAAGAACCTGTACAGTTCAATTACTATAATGCCCTGAATGAGACCCAGGTAATTTGAAAGAGTTAACTCCGTAAACGTGTGTTAATATTTTCATTTATTCAAAATTTATATCTTGCCTGGTTTTGAAAGGGCACAAGATAATCCCACCCCCCCCCCTCGCCAAAAAAAAACCATAATAAAAATGGAGTAATTTAAGGTTGAAAATACAATAGGGACTCTGTCAATGGGTGAATACAACCAGTTACCTGAGATGAGTTGGGCTCTGAATTTGGTCTAGATTCCTAATGCTGCTGCTGCTGCTAAGTTGCTTCAGTCATGTCCGACTCTGTGTGACCCCACAGACTGCAGCCCGCCAGGCTCCTCTGTCCCTGGGATTCTCTAGGCAAGATTACTGGAGTGAGTTGCCATTTCCTTCTCCAACGCATGCATGCATGCTAAGTCGCTTCAGTCGTGTCCGACTCTGTGCGACCCCATAGATGGCAGCCCACCAGGCTCCTCCATCCCTGGGATTCTCCAGGCAAGAATACTGGAGTGGGTTGCTATTTCCTTCTCCAGATTCCTAATAACCAGTGCATAAGAGGAAATAAGATGGATACCATAAGTCACCATAGGCCAGACCAAAAAATTAAAGGAAAAAGTTTTAATCTTATATCTGATTAAAGATAAATGGCACTAAATCAGCATTAAATTAATTAGCATTAAATTCAAGGGCAGGGCCTAAACCATTTATGACTAAAGAGTTATTATACTCTTGAAAACATATCAGTAGAAAAAGATAATGGTCATTAAATATTTCTCCTATTTATACATTGTCTACTATTATTATTAGAGATGAGAGAATGGTATATTAAAAATGTCAGGACTTCCCTGGAGGTCCATTGGTTAAGACCATTCTTCCACTGTGGGGGATGTGGGTTCAATCCCTGGTCAGGGAACTAAGATCCTTCATTTGCACAGTGCACGCAGAAAAAAAAAAAAGTCAGAGTTAGAGGTGAGTAGTGGAGTGAGGAGAAAAGTTCAAGCTACTGTCATTTACAAGCCTTCAGTACCTGTGCATGTGGTTTGGAAGTGTTGAGAGAGCAGCTGAGTAGGAAAGATACAAGGGTTACCACCCTGCTGGGTGGTATGTAGAGCACTACCTTACAGAGAGGACTGAAAAACTCAGTTAGCCTCCTTTCCAAGGAATTCTGCTTCTTGATAATTGGAACTACCATCCCTCCTCCTCCCCACCTTTCCAGCCCCTAGAATCCTTTCTTGAATATATGAAAAGGGGGACTCATTTGGCACCTCCTCAAAAAGTTAAACATGGAATTACCATAGGATCCAGCAATTTTACTTGAAGGTATATACCCCGAAGAACTGAAAACAGAGACTCAAACAGATATTTACACACCCATGTTCACAGCAGCATTATTCCCAATAGCCAAAAGGTGGAAGGAACCCAAGTGTCCATTGATGGATAAATGGATAAACAAGAAATGGTCTAGCCATTGTTGTTGCTCTTGTTCAGTCACTAAGTCATGTCTGGCTCTTTGTGACCCCACAAACTAGAGCACACCAGGCTCTCTTCACTATTTCCGAGTTTGCTCAAACTCATGAACTGGTGGTGCTATCCAACCATCTCAAACACCCACTTCTCCTTTTGCCTTCAATCTTTCCCAGCATCAGAGTCTTTTCCAATGAGTTGGCTCTTCACATCAGGTGGGCAAAGTATTGGCACTTCAGCTTCAGCATCAGTCCTTCTAATGAAAATTCAGTGTTCATTGCCTTTAGGACTGACTGGTTTGATCTCCTTGCAATCCTAGAGACTCTCTAGAGTCTTCTCCAGCACCATGATTCAAAAGCATGAGCTCTTCAGTACTCAGCCTTTCCTATGGTCCAGCTCTCACATCCATACATGACTACTGGAAAAACCATATTTTTGACTAGATGGACTTTTACCAGCAAAGTGATGTCTCTGCTTTTTAATATGCTGTCTAGGTTGGTCATGGAGAAGGCAGTGGCACCCCATTCCAGTACTCTTGCCTGGAAAATCCCATGGACAGAGGAGCCTGGTAGGCTGCAGTCCATGGGGTCACTAGGGGTTGGACATGACTGAGAAACTTCACTTTCACTTTTCACTTTCATGCATTGGAGAAGGAAATGGCAACTCACTCCAGTGTTCTTGCCTGGAGAGTCCCACAGGGAGCCTGGTGAGCTGCCGTCTATGGGGTCGCACAGAGTCGGACACAACTGAAGTGACTTAGCAGCTAGGTTGGTCATAGCTTTTCTTCCAAGGAGCAAATGTCTTTTAATTTCATGGCTGCAGTCACCATCTGCAGTGATTTTGGAGCCCCCGAAAATAAAGAAGTCTCTCACTATTTCCATTTTTTCCCATCTATTTGCCATGAAGTGATGGGACCAGATGCCATGATATTAGTTTTTTTAATGTTGAGTTTTAAGCCAACTTTTTCACTCTCCTCTTTCACTTTCATCAAGAGGCTCTTTAGTTCTTCTTCGATTTCTGCCACAAGGGTGGTGTCATCTGTGTATCTGAGGTAATTTATATTTCTCCCCACAATCTTGATTCCAGCTCTAGAGTGATGTCATCTGTATATCTGGGATTGTTGATATTTCTCCCAGTAATCTTGATTCTAGTTTGTGGTTCATCCAGCCTGGTATTTCACATGGTGTAGTCTGCATAAAAGTTAAATAAGCAGGGTGACAATACATAGCCTTGTCATACTCCTTTCCTAGTTTTGAACCAGTCATTCCACATCTGGTTCTAACTGTCGCTTCTTGACCCATATATACAGGTTTCTCAGGAGACAAGTAAGACCTTTATACAGTCAGTAGAAATAAGACCAGGAGTTGACTGTGGCTCAGATCATGAACTCCTTACTGCAAAATTCAGACTTAAATTGAAGAAAGTAGGGAAAACCACTAAACCATTGAGGTATGACCTAAATCAAATCCCTTAGGATTATATAGTGAAAGTGACAAATAGATACAAGAAATTAGATCTGATAGACAGAGTGCCTGAAGAAATGTGGAGGTGGTGATCAAAACCATTCCTAAGAAAAAGAAATGCAAAAAGGCAAAATGGTTGTCTGAGGAGGCCTTACAAATGGCAGAGAAAAGAAGAGAAGCTAAAAGCATGAGAGAAAAGGAAAAATATACCCACCTGAAGTCAAGTGGGCCTTAGAAAGCATCACTATGAACAAAGCTAGTGGAGATGATGGAATTCCAGTTGAGCTATTTCAAATGCTGAAAGATGATGCTGTGAAAGTGCTACACTCAATATGCCAGCAAATTTGGAAAACTCAGCAGTGGCCACAGCACTGGAAAAGGTCAGTTTTCATCTCAGTCCCTAAGAAAGGCAATGCCAAAGAATGCTCAAACTACCGCACAATTGCATTCATTTCACACGCTAGTACAGTAATGCTCAAAATTCTCCAAGCCAGGCTTCAACAAGACATGAACTGTGAACTTCCAGATGTTTTAGAAAAGGCAGAGGAACCAGAGAGCAAATTGCCAACATCCACTGGATCATCAAAAAAGCAAGAGAATTCCAGGAAAACAGCTATTTCTGGTTTATTGACTATGCCAAAGCCTTTGACTGTGTGGATCACAAGAAACTGTGGAAAATTCTGAAAGAGATGGGAATACCAGACCACTTGACCTGCCTCTTGAGAAACCTGTATGCAGGTCAGGAAGCAACAGTTAGAACTGGACATGGAACAACAGACTGGTTACAAATGGGAAAAGGAGTACGTCAAGGCTGTATATTGTCACCCTGCTTATTTAACTTCTGTGCAGAGTACATCATGAGAAATGCTGGGCTGGAAGAAGCACAAGCTGGAATCAAGATTGCCAGGAGAAATATCAATAACCTCAGATATGCGGATGACACCACCCTTATGGCAGAAAGTGAAGAGGAACTGAAAAGCCTCTTGACGAAAGTGAAAGAGAAGAGTGAAAAAGTTGGCTTAAAGTTCAACATTCAGAAAACAAAGATCATGGCATCCAGTCCCATCACTTCATGGGAAATAGATGGGGAAACAGTGGAAACCGTGTCAGACTTTATTTTTTGGGGGCTCCAAAATCACTGCAGATGGTGATTGCAGCCATGAAATTAAAAGATGCTTACTCCTTGGAAGGAAAGTTATGCCCAACCTAGATAGCATATTGCAAAGCAGAGACATTACTTTGCCAACAAAGGTCGGTCTAGTCAAGGCTATGGTTTTTCCAGTGGTCATGTATGGATGTGAGAGTTGGACTGTGAAGAAGGCTGAGCGTCAAAGAATTGATGCTTTTGAACTGTGGTGTTGGAGAAGACTCTTGAGAGTCCCTTGGACTGCAAGGAGATCCAACCAGTCCATTCTAAAGGAGAACAGTCCTGGGTGTTCATTGGAAGGACTGATGCTGAAGCTGAAACTCCAATACTTTGGCCACCTCATGCAAAGTGTTGACTCATTGGAAAAGACGCTGATGCTGGGAGGGACTGGGGGCAGGAGGAAGAGGGGACGACAGAGAATGAGATGGCTGGATGGCATCACCTACTCGATGGACATTAGTTTGAGTAAATTCTGGGAGTTGGTGATGGACAGGGAGGCCTGGCGTGCTACGATTCATGGGGCCGCAAAGAGTCGGACACGACTGAGTGAGTGAACTGCACTGAATACAGAATTCCAAAGAATAGCAAGGAGAGATAAGAAAGCCTTCCTAAGTGAACAATGTATAGAAATAGAGGAAAACAAGAGAATGGGAAAGACTAGAGATCTCTTCAAGAAAGTTAGCAATACTAAGGGAACATCTCATGCAAAGATGGGCTCAATAAAGGACAGAAATGGTACGGACCTAACAGAAGCAGAGGATATTCAAAAAGGGTGGCAAGAATACTAGAAGAATTATACAAAAAGGATCTCCATGACCTAGGTAACCATGATGGTGTGATGACTCACTTAGAGCCAGATATCCTGGAGTGTGAAGTCAAGTGGGTCTTAGGAAGCATCACTATGAACAAAGCTAGTGGAGGTGATGGAATTCCAGCTGAGCTATTTCAAGTCCCCATAAACACACTACTATATATAAAATAGACAACTAATGTTAACTTGCTGTATAGCATAAGGGACTCTACTCGGTACTCTGTAATGGCCTACATGGGAAAAGAATCTTTAAAAAGAAAAAAAACAGAAAAGTGGATATATATGTGTGTATAATTGATTCTCTTGTTCATCTGAAACTAATGCAACAGTATAAATCATCTACTCCAGTAACATTTTTAATTATCAAAATTAAGATTCCCCCTTCATGTCTGTTTATAAGAAAGTAACTATGAAGATAGAGATTCACAGTGGCTCTCACAGAGAAGGCATAGACAGCCTGCCAAGCAGGATGGGTCCAGGCTGACCAGGAGAGTTAAGAAAGGGGAAATGCCTGGCCAAGGTCTCTGGGAAAATAAATAGGCTTATCAGTTATCCTTTGACCTGCAAATACTGTCCTTTTTTCAGGAAAACAGACCACCCCATTTTCAGATTCCAGAAAGTTAACCCTGAAAGGGGTAGGTTTGTTTTCTAAATTCTCCCACATGCAAGCATCCGGTGCTAGATTCAGAGGTAGAGAGACAGTGGACGTGAATTTCTTATTTGTGCTTTTTCTATAATTAACACAGAAAAGGAGAATATCCACAGAATGGGGAGTAGTGAACAGGGAAGAAGGAATAGGGGATTTCAGACTATGCCATTCAGTTATCTCACTTCAGCTTTTAAGGGCTGACATTAGCCTGTAAGACAAGGTTACTTGTGATAGTGCTGAAGTGAATATTTGAAGTGATAAGTCTTTATTTTCTCTATTAATTAATCTAATTTCTTTTGAAGGTTTTACAAAGTGTACTAGATTGTAAAATTCATTTCACAGACACCTAGAATCATAGGATTTTGTTTCTAAGTTAAAAAATATTTTTATATATTTATTGGACATGCAGCATGTGGGATCTTAGTTCCCCAACCAGGGACTGAACCCATGCTCCCTTCCATTGGGAGCTTAGAGTCTCAGCCACTGGAGCACCAGGGAAGTCCCATCAGTTCAGTTCAGTTCAGTTGCTCAGTTGCATCCAACTCTTTGTGGCCCCGTGGACTGCAGCACGCCAGGCCTCCCTGTCCATCACCAGCTCCCAGAGTTCACCCATATTCATGTCTATTGAGTCAGTGATGCCTTCCAACCATCTCATCCTCTGTCGTCCCCTTCTCCTGCCTTCAATCTTTCCCAGCATCAAGGTCTTTTCCAGTGAGTCAGCTCTTCACATGAGGTGGCCAAAGTATTGGAGTTTCAGCTTCAACATCAGTCCTTCCAATGAATATTCAGGACTGATTCAGGAAATCCCATCAGTTCAGCTCAGTTCATTTCAGTCGCTCAGTCGTGTCCGACTCTTTGCGACCCCATGAATCGCAGCATGCCAGGCCTCCCTGTCCATCACCAACTCCCAGAGTTCACTCAGATTCATGTCCATCGAGTCAGTGATGCCATCCAGCCATCTCATCCTCTGTCGTCCCCTTCTCCTCCTGACCCTGATCCCTACCAGCATCAAAGTCTTTTCCAATGAGTCAACTCTTTGCATGAGGTGGCCAAAGTACTGGAGTTTTAGCTTTAGCATCATTCCTTCCAAAGAACACCCAGGGCTGATCTCCTTCAGAATGGACTGGTTGGATCTCCTTGCAGTCGAAGGGACTCTCAAGAGTCTTCTCCAACACCACAGTTCAAAAGCATCAATTCTTCAGTGTTCAGCCTTGGAATCACAGAATTTTAAAGAAGAATCTAAAAAAAAAAAAAAAATCTAAAAAAAAAAAATCTAAAAAAAAAAATAAAGAAAGAAAGAAGAATCTTTATGGATTTTATAGTGAAATATGATTGTATGCTACATAAAGTTAGGTCTTGGCAGTTCTACTTTCTTGAAAACAAACAAACCATGTTTACAGGTTTATTGACAGTCAGGCACAGCATCATTTATGCTTCCAAGTAGAAATGGATTTTCTCACTTTAGGTACTGATGTGTAGTCCAAAGACCCTTGAGCCAGAAGACCTGAGTTCTACCCTAGTCCTGCAGTCACCAGATTTTTGACTGTCCATGAGAAGTGAACTGCCTGTATGTGATTGCTAAGAGGCTATAATCAATGTTGTTCAAAAAGCAGAATGGACATAGGCAAACATAAAGTCCACATGATAAGCATACAAAGATTATACTATGATTATACTACAATATAAAGCGAGGAAAGTTGCTCTTCAGATTATTAGCAAAAGAAATTCTCTCCAGAAATAATGTACATTGAAATTGGTTGAATATTGATGGAACCTTCACCTTCTGAATTAGACGGGTCTGTGTATTCTCTTCTGAATGGTTTTCAGAAAAGGAGTTTAAACAACTCTCCCAGGTAATTGTCTCAATGTCTAAAGAGCCTAATAGTGAGCAAAGCTCTTCCTTTCTCTTATTCCCACTGCTACCTTTGCTCTTAATCCCCAGAAGTGGAGCAGAAAGGGCACAGATTTAGATATAAGCCTGTCCTGGCTTTGCCACCTCCTGGTTTTGTGTGTGATCCAGAGGAAGGTAAATTATCCTCTGTGCCCAGGTCCCTTGTCTATTAAGTGAGGAAAACAATAATGCTTAGAGCCAGTATCCATAGAAAACACTTTATAAGGTGACAAAAATGCTGATGATTATCCTTCTAAGGTATCATATTTAGAAAAAGATAAGGTATTAACATGCTAAGTTTTTAAGCGATTAATTAATGTATCGCAATTCAGTGCAACCACACAGAAGAATCACATGAGACATAATGTGAGTGGAGGAAGATGGACTCGACACAGTAGATTTTAAGTGATTCAACAGAGGGGGCTTCTGGGGTCTGGGAACGTTCCCTTTATCTGTCTGTTATTAACATGGGTGTGATCAGTTTATGATCACTCACTCATTTTGAGATTAGGATGTGTGCACTTTTCTGTACGTACGCCCTATTTCGGGCTTCCCTGGTGGCTCAGATGGTAAAGAATCCGCCTGCAATGAGAGACCTGGGTTCTGTCCTTGGGTAGGGAAGATCCCCTAGAGGAGGGCATGGCAACCCACTCCAGTATTCTTGCCTGGAGAATCCCCATGGACAGAGGAACCTGGTGGGCTACAGTCCATGGGGCCGCAATGAGTTGGACATGACTGAGCAACTAAGCACAGCATACATACATGCCCTATTTCAATAAAAAACCTAAAAATTTTGATCTACAAAAATTAGATATTGTGCATAAAAAGCAACAGCAACAACATTAAAAATCTCTAGATTTCTCCATGTTTTGGAGACAGTGAAGGGGTTCCGAACAAGCATCCACAAAACGTGTCACTTTGGCACGTGGATTATTCTGAGCTGAAGGCAATCAAGACGTAGCAGACTCAAGGAGACTTTTACCACCCCTCCCCCCACCTTTTTTTAAATGTGGACCACTTTTAAAGTCTTTATTGAACTTGTTAGAATATTGCTTCTGTTTTGTGTTTTGGTTTTCTGGCTGTGAGGCATGTGGGTGGGATCTTAGCCCCCTAATCAGGGTTTGAACCTGTACCCCCTGTACTGAAAGGCCCATAAAGAGAGCTCGTACTAGAGGTAACTTACATCTGAAAAACCTGCTATGTATTAAGGGCAAATATGCAATTCCCAGACATCTGCTGTTAGTACTCTCCTGTGAATGACCCGCCCCCGCTTTGAAGCCTCAGGCCTCTGTCCAGCTGTTCCTTAGCTCAGGGTGGCCTATGAGCATCAACCGCCCCACCTGCTCTTGAGTCTTATTGTCTTTGTAGGGCTCCAGTATGTACATAATTGAATTTGTTTTTCTCCTGTTAATCCACCTTACCTTATTTTTTGTTGTTGTTAGACCAGCCACAGAGCCTAAATGGAGAGAAGGAAAATTTTTTTCGCCCTGACTGTAGGCACTCTTAATATTTGGTTATAGATCCTTCCAGAAAGTTTTATCTCTATATAAACATATATTTTGTGAAAATGAAATCACACTCTAGCTCTTTTGGCAACCCAATTTAACATATTGTAGAGTCCATGCAGTAACACTGCATGTTATTAACTGCACAGGACTGAAGTCTATTTTATCAATGCCCTATTTTGTTATTATAAATATTGATAAGTAAGACTTGCTCAAACATCTTGGCTCAGTATTGGGTTTATCTTTTTAAGATTATAAAAGTGGAATTGGGGGCTCTAAGGCACACATCTCTAAGGCATGGGGTTCTCTTCTATAAAGACTGCACCAATTTACTTTCCCATCTACTGTGGTTGAAAATTCAATTTTCCCCTGTTGCCTTGCCAAAAATTGGTATTATCACGCTTTTTAATCTTTGCCAACCTGGAAGTTTTGCATAACTGAGCACAAGGGTCACAGAAGAGGCAACAGGGGTGTTAAGTTCCATCTCTGAGAGAGAACAGACTTGGGTCTGCCTCCCCGCACTGAATCTGTTTCCTCAGCTATAAAATGAAATAAAAGATCATGTTTCCTAAAGAGAAGAGTTCAATAGCTTAACACAAGTCACGACCACCCCTGACTCCAAAACTCCCTCCCACTCCTGTCTGTCCCTAGCATCCTAGATGGTTCTCTATGAATGTAAATCACACTCCATCGCTCCTTTTCTTAAAACTCTTCCTTGATCATTGTACATAGAACAAAATCTAAACTCCTGGCTCCATCTGACCCCACCTGCTCTGCTTTTGCCTGCCTCCCTGGCAGATGTTGGATGTTGGCAGGACTTGCTTTTCCTTGCCCAGCTTTTTGAGGCTGCACTGGCTTCTTTTCATTCCTTGCTCAGGCCCCAGGCCAGTTTCCTGGACGTAAGTTGTGTCCAAAGACTAGCCCACCAGGCTCCTCCATCCGTGGGATTTCACAGGCAAGAATATCATAGGTAATTATATATTTCTTTGCTTATCTTGGTATTTTCTGTCTTCCCACTGCCTGGTAAGTTCAATGATGACAGAGACCAGGCCTCTTTGGTTCACTGCTATAACCTCAGTGCCTGCCTCCTTCATAGATACTCAATAAACACTAGCTCAGTGAGTGAAGAGTTGTTTCACTTTCCCTTTGGTTTGGTGGCTTATAAACCAATAGCACTGTGATATGTGAAGTTAGTCACTCGGTCCTGTCCGACTCTTTGCAACCCCATGGGTTGTGTAGCCCGCCAGGCTCCTCTGTCCATGGAATTCTCCAGGCAAGAATACTAGAGTGGGTAACCATTTCCTTCGCCAGGGGATCTTCCCGACCCAGGGATCAAACCTGGGCCTCACGCATTGTGGGTGGATTCTTTACAGTCTGAGCCACTCAATAAGTGATATGCAAGGTAACAAATCTGTGACCTGTCCATCCGGGCAGCTCTCTTTCAGATCTGACCCTCACCCAGGTCATTTCTGACCCTTCCCTGCCCTCCATCCCTGGGTTCCTGTTTTCTATTTCACCTTCTGCAGGTCTGAAAAGAAATATCTGCTATTTTTGTATTGCTTGTTCAGTGTTTGAAGTGCCTCCCGTCACCACAGGGAATCATCAGTTCAGTTCAGTTGCTCAGTCGTGTCCGACTGCTTGTGACCCCATGGACTGCAGCACACCAGGCCTCCCTATCACCAACTCCCAGACTTTACTCAAACTCATGTCCATTGAGTCAGTGATGCCATCCAGCCATTTCTTCCTCTGTCGTCTCCCTTCTCCTCCCGCCTTCAATCTTTCCCATCATCAGGGTCTTTTCCAATGAGTCAGTTCTTCACGTCATATGGCCAATGTATTGGAGTTTCAGCTTTAACATCAGTCCTTCCAATGAACACTCAGGACTGATCTCCTTTAGGATGGACTGGTTGGATCTTTTTACAGTCCAAGGGACTCTCAAGAGTCTTCTCCAATACTGCAGTTCAAAAGCATCAATTCTTCAGTGCTCAGCTTTCTTTATAGTCCAACTCTCACATCCATACATGACTACTGGAAAAACCATAGCTCTGACTGCTGCTGCTGCTGCTGCTGCTGCTAAGTCGCTTCAGTCATGTCCGACTCTGTGCGACCCCATAGACGGCAGCCTCCCAGGCTCCTCCCTAGATGGACCTTTGTTGGCAAAGTAATGTCTCTGCTTTTGAATATGCTATCTAGGTTGGTCATAACTTTCCTTCCAAGGAGTAAGCGTCTTTTAATTTCATGGCTGCAGTCATCATTTGCAGTGATTTTGGAGCCCAAGAAAATAAAGTCTGACACTGTTTCCACTGTTTCCCCATCTATTTCCCATGAAGTGATGGGCCTGGATGCCATGATCTTCGTTTTCTGAATGTTGAGCTTTAAGCCAACTTTTTCACTCTCCTCTTTCACTTTCATCAAGAGGCTCTTTAGTTCCTCTTCACTTTCTGCCATAAGGGTGGTGTCATCTGCATATCTGAGGTTATTGATATTTCTCCCAGCAGCCTTGATTCCAGCTTGTGCTTCTTCCAGCCCAGCATTTCTCATGAGGTACTCTGCATATAAAATAAGCAGGGTGACAATATACAGCCTTGACATACTCCTTTTCCTATTTGTAACCAGTCTGTTGTTCCATGTCCAGTTCTAACTATTGCTTCCTGACCTGCATACAGGTTTCTCAAGAGGCAGGTCAGGTGGTCTGGTATTCCCGTCTCTTTCAGAATTTTCCACAGTTTCTTGTGATCCACACAGTCAAAAGCTTTGGCATAGTCAATAAAGCAGAAATAGATGTTTTTCTGGAACTCTCTTGCTTTTTCCATGATCCAGCGGATGTTGGCAATTTGATCTCTGGTTCCTCTGCCTTTTCTAAAACCAGCTTGAACATCTGGAAGTTCACGGTTCATGTATTGCTGAAGCCTGGCTTGGAGAATTTTGAGCATTACTATACTAGCTTGTGAGATGAGTGCAATTGTGCAGTAGTTTGAGCATTCTTTGGCATTGCTTTTCTTAGGGACTGAAATGAAAACTGACCTTTTCCAGTGCTGTGGCCACTGCTGAGTTTTCCAAATTTGCTGACATATTGAGTGTAGCACTTTCACAGCATCATCTTTTAGGATTTGAAATAGCTCAACTGGAATTCCATCACCTCCACTAGCTTTGATCATAATGATGCTTCCTAAGGCCCACTTGACTTCACATTCCAGGATGCCTGGCTCTAGGTGAGTGATCACACCATCGTGATTATCTGGGTCATGAAGATCTTTTTTGTACAGTTCTTCTGTGTATTTTTGCCACCTCTTCTTAATGTCTTCTGCTTCTGTTATGTCCATACCATCCTTGTCCTTTATCGAGCCCATCTTTGGATGAAATGTTCCCTTGGTGGCTATAATTTTCTTGAAGAGATCTCTAGTCTTTCCCATTCTATTGTTTTCCTCTACTTTTTTGCAATGATCACTGAGGAAGGCTCTCTTATCTCTCCTTGCTATTCTTTGGAACTCTGTATTCAAATGGGTATATCTTTCCTTTTCTCGTTTGCTTTTCACTTCTCTTCTTTTCATTGCTATTTTTAAGGCTTCCTCAGACAGCCATCTTGCTTTTTTGCATTTCTTTTTTTTAGGGATGGTCTTGATAACTGTCTCCTGTACAATAGGGAACAATAGGGAACCATATATTATACTAATCTAGTTTCTTCGAATGACACTCCATTTCTTGGTGTACTGAAATGTTAGTCACTTAGTTGTGTCTGACTCTGTGACCACATGAACTGTAGCCTGCTAGGCTCCTCTGTCTATGGAATTATCTAGGCAAGAATACTGGAGTGGATTGCCCTTCCCTTCTGCAGGGGATCCTCATGACCTAGGGATCAAACCCAGGTCTCTTGTATTGTAGGTAGGTTCTTTACTATCTGAGCCACCAAGGAAGTCCTGGGGTACTGAGGGGATTGATAAATGTTAATTCATTCAGTATTTACTTACTAAGTGCCTACAGAGTGCCAGGCACTCTATTAAGCACTCAGGGTAAAAAGATGCATAAGATGCAGCATTTCCTAACTTCAAGGAGCTCCCAGTCTAGGGAGGGAAGCACCTAATTACAATATTCTGTAGCAGGTGTGATGATTTGCTGCATAAAAGACAAAGCCTCTCAGGGGAAGGAGATCTAATCCACTCTGAGAGAGAGGAAGATCCGGCCAGGCTTCCTGGAGGACGTGTCATTGGATCTGAGTTAGATAAAGGGGAGGAAGGCATCACAAGTACAGGGCATCACAGGAGCCCAGATATGGACCTGAAAAGCACCATTCTGTGGATGTATAGCACCCCAGTGTTGCTAGGAAACAAAGTGCAGTCAGAGAAATAAGTCATAGTGATGGGCCAGGGCCTGATCAGGAGGCTCTGGAGTCATGGTTAGAAGCCTGGACATTTAAGTAGGAAGAGGTCCCTGAACATTTTAATGAGGGGTAGGTGATGGGGCAAGGTGGTGATTTGAGAGGATGTGTTTGGAGGCAGGGAGACCAGGTGAATTGGATGAAGTTGTGGCCTGGGGCAGAGGTCACAGAGAGAGTCAGGGACAGTTTGAAGCATCTTTAAGAAGTAAAACTCGTAGGACTTGGTTACTGATGAAGTGTGGGGCAGGCTGGCTGAAGGTTGCCGAGAGAGATGAGAGTCCAGAGCTTGGGTGAAGCAGAGATGATGGGGTTGCATCAGCCAAGGGCACACTGGGGAAGCAGGTTTGGTGAGCTGGAGAGAGTGAGGTGACCCCTTGGGTTTCGGATGTGTTGAAGCTGAGGTGATTGTAGGAACCTGGGAGAAGCATGCCTAGAACTGAGGCTTGGAACTCAAAGTTTGGGTGTCATTAATCCCCTGAGAGTGTGTGAAATACAATGAGTAGCGACCCAAGTATGGTACCCAGGGAAACCCCCAAATTTGTCCCCAGCTGGAGTGAAAGGTAGATGTAATCTGCATCCCCTCTAGTTCTGCCACACTTGTTAATCTTGTTCCCATTGCCTTCAGATTTCCCCTTGGGTAGGCTTGGGTAGCCAATCCCTTAATAGCTAGAATAGCTGTCATTTATTGAGCAGTTACTATGTGCTACATATATTCTAAGTGCTTTGCCTGCCTTGATTTCTTTACTCTGTACAAAAGCCCACCCCATGAGGTGCTTTCCATGTTGGGAGAACTGAGTGTACAAGTGAGCAGCCTGCCCCAGGCCAGACTATTGATAAGTAGGGGGAACAACTATACGTGGGGCAATTCCCTTTCTAGGAACAGAGTTGCTCTCCATCACAAACCAGAAGCAAAGCTCCTTCTTTCATTTCCTCTGTCTTTCTCTTAGACAGCTGCAGTGTTGCTTACAAACATTTCTGAGCCCTAAAGAATGACCAAAGGGAGAAGGAACTTTTTAATGAGGTCTAGATTCCAATTAGCCTTATTGTGAATTAATTTTGGTTTTTCTCGTAAGTACCAGGGTTCAATACAATGCTGCTGAGTATGGCAGGGCACCATCATCCTGATGAGCACACAATTCCTGTGAATATCCTTTGTTTTCGAATGCACATGTTAGCAAGGAGAGACACAACTCCTATGAATAACAACGGAGGTCTCACGTATGTCACAGCTACTCCATGGTTGAATGGGCCTTCCCCATACTCCCTTCATGATGTCTATGGTTGAACAGTATATTATAAAACACTTTGTGTATAAAAAACTTAAATTATATAGCTTTATCATGTTGTATCATTATGTAGTTTGGGGGGATAGTCCAAGGCTCGCTTTATCAGCTAGTCATTTTATAGAGAACGTTTTCTGTAATTTTTTGGTAATGTTATATTTTCTGATGTTATAGCCAAAGCTGCATAATGATGACCTGTTATAAAGCATTTAGAGAAAAATATATAAAGCTAGGAACATGAATCTTTTATCGGTGTATCAGTGAAGGTATGGAATATTCTAGAACTCTTTAATATGCTTGCAGGCATGAGAGTGTAAATGAGAGTTATTATCACTAAGAACTTGTTTTAAATTAGAAGTAAGACTTTATTTATGTTTAAAATATTTATTTATTTATTGGTGCTGGGTCTTAGTCGTGGCACGTAGGATCTTTGATCCTTATTGCAGTACACAAGATCTTTCGTTGCACACGCAACTTCTTAGCTGTGTGGGATCCAGTTCCCTGATTGGGGATCAAACCCAGGTCCCCTGAATTGCGAGTGTGGAGTCTTTAGCCACTGGACCCACAGGGAAGTTCAAGAAAACAATCTCATTTACAACTGCATCAAAAAAGAATAAAGGACTAAATTTAATCAAAGAGGTGAAAGACTTGTATACTGAAAACTATAAGACACCGATCAATTGATGAAGACACAAATAAATGGAAGGATATTCCATGCTCACAGATTGGAAGAATTAATCTTATTAATTCCATACTACTCAAGTGATCTACAGTTTCAATGCAATCCTTATCAAAATTCCAATGACATTTTTCCCAGAAATAGAACAAACAATCCTAAAATTTGTATGGAACCACAAAAGATCCCAAATAGCTAACACAATCTTGAGAAAGAAGAACAAAGCTGGAGACATCACATTTCCTGACTTCAAACAACATTACAAAGCTATAGTAAGCAAAGCAGTATGATGTTGGCATAAAATTAGACGTTTAGGTCAGCGAAAGAGAATAGAGAGCCCAGAAAGAAAACCATGAAAAATGGCCAATGAATCTACTGCAAGGGAGCTGGAGAATATATAATGAGGAAAAGACAATCTCTTCAATAAATGGTGATGGGAAAACTGGACAGCCCCATACAAGATATTAAAACTTAAGGATACCAAAAGATCAATCAAAATGAATTAAAGACCCAAATATAAGCCCTGTAGAAGTCCAGGAAGAAAACATAGGTGGTAAGCTCCTTGACATTGGTTTTGGTGAAGATTCTTTGGTTTTGACACCAAAAGCAAAGGCAGCAGAAGAGAAAACACACAAGGGTGACTACATTATGAAACTACGTTAAACTTCCACAGCAAAGGAGACCATTAACAAAATGAAAAGGCAACTCACTGAGTGGGAGAAAATGCTTGCAAGTCAGATATTTGATAAAGGAATAATATCCAAAATATGTTTAAAAAACTCATATAACTTGAGAGGAAAAAAATCAAACAGGCCAATTAAAAATGGGTAACTTAGACATTTTTCCAAAGGAGAAACAGAAACAGACTCACAGATGTAGAAAACCTAGATTCCCAAAGGGGGAAGGGGAGGGGAGGGATAAATAAGGAGTTCTGGATTAGTGATACAAACTACTATATAGAAAACAGATAAACAAGGTCCTGTTGTATAGCACAGGGAACTATAGTCAATACCCTGTGAAATACCATAATGGAAAAGAAGATGAGAAAGAGTGTGTGTATCTATGTAAATGGAATCACTTTGCTATACGCCAGAAACTAACACAGCATTGTAAGTCAACTGTAAGTGTACACGCTAAGTCACTTCAGTCGTGTCTGACTCTTTGCAGACCCCATTCTCCAGGCAAGAACACTGGAGCGGATGGCCATGCCCTCCTCCAGGGGCTCTTCCGGACCCAGGGATCGAACTACTGTCTCCCACATCTCCATTGCAGGCGGATTCTCTACTGCTGAACCACTGGGGAAGCCCCAGTTACCTATACTTCAACAAAAAAAGCACGAGACATCATATACCTGTTAGGATAGCTATCATCAAAAAGGCAAGGAATAACATGTTTTGGCAAGGATGTGGAGAAGGGAACCCTTGTGTACTGTGGGTGGAAATGTAAATTGGTGCAGCCACTATGGGTAACAGTTTGGAGGTTCCTGAAAAAATTAAAAATAGAACTACCATATGATTCAGCAATTCCACTTCTGGGCACATGTCCGAATGAAATAAAAGTACTAAATTAAAAGATACACACATCCCTATGTTCATTACAGCATTCTTTTCAATAGTCAAGACATGGAAGCACACTGAGTGTTCATTAATGGATGAAAGGACAAAGAAAACGAAGGATACATACACAACGTGATGTGAGCCATAATAAAGGAAAGAACTTCTGCCATTAAGGGTATTAAACGAAAAAAGTCAGACAGAGAAAGCCAAATCTCATAAGATCTCACTTGTATGAGGCGTCTTAAATGAAAAAAAAATAAAACCAAAAAAACAAAACCCCCAAACTCATAGATACAGAGGTGTGGGCAAAATGGGTGGAGGGAGTAAAAAAGTTCAAATCTCCAGTTACAAAATAAAAGTCTGGAGGATGTTATATACAGCATGGTGACTATAGATAATGATGGGACTATAGCTTCCCTGGGGGCTCAGATGGTAAAGAATCTGCTTGCAATGCAGATCTGGGTTCCATCTCTGGGTCAGAAAGATCCCCTAGAGAAGGGGCTGGCTACCTACTCCAGTATTCTTGCCTGGAGAACTCCATGGACAGAGGTGCCTAGTGGGCTACAGTTCATGGGGTCATTAAGAGTACTGTACTATAAACTTCAAAGGTGCTTGTTGTTATTCAGTTGCTCGGTCATGTTCAACTCTGTGTGACCCCATGAACTGCAGCACGCCAGGCTTCCCTGTACTTCACTATCTCCCAGAGCTTGCTCAAACTCATGTCCATTGAGTCAGCGATGTCATCCAACCATCTCGTCCTCTGTCATCCCCTTCTCCTCCTGCTTTCAGTCTCTCTCAGCATCAGGGTCTTTTCTAATGAAAGCTTCTAATAGATCTTCAAAGTCCTCATCACAAGAAAAAAATTATAACCATGTGTAGTGATGGATGTTAACTAAACTTAATGAGGTGATCATTTTGCAGTGAATGCAAATATCAAATCATTATCTGGTACACCTGAAACTGTGTGTGCCCTGTGTTCAGTGGTGTTTCACTCTTTGCGACTCCAGGATAGTAGCCTGCCAGGCTTCTCTGCCTTTTCATGCTGTTCATGGGGGGTTGGATGGCATCACCGACTCAATGGACATGAGTGTGAGCAGGCTCCAGGAGTTGGCGATGGACACAGAAGCCTGGCATGCTGCAGTCCACGGGGTCGCAAAGAGTTGGACACGACTGAGCGACTGAACTGAACTGAGGCTTCTCTGTCCATGGAATTTTTGAGGCAAGAACACTGGACTGGATTGCCATTTCCTACTCCAGGGGTTCTTCCCAACCCAGGAATCAAACCCACATCTCTTGTGTATGTTGTATTGGCAGGCAGATTCTTTGCTACATCTGACACTTATATAACGCTATATGTTAAGTATATCTCAAAACCAAAACCCCACAGAATTTCTAATTCCTCACTGGGCAGAAATAACCATAAAACTTACATACTATTTCCAAGTAATTTGCAAAGTAAGGCAAAAAAGGAGAAATCATCTATTTCATCTATTAGTAAAAAGCCAAAGTACTGAAAATCCATCTTAAATGTTATAGGATAAACTCATGCTTTTATAGAACTAGTTCATTCAGAGGTGTTAAAAAATATATATGTAAATTAATACATCCACATATATAATGTATCTTGATAACCGAATTGTTTGTGTCTCTTTAAATTTTTTTTTAATTGAGGACAATTGCTTTACAATGTTGTGTTGGTTTCTGCCATACCACAATGTGAATCAGTCATAACTATATATATATATCCTTCCTCTTGAGCCTTGCTCCCACCCTCAACCCTATTTGTGTCTCTTTAGCATTGTTGCCCAACTTTTTTGGCACCAGGAATGGGTTTCGTGGAAAACAATTTTCCCATGGACCAGCAAAACAGGGATGGTTTCGGGATGAGTCAAGCTCGTTACATTTATTGTGCACTTTACTTCTATCACTATTACACCAGCTCCACCTCAGATCATCAGGCGTTAGATCCCAGAGGTTGGGAACCCCTACCTTTAAATATTACACCAGAATCTAGTGCCTCATTATCCCCAGCCCTGAAAATTAAAACCATCTTGCAGCTCCTGCTGCTGCTAAGTCGCTTCAGTCGTGTCTGACTCTGTGCGACCCCATAGACGGCAGCCCACCAGGCTTCACTGTCCCTGGGATTCTCCAGGCAAGAACACTGGAGTGGGTTGCCGTTTCCTTCTCCAATGCGTGAAAGTGAAAAGTGAACGTGAAGTCGCTCAGTCGTGTCCGACTCTTCACGACCCCATGGACTGCAGCCTACCAGGCTCCTCCGTCCATGGAATTTTCCAGGCAAGAGTACTGGAGTGGGGTGCCATTGCTTTCTCCAAAACCATCTTGAGGAACTTGTATATTATAGAGTTTAAGGCATGAAGGGAAAGCTGCCCACACAAAATCTCTTCTGCCAACACTCAAATTCACCATCTTGAATTTATGATTTTCTGATTATTACTGTTCTTTCTCTCCCCCACACATACACATACAAAACACTCCACAAACACACACGTTCTTTCTCTATAGTCCTTTATTAAAATGTAAACACAGTGTTGTAATAATAGCTCAAATCTACTAATAATAGCTAACTCTGCAGACTGTCTACTGTATGCCTGATGTCATATAATCTATGGAATACTCCAGTGCGGAAGTTGTTATTGTAATGTCTCATTTTATGAAGAAACTGAGGCTCAGAGAGGTTAAGGAGTAATGCAGCCCTTGGCCACAGGGTAGTTTCCAAGTTTACCTGTATCACAGTTCCTATGACTTAATCTCCCTGAGACTCACATTCCTTTTGAGAGCAATATGTGAATGCCATTTGTCCAAATTTCATAGATCTACGTAAGGATTAAACTTGATAATCCACTTGAGGAACTCAGCTCAGTGCCTGGCACACAGTAAACATTCAACTGACGAGTATGCTGCTGCTGGTGGTGACGTAATTGGCCAAAAGTCAATAGTTGCTAGAAGATGAAGTCAGCCTGCTACTGAACTCCCAGAATCCCTTCCACTAGAGGCAAGGCCTCAGTTCTGGGTAGGTGGCAAGATAGAAGTTAAAGAGTATCTATTTACCTCCTTCAAATTAATGACAGATTTTGAACAACCACTGATACCATTTTCAAAATGTCTCTTTACCTCGACCTTTCCCATCAGGTGAACCAGTCAGAATCAGCAGTGGGACAGCCCCTCAAACCATCTAGAGTCTTGGTCTCTGCAGCTGTTCTCAATATCTCAGTTCTGTGGTGACCTACATGGGAAGGAAATCCAAAAGAGAGGGGATATATGTATATATTTGGCTGATTCACTTTCCTGTAAGCAAACCACAACATTGGAGAGCAACTACATACTTCAATCAAAATTAATTTAAAAAAAGAAAAAAATTCCAGTTCTACCATCCAGCCTTGATTGGCAAATGGTGCTATTTAAATCTCTTCTTTGAATGGCCATTTTACAACCGCCAACTACACAATTTGCCTGTTTTCCCTACTACGCTTCCACACCCCCCTCCCCCAACACGCACATTTTTTTCCATCTGGATTCTACAATTTATCATTTCGTCAAAAGTTGTTTTTTTTTTAACATCTCCTTTGCTTAAATTCTGTTCAGTTACTAACAGCTCAAGAAAGGAAACTGAATTTCAGCTTCTCTCCTCATCCTTCTCCGCCTTTCTCCTTGTTCCCCTGAATGAAGACCTTACTCCTTCTGAAAGGCTTCTAGTTCTCTCAAGGACTTTCATCCCTTTTCTCCAGCATCTTCAGTTTCTCCTTCTAAAGAGAAACCAAATGTTTAAATGTAGAAACTAAATGAAAAGTCTACATGTCTTATGGGCATACAAATTATTTCCAAGGTCCTGTCTTTACCAAAGAACCTACGTTTTCCTCCAGATAGGGTTCAACTGCTTGGCTGCCCTGCCCGGGAAACCTGTCCACATCCTTTTCTCTCTTCCTCCCTTCTAGCTCCTCCCGCTGGCTCTGGCCCCTCCCCTTCCACTAAGATTGCTCTCTCAAGGTTGTCAGAGACAACATGTTGCCTTTTAAAATTGCAGCCCTATCAGTTAGTTCTCTCTCTTCATTTGACTTAACTTCTCTGCAGCATTTGGCAAAATGACCACTCTCCTGCTTAAACATGGTCTTTCCCTGGCTTCTGGGATTTCTCCTGGGTTTTCCTGGGTTCTCCTGGGTTTTCCACTGATCATTTCTTTGCTGGTTTCTCCTTACCCACTGGGTCCATTTTGGTGGATTCCAGTTGTATTAGTTTTCTAGAGCTGCTGGAACGAATTACCATTGACTGGGGGGCTTAAAAAACAGAAAGGTACTGTCTTATAGTGCTGAAGGCCACAAGTCCAAGATCAAGATGTTCAGCAGGCAAGGAGGAGGGCAGTCGGGGAGGGAAGTTAGCAGATGCAAACTAGTATATATAGGATGCATAAACAACAAGGTCCTACTGTACAGCACAGGGAACTATGTTTGATATCCTGTGATGAACCATAATGGAAAATAATATATATGTACACACACACATATGTACATGTGTACATATATATGCATGCTATACATATGTATAGCAGAAATTAACATAACATTATGAATCAATGTTACAAAAAAAGCTATACTTACAAAAAAAAACAGGGTTGGTTTCTTGGCTTCTGGAGGTTTACTGGTATTTCATAAAGGTATGAAATACCAAAGAATTTTAGATTACTCCAGTATTCTTGCCTGGAGAATCCCATTGACAGAGGAGCCTGGCGGGCTACAGTCCATGGGTCATAAAGAGTTGGACACAACGTAAGTGACTTAGCACACATCCACGCATACCTTGTAGATCTCTGCCTTCACCTTCATATGGCATTCTGCCTGTGTGTGGATATCCATGTCCAAATTTCTCCTTTTGATAAGGTCACCCATCATATTGGATGAAGAGCTCAACTTAACTGAGAGTGACCTCATCTTGACTAATTATATCTGCAGCAGTCCTATTTCCAAATAAGGTCACATTCTGAAGTACTAGGGGTTAGGACTTCAGCATGTGAAATTTTTTTGCAGGGGGGATACAGTTCAATCCATGACATCAGTGCTGGGGCTTTGTTCCATCTCAGATGGTCCTGCATCATCCTGTGGCTTAAATGTCTGTATTCCAAAGTTTCTAATTCCAGATCTAGTCTGACCTATTCCTAGAACTGTAGACCAGTTCTCAAAGTATGTTCCCCAACCAGGGCCACCAAAGTCACCTGGGAAATTGTCTAAAAATGCAGATTTTCAGGTCTCACCTCAGACCCACTGAATCAGAAACTCTGGGAGCAGGGCCCTGCAGTCTGTCTTAACAAGCACTCCAGGGGAATCTGATACAGGCTGGTTTTAAGAACCGTTGACTCCAGACTCACCTACCCAAGTGTCTATCTCTACAGTTCTACTCGGAAACCTAATAGGTTCCTCAGACAGAGGTCCTGATTTTCACATCCTCCCTTGCCCTGCCCTCCCCTTCAGATCATTCCACTCCATCCTCACCTTAGGAAACGGCACCACCGTATCACAGTGGGGGAATATTCCAGATAGGAAAAAGCTAATGAAGAGAGAACACGCTCAGTGTGTGCTCAAGGAACAGAGAGACGTACAGTCTGGTTGCAGTACAGGGTGCAAAGAGTGGAGCGAAGCAAGCCTGGTGTGAAGGGCGAGGGGGGAGGTGGAGGCTTTGGGTGTTGTGCAGACGCATGATGGCGACAAACACGCTTTGTGGCATCCACATCTTCCATGGTGGAGCTCCCTTGCCTTCTGGGAAATGGCCTTTCCTGAAACAGCAGTGAGGACTCAGCTCAGCAGTTAGCAGAGCTCATCATCATAGATGCAAGGAAGCCCTGCCCAGGTCCCTTTTAACTCACAGGTGCCTCTGTGCCCCAGCCTCTATGAGGGCTGGCTGAGGACAACTCCCAGCCCCGTCTCCTGGGAATGGTCCCCTAGCAAACAAAAATCATGGTTCCCACAAGGCCACGTCCCATTCTCAGCAGACTGTCTACACCCAGGCACAAAAACTCACGCCCCTTGTGTAAAGGAGGACTGGCTGCATAGTGTACTTGGGGTTTCCAGAGCTGCCTGGAGGGATAAGCCTGAAGTCAGCCTCTGAGAGAGCTCATCCTGAGGTATGTTGATAAGGAGCCCAGGGCCCTCAAGGAGGAAGGGGTCCAGGGCCCTGGAGAAGGAGAAAGGGGTCTGAGGCTCTCAAGGAGGAGAAAAGGACAAGAGTTTTTCTTCTTCCCTGCTTTGTCTTAGTCAGGCATTCCTGGTGGCTCAGACGGTAAAGCATCTGTCTACAATGCAGGAGACCTGGGTTCAATCCCTGGGTCGGGAAGATTCCCTGGAGAAGGAAACGGCAACCCACTCCAGTACTCTTGCCTAGAAAATCCTATGGACGGAGGAGCCTAGTGCAGGCTACTGTCCATGGGGTTGCAAAGAGTCAGACACGACTGAGCGACTTCACTTACCCTTGTCTTAGTCAGTATAAGAGTGTATCTTGCTTGAGGACATGTTTCTCCCTAACAACAACCTTCTGACTAATTTTGTTACCTCAAGACATAAACTGTGGGAGTGGGTCTGGTAAGATCTTTCTATTGTTAGCTCTAATCTTGTTAATTTAGGATGTATGTTGTAGGAGTGTGTCTGGTAAAAATATATGAGACCTTGATAAGACTAGTTGTGGGGGGCACTCTCCATCCCCCTTCTGATGTCTGTCGGAAGATTTCTCTGTCTCCTTTTATACTTTAATAAAACTGCTACACTAAAGCTCTTGAGTGATCAAGCCTGGTTGCTGGTCCCGAAGCTAAATCTTCAGAGATCATGAATCTGACATTGTTCAACTATCACCTCCAGCTAAGACCCGACATTGCTTGGGTTTTCTTATGTCCTATATTACTTCCCTCACTCCCCTTCTCCTAAGGAAACTTCCTGCTTCTTGAGAACCCCATTTGCTTTAGAGGGGAAGGTTCTTAGAGGGCTTGAGTAAGTGGGGCCACACTTTCAAAAGCCCACAAAAGTAAAGAGGGCCCTGAAGAGGAATTTGAGCCCTCTGGACAGAGGCTGGGGGTGTTGCTGATGATAATGGGGTTGCCTTTATCCAAAGTGAAAAGTCTCTTATGTGAGGATTGCTGGCTTTGGTTTATTATTATTATTTATTCGTTGGGCTGCACTGGCTCTTAGTTGTGGCATGTGAGATCTTTAGTTGCAGCATTGGGGATCTAGTTCCCTGACCAGGGATCAAACCCAGGCCTCTTGCATTGGGAACATGGAGTCTTTAGCCGCTGAGCCAACAGGGAAGTCTCTACTGGCCTTGTTAAATCACAGTCCTAAATCTCTGAATCTGAGGCATTCATCAAACTCCTAGCCTGTGGATTGTTAAGGTTCCTGATCTATGGGACACGTTCTTTTTCTAGAATAGTCTGCTGTACCTTCCCATCTCTGCTCCTCACATTTGAAAATAATGTGACTGAAGACAGGTGGTCTCTGGTGGTTGAGTCCGACTCCCTGTCACCCCCAGACCAGACTGGCATGCTCTTCGGCTCTGTGGTACCCTTTGCTTCCCTAAAGACCACTTACCACACTGCATTGTCCATATTATTGCCCATCTATTGCCTATAAGGCCAGGAAGGGAATGGCTACCCACTTGCCTGGGAAATCCCATGGACAGAGGAGCCTGGTGGGCTACAGTTCATGCAATCACAAGAGCTGGACGTGACTTAGTGACTAAAACAGACAAACAAGGTCAGGAAGAACCAAGAACACTGAGGACAATTCCCTTGTTGTCTCATGGAAGATACTTAGAATATATACATGGAATGATAAAAACTGAGACAGTTGATGAATGAATGATCAATATTCCAAACTGCGTGAATTACATGTAAATGGGAGTTTGTTTTCACTTACACAATGTCCCTTTGCTGTCTTTTTCATCGGGTTGCCCATGGGTGGTGAAAACTGTCCTCCAGCCCCCTTTGATCTTTGCAACAGACAACAGAACTAGTGTGTGATTGAGTACTTGACTTTGAATACTTAATTAACCAATTAACATTTATTTCAGCATAAGTCATTTTAAAACTAGAGACTTAAAAAGTGTTCTTCTCAAAAAGACTGTCTTGTTGAATTCAATTGTAGGTTTGGCTTGGGACTTTCCCAGTGATCCAGTACTTAGGACTCTGAATGTTCATTTTTTGAGGATCTGGGTTCAATCCCTGGTCCGGGAATTAAGATTCCATAAGCTGTACACCTAAAAAATCCTCTAAATTTGGTTTAATATCTGTTCTTTTGTTATACTTTTTGTGGAAATAAACTTACAAATCATTAAAAATTTCTTCTGCAGATCATGTAAGCACACAGCTCTGACTGTGGGTGCAATCAGTACATGTTATTGCCTGGCTAGAAAGGCAAGCTTGCTGGTTCAATTCCTGCTCTGTGTACCTGTAGGGGAACCAGCACCTCGACAGCAGGACATGTTGGAATCTGAATCCAACTGAAGGGTGGGCAGGCCCACTTTAAACAGCAGGTGCCGTGAAAGTTCTGGCACCAGGTCTCCTGCTCCAGGCTTTGAAATAAAATCAAAGCTGGCTTTGGCCTTGACATGAGCTTTCATCTAATGATAGTCTGGTAGGTATGCCTACAGCAGCTTTTTAAAATTTAAATTGTACCCTTTAATGACAGGAACACAAAGTCTTTGAGTTTCTTGGCATCTGAGAGGCGAGTCATGCATTTTATAGACACAGAATGGAAACAGGAATGACCTGCAAGAGGCCAGACAGAATGTGGTGACTCCAGCGCCACGAGGCCGCCCAGAACTCCTGGACTTGCTGCCCGTCTTCTCATCCCTCCACGGGACCAGGTGAGAGCCTTAGAGCAGAAAAGCCATTCTGGCCACTGACGTGAGAAGAAACAGATGCCAAAGTACACAGCTCTTAAAAGGGTAGAGACAGACCCAGGGTGCGTTTCTGCTCTGCCCCATGGAGGTGTAGAAATATAGGTGATGGCTTCTTCCCACCTGCTTCTGCCCCACTTGACCTCTGAAAATCAGCCAGCACTCTTCCTTCAGCAAACATGTGCTGGGTTCTGGGCAAAACAACATTAAAATAAAAACAGAAAAGGTGAACCATGACATTGAGTAATTGCCCCGAAGGGTCTAATTACTCCAAAGCTAGAAGACATACGATCCTGCATTTTCTCATTAGAGATGGAGACATTTTACTTGTCACTCATAGAAATTCTCCCAGTTTCTTGGGCGTAATGGATGTTCACAAAAGCATCCTTCATCTTCTGAATACCTATTTAAGCTAGATACCACTGGGTAATTTGTATGGTCTCCATTTAATCCTCAGTACAATTATTATTGATTGGGCAACTGCAAAGCACTGGACATTGTTGGGGACCAGAGATACAAAATGAATCAGGCACAGTCCTTACTCTCCAGAGTTGTACTGTCTTCTGTTGTTCTTTCGCTAAGTCATGTCCATCTTTTAGCGACACATGAACTGCAGCACATCAGGTTTTCCTGTCCTTCATTATCTCCCTGAGTTTGTTCAAACTCATGTCCATTGAGTCAGTGATGGCATCCAACCATCTCATCCTCTGTCGTCCCCTTCTCTTCTTGCCCGCAATCTTTCCCACAATCAGTCTTTTCCTATGAGTCAGCTTTTCACATCAGGTGGCCAAAGTACTGGAGCTTCAGCATCAGTCCCTCCAATGAATATTCAGGTTTGATTTCCTTTAAGATTGACTAGTTTGATCTCCTTGAGTTCAAGGGGCTCTCAAGAGTCTTCTCCAACACCACAGTTCAAAAACATCAATTCTTCGGCCACTCAGCCTTCTTTATGGTCCAACTCTCACATCTGTACATGATTACAGGAAAAACCATAGCTTTGACTAAATGGATCTTTGTCAGCAAAGTGATGTCTCTGCTTTTTAATATGCTGTCTAGGTTTGTCATAGCTTTTCTTGTCTAGTGTGGAAGATATATTCATGATCAAGAAATTAAAAAGTACAGTAAATACAATGAAATATCACCTCACACTAGTGAGAATGGTCATCACCAAAAAACCTACAAATGATAAATGCTGGAGAGGTTGTGGAGAGAAGGGAACACTCTTACACTGTTAGTTGGAATGTATATTGGTACAGCCACTATGGGGAACAGTCTTTAAAAACTAAAAATGGTATTACCATATAGTCTAGCAATTCCATTCCTGGGCATATATGCAGAGAAAAACATGATTCAAAAGGATACGTGCACCCCGATGCTCACTGAAGCACTAGTTACAATAGCCAAGGTATGGAAACAACATATATATCCATGGACAGGCGAATGGATGAAGAAGACGTGGTACATATACACAATGAAACACTGCTCAGCCATTAAAAAGAATAAAATAACACCTGTGGAAGCAACACAGATGGATCTGAGGTTATCATACTAAGTCAAGTAAGTCAGAGAGAAAAATATCACACGCTATCACTTATATGTGGATCTAAAAAATATGCAAATAAACTTGTTTACAAAACAGAAGGAGACTCATAGACTTAGAGAATGAACTTATAGTTACCAGGGGGCAAGCAGGAGGAAGGAAGAGTTAGGGAGTTTGGGACTGACCTGGTCACACCGCTATATTTAAAATGGATAACAGACAAGTACTGTAAAAACCAAAATAAACATGCATGCTGTTTAAGAAGAAATTACAACACAGTATAAAGAAGTGAACCCAAATGGCTATGAGAACCCCTAGGAGGAAAGTCTAACCCAGTTTTAGGGTTCCAAGGAAGTCTTTTTGTGGGAAGTGATATCTCAGCAATACTCAATGCGAATTATTATCTCTGGAGTTACCTATTAGCCTCAGAGTTTGTGGAAGACAGAATATGGCCCCTATTTCTTAACAAACTAAAACTAGAACTACCACATGACTCAGTAATCCCACTCTTGGGCATATCCTGGAGAAAGTCATAATTCAAAAAGATGTATGTACCCCAACGTTCATTGCAGCACTATTTACAATAGCCAAAACATGGAAGCACCCTAAATGTCCATTGATGAAGATGTGAGTAAAAATATACTACATATATGGAATCATCCATATATGGACGATATGGAGTAAAAATATACTACATATATGGAATATACTACAATGGAATACTACTTAGGTGTAAGAAGGAATGAAATCGTGCTGTTTGCAGAGACATGGATGGATCTACAGACTGTCATATAAAGTGAAGTAAGAAAGAGAAAGTCAGAAAGAGAAAAACAAATATCATATATTCATGCATATATGTGCAATCCAGGAAAATGGTATAGATGATCTTATTTGCAGAGCAGAAGTAGAGACACAGACGTAGAGGGCATATGTATGGATACCAAGGGTGAAAGGACAGGATGAGAGGAACCAGGAGATTGGGATTGATGTGTATATACACTACTGATACTGTGTATAAAATAGATAGGACCTTCCCTGGTGGCTCAGTGATAAGGAATCTGCCTGCCAATGCAGGAGACTCGGGTTTGATCCTTGAGTCAGGAAGATCCCCTGGAAAAGGAAATGGCAACTCACTCTAGTATTCTTGCCTGGAAAATTCCATGGACAGAGGAAGCTGTTGGGCTATAGTTCCTGGTGTCACAAAAGAGCTGGACACAACTTAGCAGCTAAAACAACAATAAAATGGATAACTCAGTTCAGTTGAGTTGCTCAATCGTGTCCGACTCTTTGCAACCGCATGGACTGCAGCAGCCAGGCCTTCCTGTCCATCACAAACTCCTGAAGCTCACTCAAACTCATGTCCATTGAGTCGGTGATGCCATCCAACCATCTCATGCTCGGTTGTCCCCTTCTCCTCCCGCCTTCGGTCTTTCCCAGCATCAGGGTCTTTCCCAATGAGTCAGTTCTTTGCATCAGGCGGCCAAAGTATTGGAGTTTCAGCTTCAGGATCAGTCCTTTTGATGAATATTAAGGACTGATTTCCTTTAGGATGGACTGGTTGGATAACTAATGAAGAGCCTATTTTATAGCACAGGGAACACTACTTAATGCTCTGTGGTGGCCTAAACGGGAAGGAAATCCAAGGAATAGGGGGGTATATGTATACATATGGCTGATTCATTTTGCTATAAAGCAGAAACTATTAACATAACATTGTGAAGCAACTATCAGTTCAGTTCAGTTCAGTTGCTCAGTCGTGTCCGACTTTTTGTGACCCCATGAATCGCAGCACGCCAGGCCTCCCTGTCCATTACCAATTCCCAGAGTTCACTCAAACTCATGTCCATTGAGTTGGTGATGCCATCCAGCCATCTCATCCTCTGTCGTCCCCTTCTCCTCCTGCCTCCAGTCCCTCCCAGCATCAGAGTCTCTTCCAATGAGTCAACTCTTCACATGAGGTGGCTAAAGTACTGGAGTTTCAGGTTTAGCATCATTCCTTCCAAAGAAATCCCAGGGCTGATCTCCTTCAGAATGGACTAGTTGGATCTCCTTGCAGTCCAAGGGACTCTCAAGAGTCTTCTCCAACACCACAGTTCAAAAGCATCAATTCTTTGGCGCTCAGCTTTCTTCACAGTCCAACTCTCACATCCATACATGACCACTGGAAAAACCATAGCCTTGGCTAGACAAACCTATACTCCAATAAAAATAAACAAAAGAACACTGGCCCCCAAAGATGTCCACATCTTAATCCTCAGAGCCTATGAATATGTTGTCTTATATGGCAACAACAACAAAAAACTTTGCTGATGTGATTATATTAAAAATATTGAGACAAGGAGATTATTTGGAATTGTCTGGGTAGGCCTGATGTAAGAACATCCCTTATAAGAGGGAGGGAGAAGGTCAAAGTCAGCTGTGGGAGATATACTGATAGAACCTAGAGGTTGAAATGATGAGAAGCAGAGGCCACAGGAAATACAGAAGGCCTCTAGATGCTGAAACAAGTAAGGAAACAGAACCTCCTTGAGAGCCTTCTAAAGGAAACCGTGCTGCTCACACTTGGCTTTAATCAGTAAGACTCATTTTGGACTTGTTCTAGAGCTATAATCACGTACCTTGGTGCAGTCTTAAGCCACTAGGTTTGTAGTAACTTGTCACAGCAGCAATAGAAAACTAATATAGATTTTAAGTAATAACTTTTCCAGCATCACAAATTAGGATGAAGCAAGGATTAAAACCAAGAGTGAATATTCCAAAGCCTGGATGGTCTTTCCCCCAAATTTATATTACCTCTTAAGAAACTCCTTGGGTATCTGCTCAATATATTTCTTGTTTTCTTGGAATATAATTGCTTTACAATATTGTATTGGATTCTCCTGTATAATGAAGCGAATCAGCTATTGTTGTTGGTTGTTCAGTTGCTCAGTCGTGTCTGACTCTGCAACCCCATGAGCTGTAGCACGCCAGGCTTCCCTGTCCTTCACCATCTTCTTGAGTTTGCTCAGACTCCTGTCCATTGAGTTGGTGGTGCTATCTAATTATCTCATTCTCTGCTGCCCCTTCTCCTCTTGTCCACAATCTTTCCCAGCATTAGAGTCTTTTCCAATGAGTTAGCTGTTTGCATCAGGTGGTCAAATTATTGGAGCTTCAGCTTTATTATCAGTCCTTTCAATGAACATTCAGTGTTGATTTCCTTTAGGATTGACTGGCTTGATCTCCTTGCTGTCCAAAGAACTTCCAATAATCTTCTCCAGCACCACCGTTCAAAAGCAGCAATTCTTCAGCGCTCAGCCTTCTTTACAGTCCAACTCTGACATCTATACATGACTCTTTGAAAAACCATAGCTTTGACTATATGGACTTTTGTCAGTAAAGTGATGTCTCTGCTTTTTAATGTGTTGTCTAGACTTGTCATAGCTTTTCTTCCAAGGAGCAAGCATCTTTTAATTTCATAGCTGCAGTCACTGTCTGCAGTGATTTTGGAGCCCAAGAAAATAAAATCTGTCACTATTTTCACTTTTTCCCCATCTATTTGTCATGAAGTGATGGGACTTCATGCCCATGATCTGAGTTTTCTGAATGTTGAGTTTCAAGCCAGCTTTTTCACTCTCCTCTTTCACCTTTAGTTTCTCTTTGATTTCTCCCATTAGAGTGGTATTCATCTGCACATCTGAGGTTACGGATATGTCTCCCAGCAATCTTGATTCCAGCTGGTGATTCATACAGCCCAGCATTTCGCATGATATACTCTGCATATAAATTAAATGAGGAGGGTGACAAAATACAGCCTTGATACTCCTTGACGTACTCCTTTCCCAATTCTGAACCAGTCTATTGTTCCATGTTGGTTCTGTTTCTTCTTGGCCTGCATGCAGGTTTCTCAGGAGACAGGTAAGGTGGTCTGGTATTCCCATCTCTTTAAGAATTTTCCACACTTTTCTGTCTTCAACTATATGTATACATATACCCCCTCACTCCTAAACCTCCCTCCCACCCTCCACTAGGCCATCAGAGTCTTCTCCGTATACTTTGAAGAGCTTGTCTGCCAGCCTCCTTCCCTTCTCTCTTGCCTAAGGCACAAGTTTGTACTTATGAAGACAGTACACGGTATTTGGTGCTAACATGCTGGAATGCCAAACAGAGGACATCTGTGGATCGGTACGTTGTTTTCTGAACAGAATAGCAGAAAGAGAACTGGATGGATGATAAGAGATTTAGACTCTAGGTTGAATGCTGTAACCAGCTCTGGCGCTTGAGCAAACCCCTTCACATTTCTGGGTTTCCTAGGTGAGGTGCTAGCTGTAAAGAATCCACCTGCCAATGCAGGAGAATAAAGAGAGGTGGGTTTGATCCCTGGGTCAGGAAGATCCCCTGGAGGAGGGCATGGCAACCCACTCCAGTATTCTTGCCTGGAGAATCCCATGGACAGAGGAGCCTGACGGGCTACAGTCCATGGAGTTGCAGAGAGTCAGATACGACTAAAGCAACTTAGCACATATGCATGCTTCGTATTTCTGGGCTTCATTTTGCTCATCTGCAAAACAAGACCTTGAGCGAGATGGTTTTCCATGTTGCTCTAGTTTTAACCTCCTACAGTTTCTAAAGACTTTCAGGACGTCCTACCCCTCCTCCTCAGCACACACACTTTGAAGCCAGTAAGCCCCCAATGGGAGCTCAATTTTAGCAGCTTGGATACCGGTTCATTTATCATTTAATCAAGGAAATGGAAAGAATCCTCCCTTCCCTCAAAGAGGCCAGTGTTAGCAGAGATCATCTGAAATACCCTGAGTTTCAGAAACTCTGAATATCAAGCTGAAAGGTTAATTAGCAACTGGCTAAGTGGAAGACAGTGATCTTGGTTTGTAAATTTTGTCATTGCACATCATGTATTACATGAACGGTTCTAGAGGTACAGCAGTTCTAGCTCATTCTAGGAATGGTTATACTCCATGTTAGCTGATGCCCCAGATACTGAAAGGAGAGCCTGAAATAAGATCTGGATCTTTGGCAAATGATTAGAGGCCTTGGTACAAAAGAGTCAGGTCTGTCTCAGATTATGGGTTCAAACTAAATGCAATTTGTTCACCCAGAGCGATTCTGAGGATTTAACGCTGCGGGAGTGATACCCTGTGGGTTTCAAGCAACCTTAACACTTGGCATGTCACAGCTTTGGATCTTGGGTGCATGGAACCTGCAGCACAAATTTCTCTTGACCCTTCTGTGCTGGTCTTGGTACAATTCTATGAAACCTGTTGATGCTGCCCAAGTTGCTTCCTCCACACTCCTCTGCTTTCTGCCTGCAAATGTCTGGGAAGACTTAGGCAACATACTGACTATTAACCCAACCAATCAACAAGTAATAAACAATCCAATGCCCTTAAAATACTTTCCCTTCTTGACCTTTCTATACAGAGCTTGATGTAATCATCACTCTGTTCTAGAGCACGTTTCCATCTTCTTCTAAGATGCTTTACTCTTCCCACTCCCCTTCTCTGCTGCTCCTGCTTCATCTCCACCTTTGTCTTCTTCCCTTGGCTGCTCATCTTAGTCTTCCATTCCTATCCTTGATTTTCAATGCTTTCCTCTGCATGTCACCTCCCTTGATAACCTCATCCAATCACAGCGCTTGATTAGCATCCTAAAACTGACGGTTCTGGAGTTGACAGAGAGCTCGGAACCTCTCTTGAGCCCCAGTTTCCACTGTACTGAGGTGGTCACAGACCCCAGGCTGCATCTCATTTCTGATACCCAGAAAAGCTGTGTGAATGTGGACAAGTGGCTTGAGCCTCAGTCTCCTTATCTGTACAATGGGAGAATCACACAATGGATCTCAGGATGTTGTAGTAAGCACGAAAGAAGTAAATGCTGTAAAGTGATTGGCACCTAGTAATCACAACCCATGCTATCTGTAACCCTTATTTGAATAATTGAGTTTTTTCCCAGGACAGAAAAAATAAATATTTAATATCTTTCAGGTAGATACATTCATCTGATGGGAAATAAAATTTGAAATGTGTTCAGTACCCACACATACTAAAGTGAACAAGAGTATAGAAGTCAATTGATATTTAAGCCAAACAAAACTGAGCAAGTAAGGCCCTAGTGGTCACAACAATGTTGATACATTTTGGTCAAGGTGGATTCTGCGTCAGTGCTCGAGGTGTGAATGATTGAGCTTTATGCATATATATATTAATCTGTGTATTTCGGGGTGTGCTGGCTCTTTGTTGCCGTGTGGGTTTTCCGTGTGGGTTTTTCTCTAGTTGCAGAGAGCAGGGATTCCTCTTCGTTGCAGTTCTCAGACTTCTCATTGCAGTGGCTTCTTTTGTTGCAGAGCGTGGGCTCAGCAGTTGCGATTCCTGGCTTCCAGAGCACAGGCTCAACAGTTGTGGCTCATGGGCTTCGTTGCCTTATATTCTCTTCTTCACTTTAGTACATCGTGAGATCTTCTCAGATCTGGGATCAACCTGTATCTCCTGCATCGGCAGGCAGATTCTTTATTGCTGAGCCACCAGGGAAGCCCAGTAATTGAGGTTTTTTAACTTGCATACTTTGTTAGCAGATCCAATGGACACCTCTCCTCCCTGAAAAATGAAACACTTCACGCAACCCCTCCGATAGTCCCTATTTCTGTGAATGGTGTCACCTGACTTCCAATTTTCAAGTCCCATGAGTTTGAACTCAACTTTGTCTTTCTCTTTTTGGTCCCTATATGTGATAAACATGACTTCCCTGGTGGCTCAGTGGTAAAGAATTCACCTGTCATTGCAGGAGATACAGGTTCGATCCCTGAGCCAGGAAGATCCCCTGGAGAAGGAAATGGGCTTCTTGCCTGGAAAATCCTATGGACAGAGGAGCCTGGTGGGCTATAGTCCACGGGATTGCAAAAGAGTTGGAAATGACTTAGCGAGTAAACAACAACATCAGATGAATGGCCAGATCCTTCCTCTGAGTTCAAAACTGTCTCTTCTTCTCCATTCCTGTCCCCAGCAGCCACTGCTCCCTAACAAATCTCCCTTAGTCTCAGATTTTTGTGCTGCCAATCCATCCATGTTCATCTTGGCCCAGAGTTGTAATTTCATGCTCTCCTGGTCTTAAACACACTTCCAGTGACTCATCCTTCTTGTTGAATGAAAGCCAATTCCTCAGGGTAACACTCAAGTTTGTACAAAGCAGGGTTGAGACTTGGTGCAGGGCGTGTGTGTGAGGGGGACAGGACTAACCTTGTGATGCTGGAGTAGGCATCAGCTTGGGGTAGGGGAAAAGAGGAGTCACTTGGTTGTTCTAAGTGGCAGAGTCAGAAGACTTCCCGGTGGTTCAGAGGTTAAGATTCTGTACTCCCAATGGAAGGGTCAATCCCTGGCCAGGGAACTAGATCCCACATGCCACCACTAAAGACCTTGCATGCTACAACTAAGACCCAGAGCAGTCAAATAATTTTTTTTTAAGTGGCAGAGAGTCTATGTATAAACAGAATACACAACTGTAGCCTGTATAGCAACAAATATAAAAAATCATATGGGTATGAATAACATTCAATCATAGATATTTATCACACATCTACTACATACCAGACAGGATGGCTGGGTGTTGGGAATGTAGCAGTGAAGAGCTCTGCTCTCAGAAATTTTCAGGTGGAGAGGGAGCTGGGGAAATCCACAGGCAGTCATAACACAGCATGGAAAATGCTGGGGGCTTCCATGGGACTATACAAGCGGCTCCCACCCAGGTGGAGGGAGGTGGGGAATGAGAAAACCTCTAGGAGGAAAGGACATCTTAGTGGAGACAGATGTGCTAGACTCATTCCGCCAGGTGAGGGTGGAGAGGTAAGGGCAGGAGGGAATGTTCCAAGATGCGGTCTCGTGGGCCCGCCTGATGACGGAGACCCTTGGTGGCTTTGTGCCAGAGGGCTGAGGGTTAGCTGGGCCCAGAAGTCAGGGGTGTTGAGAGAAGAGACTAAGGAGGTGAGCAGGGGCTGGATTAGGAAGAACTTATTTTGGGGGCCATGCCTAAAGAATATGGGATCTTAATTCCTCAACCAGGAATTGAACCCACATCCCCCTTTCACTGGGAGCATGGAGTCTTAACCACTAGACCACCAGGGAAGTCCAGAAGAACTGTCTTTGCCATGATAAAAGGGTTGGATTTTTTCGTAGGGATAAACAGGAACCACTGACAAATTTTAAGTATGGGAATGTGCTCATCAGATTTTCTTTATTATCAGAAACTGAGAAAAAGGCCAAGATGTTAGCTGTGGATAAATATCCCAATCATTAGAACTCAAACAATTTCAATAAGAGGTGTACCCTGGAGATACTGTGGGTTTAGTTCCAGACCATCGCAATAAAGCAATTCACATGCACATGCATTTTTTGGTTTCCCAGTGAATATACAAGTTATGCTTACACTATAGTCTATTGTGTGTGATAGCATCATATCTTAAAAAATGTGCATGTTTTAATTTAAAAAATACTTTGTTGCTAAAAAGTGCGGGCCATCATCTGAACCTTCAGTGAGCCGTAGCAGTACCAAAGATCACTGATCACAGATCACCGTAACAGTGAGAATAATCATGAGAAAGCTTTGAAATATTGCGAGAATTACCAATATGTGACACAGAAACAGGAAGCGAGCAAAACGGCAGCGATAGATGCTTGATGCAAGATTGCCCCAAACCTTCAATTTGTAAGAAACACAGTATCTGCAAAGCACAATAGAGCAGAAGGCAATATAATAAGATCTGCCTGTACTTATATCTGGCACAAATTCAAGTTTAAGACCTCAATTGTAGTTGGTTCTTTACCTCTGACCCTTGAAGTTTATAAGTAACAAGGGCAGTCATCAACTGATTTATGTGCTGTTGTCAAGATAAATATTTATTAGGATTGCAATTTAGGCTGTCAGAGTCAGAAAAGAATCCAGACAGGATTAGCTTAAAAATAAAGATGCTAGTGCACAACATGATGGGTTCTGATTTTTTTTTTTCTGATGTTGCTGTCTTGATTTAGCAGCGTCTGTCTTCTGCAGCACTGAGTAACTGCAGAATAACCCAAAGTGGAGACACAATACCTGGATGGGCACTGAGGGGGCCAATCCCAAAATGCCACCTCTCAGGGAGATGAGGCTGTGGTAGGTGCTGCAGGAAAAGCCTGAAGCAGGTTTACCAGGAGAGAGAAGAGAATGGGGTGGCGAGGTCAGGCTTCATAGGAGGGGACTTGGCACCCTTATGTTAATGGACATTGGCCTTTTTAGCCTCATTTTGAAAGACAGAGATATAATCTTCCCTCCAGGTCCAGACTCAAAGACCTCCCTAATAGACCTTGGTCCTAGGAAGCGTATATCATTAGGAAAAAAAATCTGTCTTAAAGGCTTAGTCATCACAGAGCTACTGTAGCATACCTCCATAGCTCTGGAAAAAGGAATTAGTCACAGAGTGGAGGTGACTTAGATTTGATTATTTCCCATGATAAAGGTCGAAGAAGTGGTTCCCCAAACCTCACGTATTTTTGAAAATCATTGAAAATTTCTTCATCACCCTTAGCCTACAATAACTGGTGTCACCAATCTTGGGGACATCTCTGGACTTTAAGTTAATGCTATAGAATGTGCTTACATTTCAGAAAGCCATGGCATTTTTGTTCCATCTGTGTAACAGTGAGATTTCTTGTACAAGCACGATTGTACAGTGCGGACTCAGTGAGAGACCTGCTTCGGTTCATCATTTGGAACCACCATTTATCTACTGTGTGACTTTGAATAAGCTACTTAACCTCTCTGTTGGGGAGCCTCTGGCTAAAATGGGGATAAAAATGATCTAAATGGGGATTAAAGATATCTACGTTATAGATCTGTTGTGAGGATTAAAAGAGAAAATTCAGGGATTTCTCTGGTGGCACAGTGGTTAAGATTCCATGCTTCCACTGCTGGGAGCGTGAGTTCGATCCCTGGTTGGGCAACTAAGATCCCACATTCAGCGTGGCTAAAACAAAAAAAAAAAGTAAAAGAAGAGAGGGAGAGAATTCATGTAAAGTACTTAGCACAGAAAACTCATTTCAGAAACTGTTTTTTTTGTTAATAGATTTCTGTTATTCTGTTGGAATGAACTCATAACGGGGAAAAGAGGTCACACGGACAAACAGCACTGTAAATGTTATCACTACCACTGTCCCATTCACACCTCCAAATAGTCTTGTTTACTTGTTACCTTACTGATGGTGTCGGTTATGACACTGGCTGATTAATGTCAACCTATTAATAATATTTTACTTCTTCTGGGGGAATTTGTGTTTCTTCTATGATTCCTGGTGGCTCAGACCATGAAGAATCCGCCTGCAATGTGGGAGACCTGGGTTCGATCCCTGGATTGGGAAGATCCTTAGAGAAGGGAATGGCAACCCACTCCAGAATTCTTGCCTGGAGAATCCCAAGGACAGAGGAGTCTGGTGGGCTATAGTCCATGGAGTCACAAAGAGTTGGACAGGACTGAGTGACTAACACTTGTCCACTATAATTTACCTGCTCTTGGCATCTGTTCACTTTTCAGTTGGGGCAAGTCACGTTTTCCTCCTTAATCTGAATTGAAATCTACCTGCACACATTCACCTCACAGCTGTGTCAAGGCTCAGACCTTGAGAAAATGAAGCAGCTCTGGCTTAGCTCTGCACTGAAACATGGAAGGTTTCACAAGCCCCTTTACAGTTTGCTCATCATCCTCTCACAGACTTTCTTTCTATTGCATCAGTTCTTCCACAAGAACACTTAACACTTTTTTTCTTTCTCTTAGTCATTTTGCCACTTCCTGTTTTCCCTAAATACTTAGTCTCCCTTCCCCCACCAAAGAGACACTGACCAGGAGATTTTGTACAAAAGCTACTATGCATCCCAGAGGGAAAACTGAAAGCAAAGGAAAAACTGCACTCTACTTACTCTGGTGTCTTCTGCAACATGGTTGCAAATAGTAAGTACTTAGCCCATCATTTACCATCTATTGGGCACTCATATGTGTCAGGCAAGGGGCTGGCACCTGTCCAAGATGGAAGGCTATGGAAGGCTCAAGGATCTTAAACCAAATACAAGACCCTGAAGGGCCTTCCAAGATAATAGAAATAAAAACAAAAACAAACAAATGGGACCTAATCAATCTTATAAGCTTTTACCCATCTAAGGAAACCATAAAAAAAAAAATGAAAAGACAACCTACAGAATGGGAGAAAATATTTGCAAATTATGTGACCAACAAGGGCTTACTTTCCAAAATATAGAAGAGCTCATATAAGTTGCTGACAAAAAAAATCCAATTGAAAAATGAGCAGAAGGCCTAAGTAGACATTTCTCCAAAGAAGAAATACAGATGACCAGGAGGCACATGAAAAGATACTCAGCATCACTAATTATTCAGTTCAGTTCAGTCTCTCAGTCGTGTCCGCCTCTTTGCGACTCCATGGACTGCAGCACACCAGGCTTCCCTGTCCCTCACTAATTATTAGAGAAATGCAAATCAAATCTGTAAAGAAGTACCACCTGTCACCGGTCAGAATGGCCACTATTAAAAAGTCTACAAATAACAAATGCTGGACGGTATATGGGGAAAAGGGAAACTTCCAACACTTGGTGGGAATGTAAGTTGGTGCAGACACTATGGAAAAACTGTATGGAGGCTCCTCAAATAACTAAAAATAGAGAAAACATATGATCAATCTTATTCCTGGGTATATAGCCAGACAGAACTGTAATTCAAAAAGATATACGCATCTCTATGTTCATAGCAGCACTATTCACAAAGCCAAGACATGGAATCAACCTAAATGTCCGTTGAGAAATGAATGGATAAAGCAGGTGTGGTACATATATGCAACGTGGTACATATATACTACTCAGCCATAAGAAAGAATGAAGTAATGTCTGCAGCAACTTGGATGCAACTAGAGATTAGCATCCTTAAGTGAAGTCAGAAGGAGGACAAACACTATATGACATCACTTATGTGTGGAATCTAAAACGTGTCACAAATGAACCTATCCGTGAAACAGAAACGGAGTTGCAGACACAGAGAACACACTGTTGGTTGCCAAGGGAGGGGATGTGAGGGGTGGACTGGGAGGTTGGCGTTAGCAGATGTAAGCTTTTTTATATATAGGATGGATAAACAACAAGGTCCTGCTATATAGCACAGGGAACTATTGCCGGGGTCCAGCCCCAGTGGATCCAGGGTAACTCGAAGTGGGGACGGAGTCGGCGAGAAAAAACTTATTTAGAAATATAAAGAGAAATTAGGAAATAGTGTAGTAGGAAAATTAGTGGAGAAAAGAGGCTGAATAACTTGGTTTACGTGGAAAACCAATAAAGTTCCAAGACAAGGAACTTGCACTGTCTACGCAGGCCACCGGCGCCTGCTTGAATGGTGGAGGGTTCCCCGCTTTGGGCTCCCTCTCGCATGGGTCTTAGAAGCCAGGGCAAATAAGAAGACACGGTGAGCCTCCACGCTCCAGACAGGAATTCAGCCAGAAAAGGGAGAAAAGAATGACATGGGGGAACCAAGCATCGGTGCCAAGATCCACAACTTTATTTTCAAAAGTAGCTTATATACCCCAAGTTGTACATAAAGAAATAATGGAATATGCAGAGTTATGCGGGGGCAGCAGTCCTGACCCTTATTGAGACCAGGCTTTCTTTTTGCATACCTTCCCTTATACAAAAGGTCTCAGGTGGTTTACATTATCTTCTGGCCAAGAGGCCTGTTTACATTTTTATGGCTCTCTTCCTAGATAAATGTCTATCAACCAGAAAACTCTTTTTCCCATGAAGTGTTTTTTCTTCAATTTGCATCACCCTCAAAGTACTAAATAAAGTTACAGTCTTGTAGAACAAAGGTGCAGTGGGTTATAAGAAAGAAAATACTTAACTCAAAGATCTAATGTTGCTAATACCAGGGCTACTACCTGTTTTTCTATATACCAACTATATCTACAGATAAAAGATATGAAAATTTGGCAGCAAGTATTGGCTCAACAAATGAAACCCTTAATCAGTCCTATTCTAAATGATTTTGATTCCTCAGAAGCCCCTACATTCCTAGGATATTTTAAGCTTTCTGTGCCTCTTGAGTCGGGAGGCTGCAAATGATCACATGCACAGCTGTAAGAGTCTGGCAGGCAGGCTAGAAAGCCATCAGAGGGGTTTTTGGATTGAAACACTCTTTTTATGCCCAGGAGACTTATTATCTAAAAGCCCTAAATTAACTTCTTCCAGAAAAAGGTGGTGGGGGGACAGCCCCCTGTTAATGTCAGAAGAGTAGGTGGAAAGCATAACACAGTAAAGCAGGCAGACTCTGGTTTTGGGGGGTAGATGCTCGGTAACAGGGCGTCTCCTGAGGCTCGATCCCACCTTTGTGTATGCCGAGCCTCCTTCCTCATGACCTTTGCCATGGGCAGAGTTCCTCACACTGGCTCCCGGCAAACTATCAATATCCTGTGATAAACCATAATGGAAACGAATATGAAAAAGAATATATATGATATATGGAATCTAGAAATATGGTAACGATAACCCTGTATGCGAGGTAGCAAAAGAGACACAAATGTATAGAACAATCTTATGGACTCTGCGGGAGAGGGCGAGGGTGGGATGACTTGGGAGAATGGCATTGAAACATGTATAATATCATATGTGAAACGAATTGCCAGTCCAGGTTCGATACAGGATGCTTGGGGCTGGTGCACTGGGATGACCCAGAGGGATGGTACGGGGAGGGAGGTGGGAGGGGCTTCAGGATGGGGAACATGTGTACACTCGTGGAGGATTCATGTTGATGTATGGCAAAACCAATACAATATTGTAATTAGCCTCCAATTAAAATAAATAAATTTATATTAAAAAAATAAAATACTTATTGATAAAAAAAGAAAAAGAATATATATGTATAACTGAGTCACTGTGCTGTATAGCAGAAATTAATACATTATAAATCAACTATTCTTCAATTAAAATAAAGACTGCAGGAAGACACCAGACTTGGTGAAGTGATGGCTGTGAACCTATGAATGGGGGCAAAGTTGAGGGCAAGGGAGAGGGGTGTACTGCATGTAAAATATGTCTGTGCTGAGGGCATCTGTATTTTAATGTTTGTCTGCCGTCTTCTGCTTAGTGAAGTCCTAGAAGACAGATTCATCATCATATTTTTTTCTCAGAGCATCCAGTGCCCCACAAGCAATCCTTCCCTTCCATCTGCATCATGAGCTGTGGGGTCAGAAAACCAGGATGCAGTCAGGCCAGCACAGATTAAGTGCCAGCTGACTTCTTCTCCCTTGGGTGGTGGGTTCAAGTCCTCATTCTATTGCAACCTGATAGAGCAACAGAAGGGGCTTCCCAGGTGGCACTAGTGGTGAAGAAGCCACCTGCCAATGCAGGAGACGTAAGAGACACGGGTTCAACCCCTGGGTTGGAAAGATCCCCCAGAGAAGGAAATGGCAGCCCACTCCAGTATTCTTGCCTGGAGCATCGCATGGACAGAAGAGCCTGGCGGGCCACGGCCCATAGGATCACAAAGAGTCATACATGACTGAAGCGACTTAGCACGCACATACAGACCAACAGAAATCTGCCCGTGATAAAGCCGTTGCTTTTTGAAATGCACTTATTGTGCTAAGCATTTTACACAAATTATATCTTTTCATTCTCAAAGCAAGACTATAAGGTAGACATGGTCATTTTTATTTTAGAGATGAGGAGCCGGAGGCACAAAGAGTTTAAATAACTTGTCCCAGTTCACACAGCTGATAAGTGGTGCTTTCAGACTATGGATCCAGGTGGGTCTCTCATAATACTATAATACTATGCTCTACAATACTGCTTGCCCATGCCATTGGTTTTACAGATGAAATTTTAAAAGAGATTATTCACTTGTTAGATTGGCAAGGACTAGGAAGCTGAGTGATGTCCAGGGAGGGGAGGGCCTGAGAACAGTGTGCTTTGCTCACCCTTGTAGGTGAGATGATGGATCTCTACTCCTCCGTTCCTAAGTCAGAATTTGCTCAGGTAGCCTCCTGTCTCCAGCTCCAGAATGGAATCCAAGTATTTCAAGCCATTATTTTCCAAACTGTCAACATGCAGTTTGTTTGTTGATCCCCAACCAGTGTCTTTTGAAAAAATGAAGTTGAGTAAAAACAGTGCATATTGTACCTTTCAACTGGGGTTCTGGTTTGTGTGAGAAGATAAATATCTTTTTCTTAAAGCCAGTTTGTATTGGGGATTGTTGTTCCTTTGCAGCTGAAAGCATCCTGGATGATTCACTGAAGGTGTGAACAGTGCAATATTTCTGGAGGGCCATCTGACTACATGTGTCAAAAATTTCAGTAAATATACTCAGCAATACCACTTCCAGGAACCTGTCTCAGAGAAGGAATGTGCCATTTTGTTTGCATGTGCCATTTAAAAGGATGTTCATGGAATCAATATTTTTAATAGAAAGAAACAGGACTAAATAACTGCCAATAAAGATGATATAAAATATGTGGTATTCCCAATTATAGGGCTTCCCAGGTGGTTCAGTGGTAAAGAATCCACCTGCCAATGCAGGAGACACAGGAGACTCAGATTCAATTCCTGGGTCAGGAAGACCCCCGGGAGGAGGAAATGGCAACCCATTCCGGTATTCTTGCCTGGTGAACCCCTTGGACAGAGAGGCCAGGCAGGCTACAGTCCATGGGGTCACAAAGAGTCGGACATGACTGAGTGACTGGACACGAGCACAAATACAAGCTGGATTCTACGCCAGGGAAAGCTATGCATCCAGTAATGGATGAGATTTATAAGTCAGCGAATTGTCCACACTGTCTTAGGATAAATGACACAAACAACAAATTATTTGAGCACTGAGTTAAAAAGTTAAGACAGTTTGTTTGGAGCGATTCTTGATAGAGACAAATATCATCACTAGATGCTGACACCATCGGATAAAGGATGGTGCAGAAGGATGTGCACGTGTTCTCAGAGGATCACCTAAGGTTCTTTATTGACTACAAGGGTGGGGGGACTTTATATCAGAGAGGTCTGCAGATGCCACCGTAACCAAGCGATCAGACTTTGCAATCCCAACAACGAGGCACGGTGAGCCTCCTGACACGATGCCTTGTAAACTACCACCCGGGTCATATCCTTGTCAGAAAGATTAAGCCAGATCTACTCAAAAGGAAACAAATTCAGACTGTAGGGCCTTCAACAAGACGACTGGCTTGGACTCTTCAAAAATGTTCATGTCTGGGAATTCCCTGGTGGTCCAGTGGTCAGGACTTCAAGTTTCCACTGCTGGGGCCCAGGTTCGGTCCCTGGTTGGGGAAATAAGATTCTGCAAGTCACACAGTGTGTCAACAACAACAACAAAAATGTCAGCATCACAAGAGGGAAAAAAATGACAAGAGAGAAATATTCCAGAACTGTGCTGTCCAACAGAAATGTAATGTGAGCTATATATGCAAGCTAAAAATTTTAAATAGCCACAGGCAAAACTAATTTTAATAATGTATTTTTAGCCCAATACATTCAATGTATTATTATTTCAATATGCAATCAATATGCAGAATTACTGATGAAATAATGAACATTTTTGTGTGTGTGCTGAGTCTTGAATACACTCAGTTTGGGCCAGCCATATTTCAAGGGCTCAAGAGCCAGTGTTCACTTTGGCAGTGCATAGACTAAAACTGGAATGATATAGAGAAGATTAGCATGGCCCCTGTGGAAGGATGACATGCAAATTTGTGAAGTATTCCACATTTTTCTGACATGTATACACCACTGTATATAAAACAGATAACTAATAAGAACTTGCTGTATAACACAGAGAACTAATAAGAACTTGCTGTGTAACACAAAGTATTACAATACTTTGTAATAGCCTGTTTAGGAAAAGAATCTAACAAAAATAAAGGGTGGATGTTGTATGTGTGTAACTGAATCACTGTGCTGTACACCTGAAGTTAACACAACATTATAAATCAACTATACTCCAAAAAAGTCTTTTTTTGAAAAACAGTCACATACAACTGGGGACTTCTGTATTGAATGGCATAGCTCTACAGTAAAGAAGGCTGGGGGTCCAGTGGTTAAGACTTCGCCTTCCAGTCCAGAGAGTGCAGGTTTGATCTCTGGTCAGGGAACTAAGATCCCACATACCATATGCCTCGTGGTCAAAAAAACAAAACATAAAACGGAAGCAATATTGTAACAGACTCAATAAAGACTTTAACAATGGTTACATCAAAATAAAATGAAAGATGGCTAAAGAGACAGTCACCAAATGAGACGTGGGATCCTGTATCGGAACTGCATGTCTAACTGGAGAAAGTGTAGACTACATTAGACACTATTATTATATGTATGGTAAAGTTCCTGGTGAAAATAGTAGTTAGTTATATAAAGCATATGTGTGTGTTCAGCCGCTCAGTTGTGTCTGGCTTTTTGCTACCCGATGGAATGTAGCCCACCAGGCTCCTCTGTCCATGGGATTTCCCAAGCAAGAATACTGGAGTGTATTGCCATGCCCTCCTCCAGGGGATCTTTCCAATCCAGGGGTCCAACTTGTATCTCCTGCGTCTCCAGCATTGCAGGCGGATTCTTTACCGCTGAAAGAATGATGCTATTCTTAGGAGATATATGCTAAAGCAATTGAGGGTCAAGTATAATGCTTGCAACTTACTTTTAAATGGTTCGACAGTGGTGCTAAGTCGATAAATAGAGATTGAAATAGATACAGATATACAGAAGAAGGGCGCAAATACTAACAAACAACTGGTGAATCTAGGAAAAGAATATCAGATATTTATTGTACTGTTTTTTTCCAAACTTTTTACAGTTTGATAGGCCTGAGAGAAAAAATAGATTACAATAATGATAATGACATTTTAGATTCTTTATAGTTTACAGCATATTTTCATATATATTATGAATTTAATCCTTTCAAAGTTTATGCAGCTAGATATTTGGCATGGTTGACGTTTGTTTTATAGTAAAAACAAACAAAAAAAAAAAAACATTTCTTTGGTGCCCAAACACATGCTAGGCACGACACATACATTTTCTCTTTTAATTTTTCAAAGGACTCCCAGAGGCAGGTGGGGTCTCCCATTCATAATACCTGACATATGGGGCTTTGGTAGGTCAGGGGATTGCCAGGGTCACAGTCTGGGCAAGCTCCAGAGGTAGGGTTTAAATGCATCTCTGTCCCTGTCTGGGGACTGAGCTCTTTTCTTTTTTTTGCCTCCTGTTTGTAAGTCCTGTTTCACAAATGTAGAATGGGAAGCCCAGAGAAGTTAAGTAACTTTTTCAAAGTCACACAGCTACCAAGGGGCAAAAGCAGAAGTCAAACCCAGTCTTCACTCTGTCTCCAATTCCACAGCTCCTTTTTCACAGCAGCCAAACCAGTGGAATGGCCCTCCCCTCCAGTGAATGCCCTGAAGTCAAGTCTGGGCTCTAATGGGGTGGCTCATGTGAGAAGAAATCTTGGAGAAAGGGCCCTTGGCACAGGAAATTAGTTGAGTTGTTGAAGTGGTGCCAAAGAAAGGCCCGCGATCTACGAGCAGGCGTGGCTGCAGAGAAGCTTTGTAAAAATAAGAGCATGACTGTGCTAAGTCATCTGATGCTCTGATTAAGAAGCATGAGTTGCCACACCATGTGATGGGGTGGCCATAAGCTCCAGCCCTGGAGACATGACCCGGCACAGATTCCATTACTGGAGCACCGGGGTGGTATTCAGGCAGGGTTATGTATGGGGGGAGTGCAGTGCGGGGAGCAAGTCAGGACTACAGTCTCACAACTGTGCTGTACTTTTATAAAAGTAAATATGAATACTTTTCCATAGTCAATGAAATTTCATTTAAATTTTTAAATGAAAACTAAATTTTTCATTTGATTTTAATGATCCGATTAAAAGACTGGGTGCTTTACTGAAAGTCACAGGTTGGAGAACAATGAAGTCGTTTGTCCAAAAACTCAAATAAGAAAATAGCCATCACAACAGGAATCTGAGGGGACTGTGCATTTTACATCAGAACAGGCTCAGGGCAGTGAGGACTCCTAAAGGGTGATTATCCCTTCAAGGACTACCTCATCCTTCCCACTGAGTAGGAGACTCCAGCAGGGGCTCACCAGGGGGCTGTGAAGCTGAGAAGGTCATCCTTCTGTTACTGAGTCCAAGCTCATACTGCCCGCCTCATGACAGGCTGATAAATTGAGAAATGAGTTGTTGGGGCAAGGAACTTTATTCAGAAAGCCTGCAGATGGAGAAAATGGTAGACTCATCCCCAAGAACCATCTTGCCTGGGTTAGAATTCAGGCTCCTTTTATACTAAAAGGAAAGGGAGTCAAGTCAAACATTTCCTGGTTCTTGTCTGTCTCTGGAGGGAACGTGTTAATTTCTTCCTGCCTGTAGTCATTCACAGGTGGGCTTGGTCAAGTTGTTTCCTGTGAGATAAACAAAGGTATTTTATCCTAATGCTCATTACCTGGGAAGCAGGGTTCCCATAGATGGGCTGCTGCTGCTGCTAAGTCGCTTCAGTCTTGTCTGACTCTGTGCGACCCCATGGACTGCAGCCTACCAGGCTCCTCCGTCCATGGGATTTTCCAGGCAAGAACACTGGAGTGCGTTGCCATTGCCTTCTCTGGCCAGAGATGGGCAACTGTATATAATTTAAGTTTATAGGCAACATCCCTTTAGAGATTACCTTGTAATAGAATACAAAAGTTCTTCTCTGTTACATTCTGAGCACAGATCTTGAACTACAAATCACTACCTGAGCTGCTAGAGGGAACTGACTGGCTGTCCTAGCGGAGTCCTGGATCTTCCCAGGCTCAGCCTCCTAAGAGAACGTGTGTCCTTAGGGAAGCCTGGAACGCACCACGAGACCCTCACCCTGACTGTGGCATAGCTTAGACTGGGTCATGATGGCCTCTTTCCTTTTTTCAATTTTATTGACGTATAGTTGATTTACAATGTTCTGTTAATTTCTGCTGCACAGCAAAGTGACTCAGTTATACATATATGTGTATATATATACATTCATTTTCGTATCCTTTTCCATAATAGTTCATCACAAAGTATTGACTATAGTTTCCTGTGCTATGCAGTACGGCCTTGCTGTTTGTGCATGCCCACCAGTAGATACCAGGGCCCAGTAGGGTACACCTGCTGGCAGAAATTAAGGCTAGCAGCCAAGGTCTGCCATTCAGATATCCCACGTGGGTGTGACTGCTGAGTTAATAAATTCCGCAGAACTCCATCTTCATCCTGAACTGGCCTTGTTATACGGTCAACTTCACCTGAGACTTTCATCCAAACTCATCTGAAAGGGATATGACATGAGGGCTACAAAGACGGGCAGCAAAGGGCTTACACAGAGACCCTTCCAAAGCGACCTCCAGACTGACCACCAGCATGTCCTCTCTGTTGTTCAGTTCGAATCCCCATTGTTTTTTAATCCAAATCTTTGCCCTGCCAAGCACTAGGAAAAGCAGGTCTTACCCAGTTAAGAGCTGACACAAAGGGGTCTCTACCTGTGGCCTGGTGACTCTGCAGCCTAGAAGGGCTCACACTGTCCTGGGTCCCCCAAGTTCCCACTGAGCCCCAAGGTTGGGGACCAGACCCCAGAGCTGGAAGAAACTTGTGTGGCTCAGAGTCAGAGCAGAATCCTCTGTGCTGGAAAAGACTTTACACTGACCACAGCATCTTGTGACTCACAGTACCAAACGCTGCTCCTAGCTGGAGGAAATGATGACACTTCCAGCCCTTAGAGGAGATCTGTGGTCGCTGTAATCAGACTAATACCCTGTTCTGTTTCAGTGACGCAGGGTCACATTTTCCTTTGAACTGAGGAAATTCATGTCAGGCATACTCATACCACCTCCCTCCTCCTCGTTCCCATTCTCCCTCTCTTCCCTCCACCACGCGTTCTTTTACCCTCTCCTCCGTGTTTACAGGCACGTGAAATTCACATAACACACAATGGACCATTTGAAAGGGTATGACCCAGCGGCATTTCATGCATTCAGGACTGTGCAACCTTCATCTCTCTCTAGTTTCAAAACTTTTCATCACCCCGAGGACCCCACGGGGAGGAGGGGGTCATTCTTGTTTCCACTTCTCCAAGGCCCTGGCGGCAGCAACTAATATGCTTTCTATCTTTATAGATTTGCTTATTCTGGACATTTCATATAAAAGGAAGCATACAGCATTGCAGGGGCCCCCAAACTCTGAGATCTAATGCTTGATGATCTGTGGTAGAGCTGATGTAATAATAACAGAAATAAGGCTTACACACAATACATGTAATATGCTTGAATTATCCTGAAACCGTTCCCACCCCTGATCCAGGAAAAAATTATCTTCTATGAGACTGGTCCCTGGTGCCAAAAATTTGGGGACCCATATTGAATACGGGACCCTCCGGTCTGGTATCTTTCACTTAACATTCTGTTTCCAAGGTTCATCCAAGCCGTCGCATGTAACAGCACTTCATTCCTATGACTGAACAGTGTTCCATTGTGTGTCTATGTCACAATTTGTTTATCTAGTCATCTACAGATGGGCGTTTGGGTGGTTTCCACCTCTCGTCTATTATGAATAATGCTTCTGTAAACATTCACGCACAAGTGTCTCTGTAGACATGTTTTCATTTCTCTGGCGTGTGCACCTAGAATTTTAAGAAACTATCAAATGTTTTTCCAAAGCCGCTGCACCGGTTTGCATTCCCACCAGCAGAGGAGGGTGACACTTTCTTTCATCTGATGAAACAAAACAAAATCAAAACAATTGGCTCATCGTAGAATAGTGAGTCTGCCGAGGACATTTAAATAACCAACCATCTTTTGCAACAGTGATTCACCCAGTATGGAAAGGTGAGCTTGAAACAAACCCGCCCCGCTGGGTCCCCAGCTTTCCCTGAAGGGCAGAATAAGACCTTCGAGCAGGGAGAGGCTTCACTGAAGGTTTCCTCGCCTTGCTGGCTCCCCAGCTGCTCTTATTCAATTCTGGCCCATCAGCAGGTCAGCTTGGCCGGATACCCACTGAGCACAGAACACTGACCGGGCCAGCTGGGGGAAAGATGCACAGAAAAAGATGCCAGGGGTATTCAAGGAGCATACGATAATCCAGGCAAGTCTGAACAGACAAGACAAGGGATGGCATGTTAGAGCTGGAAAGGATTGTGGGATCTCAACTCAAAATCAGGCACAAGGTTGGAGTTGAGGGAACTGAACCCCCAGGTTCATGGACTCACACCTGGCCAGCCAGCAGCAGGACATGAGAAGTCAGGCCCGCCGTGGTGAGAGGAGCCCTCATCTACTTTGCTGGGATTCCTGGGTTGGTCCCATGAGGCAAGCTGAGGGGTTGGGGAAGCACAGATCCTTCAGCCCTGCTCAAACCAACCGGAACCGACTCTCTCGGAAGATCTGATCAGGAAGTTTGGGGAACCTGCCGGCAACTGTAAACAAAATGATAAAGCTGATTTAACAGCACCAAAAGTGCCTACTCTTGATTTTTAATGTTGATATGGCCTTACATTTGAGTGAAAAGTTGGAAGTCAGCATGTTTACTTGATACGTGGTTTCTGTTGGAGCTTGCCTTAGGCTCTGATGGTCTGATGGTTTAGATAGGCAATTTATGGCACGCATCTGTCACACCCACCCACCAACACCCCTACACACACACACACAGAATGGATGGAGGGTTGCCCCACCTCTTTTAACCCAGATTATAGCAACTAAACTCACTGTTCTGTACCTTGCTTCGAAAACAAAACTAAATCCCTTATCTAATCTGATAATAGTTATTAAGAAAAAGCCTGTGAAGTAGGTATTTTTAAAATCCTGATTTCACAGATGAAGAAACCAAGATTCTATGGGTCTCAGCTACTTGCTTAAAGTTATGAAACCAGTGATGGGCTAAATTCTGTTCCCATGAAAGGTTATGTTGGTGTCCTAACCCCCCATAGCTTAGAAGGTGATCTTATTTGGAGATAAGATCTTTATAGAAGCAATCAAGTTAAAATGAAGTCATTAGGATCTTATAAAGTGGGAAATTTAGACACAGAAGCCCACAAGGGGAGAACCTCATCAGAAGACGAAGGCAGAGATCAGGGTGAGAAAGAACACTAGATTGCCACCCACCAAAAGCTGAGGGAGAGGACTGAGACAGAGTCTCCCGTACAACCTAGAAGGAGCCGACCCTGAAAACTCCTTGATCTTGGACTTCTAACCCTCAGAACGGTGAGACAATATGTTTCTACTGTCTTAAGTCAGCCAGGCTCTGGTCCTTTGTATGGCAGCTGCAGCCAACTAATACACCAGCCAAACTAAGAATCAAACCCAGGTCTGTCAATACCTAATTAGAGCGTGCATGACCAACTCAAGGATCCTGGAGTATAGTGGGGGACAGATGTGAGCAAAAACACATGGCAGTTCTCTGACAGCTCTGTGCAAAGACCAGAGGAGCACAGAGTAGGAGTGTGGGGGATGGGAGGCAGGGGCTTTAGAGGCGATTTCCAGCAGGTGGAGTCTGGATGTGACTGTGTGCTCAAGTCAGTTCCAGGGTTGTAATCTAGAATGCTGTTGCAGCAAGTACATGCAGAGGGCTCATAGAGCTTGCCACCACACACAGAGGTGTGAACAGTACCATGGACAGTGGAAAGAGATGCCCCGTAGGAGGCAAACACAGAGTCCTTGCACCGTTCCATCTCTTGGACAAGTCATATAGTCTCCAAGGCCTTGGTTATTCCAGCTATAAATTCAAGAACATCATATCTTCCTACCCTAAAGGACCAGACTCCCATTTAAGGTCCATTTATGAGGTTTATGTCTGGGAGAGGGTGGCCTCCTATGAGGGCAGTGGCTCCAAACCTTGGCTCAGCCTGGGAAACTTTTGAACTATCCAGATTCCAGAGAGCTGCCATACTGGAAAACGGCATGGCAACCCACTCCAGTATTCTTGCCTGGAGAATCCCATGGACAGAGGAGCCTGGCAGGCTACAGTTCATAGGGTTGCAAAGAGTTGGACACAACTGAGCCACTAACACTTACTTACTTACCGAAGCATATCTGTGTGTGCTAAGTTGCTTCAGTGTGCTAAGTGCACACATGTATACGTATACATACACGTGCACACACACCTTGCTCAGTTGAAGGGCCATGCTACAAAGGAGTCACGGACAGGTCTGGGTAGACCGTGAGAGTTCTGCTGGGGTAAGTGGGGGCCACAACTGCAGGAGCCACACCCAGCACATGAGTAAAAATAGACATTGCTATGCCTGAGTTGGGGAAAATTCAGTGCATGGGGATGCTAGCAGTGTGAGGGGTGTGCATTTAAAAAAAAAAAATCTTGAGGAAAAAAAAAAAAGCAGCTCCCTGCTCTTACTGTCTTGAAATTCTCAGTTTTTACCAAGGAGATCCTGAATTCTTATTTCACACTGGTCACATAAAAGCAGAGCCCAGTGAAAGGTGTTTAGGAAGACTTTTGTCACCATGAAATGACATGCCAGGCCTGGTGGCTACTTGGGAGGAGTTACGGGGTCAGAGAAGAGGGTCTGATAAGGAACTGTGAACAGGCCTATCTGAGTCGGGGTCTGAGAGACCCAAGACAGCTGAATGGGGAGACTGGATATTTGTGGGTAGTGACAAGGGGAATGTTGACCTAGGAGTCTGAAGTGCCTGCTAAATCGCTTCAGTTGTGTTTGACTCTATGTGACCTTATAAACTATAGCCTGCCAGGCCTCTCTGTCCAGTGGGATTCTCCAGGCAAGAATACTAGAGTGGGTTGCCATGCCCTCTTCGGGGGGATCTTCCCAACTCAGGGATCAAACCCACATGTCTTTACATCTCCTGTGTGTAGGGATGTGTAAACAGTGACTGGAAGACACATTCTGAAATTTTAATCAAGCGGAAGGAGTGTTTAATATTGTCAGATACAACAGACGTGCTTAATTTAAATAAGCTTGTTTTGGCATTAATTGACTTGCTGACTCAATCACTAGCAATCTATCATGTGTGCTACCATGCGACATCAGAACACAAACGTCAAGTGCATGGTGATGTCCCAAAGGCGGCTGCTGCTGCTGCTGCTGCTGCTGCTGCTGCTGCTGCTAAGTCGCTTCAGTCATGTCCGACTCTGTGCGACCCCATAGACAGTCTCCTACCAGGCTCCTCTGTCCCTGGGATTCTCCAGGCAAGAACACTGGAGTGGGTTGCCACTTCCTTCTTCAATGCATGAAAGTGAAAAGTGAAAGTGAAGACACTCAGTCGTGTCTGACTCTTCACGACCCCATGGACTGCAGCCCACCAGGCTTCTCCGCCCATGGGATTTTCCAGGCAAGAGCACTGGAGTAGGGTGCCATTGCCTTCTCCGATGTCCCAAGGCTAGTTCCTCATAAAGAAATGAACACTCTACTGACATGTAGGAGTTACAGGCAAGTAGAGTTGGGGCTCAATTAAAAGGATATTAAACTAAAGTCCAAAACATTTCTCTATAAATAGAAATAGCTGACTGATATCAAGGGGAGCAGAGCTGAGCTGGGTAGTGAATTTATCCTAAGTCATTCAAGTGACTTAAGATACTGGGCTTCCCTCATAGCTCAGTAGGTAAAGAACCCGCCTGCAATGCAGGAGACCTCGGTTTGATTCCTGGATCAGGAAGATCTGCTGGAGAAGGGACAGGCTACCCACTCCAATATTCTTGGACTTCCCTTGTGGCTCAGCTGGTAGAGAATCTGCCTGCAGTGTGGGAGACCTGGGTTCGATTCTTGGGTTGGGAAGATCCCCTAGAGAAAGGAAAGTCCACCCACTCCAGTATTCTGGCCTGGAGAATTCCACGGACTGTGTCCATTGGGATCGCAGAGTCAGAAACAACTGAGCGACTTTTCCTTTCACTTTCATTCAAGTGAAAAAAAAAAACCTAAGAGGTGAACAGAGGCTGTAACCTCTGGAGTGTTTGACCTTGAAGTGTCAGACAGAGGAAGTCAGGTTCAAATTTCAAGTCCCAGGGGGTCAAGGCAGGTCAAGTCAAAGCAGCCCTGAAACCAAGTAGGAAAGCCCAGAGCTGGAAGCCAGTTCAAGCCTGGAGCAGAGCAGGATCCAAGGCAGAAGGTCCCAGGTACTTGCTGTGTGTGAATGTGCCATGCGTGGCTGGTGAGTGAGAGAAGCTTACATGTCCTGGCAGAATGGCTACATACTTTGTGACCAGTGTGAAATAATTCAGGGTATCCTTGGTAAAAAACTGAGAATTTCAAGACAGCAAGAGCAGGGACCTGCTTTTTTCTTTTTCCTCAAGAGTTTTTTTTTTTTTTTTTAATGTGCACCATTTAAAAAATCTTTATTGAATTTGTCACAATATTGCTTCTATGTCTTTGTTTTTTGGCCTTGAGTGAGGCATGTGGGATCTTGGCTTCCTAGCAGGGATCAAGCCCGCACCCCCTGCATTGGAAGGCGAAGTCTTAACCACTGGAGCCCTGCAGCGCCCTTCCAAGTGTGGGTCCCGAGCAACTCTACAGGTCGCTCGCCTGTGAAGCTGATCCTGGCGACAGGTTTGGTGGGGAAGGAAGGCAGTGAGCTCCTGGCTGTGTGTGTTACAGGGGAATCTGGTAGGCCCACAGTGGTCATGCCTGTGCTGGATGAAACAGCCCAGATAAAGCCATCCTGATGCTAAGAGTCATTCATTCTATCAGCTAAAAGCACCCTGGGAGTTGGTAGACCGTGTCACACAGTCCAGAATAATCAGTAAAAAAAAAACAAAGCCAAGGTCCCTCAAGGCTCATGTCTAACAATCCAATCACAGGCCCTCCCCTGTATCATATTCTGCAGCCTATCCCAGCCAGGCTACAACTTGGCTGAAATTGAAACAGGAGAGAAGAACAGTAGCAGTGGTACAAATAGCCTTGGGCAGGTAGGGTTCAGCTGACCACATTCATGACTTTCCTAAGGTTTCCAATACATTCTTGGTACCAGAGACCACAGGCCCTTCATCTCTTTTGAAAGGTCTATTTCCTTTATGTCACGCACAGTGACACTGAAATGTAGGAAGAGGAAGGGTGACAGCGTGGTAACTGGATTCAAGCTCTGATGTTGTAACACTCTTGCCTGAGAAAAGATCATGGGGAAAATACATTCAATCTCCAATCAAACTCAAGAATCTAAGCAAACTGCTGTCCCTTCTCCTTCTGGAAGAAAAAAGATGATCTGCAATGTTGAGATTGGCAGCCTGCAGATCTAACTTAGAGATCACACTTAGAAGTCAATCTTTTACCCATATAGGTATACACACACATTCTCCAGGCAAGAATACCAGAGTGGGTTGCCATTGCCTTCTCCAGGGGATTTTCCCGACCCAGGGATCAAACTTAGGTTCTCACATTGCAGGCAGATTCTTTACTGTCTGAACCACCTGCGAAGCCCATATTGATAAATATATACATATAATATATGGCGGGCTTCCCAGGGGCGCTAGTGGTTAAAGAACCTGCCTGCCAATACAGGAGACATAAGAGACGTGGGTTCAATCCCTGGATCGGGAAGATCCCCTGGAGGAGGTCAAAGCAACCCACTCCGGTATTCTTGCCTGGAGAATCCCATGGACAGAGAAGCCTGGTGGGCTACAGTCCATAGGGTCACAGTTGGATATGACTGAAGTAACTTAGCATGCATGCGAAGATGCTATAAACCCAGTTCTGAGAAAGCTATCATCTCTATGGGGAAAAGTATGGATGTGAGAGTCGGACTGTGAAGAAAGCTGAGCGCTGAAGAATTGATGCTTCTGAACTGTGGTGCTGGAGAAGACTCTTGAGAGTCCTTTGGACTGCAAGGAGATCCAACCAGTCCATTCTAAAGGAGATCAGTCCTGAGTGTTCATTGGAAGGACTGATCCTGAGGCTGAAACTCCAGTACTTTGGCCATCTCATGGGAAGAGTTGACTCATTGGAAAAGAGCCTGATGCTGGGAGGGATTAGGGGCAGGAGGAGAAGGGGACGACAGAGGATGAGATGGCTGGATGGCATCACCGACTCGATGGACATGAGATTGGGTGAACACCGGGAGTTGGTGATGGACAGGGAGGCCTGGCGTGCTGCAGTTCATTGGGTCTCAAAGAGTCGGACACGCCTGAGCGACTGAACTGAACTGATATGGGGAAAATTGATTTCTCCCATGTCTGCCAGTGGCTGGGGTTGAAATTACGTAGTGCACGTGTCAAGCTCTCTCCTTCCCACCTAGACTTGCCAAGCCATGTGGTTTGCAAAGCACGTTTCTTCCTCATGCAAAGAACCAGGAACTCAGAGGTTAGATAGAAGACCACCAACTGGTTAAAAAAAAATAAAAAGAAAGAAAAAACACACCCCAAAAGATTTTCGAAACCTGTCTTGAAGCCATGCACTGACAGAGCTGCAACTTAGTTTTGTTTATACTCCAGTGGTGTTTTGACTCCAGAATAAAGGTTGAGTGTTTTCACAGTCTACTGTCTGTATAGGTCTGATGATGCCTGAGGTTTAGAGAAATCAGACACTGAAACAAACAGGTGGAGAATGTGAACGGGATCATGCAGGTGTTTCCTCGGATTAAATAGCAGGTTACTCCATAGGTAGTAGCGCTAATGGTTCACATTGATATCACATCACTATTTCAGGCCATTTACTATTTCACTTTAACAATTTGTCAAAGATGTCAATGTGTATAGAAGAAAGAGTGGGAAAATTGCACACACATTTATTTTACTTCTTCACACCAACTGAACATCATTTGTGTTTGGTCCTTGTGACCAAATACAGGTGCTGCTAAATACAGGTCTGTTGTAGACCAAATACACGTCTACAGGTGCTACTCTTTACCAAGGAAGAGGGGCTCAAGTTACAGTTATTTTAGGAGAAAATTTGTGTTTGGGGTAAGTCTTGAAAAACAAAGCTTACAAAGTCATGTGTAACTACATGCTTAAAATGATGGTAGAGTAAGAGAAAAATCAAGATAGAAAACATATTAAAATATATTAAACGGAACTAATATTTTTCCTGAAAAGTAGTCTAATGTTTTCATTTCTCTCTTCGACTCTAAACCCTATGAAGGCAGGGTGGTTGCAACGTCTGTGAAGTGCTAACTGCTGCTTGCAAAACGGGACCCTATTCTCTAAAAGTGACCTCCAAAGGGACAGAAGAATGAATTAACGATGGGGTGGTGAACAGGTGCTGGAGCAATAGAGCGCTGATAATTGCACATCATGAAAGTACTTAATGCCACTGGACTGTGTGCTTTCAAATGGTTAGAGTGGTAGTTTATGTGTGTATTTAAAATTCAGAAATGAAAATGAGTAAAAAGCTCAAAGCTTCCCTGGTCCATTGTCAAAGGAATCCACACCATAGTTCAGATACCATACCACACCATAGTTCAGACAGAAAAATGTCATGAGTCAAGTCACATCTACTCAAGGAGAAGGAACCCCACATACATCGTGGTGAGCCTGCCAGACTGACTTTATGTCTGACATCACATTGGAATAAAAAAACAACAGCTAGACATCATCAAAAGGAAATCCCCTAGACTGGCAAAAGCACCTTTAGGGGTTGGCGAATTGTGGTCCCCATGTCGAATCCAGCCCCACTGCATGTTTTTGTGTCTTGTGGGAGCTAATAATGGTTTTCATTATTTTCCGATGGTTGAGGAAAACGTCAACAGGAGAATACTGTTTTGTGACACGTGATCACGACAGGAATTGACTTTTCAGTGCCCCTAAGTAAACCTTGCCTGGAACACCCCTCCTCCGCATTCCTTTAGGTATCGTCTATGGCGCTTTAGAGCTATAATGGCAGATTTCCGTAACAGCAATGGAGACCGTATGACCTGTATAGCCAAAAGCATTTCCTATGTGACTCCTTATTTAAGCAGTTTGCTGGCCCTTGCTCTGGAGAGTGGACACTGCTGGTGGAAGAAAGTGGGCCTCCACCTGCCCCTGCGCCAACATACCCTCATCCACATTGCTTTTTTAGATTTTTTTTGAAGTATAGTTGATTTACAGTGTTATGCCAATCTCTGCTGTACAACAAAGTGACTTAGTTATACACATATATACATTCTTTTTCATATTACTTCCCATTATGATTTATCACAGGATATCAGCTATAGTGCCCTGCGTCAGTAGGACTTTGCTCTTTATTCTTTATATAAGAGTTTGCATTTGCTAATCCCAAACTCCCAGTCCTTCCCGCCCCCCATTCCCCTTGGCAATCACACGTCTGTTCTCTATGTTTGTGAGTCTCTTCCTGTTTCATAGATAAGTTCATTTGTGCCATATCTTAGATTGTAAATATAAGTGATATCATACTTACTTCACTTAGCACCATAATCTCCAGTTGCATCCATTTGCTATACTCATTTCTTTTTTGGGGGGTGCAAATTATGAGGCTTGTGCAATCTTAGTCCCTGACTGAACCCGGGGGGTGCAAATTATGAGGCTTGTGCAATCTTAGTCCCTGACTGAACCCTGGGTGACAGCAGTGAAAGCACCCAGTCCTAACCACTGGGATGCCAGGGAATTCCTACACCTTCACCAACATTATCTGTTTCCTGCTTTCTGCCCTTTCAAAGCTTTTATACATGCATGATAGTCCATGTCCCAAGTATACCAGCTTTAGAAAGGGGAGGGATGGAAGCACAGCTGCGGACCTAGTCGGTGCCCTGTATTTAAATATTAGCTCTTTGAATTATCTCCACAACTCTCCCAGAAAGTAGGCTTTATTCACCCCATTTTGTAAATAATATTAGCTACTTCTCCCTCCCTTTTTTTCTGAGTGATTGCCATGGACCCTAGCATTTTCTATGAGCTGTACATAAATCATTTCATTCTCAGAACAAGTCTATGAATAAGTAGAGTTATACTCATTCTGCAACTGAGGTCACTAAGGTCAAGGTATATTAAGTAATTTGTCCAAAGTCACTCAAAAAGGAAACACAGGATCAGAATTTGGACCCAGGTGTCTTGGGTTGGAGCCAGGACTTGAATTGCTCAGCTACTAGTCTAGCTCCCACTGCAAAAGTGCCAAGAGGTTCTTGATTTTGCTAAGGAAACCCAGATGGTTTTACACAGATGGTTTTCCCAGATGGTTTGCTAAGGTAACCACAGAGTGGTTGGCATTTCAAACCAACATATCTTATTTCAAATCCCACCTTCTTTCCACCACTCCTTAACCAATCTTATCTCAGGATAATAGCCTTTATTAGTCAAGGGACCACTACCTATCGCAATTCCAAATCTTCTCTTCTGAGGCCAACAATGGGGCAAGCTGTCACGGTCCCCTTCTTTAAGCAGAACTTGACGAGTAACAAAGTGAAAACCTGTCCTTTTTCTGATCAGACTGACCCTCCTGATCTGAATTTGAATAATGTTTTTGCAACCAGATATTTTCAGAAATGATACCGATTTGTTGAAGGAGAGAAAGAATATCAACTCTTATTGCTGTACCTAAGACAATGACTAAGAGGATCAGCTTTCTCTGATACATGAAGTTTATCCAGAGATGAGAACTTCTTTAGCTCCAAACAGGCTAAGAAGGCTAGGGGAATGATTGAGGGGAACATACATGGAAGAACTGTACAAAAAAGATCTTCACGACTAAGATAATCATGATGATGTGATCACTAATCTAGAGCCAGACATCTTGGAATCTGAAGTCAAGTGGGCCTTAGAAAGCATCACTATGAACAAAGCTAGTGGAGGTGATGGAATTCCTGTTGAGCTGTTTCAAATCCTGAAAGATGATGCTGTGAAAGTGCTTCACTCAATATGCCAGCAAATTTGGAAAACTCAGCAGTGGCCACAGGACTGGAAAATGTCAGGTTTCATTCCAATTCCATGAAAGGCAATGCAAAAGAATGCTCAAACTACCGCACTATATTGAACTCATCTCACATGCTAGTAAAGTAATGCTTAAAATTCTCCAAGCCAGACTTCAGCAATACGTGAACCGTGAACTCCCTGATGTTCAAGCTGGTTTTAGAAAAGGCAGAGGAACCAGAGATCAAATTGCCAACATCTGCTGGATCATCGAAAAAGCAAGAGAGTTCCAGAAAAACATTTATTTCTGCTTTATTGACTATGCCAAAGCCTTTGACTGTGTGGATCACAAGAAACTGTGGAAAATTCTGAAAGAGGTGGGAATACCAGACCACCTGACCTGCCTCTTGAGAAACCTATATGCAGGTCAGGAAGCAACAGTTAGAACTGGACATGGAACAACAGACTGGTTCCAAATAGGAAAAGGAGGACGTCAAGGCCGTATACTGTCACCCTGCTTATTTAATTTATATACAGAGTACATCATGAGAAACGCTGGACTGGAAGAAACACAAGCTGGAATCAAGATTGCTGGGAGAAATATCAATAACCTCAGATACGCAGATGACACCACCCTTATGGCAGAAAGTGAAGAGGAGCTAAAAAGCCTCTTGATGAAAGTGAAAGAGGAGAGTGAAAAAGTTGGCTTAAAGCTCAACATTCAGAAAACGAAGATCATGGCATCCAGTCCCATCACTTCATGGGAAATAAATGGGGAAACAGTGGAAACAGTGTCAGACTTTATTTTTTGGACTCCAAAATCACTGCAGATGGTGACTGCAGCCATGAAATTAAAAGACGCTTACTCCTTGGAAGGAAAGTTATGACCAACCTAAATAGTATATTCAAAAGCAGAGACATTACTAGACAGATTGAGGTCCGTCTAGTCAAGGCTATGGTTTTTCCAGTGGTCATGTATGGATGTGAGAGTTGGACTGTGAAGAAGGCTGAGCACCAAAGAATTGATGCTTTTGAACTGTGGTGTTGGAGAAGACTCTTGAGAGTCCCTTGGACTGCAAGGAGATCCAACCAGTCCATTCTGAAGGAGATCAGCCCTAGGATTTCTTTGGAAGGAATGATGCTAAAGCTGAAGCTCCAGTACTTTGGCCACCTCATGCGAAGAGTTGACTCATTGGAAAAGACTCTGATGCTGGGAGGGATTGGAGGAAGGAGAAGAAGGGGACGACAGAGGATGAGATGGCTGGATGGCATCACGGACTCGATGGACGTGAGTCTGAGTGAACTCCGGGAGTTGGTGATGGACAGGGAGGCCTGGCGTGCTGCGATACATGGGGTCGCAAAGAGTTGGACACGACTGAGCGACTGAACTGAACTGTCCATGTGTGACTGTTCATGTATCCATATATAACTCAGGTAGCAAAGACAAGTGCTTTTTCTAAAAAAAAAAAAAAAAAAAGAGGGGTTCACAGGAAGCAGCGTAAGGGAGTCAGCAACAGACACCATTCAAAAAGTTTGCCAGGGACCCCAGTTCTGCACTCTGGGTTCCTGGAACTCATCTGCCTAAAATCGATTGCAACTTGTCAAGACCTCCTTGGAAGAACCAGAAGTTGGAATGATATGGAAGGCCAGATGCAAAATACCCGTGAGTAGGAGCCCCTCTTTCTTGTTTCTGGAAACATCTGAGGGTCTGACTCAGCAGGTAAAGGACAGACTGGACCGCCAAGTGTCTCCTCCTTCACCAACTCCTCCTCCTCCCCTCCCACCCTGCTCCTGCCTGGAGTCTGCAGCAGAGACTGCAGACGCCCCAGGGCCTTGCTTGGGACAGTGAGGCAGAGGATGAATCATCAGAGGTGTTTTGCAGATGTGTAAATACTACCCGGATGTAAACAGGAATATAGGACCAAGCTGGCAAGAATGTTTGAGTGAATAACATCAAGGGGGACCATACAGTTTGCATTTCTAAAGTGGAGGAAAAAAAAATCAGAAGCCAATAATAGAGATCCTATTATGTGTATAAGAACTGGTATTCGTTTTAGCCAGCTATAAGGGCTTCCCAGGTGGCGCTAGTGGTAAAAAGAAAAAAATAACCTGCCTGCCAATGCCGAAGACATAGGAGACCTGAGTTCCATCCCTGGGTTGGGAAGATCCCTGGAGGAGGAAATGGCAACCCACTCCAGTATTCGTGCCTGGAGAATCCCATGGACAGAGGAGCCTGTGGGATCACAAAGACTCGGACACAACTGAAGTCACTTCAGTTCAGTTCACTCACTCAGTCGTGTCCGACTCTTTGCAACCCCATGAACTGCAGCACACCAGGCCTCCCTGTCCATCAGCAACTCCTGGAGTTCACCCAAACCCATGTCCATTGAGTCGGTGCTGCCATCCAACCATTTCATCCTCTGTCGTCCCCTTCTCCTCCTGCCCTCAATCTTTCCCAGCATCCAGGTCTTTTCAAATGAGTCAGCTCTTCGCATCAGGTGGCCAAAGTATTGGAGTTTCAGCTTCAACATCAGTCCTTCCAATGAACACCCAGGACTGTTCTCCTTTAGGATGGACTGGTTGCGTCTCCTTGCAGTCCAAGGGACTCTCAAGAGTGTTCTCCAACACCACAGTTCAAAAGCATCAATTCTTCGGCGCTCAGCCTTCTTCACAGTCCAACTCTCACATCCATACATGACCACTGGAAAAACCATAGCCTTGACTAGACAGACCTTTATTGACAAAGTAATGTCTCTGCTTTTGAATATGCTGTCTAGGTTGGTCATAACTTTCCTTCCAAGGAGTAAGCGTCTTTTAATTTCATGGCTGCAGTCACCATCTGCAGTGATTTTGGAGTCCCAAAAAATAAAGTCTGACACTGTTTCCACTGTTTCCCCATTTATTTCCCATGAAGTGATGGGACTGGATGCCATGATCTTCGTTTTCTGAATGTTGAGCTTTAAGCCAACTTTTTCACTCTCCTCTTTCACTTTCATCAAGAGGCTTTTTAGCTCCTCTTCACTTTCTGCCATAAGGGTGGTGTCATCTGCATATCTGAGGTTATTGATATTTCTCCCAGCAATCTTGATTCCAGCTTGTGCTTCTTCCAGCCCAGCATTTCTCATGATGTACTCCGCATAGAAGTTAAATAAGCAGGGTGACAATATACAGCCTTGACGTCCTCCTTTTCCTATTTGGAACCAGTCTGTTGTTCCATGTCCAGTTGTAACTGTTGCTTCCTGACCTGCATGTAGGTTTCTCAAGAGGCAGGTCAGGTGGTCTGGTATTCCCACCTCTTTCAGAATTTTCCACAGTTTCTTGTGATCCACACAGTCAAAGGCTTTGGCACAGTCAATAAAGCAGAAATAGATGTTTTTCTGGAACTCTTTTGCTTTTTCCATGATCCAGCGAATGCTGGCAATTTGAACTCTGCCTTTTCTAAAACCAGCTTGAATATCTGAAAGTTCACAGTTCACGTATTGCTGAAGCCTGGCTTGGAGAATTTTGAGCATTACTTTACTAGCATGTGAGATGAGGGCAACTGTGCAGTAGTTTGAGCATTCTTTGGCATTGCCTTTCTTTGGGATTGGAATGAAAACTGACCTTTTCCAGTGCTGTGGCCACTGCTGAGTTTTCCAAATTTGCTGGCATATTGAGTGCAACACTTTCACAGCATCATCTTTCAGGATTTGAAATAGCTCAATGGGAATTCCATCACCTCCACTAGCTTTGTTCATAGTGATGCTTTCTAAGGCCCACTTGACTTCACATTCCAGGATGTCTGGCTCTAGGTGAGTGATCACACTATCATGATTATCTGGATCATGAAGATCTTTTTTGTATAGCTCTTCTGTGTATTCTTGCCACCTCTTCTTAATGTCTTCTGCTTCTGTTAGGTCCCTACCATTTCTGTCCTTTATTGAGCCCATCTTTGCATGAAATGCTCCCTGTTATCTCTAATTTTCTTGAAGAGATCTCTAGTCTTTCCTATTCTATTATTTTCCTCTATTTCTTTGCATTGATCACTGAGGAAGGCTTTCTTGTCTCTCCTTGCTATTCTTTGGAACTCTGCATTCAAATGGGTATATCTTTCCTTTTCTCCTTTGCTTTTCACTTTCCTTCGTTTCACAGCTATTTGTGAGCCCTCCTCAGAGAGCCATTTTGCTGTTTTGCATTTCTTTTCCATGGGGATGGGCTTGATCCCTGTCTCCTGTACAATGTCATGAACCTCTGTCCATAGTTCATCAGGCACTCTATCAGATCTAGGCCCTTAAATCTATTTCTCACTTCCACTGTATAATCATAAGGGATTTTATTTAGGTCATACATGAATGGTCTAGTGGTTTTGTCCACTTCCTTCAATTTCAGTCTGAACTTGGCAATAAGGAGTTCATGATCTGAGCCCCAGTCTGCTCCTGGTCTTGTTTTGTTGACTGTGTAGAGCTTCTCCATCTTTGGCTGCAAAGAATATAATCAATCTGATTTTGGTATGGACCATCTGGTGATGTCCATGTGTAGAGTCTTCTCTTGTGTTGTTGGAAGAAGGTGTTTGCTATGACCAGTGCATTCTCTTGGCAGAACTCTATTAGCCTTTGCCCTGCTTCATTTTGTTCTCCAAGGCCAAATTTGCCTGTTACTCCAGGTGTTTCTTGACTTCCTACTTTTGCATTCCCGTCCCCTATAATGAAAAGGACATCTTTATTGAGTGTTAGTTCTAGAAGGTCTTGTAGGTCTTCATAGAACTGATCAACTTCAGCTTCTTCAGCATTACTAGTCAGGGCATAGATTTGGATTACTGTGATATTGAATGGTTTGCCTTGGAAACGAACAGAGATCATTGTCATTTTTGAGACTGTAAGATGGACTGGAATGGGTGAATTTAACTCGGATGACCATTATATCTACTACTGTGGGCAGGAATTCCTAAGAAGAAATGGAGTAGCCATCATAGTCAACAAAACAGTACCAAGTGACTTAGCATGTGCTATTAATACAAAAGGATGTGAGAGCTACTTTTTGTTTTAAACTTCCATCATATTCCCTCCCTCCTTGTTTTGATTTTGCCAACACTTACTGAACAGCTAATCTGAACCAAGTCCTGTGCCAGCTTCTAGGAGAACAGGATGAAATGAGCACAGTCCTTGACCTGAAGGAGTTCATATCTAGCATCTCCTACAGACCTCTGAGGGGTAGACCCTGAGTGTCATACCCAGAGTGTCATACTTGCTGACTTATGCTTTTGATGGGCGAACACAGTGGGCTGGGACTCACAGCTGCCACCCCATGATCCCAGGGCCAACCCCCCAACCCTGGCCCCTCTGTTCCCCATCACCCACCCAAAGTGGGCGGAGTGGCTTGGATGGATCTGTAATCTCAGACACAAAGAGCAGCCCCACCCTTTGTCCTAGTGAAACTCCGGGTTGTCCTATAATGATGGCCACACTGCAACCTGGTGCCATCTGATAAGGACAGATTTCAAAACGATGCTCATGATTGATGTCAGCATCAGGCATGAACGTTGACTGACCTACTTGACCTGGGCTGAGTGAGTGCAGGTGCCGTAAAGTGGAGGTGAGAACTCAGCCACCACCTAGAACAAGATACACTGTCACTCACTTGCACCCACACGCCCTCTCCCCGTTCTTTTGACTCAAGCATTTATGTGACTCCAACCCCCTTTCTAGAAGAGAAAGAGGAAGTGGTCTCAAGCACAGTGCTTTGAAAAATAAACATGAGCAATTCAACAGCTTTGCAGAGAGATCAGTGGGGCAGTGCTGGCTTCCCTCTGGTTCTTGTACAGGAACACGCCCAAGGGGAGTTTGAACCTGCCCCTGCCCAGGGGGCCCTGCCCCTGCCCAGTGGGCCCTAGCCCCACCCAGGGGGCCCTGCCCAGAGCCTCACCCAGGGGGCCCTGCCAAGATGGCCCTAGCCCCACCCAGGGGGCCCTAGCCCCACCCAGGGGGCCCTATCCCTGCCCAGTGGGCCTCTAGCCCCACCCAAGGGGCCCTGCCCCTGCCCAGAGGGCCCTAGCCCCACCCAGGGGGCCCTATCCCTGCCCAGTGGGCCTCTAGCCCCACCCAAGGGGCCCTGCCCCTGCCCAGTGCACCCTAGCCCCACCCATAGGGCCCTGTCCCTGCCCAGTGCACCCTAGCCCCACCCATGGGGCCCTGCCCCTGCCCAGAGGGCCCTAGCCCCACCCAGGGGGCCCTAGCCCTGCCCAGAGGGCCCTAGCCCCACTCAGGGGGCCCCTATCCCTGCCCAGAGGGCCCTAGCCCCACCCAGGGGGTCTTGGCCTGGAATGCAAGGATGAGGGCAAAATGCATTCATTTCTTTGTACTTGACAACAAAATCTCCCTTCCCAGTTCTTCTTGGACCTTAGATACATTTGGTTGAGATAGCCCTACACCTCAATTCCTGACACCCTGTCATCCATCTAGGCAAAGATTATCTCTTGTTTTATTTTATATTTTCCCCTTTTATTCCCCTTCCAAACATCAATTCTTATCCCATTAGGTTTGCACACTAACATGTTTATGCACATGTCTGGGATACAGGAGTACACCTGAGTGTGGGGCGTCCCAGGTGGCACAATGGTAAAGAATCACCTGCCAACGCAGGAGATTCAAGAGACGTGGATTCAGTCCCTGGGTTGGGAAGATCCCTAGGAGGAAGAAATGGTAACCCACTCCAGTATTCTTGCCTGGAAAATTCCATAGACAGAGGAGCCATGGCAGGCTACAGTCCATGAGGTCTGTAAAGAGTCAGAGACGACTGAGTGAGCACACACATACATGCCTAAATGTCCACTCATATATGCACGTATACACCGACATATATATGACACTGTTCTGTATAAAGGTGTTTTTAAATCCTGTAAGTGGTACTGTGCCATCAATTTTATTCTATGCCTTCTTTCAATGGGCTGTGTTTTTAAGTTCTGGTCACACTGCTGTTTGTAAATCTAGCTTATTATTTCTGACATTGCAAAGTTTTCCATCCCGGCCCCTCTCACAGTACCTCTGGTGTGAGCTCCTGTGTGTGCACTGTGGGCATGTGGGCAATGCTTGTTTATCGTGTGTTAGCACACGCTGAAGTGTATATTCCACGAGAGCAGGAAATGTGTTTTCACCACAGCAGTATCCCCAGCAATTAGAACAGTGCCAGGCTAATAGTGCCAACATTTTGCGAACTCACTTCAGTCGTGTCCAACTCTTCAACGCTATGGACTGTAGCACACCAGGCTCCTCTGCTCATGGGATTCTCCAGGCAAGAATACTGGAAACGGGATGGCATTTCTTTCTCCAGGGGATCTTCGCAACCCAGGGATAGAACCCATGTCTCTAAGTCTCCTAGCATTGGTAGGTAGGTTCTTTACCACTGGTGCCGTCTGAACAAAACATTCTTTAATAAATGTTTGTTGAATGAATACATGAGTACAAATACATCATGGTTTACTTATTTCTTCCTCTGATGAGGAACCCTGAGCTGGTCTTTTATTCCTTGCTACCAGAAACACCATCCGGAGTAGAGTTGCTGGGCTGGAAGGTGTATTCATATTAAACTCCCCCCACCCCATGCCCTCTCATCCTTTCCCCCTTCCTCCTTCCCTCCCTTCTCTCTCTCCCTCCCTCTCTCTCTGTCTCTTTTTCCATACGTTTTACATATATACCATTCAGGGTATATGTAATATACCCCACAGGCAGAGGAAAAGAAGGATATTTATGTTCTTGGAGGCCCCACATCAATTAACCATGAATGAAATCTTTCTGAAAGGCATCTCTGCTGAGGCTCTTATTCCTGAGCAGATATCCAGAACCTCTGATCATCTATTTTTAATGTATTTCTATTTGACAGGTATTCATGGAGTCTCTGGTCTATGCCAACCTCAGTGATAGGCAAGGAAGCAGGGAAGGGGTTTCAGGAGCACACCTAGTCCTCAAAGGGGAGCGGGCACACAGGGAGGAGCATACAACTTGGGGGGGCACCCAGGTGCAGGCGAGGAGGTGTGGCCTTCCGGTCTCTTCTGGAAACCACTGTGTGCAAGTTTGAGAGGAACAGGATATTTAGTTTCTTAGCGCCTCCTCACAGATTACAGCTAACATCACGTGCCTCTTGGTGTCACACAGTAAGAAGATACTGTTATGCAGCACCTCTGCCAAGAGGGCCTCATCTCAACCTAATGGTGGAGAATGAATGAGACAGACCTGAACGAGGGGTTCTCTACAAATTCTTTAGAAAATGACAGGAGAGAGCGAGCCAGGCCAAGGGGTTGTCCCCCATAAAAGGAGATTAAGGTGACTCGGTCACAGTATGGACTGTTCAATTCTGGAACAGGAAGAGCAATGTTTCAAAAGGACATTCGTTACTGGATCAGTTGGTGAAATTTGAATATGGCATGTATATTAGATCCTGTATTGTGTTAATGATAAATTTCCTAACCATGACAATTGTATTCTGGTTATATAAGAGAACGTCCTTGTTTTCAGAGGCAAAAGGCAAAATAATGCAATTTAACTCTCAGATAGTTTAGAAGAAATAACAATAACAATAGCATGTATGTATACAGAGAAACAAAATGATAAAACAGTATCATGAACCTAGAGGGTATTATGATTAAGTCAGACAGAAAAAGACAAATACCTATGTTATCACTTATATGAGGAACATAAAAAATAAAATGAATGGATATAACAAAAACAGACTTATAGAAAACAAACTAGTGGTTACCAGTGGGGAAAGGGAGAGTGAGGGGCAAGATACAGGTAGGGGAGATTAAGAGATATAAATTACTATGTATAAAATAGATAAGCAACAAGGGTATATTGCATAGTACAGGGAAATACAGCCATTATTTTGTAATCACTGAAAAAAAAAAAAAAGGAAAAATACACCAAAATATTAAGGGCAAAATTAGCTTACGTTTTTGTCTTTTGTTCTTTCTGTCAGTGCTAAAAAATAATACTAAAAAAAAAGAATAAAAAAGTTTATAATAGAAAAAGAAGCATATCATCATGTAGAACATTCTGGAACCTGGGGCCCAAAACGTGGTTGCCCTTAAACTCCGCTTACCAGTATCAGCGGCTGAGAGTAATGAAACAGAAATGAATGGCTACAGAAGTGAGAGCACGTTTGGGACAGAGAAGTCATTAGGTGCAAAACCCGCATAGGGCAGGAAGTGCAGTCTTCCACAGGAAGACTAGAAACCACAACAGAACGTTCTGGAGTTCTAACCTCCTTCTATTTCTAGGCCCTTTGCTGTATTTCATGGCACATATCACATCGAGAACCATCACCGACATGGAATCCCGAAAGCAAGATGGATGACTCGTTCACGTTTGGGTCCTGTTTATACTGACACAGTCCTCTGGGTGAGAGGCAGGAGGGCCTGACTGTCTGCCTGCTCTTTCCTGCCTCTACACACACACACACACAATCACAGCATCACACCATCCAGGGTTCTCTTGGTCTGAACCCCCACCAGTGTGTATGTAACAGCACAACGGTCTGTCTGACATGCTAACCACCCACCGCTCTGAGAAGCTCTTCTGTTGGGGATGGCACAGTTCCCTCGAGTCCCTGGGACGACCTCCCCAGGGCAAGCACAGGAACTCTGCTGTTTCAAGGCAGATAGGCTCAAAGGGCTATCTTTGACTACAGTTGTTCCTTGTGGGATAGAACAAGCTGAAGTTGAAGGTTATTTATAGAGAAAGAATATTAGCAACCTAAAAGTGAACTAGCAATCTGGAGGTCAAAGTTTGGTGAAAATGATGATGAATAGGTTGTGGTTGGGAAAACTAGATGGAGGTGTCCACAGAAAGAGGAAAGAGTTGGAAAATCTGAAGACAGTATCTTACAGCCCATCAGCAAAAACTAGTTTGAAAATGTCAAGGAACAGGTCAAGAGAAAATGAACTCAGGAATCTGGGCATTTTGGAGGCAACCGACTTAGCTAACTGGAACAGGCTCCTATTTCCCTTTGGAGCCTGGCTAGGCTGAAGGCAGTGAATTTCCCACCAAGCCTGCTGGGGGGTGTGGTGGGCAAGCTGGAGGGAGCCAAGGGGCTCAGATATCCTGCAGATACAGCAAAACTTTGGAAGGTAGGCTTCAGGTAATGAAATCTTTGAATCATGTGAATGTAGGTTTAAATTTCTCTCTCTTTCTCTTTAACTGAAATATAGTTCCTGGTGGCTCAGATGATAAAGAATCTGCCTGCAAGGCAGGAGACCTGCATTCAATCCCTGGGTCAGGCAGATCCCCTGGAGAATGGCATGGCAACCTACTCCAGTATTCTTGCCTGGAGAATTCCAAGGACAGAGGAGCCTGGTAAGCCACAGTCCATGAGGTCACAAAGAGTCAGACATGACTGAGTGACTAACACACACACAGTCGATTCACAATGTTGTGGTAATTGCTATACAGCAAAGTGACTCAGTTACACACATATATACATTTTTAAATATTCTTTTCCATTATAGTTTATCCCAAGAAACTGAATATAGTTCCCTGTGCTACATAGTAGGACCTTATTGTTTATTCACTCTATATGTAATTATTTGCACCTATTAACCCCAAACTCCCAATCCACGGTTTAAATGCAGGTTTAAATTACTTTTAGGGACTTTCTTGGTGGTCCAGTGGTTAAGACTTCACCTTCCGAAGCAGGGGTTACAGATTTGATCCCTGATCGGAGAGCTAAGATCCCATATGCTTCACAGCCCAAAACCCAAAATATGAAACAAAAGTGATATCGTAACAAATTCAGTAAAGACTTTAAAAATGGTTCACATCAAAAAACAAAAAAAAAAGTCTTAAAAAAAAAACCAAATTATTTTTAGGTGGCTGCTGGTAAAATGTGAAATGTCCTCTGGGAATTGATGTCACACTCTTCAGTTTCAATATCACTATATCCTTGGCTGCCCCCTGTCTCCACATTGCCCATGAACCTCAACCCAGCACAAGTTCTTAAGGTCATTAAGGTGGACAGTCAAAATCCATGTAAACATCCCCACCGGAGTGAGTAACCATGGGCCCAGCTTCCTCCCAAAGGTGCGTTTATATATTTATGTCAAACGAACAATCACAACCCTTGTGTGTTATCGGCCTGCCTGTGATGAAAGAATATTTTGTTGAGGGGGTTGAGTGCCCTGGAAGGAAGTTGCTTAATCTAAGTGGAAACCAAACCCTCACTTTGGTTTCCTTGGGAAATTTTGCAGTAACTGCTTCTCTATAATTAGTGAGCATGGGCCCCGGCCAAAGTCGTCACCTAGACCCCACCTAGCACGTGTGGGCATGAGCGGTGCCCCGGCCTGGGCCTTCACAGCGGTCCTCTTTGCCAGCCTGGGTGGTCTGCGTCTTGGAAGGAACCACCCAGTCTGGGGGGCTTTCAACTTTTTGTTCCAAGTCGGGGTTTCAGGGGATGGATTGGGAGTCATGGATTAGCAGATACAAACTGTTATGTATAAAGAACGGATAGACAACAAGCTTACTACTGTACAGCACATGGAACTATATTCAATATCCGGTGATAAATCGTAATGGAGAAGAATGTGACAAAATAAATGTATAACTGAATCTGTACAGCAGAAATTAACACAACATTATAAATCAACTAAACTTCAATTTAAAAAAGGAACCGAAAAAAAAGAAAATCAAAATTTTTTTGTAAGTCTACTGTGGATGGAAGGGAAGAAAGGAGAAGAAGAAGGGGAGGAGGAGAAAGATGAGACTGGCTCACAGTAGGATCACTTCCCTCTGTCGCTCGTAAGCAGGTCCAGATTTTAAAGGGGGTCCTTTAAGAGGTAGTCAACCATAGAGCACTTTTTGCCATTTCGCTGATGAGGAAATGAAAGTCTAAAGAGGTTAAGCGACTGGCCCCAAGTTGTGAGTTACAGGAAGTGGCCAAGGCTGTGACTTCACGTCCAGGGCCCCTTCACCAGCCAGCAACACTGAGGACAGGGGCTGTGGAAAAGCCTCCTCATGGGCAGATTGACGGGGGATCAATCGATCAATTACCTGTAGATCCCTACTATGCAGGCAGCAGGTGGCGCTAGCGGTAAAGAACCGGCCTGCCCGTGCAGAAGGCCTAAAGAGGCGCGGGTTCGATCCCTGGGTTGGGAAGATCCTGGAGGAGGGCACGGCAACCCACTCCAGTATTCCTGCCTGGAGAATCCCACGGACAGAGGAGCCTGGCGGGCTGCAGTCCGCAGGGTCACAGAGAGTCAGACACGGGACTGAAGCGACTGAGGACACACAGTGCAGGCAGCATTGTGCCAGCTTCCGAGAGGTACAGAAGAGGGTTTAAGTCATATCATCTTTCCCGCAAAGAGCTTACCCTATACTTGCAGAGACCTGGCAAACGTTCAAAATGTGTGAATAACAGTGCAAATCCAGGATGGTAGGGCGCAGAAATCCACGCGGGGGGAGTGTGAAGAGGGAGAGGGCTCTCCGAGGGAGCTCAGTGGGGAGGCTTCCTGGAGGAGGTGAGCCTGACACAGCCCCCAGGGAGGACAGTGTCAGCTGCAGAAGCAGAGGGGTCCTGAGGACATAAAGGAGTCTCCTGGCATGCGGTTTGTTCACACCAGGAAATAATGAGAGAAGGCAAACAGGCAGGAGCCACGGGGTTGATGAGCACCCAAAACTCAGTGTGGACAGACAGAGGGAAGATGAAAGGAGATGCTGCTCGGAGTCGCCTGCACCCACCAGCTTCTGCATCCTCCCCCTCCCACCCACTGATCTGAGAGTCACGGGGAGGCAGCATCCCATCGACACCCACTGCTGGTCCTTAGATCAGACTTTTATCACCCTACCTCCTCCTGGTCCTCTCTCTGCTCCTCTCGCCCCTGGTCTGCCTTCCCTACCCTTCTAAAGGGCACCAGAATTCTCTTGCTCAAAAGCCAGTACCACCATGTCTTCACACTGCTTTAAGACCCAAGGACCCTGTTGTCTGTAAGCAAGCCCACACTCCTATGCAGGGCAGACCAGGCCCTCCAAAACCTGCCCACACCTACTTTATGGCCCCTTCCCTCTTCCCTCTTCCTATAAACCACAAGGACTCCCTCCACGGCCCTCTGAATCCTCCATGCCTTTCTGGCGGAGCACATTCTTTTGCAGCCAGTCTTTCACTATCTTCTAACTTCTGTTTGAAAGTCACCTCAAATGCATCACCTTCTCCAGGAAGCCTTCCTTCCTTGACGCTCAGTTTCCTGACCCTGAACCTATTCTGTCTCCATTTGTCTTGCTGGTCTTCTCTTTTGGGTGGCAGGCCAATGCTGCAGGATCTTGGTTCCCTGACCAGGGAACCAACTGTGCCCTCTGCAGTGGCAGTCTCGAGTCTTAACCACTGGATCACCAAGGAAGTCTCTGTCCCCATTTATTCAAATATCTCCCTCTGGGAGTCAGAGCTGGGAACCCACAGATGATTCTCATTCTGTTCTGCACAGGGCCTGATGTGGATCACGATTCATAGCAAGTGGCTTAATAAGTGATGAATGAACAAGTGGTAGCGTATGAGAAAGGAATAAAAACAGAAGCCAGGTTTTCAGGCTATTTGGAGGAAACGAATAGAAGACAATTTGGACAGAGGTGGCCCCACGGATTGCTCAGGTTGCCTTGCTGGGGTCACCCCCTGTGTCACTGACACCCCTATTCTTTCATGCTGGGATTAGTCTTCCAGGAGGGGCACCCCTAGACCAAAGCTTACTTCAAGGATTATTTTGATGTTAGAAGTCCAAACATAACACAGTAGTTCAGAAAGAAAAAAAAAAATGAATTTAGCCATAATCCCTCAATACAATCAATTACTATTACGTCTTAATTTCCCTTCCAGTCCTTTCCCTTCTGTCTTGTGATAGTTTTATGTGTCATCATGACAGGGCCAAGGGATGAACTGGCAAAATATTATGCTGTATGTGTCTTTGAGGGTGATTCAAAGGAGATTAGCATTTAAGGCAATAGATTGGAGTAAAGACCTGGTCTGCCCTGGTGGTCCTGTGGTTAAGAATGTGCCTTCCAAGGCAGGGAGCTCAGTTTCCATCGCTGGTTAGTTAACTAAGATCCCAGGCTGAGCCTGCAAGCCGCAACTGAGGCCTGACACAGCCAAATGAATAATTATTTAAAAAAAAATCTTTCTCAGCCTCATCGGAGGGTATCGTCTAATCCACTGAGGGCCTTGACAGAACAAGAAGGCAAAGGAAGAGTGAATTCTTTCTTTCTCCTTGAGCTGGGACACCACCTTCTACCCTTGGACATCAGGCTTTCAGACTTGGACTCAGACGTACACCTGGTTCCCAGGCCTTCAGATTTGGACTGAACCACACCACCAGCCTCCAGCTTGCAGATGGCAGACTGTGGGACTTCTCAACATCTATCAACACAGGAGCCCATCCCTCATAATAAATCTCTTCCTCAAATCAACACAATGTACACCTTACACTTACTGACATGTCATGTATCAGCTATATCTCAATAAAGCTGGGGGTGGAAATCTCTTTCCACATATCTATACATGTCCTATTGGTTCTGTTTCTCAGGAGACCTCTACTAATACATATCTACTGTTGCAATTCTGGCTTTTTAAATATACTATGTAAGTGGGAAATCAAAATTCTTGGTAAGACATCTTTTATCAGCTTCCCAGTGTTCTACACACAATGGGTGCTTAAGAAGTCATTTGAGGCAGACTGGCATGTAACCTGCCTAGCTTTCCTCAAAGGCACTGTCACCCTGGCCGTGATTCCTGCAGAAGGAAGCCTGTGATCATAGCTCTCCGTCATTTCTGGTCCTCGTTTTTCTACCCCAAACCCGCTTTTTTCCTTTAAATCTTTCCCCTCCCCAACTTGTGGGATCTCAGCTCCCCAACCAAGGATCCAGCCCAGGCCTTGGCAGTGAAAGCACAGAGGTTCCAACCAGGAGACAGCTAGGGAATTCCTTCCCTTTGAATCTTGTTTTTATTCCTTTATATTCATTCGATCAACAAACATTTTAGTCAACAAAGAAAGAAAGTGAAGTCGCTCAGTCATGTCGGACTCTTTGCGACGCCTTGGACTATAGCCTACCAGGCTCCTCTGCCCATTTTCCAGGCAAGAGTACTAGAGTGGGTTGCCATTTCCTTCTCCAGGGGATCTTCCCAATCCAGAGATCGAACCCGGGTCTCCCGCATTGCAGGCAGACGCCTTACCATCTGAGCCACCAGGGAAGCAAGCACTAGCCAACAAATCTAAGTGCCAACCACACAGCAGGCCCCAGACTGGGCCTTGTGCTCACGTCCCTGGGGCGTGGGCTGCCTGCAGCCTGCACGTTGCCCCCACCAGCACCCCTGCAGCCCCACTGCTCCCAGGACCCTGCATTGTTCAAGACTCTTCCAGTTCCAACCAGGAGTCCATGTGCCCCCCAGGACCCTTCTTTTGCGTGAGCTGCACTCGGAAGCAGAATGACTGTCCAGCTGCACTAAGAAAGCCCACGGTTGAGATTGCGTCAGAGAGCCCTTGTTCCGTTGCTATGAAGGCTGGGCTGTTAGGTAATAATCCATTCCAAATGGAAAACCGGCCTTTTGTAAAGCCTGAAATAAACTCTTGCCACATCACCCTGAGGCCACAAACAGTCCCTTCCACTCTGAAACGAGGAGGCTTTACTAACTACAGAGAGCCCAAAATGTCGTTTCTAGCTTTAAAGGGAACGGGGACTCTGACCTCAGGGAGATGAGGGGTGCTTGAGGGGAGCTCCAGGCAGTGGGGTTGAGGCAGTGAGGCCCCCCCTGGGCAGGAAGCTGCCTTTTCAAGCTTCTTCAGGAAATGTCCAGGAGGGTGGGCTCAGAAAGGTCACGTTGCTGAAGGATGGGGCTCGGAGGAAGGGATTGCTTGGATGGAGGCAAAATTCTATACCAGCTTTGAAGAATTCACCTCCAATCCTGAGACCTACAGAACCATAGGCCCCCCGGGACTGGGGCAGGGAAGGGGTGGTGCCTCAGCCTCCCCATAAACTCAGGAACTCAGGATGAGGCAGGAAAGAAAGTCGAATTTCTCACATACTGCACTCTGATGGGGCAGGCGGCTGAGCAGTGTATCCTTCAGAACTGTGGACTTTCCATATGCACTCGCACACACACGCACACCCACCCACCCACACACACACACACACACACACACACACACACACACACGGTCACAGGCTGAGTTGAGTCTCCCTAATACCCACATGTTTAAGTCTTTGCCCCCAGAACCTCAGAACGTGACTCTATTTGGAGACAGGGCCTTTAAAGAGATGATAAACATAAAATAAGATCATGAGGCTGGGCCCTAATCCAATATGACTGGTGTCACTGTGAGAGGTGATCAGGGCACAGACAGACACAGAGGAAAACCCTGTGGACTTGGGGAGAAGACGGCCATCTACAAGCCAAGGGGAGACGCCTCAGGAGAAGCCCAGCCTGCACACACCTTGATCTCAGACTTCCAGCCTCCAAATCTGTGAGGCAATAAATACCGTCTGTTTAAGGTGCTCAAACTGTGGTACTTTGTTATGCCAGCCTGAGCAGACAAATAGTCTTCCCACAAACTCACACGTGCACACACCCAGACACACTCATACAAAAATCACTCACCCACATGAGGCTCACACAGACTCTCACTCTCAAACACTTACCTCTGCCACACACACACACACACACACACTTAATCTCCCATCCCCACGCCATCTACACAAGACTTGCTCCCTTCACACACTTTCTCACATGCTCTCACACACTTCCTGAGGCCAGAGACTCCAGCTGCGGTTTTGACTGTGGCTCAGGCCCACCCCGAGGCCAGTTCCCTTCCTTGAATGGAGGGCTTTGCTCTCTGTCAAGCTCACTCCTCTCACTAGCGCCTCAGACGCATCCTGGGCCCTTTGCCTGCACTCTTGACTTCCTGCATCCTGACCCTAGCAACATGCTCTCTGTGCTGACCTTGGCCTGGACCAGGAGCTGGGAGGCCTAGACTCTGCTGACCATGGCAAGGAGCAAACACTCAGAACCTCAAGATCCTCATCTCCAAAATCAGGGTTTACGCTAGCACAGCAGTTCTCAAAGTATGGCCCCCAGACAGCGGCGTCAGGATCACCTGGAACTTGTTACAGGAACAGATACAAGGCCCCACCCAGACCTGCTCATCAGAACCTAAGAGGGGCAGGGGAGAGGAGCCCAGAAGTCAGTTTTTAACATGTTCTTTGGGTAGTCCTGGTGCAGGCTAAGGTTTGAGAACCACTGAACTGGAAGATTTCTAAAATTCCTGCTAGAGAGGATAAACCTACCAGAACTGTGGTCATTACGGTGGGTATTATTTATGAAATAACTTCAATGTGCCTGGCTCTTTGCAAACATTGTCTCTATAACAACCCTCTAAAGTAGGTGTCATTAAATGTATTTTCCATGTGCATGAAATGAGGCCCAGAGAGGTTAAGTAACTCACACACACAGCTGGAGATAAGCAGGAGAAAGCTTTGCACCTTGGCCCCCTCATCGCGTGGTTCCCCACCACTCCACCTGGGCTACCACACTGATGAGGGCCTGGCCCCCTGTCAGCATTCCATGGAGGTCGCTCACTTTCTTGTGGTCCTGCTCTTCCCACCTTAACAACATGCCAGCCTCCCTCCCTGCCCTCCCTGTTACAGTACCTTCCAGCTCGGCCCCTCCTCCCACCCTCAGTCCAGCGCCAAGTCCTGCCTTCCTCCGACTTCCACGGTAATGAACAGAGTCATCACAACTGGTGCACAGGTCGACACCACTGTTGGAGCCAACTTGGCTCCTAGAGGAAAGAGACCAGGCCTAATTTCAAGCCTGTGATGGCCTGAAAACATGCAGCCTCACCCCTCACAACTCCCTCTAAAAGAAAATCCTCCTGCAGGTGATGTTGAGACTTGATCCTCACGTGATGCAAAATCCTGTGGGAGAACAAGGCTTCCCCCTTGTTCGTGGGGCTTGTGGGCACCAAGCAGAAGGAGGGCCCACCCTGGGACTGGTGTGAGCAGAGAAGCCAGGTCCCCCTGAGGCTGCCCCTCCTGGCCCCCTAGCGCCTCACCCTAGTCTCCTTAGCAGTGCACCGCCGGGCCTCACCAGGAAAACAGGAGTTCTGTCTGTCTGCTCTAGCCTAAGTTTTTACATACAGGAAGTGCCAAATTATTGATTGAATGAATGAACTCTTGTTCCAGCTACTAGATGTTTCATCAGGGGCAGCTCTGCATTCATGTATGTACACACACACACACACACACACATACACACACACGTGCTCATGCTCTGGGGCTGGTGGAGGAGCCAACGGGAGAAGAGAAGAAAGAGACAGGACAGGACCTTCCCTGGCGTCCAGTGGCCACGACTCCACACTCCCAGCACAGGGGTCCCCTGGTCGGGGAACTAGATCCTGCAGGCTGCAACTAAAGATCCTGTGTGCCACACTAAGGGGGAGTTTCCAGGTGGTGCAGTGGTAAAGAATCTGCCTACCAACGCAGGAAACACAAGAGACGCAGTTTCAATCCCTGGGTGGGGAAGATCCCCTGGAGAAGGAAGTGGCAACCCACTCCAGTATCCTTGCCTGGAAAACTCCATGGACAGAGGAGCCTTGCGGGCTTCAGTCCATGGGGTCTCAAAGGGTCAGACACGACTGAGCATAGCCCCATCACAACTAAAACCTGGTGCAGCCAAATAAATACTTTTTTTTTTTTTAATGGCAGGACATGGCAGCTGGGCAGAAGGAGGCTGGTGGCGGGGCAGGAGAAAACCACAGCGGGACAGAGTATGAGAATGATCATCACACAGTGCAGGCCTATGGAGACAAATCCGAGCTGAGGCTAAAGGAAAAGAAACGCAAATTGGAAATCAGGCCTGAGACCTGATCGTGCGTGAGGTCTGCTTAATGATCACTTGTGCTGAGAACAGAAAGGTCACTGACACGACCGCAGTGGGTTCCACACCTGTAAACTTGGCTGAGTCTGGACTCAGACCCAACCGGCCAGCTTCCTTGTGGGCAGGGCTAATTGGGCAGGCTCTGGAGGCTCACCAAGGGGGGTTTTGCGGGCTGAACTTTCACTGTAAGTGACGCAAGGTTTGGTTTCACTTACTATTTGTGGAAGAGTCCTTCCTTCGCTGCTTTTTCATTCAGGGAAAGGTTTTGCATAAGGTTACATCCGGGTTTCTTAGGAGGTCCTTGTCACGTGACCAGACTGGGACCACCCCCCAACCCCCCATGCCTTGTGTGTCCACGTTAAGACCTGATACCCCCAATTCCTTCTCTTCCCCTGGGCTTGGCCCCTCTGACTCAATGGATCCTCTGGGAATCCTGGATAATTCCATGAGCCGAGGCCCAGCCATCAGCTGCATGGACTTGGCTCATCTGTTTCCCTGTATTCCTCTGGGATGGTCCAGAATTTGGGATAGGTGGGCCCCTGCTGCCCTCTAGGATCTGGAAACAGAGAGCACCTCCCAGACAGATGAGCACTCCAGTCAGGAAGCTCCTTGCAGGGATAACCTCGTGTGTGAGATCAACGGGTGGACGCAGGCCAGCACACCACCAGGGGCACACAGGCTCACCAGGGCCCGTCAGGAGGCTGCCGGGGCTCGGCAAGGCGGAGCGGTACAGCCCGCCAAGGGGGAAATCAGAGCTCCGGGCTGCCGCTCCTGCCTCCAGATCCATGTTCCTCTTACCGTTATGTAAAACCCCGGCAATAACTGATGGGCATGGTTCCTGAACAAGCTGCCTCAATGGGATACAGTCCCAGAGAAGAGACATGGTCCCAGCGATGGGTTTACTCGGCTCTGGAGGGAGCTCTGTGGCCTTCGTAACCCAGCCCTGTGAGCAGTCTCCTCCCCCGTGTTGTGCTTGGGGCTTAGGGGTGATTAGGGTCTCACGGAGGCTCCAGGCAAACACGTCGTGAGTAACATCACAGGCGTTGAGTTCCTCCTGCTCAGCACAGCCAGGCAGATGTAAAACAAGCAATCCATCTTACTGCGACAATGCGCTTACAGTGAAAGGGGTCAAGCGGTACAGACGGCAGCGACAAGATAAGTAAGTCCTGGAAATTTAACAAACAGTGCAGCGACTCTAGTTAATAATACTGCATTGTGTATTTGGGTATCCCCCTCTCCCATTTTTCGCTAAGTTGCATAGCATGCAGGATCCTAGCTTCTCAACCAGGGATCAAACCCAAGCCTCAGCTTTGGAAGTGCAGAGTCTTAACCACTGGACCAACAGAGAAGTCCCTGTATTGTGTATTTGAGAGCTGCTGAATAGATCTTAAAGATCTTATCACAAAAGAAGACAGAGTTTGTACCGACTGTGGTGACAGATGTTATCTAGACTTACGGTGGTGATCATTTCACAATATATACAAATGTTGAATCATGTTGTATACCTGAAACCAATAGAATGTTATGTGTCAATTATATCTAAAAAAATTTTTAAATAGCTGTGAAGTTTTGTCAGTCATCTATAAACACTGGGTGGATATTTGAGTAGTAATGAAGAAAACAATACGGCAAAGGGAGTCTAATCATTAACAAAACCCATGCTGAAATGGCTAGTTTCCTTACATTTTTGAAGGACTTGTTAACGTTGAGCTGAGGATACATTGCCCCAGGGCAAGAGTCCAGTTTCATCTTGGCTGAAACTCTAGTTGAGAAAGTAAACTCTATAAAAATTAAAGGAGTGACCAACAACCTCTAGCTTGTCAAAAGAGGAATTATTTCTCAATTGTAACACCAGAGTTTATCCAAAGCAGGGAGAGCTTAGGAAATCAAAACATTAAAGGACTAAGCTCAGAGCTGGGATGATCATAAAGCACTGGACCCTCCTGCTTCATTCCTGGCCCCAGCATTCTGACAAGAGCGAGGGTGGGCGACCGCTGGCCCGAGGGAGTAAGACAGGGGGATGGGGGCTGCAATCAGTTAGCAGCCATAGCCGCAAATGCAGGAGAGGAGAAGGGAGAGCCATGTGGTCCAAGACAGAGCCAGCTGGGTGGACAGCCAGGGGCTTTTTGAGCCCGTCTGCCCCGGAGCCTGCTGACCTGTCATTCCTTGAGCTCCTGCACTAGTAGCCTTTTTCCTGGGGTGACTGAAGCATCTCTGTGTCCTTCGCATCCCCCAGGACCCTGGGGACCTGGGATTTGACTACTGTAAGAACCTCTTTCATTACTGTAAAAACCTCCTGTCTGGCTGTTAGATGCTCTGATGTTGTTACAGGCTGAGCTGTATCCCCCTAAATCCACCTGCTGAAGTCCCAACCCTCACTATTTCAGAATGGGACCATATTTGGAGGTATGATCTTTATAGAGGCCATCAAGTTACAACGAGGTCATTAGGGTGGATGCTAACCCTGTTTGACAGGTGTCCCTGTCAGTTCAGTTCAGTTGCTTAGTCGTGTCTGACTCTTTGTGACCCCATGAATTGCAGCACGCCAGGCCTCCCTGTCCATCACCAACTCTCGGAGTTCACTCAGACTCACGTCCATTGAGTCAGTGATGCCATCCAGCCATCTCATCCTCTGTCATCCCCTTCTCCTCCTGCCTCCAATCCCTCCCAGCATCAGAGTCTTTTCCAATGAGTCAACTCTTCGCATGAGGTGGCCAAAGTATTGCAGTTTCAGCTTTAGCATCATTCCCTCCAAAGAACACCCAGGGCTGATCTCCTTCAGAATGGACTGGTTGGATCTCTTTGCAGTCCAAGGGACCCTCAAGAGTCTTCTCCAACACCACAGTTCAAAAGCATCAATTCTTCAGCGCTCAGCCTTCTTCACAGTCCAACTCTCATATCCGTACATGATCACTGGAAAAACCATCGCCTTGACTAGACTATAGAAAGGGGCAGTTTGGACACACACACTGAAAGAGTGCCACGTAGCACGAAGATGGCCATCTACAAGCCAGGAAAGGAAGCCTGGAACCGATCATTCCCTGACAGCCGTCAGAAGGAACCAGCCCTGCCCAAACTTCCACCTCAGACGTCCAGACTCCAGAACTCTGAGACAAAAAACATCTGTTGTCTCAATCAACCGTTCTATGAGCTCTGCGGTGGCAGCCCCAGGACGCTGACACAGCCAGTGGGGTCCTCCACCCAGCCCAGGAACTCTCCGACCAACACAGTCCCACATCTTCAACCACTTCAGTTCCAGCCCTTTAATCTCTGGTCCCGAAATGAAACTTCTGATTTTGTCTTTTATTTTGTTTTGAATATTTCAGGATGACTATATATGCAGTTTTAAAACTCAGTGTATATAAACAGGCTTCTATTAAAAGGCAGAAGCTCCCAGGCTCTTGTCCTTCCAGCCCAGTTCCACTGCCCAGAAGTGAAGGGCTCTAATCGTTCCCATGTTTAGCTGTCAGGGACAGCTCTCCTGAGCAGAGCGCTGACTTGTGCCCTGTTCCAGGAGCACCCTCCCTAACAGCATCCCTGGAAAACGCCAGAGAAGGTGGAAGATATCTTCCTGAGGAAGCAGTGAAAATGAAATTGAAAGTGTTAAGTCACTCAGTTGGGTCTGACTCTTTGAGACCCCATGGACTATAGTCCACCAGGTTCCTCTGTCTGTAGGATTCTCCAGGCAAGAATACTGGAGTGGGTTGTCATTCCCATATCCAGGAGATCTTCCCAACCCAGGGATGGAACCTGGGTCTCCTGCATTGCAGGCAGACTCTGTACCTGAGAATCTGAGCCACAAGGGAGTTTCATGGGGAAACAAGGGTGCTATAAATAGCCAGCCAGCTGGCTTGCTGAAGGGACTCAGGTCCTTGAGAATGGGAAGCTCGGTCCCGTGTTCCGTGGCTGCTGTCACAGAGCAAGGACAGGGCCCAGAGCAGATGAGATGGCCAGCCTGGAAAGCACGGGGCAGAAGCGATCATACCACCAGACTGTCCTGCCATACCTCTGTGCTTCCTTCCCAGTGCAGTCCCTGGCACAGAGAAGACCCTTGATTTGTAAATATCTGACGCTAATAATGGTTGCAGGGAGAGATTTTTATGGCTACCCTGACACTTCCATATTTCTATGTATCAAATAATTAGTTGGCAGAGGCTGCTTTTTGTTTTTTTTGTTTTTGGTTTTGTTTGTTTTTTTATGGACTTTGTTTTGTGAGCTGTTATATATTTACAGAAAAAAATTGAGCAGAAGAAAGTGCATAATGAAGACTTCCCTGGTGGTCCAGTGGCTAAGACTCTCTGCTCCCAGTATAGGGGGCCTGGGTTTGCTATCTGGTCAGGGAACTAGATCCCACATGCTGGACTAAGGGTTCACATACTACAAGGAAGATCGAAGATCCTGTCTGCTGCAACTGAGACACGGTGCAGCCAAAATAAATAGAACATAACAGATCCTATTTTTTAAAAGTACATAGTTCCCATATACCCTTCTTGCATACACACACACATACACACACATTTACCCAATTGTTAACATCTTGCCTTATTGAACGTGGTACACTTGTTATAGTAGATGAACCAATATTGACACACTGTTATTGAAGTCCGATTTACATTAAAGTTCTCTCGTGGTGCTGTACATTCTATGAGTTTTGCCCAGTATAATGACATGTAGTCACTAAAACAATATCAACACAATAGTTTCATAGCTCTAAAACCCCTCTGCACTCTTACCTGTTTATTCATCCCCCCGCCTCCCTGGAAACCATAGATTTTTATACTGTCACTAAGTTTTTCCTTTCCAGAATGTTATATAATTGCACTATATATATATTTATAGTTATATAGTATGTAGACTTTCAGATTGGCTTCTTTCAGTTAGTAACACACAATTAAGGCTCATCCATGTCTTTTCCTGGCTTGATAGCTCATACATTTTTAGCACTAATATTCTATTGTCTGGATATACCAAAGTTTATTGATCCATTCACCTTCTGAAAGACATTTTCATTGTTTCCAAGTTTTGTCAATTATGAATAAGGATTTGTGTACAGGCTTTTGTACTATGGACATAAGTTTTCAACTTTCGATAAACACCAAGGAGTATGATTGCTGGATCATATGGTAGGAGTATATTTATTTGGCATGAAATGATCAAGCTGTCTTCCAAAGTGTCTGTTCCATTGTGAATTCCCACAGAAATTAACAAGAGTCCCTGTTGCTTGACATCTTTGTCACCATCTGGCATTTTCAATGTTCTGGATTTTGTTCATTCTAATGAGATGGCTGGATGGCATCACTGACTCGATGGATGTGAATCTGAGTGAACTCTGGGAGTTGGTGATGGACAGGGAGGCCTGGCGTGCTGCAATTCATGGGGTCGTAAAGAGTCGGACACGACTGAGCGACTGAACTGAACTGAACTGAACTGAACTGAATAGCTATATAGTGGTATCGCATCACTGCTTAAATTAAAAATCCCCTAATTATGTATGATGCTGAGCATCTTTTCCTATGATATTTGTCACCTGTATGTCTTCTTTGGTGAGATATATAGGTCTTTTGCCCATTTTTAAGGTGGGCCATTTGCTTCCTTACTATTGAGTTTTGAGAATTCTCTGTGTATTTTGGATGCCGATCCTTTATCAGATACATGTTTTGCAAATATCTTCTCCCAGTCTATGACTTGTCTTCTCATTCTTGTGAGTCTGTTCTTCCAGGTGCTCAGAGGGCCAATGAGGACAGATTCCCAGGGTCTCCAGCGTATGTCGTGTGTGCCCGCACTCACAGGGCAGCAGGCTGACGTTTGGGGCCACGTCTAGGCGGTGGGAGATGGATTGCATTGGAGGAATGGATGGAAGTATGTCAGCTTTCATTGTACTAGCTCCATCCATCCATCTGTCCATCCACCCGATACATAAGGTGTGCCCATTACGCACCCTGCCTGATTCCAGGCATTAGGAAAACAAAGATGAGTCAAAACAGAGTCCTCAGCTTGCCTTCTAAAACCACACAGGCCGGTCTGGGAAGTGGAAAAAGAAACAGGTCATTTCAGTGCAGGATGAGAAAGTGCCTGGTAGGTACAGTGGGGGTGGGGAAGACCACTGCAGGGGAGGAGAATCAGGGTGAAGGTCTCACCTCTCTGTGGTCTTCAGGGATCCCCAGGGCAGCACAAGGGAGCATCCCCCTACTGGCTGAGCCTTTTGCAGACGTGCCAGGGGCATTTCATCCCCAGAGGGCAAGGATCAGACCTCTCCCTACTTCACTCTCACTGTCACAGCCACATCTTCCTCTTCGTCACTTTCACATGGCCCCCAAACAGGAACTGCTGCAAAGCCCTGAGCACCTGTGGGGGAAGCAGCTCTGGAGATGTGTAAGGGGGGGGGCCTTCGCACCCCAGGGGGGCAACCAACAGCTCCAGCTTCAGTGCAGCAGCAATGGCTACACTCATGGTCAGCCTAGCTGAGGACCCTGGGGCGGGCAGTGCCAGATGCGTTCCTTCTGGTGTACCCACCCCCGCCCCACAAGAGACCCTCAGGAAGGTGGTTATCACACACTTGTGAAGGGGAACCAAGCAACTTCCCATTTTCAGGTTTCTGCAACAGGCAACATCGGGGGACTCTTTCCCCATCTCTCTCTACTGGAAGTTCTTTCAGTTGTCAAGGCAATGCATGCTTCTGGTAAAATCTTCAACAACAGAATGACAGTAGAGGGTAGTCTAGGCTGAGAAGTTAAAACCCTTCTCATTAACCCACCGCCACGTTACTCTCCCCAGAGAGGACCACGGTCACCAATTCTTGTGTCTGCTTCCCCAAGTGAAAAACATACATATCTCTGGCTGGAGGGAGATAGGCAGGGGGATAGAGTGTTCTGCGAGCTCCTTATTCACTTATCTCTACATTTTGGATATTTTTCCGTGTTACTATAGACAACCCAACTTAACCTTTTCTTTTTTTCAATCCCTTGTCTGTTTTTCGAGGCAATGGCTTATGCTCGTGAAAGACCATAAACTAGAACTGGCTGGGGGCTATTGCCCACCTTAGTAGCAGAAGAGGCCACGGAATGAAGTGGAAAAAGCATTCAACAGATGGAGCCCAGAATTCCAGAGTGCTTGTGGTGCTGCCTTTGTAGATTTCTACACTTCTATGGGCTCAGATGCCACATCCATAAAATGCAGATTACTGTTGCTTTAGGTTAAGGGTTGGAGTGTAACAGTCGCTCAAGCATTGTACTGATGAACCTATGTGCAGGGCAGCAATGGAGACGCGGGCATACCGAAGACTTGTGGACGCAGTGGGGGAAGCGGGTGGGAGGAATTGAGAGACTAGCATTGAAACATGTAAATTACCATGTGTGAAATAGATAGCCAGTGGGAATTCGCTGTATGACGCAGGAAACCTGGCGCTCTGCGACAACCTAGAGGGATAGGATGGGGTGGGAGGTGGGAGGGAGGTGTAAGCAGGAGGGCACATATGTATGCCTATGGCTGATTCATGTTAATATATGGCAGAAACCAGCACAATATTGTAAAGCAATTATCCTCCAATTACAAATAAACAAATTTTAAAATTAAAAAATTCCAAAGCTTATATAGGAAAAAAAAAAAAAAAGAAGTGTAGCTCTTCTTAAATACATGGAGAGACATTCCATGTTGATGGATTAGAAGCCTCAGTGTTACTAAGAATTGAGGGCGTGCTTGCTAAGTCACTTCAGATGTGTCTGACTCTTTGCAACCCTATGGACTGTAGCCCGCCAGGCTCCTCTGGCCATGGGGATTCTCCAGGCAAGAATACTGGTGCGGGTTGCCATGCCCTCCTTCAGGGGATCTTCCTGACTCAGGGATCAAACCTGAGTCCCTTACATCTCCTGCACTGGTGGGCAGGTTCTTTACCACTAGTGCCACTAAGAATTAAGTAATTCTCCCCGAATTGGTCTGTAGATGCAACTTCATCCCCGTCAACATCCCATTAGGGCTTTTTTTTTCTTTTTAAACCCCTGAATACTTGCAGTGGCTCTCACCTGCTGCGCATGGGACTCATTGCGTTTTGAGTGAGCTGGGCCTTGCGGAGGCTCCCAGCTTGGGGTTGTGCACTTCGCAGCTACTGTTAATTAAAAATTATTTTATTGCTAAAGTATGCTAACCATTATCTGAGCCTTCAGTGAGTTAAAGCAACATCAAAAATCACTAATCACAGGTCATAACAAGTATAATAATAATGAAAAGATTTGAAATACTGCAAGAATTACTGAAATGTAACAGAGATGTCTCAGAGCCATGCCCTCTGAGGGCTGGAGAGGCCAAGATGAGAGCCACGAATGGGTGCCAGTCATTCTGGGGGGAACCATGGACCAGTCCTGCCCTTCCTCCTTTCTGCAGGGTAGGCAGAGGTACTATTTATAAGTAATGCTCATTAGAGGCCTCAGGGGTCGAGTTCTAGGAGTCCTGCCCTTTCTTGTTCCTCTTAAAGAGACCCATTGGACTTTCCTGGTGGTCCAGTGGATAAGAATCCAGCTGCCAATGCAGGGGACAGGGGTTTGATCTCTGGTCCAGGAGGATTCCACATGCTGCAGGGCAACTAAGCCCGCGTGCTACATCTACTGAGTCCACGCACCCTGGGGCCTGCGCTCTGCAACAAGAGAAGCCACCCCAGCGAGAAACCTGAGCACTGCAGCTAGACAGCAGCACCTGCTCGCTACCACCAGAGAAAGCCCAGCACAGTGCTGGAGACCCAGGACAGTCATAGACAAATAAAATGACTTTTAAAAAGACGAGTGGCCCATTGTGGCTCTGCATGACATTTCCGAGTCCCAGACCTCTGTTCATTCTCTTCCTGTTTTTTCAGTTTTCACAAAGGCTCTGGCATCATTGATGGTAATGGGGGAGATGACATATTTCAGAACCTGTCTGTTACTTCAGTTTCACCGTTGTTGGGCTTTTTCCTGGACCTTGGAGGCAGGAGCCAAACTACACACGAGCACCTAGGACCAGGAAAGGAAAATAGGAACTCAAGAAAGCCTTTGTGAAAACCTAAAGTAGGGACTTCCTGGATTGCCCACTCTTCCTTTATCTGCTTGGTAAACTCCTCTCTCCCTTCAAGATTCAGCTCAGACATGGCCCTCCCCATCCTGCTGTTTATCTCTGCACCCTGCCTCTACCCCCAGCATCTGGCACAACACAGGTGCTCAACGATTGCATATGTTGAATGCATAAGATGAATGAACTTTCAAGCAAGATGAGTGGATTATGGAGACAGCCTGGGCTCCTGGCTCTGGAGAGAGGTCCATTTGCATCTGAGACCTGAAATGTACCAACGGGGAGACCTTGAACAAGAGACTTAACCTACTTCTGCCTCGGTGTAATCACACAGGGAACAGGACAGAAATATTTTACGCTGAATTATCCACAGCTTGGCTAAGGTGAAAGCATTATGTGAATTTTCGAGTGCTTCTCCCAATGCCAGAAATAACAATGTTCACAACCAGCACTTCTGTGTTCTTGCTTCCTGCAGGCTCTCTCACCTGCTATCCCAGGGAGCCCCACAGTGACTGGGAGAGGGATGTTAAAACCTTAAGTTTACAAAGAAGAACATGAAGATTCAGGCAGGTGCAGGGACTTGCCTCAACACATGGCAGACCCAGGCTTTACACATATCCCTCCCACTCCCTGGTGGTTCAGATGGTAAAGAATCTGCCTGCAATGATGGAGACCTGGGTTCAATCTCTGGGTTGGGAAGATCTCCTGGAGAAGGGAATGGCAACCCACTCCAGTGTTTTCGTCTGGAGAATTCCAAGGGCATGGGCTTGCAAAGAGTCCAACACAACTGAGTGACTAATGCTGCCACTCCCAGAAGGCATGTCTGCTTGCCGAGTGGCAGGAAGGGGCACATATCCCAGAACAAGGACCCCAAAGAGCTCAACTCTGATTGGCAATGGCTGAAGGGCTGGCAAACAGCCACTTACTTATGAGTTATTCAAACCAAAACCCCAATGAGTCTCTAAACATACCAAAAGTCACTGTTTATATCAGATTCACATTTTCTTGCTTCCCCTCTCCCAAAGGATTCTACTCTTGCCTCAATGCTAGAAGGATGTTTCTGCATCAGATCAGGTTATTTCCTGATTTGGTAGGACTGAGTGAACCGGGACACAAAGCAATTTCAAATCTGACCACTTGCCAAGATGTATTTCAGGATAGGCAGAGGCCAGGGGACAACTCTTCCTCTTCTTCTTGTTTTCCCTGTTGAGTAGAAGGAGCCAGGTGCTTCTCAAGGGAGGACAGCCCACCCCCTTGCTTACAGATTGTGCAGAGCATCCTCTGTGTGTCAGCCACGTGTGGCAGGGCCAAGGATTCAAGTTCTGTGATAGACTGCCCAGAGAGCAGGATCCTGCTTGCTCTGTGTCTGTCTACTTTTTCCAAATAAGAAAACTGAGTAAGGGCCAGGGCACTGCTTGTTTCAGGGCTTTCAGTAGCCGTCAGCCCCAGTGAATGCCAGCTATTCATTGCCGTCTGATGAGCTCTCCCTAACGCTGAGCTGAACACAGTAATCACTTTATTACTGTCTCCTGCGCTCATGGGTGTGAACTGGGGTCACTTGAGCTACGCTCTTGGGGTTGCTGTCAGACAGTAGCTCCGGTGAGGGGTGGTCTCCTTACCTGTACATCTGATAGTTGATGCCTGTCATTGACTAGGACCTCAGGGAGGGCTGCCCTCCCAGACACCTACCCGTGGCCTCCTTATGTGGCCTGAACTTCCTCACATTATGGAGGCTGGGTTCCTAGAGAGAGAATCCAGGAGGACCAGAGGGAAGCTGTTTCACCCTGCATAGCCTGGCCTTGGAAATCACACTGCAGCTCCTCTGTAGTCAGTTTTTCCCCTCTCCCAATTCAGAGAGGGAACATGATCCTGCTTCCCAATAGGAGGAATGTCAACATTACATCAACACAACAACACAGCATCACGTCAACACAACTCTTTAAGGACATATGTGATGGGAGATGGTGCTGAAGCCATCTTGGAAAATATTATCTGCAGTGTGGAGCTGGACGAGCTTGACTTCGTGACCTCTAGCTCAGGGCTTTTACTTCAGGTCACTGCTTTGGGAGGCATATGGGGAGTAAAGTTGACCACCTATAGATCAAACCCTTCTATATGATACAGAAACCCTCAAAACGAAACAAAAAAATCCCTGGGGTATATTATTTGCAATATCGGTGACAGAAGGCCTGTTGCTGTTGTTCAGTCACTAAGTCATGTCCAACTCTTCGAAACCCCATGAACTGTGGCACACCAGGCTTTCCTTACCTTCACCATCTCCCAGAGCTTGCTCAAACGCCTGTCCATTGAGTTGGTGATGCCATCCAACCATCTCATCCTCTGTCATCCCCTTCTCCTCCTGCCTTCAATTTTTCCCAGCATCAGGGTCTTTTCCAAAGAGAAAAACTCTTCACATCAGGTGTCCAAAGTATTGAAGCTTCAGCTTCAGCATCAGTCTTTTCAATGAGTATTCAGGATTGACTTCCTTTAGGATTGACTGTTTTGATCTCCTTGCTTTCCAAGGGACTCTTAAAAGTCTTCTCCAGCACCACTAGTTTGAAAGTATCAATCCTACAGCACTAAGCCTTCTTTATGGTCCAGCTCTCATATCCATACATGACTACTAAAAAAAAACCCCATAGATTTGCCTATATGGACCTTTGTCAGCAAAGTGATGTCTCTGTTTTTTTAATATGCTGTCTAGGTTTGTCATAGCTTTTCTTCCAAGGAGTGAGCATCTTTTAATTTCATGGCTGCAGTCACTGTCTGCAGTGATTTTGGAGCCCAAGAAAATAAAATCTGTCACTGTTTCCATTGTTTCCCCATCTATTTGCCATGAAATGATGGAACCATATGCCGTGATCTTCGTTTTTTGAGTGTTGAGTATTAAGCCAGCTTTTCACTCTCCTCTTTTGCTTTCATCGAGAGGCTCTTTAGTTCCTCTTCACTTTCTTCCACTTTCTTCTAGGGTGATGTCATTTGTATATCTGAGGTTGTTGATATTTCTCCCAGCAATCTCAATTCCAGCTTGTGCTTCATCCAGCCAGGCATTTCCCATGATGTACTCTGCATATAAGTTAAATAAACAGGGTGACAATATACAGCCTTGACGTACTCCTTTTCCAATTTGGAACCAGTCCATTGTTCCCTATCTGATTCTAACTGTTGGTTCTTGACCTGCATACAGATTTCTCAGGAGGCAGGTGACGCGGTCTGGTATTCCCATCTCTTTAAGAATTTTCCAGTTTGTTGTGATTCACACAGTCAAAGGCTTTAATGTATTCAATGAGGTGGAAGTAGAAGGTTTTTTTTGGAATTCCCTTGCTTTTTCTATGGTCCAGCAGATGATTTCACTTTGATCTCTGGTTCCTCTGCCTTTTCTAAATCGAGCTTGTACATCTGGAAGTTCTCGGTTGACATACTGCTGAAACCTAGCTTGAAGGATTTTGAGCATGCTCTTGCTAGCATGTGAAATGACTGCAGTTGTACAGTAGCTTGAACTTCTTTGACATAGTGTTTCTTTGGGATTGGAATGAAAACTGACCTTTTCCAGTCCTGTGGCCTCTGCTGAGTTTTTTCAGATTTGCTGGCATATTGAATGCAGCACTTAAACAGAATCAACTTTTAGGATCTGAAATAGCTCAGCTGGAATTTCCTCACCTCCACTAGCTTTGTTCATAGTAATGCTTCTTAAGGCCCACTTGATTCCACATTCCAGAGTGTCTGGCTCTAGGTGAGTTCACTTTAAAATATACAGGGCTCTGGCACTTCCCTGGTTATCCAGTGGCTAAGACTCTATGCTCCCAATGCATACGGCCAGGTTCGATTCCTGGCCAGGAAACTAGACTCAGCTATGCCACAACTGAGCGTTCACATCGTTGCAACTACAGGTTCTACTTGTTTCAACTAAGAGCTGGTACAGCCAAATAAAGAAATGTTTCAAAAATATGTTAAGCACTTATAAATCACTGACTGTCCCAATATTTTAAAAAATAAACACTTAAAGAGATAATTGAAAGAAAAATGAGAAGTACATGTTTAAAACCATAAACAACACCCCTCCCATGTGTATCTAATCTGATTGTCAAAGGAGAAAAAAGAACTTTCCAAAGGCACAAATATTGCGAATGGGCACTCTCAAGCACTCCTGCTGGCAGGAGGGTAAGTTGGTACGACTTTCTGGGAGCAGTTGGGCAATAGTTATTAAAAGCTTAAACATTTCAATCGTGAGTTGGAATTTACTCTGGGCTTCCCTGGTGACTCGAGTGGTAAAGAATATGCCTGCAACGCTGGAGAACTGCGTTCGATCCCTGGCTTGGGAAGATCCCCTGGAGAAGGAAATGGCAACCCACTCCAGTATTTAGAGAAATTAATAAGGACTTGTCATACCAGAGCAAGGTGTCTCCCTTCTCCCCTCTTCCTCTTTGGTAACTATAAGTCTGATGAATATCATTTTTAACGACTGTTCGTCTGTTATATGAATGGATAATAAACTCGCCAGCTCTCCTATCTGAATCACTTTGCTGTGTGCCTGAAACTAACATCCATTAGAAAGCAACCATGTGCCCTCAGCTTCTCAGTCGTTTCAACCTCGTGGACCATATCCCGCCAGTCTCCTCTGTCCATGGAATTTTCCAGGCAAGGATACAACCAGGCAGATTGTCATTTCCTTCTCCAGGGGATCTTCCCAACCCAGGGGTCGAACCATGTCTCCTGCAGTGGCGGGTGTATTCTTTACTGTTGAGCCACCAGGGAAGCCCAGAAGTTCAGTTTTAAAAAATGACTCTGAGCGGAAACACTGGGCTGTTTAGGGGAAACTGCATTAAAATGTAGAGGCTTGAACACATTTGGGACAGTAAAATTTAGACTTCCTCTGGTAGCCGGTTAGGCAACTGGTCTTAAGAAAGTTCTGTAAGAATTCCCTAAGGCATGGTTCCCTGGTGGCTCAGTGGTAAAGAATTCGCCTGACAATGCAGGAGACACCAGGTTGATCCCTGATCTGCGCCGTTCCCACGTCCCATGGAGCAACTAAGCCGGGGCCATAACTATTGAACCTGTGCTCTGGAGCCTGGAAGCCGCAACTACTGAATCCATGCGCTTCAACTACTGAAGCCGATGCACCCTAGAGGCTGGGCTCTGCAGCAAGAGAAGCCACCGCGACAAGAAACTCCTGCAGCTACAGAGGGGAGCCCCTGTTTGCTGCAACTAGAGACAGCCCATGCAGCAGCAGAGACCCAGCACAGCCAAAAATAAAAAAAATAGATTAGATGATAGATAGATAGATGATAGGGTAAGGCTCAGAGAACCGCACTCTGAAAAGGACACTCGGGGACAGCCTCTAGTGGACTGACAAAGTTTATTATCTAACTGCGCAGTTTTATAATTTTCAGGGAATGGAGCATAAGGCAGACTTGCACGCAGCCATTCTAGATAAACGTTCAAGCACTCAAGCATAAAATACAGTTCCCATCACCCAAGACATAACACAGCTTTGGCGAAACTCTAAAGGGAGTCTTATCATGAAACAACAGTCTTTGCTCTCAGAAACAGGTGGTCAGAAGGAAGCCTTCGAACGCCTCAAGGCCAGGTGTATAACCCTTCGTTATCCGTTCCCAGCCTCAGGCACTTGGTGAACGCTCATTACCCTTTGTTATGCTCGTTCCAGCTTCCAACCTTTGTCATGAGTGGAGCAAATACCTTTTCAGTATTTGCTTACAGGCTTCCAGCTCCTCCACAGATAGCTAGATAGACAGGTAAAAAGAATTCCCTAAGTGTCCAGTACGACACCACCCTTACGGTAGAAAGCAAAGAGGAACTAAAGAGCCTCTTGATGGAAGTGAAAGAGGAGAGTGAAAAGTTGGTTTAAAATTCAACATTGAAAAAACTAAAAAGATCATGGCATCCGGTCCCATCACTTCATGGCAAATAGATGGGGAAACAAGAGAAACAGTGATGGATTATTTTCTTGGGCTCCAAAATCACTGCAGATGGTGACTGCAGCCATGAAATTAAAAGACACTTGTTCCTTGGAAGAAAAGCTATGACAAACATAAACAGCATATTAAAAAACAGAGATATTACTTTGCCAACAAAGCTCGGTCTAGTCAAAACTATGGTTTTTCCAGCAGTTATGTACAGGTGTGAGAGCTGGCCCATAAAGAAAGCTGAGCACCAAAGAACTGATGCTTTTGAACTGTGGTGTTGGAGAAGACTCTTGAGAGTCCCTTGGACTGCAAGGAGATCCAACCAGTCAATCCTAAAGGAAATCAATCCTGCATACTCATTGGAAAGACTGATGCTGAAGCTGAAGCTCCAATACTTTGGACACCTGATGTGAAGAGCTGACTCATTGGAAAAGACCCTGATGCTGGGAAAGATTGAAGGCAGAAGGAGAAGGGGACGACAGAGGATGAGATGGTTGGGTGGCATCGCCAACTTTTGAGCAAGCTCTGTGAGATGGTGCAAGTCAGGGACACCTGGAGTGCTGCAGCCCATGGAGTCTCCAAGAATTGGCCACAGCTGATCAACCAAACAACAAGGGTCCAGTAGTTAAGACTCTGTGCTTCCATTTCAGCAGGCATGGTTGACCCCTAGTCTGGGAACTAAGATTCCACAGGCAGTAGGGCCAAAAAGGTTCTTTAGCAGAATGGTGGGGAAAGCCTGAAACCCAGCTTCTTTTGGGGAGGTTGTCTGATCACTGACCCAAGCAGACATTGAGAGGTGTTTCCTGCCCTCTAGTGGTCGCTTCTGGAATTGTCTCCTAGGAGAAACCTTGACTCACAGGGGCTGGAGAGCTCTCACACTCTCATTCCGGTCTATCTATCCTCAGGTGGCTCAGTGGGTAAAGAATCCACCTGTCAATGCAGGAGACGCAAGAGACGTAGGTTTGATCCCTGGGTCGGGAAGATCTCCCAAAGGAGGGCATGATAACCCACTCCAGTATTCTGCCTGGAGAATCCCATGGACAGAGGAACCTGGCAGATTACAGCGCATGCTGCTAGGTCACTTCAGTCGTGTCCGACTCTTAGCGACCCCATGGACTGCAGCCTACCAGGCTCCTCCATCCATGGGATTTTCCAGGCAAGAGTACTGGAGAGGGGTGCCATTGCCTTCTCCAATTACAGTGCATAGCATCACAGAATTGGACATGACGGAAGCAACTGAGCACACGCGTGTCCTTCACCTGCACTTCACTTCAAACCACCAGCAGCCAATCTCAGAGCCTGTTTTTCATGGCTTTTTGGCCCTTCCACCGCATAATGGTGTGTTGTTTTGACAAGGGCCCCTTGTAAGCGTTCTTCTCCAAAATTAGGGACTCTCCTTTAGGCATGCTGGGTCAAGAGTTTGGTGAGCAGCCAGGGCTGGACCTCTGAGCTGCAGGTGGGCAGTGACCATCCCGCCAGAGGGGCTGGGTCTTTCCAGTCCTCCTCAACCTGCTTGCTCCAGGATCTGCTAAAAGAATTTTGCAAAACCAGATTTCCTCTTGCATTTGTATTCAACACATTTTTCAACAGAGGTTTGCTCAGTTACAGAAAGATGTAACTTGCGGTGTACTGTCCATATTGATACTTAAAAATTAAACTGTCACTTCACTCTACTAACTTATTCAGCGAACCCGAATACAAGAGCATTTTAGATCTGCTGTCAGCGGTTGAGAAGAACTATGAATAAATCCCTCACGTCCTTTCTCTCTTTGTACTTGCATTCCCGTTCCCTAAAATGTTATTGTAAGGGGATATGCTTTTGCCCTGGAAAGTCTTTTATTCACTACGATGAACTGAATAATCCAGATCAGAGGGAAAGGAAAGAACACCGGAGTGAGGCACGCCATGGGGAAGGGCAGGGAAGCCTGTCAGGTGGTTGTCGCTGTTGTCAGTTGTTCAGTCCTGCCTGAATCTTTGCGATGCCATGGACTGCAGCACACCAGGCTTTCCTGTTCTTCACTATCTCCCTGAGTTTGCTCAAACTCATATCCATTGATGCCAGCCAATCGTCTCCTCCTCTGCCGTGTCCTTCTCCTCCTGCCCTCAATCTTTCCCAGCATCCGCATCTTTTCTAATGAGTCGGTTCTTCACATCTAGTGGCCAAAGTATTGGAGCTTCAGCTTCAGCATCAGCATCAGTCCTTCCAATGAATATTCAGAATCGATTTCCTTTAGGATGGACTGGTTACATCTTCTTGCTGTCCAAGGGACTCTCAAGAGTCTTCTCCAGCACCACAGTTTGAAGGCATCAGTTCTTTGGCGCTCAGCTTTCTTTGTGGCCCAACTCTCACATCCATACAAGACTACTGGAAAAACCATAGCTTTGATTAGACGGAGCTTTGTCGGCAAAGTAATGTCTCTGCTTTTTAATACGCTGTCTAGGTTTGTCATAGCTTTTCTTCAAGGAGCAAGTGTCTTATAACTTTGTGCAGACACACAGAGAAGGGAGGAGACGGGGTTCCAGGTCTGAGGAGCGAGGCTGAGGGATGTGTAGGGCTGCCTCGTGGACCACCCACTAGTATTCTCCGTCCCCGAGCTTGCTTCTGGAGGCTCTGACACCTCACGGCAGTACCCGGAGCACTGCTGTGGAAGGAGGTGGGGGGGGAGGCAGGGTCTGCCCCCTGCTCTGCTTCTCCTTGGAGACCTTCGAGGAGGAAGACGGCAGTCTGGACTTGGGGGAGGGGGGCTGCAGGGGGCATGTGGGCATCAACACCAAAGACCCCAGAGGCCTCTGTGGAGCAGAGAGGAACACAGACCCACAGGCTGAGCAGCCGGAGGGCAACTCGGCACAGATGGATGCCAGCCGGAAATGCCAGAGATCCTGGCACCTGCCCCCTTCCCACGCCATGCCTGCTCCCAGAGAGCTCGGTTCCTGCGGGAACGTGCCTGAACTCCCCTCACCTCTTTTTTTTAATCGTTTGGCCCTGCCTCCTGGCGTGTGAGATTTTAATAGCCCGACCAGAGATGGAACCCGAGTCTTCTCCCTTGGCAGTATGGTGGCTTAACCACTGGGCCCCCCGGGAAGTCTCCCCTCACCTACTTCTGTTATGAGACTTTTCATTTTGTTAGGGGAACCACAGTCCAAAACTGCCTGCCTTGGCCAGGCCCAGTAGTAACCACTTACCAGGTAAGGTCATGGTAAGGAACTCTAAACGAATGAGCTACCACCGACCAGAACTCAGGAAAGGTCAAAAGGAGAGAGGTGATGCCAGTTCATACATCCCATCAACCTCCCAGAATCCTTCAAACTGGAATCCATCTTGAATGAGGGACGCGTGTGCCACCAGGAAAGACCCTGAGTCAGAGTGATTGGCCAGAGACAGCCTGGAAACTCACACCCTTGCCGTGAAGCCTGGGGCTGGGAGCCAAGCGGTGGAGCAGTTCTCCTGGGTTCCTGTACCTGCCTGCTCTCCCATCGGGTGCCCCTTCCCAGTAAGGTCTCTTGCTTTGCAGCACATGTGTCTCTTTGGACGTTTCATTTCTGAGTATTAGACAACAGCCTGCTGTCGGGCCCCGGAAGGGATCCCCGTTCTTGCATGCCTCCTGTACTGTCAGAAATTCTAAGTGTTAATATTTATGTCATCTAAGCCCAGCACCATGTGTGCGCCTAACAGATACTCAGTGCATGGTGGTCGTTTTTAAACTAAATCTGTAAATGGATAAACAAAACCATGGAAGCCCTCTTGGGCTTAGTAATCAGATCCCTGAACCTTTATTGCTCAGGTAAGAAAAGTTAGTTGCTGTAAGTATTAAAATGAAATGGCTTAAGTAATAGAGGGGATTCATTTGGCTTTGAGGAAGGCTGGTCAAAGCAACTGTATTTGCACAGCATGTCTGTCTTTTAAGACCTAACAGTTTATTTCTTCTGAGAAGCCCTTTTGCATTGCTTATACCTGTCAGCTACAAATTGGCACTTGCCATGGGCACTAGCCATCTACCTCCACAAGGATTAAGTCATACGCTGCTACAGCTGCTGACCTTCAATACCCGCTGAAGGGAGTTCAGGGTGGAGAGCGGAAATGAAGCACTCTGTCCTACGAAAAACAGGCAGAACAGGTCTTCAGATAGTTAGATATTTTCAGGAGCTGATATTATGAGCCCAGTTCTTGTATCTCCTCATATCTAGGAAAGCACTAAATTCCTTCACAGTGACATCTACTAACTAAACCTTCTGCAAAAATATGTGCTTGATTCTATGAACTCCCCTTTCACCAAAATCGCATCTGTACTGACCTAGGTCCCTGCCTCTTTGGAGCAGTTTCCCAGCGCTATCTGAGGTGCTCTCTCTGGGGCGGCAGTCCTCATTTTGCCCTAAATAAAACTTAACTTGCAACTCTCAAATTTTTTTTAGGTCGACATATCCTTCTTTTTTTCTTCTTCCTTTTTTTTTTTTGGCTACATCATGCAACATAAAAGATCTGTTTCCCAATCAGGGATTGAACCCATGCCCCCCTGCAGTGGAAGCATGGAATCTTAGCCACTGGACACCCAGGAAACTCCCCATCTTTACTGGCTTCTTAAACTCTGTGTGTGCATGCGTAGGTAAATTGATCATTTGAGGCATCAACCTATGGAATACCCTTTCTCTCTACCCTCTGACCCACTGGGTCTGCAACCCTGGGACTACACTGGCCCCAGGAAGGCTGTAGTTGGAATGATGGTGAACAAGGTGGCACCATGCCTGTGGGCAGAGAAGTCCCCATCCTCATCACTCCTGGAAGAGCTGCGCGGGGAGACAGAGGCAAGCGCTCCTGTGGGGGAGGCAGGTGGGGGGAGAGGAGCACAGCCTGCGGGGAGTTGGGGGTGTGGAGGCCCCTCTCAGATCCCACAGGGACCTCCGCAGGAAAGGCCCTAAGAAAGAGCATCGAGGGAGGAAGGCAGCCCACCCACCGCCCTGTCTCCCTGGGAGAGCGGAGGACAGCTTACCTCACCCCATCCGTAGAACGACTGGGGAGCCGCCGTCCGGGCAGGGCAAGTGGTCAGGAGGAGGAGGCTACAGAGTGACCCGTGCGGATCAGGCGACCAAAGATCCTGAGACCCACTGAGGGAGACGCTGGGGCAAGAGAGCTTCAGCGCACAGGCAGCACCCCCAGAGAGCCACTTGGAGGGAAACTGGACGCAACCTAAGGAGCAGGTCCGCAAGGCCCAGGCGCTGCCGAACAGGTTCAAGGGCCGGACACGCAGCGAGGCGGAGGCAGCGAAACAGGAGGGAGGGGGCAGGGCACAGCCTTTAAGAGGATGACGGGGTCTTTGAGGACGTGACAAAAACTGGTTAGAAGTGTTAGACTCAACATGGTGGAAATTCGACTTCCAGCGGACCTTGAGACTCGCTGGGCACTCATTGTAATATATTAGCGTATGCTAATAACACACCCACAGGTAGCTCGCTGGAAATTCCCGCCTCTTCTTGGAAATAGTAGGAATAATCCTCCCACTAATTAGCTGGGAGATTGCCCCGCCCATAGAAAATAGTGCGTGCTCGCCTTTGAGATGGCTCGTATTCTGTCAATGGAATGTGTAGCTCTTTAAATAAATCCACTTTTTACCTATCACTTTGCCTCTTGCTGAATCCCTTCTGCCCTGAGGGATAAAGAACTTGAGCTTCATGGATGGGAGGGAGGTAGGAGGGAGATTTGGGATGGGGAACACATGTACACCCATGCCTGATTTATGTCAATGTATGGCAAAAACCACCACAATATTGTAAAATAATTAGCCTCCAGTTAAAATAGATAAATAATTTTTTAGAAAAGATAGTGGGGTTGAGTCCCAGCCCATGGGCTCAAGTCCCAAATCTGAGTTTTGGCTGGGTTCAAATCCCATCTGAGTTGTGTAGTTTCAGGAGTTTGGAGCAGAGAAAGGTTTATTGCAGGGCCAAGCAAGGAGAATGAATGGTTCATGCCCAACAACCCCAAACTGGTTTGGGGAGAGAAGTTGTTATAGGCAAAACGTGGGGTGAGGGGGCAGAGTGTGTGTCTTTCTCCTGATTACTTTGTGGTGAGGTGCCTTCTGCTCAGCCTGAAGTTACCGTCCTCCACCTGGATGAGGACTTGGTTCCTGAAGAAGAACTCAAAGGTATTGTTATGTATGAGAAATCAAATGTGTCCTACCATATCAGTAAACAATATGTCACAGTCATGGGGAACTGCAGCCCTCCAATGTGAGATGGTGAGCCCTCGGGGAACTCGGGAAGGGGTAGAAGACCTGCCATCCAGCAGCCATCACATGACAGCCGCTCCCTGAGGTGAGCCCTGAGGAAAGGAAGCTCAGGATGTGAAAACACAGGACACCGGTCCCAGATAGCTGGGGTGCTCTGAAAGGTTCCAGTGAGCCCAGACTCTGGCATCTTCCCACACATAGAAAAGCGCTACATTCCTTAACTTGAGATACCTGGTTTACCTTGAAAGTGAAAGGAGTCACTCAGTTGTGTCCCTACCCTTTGCCACCCCATGGACTATAGTCTGCCAGTCCGTGGAATCCTCCAGGCAAGAATATTGGAGTGGGTAGCCATTCCCTTCTCCAGGAGATCTTCCCAACCCAGGGATTGAACCTGGGTCTCCCGCATTACAGGCAAATAGTTTATCATCTGAGCCACCAGGGAAGCCCACTTTCTTTAATTAGCAATAATTTTTTGGTGTTCAGACTACCTGTAAAACTTATAACCTGGATCCTCCTCTCGCCTCCTCAGGGCAGTTTTCTTGGGGTACTTGAGATGCTGCTTCCCAGGCTTGAAGTCCTAAAAATTCCCACCAAATAAAACATAACTCGCAACTTTTCGGTTGTGAATATTTTTTAAGTCGACATGTATTTCGCTTGAAGAGGAACCAGGATCCTGCTTTACTGGCTGCACCAGTTTCTTGATTGATCCCCTTTTGTTTCTGCATTTTCTGCCTTCCCTGATTAGTACTTGTTTGAATCTGCTCTTTGGTACTCAGGAAGCTCTAGGAGGTTGAAGCCTTTACCCTGCAAACAAGAAACTGGGGACACAAAGGTTTTTGTGCCCAGGAGAATCTCACAGGTTCCTGCTCAGTTTCACATGAAGTTTAGATTTGGGTCTGGGGGAGAACCTGAGGAAGATTGGGGCAATGATGCTCCTTAATATAACTGAGTTATGACCCCAGAGTGACTGAGCAATCACTGTGCTGAACTGGAATCCCCCAGCGTGAGCAGATTCTTTCTGCAGTTGCAGGCTCTGCATCTGAAAATCAAAATGAGCTACAAAATAAATAGGACCTTTTGGTACATTTTTTTGGTACATCTGTATAGTTCATACCTTTTAGTTACACTGTAGCTGACATATATCCTAAAGTGGGGTTATAAAAAAAGATTTTAATACTTTTAGACTTAACTACAAACATTTAAAAACAAACTCAAAAAAAAAAAAAACCCCAAGCTCAAAAGCAGATCATAGAGGTAGGAACTTACCTATCAGTTAGGGCTTGTGGATTATCAGTAAACAAAGGATGTCGATGCCATTATTCACCTTGGGCTGCACACCCTGAGGGGATTCAGGACGGAGGGAAACAGAATACTGGCCCTAGATACCCAGATAAGATGCACAGCAAAGAGCAGCTTTAATAAACCCAGATGTTTGCATCTCCCCATATATAGACATCTTCCCATACATCTTTCCTTGCCCTCAGGGCTCAGACAGTAAAAAGACCTGGGTTTGATTCCTGGGTTGCGAAGATCCCCTGGAGAAGGACACTTTCACCCACTCCAGTATTCTTGCCTGGAGAATCCCATGGACAGAGGAGCCTGGCAGGCTATAGTCCATAGGGTCACACAGAGGCCGACATGACTGAAGCGACTTAGCATGCATTTGTGTTCGTCACTCAGTCGTGCCCGACTCCCTGTGACCTCCCATGAGCACACCTTTCTCGTGTGTCTGACTGTAACCTTCCAGGCTCCTCTCTCCGTTGAATTCTCCAGGCAAGAATGCTGGAGTGGGTGGCCATTTCCTAGCATGCATGGAGGCGTAGAATAATGCTAAATTCATTGAGATGTCTGGTTTTCTTTAATTAACAGAAACTTTTTGATGTTCTGACTCTTTTTTTTTGCTTTTTGCTTTTGCAAAACTCTTGTATCCCGGCTCCTCTCTTATCTCTTCGGAGCAGACCCTCAGAGTAATCTGAGACTGTAAAGTCCTCATAAGTCTGCAGAATAGAATATAATTCTCAACTTTCAGGTTGTACAATATTTTTCAGTTGGCAGTCTCAACAGATTGAAGGCAGGAGGAGAAGGGAACGACAGAGTACGAGATGGTTGGATGGCATCACTGACTCAATAGACGTGAGTTTGAGCAAACTCCAGGAGATGTTGAAGGACAGGGAAGCCTGGCGTGCTGCAGTCCATGGGATTGCAAAGGGTCAGACATGACTTAGCGACTGAACAAGAGCAAGTCTCAAAAAAAGCCAAATGTACTCATATTTGGATAATTTGAGGGAAGCTTAAAGTTATGTCTTGGCTGTGGGAAACCTCAGAATAGAGCAGTCCTAGTAGATGGTGCCAGGGGCCTGCCAACTCCCTGAGACCCAGAGACCAGGGAAGGGAGTGGTTCTGGGGCCCTAGCAGACAGAGGGGACACCTGGAGAGGGGCGGTGACCTTCAGTGGTCAAGGGGTACAGACAGCCTTCAGCAACTCAGCAGGGAGGGAGAGGGGAATAAACACCTGGATTCATGCTCCTCTCTCCCTCCCTCTCTGCTAGGAAGCCAGGTGGCAAAGGAGACACAGATGTCATCCTTGAATGGATTGGCCTCTTGTGGTCCAGCTAACCAATAATCTTAATTCCATCTGCAAAGCACCTAGATTAGAATCTTGGAAATGTTAGAACTCAGCCAACTACAACAGTGATCAGCATTTTGCCAAGCTTATGTTACTCGCTTTTTAAAAAATTACAGCGATCTTACAGAGAGCAGATTTACTGAGATATAATTTACATGCCATGCAATTCACCCATATAGTGTACATTCAGTGTTTTTTGGTGTGTTAGTAATTTTTTTAAATTGTGGTAGATTATATATTGCATAAAATTTGCCATTTTTAAGTGTACAATTCAGTGGCATTAAGTATATTCATAGTGTTCTGTAACCATCACCACTATTTACATTCAAAACTTAATTACCCTAAGCAAAAACTCTGAAACCATAAAACAATAATCCCCATTCCTTCTGCCCCTAGCATCAGGTAGCCTCTAATCTACTTTGTGTCTCGATGAACGTGTCTATTCACATGAGTGGAATAATAATATTCATTCCTTTGTGACTGGCTTATTTCATTTAGCATAATGACTTCAAGGTTTATCCATGTTATAGCATATGTAAGAACTGTGTATCTTTTTATGGCTTGATATTACTCCACTGTATGTGTACATTAGATTTTGTTTCTCCTTTCATCTGTGGATGGACTCAGGTTATTTCCATTTTCCGGCTTTTGTGAATAATGCTGCTGTAAACAGTGGTGTACTTAAAGCATCCGAGTCCCTGCTTTCAATTTTTTGGGACTATTCCTCCAAGTGGGTCATGTGGTAATTCTATATCCAACACTTTTAGGAACTACAAAACTGACTTCCATGGTCATTTTACAAAACTGACTTCCAGCACCATTGTACATTCCCAGTGGAAACATGCAAGGGTTCCAATTCTCCACGTCCTCAACACTTGTTCCTTCCTGTTTCTGTTTTTGATAGCCATCCTCCATCTTAATGGGTATGCAGTGGTATCTAATTGTGATTTTGATTGGCGTTTCCTTAAAGAATGATAATGTTGACCATCTTTTCATGTGCTTATTGGCCATTTGTATATCTTCTTTGAAAAAATGTTTATTCAAATCCTTTGTTCATTTTTTAATTGGATTGTTTTTGCTATTATTGATGAGTTGTAGTTCTTTATATATTCTGGACATTAACCATCATCAGATATAGGATTCACATATACTTTCTACCCTTTCACGGGTTGGTTGTCATTTCACTCTCTTGATAGTATCCTTTGATGCACAAAAGTTTTGAATTTTGATGAAGACCAATCTTTCTTAAAAAATTTTTTTATTGGAGTGTAGTTGATTTCCAATGTTGTGCCACTTTCTGCTGTACAGCAAAGTGAATCAGTTATTCGTATACATACATCCAGACTTCTTTTAGGTGCTTTTCCCGTGTAGGTCATTACAGGGTGTTGAGTGGAGTTCCTTGTGCTATCCAGTAGGTATTAATTAGTTGTCCAATTTGTATGGAGTAGTGTGTGTATGTTTATCCTAATCTTCCAATTTATCCCTCCACCTCCCCCCTGATAACCACAAATTTGTTTTGTTTTGTTATATCTGTAACTACTTCTGTTCTGGAAATAAGTTCATTTGTACCATTTTTTGAGTGCACATGTAAGTGATATTGCTGGGGTCCAGCCCCGGTGGATCCAGGGTAATTCAAAGCGGGGACGGAGTCAGCGTCCTAGGAATTAATTGCTTAATTAAAGATATAGAGGGAGATTAGAAAGAAATAGTGTCGTAGGAAAATTAGTGGAGAGAAAGAAGCTGAATAACTTGGTTTACGTGGGATACCAATAAAGCTTCAAGACAAGAAGCTTGCACCACCTACGTAGGTCACCGGCGCCCACTTGAATATCAGAGGGTGCCCCGCCTTGGGCTCCCTCTCTCTTGGAACTTAAATGCCAGGGCAAAATTAGCAGGCTTGGTGAGCACCCACGCTCCAGATGGGAATTCAGCCTAAAAAACGGAGAACAAGAAAGAACGACACGGAGGAATCAGTCTTTCCAGAAATTGATCCGATTTCTTTATTTCTAGGTTTGCTTATATACCTTTTGTTGCACATAGAGACAAATGGAAATTTTAAAGTCACGCAGGGGTCAGCAGTCCTGACCTTTATCAAAATCAGGTGCTTCATATAAATTTATACGTAAAGGTCTTAGGGGTTTTACGTCATCTTCTGGCCATTAGGCCTGCTGACATTTTATGATCCTTTCTTTCTGATAACCAAAAAACTTATTTTCCAGGGGTGATTTTTCTTAAACCAGGCATCACCCTCCGAAGGTACCAGATAAAGTTGCATTCCTATAGGGTGAGGGTATAGTGGGTTATAACTAAGAAAGGAATTTACTTAGCCTAAGGTTAACATGATTAATCTAAAGGTTAATACTTATTTCTCCTATATGTTAGTTATATATTCATTAACATGTATAAGGGCAGGGGATTTAGCAGCAAATATTGGCCCAATAAATGAAAAACCCTTCACCAATATAATTTCTAATCAACCCACTGTACTAATAATTTCTAACTTCCTAAAAGAATCTCCCTTTAGTAAGTCTAAAACATCTTGTGCCTCTCACAGTTGGGAGACTGTAAACAATCACATGTGGCCGGACGAACCTGTACAGGCAGGCTAGATAACCTTCAGAGGAGTTCGTAAGTTGAAACACTCTTGTCATGCCCAGGAATTTTTATTAACTGGAGCTGTAGGTTAACTCCTTCTCTGAGAGAGGTGATGGGGGAGAGGCCCCCATAAAGTCAGAGGTGTAGGTGAGAGCATAAACCAGTAAAGAAGGCAGACTCTGGTTTTGGGGGTAGATGCTTGGGAACAGGGGGTCTCCTGAGGCTCGATCCCGCCTTTGTGTATGCCAAAGCCTCCTTCCTCATGACCTTTGCCATGGGCAGAGCTCCTCACGCTGGCTCCCGGCATGATATCATATGATATTTGTCTCTGTCTGATTTACTTCACGCAGTATGACAATTTCTAGGTTCATCCATGGACCTAGATAATAAATAATGCTGTAAATGGCATTATTTCATTTTTTATGGCCGAGTAATATTCCAGTATACCACATCGTCTTTATCCATTCCTCAGTGAATGGATATTTTGGTGGTTTCCACGTCTTGGCTATTGTTAATAATGCTGCAGTGAACATTGAGGTGCATGTATCTTTTTGAATTATGGTGTTCTCTGGACATATGCCCAGGAGTGGGTTTGTTGGATATATGGCAACTCTTTTTTTTTTTTTTAAGGAACCTCTACAGTGTTCTCCATCATGGTACCAATCTACACTCCCACCAGCAGTATAGGAGGGCTCCCTTTTCTCCACACCCTCCCCAGCAATTAGTATTTGTATTCGTCTTTTTCTTTCGTTGCTTGTGCTTTCGGTGTCATATACAAGAAATTATTGCCAAATCCTATGTCAGGAAGATTTTTCCTCTATGCTGGCTCCTAATTAGAAGCAGTAGTCAGAACCCACAAATCTGATTTTTGGAGAGCAATGCTGGTTCTTATTGCTTAACCTGGTCTTAGTAAACTGCACTAGGAACACGGGCTGCTGTCCCCATAGCTGACTGTCTTGGGGCTGGGGAAAGGGGATGGCTGCCACTATTAAGGGGAAGCTGAAACTTACCAGTCTCTTCATCAAACTCTCTTCTGGAAGCTGCAAGCATTCCGCTAGACACAAAGTTCTAAAGTAGTTTATTCAGATGGCTCCTGCCAGTTCAACTATTGTTTTATAGAGGGGTGGATTCCTAAAGCTTCCTACTGCACCATCTTCCCTGACATCACTTTAATGTATCTAGATTTTATGACCAGAATAAAACACTGGTCTTAGCATTTAGACCTAATATCAGCTGTCTGTCAGTAAGTCCACATCAGCAGGATGTATTAATAACTGATTCCATTGGTGGTGCCATTTTATAGATAGGCCCTGATGCACCAGGTCTCTTCTGTACAATGATCTCAACCTCATTCCTGCCATTTTTGAGCCCCCTTCACTCTGTCCAAGTCAAAGGCCCATTCGCATCCCCCTCAGGGGCCAACATAGGTAGCACTATGCATTGGTGGCAGTTGAGAACAGACCAAGGGGTCTCACTCCATGGCCAATGCCAGAAAGATATCTTTGTTTCTTCTGGATATGAAAAGGGGGAAAAAACACAGCTCATCTTCAGAACTGAACCAGAAAATGCTACCGCCTATAGCTAAAATTTTTATAAAAATGAAAACAATGTTTAAAAGGGTGAAGTCCATGATAGAATTATTTTAAAGTCAATTATCAGCCCCTAAGTTTGTGGAAAAGCAAGAGAGTTCCAGAAAAACATCTATTTCTGCTTTATTGACTATGCCAAAGCCTTTGACTGTGTGGATCACAATAAATTGTGGAAAATTCTGAAAGAGGTGGGAATACCAGACCACCTGACCTGCCTCTTGAGAAACGTACAGGCAGGTCAGGAAGCAACAGTTAGAACTGGACATGGAACAACAGACTGGTTCCAAATAAAGGAGTACATCAAGGCTGTATATTGTCACCCTGCTTATTTAACTAATATGCAGAGTACATCATGAGAAACTCTGGGCTGGAAGAAGCACAAGCTGGAATCAAGATTGCCGGGAGAAATATCAATAACCTCAGATATGCAGATGACACCACCCTTATGGCAGAAAGTGAAGAGGAACTAAAAAGCCTCTTGATGAAAGTGAGAGTGAAAAAGTTGGCTTAAAGCTCAACATTCAGAAAACAAAGATCATGGCATCCAGTCCCATCCCTTCATGGGAAATAGATGGGGAAACAGTGGGAACAGTGTCAGACTTTATTTTAGGGGGGGCTCCAAAATGACTGCAGATGGTGATTGCAGCCATGAAATTAAAAGACGCTTACTCCTTGGAAGGAAAGTTATGACCAACCTAGACAGCATATTAGAAAGCAGAGACATTACTTTGCCAAAAAAGGTCCGTCTAGTCAAGGTTATGGTTTTTCCAGTGGTCATGTATGGATGTGAGAGTTGGACTGTGAAGAAAGCTGAGCGCCAAAGAATTGATGCTTTTGAACTGTGGTGTTGGAGAAGCCTCTTGAGAGTCCCTTGGACTGCAAGGAGATCCAACCAGTCCATCCTAAAGGAGACTGGTCCTGGGTGTTCATTGGAAGGACTGATGCTGAGGCTGAAACTCCAATACTTTGGCCACCTCATGTGAAGAGTTGACTCACTGGAGAAGACCCTGATTCTGGGAGGGATTGGGGCCAGGAGGAGAAGGGGACGACAGAGGATGAGATGGCTGGATGGCATCACCAACTCGATGCACATGAGTTTGGGTGAACTCCAGGAGTTGGTGATGGACAGGGAGGCCTGGAGTGCTGCGGTTCATGGGGTTGCAAAGAGTTGGACACGACTGAGTGACTGTACTGAACTTAAGTTTGCAGACTCACTTGGGGAAAAAACCATCCCTTGTAACACTAGGGGCTAAATAGGTTTTGCAGATTATTAAATGACTGTCTTTCCATTGTGAATCTGCCTCCTGAGATTAAGTATCTTCATTCAAACAAGATAAAAGACTTTTTTAACAAAAAAAGTTTATTTTCTGCACTAAAATTTATACAGCTGTAAACTCAAGGAGTTATCCAATACTTGTACAAATCTGGGGAACAGTTAATAAGCACCTTCAATGGTTTCCACAGTTTAAGAATTTGCTGTTTAAACAAATTTTAGAATGAATCTAGCAAAATGAATAAAAGTTATAAACATTATATAAAAATCATGACAAAACATTTGATATAGAGGGTTGGATATGGAATGATAAATAGAAAAGGAAAGTTAAACTAATTTATGTGGTTGGGCTACATAAAAGACTCATGTGTTCCCCAAACCTTGTGATTCTTGGGGATATAGCTGCTTCTCAAAACAAACTCCAATTATTCAAGGAAAGGCTCTTTCCACTCAGGCTCCTATGTGCTGTAGAAAAGCAGTGTGTTAAGGGGGAGTTGAGGGTACTGAGGTTTGCAGATTAGAAGAGGGATATCTTCCTTAAGGAGAAAAACAGGGAAATTCTTCCATGTCTTTAAGCATAGAAGTGTCCTCTGACAAAGAACATATCATATTTTCTTTGGCATTATTTAAAAGCTTTTCTTATTGCTATTGTTAAATCTTCTCCTTTATCCTTCCTCTTGGGTCTTCCATTTCTGCTCTTCATCAATCTCTTCGTGATACTTTTCACTGAGTCTTCTCACTTCCTTAACCCGATCTTCACTGACGCAAATTCCTTATCCTTAGCTTTCAATTCAAAATTTCCATTCTTTTAGGACTTTGGGAAATAGTCACTGCCTCCCCACCACCACCCCCCAACCACCACCAAATACCACTAGCTATATATGGTCAGGAGATGTTTTCTAAACAAGCTCTAGAAAGATAAATGTGAAATGTGGTAATGGTCCTTTTAATTACACCAATGAGGAACAAAGTGTCTGGAAGACTCATATAAATATTCAGTTTGGCCTTCTTGGACTGTGTCTTTGGATGAGAATACAGTGAGCAAGGGCCATGGATGGAGGATGAACAAGAGAGCACAGAGCTCACGACTGATTGTAGATTGGCTCTCTGGGGTGGAGGACAGAGATGAGGGACTTCAGGGGGTCCCCAGTCCCAGCCTGTATCTCAGATGGGTCTCCATGTGGAGGCTGGACACAGGTGCCAGCAATGGGGCTGTGCTGCCCCAAGAACCAGATGCTAGGATCCAAGTGCTCTGGATAAAGAGGAATACTTTGGTACTCTTTGGTATAATTTAAGGCACATCAATAAAATCCCCATCCTCAAACATCTGACTCTGCACCTTGAATTTCTCTGGACACTCTTGATTTAAGCTTTTGACTACCAACAAATACTTCAGAAATGCCAATAACTTATCTGGGAGAGGCTGCTCAGTATCATCCACCAAATACCCATATATCTTTTGGACACGATGAGTTTTGACCAAAAGGCAGGGCTTGCTCACATCCTGCTTTGGGCAGGATGCAGGCGATATAGAACTCAGGGGTTAAATGCTAGGAGTATAAAGAGGGAAATCAGAGCACCAAGAAAAACTGTGGGAGAGCAAACTCCCTCCTTTGCTCACAGCCTCGATGTGTCCAGCAGCTGAGGGAACAATGGGTGTCTCAAAGTGAGGCTGAGCTCGTAAGGCCACAAAGAAGGGGGGCAGCTCAGGCCCTGGGAAGCTCTGCTCACCATGGGGGTATGAAGGCTGGGGCCAGTTTCCAGCACCAGGATGGGGCATATAATCCTCACTCAGGGCTGTATAAGCTAGTCTGAGGGTTAGGGTCAGGGAGACTTTGTGTAGGAGTAGAGGCTTTCCCATTCCAGAAGCTGAGGGCATGTGTTTTGGGGAACAGTGAGGGCAACGCTGTTGGGGCTCAGGCTGGGTTGGACCTGGGCCTGGTGGCCATTCAGCCACCAGGTCAGACAGTTTTCAGTCTGGACCCTTTCAAGAAGGGTGCTGCTGTGAAATACTTTGGAGAGCACACAAGGAACTCTTCATTTCTGCTCGATACAGTCAACTCCCAGGGTGTTGTCAGGGCAACGGCAGGTCCTGCTTCCTGGGGTGGCCAAGCAGAGGTGGGTGCAGCCACCATTGTTCACTGAGCAGTAGTTGTGACCTGGAAAAGGCAGAGGTAAGCTCAGTGGTTCAATCAGTTAAGAGAGTGACCTCCATACTAGCCCCCTGTTCGGACTCTGGAAGGCCAAGCTTATGGGGGGGTCCTGGAGAACAAGGAAGCTGTATAGAAATTTTAACTCAGCTTATCTCCTGGCTGTTTCCTCATCATTAAGGATTTGCCAAATGTGCAAAAACCTTGATTCCTGATCTGGGGGATATGCAGATTTACCAACAAAGCTATTAGCAGAGCTCAGGGAGGGTTTTCCAGCTCTGGTCATAACATGGAGCTGGAATTTTAAAGCAGAATGTGCTTTCTATGCAGCTTGGCCACTTCACTAGCGGGCAAGAGGGAAACCAAGAAGGAGGAAGCCATAGCATAGACTCTGCAGCCAGGCTGCCTAACTTACCCCCAAGTCTGCTGCCATGAATACTGGAAGTGATCGTGTGACTCTGGGCAAGTGGTTTCAGTATCCTCATTTATAAAGTGGGCAAAATAATAACACCTACCTCACAGGGCTGCTATGAGGATTAAGTGAACCAGTGGATACAAAGCATGCAGTGACTTTTAATACATGGGATGTACCCAGCTCACAGGAAGTATCACATCCATGTTTGCAGTTATTATGACTATCAATTATTATTGTTGCTGTCTGGCCAAATGGATGAACTTTTAAAGCAGGAGAGACCCTAACACTGCTTTTCCTCCTTGGAGCCTGAAGACAGCATACTTTTAGACTCACTCCAAGAGTCAAAACTTTTCCTCACCCTTATCCACTATCTATTTCATTCCCTACCATTTTCTATTGATTCATCTGGTTTACCTACTAATTAATGAAGACCCTTGATGGAATGGACTAGGTCTCACCTGCCCTGTGATCAGGGCTACCAGAGGCCATATAGGGGGTGGCCAGAGTGTGGGCTCTGAGCCCCAGGGGTCAACCCAGCCCCTGACTACATAGAGCACAGGTGAGTTACCTTCAGGACACTGCGACAGGGCGGAAGTGATGCCATAGAGCCGGGTCTGCTTGTGGGGGTGGAAGGAATCCATCTCTTTGGAAACAGCGAGATCTACAGCGACCACAGAATTCCTAGAGTGTCAAAGGATGGAAAGTTAAGACATATCTAATGGCAGGATTTCCCTGATGGTCCAGTGGAAAAGACTTTTCACTTTCAATGCAGGGGGCGTGGTTTGATCCCTGGTGGGTGAACTAAGATTCCCTCATGCTATGCGGCATGGCCAAACAAACAAAACCCCAAAATATACTAACAACAAAAAACACATCTAATGGCTTAAACTTTTCTCTACAGGGCAACCCCTTTTGTCGCTTGGAGGGTAAAGTGAACGTGTTAGTCTTTCAGTCCTGTCTGACTCTTTGTGACCCCATGGGCTGTAACCTGCCAGGCTCCTCTGTCCATGGGATTCTCCAGGCAAGAACACTGGAGTGGGTAGCTATTCTCTTCTCCGGGGGATCTTTCCGACCCTGGGATCGAACCTGGGTCTCCTGCATTGCAGGTGGATTCTTTACCATCTGAGCCCCAGGGAAGCTCTTGGGGGACAAACTGGAGGCCATAAACGGCTTCCCAGGTGGCTCAGACAGTCAAGAATCTGCCTGCCCATGCAGGAGACACAGGAGACGTGGGTTTCATCTCTGGGTTGGGAATATCCCCTGGAGGAGGAAATGGCAACCCACTCAAGTATTCTTGCCAGGGAAATCCCATGGACAGAGAAGCCTGGTGGGCTACAGTCTGTGGGGTGGCAAAGAATCAGACAAGATAGCACAGACAGACGTGAAAAAAAAAACCAAACAGATACATTGGCCTTACTTCCTAGCCATCCCTCCCTCTTCCTGAAGCCTGCAATTCTCTGGCTTCTTAAAGAAAGGACAAAGGTCAGCTAGCTCTGCCCTATGGCTCTAAATCCCAAGCTGGGAAATCCACTTTCTATACTGAAGCGCCTGCCACAGCCGCTGGCTTGGTTTAAGCCTACTTTTCTGCAGGAAAGGTCAAGAAGGAGCTTTGGGAATACTGCAGTTTAAGAATTATAATAAAATAGTGGCATGGAGTAGGCATGGTCTCTCCCAGGGAGAGAAGGGACACGCGCAGTGAGTCCCCATTTGTGGACTTGAAGCTGCCCATCCAAGAGCATCCAGATGATGCACGGCACGCCCTGCTTCCCTAGGGTTACTGCCCTCTCCTTTCTTGCCCTCCTCTCTGACAATCAGAGGGCGAGGCAGAGGGGGCATCTCTGGAGGCGGGAAGGTCAAGCCAAGAGGCTGCTTGGAAAGGGTGTGGCCTCCAGAGAGGGCAGCAAGGCAGGTCCCCCAGCCCCCGCGCTGCAGCAGCTGACGTACGTCTTCCAGTCTGTGTAGTACAGATTCTTCCCGAAGCTCGTGACGGCGAAAGGATACTGCAGCCCTTCAAGAACCTTGCGTATGTTGGGCTGACCGGGGTTCAGGCACTCAGCCCGATGGGTGCCTGTGTGGGGTGAGAACAAGTCGTCCATTGTTCACACAAGAAATGGCCCCTTTGTGTCCAAAACGAAAAGCAAGGAGAGCAAGCGTTACACGCTCAGATCCGAGAGAACACAAGATGTGCTCTTCTAACCCGGGAAGTTGCCTGTTCATCCTCCCACGCCCCTCTCATTGCTCAGTGCCACCTCCATCCGGTACCCACACCTGGTTCTGATGGGGAGAAGGGAGCGAGAGCAGAGGAAGAGCACCCCATTTCACCCATTTCTGGAGCAGCCAGGGGCTTAGTAAGAAGGAAGCCATGTTCCAGCTTCTGTCCAAATCCGTCCTGCCTGAAGCCTCTCTAGACCTTCCCTCCCTGTTTTCAGAGCCCTTAGAATTGCTAAGCTGCTCCCACTGGGTGAGCAGCTGCGCACAGCCGCGCATCAATGCCTGCATTATGACCAACTTAAGGCTTGGGTTTCCACTTAACTGTGCCTGCTTTACTTCCTGCATCTCCCGTGGTACCTGACAGTGTCTAGAACGAAGGAGGAACTCAACAGAGACTTGATGGATGATTGACATTCTTTCCCAACTGAGCATCCTGCCCACATCAGGGGCACCCCACATCTGCCCAGGCAGGAGCACACATCGGGACTGCCTTCCTTTATCTTCCTTGGCTTCCAGTCCTGCCTTAGCCCTGCTTGGGGACAAGCAGGAGCTACAAAGATGTAAGTCATGAATTGCTTAATAGGTACCAGGATGAGGACAGGCTCTGGGGGTCAGCAAACTTTTTCTTAAAGGGCCAGATAGTAACTATTTTAGGTTGTGTGAGCCAAGAGGTGAAATCAAGGACATTATACAAGAATTTGTATAAGCTTTTAAAATGTAACATTTGAAAATGTAAAAACCTTTTACAGCTCCCAGGTTATACCAAACAGGTGGCCATACCATTTGGCCCCAGGCTATAGTTTGCTGACCCCTGACCTGGAAGATTGAGAATACTCCCTGGGCTACATCAAGCTGTGGGAAACAGTTTCCAAGCAAAGATATGCAGCTGATGTTTGTGCAGAAAAATAGCAGTTCAATAGCTACTCTCGATAGTACAGTGGATAACAATGATTATTTGGTAAAAAACGAAGCCCTGTTCCGACCCAGGAGCCAGGCCATTACCTGCATCCACCCAGCAAAGCTGAGACGAGTAGGCATCGAAGGTCAGCCCATTGGGCAAGCCCAGGTCATCCTGCACCAGGATCCTCCGGTTTGTGCCATCCATGTAGGAAGTTTCAATTTTGGGGTTATCTCTGTTCCAATCTGTCCAATAAAGATTCCTGGAGGAAAAGGAAGTGAAAGGGGAAGAGAAATAATGAAGATGTATGAGAAAAAGTTCACTTAAAGACACTTAAAAAGAACCTATGATAGGGAATTCCCTGGCGGTCCAGGGGTTAGAACTTTGCATTTCCACTGCAGGGGGCATGAGTTCAAAACCTGGCCAGGGAATTAAGATCCTGCAGGTCATATAGTGCAACCAAGAAATTTAAAAATAAAATAAAAATTAATGGCTATAAAGGATCTGGAGGTGCCAAGACACATTGCCTTTTTAAAGATCCCTCTATTTGGTTTTTCCCTTGAATCATTCTGTTACTAACAACTTCACTTCCCTTAAATATAACTGACATATCTCAATGAAACTGTTTTTAAAAAATAGAGCGCCATAACTGACATAAACACATGGGGATTCTCATATGCTGTCAGCACTCAGGAAGGTGAAGCAGACCCAGAGAATGAAGCCCAGAAGCAACGCTGGCAGGATAAGTGGTCAAGGCACCTGAAATCAGAGAGGCGGCCAAATGGCCACAGAACAGGAGATGTGGTCTCACGTCAAAGCATCAAGGAGACATGAGCCTAGGGTGTAAGACTCAGAGCCTGCAGTGAGGGAAAGAATGTGCTCACAAAACCCCGAGGGAGGGCCCCCAAGCTGTTCATGCTGGGTTGGGCCCCCGGAAGGAGCCCCAGGGGGACAGTGATGCTACCTTGATATTCTTCTGGGGTTGATACAACTTAAATATTTGATTAACATTCAATCCAAGTTGAAATATCCAATTTCTCAGCCATCAACTTACAAAGCTCTTGGTAAAAGATTTGAAAGTGGAACATGGTACTGAGTTCATGATTCCGGTGGATTATAATAAATGTTCTGGCTTCACCTCAGATATCTATACGCCACCAACTGTGGACTCATTCATCCTAAACTCATTCATTTCAGGACAGCAATGCTGGAGTTACAGTCAAACTTTGAGAATATGCACAAGGGCAGATGTAAATTGAATAGACACACACACAGATTTACACAAAGATACCCTTTCACGGGGGCTTCCCTGGTGGCAAGATCCTCTGGAGGAGGGCAACCCATCCCAGTATCCTTGCCTGGAGAATCCCAAGGACAGAGCAGCCTGGCGGGCTATAGTCCACAGGGTCACACAGAGTTGGACACGACTGAAGGGACTTAGCACGCACGCACCCTCTCATGGAATCTGTTACGATGCCTCTGGGATTCACCAAGTCAGTCTCAAACAGCACCCGGCGCTGGGTCCCATCTAGCTTCGCAACTTCTATCCGATCCAGTTGAGAATCCGTCCAGAAGATGTTGCGCCCAAGGTGGTCAAGAGCAATGCCTTCGGGGCTTCCAAGATCTAGAAGTAAACACCAAACATTATTGATTTTTTTTTTAATGAGTAAGATGAGGTTTTTTTGATTACTCCATGCTACTTCATCTGGCATCAAACCCTTGCACTTTGAGAAAACCCATGGGAGTGTTAAATGCTTATTAAGATAAATAACACTCAGGGACGAATGTTACACTGCTACTCATTCCCTTGATGGTCATCCATTTTGGGAATGGATGGATGGGTACCATACTGGGAAGCCAACCCATACAGATGCTGAAGCTGTGGCCCTGCCTTCCAGGAGCCCGCAGCCAATCACAGCTCAGGCTGAGTTCCAGGCTCTGTGGAGCATGGAGCAGGAACGCTGTACTTAGCCTGGGGAGACCGAGGAACACTTCCTGGGGGAGGCAATGCCTCATAAGGCTGGCTGCTGCAGGAACAACAGGGCTTTCTCAGGCAGGGATCCCGGTCAAAGCTTTCCAAGCAGGGAGACCAGCACAGTGATATAAAGGAAGAACGGGTATGGCTTGAAGTATACGCTGTCATTCTGTGTGGCTGGAGACCCCGAGGGTGGAGAGTGGCCAGAGATAAAGTTAGGATGCATGCGTTAACAAGCTTAGAGCTCATCTCTTATGTAAAGGGGAGGCACAGGAAGATCTAAAGAGGGGGAATGGGACAGACTTATCTTATTCATTAGTGGGGCAAAATAGGTCATTGCCGAGAAATAATATATGCAAGAAATCACAGCTGTTATTACTTTCATACAAGTGTTAAGAGTACAAAGAAGGGGTATCAGTGATTGCAAATAACACCCCAGAAGTCTTTACTAGGCTCTAAGTAACTGATTTTCAAGCCAGGGGTTGCCACAGTATAAGCTGACTGCAATGCGAGCCTTTAGCACCCACCAAACCTAATCAGGAGTTCAAGATTGCAATGATTTCCTGACTATAAATACAACCAAATTAAAAGCTAAAACCCTACCAGGGTTTTACTGGGGTCACCTTGGACTCTTTCCCCTCAGCTGATTATGGAGTTGAAGGTCATTTAGTGCGGCTGGAAGTGGAAACAGGAAGGGGACGAGCCAAGGATGGGGCTACCCTGCCCCAGGGACTTGGTATAAACCATCCCTGCAGCACTGTGTCCCTTCATCAATAGCGAAGCAGTCCCAACCCTCAGTCCCCTCCGTATCAGCTTTCACTAAACTCCTACGATGATCATGACTATGAGTGACGGAAACATCTAAGCCCCCCTGAAGGACTCCCACCAGAGAAAGCTTATTAAGACTTAGAAACAATCGTTTCTAATTCTAAACAAGGTCTTTATTATTCCAACTCAAAGCAAAGATTTATAAAGTACAACAAACTGGTTCCAAATTGGGAAAGGAGAACATCAAGGATGTATATTGTCACCCTGTTTATTTAAATTACATGCAGAGTACATCATGCAAAATGCCAGGCTGGATGGAGCACAAGCTGGAATCAAGACTGCCAGGAGAAATAGCAATAACCTCAGATATGCAGATGACACCACCCTTATGGCAGAAAGCGAAGAAGAACTAAAGAGCCTCTTAATGAAAGAAGAGAGTGAAAATGCTGGTTTAAAACTCAATATTCAGAAAATGAAGATCATGGCATCTGGTCCCATCACTTCATGGCAAATAGATGGGGAAACAATGGAAACAGTGACAGACTTTATTTTGCGGGGCTCCAAAATCCCTGCAGATGGTGATTGCAGCCATGAAATTAAAAGATGCTTGCTCCTTGAAAGAAAAGCTATGACCAACCTAGACAGCATACTAAAAAGCAGAGACATTACTTTGCCAACAAAGTTCTGACTAGTCAAAGCTATGGTTTTTCCAGTAGTCATGCATGGATGTGAGAGCTGGACTATTAAGAAAGCTGAGTGCCAAAGAACTGATGCTTTTGAACTGTGGTGTTGGAGAAGACTTTTGAGAGTCCTTTGGACAGCAAGCAGATCCAACTGGTCCATCCTAAAGGAAATCAGTCCTGAATATTCATTGGAAGGACTATGCTGAAGCTGAAGCTCCAATACTTTGGCCACCTGATGCAAAGAACTGACTCATCTGAAAGACCTTGAAGTTGGGAAAGATTGAAGGCGGGAGGAGAAGGGGATGACAGAGGATGGGATGGTTGGATGGCATCACTGGCTCAATGGACGTGAGTTTGGGTAAGCTCCGGGAGTTGGTGATGGACAGGGAAGCCTGGCGTGCTGCAGTCCATGGGGTCACAAAGAGTCGGACACGACTGAGCGACTGAACCGACTGAAAATATTTCCCACATCCTTGGAGGCAAAGAGACAGTGAGACTGACCACCAAAGACCCCTTCAGACCTCCAGACAAAATCAGAAGAAATCATTCTAGGGTATATTTAGAACGAGAACATCCTGTCTAAGAGGCATGGGCTATTCAGAAATGGTGGGACCAGGGAAGGCTGTTTAATGAGAGTATCTTTACAAGTTCCCGGAAGGAACTCCTTGCCAATTGTCTTTTTTGAAACAGTCTGGTCTTGACGTCAAACCCAAGAGCAACTAGAACTCCTCCCCCAACCAGAAAAATACTTCTTTATAGGCTAAGGAGCCAAAGGAAAGGCCTGGAAAACCTCATCCTTTCCTGTGAGTCAGGGCAAGATTGGAAAACTGCAGGGCAATATATTCCACACTGATTGTATCAAAAGGAAACAGATGATGATACTTTTTAAAGATATCTGGCTAGGACTTTAACTCAAGGAAAAACAGAGAAGCCCGGGATTCAGACATTATGAAATTAGGAAGAAAAAGAAAAGATACCCACTGCCATTTTCACTCACTAGGAAAATACCATGATGAAAACGTAAGTGGAAGCTTCTTTCTCTTTTTGGAAATTAAAAAGACAATGTATTCCTAGTGATCTTTCTTCTACAAAGATCACATTCTGATTTAATTCTGTGTTTTCACAGTGGGCTTTTGTCTGGAATGTTTCTTCTGGTCTTAAAGCTTTCTTGGATCATTATCAGTTCCAAAAACAACAGGAAATAGCAAACGATGACCTACTCCCCACTTCCTGTGGGTTTTGAAGTCAAATTACTGATAATAGAAACAACATTTTCAACAACATTAAGATGCAAAAAGGCATCTTCAAACTTGTATTCATTAGAAACTTCATTCCATTCATTAAAGCAAGCCATGAAAACTAGCAGACATTATTTAAATAGCACGTTGGCTTCCAGAAAAGTATTTGAGGTCTGTGTCCACAGTCGACCTGTTTAACTCAACCTCAGCTTAATTCCTGCTGTATTATCTCTTATGAAGGAGCCAAGGAAGGAAAAATATATCCCAGGGGCTGTTCCACAGGCACAAGGGCCCTTCTGACACTATCAAAAGTTGTAGGGAGACATTAAATTAGAAAAGCTACACTTAGCCCCTGGAAGAAAAGCTATGACAAACCTAGATAGAGTATTAAAACACAGAGACATCACTTTGCTGACAAAGGTTTGTCTAGTCAAGGCTTTGCTTTTTCCAGGAGTCATGTTCAGATGTGACAGTTGGACCATAAAGAGGGCTGAGTGCCAAAGAACTGATACTTTTGAATTGTGGTGCTGGAGAGGACTCTTGAGAGTCCTTTGGACTGCAAGGAGATCAAACCAGCCAATCCTAAAGGAAATCAACCTGAATATTCATTGGAAGGACTGATGCTGAAGCTGAAGCTCCAAAACTTTAGCCTCTTGATGCTAAAAGCGGACTCATTGGAAAAGACCCTGATGCTGGGAAAGACTGAAGGCAGAAGGAGAAGGGGACGACAGAGGATGAGATGGTTGGATGGAATCACCGACTCAATGGACATGAGTTTGAGCAAACTCCAGGAGATGGTAAGGGACAGGGAGGCCTGGCGTGCTGCAGTCCATGGGGTTGCAAAGAGTCAGACACAACTTGGCAACTGAACAATAACACTCAGCCCCAAGCATCAGTAAAAAGAAATACCAAAGAGGCTCAAATATTTTAAAGACGTATCTTTGCTTTTTCCCCCAAGCCAGGAAGTCCTTAAAGATGTACCTTTGAGTGTTTTGCAGAGAAAACAAGATGATTTTACATAGCACATATCATTGGCATGGCAATGTCTTTTGATTGAAATTTTCTGCAAGGCAGCTGGTTAAGTCACAGACTGAGCAATGTGCAATATTTGACCTTTTCAGTAGAGGAGAATTTTTACAGTTCCTTGGACTTTTTGTCATAATGGACTTGAATCTTGATAAAACATATCCATTTAAAATAGTCTTGACTTGTTGAATGTAGGCATTAAAATAATAGAGTCCTTGGCTTAAATTGGCACCTGTAAATTAAGGAATTGAGGTTAAATGTTGAGGGGTAGGCTGTGCCAAAGTGTCATGTGGTTTACCATTACTGATGCAACAAAAACAGAAATGTCTGTAAAAGTTCAGCCTAATTTGCTGTACTCCTCTGGCAATCTGAGCAAGGTCCAGTGAGGGTGAGATGGAATAGAGGAGACCCACCCCACCATGAGGTTACAGGTTGAAGTGATAACCCTTCAAATTGAAAACTGTCTTGGGAATAGACTCACCTCTCAGGGACAGTATTTGCCAATATGCTTGTGACCCTCCCGTCTTTATGATTTTTCTGTTTATTGCCTAATGGACCACCCCAAGGGGCAGACAGTCTGAAAATCAACTCGAGGCTCAGCAGCCAGAGGGAGATGCATTTATCCAAACTGGATGGTTGAGTTTAGCCTTTATTATTCCTCAAAACTGGCTACATAAGCTTTCAGAGATAGGCATGGACATATACCCTGTTTTAATTTTATTTCAGCAACACATCCCAGCTAAGATGTTCATGATTTAGTGATGGGTCCTTGGAGAACTATTCAGAGAAGGCTAGAAAGGGTGATGTTTGGGCCCAAGAACCCAACCCATCTCCAATCACCATATCCTGCAAGCAACCATACACTGCATGACTCTGCTCTCTCCCAAGAGCCACGTGGGCTACTAAAAGCAAAACCAAGAATGATGCTTGCTTGCCCACCTTGTCGAATGATGGTGGTTGGCTCTCCGCCATGCAGACTGGCTCTCCCGATGGAAGGTTGACTGATGTCAGTCCAGTATATCATCTTGTCCACACAGTCGAAGGCCAGTCCAATGATGACTTTATCCTGGAAGTGCAGACCAGTGGTGAGAGTGGTCCATCTACTCGTGCCTCATGATAGTAGGAATCTTTCACGTGCTTACAGGCGTTTGGACACCTTTCAAAATGAACTGTCTTCAAGTCTTTTGTCCATTTTTAAAATTAAATTATTGAGTGGCAGGAGTTCTTTATAAACTTCAGATAAAAATCTGTTATGTACAAAAATCATATGTGTATAAGTATGTATATGTATGGGGCTTCCCAGGTGGCGCTAGTGGTAAAGACCCATCTGCCCATGTAGGAGACGTAAGAGACATGGGTTTGATCCCTGGGTCAGGAAGATGCCCTGGAGGAGGGCATGGCAACCTGCTTCAGTTTCTCTCAGCAAATAGCACTTTTTCATTTTCTTAAATGATGTTTTTTGGGAGCAAAAGTTTTAAATTTTTGTAAAGTCCAATTTATTATTCTTTTATGGATGATGCTTTTTGTATATTATCTAAGAAACCTTTGACAAACTGAAGATCATAAAAAAGAAATAAAACACATAAATATTGGAAAGGAAGAAGTAAAATTATTCTATTTGAAGACAATATGATTATTTATGTAGAAACTCCTGGGGAATCGATACTAATATTTTAATTAATAATTGAATCTAGCAAGGTTGCAGAATCCAAGACCAACATAAAACTGTATTTCCACATACCAGCAAGAAGTAGAATTTTAAGATAATAATGTTTATAATAGCAAGAAAACCAAAATATTTTAGGCTGAATACTATAAAACATTGCATAGCAAAATTAAAGAAGATGCAAATAAATGAAGAGATATTAGTTTAATGGATCATGAGATTTAACACTGCTAAGATATCAATTCTCCCTAATTAAGAATTAAAGATCCAATGCTATCCATATCAAAATCCCAGAAGGCTTTTCTTTCTTTCCTTTTTTTAAAGTAGAAACTTACAAGTTCACTCTAAAATATATATGGAAACATAAGTAAAGTCCCTGGACACCAGAAAAGTGGAAGACCAGGAAGATGTTTTAGGGGAGAACCAGTTATCAGCAAACACTTCCCCTTTAGAGGTCAGGTCATAAAGGACACAGAGACCCTTACCTTACACCATATACAAAAATAAGCTCAAAATGAATCAGAAACCTAAATGTGACAATTAAAACTATAAATTTCTTAGAAGAAAACATGGTTGAAAGCCTCATAGTGTTTGATTTGGCAATAATTTCTTGGCTATGACATCAAAAGCAAAAAATAGGTAAATTAGATCTTATCAAAATGGAAAACTTCTGTTCAGTAAAAGATACAGTCAACAAACTGAAAAGGTAACCAGCTCATGGAAGGTGAGGAAATATTTGCAAATCATGTATCTGATGAGGGGTTGATAAAATATATGAAGAACTACAGCTCAGCAACAACAACAAAATAACCCAACCAAAAAATGGGCAAAGGACATGAATAGATATTTTTCCAAAGAAGATATGTAAGTGGCCCTTAAGCACATGGAAAGATGCTAACAAAGGTCCATCTAGTCAAAGTTATGGTTTTTTTCAGTAGTCATGTATGGATGTGAGAGCTGGACTATAAAGAAAGCTGAGCACCAAAGAATTGATGCTTTTGAACTGTGGTGTTGGAGGAGACTCTTGAGAGTCTCTTGGACTGCAAGGAGCTCCAACCAGTCCATCCTAATGGAAATAGGTCCTGAATACTCATTGGAAGGACTGATGATGAAGCTGAAACTCCAATACTTTGGCCATCTGATACAAAGAAGTGACTCATTGGAAAAGACCCTGATGCTGGGAAAGATTGAAGGTGGGAGGGGAAAGGGATGACAGAGGATGAGATGGTTAGATGGCATCACCGACTCAATGGACATGAGTTTGAGTAAGCTCTGGTAGTTGGTGATGGACAGGGAGGCCTGGCGTCTGCAGTCCATGGGGTTGCAAAGAGTTGGACAGGACTGAGCAACTGAACTGAAATGAACTGAACATCTCATTCACATTCCTTGTGAATGTGAAGTGAAAGTCACTCAGTTGTGTTCAGCTCTTTGTGACCCCATGGATTATATAGTCCATGGAATTCTCCAGGCCAGAATCCTGGAGTGGGTAGCCTTTCCCTTCTCCAGGGGATCTTCCCAACCGAGGGATCGAACCCAGGTCTCCCACATTGCAGGAGGATTCTTTACCAGCTGAGCTATAAGGGAAGCTCCGTAATACTGGAGTGGGTAGCCTATCCTTTCTCCAGGGGATCTTCCCGACCCAGGAATTGAACTGGAGTCTCCTGCATTACAGATGGATTCCTTACTAACTAGAGAAATGCAAATCAAAATCACAAAATACCACTTCACACATATTAGTATGGCTACAATTAAAGAAAAAAACAAAATAATAAGTGTTAGGAAAGTAGCAGGGAAATCTGGAATTTTTGTGCTCTGGTGGTGGGAATGCAAAATGGTGCAGTTGCTCAGGAAAACAGTATGGCAGCTCCTCAAAAAACCAATAATAGAATTACCATGTAATTCCGTGTCTGGTTTATTTCCAAAAGAAGTGAAAGTAAGGACTTGAACAGATGTTTGTAAACCCATGTTTATAGAAACATTACTCACAGTAGTCAAAAAGCAGAAGCAGCCCAAGTTCTCCACTGATGAACAGATAAACAAAATACGAAATATCCATATGATGGAATATTACTCGGTCATAACAAGGAAGGAAATTCTGACACATGTCACAATATGGATGAAATCTGAAGATACTATGTTAAGTGAAGTAAGCCAGTTACAAGAGAGCAAGCAAGCACCGCGAGGCATTTCCCTAGAACAGGCTAATTCATAGAGATAGAAAGAATGAAGTTCCAGAAGACTGGAGGAGGAGGAGGGAGTCATTAGTGAAGGGATCCAGAGTTTCAGTTTGGGACGATGGATGGTGATGACGGTGGTATTTAATGCCACTGAACGGAGGCATTAGGTACAGTTAAACTAAAATACCTAGATGGTAAAAACAGATAGCTAGATAGAAGTATCCATAAATGGATAAATGATTGATAAATAGATAATAGATAGGAAAGACACAGTGAATATTGTTTCAGCACCTTCCCCTCCACGGATCACATCTCAGCTTCTGCTTCTCACAGCCTCATTTGACATTTAAGCCTCCCCCCGGGTGTTGGGGGAATGGCTTTCCCGACTCCTACTACCTGGGAGTGTGTGCTGGTGGATACAAGAGAAAAACAATGATTGCCCCTTGAGGGATTTGTGCTTCAATGAGGCAACAGGACATCATAAAGATCACTTAGGCATTCCTTCAGTAAATACTTCTCAAGTGGCAAACACTGTTTGGGGTCTGGAAACACCACTGTGAAACAAATACCTCCATGAAACAGACGGACAATTTCTGGTCTTGGTGTGCTCGTATTCTTTTAATTGGGGTATAGTTGCTTTACAATGCTGTGTTAGTTTCTGCTGCACAACAAAATGAATCAGCCGTGCGTATACAGCTATCTCCTCTCTCTTGGACCCCCCCCCACCCACCCACCCATCCCCTCTAGGTCATCGCAGCACTGAGCCGAGCTTCCTGTGCAAGACAGCAGGTTCCCGTTAGCTACCTGTTTTACACATGGGAGCGCACATGTCAACCCCAATCTCCCAGTTCATCGTACCTGCCATCCCCCCACCCCCACCCCATCCACTCATCCGTTCCCTATGTCTCTGTCTATTCCTGTGTTGCAAATAGGTTCATCTGTACCGTTTTTCTAGATTCCACACACATGCTTTAGTGTATGAGACTTGTTTTTCTCTGATTTATTTCACTCTATATGACAGACATTAGGTCCATCCAGGTCTCTATTCTTGGTGGGAAGAGATACATGAGATAAAGAACATGTACCCTGATATACAATGTACTGAGTAGTGCTGAGTGTTTGCTAAAAGACAGAGAAGGGTGACTGGAGGCTGCAGGCTGAACAGGGCAGCCAGGACAGGCTTCTCCCAGAGGTGATGTGCAGCAGAAATTTGTGGAAGGTACATGTGGCCGTGTCTATGTACATGTCAACCGTGCAATGTGCCCGTGAGCCGTGCAAGGGTCTAGAGTGAGAAAACTGCAGGCAGGGGACAGCAAATGCAAACGCCCTGAGGTGCAAGCGTGTGTGGTGAGCTGAGGATCAGTTAGAAGGCCAGAGGGCTGCAGCCAGTGAGTGAGGGGGCAGGGGTAGGAAATGGGGTTGGGACAGGTAGCCAAAGGCCGTGAAAATAACTGATTTTTTTTTCCTCTCGGTGAAAGGGGAATCCATCAGAGGGCTTTGTGCTGGGGAAGAACAATCAAGGCTGCTTTGCAAGAGGCTTTTGAAAAGCATTTTTTTTTTTTTTTTTACCATGGATGGACCTAAAGATCTCCAGTAAGTTAGTAAGCCAGAAAGAGAAAGACAAATACCATCCAACATCACTCACATGTGGAATCTAAAATATGACACAAGTGAGCTTATCTATGAAACAGAAACACATCCAGACAGAGAGCAGACTTGTGGTCGCCTGGGCAGTGGGGTGTGAAGGGGCAGGAACGGGAGTTTGGGATTAGCAGATGCAAACTATTGTGTAGAGAATGGATAAACAACAAGGTCCTACTGTATAGCATAGGGAACTACATTCAATATCCTGTGAAAAACCATAATGGAAAAGAGTGTGAAAAAGCATGTATATATGTGTGTGTGTGTATATAACTGAGTCACTTTGCTGTACAGCAGAAATTAACACTACATTGTAAATCAACTATACTTCAATAAAATAAAATTTTAAAAAAGAGGCATTTTTACTTTGCAGACTTTTTTTGACCTTGGTCAAAAAGAAGAGTGGGTGTGGCCGTGTGTGGCATCTGTGATGTGGAGATTGATGCAGGAAGAGAAAATAGGGCAGGCAGCAGAGACAGGGGAGTGGGGAAGGAAGATGAGAAGAAAGCAACATTTCTATCCAGAATTTTCAAGAAGGCTCTGCAACCAGCACTGAGGGGTGATGAGGATTTCTGCTGGACTTTCATCTCCAAGGCCCAATGGACCACTCGCTGCTACTTCTCCCCTCCTTAGAGGACCCTGATGGCCCACCAGTGTCCTGGCACCCCTTAAGTCCACAGTCGGAAGCCTCCACCAGTTCTTAAGTTTGGTTTCCTGGCAGAGGGTCAGGATCCCAGCTAGAACAACAGCTTCTCAGAAGTGTCCGACCTCTATCTAACAGACAAAAATTCCCTAGCTCACAAAACACATCCTTGAAGCTTTGAAAAGCTCTGGTTACTGCCTCCTCTGCCTCCTGCCAGACATGAGGATCTTGAGTTGAGTGGCTGCCAAAAGATGAGTCATTTTGTGAATTTAGCAGGGATGGTGAGATCAAACCTGACAGATGCTCGCAGATAAGATATAGTAAGCGCAGGTGATGCCCCCCACTAGGGGTCAGATTCCAAAGTGGTCTCTAGCAGGCATTCCGTTTCTGTTCCCACCCTTGAATCTCCTGGGGGGAGGGGAGGGGACTTAGGAATAAAGTGGTCTTATTTAGAGATGGACACCCAAGGTCACACAGAATGAAGAGGCCCTGGGTCCAGGGATCTAGTCCCAGTCCCTGGTCTGACCACACCCTGCTTGTTGCTCTGGGTCATGGAAGCAGAGACTGTCACTGAAGTGCCATCAGCCAACACTCACTGGGGCGTGAAGCAGTGTCTTGGCTTCCGACTTGGTCATGGTGCTTCCCTCCAGGGGAAGGCGCTCTATCTTCCCTGTCTGGGCGAAGAGAAGATGGGTCCCGGGAGGCGGGGGGATCACAGCGGTAAGGACCGGGGGTCCAAAGTGAACTGGAGGAGCCACTGTACTCAGACCTGGGTGGGAGGAGATGGCATTGAGCAAGTCCCGTATGCAGCAGGAACGCACAAATACACACGTGTGGGCACATGCACAGGCTCACACACATGCACCCACACACCCTGGTCACGTCACCTTCTCGGCACCACAAACTGCACAATCCCACGTGCCTATTAATGTCTGAGAGCACAAGGAGCAGGAAGACCGCAGCCAATCAAAGGGCATTTGTGATGAGGATGACACAGGGCTTGAGTGTAACATTAAACGTCGAGTGGGGAAAATGGCTCAGCCTCCCCCTTAATGGAACTAACCTGGCTATGGGTGCCCTGCTCTTGATGCTGGGCATCCAGGCTGTAGCAGCAATCCAAAACAAAGAAACAGCAAAATCCCTGAAATCCTGGCCACAGGGAACTTGCACCCCCATGGGAAGCTGCTGAGTATTATCATGCCCAGTGGACTTGAAAGTCTAGGCAAGTCCATCAGAGTGGACTTGCCCCGCTCACCCGATCCCACGGGGGCAGGAGGGTCTCAGGCCCCACAAGCAGGAACACAGTCCTTCGGGACTTTCTAGGACAAAACGAGGGGGGAGGCTCATCCTCCCTTAAAGGCAGCCTTGCCTCCTACCTGCTGACCTGCATGTCCAGCAAAGCTCTGGCTCACCTGACGGGAGAACCTCCCAGGAGGGGACATGCACCCTGGCTGAGGGTAAGGAACACACAGTGCGTGTCGGGGAACCTGGGTCCCTGACCTGGTTCAGCCACTCACCACGTGGACACATTATGGACCTCTGCAGTGAGAGGGCGGAACCAGCTCATGGCCAAGCTCATTTTCAGTTCTTTTCTCTGGTCCATCTTGCCTGTTATACCCACTCAGTGACATAAACCAATCTGGTGGATCTCTTTAAATCTCTAGAATCTATCCCTCCAAACACACTGCCTGCACCTCAGGTCAACCCTCGCCATTTCTCACCTGGATTAACTGTAAATACTGCAGCAGCCCCCGCCTCCCCATGGCCATGGTCTCATTCCTTCCTCTCAGCTCTTCTAAAACTGGAACCTGGTCACATCAGCACCTGCTCAAAACCCTTCCTGGGCTCCCCCCTGCTCTCAGGATCAAGGCAGATCCCTGCACAGAGCCTCTGATGTCTTCACTTCCACTCTGCTCCCCTGGCATGGGACACAAACTCCTGATGGCTTCCTTCCTGCCCCTCAACCTGCTCCTTCTACCTGGAGCACAGATCTCCTCAACTCCACTTCCCCCGTGCAGGTGACTCTGGTCCTGTCAAAACCTTGGGCCAGGCAGTATTGCCTGCAAAGCCTTCCCTGGCCAACCCACGACCCCACCAAGTCAGGGACACTGTGGTCCCTGCACAATCACATGTGCCTATTAATGAGAGAGGAACCCTCTCTCTCAGGGTTCCTTTCCCTACCCTGCCTCTGTTTCCCTGCCCCCTGAGGTTCTAGGGCCCACACTGGGGCCTTTCCCTCTGCAGGTGCCCCCAAGACCATGGCATCTGACACACCAGCTTAATGCTGGCTGGGTGGGATAATGAAGTTAGTGAGTGATCCCTTCTTAGCAGCCTCTTAGCAGCTCTGGGAAACTATCTGGTAGGGGATCAATTTATGATTATTGGCTATCTGGTGAATGGAGATGTCAAGAATGATTATATTCGATTTTGGTAATTTGTGACAATTAGCATTTTCTACATCTGGGACTGAATTTTCGAGCCAAGAAGCATCCTAGAGATTATTTTGCTCAAGTGAGATGTTGAAGGCAAGGACGCAAGTGTCTGTCCAGTGCCACACAGCCTGGCCCCAGTCCCAACTTGGTGCCTTCCTACCAGCACGACTGTCTCAGAGCCAGCTGGCACAAACCTTTGTGGCTGTTGGTTCCTGGCATCATTACAAATGGATCAAGTACCTAAAGGTCCAGGCACAACCTTGCAGGAGGCCGGTGTGACATAAGAGTTCCATGCCTGAGTAACAGGGTGCTGAGGAGGGGCTCTGGTTGGTCTCTCCCATTCCTGCTATGCCCCAGCACAGAGCCACTGAAAGGCCAGGCTGCCCAGCGCAGGGTTTACCCAGAGGAGCCCCAAGCACACACACACACACCTTCTGCTATCAATTGCAATCTTATCCAGCAAGCCTTGCCCATCATTTGCACAAGACCAGGTTTGCACCAAAAAGGAAAAGAAAAGGGTGAGAGGAGGGAGAGGGTAAGTGGGGAGAAAGAGGGTGAAGAGGGGTGTGAGAGGGTGAAGAGGGGTGTGAGTTATGGGGAGATGGAAAAGGGGGCTGCAGAGGGGAAAGAGGAAGGGAGGGGACAGGCTTTGAGTCAGTGGAGCAGGTCAGGATTCAGGGCAGGTAGAAAGTGCCAACTGTGCCCCAGGCAAGGGTCCCCAGCAATGCTCGCGGATGCCCAGACGTCCCATCTCCAGCGCGGCTCTCCGACTTACATGGTGGCCTCATCCCAGACCCAGTCCTGGTCCCCTCCACCTCCTGGCCGTCACGGTCCACACACCAGCAGTAGCCAGTGCTGCTGTGGCACTGGGTGGGCACGTAGTGTCCCTGCTCATCACATTCGGGGACGAACAGCCCAGGGGGCTGGGGCCGCGGGGAGTCCGCCGTCCCGACGACACGCTCCCGCTCCTGCTGGCATCGGGTTTTCTCCACTCCTGTTAAGAGAGAGGGGCAAAAAGAGTGTCATCAGCTCAAGCCCCCACACCCAGCTCGGAACCTGGGGAGCTGCCTGGTCATTGCCCTGTTTTGTATTATTAATTAAAAAAATTTTTTTGTTCACCTTTATTGAAGGATGTTGACTTACAGTATTCTATTAGTTTCAGGTACATGACAATGATTCAAAATTTTTATAGATTATACTCCTTTTAAACTTATAAAATACTGATTTTATTCTCTATGTTGTTGCTATCGTCGTTCAGTCGGTCAGTCATGTCTGACTCTTTGCGACACCATGGACTGTAGCCGGACAGGGTCCTCTGTCCATGGGGTTTCCCAGGCAAGAATACTGGAGTGGGTTGCCATTTCCTCCTCCAGGGGATCTTCCTGACCCAGGGATCGAACTTGAGTATCCTTCTTGGCAGGCAGATTCAAGCCAACTCGAAAGTCCTATATTCACTATGTTGTGCAATATATCCTTAGAGGTTATTTAAAAATTTTTTTTAATTTAATTTTTACTTTATATTGGAGTATGGTTGATTTACAATGTTGTGTTAGTTTCAGGCATACAGCTAAGTGATTCCGTTATACATATACATATATGCATTCTTTTTCAGATTCTTTTCCCATATAGGTTATTACAGTGTATTGAGTGGAGTTCCTTGTGCTCTGGGATGTTTTATTAATTAAAAATTTTAAACATCATTATTAATTAGTGGACTTAACGGTCAAGAAGAGTATGTCTACATTTTCTTTTCCTTTCTAAGCCATTTTTTTCAGTTTTGAAAAACGGAGGCAAAATGGACATAATATATAATCAACCATTTTACACTGAACAATTCAGGGGTAGTTAGTGCAGTCACAATGCTGAGTGACCACCACCTCCCTCCAGTAGTAGCAACACATTTTCCTCACCTCAAAAGGAAATCCCAGATCTATTAAATAGTTGTCTCCACTTCCTCCTTCCTCCCAGCCCCTGGCAACCACAAGTCTGCTTCTGTCTCTATGGATTCACCTATTTTGGTTTGTTCTCATAAATGGAATCTTACAATATGTGGCCTTTTGTGTCTAGCTGCTTTCACTCAGCAGGCTGTTTTCAAGGTTCATCCACATTGTGGCCATGTAACAGTACTTAGTTCTTTATTCATAGCTGAATAACATTCTCTTACATGTCTACGCCACATTTTGTTTACTATTCATCGCTTTATGGACAGCACTGACATTTGTTTTAAGAAACTTTAAATTTTTCTTAAATGTGTTCTTTTTGTCATCACCAGCTTCTTGATTACCCACACTGAGTCCAAATCAAAGATATGGGTGACCCTAGGGCACATTTACCAGCATATGTGTGTTTCCTTTTAATTATGGGCTAGTGTGAAATATGGCCTTTCAACTATGCAACTCTTATCCCGAGGCTGGGAAATACCATTCCATATGTGTGGAATTGCTGATGAGATGCTATATTCTATAGTAAACAGTTCTCAAGTATGCACCACCCCCATCACTTCACGGCATAGAAGGGGAAAAAGTGGAAGCAGTGATAGATTTTATTTTGGGGAGCTCCAAAATCACTACGGATGGTGACTGCAGCCATGAAATTAAAAGATGCTTGCTCCTTGGAAGGAAAGCTATGACAAACCCAGAGAGCATATTAAAAAGCAGAGACATCACTTTGCCAATAAAGATCCATATAGTCAAAGCTATAGTTTTTCCAGTAGTCATGTATGAATATGAGAGTTGGACCATAAAGAAGGCTGAGTGCCAAAGAATTGATGATTTTGAATTGTGGTGTTGGAGAAGACTCTTGAGAATACCCTGGACAGTAAGGAGTTCAAACCAGCCAATCCTAAAGGAAATCAACCTGAATATTCATTGGAAGGACTGATGCTGAGGCTGAAGCTCCAAAACTTTAGCCCCTTGATGCTAAAAGCAGACTCACTGGAAAAGACCCTGATGCTGGGAAAGACTGAAGGCAAAAGGAGAAGAGGGCACCAGAGAATGAGACGGCTGGATGGCATCACTGACTCAATGGACATGAATTTTAGCAAACTCCAGGAGACAGTGAAGGACAGAGGAGCCTGGTGTGCTGCAGGTCATGGGGTCACAAAGAGTCAGACCTGACTAAGCAACTGAACAACTACAACAAAAGCAGCTTCCGCGCTGACTAGAGCTCAGCCACGACAGCATCAGACAGAGGCAGACAGGCCAGCATCACCATGGCCTGTGCACATCCTCCATACAGAGATGCCCAGCTGAGGGCCACACTTCAGCCAAACTGAACCATGTCAGCTGCCCTTCTTTTGCAGGCCTTTCCACTCCCTCACTCATCCATTCATTCATTTATCATGTGACTCCCCCGCCTCCTCCTCGGTGAATCCTTTCAGAATCAGCTCAGGCATGTGCTCCCTGCAGGAAGGCTTCTCAGGCCCTCCAAGAGTTCCCAGGATGCTCTGGATTCTCGTCACTCTGATGCTGAGACTCAGAGGCTGTTCCCTGTCTGTCTCCCTGAGTAGATTTTAGGCTCTAAGACAGTGAGTGACTGCATTCCCTTAGCCTTGACTTGGGAAGCACTTCTGGGCTGGAGTCAGGATGCACATGGGACTAACTCCCAGGTCCTGCGCTCAAGGAGCTCATAGTCTGGAGGGAAGGGAACAAGCAAACACAGAGCGACAATGCAGTGAGTCATTGCTTGACAGGAGAGCCTATGACACAAAAGATACACACAAGACATCCTTTCCTTTTTCTTCTTGGCTGCACCACATGGCTTGCAGAATCTTAGTTCCCCAACCAGGGATCAAACCTGAGTCCTCGGCAGTGAGACTATGGAGTCCTAGACATTGGACCATCAGGGAATTCCCGAAATATCCTCTCTGTAGGGCTTGGAGAGCAAAGGTGTGGTGGTGTCCTTTTTATTTTAATCTTTATTGGAAGATTGTGGTTCTACAATCCAGGGCAGGGCTCTACTGACTTTTTCTGCTAAGAAGCAGAGAGTAAATATTTGGGTTTTGTAGGGCATATGATCTCTGTCACAATTCAATTCTATGGATGTGGCATGAAAGCATCCAAGTTTAATACATAAATGAATGTGTTTCAATAAAACTTTATTAACAGACACAAATGGTGGGCCATATTTGGCCTGTGGGGGATGTAGCTTTCAACCCTGGCTCTAGGACATTGCTAGTTACATTAGGGAGAAACCTCATATAAATACTCATGTATTAATATATTACCGTGTTAATATTATATATATAGTAATAATAGAACAGATAATAATATATTACATATTTCATAGAATTTTACATCTGAAAAATGTTTTTGTTCCTCAGTTCCACCACTTCTGCTCTTGTCAGCAGTGCTGGTCAACCAGTGCTGTCAGGACTAATCCCCTGGTATTATACGAGACAAGAGTGGAATGTGTTGAGACAATGTGCGCGGCTGGAATTTTGAGTCCTGCACTCCAGTGTTCATCTGTGACAGTATCTCCACGAGGCCTTCACAGTGGCATTCGGTGTGTGCTGCCAGTGAATGTTTCAACTGCCTTTGTCTGCACTGCCAGTTCTCACGTCAGCCTGCTGGATGTGGCTGCCCCCTTGATTAGAAGCAGTAAGCCCGCCAGAAAACTGTGTGTTGAGCCTGGTGAGGGGCAACTGGGTCTGCTCTTTTGTCCCAGAGGCTAATAGAAAAACCAAAAACAGCATAGTGAGCTATATTCAATATTCTGTGATAAACCAGAATGGTAAAGAATATTACAAAAACAATGTCCATATGTGTGTAACAGCCACCGGTACAGCAGAGATTAGCACAACACTGTAAATCAACGATTTTTGTTCGGTCACTCAGTCGTGTCCAACTCTTTGTGACCCCATGGATTGCAGCACACCAGGCTTCCCTGTCCGTCAGTATACCTCAGTTAAAAAAAGAAAAACAAACAAAAAGTATTTGATGTAGGAAGAGCCAAACAAAGATACAAAATAAGCCATCCGGTTGATAATAAAAATGTTGGTCTTGCTTACTCTTAGGTGTAGGGCTTGCTTATGTCCTCAGTATCTTACATTTGTACAGGGTTTTAGTTTCTGTACCAGCTGCCTCTGTTCACACAGGGTTCACTTAATTCTCACTATAATCCTGTGCAACAGGCAGCTATGGCTTTTATGTCAAATGAGAGAATTGAAGTTTGGACTGGCTCCCCCACGCCACAGCACTAGCAAATGCTTTAGCTCAAGCTAGAATCCAGGTCTCTGGATCCCCAGCCCAGCCCCGGGCCCTCTGCACACACATGCTCAGTGCCCAGGACGGCCTGCCCGTGGTCTCTCTCTCTCTCTCTCTCTCTCTCTCTCACACACACACACATACACACACACACACTAGCTTAACACACTCACCGGAATTATCTGTGGCCCACAGACTTGTTTCCTTCCGTCAACATCTATATTCGGTGTTGCCTTTCCAATCAGAAAACACGCCTGGTGTTCTGTATACTGTCAACAAAACTGAACTTTTAAGGGAATGGGGTACCTCTCTTTTCTGTGGCTGACTGGACTGTGTGAGCTAATATAAGAAATCTCCAGTGATATAGAATTTCCAGTGGAGCTGTGAAGTGCTATAACTTGAACTTATGTAACAGTTGGGGGAGACCTCAATGGTGCCTCAGGAAACAGAACTTCAAGTGTGTTTATGGAGGCTGTGCTTATGATATCACTGTGTTCCTGGGAATGGCTTCTCAGCCTGGCCCACAGCGGCCCCTCCAGGCCCGCGTGGGGAGGGTCCCACTATGGGTGGGGTAGGGGGGGGATGGTAAAGACACATATCCCGTCCTGGCTGCTGGTTGATAAAATGACAACTGAGGCAAGATTCTCCTTAGTCTTTACTCATCTACTCTCTTTACTTATCTTTATTCTTTCCTCTCTTTACTCATCTCTTTATTTGCTTGAGGATATACTAATCCAGGGAACAGCAGGGAGTCTGGGTTACTTTTCTCAAACTGAGGACAAACAGAGCGACAGGACGTCCCTCAATAGATGAAGGATAAGAAAGGGATGGCAGAGGGAACTACAGACATAAGAACAAGCTGTGCTCCTAAATCCCTGACCCATAGAAACTGTAAGGTAATACACATTTACTATTTTAAGCTGCTAACTCTAGGAGAAAATTTGTTTCAGAGAAATAGATAACTAATATGGCAGTCTTTAAACTTCCTGACCATGATCCGTAGAAATGCATTCCACTCTGCAATTCAGGACATATACACACACACACACTTACACATATACACATGTGCACACACTTACACATATACACATGTGCACACAACTCAGTCATGCACCAGACAAGGATATACAACTACCATTTCACGAGACAAGACTTATTCCTACTGTACATACTCTGCACACTCTATTTTCTTGATTATTGGTTTCTATTTCATTCCATTCCATTTAAATGAAAATAACAACCCACTAAGCTGATTTCACAATCCACACACGCATTCTGGGCAAAGAGTGCAGAAGGACAGCAGAAAACAAGTCATCATTTTTTTCTGTTTTGCTTATCGTTGGTTGATACTGCAATAGCCATGACCTTAACTGACTAACCTCTAAAGCTAGTTTTTTATTTAAAAATCTATCCCCTCTGTATAGAGTAGGTATCAAAAAATGCTGAATGTCTAATCCCTACACTTCATTATGTTTGGCAATAGGAGTTTGAATGATACTATACTTAATTTTTTTGTCAATATTTCATTAGGTATTCATTTGTCAATATTTCATTAGGTAGTCATATAAAATTTAAAAAAAACATGATGAAAACCTCAGTGTTCCTATTCCAACTGGAAATACATTAAAATGCAAATGCAGCAAGGCTCCCTAACCCCAATTTCCTCTCCTATCACTTTATCCTGAAGTTTTGGTTTCTCATTCTCATGCGTGCAGTTTATCATTTTATTGTATATGTATATACATATGTGGGTTTCTTTTCATATAGACTTATATTTTATATAAATGTGACACACTGCCTATATTCTTTTGTGACTATTTTTTTAATAGCTAAGAAGTAAATTTATCGAGAGAAAGAGACACAGAGTGTGGGCCATCTCGAAAAGCGAGAGCTTTGTATGACTCGATTTTTTGCCCAATAGACTGTTGAGATTTATTCATTCATTTAATTAATTAATTTTTGGGGCCACACTGTATGGCTTGTGGGATCCTAGTTCCCTGACCAGGGACTGAACCCAGGTCCATGGCAGTCAAAGTGCACAGTCCTAACCCCTGGACCACTAGGGAATTCCCTTTAGTTCACTCATTTCAACTACTGCTATATATCATTTCATGGTATGGATTGCACCCAAACTCATTTGTCCATTTCTCCTGTTAGTAGTCTCTTAGATATTTTTTCTCTTATAAACAATACCTGATGGAGACATGTGTATTTCTAAAGTACATTCTCTCTCGAGCATATAAATAGATGATGAATTTCTCAAGAAAACAGGATTAAATACCAAAATAATCCTAGCAAAGAACTCTGGTTTTATCCTTGTCCCGCTTTTGTAACCCAGGCTACAGGTCTGGATTTGTTTCTGCGTAGTCAACAGAGCCAAGGGGGGCAAGGAGTTGGGTTAAAAAAACAAAAATAAAAAAATGAAACATCTGCTTCCTTTTGAACTGGAGAGATGTGAAGGAAGCCTAAGGAAATAATGACTTGGTCATTTTTAATAGTTGCTGGAATGTCTTAATTAATTTCAGGCACAAAAGGTTGATGCTGCCTGGGTTCATCTAGGCTGGGGGTTGGTAAATTTTTTCTGTCAAGAGCCAGGTAGTGAATATTTCAGGCTTTGCAGGCCTTGAAGGCTCTGCCACAACTGCTGACCTCTGGCTTTGTGGAATGAAAGCAGTTGTAGACTACTGATAAATTAAAGAGCCTGAGTGTTCCAATAAAACTTTATTTGCAAAAACACAGGCAGTGGGCCAGATTTGACCTGCGAGTCATAGTTTACTGACCTGCCAGGAGCCAGCACGGGAGATCCCACCCATGACAACGTCATGTGGAGAGACCTGACGGGCAAGGCGAGTCAGGTCTCAAAGGGTCCTCTGCCTGAGCATCTATCCCCCCCAAACCAGAGTCTGCCTGCCTCATTGTACTGTGCTGTCCACTCTTCTGACATAACAGGGGGCCATCCCCATCAGCTGCCTCTAAAAGGAATTAACTTAGGGCTCCAGTTAACAGTCTCCTGCATATGAAAAGAATGTCTCGGCTTAAACCCCTCTGATAGCTTTCTAACTTACCTGACCAGTCTGCCCGGACTTTTACAACTTGTGAATTGTTTACAGGTCCCCAACCGTGAGAGGCATGAAGCTTAAAGCATCTTAAAGATACAGAGCCTTTTTCAAAGAGCTAAAAATTATATTGGTGATGGGTTTCACTGTTGAGTCAATGACTGCTGCCAGGCCTCCATATTCTTTATCTTTTAGGCACCTGGGAGGATATCAATCAATGTAATTGGGATATAGAAAAAGGAATATAGTAGTTTTGATGTTAGCAACACTAGACTTTTGAGTTAGTTACTTTTCTCTTTGTTATAAATCACTGTACTTCTTTCATTGTTATAAATTGTTGTGTCCTTGCCATGTAAGAATGTAACTTTATTTAGTGCTTTCTGAGAGTGGCACCAGACTTTGGGAAGAACAACACAAGTAAGTTCTCTGGTTGACAGACCCTTATCAGAAAAGGGCCGTAAAATGTTAATTGGCCTTCTGGCCAGATGATGTAAATCACCTACGACTTGTGTATACAACTAGGTATGCAGAGAGAAAGCCTGGTCTCGATAAGAGTCAGGGCTGCTGATGCTGCATAATTTTGTATTATCCATTGATCTCTATGTACAATCAAAAGTATAAAAGGCCTTTCCGGACAACAGAGGAGGGGCCAGTCACTGGAAAGGCTGGTTTCCCCTGTGTCAAATCTCTCTCTCTCTTTCTTCCTCTCCCTCCCTCTCCTTTTCAGGCTGAATTCCCATCTGGGGCATGGAGGCTCGCCATGTCTACTTACTTGCCCTGGCTTCTAAGATCCACGCAAGAGGGAGTCCAAGGCGGGGCACCCTCTGCTATTCAAACGGGCGCCAGTGGCCTAATGTAGATGGTGCAAACCTCTTGACCTGAGGTTTTATTAGCTTTCCACGTAAACCAAGTTATTCAGCCTCTTTTCTCCACTAATTTTCCTATTATACTATTTTTTCTTAATCTTATATTTCTAAATAAATAAGTTTTTCCTCGCCAACTCCATCCCCGCTTCGAATCACCCTGGATCCACCGGGGCTGGACCCCACCACTGACCTCTGTCCTAAGCAGAAGAAAACAATTTAGACCAGCAATATGTAGTATTATGCATCAAAATTTAAACTTAATTTAATATTTTTCTCATTTTAGATCCTCAACTGTTCTAAAAACCAGTCACACCAGTCCTGCTGAGCGTATGAATGAATAAATACTTGTATATACCACAGTAGGAATGGAAACTAATGCGGTCATTTATTTCCTTGATAACTAGAAAGAACTATGAGCCCCTCCATGGACCACGTAATTCTGCTGGACACTGGAAACATGAAAATAAAATGCATAGGCACCTATGCTCAAGGCCTTCAAGGCTAGTGGAGGAGACAGACATTGAAATAGTTCTTAATCACTCAAAAAAGTGGTTATATGGAAAGTTCCATGTATTTCTTATTGAAACACTGATAAATATGCTTGACCAACAACAGTAGCAACAACTAAAGTAAATACCAACACAACTGGTTAACTCCAGTCAGAGGCAGCAAATGCATCCTTAATCTCATGACAGGTTACCATGTGGTTTGGGGAACTGAATTCAAGTTAGAATCCATTGGGCAGGGTTTGGTCTTAGTTTGAGTCTTAGTTCTAGCACTCACGACCTCTGGGATCTCGATTGTGCTTTTATTTTGTTATGTTTTAGCGTCCTTTATATAAATAGAAATAGTAATACTACTTGCTTTAAAGAGATGAACATTACATGAAATGGTAGATAAAGTACCCAGCACATAGTAGGCACCATACAAAAGACAGCCAATGATATGTATTCATTCAAAAGTGTTTGCTGAGATCCAGGATCATTCCAGATACAGAACTAGGGCCATCATCGTCCTTATGGTCTAACCAGATTTTCACAGAAGTCTCAGGTCAGTAGGCAACTTTAGAAGCTGCACAGTCCAGGTATAATAGGTAATACAGACAATTCTGAAGAGTCCTCAGTCTGCCTCTTCCCATAACTGGTGGGCCTTCACCGTCCTCACCCCCACCCCAGCTCTGTTCCCCATGATTCTTCAGAACCTGCAATGGTTAATTCTAGGTGTCAACTCAATTGGGCCACAGAGTGCCCAGATATTTGGTCAAACATTATTCTGGGTGGTTTCTGTGAGGGTGTTTTTGCCTGAGACTAACCTTTCCCGCCATAAACTAGGTAAAGCAGATAGCCCTCCCTTATGTGGGTGGGCCTCATCCAATCAGTTGAAGGCAAGAATTGAACACAAATGTGGACCCTTCCTAAGTAAAAAGAATTCTCCCTTCTTGATGACCTTGAATGGAGCACAAGCTCTTTGTTGCCTTTGGACTTCAACAGAAACTCTGGCTATTCCTGGGTCTTCAGGCTGCTGACTACAGTCCTGGCAACTAACAGACCTCTATAACTGTGTGTGGGTCAATTCCTTCTAATAAATCTCTTTATATGTAAATAAATACATTTCTCTCTCTCTCTATAGACACACACATACACATTCATTAGATCTACTTCTCTGGAGAACCCTGACTAATACAGATCAGTTCTTACTCTTCTGATCTAGGTGTGGCACCCTTGGAATTGTGCACTACACAACCGTACTGCTCAATACCACAGCTGCGCTCTGATCACCCACCTCAGCTCTCCACGAGCCTCCCACATACCCACCTTGTCTTGTCTGCCAGAGCTATGGACTCAGTACTCATGGATATAGACAGCAATGATCTATCTACTCCAAACACCCCAACACCTCACCTCCAGGCACGCAATGGAAGCCATCTCCTTGGTAACCATATTTGCAGCGACACACGAAGGACCCTGGCGTGTTGTAGCAGAAAGCATCGGGGTGGCATCGGCTTGGCTGGCATTCATTCACATCTGCAAGACAGCCATCAAGCCCAGAAGAGTGAGATTTCTTCCAGAATTCCTAGTTTACACAATAATACAAGCCACTCGCTCTCCACTTTTAGGGACCCAATTTCTGATCTGGGAACCATGATTTAAGAACTCACTAAACATTAATTATAAAAACACTGATTCCTCGATTTCTATCTAACTTTGATGTTTGTTTACATCAAAGTTAGATAGAAATCGAGGAATCAGTGATGTTTTCATGAAAAATCAAGCATACAAAATGAAAAAAAAGAAAGGATTTTTTTTTTCTGTTATTTCCTTCTTATAAATGAGAGCTTCAAAAATGTCTAAGAGTTGGGAGACAGGTGATTAACTGATTGACAGAAAAATCTCAGAGACCAGAGAAAATTCATATTCTCAGTAACAAAGAGAAAGTATTTCAGAAATCATGATCTCTTAGAAAGGCTTGGACTTCCCAGAAATACTCTAGGGTATAACGTTAAGTAATTTTGCAAACCAAAGGACCAGGAAACTTTGTTCAGAGTTATCTTATTTCAAATTATCTTGAACAACATGCTGACCACCAGTGATCGGCTGATCTGAGATCTGAGAGAATTTTGTGGAGTCATTTATTCTCTGCCTCTGCAGTCAAAAAGGGGGCTTAATTTTGGGGGAAGCACAAAATTAGAGCAGCCCAGATGAACAACTGCATGCTGCTGCTGCTGCTGCTGTTGTTGCTGCTAAGTCACTTCAGTCGTGTCTGACTCTGTGCAACTCCATAGACAGCAGCCCACTAGGCTCCCCCATCCCTGGGATTCTCCAGGCAAGAACACTGGAGTGGGCTGCCATTTCCTTCTCCAATACAGGAAGGTGAAAAGTGAAAGTGAAGTCGCTCAGTCGTATCCGACCCTCAGCGACCCCACGGACTGCTGCCTTCCAGGCTCCTCCGTCCATGGGATTTTCCAGGCAAGAGTACTGGAGTGGGCTGCCATTGCCTTCTCTGGAACAACTGTATATATCTTAGTAAATAAAAGGCTGGACTTTAAGTTACATGTGTGTAAGCATTGTTAGTCTTTTCATTAAAGACAAACAATCTCAATCTCCTTAGTCCCTAGCAGACAGCAGGCATTTAATTATGCCTGAACAAGTAAGTGACATACATGTCAAGGCTATGGTTTTTCCTGTGGTCATGTATGGATGTGAGAGTTGAACTGTGAAGAAGGCTGAGTGCTGAAGAATTGATGCTTTTGAACTGTGGTGTTGGAGAAGACTCTTGAGAGTCCCTTGGACTGCAAGGAGATCCAACCAGTCCATTCTGAAGGAGATCAGCCCTGGGATTTCTTTGGAAGGAATGATGCTAAAGCTGAAGCTCCAGTAACTTTGGCCACCTCATGCATGCAAAGAGTTGACTCATTGGAAAAGACTCTGATGCTGGGAGGGACTGGGGGCAGAAGAAGAAGGGGACGACCGAGGATGAGATGGCTGGATGGCATCACCGACTCAATGGACGTGAGTCTGAGTGAACTCCGGGAGTTGGTGATGGACAGGGAGGCCTGGCGTGCTGCGGTTCCTGGGGTCGCAAAGAGTCGGACACGACTGAGCGACTGAACTGAACTGAACTGAACAAGCAAGTGACACACATGGAACAAAATAGTACAGGCAGAACAGGTGTCTTCTCCAACAAGACACAGCTCCCCAAACAAAATGCACAATTCAAACTACCAGAGACACAAAATGCAGCCTGTTTACTCAGTAGAACTGAGAGAATTTGTTGTTTAGTTCTAAGTTGTGTTTGTGAACTCATGGACCGTAGCCTGCCACGGTCCTCTGGCCATGGGATTTCCCAGGCAAGAATACTGGAGTGGGTTGCTGTTTCCTATAGGGAATAATTCTCTTGAATTCAGAGGTGGGTGAGTAACTAGCATATGATAAGAATCACCTGGGGAACTGTTTCAGGTCTCACAGAGAGGAAAGTCAGAGCAACCACTCACCTTGGCAGGCTCGGCCATCCCCAGAGAAGCCTGGGAGGCAGATGCAGGTGTAGGAGCCATGGCCCATGAATTTGCACTGGGCCCGCTGGGGGATGTCACAGTCATGAAGGCCCGTCTCGCAGTGGTTGATGGGGCGCAGGTCCATGTCAGCTTCAGACAGAAAGTTAACACACAATGTTTAGGTGAGTCCCCTAAGCAGTCCCCATGCCTTCCAAGCAGTGTAGTCCAATGAGCTGGAGACTGTGCCTGGGGCCCAGACTCCCAGACGTCTCTTCAGGTTCATCCCCGCTCACAGTGGGGTGCTAGCCCTGCGCTCCTTTGTTTCCTCCCCTGGATCCCACCTCTGCTAAGTGTGTACAGACTGACCCCACAGTGGGTCATACAGCCTGGCTTTCGACCTGAACTTCAACCCAGGGCTCTGTCTCAGGTCACTCTCCACACCCAGTGCCCGGAACCCAATTCCCCCTTCATCTGGACGTGGAAGTGGACCGCTGCAGGCAGACACGCTTCCTGTGTAACTCTGTTGGTGGAGCATTTGGGCCTGAGGATCTGAGCCTTCCACACGGCATTTTTGACTTTGGCTCACTGAGCGAGCGTGAAGTCACTTTGTGACTTCAAAGCCTGACTCTTTGTGACCCTATGGACTGTAGCCCACCAGGCTGCTCTATCCATGGGATTCTCCAGGCAAGAATATTGGAGTGGGTAGCCATGCCCTCCTCCAGGGGGTCTTCCTGACCCAGGGATCAAACCTGCGTCTCTTACGTCTCCTGCATTGGCAGGTGGGTTCTTCACCACTGAGCCACTTGGGAAGCCCGTGGCTCACTAGGTGGGAGGAATATTTATTATGAATGCCAAAGTCAAAGTCATCCATTTCCCACCAAGGAAGGAGAAATAAACTCCCAGGAAGTGAGACAGGGAGAGTGGAATGACTGCGGGGCTCTGGGGAGGGGAGCCCTGGGTTTCAACCAGGTGCATATGAGTACCCTATGTGACTTTGGATAAATCCTATTAACTTTCCAGAGTTGTACTTTCTTCCTCTGTAGAACAGGAATGACTTCCAGCTTTCCAAGCACAGAGGTCCAGGAGACGGGTTTATTATTTTCTAAAGGGTCCTGATAACAAGACTCCTAGGATGCGGACTCAGGAAGTAGGCATACGGCACAGAGGCTAGACAATCAGACTCCATCTTGTACTCTTGCCTCAAGATGACAGTCAAGGGTTGAGATGAACTAACTAAAAAATGCTTGAAATAATCAAGGAAACTTGAATATGGACTGGGTATTCAATCATGTTAAGAAATTGTTCATTTTGTTAGGTATGGTAACAGCATTGTATTCGTATTTTTAAAATTTGCCCTTATATGTCAGATATATATTATGCATATAATGTGCATAAAAAACTAGTAACTCTAGTTAGATGACACGATATTTGGGGGTTTTCTTTAAAGACTGAAATATACCAGCAAAATACTACCACCCTCCCCAGCAGTAGCAGTAGTAGTAATAGGGATGGAAAAGATCTTCACGACCAAGATAATCGCGATGGTATGATCACTCACCTAGAGCCAGACATCTTGGAATGTGACGTCAAGTGGCCCTTAGACAGCATCACTAGAACAAAGCTAGTGGAGGGGATGGAATTCCAGTTGAGCTATTTCAAATCCTGAAAGATGATGCTGTGAAAGTGCTGCACTCAATATGCCAGCAAATTTTGAAGACTCAGCAGTGGCCACAGGACTGGAAAAGGTCAGTTTTCATTCCAATCCCAAAGAAAGGCAATGCCAAAGGATGCTCAAACTACCGCACAATTGCACTCATCTCACACAACTAGTAAAGTAATGCTCAAAATTCTCCAAGTCAGGCTTCAGCAGTACGTGAACCATGAACTTCCAGATATTCAAGCTGGTTTTAGAAAAGGCAGAGGAACCAGAGATCAAATTGCCAACATCCGCTGGATCATCGAAAAAGCAAGAGAGTTTCAGAAAAACATCTATTTCTGCTTTATTGACTATGCCAAAGCCTTTGACTGTGTGGATCACAAGAAACTGTGGAAAATTCTGAAAGAGATGGGAATACCAGACCACCTGACCTGCCTCTTGAGAAACCTATATGCAGGTCAGGAAGCAACAGTTAGAACTGGACATGGAACAACAGACTGGTTCCAAATAGGAAAAGGAGTACATCAAGGCTGTATACTGTCACCCTGCTTATTTAACTAATATGCAGAGTACATCATGAGAAACGCTGGGCTGGAAGAAGCACAAGCTGGAATCAAGATTGCTGGGAGAAATATCAATCACCTCAGATATGCAGATGACACCACCCTTATGGTAGAAAGTGAAGAGGAACTCAAAAGCCAAGTGAAAGAGGAGAGTGAAAAAGTTGGCTTAAAGTTCAACATTCAGAAAACTAAGATCATGGCATCTGGTCCCATCACTTCATGGGAAATAGATGGGGAAACAGTGGAAACAGTGTCAGACTGTATTTTTGGGGACTCCAAAATCACAGCAGATGGTGACTGTAGCCATGAAATTAAAAGACCCTTACTCCTTGAAAGGAAAGTTATGACCAACCTAGACAGCATATTCAAAAGCAGAGACATTACTTTGCCAACAAAGGTCCATCTAGTCAAGGCTATGGTTTTTCCAGTGGTCAAGTATGGATGTGAGAGTTGGACTGTGAAGAAAGCTGAGCGCCAAAGAATGGATGCTTTTGAAGTCTGGTGTTGGAGAAGACTCTTGAGAGTCCCTTGGACTGCAAGGAGATCCAACCAGTCCATTCTAAAGGAGATCAGCCCTGGGTGTTCTTTGGAAGGAATGATGCTGAAGCTGAAACTCTAGTACTTTGGCCACCTCATGCAAAGAGTTGACTCATTGGAAAAGACTCTGATGCTGGGAGGGATTGGGGGCAGGAGGAAAAGGGGACGACAGAGGATGAGATGGCTGGATGGCATCACCAACTCGATGGACATGAGTTTGAGTGAACTCCGAAAGATGGTGATGGATAGGGAGGCCTGGCGTGCAGCGGTTCATGGAGTTGCAAAGAGTTGGACACGACTGAGCGACTGAACTGAACTGAACTGAACTGAACAAAATGCTTTATAATATGGAAATTGAATAATAGGCACACCAGGGTTCATATGTTTTTCTCGCTACTTCTGTATATGTTTGAAATTATCCATAATAACAATAATTTAAGCCTAAAAAAAAGTCAAGGGCTGAGGTCTAGGAGGTGATTTCTGATGGTTAGTTCAGATACTCTGGGGTTCATAAGGTACTTTAACTTCTGGTTTTATAGTTCTAAGGCCCAGGTCAGAGTACTGGCCCTCACAATGTCATAACAGAACCTTTCCTTCTCTCCAAGGAGGCCCTCAGTGTTTAGATTATCCTGAATACAAGAGAACTCATCTTTTTCCTCAATGAGTCTTCCCAAGATTAATTCCAGTTTATCCTGCCTCAAGGGCTTCAGGAGAGAGAGTTCTTAACACTGCCAGAGAACAGGTAAGGAGAAGGATGCTCTTCAAAGGTCTAGGTCCATGAGAGGTTAGCAAAGTACCATATTGGTGGATGAAGGCCCAGCCTGTGGACTTAGCAGCTTAAACTCCTGAAGCTGAAATGTTAACTAACTCCCATGGAATGGAACAGGGATCACTGAAGCAACTCCTATGGGCCAGAGGGTTACTAGATTTTAAATTGCTAAAGCGGTCCAAATTTCTGCCTGGAAAACAGAAAACCAGATTACACAGAACCAACCCAGGGACACACTGTTTCCCTGAACGCCTCTCATCGTCTCACTTCCCATCGTTTCTAACATTCTTCTTTCCTCCAGGGTCCTCTCTTGACCAATTCCTTCAGCTCACAAAATGTGAAAAGGACACTCTTGGAGAATTGGGGTCAAAAAAAGGTAGAAAAAATGTATTCAGACAGAACAACCAGCAAAGGAGTCTCAGTCCTCCTCCATTAAATAGTTGTCATTTAAAGTATGCGAGTGATCACTTCACATGTTGTTTGCTCCTGCCCCATTTCACCCCACCCATCATAACAGGGAAGGACCTTGCTACAGCCTAGATGGATGGGTCCTGCTCAGCCGTCACCTTCATCTATGCCTCTATTTATTTTATTATTATCTGGGGGGCAGCCAAGCTGTAAGGCTTGTGGTACCTTACTCCTCCAACCAGGGGTTGAAACTGTGCCCCCTGCAGTACAAGCATGGAGTCTTTTAACCCCTGGACCACCAGTTCCCAGGACCCAGCTTTACCAAGGAATTCTGGGACAGTGAAACTGACCACTAAATTATCCAGTGATGAGCCAGAGTATTTTTTTTGCTTTCAGGCAGACTTGGTTTTATCCAGTGAGCCATCACTCTGTGTGGCTAAGTCTCAAAGGAGGCAGTTAAAAGAGACAAAAGGCCAAGTAAAATGGAATTGCACAGGGGCTACTGACAGGGAGAAGCACTTGAACTCGATGACTTTCAAGTGGTTTTCATACTTGTTTCTGAGCAATGGGATCCTTTACTCAAACAAAATGTTACTCGGAATTTCATATATAGCAAAATGAAATAGTCTGTCCATGGCTTACTTGTGTCCCTATTGGCAGATCCTGGGGCATCTCTAAGGGCTCCTTGGGACACAGGAAGCCCGTGGTCCAGTCTAATCACCTCATTGTACAGGTGACAGAGAAGTTAAGTGTCCTCCTCAAAATCAAAAGCCTAGGAGTAGACATTTGCTTACCACCTGTGTCACACCCTGCTCTAGCCCTTCCATGAGGATGGACGCCAGGAACAGCTGGAAACAGAAACCCAGGACGTCATGCCTCACACACGTCTGTCCCAGTACTGTTCATGTCACCACCCAAGGGTTAAAGGATCTGCCACCCAAGTTTGAGCCGAAATGTAATGTAAATGGTGCTGCCACAAAAATAGACCTTTGAATCTCCTTCATTGAAATAAGCAGAGAAAGAAGTCAGGTCAAATTCACAGAAATTGTTGTTCTCAACGGGGAAAAAAAGATAGAGGTAACTTTAGCAGAGCTGAAATCTCAGCTCTGTGCTAAAGGGCCTGGCTGTGTCTCAGTACACAGATGTTTGGGTCATACTCAAAATATGAGAACGGCCTGTTCCCTCCACCCTCAAGACACCACCTCACCCTGGGACCTTGGCAGCCTCTTATGAGTTTCAAGACAGAGCAAACACAAAGCCTGCTAGGGTTTAGTAAACAGCAAGGAAGGGGCAAAGAGATGGTTCCTTGATGCAGTGAAAGAGAAATATGTTTTAAATTGGGAATAAACGTTGAGCTCAGATGCCCCCTTCAGCATGCTGCCCTCCAGACCTGGAAATATCCAAGAATCTTTGAACCTGAAAGTCTTGGAAACTACAGGTCAAAGTGCAGCAGTGGGGAAAGGGGGGGAATTGAAACAATCTGGCTCTTCGTAGTCGGCCCATCATCACCACCATGTGGGATCTTAGTTCCCCGGTCAGGGATTGAACCCAGGGCCTCTGCCTTGGCAGATGCAGTCTTAACCACTGGACCGCCAAGGAAGTCCCCTTAACTTCTAACTTTGATAGGCTATGAAGTTATGCTAGTACTTGTGGTTTGTAAAATGGAAATCCACAAATAGAAAGGCCCCAAATGAGTTTTAGATGCAAACCAAGAAGAATTTAATCAAAGGCAGATAATGACACAAATACCTATAAGGTGTTCCCTCCACATGAATCCCAAGGCCACTGATTATAAGGAGGAACATGTCTAATTGTTTGAATAGCTATTTAAAGAATAATGGAAAGAATTAAAAGGAGTTTTATTAAGAAGAGAATGGTATTACTAGCGCAGACAAATAATACTGCTTATGCCTTGTACCTGTGACTCTCCAGGTAGTCAGAAGAAAGGAACAGAGACTGATTCACCTTTGTAAATGGCTCTCCCCAACAACAAAACCAGGAATCTTCCATCTCAGCCAGGATAATTACTGAGGCAATGCCACTCACACAGACACTGACATACATCCTATGAACACTCGTTCTGAAAAGCCACCTACTCACAGACGTAAAGAACAGACTCGTGGTTGCCTGGGGAAGGGAGGTGGGAAAGGGAAGGATTGGGACTTTGGGATTAGCAGATCCAAACTCATGTATAGAATAAACAGCAAGGTCCTGCTGGGTAATGCAGGGAGCTATACTCAATATCCTGGGATAAACTATAATAGAAAAGAATATGGTAAAAGAACGTAATAAAAAGTCACGCACAGAACTTACCCACACATGTTCCCGCCTCTGAAAACCGGTAGCCCTCCACACACTCACAGCGGAAGGTTCCTGGGTGGTTATTGCAGACTGCGTGATTGCCACACACCGAGGGCTGCTCTGAACATTCGTCGATATCTAAAGCAAAATTTTGTTTTAAATGCAGACTTAAAAAAAAAAACACCTCTCCCAACATCACTATACATAATAAAATATAAAGTATTTTGGCCTGCAAATGGATCCATTTTAAAACACATTTTTAGTATTCAAAAAGTATCGCTAAATATTTTCTTCTGTGAATAACTGGAGATAGTGATCCCAAGGCCCTCCTCATAAATAAAACTGTGCTTCTTCCACCTCCCCCCGACCCTTCCCACCTTCCATCTCCTGGAGTTAGCTGTTGACCCAGGGACCACTAACATCAGATGGGCACATCTGTGTTAGAAAGATATGCAGACAAGTCCCCCGACTCTGAACAAGGTTCCTAAGCTACTAACTGTAATTAAATACGCTCTGGTGGTGCTGGCGGCAAAGAACCAGCCTTCAATGCAGGAGACATAAGAGATGCAAGTTCAGTCCTTGGGTGGGGAAGGTCCCCTGGAAGAAGGCATGTGGTTTTGCATGGAGAATCCCACGGACAGAGGAGTCTGGTGGGCTACAGTTCATGAGGCTGCAGAGAGTCAGACCTGTCTGATCACGCATGTGCCACCATCCTGAGTTTAATGCACTAAAAGGCAAACCATTAACTCATAAGATTAAAAGTGATGTTCTCTCATAGGACAGTTCTGCGGTCATCGAGCGGTGTGACGGGAACAAAGAAACACACATTTCAAAGCTGAACACACACGTACATGTACACGTGTGAGTCGCTCAGTCGTGTCCGACTCTTTGCGACCCCGTGGACTGTAGCCCGCCAGGCTCCTCTGTCCATGGAATTCTCCAGGCAAGAATACTGGAGCTGAACACGGCTAGGTTCAAATCCTGCCTCCTTTGGTGACTAGCTTGTGTGGTCCTGGAGAAGCTGCCAAACTACTCTGCCTCAGTTTCCCTGTTAGTAAGTACATACAATACTATTCATCTTGAGAAGTCCTTCTGAAGTTTACAGAAAATAGATGCAAGCCTAACCTGCTCAAGAAATGTACCTACTGGGACTTGCCTAGTGGTCCACTGGTTAAGATTTCACGCTTCCAGTGCAGAGGCATGGGTTCGATCCCTGGTTGGAAAACTAAGATTTCTCATGTCATGTGGTACGACCAAAAAAAGAAAAAAATTAAAAATAAAAGAAATGTGCCTATTATTAAGTATAATACCTATACCACCAGCATGGGGCTGTTCCATTTCTAGAAACACAGCCCCTGGATGGCCATGGCATTGGGAGGCCAGTCTGTAGTCACCACTACAGTGAGGCTGGTTGGCCCAGAATGAAGCTGAGCTGTCATCACCTCGGTTACCTGCCCACTGATGATCTGAAATAAACACAGTCACACAAGATCCCTCTGTGCCAACCTCATTCTCAGGGTGTAGTTACTTCTGGCATTTTTCAAATTCTTGGAGATGCGTGTGAGGAAGATTTCATAATGGCTGAGGCCACACAACTCCCCTCGCCTCTCAACCTCCCCTCCTCAATTCCATAACATGAATCTTGCTCGTGCATCCACCTCCAATGGCCTGTCTAGCCAGTCTCTTTCCTGATGAGGCCAAAGTCCTGCTGGCTTATTAGACAATGTCACACAACACAAGCATTTTTGCCGCTTCAGCCCCATAGTTGGACCCACACTCAGACAAAAACACAAACCAAATGGCATTCAGCTTTTTGAAACTATACTGCAACGCACATTTCTGTGACATGCTTAAGATATAAAATCTCATATCACTTATATGTGGAATCTAAACTATGGCACAAATGAACCTATCCACAAAACAGATCAAACCAGTCCATCCTAAAGGAAATCAATCCTGAATATTCATTGAAACGACTGATGCTGAAGCTGACGCTCCAATACTCTGGCCACCTGATGTGAAGAGCTGATTCACTGAAAAAGACTCTGATGCTGGGAAAGATTGAGGGCAGGAGGAAAAGGGAGCGCAGAGGATGAGATGGTTGGATGGCATCACTGACTCAATGGACATGAGTTTGAGCAAACTCTGGGAGATGGTGAAGGACAGGGAAACCTGGTGTGCAGCAGACCATTGGGTTACAAAGAGTTGGACACGACTTAACAACTGAACAACAAGAACAACAACAAACCTGAAACTGACTCATAGACAAAGAGCTGACTTGTGGTTGCCAGGAGGCAGGGTGGGAGGAATGGACTGGGAGTCTGGGTTTGGTACATGCAAACTATTACATTTAGAATGGATAAAAACCAAGGTCCTACTGTATAGCACAGAAAACTACATTCAATATCCTGAGATAAACCATACGGAAAAAAATATTAAAGAAAGCAAAGTATATGTGTGTATAACTGAGTTCTTTACCGAATAGCAGAGATTGGCACAACACTGTGAGTCAACTATACTTCAATTAAAAAAAAGAAAAGCTACAAGATGTCAGAACAGGGGACAAGTCCAAGCACTGCTGGAAGGTTACAGAACAAAGCCCCACCGAAGCCCCCTTTTAAGAAGCTGGAGCTGGGCTGGGGTAGAGGGATATTCAGCAAGTGTGGCTTCCCAGCTCTATCCACCAGCTGCTGCCTCAGCAACATGGGAGGAAAAGCTCATTCTGGCTTCACTGTCTGCACTGCAGCTCTCAGAGGACCCCCCCCCCCCCCCCGTGCAGACTGCAGGGCTCCACAGCCGAGACTGAGCTGCCAGAGCGCAGAGCAGCAGTTTTCAATCACAGGGACAGAACAGAATCACCAGGGGAAATTTTCCAAGCTTCACTTCCCCCCGGAAGGTTTCTTAAAATCACTTATTTATTTGGCTGTGCTGGGTCTTAGTTGTGGCATGTGCGATCTTTAGTTGCAGTATGTGAGAGCCTTAGTTCCTTGACCAGGGATGAAACTCAGCCTCCCTGCACTGGGGGTGCAGAGTCTTATCCACTGGATCACCAGGGAAGCCTGCCACTGGAAGGTTTATGGAAAGGGAGACTGCATGTTTCAAGAAAGCTTCTTAGGTGCTTGGAAGGATGTTCTCTGGCAGGCCCTACTGGGGGAACCACTGGCAAATAGGATCTGGGGGCTCCTGGGATGAGGGAGGGAATGGTCCCCCAGCATTCCCACCTCCATGCAGGTCTACACATAAAAGCCAAGCTGGGTGATGCCTTTTATTTATTTATTTATTTTTAACAAAAAAATCCTAGCAATCTCCCTGCTGATATCTCATGGTCATTATAGTTTGGAAATTCTTTGAATGCCTGATTGAAACCCTCTCTTCTGTAAATGGAGGCTAGGACTCTAATCCCTTCTTCAGTAGAAACAACGATCTAGTGATAACTGTTCCTTGTAGAATATCACAATACCTCCTTGAAGATTATTGTTCTTGTGTGTGTGTGTGTGTGTGTGTGTGTGTGCATATGCTCTCAGTAGTGTCCAGCTCTTTGCAACCCTGTGGACTATAGCCCTCCAGGCTCCTCTGTCCATGGAATTTTCCAGGCAAGAAAACTGGAGTGGGTTGCCATTTCCTACTCCAGGGATCTTCCTGACTCAGGAATGGAACCTGCGTCTCTTCTGCCTCCTGGATTGACAGGCAGGTTCCTTACCACTGAGCCACCTGGGAAGCCCATTACTGTTCTTACTGGTCAATATCTGGACAACATTTTCTCTAGGAAGAGATTTCCTCTCAAATAAATCATTCCCTAACTCAACAGGAAGATCCTGAATTATTCTTGTAATCACTGCTTCCATTTTGACTTTTTATCTGAGTGGCTACTTTTCACATATTGGCAAAAACTCCAACAAATAAGTTTCCCCAGTGTGTCCTCCTCATAAACGCCAGGCTCTGGGAGGAGAATCATCTCAGGACAGATTTGTTAAATGCCTTGAGTGCACTCAAAATTACTCAATGGGAGGTTGTCCGAAACTTTCTCCTATAGCCTCCCAACTGAGAAATACAGGGAAGTCATCCTACCAGGCACCAGCGCTCTGATTCAACTGGAAATCTTCTCCAAATTATCCTGAACGGTCACCCTACAGTGTCCAACCAACCCCATCCTTGTTCTGGATGTCATCTATCATTATATCAAGGCGACACACGCTGAATGACAAAGGCTCATCCTCATTCTTCCCTTCTGAGGCACTTTCCAGGTCAAAATAATATGTGAAGTGATCTGCTTAATGCAATTTCCTACCAACAGCCTGGTGTCTCAATGCATTAATACTACGAGGCTTATTCTCGTGACCCAGAACAAACAGTAGCAGGACTAGGAACAGACCCACATTCCATGGTGCAAATCTGCCACGTTGAGGGCTAATCACAGGGCAAAACCAAGTACACATGCCTTCATGGGCAAGGACATAAGAAGGGTTTCCAGGACAGCAACACATCAATCCATAAAGCATGGCTGGTGGTGCTTTGGGAGATGAAGCAGCCAGCCAAAGCAGGATTAGCCAAAGGTTACGGCTTCAGCGAGGCGGGCCCAGCGACCCACTCCAGTATTCCTGCCTGGAGACTCCCTTGGACAGAGGAGCCTGGTGGGCTACAGTCCCTAGGGTCGCAAAGAGCTGGACATGACTGGAGCCACTAAGCACTCATGCACGTATGGCTTCAGCAGTTGGAGAAGATGGCTCCACGTTTCATTAACGTTCAGTTTGCTTAGGAAGCTGAAGCTGGGCTGCATAAAGACTACAGAGCTGCAGGCTTCTGCTGGAGAAATGGGGTCGCCCCATCTCTGTGTGTTGTCTGGCAGGGCTCTGCTCATACACTCGGGATCATGCTGCTCTAAACCGGCCTGAGCCAATTCAGCCATTCAAGACTGGTGGGCTCTCTGGGGAAATACTGGGAAACTCTGAAGATCAGAGGTGAGTAGGAACTATGCCCCTTACGCAGTGGTACGTTACAAGGGAAACAAGTCTCAGACTGAATTTTATCACACGGACAAAGTTATCAGCAAGCTGGCTGAACAACCGTACAAGCTGTTCCCGTAAGCCTAGTTTCTGTTCTTCATCCTTTCAGACGTTCCAGTGAGCACCATTCGTAAATTTCACTCTGAAGCAAATGCAGCATGATCAGCTAACTTTCACATTAAATTAGCACACTATAGCTGCCATTAATTGAAGGCATTCAGTGGATTCCACTCAGTGGATTCCAGACCAGAGGCATCATTCCCATACTCTAAATTCTGCTGGGCTCCCCAGATTATTTTGGCTACAGTCATTCAAGGGGGCTGCTCATCATTCTAACCAAACAGATACATGCACACTACCCATTTCACTAGGGAAGCTTACCTCTAGCATTCCTTACATTTGTTGGTGAGCCTACCGTGGCAGGTTAAGGAAGCATTCGACATTGTGGGTTTTTGGCCATAAAGCTCAGCTTGTGGGATCTTAGTCCCCCAGTCAGGGATCAAACCTGTGCCCCTTGCAGTAGGAGCTCAGAGTCCTAACCACTGGACCACCAGGGCATTCCTAGCGTTTGGTATTCTTACGCTAGTTGCATCTGTGTGGATTTTTCATCGAGATAGGAGTCAACTAACTGTCTTTTGGTGGCGAATTAAACTTTAGTAACAAACATAAATATCAAGCTATTTATATGAAAGTATTCAAAGTGCAATTATAAGTAATAAGTATTATACAATGAAGACAGTGGAATAGAGACACTTGAGTCAGTTACTCAAGGTCCAACATTCTAATATCCTTGGTTCAAGTTTCTCATCTGTAAAAACAGGAGTAAACTTCCCACCCATTAGGGTGGCTGCTATCAAAAATACAAAACAAGTGTTGGCAAGGATGTGCAGAAATTGCAGCCCTTGTGTACTGGTGGTGGGATATAAAATGATGCAGCTGCTGTGGAAAACAACGTGACGGTTCTTCAAAAAAGTCAAACACAGAATTGATGTGATCCAGCAATTCTACATCTGGGTATATCCCCAGAAGAGTTGAAAGCAGAGTCTTAAACAGATATTTGTACCCCCATGTTCACAGCAGAAATATTCACAAGAGCCCAAGAAGTGAAGCAACCCAACTGTCCACAGACAAATGAATGGTTTTTGTAAAAAAGGAATATATGCATCCCATGGACTATTTCTCAGTTTTAAAAAGGAGGGAAGGGGGGAAGAGGGAAGGGACAAACTGGAAGATCGGGATAACACAAGCACACTACTATATATAAAATAGATAACTAATAAGGGCCTACTGTTTTGCACAGGGAACCCTACTCAATACTCTGTAATGGCCTATAAGGACAAATAATCTAAAAAAGAGTAGATGTATGTATATATATAACATATTCACTTTGCTATACAGCTGAAAGTAATACCACATTGTAAATCGACTACAGTCCAATAAAATTTTTTTTTTAAAGTAAGGAAATTGTGACACAGGCTACAATATGTATGAACCTTGAGGGTATGATGCTATGTGAAACAAGCCAGTCACAGAAGGACAAATAGTGCATGATTCCACTTACATGAGTTGCCTAGAGTCCTGGAATTGGTAGAAAGTAGAATGGTGGTTGCCAGGGGCTGGGGCCAGGGGCTATGGAAAGTCATTATTTAATGGCAATACGGTTTCGATTTTGCAAATGAAGAGATCTGGACATGGACGGTGGTGATGGTCACACAACAACGTGAAAGTACTTAATGTCACTGAACTGTACACTTAAAAATGGTTAGAATGATCAATTTTATATTACGTGCATTTTACCACAATTAAAAATGATTTTTAAAAGACAGAAATGAAAACATCTATCTCATCAGAGTTGCTGAATTAGATGAGATGGTGTTTGTAAAGCGCCTAACACAACAATGTTACTAGCAGTTATGGTCACACGCTAAGTCACTTCAGTCATGTCAGACTCTTTGTGACCTCATGGACTGTAGCCCACCAGGCTCCTCTGCCATGGAATTTTCCAGACAAGCATATGGGAGTGGGTTGCCATTTCCTACTCCATATGGTCATATTACGGAGAAGGCAATGGCACCCCACTCCAGCACTCTTGCCTGGAAACTCCCATGGACAGAGGCACCTGGTAGGCTGCAGTCCATGGGGTCGCTGAGAGTTGGACACGACTCAGTGACTTCACTTTCACTTTTCACTTTCATGCATTGGAGAAGGAAATGGCAACCCACTCCAGTGTTCTTGCCTGGAGAATCCCAGGGACAGGGGAGCCTGGTGGGCTGCCGTCTATGGGGTCGCACAGAGTCGGACACAACTGAAGCAACTTAGCGGCAGCAGCAGCAGCATGGTCATATTATGTGTAGTTATTAGCAACCCTGACTTTCTCTTTCCTTTAAACCTGAGTATTCTCAAGATGAAGCGGTGTATGGCCTTATAAATTCTGCTCTGCTGCTTAGAGTCAGGGCATCTGATCAGATGATGAAGGGGCCAGGACCCTTAACATCGCGGGGAAACACTGAGTGTGGGGCTTAAACAACTCGGCATGCCCATCAGTATTTATCTCCCCTGTGTTTCCTTGCCTCTCCCAGCTCTCTGCTTTACAGTATCTGTTTGCCCCCTGCAAACCTCCCCACACACGTCAGAGTGAATGGCTGTACCGTAGCAGGTCCGTCCGTCTCCTCGGAAGCCGATGGAGCACTCGCAGGTGAACTGGGTCCCTGGGCCGGGGCGACAGGCCGCGTTGGCATCACACCCATGACTGCCAATGTAGCAAGGATTCTGAAGGGCGTCAGGGGAGCCATCTGCAAAGGCAGAGACATTGAAACCATATGAGGACTCAGAAACGCTTACAGGTTACCTCTTCCCCCAGAAAGCAGGACAGGACTGATGACCGGGAAACCTGCCAACTCCTGCTCACTTGAAGTGGGATCAGCAAACTACATCCCTTTGGACTCATGTCTATTTTCATAAAGTTTTATTGGAAACCGGCCACATGCATTTACTGGCAAGTGGTCTGTGGCTGTTTTTGTGCTAGAGTTGTAGAACTGCACTCATGACCGAAACTGCCCGATGAGCAAAGCCTCCAATATTTGCTGTTTGGCCTTTTAAGAAAAAACATGCCAACCCCTGATGCCTGGCGCTACAGCAGTCAAAGAAGGGCGAGAAACACCTGTCCTCTTCTGCTGTATGGAGAGCCAAGGGCCAATCTGACCAGCTGGAGAAGTGACCTGGGTATGGAGGGAGAACCAAACATAACTGAGATAGAGAAACACCACACCCAGACACCAAATATACAGAACCTCCACGGCTTAAAGATTTGGACTATGTGAGACCTTGAGGCTGGGCAGTCACACTAGCTCCAGCTTCTTCCACAACCAGAAGCACCCTAGACCAGACCCCAGCTCCACGTTGTGCTGTCCCAGGGCAGAGAGCTCACCGTCGGCTCTGGGCCTGACTTTTAGCGGATTTGATTTGGATTTCCCCAAGCCCTGCGCACACATTCCTTTCACAGTTGAGTGTCAGAGTTTTTAAAAATAAGCACATGAAAAGATGCTCAATATCACTAATTATTAGGTAAATGCAAATAAAAACTACAAGGGGTACTACCTTTCACCAGTCAGAATGGCCATCATTAAAAAGTCTACACATAACAATGCTGGAGAGAGTGTGGAGAAAATGGAACCCTCCTGCACTGTGGCGGGAATGTAAATTTGTGTAGCTACTATGGAAAACGGTATGGAGGTTCCTCAAAAAGCTAAAAACCAGAGTTGCAATATGATCCAGCAATCCCACTCCGGAGCATATATCCAGACAAAACTACAAGAAGATAGATGTCCCTATGTTCATAGCAGCACTATTCACAACAGCTGAAGAACCCAAACGCCCATTGACAGATGAATGGGTAAAGATGTGATACACAGATACAACAGAATATTACTCAGCCATAAGAGGGAAAAAGGAATGAAATAATGTCATTTTGCAGCTACATGGATGAACCTAGAGACTACCATACTAAGTGAAGAAGTCAGAAATGTTATCATTTCTATGTGCGACCTAAAATATGACACAAATGAACTTATTTACAAAACAGAAACAGACTCACAGATATAGACAACAGACCTGTGTTGTCAAGTGGTGGGGGCAGGGGTCGGGGAGAAGGGGAGGGCAGGACTGGGGAGTTTGGGATTAGCAGATACAGACTATTACATACAGAATGGTATAGAACAGATAGAGAAAAGGCCCTACTGTATAGCACAGGGAACTATATTCAATATCCTGTAATAAAGCATAATGCAAAAGAGTAAAAAATAAATACATAAATAGAAATAAACGCACGGCTGCAGGCAGGTGCAGCCCTTGAATGACCTACTCGTTACCTTAGGTCTTCTAAGAATCATAGGTGAGAAGATGTTTATTTTTGTCAGGAGCTATTTTAGCATGACTTTCTTCTTACCGAGAACAAGAGATGAAGAACAACACGTCAAAAGCACAGAGAGGGCCATGCAGGTGGACACACACACACACAATGCCCAGTCTGAGCCGCCACCTCTTACCCCTCACAGGACCAATGGAGTTGCTGAGAGCATAGCGCAGGATCCTCTCCTCCTGGTTGTACAGGACAAACACGCTGTCCACAGAGAGCTGCTGGGTGCTGGGCAGGACCAGCCGGGAGTCGTCGTGGACGCACTCCTGGAAGGTGATGGTCTGGCGCCACTGGTAAGTGTGGACGTGTGAAGGGGCAGTGCCATGTTGCTCGGGCTCCGTCACCGTGTACTCCCGGGTGGAGGATGATGTGATCACTGGATGTGGGCGGCAAGCAGGGAGACAGGGGAGAGAGCTTGAGGATGCAAGAGGCTTAGGACATGAAAATCATCAGCAGGGCTTCCCTGGCAGCTCAGCGGTAAAGAATCTGCCTGCCAATGCAGGGGACACGGGTTCGATCCCTGGTCTGGGAAGATACCACATGCTGTGGAGCAACTAAACCCCTGCGCTGAAACTATTAAGCTGGTGCTCTAGAGCCCAGGAGCTGCAACTACTGAAACCCTGGGACCATAGAGCTGGTGTTCCATAACAAGTGAAGCCACCGCGATGAGAAGCCTGCCCACCACAACTAGAGAGCAGCCCCCACTGGCAGAAACTAGAGGAAAGGCCTGACCAGAAATGAAGACCCAGCAAAACCCAAAATAAATAAATAAAATAATCAGCAGTATTCTCTGTTCATAATGTGGCCAGATGAGAGGTCAGATGGAACAGGATAAATAAGACCATTTATTTCCGTGTTGAGATTCATTCTGCTACCTAGATTTCCTATTATTGCTGTTATTTGCATTAGGAATATTTATTGCTTTTTCTCATCAAGTGTTTCTCTGTAAGTTCCTTAGTCAACCCGGGGATTAAGGCCTGATGGAAAGAGCACCAGCTTGGAGATACGTGAGAATTCACAACTTGTACCTTCATTCACAAGGAGCATGATCACAGACCAGTTACTAACTTCTTTACCCTGTTTCCTTTACAACATGGACTGGGGTAAGGATGAGATAATGTATATAGAATTTCTGGAATCAAGCAGGCTAATACTCTATAAAACAAACTACCATTTATGGAGCATTGACCACGTGACAAGCAGAGTGCTAACTGCTTTCTATGGGTTATCTCACTTAAGATTCAATAAATAGTGGCTGCTATAAATAACCCTAGATTAAACGGTTCTCTGATGTATAAAAATGAGACATTAATAGGTTTCAGTAGCCAATTTCTATAAATTACTAAAGAGCTGTGAGCAATCTCAACAGAGAAGAGAGACAGTCTTCCCTACTCAGAAGAGAGCTAGTTTACTTTTGGCCCATGCAGTGAAAAATCTTGACTTCCTATTTAAAAAAAAGAAGTACAAAAGGCTCTTTATATTTGTGTGCTCTGCTGTAGTTGGTAATAAAAGCCAGAGGATAAATAAAAGATTGATGTAAGCTGCCTCTTTTCCAGCTCCCATGTGCTGGACTGCCAGAAACACCATCTGGTCACAGCCTGACTTGCAGGTGGGGTCCTCCTGATACTCCTCCCACCTCCTACCCACCCTCTCATTTTCCCCAGGAGAGCCGGAGCAGGCCACGAAGTCATGGTAATTGGTACAACCCTTCTAGATGGCAATTTAATAAGAGACTTAAAGAGTTTCCTTTGACTCATCGCTTCAATTTCTAGGAATTCGGTCAGAAAAGAATCAGAAATTTGGTCAAGGTGTATGATGAAGATGGACACTGCAACTCATGGAGACAAGGAAAAATTGCAAATAATGTAAGCTTTGGGAAAGAGAATGGTTTAAATTGATAGCCATACAATAAAATGGTATAGAGTCATCATAAAGTGTTTGCAAAGCCTATTTAATGGAACTATCAAGCCGTCATGATTTGACCTAACCGGAAAAGTGAACATACAATAATGTGGTATGATTGCAATTTAAATTGAAACTATATACTTGACTGTAGAGTGTATAATAGTATTGCATCAATGTTAAACTTCCTGATTTTGATGACTGTACTGGGACCATGAGAGAATATTCTTGTCATTAGAAAAAAACACGTGAAATATTGTAAAATATTTAGGAGACGCAGGATCACAGCGTCTACAACTTATTCTCTCTTATATATAAGGAAGGGAGGGAACAATTAAGAGAATGTAGCAAAATGTTAACAATTGGTGAAGCTGGGGAAATGATATGTGGCTACTGTGCTATTTCCAACTTTCTGTAAATTTGAAATAAATAGTTTAAAAACTACATTTAGATATATAATACAATTATTTTATTCTGAAATTATATAATATGATGAGCTATTTATGTTGGGCTAGTATCCATGTTGATATACATGTGAATATATGTGTAACATACATATGTTGGGATATTTTTTATAAAGAAAAGTATATGATTTTTCATATATATGGATAGAATATGTGTTGATACGTAAATATATATGTGAGGTATATATACGTTGGGATATATTTTGTATATAAGGAAAAGGCTGAAAGAAATACACTTAATTTAATAAGTGTGTCCTGGTTTTAGGTGTGTGGTTATGCTTATTTTCTTTTCTGCACTAAAGTCTCTCCAATGAGCATGCTCAATGTCTGCAATTAAGGGAAGGCGATCTGAATAAGGTGACCCCTGCGTTTCCCTTTCTGGAGGCCAGGAGACAGCCTGTGCGCAGCACTGCCCTGGGACGCTGGATGCGGGGCGTGGCTCACCCTGCCGCGAGTAGTGGTAGAGCTCCGTGTAGGGTTCGATGTGCACCGAGGAGCCAAAGGCGATCTGGGGCACGCGGCCCTCCAGCTCTGTGTCGATGGTCAGGTGTCCGTGCTCATCAATGCCGCTGAACTGCTGCTTAATGGTCAGCTTGTCCGGGTGCCCCACGAAGGTCACCTCAGCCTGGCGGGTGAACTCCCCCCCTGCAAAGCAAGCTCAGTCTGTCACTTTGCTGTCAACGAAGTCACATTCATGCCTGCCCAGACTCATGGTGGGGACAGGTTCACACCTCCTCTACAGACGCTTTAGTCTGGTGAGTAGAAATACGGCCGGTGATGTCAAGGAAAGGGCCATCCTCCCAGCCCAACTCAGTCACGCACAAGAAACAAAAGCCATTTCCCATCCGAAAACCAGCATCTGAGACGGGTGGGCTCAGGATTTGTGCTGGAAAAAGCAGGGAATTGGGGTTTGTGCTCAGTACTAGTTGGGTGAACTTGAATGAGTTACTTAAACCCACTGAGCCTCCATTTCCTGATGATGAAAATGGTGAACAATATCTATCTTGCGGAAATTAGATAAGTATGTTAAAAAGTGCTCTGCCAAATGTCAGGTGCTCTAAGACATCAGCTAGGGGATGACTATTGTTCACAGCTAAGCCCCAGCCAGGGCAAACCATCACCAAGTCCAGATACCATCCTAGGAGCACATATCATGGGCACTGGCTCGGGACCCCTCCTTGGTCTATGCAGGGCAGCAGCCCCAGACAAGCAGGAAAAAAATGCTCCACCTTCTTCCAGCTTCCTCCCTTTTCCACGTTTGCAGTCTCCCCTGATAGCATGGCTGGCAGCTATGTCATGATATATGAAAATTATATGAAATTTACCTTTCAGTGCCCATGAATAATTTCACTGGAACACAGTCATACTCATTCATTTGTGTATTATCTATGCCTGGTTTCAACTGATAACAACAGAGCTGAATAGCTGCAACAGAGAACGAAGAGCCCAAAATATTTAGGCAAAGCTTAAAATATTTATTCTCTGGCCCTTTGCAGAAAAAGTCTGACAACTCCTGCTTTACAGTCCCCAGGTCCAGGCAGATATCCCGCTGATAACACATGTTCTGAGGCAGTTAAGAAGGACTACTGTAGAAACAAATATTTGCTGTTGTAGGGAATTTGTAAAGATTACCTTTGCCTCCCTGAAGTTGATGTAAGTTACAACGTAACTTCAATTTAAATCAACCCATATACAAAGCATCACCAATATGAAATTGCTCCCTGATCACAGTGCAATTCTAGATAGTCTTGGGTGATGTATTGTTGTTGTTGTTCAGTCGCTCAGTCGTGTCCAACTCTTTGTGACCCCATGAACTGCAGCACGCCTGGCTTCTCTGTCCTTCACTATCTCCCGGAGTTTGCTGCAACTTATGTCCATTGATGTCATCTAGCCATCTCATCATCTCCCGCCCCCTTCTCCTCTTGCCCTCAATCTTTCCCAGCATCAGATTCTTTTCCAATGAGTTGGTTCTTCGCTTTAAGTGGCCAAAGTAATGGAACTTCAGCATCAGTCCTCCCAATGAATATTCAGGGGTGATTTCCTTTAGGATTGACTGGTCTGATCTCCTTGTATACTAATGAAAAACTTGATGATTTTACCCCAACACCTTATTTCCAGAGCCACAAAATACTTATTTGTAACTTATTTTCAGACACATAGAGTTCCCTTTCCATTCAACCCAGCCCATTAATTTTAAGGTCAATTACCTGTGATGCTGAAGCCATTCTTGAATCCATCTTGCTCCACTGCAAACATCCATCCAATGATGCCTCCAATAGGGGCCAGAGGAAGCAGAGAGTACCCGACAGTCTCAGGAATGGTGCTGATGGCTGTGTAGGACCGCCCATGGTTCATCACCACGTAAGAATGGAGGTCAGTATTCTCAAAGACAATGGGAACCTGGCTGTCCCCCACAAAGATCCTCCCTTTCACCTTGCCGTTAACTCGCTGCGGGGAACCTGAACGAGAAACAAAGAAAGAAGCCAGCCCTTCAGAATAGAATAGTGTGTCTGGTGGGCTCTGTACCCGTAAAGCAAAGAGCCCAACAGTGCTGGGGTAAAGCGCTTTTGGGGTAAGTGAAAGAAGTCATTCTTCCCAAGACGAAGGCAGTCCCTGCAGCTGTGTCTATGAGCTGTAGAAGTTCAACTTTCTTCCTCTCTTCCGTACTGATGGATAATGGACAGCAGAGAAGTGGGACCCATTGTATGATAAAGGAACATCAGAGGCAAATAAAACAATTTCAGGAGAATAGCATCATGGGTGATCCAGAACTAGGTGATGTATAGCTGATTACTTTTGAGAATATTAGGGAGAGAATTAGTCATTTCCCTGGGACAATGGGGCTAAACGGGATGGGACATTAGGTTGTCTGATTTATAATATATCTTTTTTAAAAAAGTAACTATTTTTGGCTGACCTAGGTCTCTGCTACTGTGCACAGGCTTTTCTCAGATGCAGTATGCAGGGGCCAGGGGAGCTACTCTTCACTGCGATGTGCGGGACCCTCCTTGCAGTGGCTTCTCTTGTTTCGGAGCGTGGGCTCTAGGTGCCCGGGCTTCAGGAGGTGTGGTGCACGGGTTTAGCTGCTCCACAGCGTGTGGAACCTTCTTGGATCGGGGATCAAACCCATGTCACCCACACTGGCAGGTGGATTCCCACCTCCTGGGCCATCAGGGAAGTCCCTAAGACTCAGGGGCTTCTCTTAAAGAGCATCTCTGGCTCAAATATAAGTTGGCCAGTCTGAGTCCTAGACCCTCACTAACCCAAGCCAGACAGAAGTAGCCACAGTGGGTATTGGAGGTCACACAAATATGCCCTCTGACCCATAACCAGCTTGTGGGCTAGGGTGTGTTCGTTGTTGGTCATTTCCTTTACTGGGAAAGATGCGAAACTTACTATGGCATATTTATAAGCTTTTTTCATATATTACCAAATAGTATATGTAGGACACCATTTTAAAAAATTGCATTAATGATAAATGCTAAGGTAAGGTAAGGTAAGGTAAGGTAAAGTTGCTCAGTCGTGTCCGACTCTTTGCGACCCCATGGGCTGTAGCCTACCAGGCTCCTCTGTCCATGGGATTTTCCAGGCAATAGTACTGGAGTGGATTGCCATTTCCTTCTCCAGGGGATCTTCCCAACCCAGGGATCGAACCCGGGTCTCCCACATTGTAGACAGACGCTAGCATACTCATAGAGGAAAAATGTTTGAAAAGAGCTACACAAAATTGCTAACAGAGGTTAATTCAGGGTGATATGGTGAACTTTCATTTTCTATATTATATATCTCTATAATGTTGAGATATTAATAACTTGCATGTATTGATTATTGCTTAATCAGGAAAAGAAAAAAACTCAAGAAATTAAGTTGTTCTTATATTTGAATAAGAAAATGGAAGGTTGCCATATGACCCAGCAATTCCAACTCCTGAGTATATACCCAATAAAACAGAAAACATATGTTCACTTGAAAACTTGTACATGAATGTTCTTAGCAGCATTATTCATTAACAGCCAAAATGGGAAAGCACTCAAATGTCCATCAACTGACGCATAGATAAATAAAATGTGGAAAACCCATACAATAGAATATCATTTGCCTAGGAAAAAGAAATAAGGTACCGATACGTCCTAAACATGGATACACCCTGAAAACACTATGCTAAGTAAAAGAAGCCAAACACAAAGGTCCCATGACATATGATTCCATTTATATGGAATGTCCAGAACAGGAAAACCCACATGGACAGATAGCAGATTCGGTGCTGACAGAGCCTGGGAATGAGGATGAATTGAGGGTGGCAGCTAAAAGATCCAGGTTTCCTTCTGGCATGATGAAAATGCTCTAAAATTAGAGGTAACAGTTGAATAACTTAGTGAATATACTAAAAACCACCAAATGGTATACTTTGATTGTGTTACTGCCATCTTCAAAAAAAAAAAAAGCTGAAGGAAGAGGTAAGTACATCAGGTTTGACGTAGACTTAATTTCTACCACTTACTGATTGTACAGATCATGTTTCTCTTCCTAGACTGTAAATGACTAGAGACAGGACCTTCACACCCAACTGCCTGGTTCCATCGTAGCAGAGTTTTCTGTACATAAGTTCTCAGTAAAGCTTGTAGACTAACCTCAGACAAATGAGCTCTCATCCGAGCACCATTGTCTGTGTTCTGAAGACTTTCTGCTGTGTTTAACATACCCTCTTCACTTTCATGCATTGGAGAAGGAAATGGCAACCCACTCCAGTGTTCTTGCCTGGAGAATCCCAGGGACAGGGGAGCCTGGTGGTCTGCTGTCCATGGGGTCACACAGAGTCGGACACGACTGAGCGACTTCACTTTCACTTTTCACTTTCATGCATTGGAGAAGGAAATGGCAACCCACTCCAGTGTTCCTGCCTGGAGAAGCCCAGGGACGGGGGAGCCTGGTGGGCTGCTGTCTATGGGGTCGGGAAGAGATGGACACGACTGAGCAACTTCATTTTCACTTTTCACTTTCATGCATTGGAGAAGGAAATGGCAACCTACTCCAGTGTTCCTGCCTGGAGAAGCCCAGGGACGGGGGAGCCTGGTGGGCTGCCGTCCGTGGGGTTGCACAGAGTCGGACATGACTGAAGTGACTCAGCAGCAGCAGCAGGGCTTCCCCGGTGGCTCAGAAGGTAAAGAATCGGCCTGAGTTCAATCCCTGGGTTGGGGAGATCCCCTGGAGGAGGATATGGCAACCCACTCCAGCATTCTCACCTGGTGAACCCCCATGGACAACGGAGCCTGGTAAGTTACAGTCCATGGTGTCACAAAGAGTCAGACACAATTGAGCAACTAAGCACAGCACAGCTGCTAAACAGGATCACGGAGGGACTTCCTTGGCAGTCCAGCAGTTAAGATTCCACACTTGCACTGGAGGGGGCATGGGTTCAATCCCTGGTTGGGCCCTCATGCCACACGGTGTGGCCCCCAAAGCAACAAAACCCCCCACAACAAGGTCACTGACAAGCCAAGGCAGATTCGACACACAGAGTATTTCTGCACATAAACTGTGTCATTACACTGGGGGAATGCTATGAAGTTAGAAGACTAATATCGAAAAAATGCCTCCCCCAAAACAATTACAGAAACAAGCAGGAAAGCCAAGGGAAGAAAACCAAATTTTTTCCATCAAACTTGGAGTTAGAAAAATATTTCAAAAGTAGTAAGATTCCAACAAATATTTAAACCACAAAACTATGACAGGGCGTATTCAGAACATCAAAAAATGTAGCTGAGCAATCTTTCATATGCAAGCTTGCTGCCAAATGCAACCTGTCAGCATTTCCAGCTCTGACATTTGGCATGGAAAGAGCTCCTGAGATCGATCTTTGAGAAGAAGGGTTCATTGTAAACTGTGGAAGTTCTTCTCAGGGCAAGCAAAATATAAAAGCCAAGCCTGAAACAAAGCAGCAGAAGCATGTCATTCCTGGGGCAACGGGGCAAGAAAAGAGATAACACATTTATAGATGTTATAAACATCCCCCCAAATTAATATGCAAAGCATGCAGAATTTTCTGTCCTTGCTAAAGACAGTATTTTACAAAACTAATTGTGACCTAGAAGGAACTTCTTTTTTTTTCCTGAACCTTTCTTTTTTTTAAACAAATTAAAATACTTGATTTAACTTTAGCTATGGCAGGAAATCTGAAAAACAGAAAAGCATTCCTCCAACTGAGTTTTATTTAGTCATATTTTGCCAAGCAACTGAGGTTCCTGCTTAAACATATGAGGAAAATGACGGGTGACAAGTGGAGTGATTTGGCATCTGCAGAGACAGGTGTTCAGTATGGTTTGCTTTGTTTTTGCTTTCATTCTAATTTACGGTCTTGGGTTCCCTCTCTAAGTAAACTGTTATCTGGACCCTCTAGACTTTTGCAGAGATTTTTCAGAACATCTGAAAACATCAAGACTGGTTGATCCTCTTTTGGGGGTGCCGAGCTCAGGACTGATGCCAGCCCCCAGCCAAATATGTTTTGGAGTTGACAGCACAATGGGTCTGGTCTCCAAAGTTAGCTGCGATGCGCCCCTTCTGCTCCTCCATCACCATGCTGGGGTTCCCGGGACACAAGGACAGGAACACCAGGGAGTAGGGGACGGAATAGTCCTTACCCCCTACATACTGCGTTGGCCAGAAAGTTCGATTGGCTTTAAGTGCAAATAAAAGACACATTTTTCATTTTCACCAAGACCTTTACTGAGCAAAGTACTTATTGAACAAACTTTTGGGCCAACCCAACATTTTGGTCAGCAGCGCACCATGGCCCTGCTGGAGCTGAACCACTATCAGCATAGTCTGAGTGACGCCAAAAGAAGAGGTTTGAAAGAAACGGAGGAAAGCGAGGGGGGCTGACGATTCCTGGTCCAGGCTGCCTCATTTCAACATTTCAGCCTGAAGGTGGGTTCTCAACGGCCATCACTTCAGAGATGGAGAAACACCACAGGAAAGAAAGAGACCTCCCCTTTTTAGTAAAAAGGGCATTCCCCAGGACCTCCCCCGCCCCCACCCCCATAGAGAAATACAGGCAAGAACGAGGAATGAGAGATGAAATATCACTGCCCAGCCGAAAACACCACCTACCTTTAGAGATCTGGGTAAAGGCAAGATTTCAAAACAAGCACCAAAACAAAATCACTCCTCCCTTTTCTCCCCCTTAAAAAGGATCAGACAAAGACACAGTACCTTCGGCAACACACTGCCGGCCGTTCCCCGTGTAGCCAGCAACACAGCTGCAACAGAAGCCGGTGGCAAAGTCCCTGCACTGTGCGTGCACAGAGCACTGGTGTCTGTTGCTGGTGCACGTCTGCCGGGAATCCGTGTTGTAGCTGAAAACTGCTCGGAGAGAACACAGCACACCAGTGAGCACTTCACCGGGCTCCAGGCGAGGAGGCTTTAGAACACGGCGCCTCAGCTGTGCAAGACTGGACGTCTGCTCAGGCCGTTCAGACGCAGGGCTCTCTATCTGTGGCCACTTAACTAGTACAGTGGCTCCATCACTCAAATCACTGAGGCACGTAGGTCTAAAAGGAGTTTGAGAAATCACGTGGGTGAATTATTACTATTTTAATTTTCACTTTTTGGCTGTGCCATGAGGGCTGTGGGATCTTAGTTTCCTGACCAGGGATTGAACCTGCTCCCCTTGCGATGGAAGCATGGCGCCTTAACCACTGGACTGCCAGGGAAGTCTCAAGGGTGAATTTTTTTGAAATGCTATAAACCAATGTCCTTAGTATCAATGAATCAATATTGGGTGATAGCTGTCCAATGTCGATCTTAATATGGCATCCATTAAACATCATCAGATATGCATCAGACTGACCTTTCTAATAAAATCAGCATCAAATTTGGGTGCAGACGTTAAAATATTTAAAAATTCTATTTTATCGTGGTAAAATACATACAACATAAAATGTGCCATTTTAATGAGCTTAAAGTATTTTAAACTTTTTGGCCTCATTCTTCTCACCAGGGTATAAATCAGAAGCTCTTAGAGTTAAAAGCTGGTTAGAAATAATTCCTCAGTTATACCCGCTCTAACAGCCTTTGGCCCAAGAAACATGTATTTCTCCCTAGTGCAAATGGCTCTCCCTCCCAGGTTGATTTTATTAGAATGATGAGCCAGTTCATTAAACTTAAAAATGCAGAGCACACTAATTTGGAATGAATTCAAAAGAACAAGGAGGGATGAACTTTTGGAGGGGATAATGACCCAATTTATAATTGTTATGAGTGAAAATAAAAGTAAAGTTTGACCCCAGGTAGATTCCAGGAGTTCTACACACCCAGAAGGGAATTTCCGGGATGTATACATGGCATTTGGAGCCAAGAACACTTGGGCCCTGAGCTGAACACATGTGATGCTACTGATTGCTTAAGCTCAGCTCCCAGCGGGTCTGTTATGGCTGATGTATCCGCGGATGACTATTCAAATAACACGAGGAATGCACTACTGGCTACAGAAGACCGACCTTTCTAACAAAAACAGTGAAATAACTGGGATCAAGGGCAGAGAAAGATCTCTTTTAAACACAGTTGGGGTTCAGATCTAGGCTTTTTTGTTGTTGTTGTTGTTATCAGTACCAAGTAATATATTACCATGAGTTGTTGGGACTAGCTATGCTCTCAAAGTGATGGCTTCACAAATGAGAATTTCAGAGACACCTATGTGGGATGAAAATAGGATGAGACTCAAAACTCAACATGTATGCACGCATGCTGAGTCACTTCAGTTGTGTCTTATTTTTTGCTGACTCTGACTATAGCTCACCAGGCTCTGCCCACGGGATTCTCCAGACAAGAATACTGGAGTGGGTTGCCATGCCCTCTTCCAGGGGATCTTCTCAACCCAGGGATCCAACCCGCCTCTCTTACATCTTCTGCATCGGCAGGTGAGTTCTTTACCACTAAGGGGTTTCCTGGTGGATCTGACAGTAAAGAGTCTGTCTGCAATGCAGGAAACCTCCGTTCAATCCCTGGGTTGGGAAGATACCCTAGAGGAGGGCAAGGCAACTGACTCCAGTATTCTCACCTGGAGAATTTCATGGACAGAGGAGCCTGGCGGCCTGTAGTCCATGGGGTCACAAAGAGTCAGACACGACTGAGCGACTAACACTTTCTTTGCCGCTAGCACCACGTGGGAAGCCCTCAAAACTCAACATATGCAAACAAACATGCCCATGACCTATCTTGGGGAGATCACTCTGAGAGCCAGCTGTAAGAGCGGAGTGCCACATGCTAGATGACAGCATCACCCCAGGAAATCCAGGGTGCCATGTGTGCAAGGCGAGCCCTGAGACATGAGCCCGTGTCTTCATCATGTCAGTAAATGTCACCTCTCCATCTCTGTGCCTCAGAAGTAAGCAAGCACACTTCCCTGGCCACCAGATCCTGTCCATGCGTTGGGATACTTGATAAGAACAAACATTTATGATTATTGCTATGAGACAAACCACAACAAGTAAGGAGAAATAAAAATGGGTGAATAACGTGGAATGGGATAGATTTGTCTTTTTTTGAGTGTGATTATGTGTTTATTATTAGCTTCTACTATATTCCTTCAAGGTTTTCAAGTGTGGGAAATGTGACTTTGTTTATCTTAAACTCCTTTTTTAGGGGGGAGTAGATTTTTTGAGGGCCTTTTCATAGTAGAAATAATTATCATTTAAAGGCTTGGGCCATCCCCTTGACAGGAATATTATTGGTCAACCTGAAGGGCAAAAAAAAAAAAGAACACAGTCTAGTTCCCATGTCTTTTATAAGACAATTCAAAGCATGCTGGGATTCAAATGGTACACTTGAAAATACTACATTTTCCTCTGAAACTAGCAAAAATGTGATATATTCTGTTCAGTTCAGTTCAGTATCTCAGTCCCGTCCCACTCTTTGCAACCCCATGGACTGCAACATGCCAGGCTTCCCTGTCCATCACCAACTCCTGGAGCTTGCTCAAACTCATGTCCATTGAGTCACTGATGCCATCCAACCATCCCATCCTCTGTCATCCCCTTCTCCTCCTGCCTTCAATCTTTCCCAGCATCAGGGTCTTTTCAAATGAGTCAGTTGTTCGCATCAGGTGGCCAAAGTATTGGAGCTTCAGCTTTACCATCAGTCCTTCCAATGAATATTCAGGACTGATTTCCTTTAGGATAGACTGGTTGGATCTGCTTGCAGTCCAAAAGACTCTCAAGAGTCTTCTCCAACACCACAGTTCAAAAGCATCAATTCTTTAGTGCTCAGCTTTCTTTATAGTCCAACTCTCATATCCACACAGGACTACTGGAAAAACCATAGCTTTGACTAGACGGACCTTTGTTGGCAAAGTAACGTCTCTGCTTTTTAGTATGCTGTCTAGGTTGGTCGTAGCTTTTCTTCCAAGGAGCAAGCGTCTTTTAATTTCATGGCTACAATCACCATCTGAAGTGATTTTGGAGCCAAAGAAAATAAAGTCTGTCACTGTTTCCGTTGTTTCCCCATCTATTTGCCATGAAGTGATGGTCTGATATATTGATTTGGCCAAAAAGTTAAGTTCATTTGGGTTTTTCCATAACATCTTATGGAAAAAACATGTTATATTTTAAAACCATCCTTGAAAAGTGGATCCAGTTATTTTGTATTTTTAATGTTCACAAACTAACTCTGAAACTGACTGGAGCCTGGAGGAAAAATAATCAACCATCCTCCTTCCATAAAGCAAGAGGAAATAAATGTCAAAGATAAACCGTGTCAACAGGGGAACGTCTAAAATGTTTTTTCAGGTGGGTGAATATACTGCTGATCTCAAAAATCACAAATCAGGAAATCTGACTTTCAAAATAATTCTAAAGTACTTCTCTCTTTAAAACACACAAAAAAAGAAGAATAGGAAACTTGAAAGAGGACACATTCTACAGTCTCCATAACCCCAGCCCTAATCCTGGATCCCTTGGCGTCTTTGCAGCCTTTGGGTCCCTCCACCCACGCTCTGGTGGCTCCGATGGTAAAGAATATGCCTTCAACGTGGGTAACCTGGGTTTAGTCCCTGGGTCAGGAGGATCCCCTAGAGATGGTTATGGCTACCCAATTCAACATTCTTGCCTGGAGAATTCCATGGACAGAAGAACCTGGCAGGCTATAGTCCATGGGGTCACAAAGAGTTGGACACGACTGAGCAGCTAACACTTTCACTTTTCACTTCACCCATGCTCTGTAAGTTCCACCCCTCCTTCTCCAGGCTCTCATCCTTACAAACCTTACAAACCTCCAAATAATGCACACAGCTGACACCCCCCCAGCAATGCTCCCCTGTGCGGAAATCCAAGTATCCAACAACATACCACCTGCCACACAAACGGCCTTACCAATTCCTGTTTCCTCGACTTCATCCACATCTATGACTTGTGGCTGCTGCTGGGGAAACCTCTCCCCGGGCAGCTGGAAAGATCTGGTCTTCTCCGTGGGAGGTGTGAGGGGTCTCTCGGTAGCCATGCGGCGGGGGGAGAGGTCACTGGGCGTGTTGTACGTGCCACTGTCTCCCCTTCTTGGGGCCTCATAGGGGAAGGATGTAGTAACCGCATCCTCCAGGCCTAGATGTGTCACTGAGTCATAATCCTCATCGTCGTACTCTGCTTCGTCGTCCAGTTCCAGGTTCACATCCGCAGGGATCACACCGCTGGCCGTGGCCGGACTCCCAATCTCAAACACCCAGATGCCCTGTAGCCCAGAGTTGCTGCTCCTAGAGGGAGGGACAGGCTTCTTGGAAACAGGCCAGCAACTTACAAACAGCCCCCACCAACCAAGCAGAAGGAGCCCTGAGATCTATGTCAATTAAGAACCCCATGGCCTGCTACTGCCCACAGCCTTGGTGCAGGATAGGAGGGCAGACGTGGTCCTGTCTGGTCCTCATAGAGCTGAGACCATCCAGCAGGATATGGTGAAGCTGTATCCAGTGGGCACAACCCTAGCAAAGGCTTCTTCTCAGCCATTCCAGAGGCATGCTCAGGGATATTTTCAGACCTTAAAATGTGTTTATATGAATCACTGGTCAGTATGAGTAACCTGCTGACTGGATTTGTGTGCATTTTTTTCCATCATGCTCTTTCTGGGGACATGCTGTGATATGATAGTATTTGGCCTTTGTCTCTGGTTCTGGCGTATAACCCCTAAGATCCTTGTAATCTCTGGAGTGATAAGAATGCCTTTTTGTATGCTAATGAGATGGCTAGTGGCTGGGGACCCTGGGTAGCTTCAGAAAGGCGGCTGGTCACTAGGAAGACCAAGGCATGATGATAGGGTTGGAATTTTCAGCCCCACACCCTGACTTCCAGGAAGAGGGTGGGGAAGTGGGGTTGGAGATAGTTAATCACCAATGGCCAATGATTTAATCAATCATGCCTATGTAACAAAAATTCCTAAGTTATCAGGTTGACAGAGCTTTTGGACTGGTGGACACAGTTGAGGTGTGCTAGGAGGGTGGTGTGCCCAGAGAGGGCTTGGAAGCCCCTCACCTCCTCCTGCCCTCATACAATGCCCCTTGCCCTATGTATCTCTTCTATTTGGCTATTCCTGAGTCGTGTCCTTTATAATAAACTAGTGATAGTCAGTGAAGTACTTTCCTGAATTCTGTGAGCCATTCTAGCAAATTATCAAACCGGAGCAGGGAGCCATGGAGCCCCCAGTTTATAGCTGGTTGACAGGAAGTGTAGGCAGCAACTTGGGACTTTCAAGGGATGTCTGAAGTGGGGGCAACCTTGTAGGACTGAGCTCTTAAGCTATGAGGTCTGTGTTGATTCTAAGCAGTTAGTGTCAGACCTGAATTATAGGATACCCAGTTGATATCTGAAGAGTTGAAGAATTAGTTGGTAAGAGGGGAAAAAAAAAAAACACCACGTCTTTAGTGTCAAAAGTTGTGAGTGAAAACAGGCCAGACTTGGTTTACTAGAAATCCTGACACTGTTAGCTGTGGAACCTTGGATAGGTCTCAGTTTACCTTTTTATGCTCGGAGGGTACAGTAAAATGCAAATGATATTCAGAATCTAAAGGCATTTTATAGTTATAAAACACAACAGAATAACCCTAATCTCGACTTCTTGCACTACTATTTTTACTGTTCTGATACCGTTTTACTATCAGAAATTGTATAAAGTGACCAGATTATATGATAGAAAGAAGGGACATACATTATTAAGTGGAGAACACTGAGCAAAAGACTGGGCTGGGATAGGGAATGAGAAATCGAGAAAGTCCTGCAGAAATCGGACGTCTAATCAGTCTGTCCACCCGGGACTTGAGAAAAGGCAGTGATGTACAGGAGCTTGCCTGAACCAGCTTATAAAAAATCAAATTATATAAACTTACAATTAAACAAACTATATTAAAAGCAAAGGCAATAAATACTCACAACGCATCCCATATGAATTGTGTTCCTATTAGCTATGTTCTTGAAGTTATCTGAATCTACTGCACCTCTAGGGTGAGAATGCTATATAATGGTTCACCTTTTCTCAACCTCCGGGTGAGTGACATGATGTAACAGCTGAAAACTGGCCATGGTAGAAGAATTTATACCATGGAAATGGGGAAATGCTATAAATGAGTGAGGGCTTCCTCAACCTGCATAAAGTCAGTTGTTAAATATTTACCAGTACACTGTCAAAGGGTTGAGGAGTTTTAGACTCCATTGACAAAGTGAAATTGGGAGGAGGAGGTGCTTAACTTTTAAAAGAATAATTAAGTTTAATTATTAGAAAAAAAAAGTCTAAGCTTTTCCCCCTTTGCCAAATTCTACAAAATAGCCCAAGAGAGCACTGTTTCTATTATAACAACATTCCCCACCCCCAGTAAGTGTAGGGAAAAACCCTCTCAGCCATGGGTTCATAGCAAGAGATGGTTTTGAATACTTTGTATTTCTGACTTTATAGAAGAGATGATAAAACTGTTTCAAATGAAAATGATATCTAAAAACTTGGATGCCTTTCATTCTAAGAGTATATTCCCTGAGTTCATCAGGAAAAAAGTACTACATAATAAAAAACTATATACAAAATTTAAATTTCTTATTTGTTTTTGGTCACACTGCACAGCTTAAATGATTTTAATTCCCCAACCAGGGACTGAACCTAGGCTGTCGGCAGTGAGAGCGCAGAGTCCTAACCATTGAACTGCCAGGAAAGTTCCCTACAGAATTTAAATCCACATTTTTAGGTAATATTCTATAAAGCCCATTACATTATTCTTATAAAACAGTCAGATGAGAATCTTATTAAAGGGAGAATCTACTGAAGAAGAAAACAGCATACTTGGCCAGATTTCCAACTGATTCTCTATCATTAGCAAATATATTATAAGCTCCATCACTCTTCCATATTAATCCTGTTAAACCTTGGCTGAAAGCAACCACCGCAGGAACTTGGTTCTCCTCCTTCTTTGAGAATGCCGTGTAGAACTGCAGACCATCCTCAGGATAAAGGAAAATGGCATAGGTGCTGGAGTCAGAGGAGGCCAGAATGCACTGGAATGTGTTTCTCTGTGAAGATGAGTTAAGATTCAGTTACTCGGGATCTTAAACTGTGCTATTTACCAGACTACATCTAAAAAATACAGAGATGGCACTATTTGCACCTTATTCTAAAGAAATATTTTTGTAGCAAGGACAGTATTCCAGGATAATTCCACTTAAATATCTCTAACGCTATGTCAACATGAAATTTTCTAATTAGTCAATGAATACCTTCTGCATAACTGTGACCCTAAGGTTAACCAAAAATTATAGAGATGCTACCTCTCTCTCTCAAGCAAATTGGCAAATTCTTATCCCCAGAATTTATTTCCACAGCCATTAAACATATTCAGCCACATTTATTATTTAGTTTATTGAGCCCTAGCACTGTTCAGTAAGAAAGAATATGAGCTTTGGGAGAAAACAGATCTGGATCCAACTCCTTGCCCTCATCATTGGCTGAGTGACCTTGGGCATGTTACCTAACCTCTCTGAACCTTGATTTTTGCATCTGTAAAATGGAGAGAAAATCACCTACTGCACAGAAATGTTACGAGGACTATGTGAGCCAGCATATGAGAATCGTGCAGAGAACGTATTCCTTCATGTTAGTACCTTTCCTGTGCACAGACATTGCCCCAAACACTGTGAAGACGAAGGATAAAAATACATGATCCTGGCACTTGAGAATTTACAGTTTAGGTGGGAAGACTGACATCTGAACAAAACATTCCCAAACTAAAGAAAGGATTCTGTAACCAAGCTGCGTGCAGGCAAAGTGCCCAGTGCTGGAAGGGGCGGGGGCAGAGGAGGCTGAGTGAACAAGCAGGCGCTTAACGCAGTGAGGGTCAGGGAGAGGCCATCACAGGCAGAGCACAGCTAGTGATGAGATTGCGGCTAAAGCAAACAAGCAAAAAGCCTCATCAGGGGATTGCCAATAATCTGGTCTAGCTGCTACAGGGGGGAGCGGAGAAGTCAGGATGAGAGGAGCCTGGGCCCACGAGGCAGGCAAGAGCTCTGTACAATGGGCCGGGCAGTTATCACTCAAGTAAAGAGCATGCACACTTGAGAAATTTCAGGTTCTACTTTATCGATTTATTTTTTTGCCATGCCATGCGGCATGTGGCATCTTAGATCCCCGACCAGGGAAGGAATCCAGGCCCCTGTCATGGACGCATGTCTTAACCACTGGACCACCAGGGAAGTCCCAAGAAACTGAAGGTTTTAAACAGTTTTCAAGCATGCCACTCAGGCGGGTACAGCTGGCAAAGCAAAACATGTCAGATTTCTCCAAAGTGTGCTCTATGGGATGCAATGTGTCCTATTTGGGAGGGAAAACAGTACAGCCAGGTTTAGGGATGACTAAATTAAACTAAGTTAAGCAGGTGTCTGTACCATAGGGCTTTCCAGAGTGAGACACCAAGAGGAACCTATAGTTTCAGCATTTCCCAAACTTATTTGGCCCAAGGAGTCTTTTTCCTCAAGGACTGTCTATAGGACCAGTATTCTGGGGTACACACTTTGGGAACCACCAGCCTGGACCATTTCCTCCATTTAAAGATGCTTTTGGACCTTTCAAGTTTTACTCTACCCTGTCATGGTACAAAACTTAATTAATGGTGGAGTGAAATTATTTTTCCAAGGAGAAACTGAAAGCGTGTCCTAAAGTCTCACTTTAGAACTAGTGAGGGCTTCTTGACCTGCTCAGATATTCCCCTTCTAAGTGCAGGTCCAAGCTCTACATACCCTAACATCTTTCCCAACCACTGAATCTAAAGAAACAGCAGCCCTGCTTATGAAGAAACCTGTGTCCTGAACCATTCACATGGTACAAATAGATGGTGGGGGGGTTGTCCCCCCAACTAGAACATGGGTCTTATCTTTAGTTCTTCACATCCCTTGGGACCGCTTTATTATTTTAATTTATCACTGCATATTCATAAACTTGTAATAAATTCTCTATCTAGGGCTGTAATTTATCAACTCTGTTCTTGCCATGTGGCTAGTTATCTCAGGGATCTTGGCTTTCTTTACATCCGATCATCATTACAACACAGATTTAGGTAGCCTGCAGATAGGGTTTTGGACATTTTAGACCGGCAATAAATAGCTTATTAGATTTTGCTGTGGATGTCCTATCTTTACCAATCACATGGATGCGGTGTACACGACAGTAGCACAAACCAGAAGACCAAAGCATGCAAAGCCAACGCATTAGACTATTTGCCCCTGTGCCTGGACGGGTGCTTACCTTGCCTTCCAGGGTGGGGTCCTTGCTAGGCCCTTGGTAGGGAGCCACGGATTCCCAAGTGACAACCACCGCGCTGCTGGGCTTGAAAGAGATTTCTGGGAACCCTCTCTGGACACACTCCGCTGCCAGCTGAGTGACGGAGGGAGACAAGTCTTCCCGATAGTAGACTTTCCCCAGGCCATCTGTTGTGTCCAAGTCCGCCAGGAAAGGGGCGACTGCTCCAAAGGTTGGTGGGAAGGGCCCAGGGTGGGTTTCTTTGGCTGGGGGTTCACTCATGGCAATGATGCCATTTGTGGTGACCTGTAAAAAACCAAGCATTGTTAAAAGGAGTGCAGAGACTCAGAACCAAATTTTGTGCATGCTCAGTCATGTCCAGCTCTTTATGACCCTATGGGACTATAGCCCACCAGGCTCCTCTGTCCATGGGGTTCTCCAGGCAAGAATACTGGAGCAGGTTGCTATTTCCTGACCCAGGGATTGAACCCACATCTCCTGCATTGGCAGAGGGATTTTTTTACCATTGAGCCACCTGGGAAGCCCAACCAAATATTGGGAACCACCCAGATACCCATCAACAAGAGAACAGGTAAATAAATTCTGGTCTTAGCATACAGTGGAATATTATACAGTGATTTTTAAAAATACATAAAACAACATGAGTGAATCTCACACGTATTAAGCTGAGCAAAAGAATCCAGACACAACCGTAATACATGCTATATAATTTCACCTACGTGAGATTCAAATACAACAGAATCAGCAAAAGCCATGATCTGGAATTATAAAACTCAGCACTCTCTTCCTAGAGAGGACAGCCTACTGGAAGGAGCAAGGGCAAGAATCGTAGACCTTGGGTTCATAATCCAGTGGTTAAGAATCTGCCTTGAAGTGCAGGTGACACAGGCTTGATTCAGTTGGGGAACTAAGATCCCACATGCCTTGGAGCAGCTCAGCCCTAACACAGCAACTGGAGAGCCCAGGAGCTGCAACTAACACCTGACCCAGCTAAACAAATACATAAAGAAAAGACTCAAAGGACCTGACTCTGGCATATGACTTGGGCAAGGGTCCTAAACTTCGAGTCTTAGGCTTCCTATGTGCGTGCTTTGTGGCACAAAAAGCACCATTCAAACGTAAGTCATCATCAAAGCCTGCCTTAATTTACTCAACGGATGAACTAATCGTGACAAACCAGGGCTGAGCTAGAGCTGTGGGTCCACAAATGGGCACAACCCAGACTCTGCTTTCAAGGCACCCACAATCCAGGAGGATGTGGAGGACTAACACAAACAGATGATGGGACAATAAGCAAATGAGAGTCAAGAAGTAAATGTGAATGGGCCACGAGGCTGTCATTCCTTTGAACAGATTAATGACCTGCATCAACAGCTAACTTTATTGGATGTTTACCATGTTCCAGACCTCTTATTAATATTGAATCCTCAAAAGAACCCCATAAGAATAGCTATTACTATTTTTTAAAGTTCTGAGGGTCATTTTTAGTCTAATAAATTCGCTTTTTCCCCAAATTTTTCAAGATATATGTATTATGTGCATGATCAGAAAACAAAGTTTATATGTAAATAAAAGAACATCGAGATTCCAATGGGAAGCAGGCCAAAGGGTATTTCAAACAGTTTTCAAGAAGAAAGACCAATAAGAGGAACATGTTCCATTTCAACCTCACCAGTTATCAAAAGGTGCCAAGAAAAGCAATAAGGTGCTACTCTCAGCTGAGAGTGTTTTTAACAGCCCCGCCAGGTAGATAGCAGGCACAGTGTCTGGGGTCCCAAAGATGTTTGCATTTGAATTTCTTCTAAAATAAGAAAAATGAGTATGATAATGAATCAAACCTCGATTAAACCTGTCTTTTGCCAATGAAGTTGTCAAATAGAACTTTCGCTATTTGTCATGGAGGAAGGACCCAAGAATAGCTGTTGCTATTATCCACATTTTTCTGAAGTGGAAAATAAGGTATTAATAAGTGAATCAATTTGTCCAAAGTTACCAATAAGTGGCAGCACCAGGATTTGAACCCAGGGAGACCAACTCCAAATCGACCCTTCTTAATCACTATGTTCACTTAATTCACTTAGTTCACTGTGTTCACTTAATCACTTAATTCAGCCTTCTTGAAACCAGTCATCAGTTACCACTTCTTGAAATCAGTTATCATGTTTTTTCTTTTTTATCTGCACCGGATCTTCGTTGCTGCATGAGGGCTTTCTCTAGTTGTGGCAAGCAAGGCTACTTTCTGGTTGCAATGCTGGGTTCCTCACTGTGGCGGCCTTTCTTGTTGCAGAGCATGGGGCTCTAGAGTTGAGGCTCAGTAGCTGTGGCACACAGGCTCAGTTGCCCCGTGGCATGTGGGCTCCTCCAGGACCAGGGATTAAACCCACGTCTCCTGCATTGGCAGGCAGATTCTTAACCACTGGACCACCAGGGAAGTCCAGTTAACATTTCCTGAAACCAGTCTAAAGCCTATGAAAATATTGCTGCGTTCTTACCCAAGTAAAATCCACATTCCCTGGGAAAATGCGGAAGGGACCACAGACCCCTGGGGGTGGGCATGCTTGGGCCTCCTTGCAAAACCGGGCTTAGGATGAGGCTTTGAGTCTCTCCTATATCCTTCCAGGGCTTCCCTGGTGACTCAGTGGTAAAGAATCTGCCCGCAGTGTAGGAGATCCAGGGTTGGGAAGATCCCCTGGAGAAGAAAATGGCAACCCACTCCAGTATTCTTGCCTGGAGAATTCCAAGGACAGAGGAACCTGGTAGGCTACAGTTTAAGGGATCACAAAGAGTGGGACATGACTGAGTGATTAACACACACATATCCTTCTTAATACACAGTCCACTGGGGGCAAAGAACACCACACAAGTGGTCTTTTTACTTCTGGAGTCCATGAATTTTTTTAAAAATCCTGACTGCAATGGGAGTGACTTTGCATAGGGCACCCTAGTTTGCACTTCAAGAAGCTACAGATTGGAAGAACGGGAATGCGTGGAAGGGAGTTGCAGCTGTTCAGTTGATTAGAAGTCCTGTGAGTTTTCCAGGTGACTTCCTTCCCTCCCTCCTCTTCCCATGGCCTCATCATTCAGTCACTTCAGACCTCATTCCTACAGGAGGGGGCAGGGGCAGACAAGAAACCCTACAACATGCCAAGAACCAGGTAAAAAGGTTCAGCGTTGATGGAGCCAATTTGGGCCCCGAGAAGGGAGAAGAGCAACAGGTTTGGGAGTTACTGGAGACTTAGAAAAACCCTCCCATTTTACCAAAGTTCACGGGCTGTTAAGTGTTCAGGTGACATAATTTCCACCACCACCTGGCACCAGCAATGGTTTTCTGGAAAGCATGGACAGGCTGTAGAGAAGGCAGTTGGGGAAGGAGCCTCGTCCAGCTGGTCTCTCGCCCTTTTCGCCCCAACCCCATCCAAACATCTCCCAGCACAAACATCCTGATTGGGTTGCCGTGTGGGAGCGTGGGAAACAGCTCACTTTCTCAAGCCACCAGAAGTTGGCAGTTACCAGCTGCCAGTGAGAAGTGATCACACGGAGGCCACATACAGACAACTTGGTTTTAAAAAGCTGTTTTCCAGTGAAATTTAAATCAGGCCAACAGTTTTGAAAATGCTCCCAGTGTCTTTTATTATTGAGAATCTGGGCATAGGAATGTTCCTATTTTCATAAGAGATGCTTTAGGAACTGAGGTTTTAGACAAGTATGAATCCCTGCCTGCAAATACTTTGGACAAAGACCAGATAACCCTCATTAATATTAGCACTATTAGGAAAATTACTTTTCAGCCAGTTTTATGGCACATTCAACTCACTTCTCTGTGATAATGAAAAAAAGATGTCATATACAGAACATCCTGAAGTTTTGATTCTTCAACGTCTCAGTAAACACTTTTGATTTTGCTTTTGTTTTCTCCAGATGTAACAGTTAATGGCAGAGCTGATGAACAACGTTCTCTTACATTTGGGTGCCAGTCTCATCTCACAAGCCCATCCAGCTTGTAATGCTCCTACTGGACTGGTTCCTTTTCTCAATCTTTTTGAAGTTGAGCAATTCAGTAGCAGGGCAGACACACAGAAAGAAGAGCCTAAAAGGCCCCTAGTGGGCCAGGGGGAGAAACTGAGTACAACTGAGACAGGCTGGGACCTGGGACCCTCTATCTGGGCGCCTGCACTTGGACCTGGACAAATGCCTCCCCAGCAACAGAGTACAAAGAAACTAAAGTACTAACAATAACCACACGCATGGGCAGTTGAGACACATTGTGAACAATAAGATACAAAAGGGCCACAAACTAAGGGCCACTCCTGAGGAGCCTGGAGCAAAAGCAGGTAACTGCACATGATCCCTGCGCACAGCACCACCAAGGGGGCGGCGAGACCACACAGGCCTCCCCTTCGGTCCCCTTCGCCTTCCCCTCCCCTCACCCCGTTTAGGGGACCAGCTCACTTCTCTCTAGGAGAGCGAGCAAGGGCACCTGTTTCTCACTTTTGCTCCCCCGTGCTACAGCGTGAGTCCCCGTAGAGCCTTGCCTGAGTTTCTTGTCTGGCTTCTTATCAATTTCTATTGATTAAAGAGTCCAAGAACCAGGTGCGTAACAGCATCTCCAAGGGGACGAGACTGCAGACCACAGAGAGTCATGCAGTCCCCCTGTCCAGCTGCCCAGGGCTGGGCCCATAACAGACACTGATGGACCCAGCTGCTTAAGCTAGGAAACCTGGCTTGATTCCTTCCTCTTTCTCATCCCATGTTCTGTGTGTCCTGTCTCTGAAGTATACAGCACTTTCTCCATCCCTGAGACCACCAGCACCCTCTTCCTCACCTCTTGCATCCACATAATGGGCTATTTCTCACATCTTCCAGGGCTCCACTGAAATAACACCTTCTGAGATTTCTTTGGGTAGTACAGTCATTTTCACAGTACTGATACTTCTAAGAACATGGTATATCTCTCCATCTGTTTGTGCCATCTTTCATTTCTTTCATCAGTGTCATAATTTTCTGCATACAGGTCTTTAATCCCTTTAGGTAGGTTTATTCCTAGGTATTTTTCAAAAGAACTAGGCCAAAAAATTTCACAATTTGTATGGAAACACAAAAAACCCTGAGTAGCCAAAGCAATCTTGAGAAAGAAAAATGGAACTAGTGGAATCAATCTCCTTGACTTCAGACTATACTACAAAGTCACAGTCATCAAGAGAGTACGGTACTGGCACACACACAAAAAAACCAGAAATCGGCCAATGGAACAAAATAGAAAGCCTAGAGATAAACCACGCACCAATCTTTGGCAAAGGAGGAAAGAATATACAATGGAGAAAAGACAGCCTCTTCAATAAGCGGTGCTGGGACAACTGGACAGCTACATGTAAAAGAAAGAATTAGAACACTTCCAAACACCATACACAAATATGAATTTAAAATGGATTAAAAACTTAAATGTAAGACCAGAAACTATAAAACTCTTAGAGGAAAACATAGGTAGAACACTCTGACATAAATCAAAGCAAGACCCTCTTTGATCCATCTCCTAGCTCAATGGAAATAAAAACAAAAGTAAACAAATGGGATATAATTAAATTTACAGGCTTTTGCACAGCAAAGGAAACTACCTTAGAACAGGAGAAAATAACTGCAAATGAAACAATCAACAAAGGATTAATTTCCAAAATATATAAGCAGCTCATGCAATTCAATATTAGAAAAACAAGCAATCCAATTTAAAAAAATGGGCAGAAGACCTAAGTAGATACTTCTCCAAAGAAGACACACAGATGGCCAATAAACATATGAAAAGATGCTCAATACCGCTCATTATTAGAGAAACGCAAATCAAAACTACAATGAGGTACCACCTCACACCAGTCTTGAATGGCTATCATCAAAAAATCTACAAGCTATAAATGCTGGAGAGGATGTGGAGAAAAGGAAACCTTCTTGCACTGTTGGTGGGAATGGAAATTGATACAGCTGCTATGGAGAACAGTATGGAGATTCTTCAAAAAACTAGGAATAAAGCTACCATATGACCCAGCAATCCACATACCCTGAGAAAACCACAATTCGAAAAGACATGGACCCCTTGTGGACATTCAGGCTTCCCAGGTGCCACTAGTGGTAAAGAACCTGCCTGCCAATACAGGAGAGATGTAGAGAATCAGGTTTGGTCCCTGGGTTGGGAAAATCCTCTGGAGAAGGAGATGGCAACCCACTACAGTGTTCTTGCCTGGAGAATCCCATGGACAGAGGAGTCTGGTGGGCTACAGTCCATGGGGTTTCAGAGTCGGACATGACTGAAGCAACTTAGCAGCAGCAGCAGCACCTCGATATTCATTGCAACACTATTTACGATAGCCAGGACATGAAAGCAACCTAAATGTCCTTCAACAGATGAATGGATAAGAAGTTATTTTACATATATACAAAGGAATATTACTCAGCCATAAAAAAGAACAAATTTGCGTAAGTTGTAGTGAAGTGTGTGAACCTACAGCCTATTAATACAGAGTGAAGTAAGACAGAAAGAGAAAAGCAAATACTGTATATTGATGCATATATATGGAATCCAGAAAAATGATACTGATGAACCTATTTGCAGGGAAGGAATGGAGACACAGACGTGGAGAATGGACTTGTGGACGCAGCAGGGGATGTAGAGGATGAGACAAACTGAGAAAGTGCTATTGACATATATACACTACCATCTGTAAAACAGATGACTAGTGGGAAGCTGCTATATGATACAGGAAGCCCAGCCTGGTGCTCTGCGACAATCTAGAGGGGCAGGACGGCAGAGCGGGGGCAGAGAGGGTTGAGGAGAAATGGACGGTAAGGAGAAGGCTAAGGTAGAAATACATGTGCTAGAAAAATGTGTTTAATTGCTTACACTTCTCCAAACTCACCATGGTGTTTCACCTACTTAACTGCATAGAAGTTTTTGCATCTATGGTTCCCCTGGCCTCAAAGATCCTTGCTCAGCTTTCATCCTTGGCAAAGTCCCATTTCTCCCTCTGAAGCCCTCCTGCCCTCCTGCTGGGTTTACCACCAGCTCCTGTACATCTGCACCTCTCTCTCTTTAGTTAAAAAACAACAGAAAAAAAAAAAAAAGGAACAAACAACAATAACAAAAAAAGGAAAAGACAAAGAAAAAGACAACATGCCCAAAATGGAGTCGCTTATGCTAAGCCCCGCATCACCAAATCGAGGCTTAATTATAGTTTCCACTATATGCAGGAACCATCTGATTAGCAGTAGTGAGGTAACCTGCTGGGTAGACCCCTGCTACCTTAGAGAAAAATAAATTTGCAATAATACAACCTACATTTTTATTTTGCCAGATAACTTTCCTCTTCTCACTCCCTTCTGCCTAATAAAGTCTTTCATTTCATACAGCTCCTCAGAGCTCCTTTCTATTTGCTGGATTGGATGCTGTCCAATTCAAAACAATTTTTGCTCAAATAAACTCTTAATTTTTAAAATATATGCCTCAGTTTATCTTTTAACAGTTTGCAAATTAGCACCATGGAATCCTGATTCAGGTTCCCTGAGTTGCAACGGCACCAGCACATTCCTTGCTGTAGATTATGTAATAGGGAAGAGCAAACCTGACTCCATATTGGATCTTTCTTTTCCTTTACCCTTTGTATCCCATTGCTTTTGCTACAGGAATGTTGCCTAGGGTCTGAAATATACAGGCATTTTCAAGGCTCTGGCCTTTAAAGGTATAACACTTTCCATTCACTACAGATAAAAAGTTGCAGAACAGAGAATAACATTCGTCTTGCTGGAAGTTTATAGGGACATTGTCACCAAACCTACATGGAGGACTGTTGTAAGAACAAAGGATCCTCACACCAAAAAGTTTGCAGCAACCAACACCCCTTCCTGTTTGGTATAAAGAACAACCTGACTCGTAACTCGGGAAAGATGGTTTTTTGGGACACAAGTCCACCATCTCCTTGGTCTGCTTACTTTCTGAAAAAGCCACTATTCCTTGCCCCAACCACTCTCTCATTTATTGGCTTGTCAAGAGGTAAGCAGTATGAGCTTGGACTTGGCGACTGTTACATGGCAAAACTCTTGTGAATTTGGGGGCAGGGGGGGCGGGGGGGGGGGTGCTGTGCCATGTGGCTTGTGTAATCTTAGTTCCCTGACCAGAGACTGAACCTGTGTCCCTTGCAGTGGAAGCTCGGAGTCCTAACCAGTGCACTGCAATAATATTATTGTCTTAGGGTAACTCTCACCAAATACTGCCTAGCTGAGGTTTTTGGTAGAGTAAATAATACCTTGCTTCTTTATTGAAAAACAGCCACATACAGCACATTGACCAATGTAAATACCTCCCTGAATCCTGCTGACAGTTTACACGGCGAAAAAAGAAGTTCCTTCAGCAAAGGTAATGTTCAGCCTAACGTTTTACTAGCACAACTTAACACCCCTGTACAGAACACACCTATTCATTCACCCCAAGGAACACACCAAGCACCAGGCTCTTCATCCAGCTGCACCATCAATTACATCACAAAATGCCTCTGGTGAAAATGCAAGCCCCACACAGCTAACAGCTGGATCCACTTACAATCCTTTCAACTCTGTTGACAGTAAGAAGATGTGGGACAGAGCACAAACTCGCAATGGAGGAGCGGTCCCTATTTTAAAAAGCACTTCCAATCTCCATGCATCTTTAAAGTGAACCTAGGGACACATGACGCCCAGGAGAAAGCCAAAGGCAGATACTCCAAACATTAAAATTATGTGTTAGATTTCTCACATTTAAGTGCACACTGAAGCAGCGAAATAACATCCATTTTCTGGCTTCAATGAGCCGCGTAGCAGAACCTCAGGGCAGAAAGCAGCCTGCAACACTGAGGGGAAAGCCTTCTTTAGAACAGACGTGGTTAAGAATACTTGAGGTAGGCACAAATAAGAAACAAATGGGACCCTTTCAGAAATGCAAATAGCTGTACTGGGAAGACAATGAAATTGGTAGGCGTTGCAAAAGCAAACTCCAAGGGTGGGAGGAAGCAGGAACCTAAGGTAAAGTAATTTGGGGCCAAGAAGGAAAAGGCAGCAAATGCTTCCTGCTAAGTTTGAGGCCTTATACTAAAGCTGTTCCCATTTTTAAAAAGTTTAATACCACCACCCGGCTTTTCAGGTATATGAAACAGATAAAGAAATGACAAGACTTAATTTAGCTTCCAGTCACACAGTCCGCAAGAGACGGGACCAAGATTTGAACCCACACCTGGTCAGGTCCATGCCCTGCGCTCAGCCGTTATATTCAGCCATGTAGTTTGGAGATATTGGGAGCAAAAGTCCTGGAAGTTGCAAAGCTTCGTGGGGTGGCTTCATGCTTAGAGGCCGGGCAGCTAGGAAAAGCTGGAAAACAAAAAGGCCTAAGAAAACAAAACCTTGAGAAAGAAGCCCCTGAAATAGCCTGAACCAGTAACAGCCAAGGTGGTGGAGACTGACTGATTCCAGCTTAGAGCCCAAAGCGGGGCCTGGGGCCGGACCCACTTTTTTTTTTTTTAATTTGGCTGCAGCATGTGGGATCGAGTTCCCTTACCAGGGATTGAACCCAGGCCCCCTGCGCTGGGAACGTGGAGTCTTAGCCGCTGGACCACCAGGAAACCCCTGACCCACTTTTGTGGTATTTGACAGTTTACGAAGCATTTTCACTCCAGCTATCACAGTGAATCTAGTAAGTGCTCGGTTGCTCAGTCGTGTCCAACTCTTTGTGGCTGCATGGACTGTAGCCTGGCAGGCTCCTCTGTCCATGGAATTTTCCCAGCAAGAATACCAGAGTGCGTTGTCATTTCCTACTCCAGGGGATCTTCCTGACCCAGGGATCAAATCTGCCTCTCTTGTGTCTCACTGCATTGGCAGGCAGATTCAGTATCATATTCATCCTTCATTTGAGAAAAAAATGAATTTCCGTTTATAAGACTTGCCTAAGATCATACGCTAAAAGTGAAGGAGGAAACAGAACAGGCTCCATCTTGAAAGCAGGACTCTCATCTTGGGCTGGACTGTGGCCTTTGAACCATATGCCCAGTATTTACTGAAATGACACACCAACGGGAAAACCAGGCCCCCTGAATGGAAGAGCCCCAGGGCTCGTACCTAGACTCTCTGTTGCCTAAAAGAATACCCTAATTATCTGTGTAACCGAATAGAATCATAAATTCTATTATGCTTATTGGGGTATGAGCACAGGCCTGTGGATAATTGTCCACTGTTAACTACCTAGGCTTAAGGCATATGAATCACAGGTTAACTTTGATTGTATCTTTCTTTTCCTTTGTTCAGACTAGTTCCGGGGAATTTGGGGAGGGGAGTTTGGGCACATGCACTTAGGGTATATAAAGGTTTTCAGAAAGACTGGTCGGGGTCCTTGGCTAAGAGGAGACTCTGCCTTGGGCCCGCCGGTGTAATAAACTGCACTCCGCTATCTGCACTGTCCTTCTGAGTGAGTTTGTTTCCCAGAACACGTGGCTACAACATTTGGTGCACGGGCCGGGAAACTCCTCACTTTGAGGAAACAAGTCCCATTTGGGACTACTCCGAGGCCCTTCGGCTCGAATCTTCTAGAGGGAGGAAGGCGCCTCACCCTTCTGGAAGGATTCTGCTTCTCAATGCCCAGACCTTTCATGTTAGCAGGTAGTGGACGGCAGGGAAACTGAGCGCTCAGGCGAGGAGGAACCCACCTGGTAGGGTGGAAGAGGGGGCCTGATCACCCCCCTGGGAGGGACTAGAAGGAGCAGGGACCCACAGGAGCCTGGATTTGGCAGGTGGCAATGATTGCTTGGTACACAGGTTGACGAGCGTGTTAAGGCTTAGGAAGGAAATTTGTACATGGAAATTTGTACATGAAATTTAGGAGACGGTGTCCATGCCGTCTTGGGGAAAATTATTACCAAGCAATTGGCAGGGGATTTTTAGGAGAAGAAACTTGGTTTTTGTGTGTTCGTATTCTGCTCTCCCCAAGGAGGTGTCCCATCTTCTATAAAATTCTTGACCCCCTCAGAATTGTCAGGCTAGAAGGAGGGGGATACATGAATGAATGAATGAATGAAGTTGTTCAGTCGTGTCCGACTCTTTGCGACCCCATGGACTGTAGCCTATCAGGCTCCTCTGTCCATGGGATTTTCCAGGCAATTGTACTGGAGCGGATTGCCATTTCCTTCTCCAGTGGATCTTCCCAACGCAGGGATCGAACCTGGGTTTCCTGCATTGTAGACAGACACTTTACCATCTGAGCCACCAGAGAAGTCAAAGTGAGTACAAATTGGCTTTTCCAGAGACGGCCTGGGACGTGGGATATTTAACCCATCTGTATTTTCTTCCACACCTGATCAAGCCCACCAAGGCAGAACGGACTTTTAAAGTTAAGGGAGACACAGTCTTGGATCACATGGTGTTCTGGTTCGGCTGTGCTGACCAGCAGGTGAAGACACACCGATCCCCCTTCTCCCTCTGGGATCTGGCAGGTAAGGCTCTTCTCACCCCAATTAGGAAGGAGGCAGAATGGCAATTTAAGTGTCACTGAGTGGAAATATCAGAAGTACAGAGGGTACTGAGAACTTCGTAGACAGAACGAAAAGGAAAAGTAGAAGGTCTGAGAAGGTTAGCAAGATGGGGGGAAGTAAATCTAAGGCAACTGTATTGGAGCGCAGGATTAAAAATTTAAAGAAGGGATTAGGAGAAGACTATGGGGTGAAGCCGGAGAAGGCAATGGCAACCCACTCCAGTACTCTTGCCTGGAAAATCCCATGGATGGAGGAGCCTGGTAGGCTGCAGTCCATGGGGTCGCTAAGAGTCGGACACAACTGAGCAACTTCACTTTCACTTTTCACTTTCATGCATTGGAGAAGGAAATGGCAACCCACTCCAGCGTTCTTGCCTGGAGAATCCCAAGGACGGAGGGGCCTGGTAGGCTGCCATCTATGGGGTCGCACAGAGTTGGACGCGACTGAAGCGACTTAGCAGCAGCAGCATGGGGTGAAGATGAAGCCTAACCACCTCCACATACTCTGTGAGGTCGAATGGCCCCCTATGGGAGTAGGATGGCCACCAGAGAACACCATGAACTTAAAAATAGTGGAAGCAGTCTATACAGTAGACTGTTGGGATATGCAGTAGTCATGGAAGAAACCATCGTTGAGGCTAGCTCTCTGCCATCATACTGGTCCGTTCAACAGGCCGAACTATATGCTCTAACCCACACCCTCCAGCTGTCAAAAGGTAAGAAGACAAACACTGACACAGACTCCAAGTATGCTTTTGCCATGCTACAGGGCTCTGTATAAGGAGAGAGGCCTTTGACAGCTAGTGAAAAAGAGATTAAAATAAGGAAGAAATTAAGACCCTATTAGATGCTGCCTGGAGAAGGCAATGGCACCCCACTCCAGTACTCTTGCCTGGAAAATCCCATGGACAGAGGAGCCTGGAAGGCTGCAGTCCATGGGGTCGCCAAGAGTCGGACACAACTGAGCGTCTTCACTTTCACTTTTCACTTCCATGCATTGGAGAAGGAAATGGCAACCCACTGCAGTGTTCTTGCCTGGAGAATCCCAGGGACGGGGGAGCCTGGTTGGCTGCCGTCTATGGGGTCGCACAGAGTCAGACACGACTGAAGCGACTTAGCAGATGCTACCTGGAAACCACAAAGGGTTGCAGTCATACACTGCTGAGGACGTCACAAAGAGGATACCCTCCAGGCTCAGGGAACAGACTGGCAGATAAGACTGCTAAACAAGCATCTGAGGGCTTGGGGGTGACAAGTGAAGCCCCTATTAAAGCTCTCATATTGGCGGAGCTACCTGAGCTAACGTTAGACTCTCCAAAATACACTGAAGCCCAAAACCAACCAGCCAAAGCAGAAGGGGCCATCAAGACTGAAAAGGGATGGTGAAAATTGCCAAGTGGCAAATTATTGGTACCGGAGGAGCTGGCACCCACTCTGGTAAGCCAAACACACCAAGCGACCCATCTAGGCCATGACAAATTGGAAGAGCTAATTTGAAAATATTTCTTGGTTCCCTGCCTCTCTTCCCTATGCAGGACAAAATCTCAGAACTGCACTGCCTGCTCACAGGTCAATACTGCCTCTCGGCACAGACAGAAACCTCCAGGGATTCAGGCGAAAGGCTCGCTGCCCTTTGAACATCTGGATGTGGACTTCACTGAAATGAAACCTCATCAACACTACCATTACCTGCTGGTCATAATATGTATGTTCTCGGGATGGGTAGAAGCTTTTCCTATGCCGACTGAAAGAACATCAAAAGTAGCCTGGTGCCTGCTTAGGGAGATAGTTTCCAGATTTGGATTTCCTACCAGCATTGGATCAAACAATGGCCCAGCTTTCGTAACTGATTTAGTATAACAAATAAGCAAAACTTTAAATATCAAGCAGAAATTACGTACAGCATATAGGCCCCAGAGTTCTGGGATGGTGGAAGGAACCAACTGAACACTTAGAGACACTCTCCAAGTGGATCTTAGAGACTGACTGTTTCCGAGAGACTGACTGGACTTGTTTCCGACGGCTCTGCTCAGACTCAGGATGACCCCACAGTCCCAAGGCTCTTCTCCATAGAAAACTGTGTATGGGAGGCCCCCTCTCATAATAAAACAGGTGTCAACAAATTTGCCTCAGGTAAGGGGAGATGAGATTTTACAGCAGATGGAACAACTAGATACGGTAATAAATCAGGTAACTAAGTTTGTACAAGAAAGGGCGCCATTCCCCCTTGGGGAACAGATTCATGAATTTGTGCCCGGGGATCAGGAGTGGTCAAGGACTGGAAACATGACTCCTTGGCCCCACATTGGAAGGGCCCATATACTGTTGTTCTAACCAACCCTACTGCAGTTAAAGTTGCAGGTGTCACTCCCTGGATCCTCCACATGAGGGTGAAGAGAGCATACCACGCAGACCCGGAGGACACCGAGCGGACTACACAAAGGGACCCCACTGACCCCTGTGAAACCAAGGTCATCTTGAAGAAGAGCAAGAGGTGAAGCTCTACAATCAACTGCTGCAACAAGGACTTGCTGGTATCACCTTGAGACTAACCATAGTTTCAGTACAAAGAGGGACCTGTGCTATAATTAATGTTGAATGTTGTGTATATATTCCTGATTTATCCGGCTATATATCAGCCACCCTAGATGATATGAGTCAGACACGACTGAAGTGACTTAGCAGCAGCAGATGACATGAAAGGTCAGGTAAAAGTTATGTCTGATGATAATCTTTCTTTTTGGATTTCGGTCCTATCTGGGTGAAGGGTGATTGGTGGAAAACTATATTCACCATTGTCATAGTTGCCTTGATAGTTCTGCTTTGTGGACCCTTTACTTTACAGTGTATTATGAACTTTGTAACCCAGAAGTTGATGTCGTTCTCCCAAACTGGAGGTCGGAGAGTCAGGGCGCAATATATCCCTATGAGTGATGCTCATATTATGAGTTAAGAGCATCAAGAGTGGGGAATGAAGGAGGAAACAGACGGAACGGCTCCATCTTGAAAGCAGGACTCTATCTTGAGCCAGACTGTGGACTTTGAGCTATATGCCCAGTATCTGTGGAAATGACACACCAACTGGAAAACCAGACCCCCTGAATGGAAGAGCCCCAGGGCTCATACCTAGACTCTCTGTTGCCTAAAAGAATACCCTGATTATCTGTGTAACCAAATAGAATCATAAATTCTATTATGCTTATTGGGGTATGAGCACAGGCCTATTGATAATTGTCCACTGTTAACTACCTAGGCTTAAGGCATATGAATCACAGGCCAACTTTGATTGTATCTTTCTTTTCCTTTGCTCAGACTAGTTTCAGGGAATTTGGGGAGGTGGGTTTGGGCACGTACACTTAGAGTATATAAGGTTTTCAGAAAGACTGGTCGGGGTCCTTGGCTAAGAGGAGACTCTGCCGTGGGCCCGCCGGTGTAATAAACTGCACTCCACTATCTGCATTGTCCTTCTGAGCGAGTTTGTTTCCCAGAACGCGTGGTTACAACAAAAGCGCCAGAACAAAACTCTTAAGTCTAAATTGCAAATGTTTTCTCTTAACCCCACTGAGCAAGGGAAATGACTCTGGCTTGAATTAGAGACAGAAACAAAAGGATTAGCAGATTAAAAACAAGGGGCAACTAGGGTAATAGTTAAAAGATGAGTCAATGTTTTAAACTTAATCCAGCTAATGCCTAATGAGAGGCTCTGGATCAGTTGGCCATTTCTTCTGCAGGGAATTACTACTGAGACATGGAAAAGTGGTTGAGAGTCTTTAAATTTTAACTTCTGATGTGTCTATCACGGAAGAGGTAGAAGTGTCCTTCAGCATTCCAGAACAGCAGGTGATCAGGGAAGGGAAGAGAAGGACCTTGTCCAAACTGGCAGTCTCTGGGGAGAAGCCTGCCTCTCTAACACCTCCGATGGAGAAATCAGATGTTCACCTGTGCTGACTAGGGTACCAGGACCCCCTGAATTTGGATTATATCAACCCCTTAATTTGAACATCAAATATCACAAGGAAAGAATTAAGCACTCATCTGCCTTTCCAGAATGAACCATGTCAGTATAACCCCAAACCCCATTTGATGAAGGACTTTCACTTCACTCACTCCACATGTGAAGCCAGCTAATACTGTATTAACTGAAAGAATGCTAGAAACCAAACAGCAAAGGCAACAAGCCAACAGCAAGACAAAATAGAACACCATTTTGCAACCCTTAATTTAGTAATTGATTTAGGCAGAGTATCAATAGTTGCCAAAGACATTAAGTGAAAGGTTGGTGGGCATGAGGACAGCTGTGTAAAGTCAAAGTATCACCCCATTGCTTGCTCCCTGCTCACAAGAGGAAAAATGTAACCCAACAGACATGATCTAAGCTGTCATCACCTTAACACGAGCAGCTAACAGGGTAAGCAGACATCACTTGCCTCCTGATGTTATACAGTGCGACATGCACAGCCTCATTCATGAAATATTCTTGTTAAATGTTTAACTTGCTCATCAATGAAAATACAAACCCAATTAAAAATGAGCAAGGGATATGAACAGATGTTTCTCCAAAGCAGATATACAAATAGCCAATAAGGACATGAAAATATGCTCAACATCATTAGCATCAGGGACATGCAAATCAAAAGCACAATGAGATACCACATTACACCCACTAGGATGGCTAAAATCATAAAGTTAGATAACAATGAGTGTTGAGGGTGATGTGGAGAAACTGGAACCCTCATACGTTGCTGATGGGAATGTTAAATGGTACAGCTTCTTTGAAAACTGGTTTGACAGTTCCTCAAAATATTAAACATAGAGTTACCATCAGTTCAGTTCAGTCGCTCAGTCATGTCCGACTCTTTGTGACCCCATGAATTGCAGCATGCCAGGCCTCCCTGTCCATCACCAACTCCTGGAGTTCACTCAGACTCACGTCCATCGAGTCGGTAATGCCATCCAGCCATCTCATCCTCGGTCGTCCCCTTCTCCTCCTGCCCCCAATCCCTCCCAGCATCAGAGTCTTTTCCAATGAGTCAACTCTTCGCATGAGGTGGCCAGAGTACTGGAGTTTCAGCTTTAGCATATTCTTTCCAAAGAACACCCAGGACTGATCTCCTTCAGAATGGACTGGTTGGATCTCCTTGCAGTCCAAGGGACTCTCAAGAGTCTTCTCCAACACCACAGTTCAAAAGCATCAATTCTTTGGCGCTCAGCCTTCTTCACAGTCCAACTCTCACATCCATACACAATTCCACTCCTAGGTATATCTAAGAGACCTGAAAGCAGATGTCCACACAAAACCTGGACACGACATTCACAGCAGCATTATTCCTAACAGCCAGAAAGGAGAAACAAGCTGAATATCCATGAGCTTATGGATGGACAAATTCAACAACAGAATATTATTCAGTCATAGTACCGGGAACTGACATGTACAACAAAGTGGACAAGCCTTGAAAATGTTATGCTGGGTGAAAGGAACCCGTCACAAAGGATCACATGTTGTATGATTCTATTTATGTGAAAAGTCCAGAGCAGACATGTCCATAGAGACGGGCAGTAGATAAGTGGTTTCCAGGGGCTGAGGGAGGTGGGGGGAGATGGGAATGATTGCTGAAGGTTACTGGGTTTGTTTGGGCGGGGGCGGAGTGGAGTCGGGTGAGGTGTGAGCAAAATATTCCAGAGTTAGACCATGCTGCTGCTGCTAAGTCACTTCAGTCGGGTCCAACTCTGTGCAACCCCATAGACGGCAGCCCACCAGACCATGATGATGGTTGCACAATTCCCTGGGATATACAAAATCACTGAGTTGTACACTGTAAAGGGGTGAATTTTATAGTACATAAATTATATCTCATAAAGCTGTTATTTAGAAAATCAAGGAAGTGTACAAGACAAGAAGGAATGTGTACACACACATGTTTGTACATTTGAGAATCTCTCTGCAAGGAGAGAAAAAAATTCATGAATAGTAATTGTCTCTGGGGAGAGACCAATGGGGCTGAAGGCCAGGCTAGTAAGAAAACTTAGCAGTATTTTTGCAAGTTTTTTTTTCACCCATTTGCACTGTCTTACTATTTCCCAAGTTAATTTTAAAGTAAAATTCTACGTTTTATAACAAAAACAACGTTTAACCTGAATATTTCCAAATTACCAGTTTTCAGAAATTATAGAGATGCAATAACAGGCTAGACTACATTACAGAAAAAGTCAAATGCAGAAAATAGGACATTATATAGGACAATAAGCAGTGACTCTTAAATAACTTGATAAATCAAAAGTAGGGAGAGGATCAGTAAAATTAAAAGAGACTAAAAAGTCAAATGCAGCACCTGTCATTCTTTGGTCCCCAATCCGAATAATTCTAGCTTATAAAGACAGCTTTGGGGATATCAGAGATTTGATATGGACAAGGCTTAAACTGAAAATAGGAAATTATTATTGATTTTGTTTTTGTTATTATTGATTTTGTTAGGGCTTCCCTGGTTTTGCAGTAAAGAATCTGCCTGCAATGCAGGAGACCTGGGTTTGATCCCTGGGTCTGGAAGATCCCCTGGAGGAGAAAATGGCAACTCACTCCAGTATTCTTGCCTGGAGAATTCCATAGACAGAGAAGCCTGGCAGGCTACACTCTATGGGATCACAAGGAGTTGGACACGACTGAGTGACTAACACACACACGATTTTGTTTAGTGAGATAAAAGTATGCTGGTTAGGGAAATGCTCTTATTGTTTTAGGAATGCATATAAAATACTTAGTGAGGAAATGTCATACTGACTTTAATTTACTTTGGATACATGAGTAAAGAAGAATTAAATAGGGAAAATGCTAACAATGGTTACATTTATGTAATGTGTCTATGGGTGTTCATGATACTCATTTCTTCCCTTTTTTGTATCTGTGTGAAAACACTTCTGAGTAAAAATTAAAGGGACTTCCCTAGCAGTCAAGTAGTTAAGATGGCACTTCCACTGCAGGGGAACAGGTCCAACCCCTGGTGGGGAAACTAAGACCCCACATGTCCCGTGCCACAGCCAGATTAAAAAAAAAAGGGAAAAATTTACCCGAGTTAATAAGCCTGCTCCTTAAGGACCAAGAACCAACTGTTTTCACAAGCAATGCAATGGTGAGTGTTGTGATGCAGTGTATGTTGTGATGCAGTGTGAGTGGTGTGACAGTAGTGAGTTCCATGACAGCAGGAACCATATGAGGTGTCACGCATCATCTGATGTAGCCACGCACACCTGGTCCCCAAATCTGTACACTACAGTGCTGATAAGAGACTGTGAAATGAATAAATCAGTGAAAGAAGCAAAGAAATCAGTGTCCAAGGTGGCACAGCACAAAGACCACCAAGCTAGGAATGGTAAGATCCGAGCTCAAGGTCCACCTCAGCACTAGCTGAGTGTATTTTGACAAGGTATTTGACAAGCTGCAGGGGTCAGTTTTCCTCTCTATAATAGGGGGCTGGTCCTATCACCTGCCCGAATGACCTCACAAGGCGGCTGCATGTCTCAGATGTGATAACACGTGAGCAAGCCTCCTTACACACACAACCCCTGTCCAGACACTGTCACACCCTCCCCTGTACGCTGGCAACAGGTCTCTAGCTGTGGACTTTACTCTTCCTTCTCCACTCTTCCCCCCAAAATCCTCTATCCAGAGGCAGCATAATTTTTTAAAAGCTTCTTATGAGAAGTTACTTACAAGGGAAAAATTTCAAACACACAAGAATCACCAAAAGTATCCACACGCTTTAGTTCTCATTTTGTCTGTTCTTTCCAATATGTGCTTTATTTTTTTTCTCTTTTGAAGTATTTTAAATGAAATCCAAGGCTGATTATTTCACCCATCAATAACTCCATATGTAGCTCTTCTAGAAAAGCAGGTTGTCTCAAAAATGTCTTTTCCGGCCACTTTGTCTCCATCAGGATTCAACAAAGTCCTCACTTTGCATTTGGCTAACTTGTTTCTAAAACCCTTTTAATCTAGGCAGTTGTCCCTCCTTTTTCTCTAACACCACTTTTTGTTGAGGAAATGGAAATCTTTTAAAAATAAATCATGTCAGGAGGGGATGGGGATAAATTAGGATCGTGGGATTGAAATTACACACTGCTATATTTAAAACAGATAACCAACAAGGATATTGTTGTTGATAACCAACAAGGATGCTATATAACACAGGGAAGTCTATTCAATATTCTATAATAACCTAAATGGGAAAATGATTTGAAAAATAAATATATGCAGTAATTATATATAATTGAATCACTTTGCTGTATACCTGGAACTAACGCAACATTGTAAATCAACTATACTCCAATACTGGAGAAGGAAATGGCAACCCACTCCAGTACTCTTGATGGAGAATTCCATGGACTGAGGAACCTGGCAGGCTACAGTCCACAGGGTCGCAAAGACTGAACACAACTAAGCAGTTAACACACACACATACTCCAACATAAAATAAAAATTTTTAAAAATCAAGTCACTCATCGACTCAGAATCTCTAATGGCATCCCACTGCTTTATAGAAAAAAGAAATACCTAGGAGTCATTCCTTCCTTCCTTCATTCAAACAAACCATAACAAAGCACCTACTGTCCCCCAGACACTGCTCCCGGTACCAGGCAGAGAGCGGTGAATAAGTCAGGTCAGACTGCCCCACCCTCAAAGGGCTCAGAGTCTAGTGAAAAAAGACGAGTAACAAACAAGTGAACAAATAACCAAACTAGTTTTAGGTGGCTACACATGCTGGGATGAAATCGACAATGCAACAAAACATCACACATGGGGGTCTGCGTGTGAGCAGAGACCTGCGTGACAGGCAGGTGCAGACACACGGAGATCAGAGAGAGAAGAGCCTGCACCAGGGTGGGACAAGCTGGCTGCACTCAAGGAAGAAAAAGTGGCTGGTGAGGCAGCAGTCTAGCATGAGAGAAGAGCAGGGCAATAGGATGAGGGCAGATAGCCAGCACGCTGCACCATGCAAGTTGCAGACACGTGGTGAGAAGCTGGATGTCAAGTGCAAAGGGAAATGCTTGGAGGGCTTTGAGCTGGCGTGTCCAAGTCTGGCTTAGCTCCTCCAGTTCTTGCCCCACCACTCTCACTCACATTGGCTCTCATCCCATCCCAAAGACATGCCAAGCTTTTCCTCTCTACCTGCTCCTGGTCTTACACTCAGTAGTGAGCCACCATCCTGACCTTTCCCTTTTTCACATGGCTAACCCCCTTTTTCCAGGCTTCAGTTTCAGGTTGAGAAGATCCTCCTGACCCTCCACCTACCTCAGTTTCACCACAATACATGAACTTCTTCATAGCACTTATCATAGTGGCAACTGGTCAATGATCTGTATCATTACTGATACTTCTTCCTCACTAGACTATGAAGAGCAAAAACAACACTGGTCTGGGCTCAATCTCTAGCTCCAAAGCTTAGCACTGGTCCTGGCATGTTAGGCAACAAATTAAATATTTGTTGAATGACTAGACAATGTATTTCAACACTGCACTACATTTTCTAAGAAACAGCCAGTGTCCTGAAATGGAGCTTCCCGGGTGGTGCAGCGGTAAAGAACCCACCTGCCAATGCAGGACACTCAAGAGACATGGGTTTGATCTTTGGGTCAAGAAGATCCCCTGGAGTAAGAAATGGTAACCCACTCCAGTATTCTTGCCTGGAAAATTTCATGGACGGAGGAGCCTGGCGGGCTACAGTCCACGGGGTCTCAAAGAGTCAGATGCAACTGAGCAAGTAAAGGTACCTATTCCACATCTGGTCACTTGATCAGAGAACATCAAAGATCCATGATAAAACAAACCTTAGAGATAATCCTGTCAAACCTCTTCATTTAATAACAAAAAGAGGTCTGGAATAGTAACTGGGTGATATATGAAATGACTGGACCTCAATTATAAATCAGTTAATCAACATGATTCATCAATTTCCTTTTCACTTCTGATGGAAATTAATACTCTCTTAAGTATTCTGTGACCCATCCAGGGCCACTGTTAGACCGTAGGAGGCCTTTAGGCAAAATAGAAGCAGGCACTTTTTTCTCTGAATGGAAAGGCCCATGCTGAGGTTCAGGACTTGGTGAGTGGCCTGTGGGCTGGATTTTAGCCAGTCTGTCCTCTCAGCCAGAGCCCTGTGCTGCAAGCCACTTGCATAACCATGGGTGGTGGTCTTGGACTTAACCATAAACTTCCTTTGTGCCAGTGAGTGCAGCAGGTCCATGAGTGATGGCAAGAGGCATACAACAACCTCAGGGAGCCAGGCTGGCCTGCAAGCCACTCACAACTAGCATAGAGCTGCATGCAACCTCCCATCAAACCCAGACTCTAGCCTCCCCAAAAAAGTCATGGGAACATGTTGAATATAGAGAAACATCTAATCAGCTTGTAGTCTGCTAAAAAAGAACTTAATCGGAGTGCCAAGACATACGAGAAATTATAAAAGGTTGGAAAGGCCAAGATTAAAAAACCAATTCAGAAGAGCAATCCAAAAGTTACAAGAACACATGCTGAAAATGCAATCCACCAGAAGAGCCAAACAATTAATTTCTTTTTTGTTGTTTTCAATTTATTTATTTTTAATCGAAGGATAATTGCTTTACAGTACTGTGTTGGTTTCTGCCATACATCAACATGAATCAGCCGTAGCTATACAAGCAAGCAATTAATTTCTTGAGCATGAACACTGGGCTTCCTGCTGTGGCAGCAGGAAGTTCAAACTACCAGCAAAGTGACAAAGTTCACAGCTGCTGGTTGGGTCTGCAGATGCTACACTAAAAATATGAACCTTGAAAAGATTTTGCGCTGATAGGTACATGGGGGAGCCTGGTGGGCTGCCATCTATGGGGTCACACAGAGTCAGACACGACTTAAGTGACTTAGCATAGGTACATAAGAACACCAACTGGAAATGCTGAAGGTTCAAACACAACAAAAGGAAGACGCAACGAGTAGTCCCACACCCTAACACCACCACAAAACCAAGTGGGTATGTTCCCTTGCCTGGAAACTCCCATGGACGGAGGAGCCTGGTAGGCTGCAGTCCATGGGATTGCACAGAGTCGGACACGACTGAGTGACTTAGCAGAGCAGCATGTTGCTTCAGGAAATGGCAGATGACACTATGTCAATGACACTATTGATAAACAGATAACTAATGAGAACCTACTGTATGGCACAGGGAACTCTACTCTGTGCTCTGTGGTGACCTAAGTGCGAGGGAATCCAAAAAAAGAGATATATGTATACATACAGCTAATTCACTTTGCTGTACAGTAGAAACTAGAACCACGTTGTAAAACAACTAGACCCGAATAAAAAAATTTTTTAATAAATAATAGGAAAAAAGGAAATGGCAGATGAGGCTGGTCTTGATCTCAAATGCAACTGCCACGGAGTCAGTAGGTTCTGTGGGCACAAGTGTTGCCTCAATGAAACACCATGAACTATATGAGACTTGCTTGCCTGCATGATCAAGAGTAATTTACAGAACTGGTGCTTCTGTTTACTTTACTTGCTTCTAAAATATTTTGTGTGTATATACAGAAAAGTTTCATTCCAATTACGCTAAGAACACTATATATGCCAGAATGTCTAAACACGATTTGTCTGTAATGCTTTATTTTGCTTTGCTATACTTCCTAGTACATTAAGAAATTGCAGGGAGTTTCCATTTTGACATATTTTATGGTTCTGTATATTACATGTACAAGGGACATCTTTTTGTTGATGTCTTTGAAAAATTGTGCGTGAAACATGTTTCTCAAAAGTTACATCAAAAAAATTGAACACCACAGACTTCCTTGGTGGTCCAGTGGCTAAGACTCCTCACTCCCAATGTAGGGGGCCCAAGTTTGACCCTTGGTCAGGGAACTAGATCCCACATGCTGCAACTAAGCATCTGCATGCCACAACTAAAGATCCTGCATGCAGAAACTAAGATGTGGCTCAGTCAAATGAATAACTAAAAATAAATATTTAAAAATCTAATACCAAGAGTGAAGTATAGAAGAAAGGTTTGGATTTTATTTTAAAAAAAGATGCGATCTCTGCTCTCAGTGGAGAAGAAAGCCCAGTTTTAGAGCACACTGCCTCAGGATAGTGCTTTAAACACAACCCAGAGACGCTGCCACGGAGCAGGCAGATGAAGCCACAGAGTTTGGTTATAATACCCAAAGAAAGGAAAACTGAACAAAGGAAATGCACCATACTCTGCAACTTTAGGGGCTTTGTCATTTGTTTGTGGACAGACAGAATAGAGGATGAGATCAGCAATGATCACAGTACAATGCTTCAAGGACTTAGCTCAAACCTACTAGGGGTCAGGGACTGAACCCAGTTGAGTGGAGCTTGTCTGGAGACTCTGAGCTCCTCAAGTGTTGAGTGTTGTTCCTTCATCACGATTCACAGTGCAGGGCACTGGGACCACCTGTTCCTCTGTGGCTCCCTCCTGACACTGGGACTTCCTTGAGGAGGGCACGGATCTGGTCATATTCAGAAGCTGCATTTCACATGGTTTAGAGCCCCAGCGCCTAGCACAGTCCCATACAACACACAAGAATCCCTTGGTAATCCCCTGGTGGGAATGAAGCAAGTTTTGAAGAAAATGAGCAGCCTACATTGGCATAGAAGGTAGGGTAAAAGTTGGAAGAATGTGAGAAGATCTTAAAAGGAGAGTTAAATTTACCCTACCTAAGGAAAGATTCCTATGTGTAAGTGGTATAATGAAAATCAATTTGTGGAAGATGCGGTGCGTGTGTGAGACAGACACAGACAGACAGTCGTACACAAGGAAGATGAGGAGATGAGTCAGGAGAGCCAGGATACAATCTTTTTTCTTCCAAGGATATCCTTTTATTGTTTTTCCATCACAGGAAGAATTTTATTTCCCACACCAGCTGAATATATTAAATAATAACTAATTCATTTCACCATGTGTATGAATCAAGACAGAAAGAATATCATATGCAATTGAATCACATTCTAGAATTTCTTCTATTGACCTACAGGCAATTAGAGCTTTCAGTCAGCATGAGATAACCAGCCTTAGTAAATCGAGGTAATAAGATTCCAAACAAAAGAAGCAAGTGTCTTGACTGTTCCGTACAACTGCATCGAGTTTTTGAAGAACTCTTGCCTGGGGGAGTTCACAACATTGGCCAAGGCAGCAGAGCTCATGGAATATGCTCGTTGGCTCAGCGAGCTGGCTAAGCAGATTTACAGACTGGCCCACTCCCCACTCATTATTCAGGATAGGGTCCAAAGAATGACTGGCTTCATCACCGGGACTGCCACTTCAAAAATATGAGGTTTTTCCACACGGAGAAATAGATGTTATCATGCAACGGCCCACAAGAGCAAGCTGGGCAACCAAGATGGCCCCTCGCCCCACCATGGCTCAGTCATGAGACTTGCTTTAGTCTGTGAGATGTTAGGAAACGTGACCCAAAAGAGAAGACTTGAAAAAGCACTATGCATTTCCGCTTACTCTCTTACATTTTTGACATCCCCATGAAAAAAGAACATGCTGGCCCTATGAAACATCACCATCTAATAGAATAAAGTGGTAATGCATACATTCAACAGCAGCAATGTCAGGTATTGTGATTCAAAAGCTGAAATTTTAATATTATTTCATTTTAATTAATTTAATTTAAAATAGCTATACATAGCTAAATGGCTACCATGTTAGGCAAAACAGCTATGATAAATGATAGACACTTCCCACCTCCCTGCCTAGAGTAGAACCAGATCATCCCAGTTGCTCCTGCTGAAGCCACCCTATATGAACCCACCATCTACTAATTCCAGCCACATGAGCAACAGATGCTTATTGTTACATGCCACTGAGGTTTTGTGGTTGTTTGTTACACAGCAAGAGCTGGCTGATACATTTATTTTCTGACTCCCACCTGCCTATCCCAGGAAGAATCCTCCTATTCCAACAAAAACATTCTGCTCCAGTGGGGTCATATTCCTCACTTTCCCAGCACCTGCCAAGCTTGTTCCACCGTCATGCACTTGCCCCAGCGGTATCTTCTATTTCTGGCCTCTCCATTTCTGCCTCCGTCTAATGAAATTGTACCTGTCTTTCAAATCTTAAATGTAAAAGCATTTCCCCTAAAGTCAGGAACAAGACAAGGGTGTCCACTTTCAGCACTACCATTCAACATAGTTTTGGAAGTTTTGGCCACAGCAATCAGAGCAGAAAGAGAAATAAAAGGAATCCAAATTGGAAAAGAAGAGGTAAAACTCTCACTGTTTGCAGATGACATGATCCTCTACATAGAAAACTCTAAAGACTCCACCAGAAAATTACGAGAGCTAATCAATGAATATAGTAAAGTGGAAGGATACAAAATCAACACACAGAAATCCCTTGCATTCCTATACACTAATAATGAGAAAATAGAAAGAGAAATTAAGGAAACAATTCCATTCACCACTGCAGCAAAAAGAATAAAATACTTAGGAATATATCTACCTAAAGAAACTAAAGACCTATATATAGAAAACTATACAACACTGGTGAAAGAAATCAAAGAGGACACTAATAGATGGAGAAATATACTGTGTTCATGGATCGGAAGAATCAATATAGTGAAAATGAGTATGCTACCCAAAGCAATCTATACATTCAATGCAAGCCCTATCAAGCTACCAATGGTATTTCACAGAGCTAGAACAAATAATTTCACAATTTGTATGGAAATACAAAAAACCTCGAATAGCCAAAGCAATCTTGAGAAAGAAGAATGGAACTGGAGGAATCAACCTGCCTGACTTCAGGCTCTACTACAAAGCCACAGTCATCAAGACAGTATGGTACTGGCACAAAGACAGAAATATAGATCAATGGAACAAAATAGAAAGCCCAGATATAAATCCACGCACCTATGGATACCTTATCTTTGACAAAGGAGGCAAGAATATACAATGGATTAAAGACAATCTCTTTAACAAGTGGTGCTGGGAAAACTGGTCAGCCACTTGTAAAAGAATGAAACTAGAACATTTTCTAACACCATACACAAAGATAAACTCAAAATGGATTAAAGATCTAAATGTAAGACCAGAAACTATAAAACTTCTAGGGGAGAACATAGGCAAAACACTCTCCGACATAAATCACAGCAGGATCCTCTATGACCCACCTCCCAGAATACTGGAAATAAAAGCAAAAATAAACAAATGGGACCTAATTAAAATTAAAAGCTTCTGCACAACAAAGCAAACTATAAGCAAGGTGAAAAGACAGCCTTCATAATGGGAGAAAATAATAGCAAATGAAGCAACTGACAAGCAACTAATCTCAAAAATATACAAGCAACTCCTGCAGCTCAATTCCAGAAAAATAAGCAACCCAATCAAAAAATGGGCCAAAGAACTAAATAGACATTTCTCCAAAGGAGACATACAGATGGCTAACAAACACATGAAAAGATGCTCAACATCACTCATTATCAGAAAATGCAAATCAAAACCACAATGAGGTACCATTTCACGCCAGTCAGAATGGCTGCGATCCAAAAGTCTACAAGCAATAAATGCTGGAGAGGGTGTGGAGAAAAGGGAACCCTCTTACACTGTTGGTGGGAATGCAAACTAGTACAGCCACTGTGGTGAACAGTGTGGGGATTCCTTAAAAAACTGGAAATAGAACTGCCTTGTGACCCAGCAATCCCACTGCTGGGCATACACACCGAGGAAACCAGAATTGAAAGAGACACATGTACCCCAATGTTCATCACAGCACTGTTTGTAATAGCCAGGACGTGGAAGCAACCTAGATGTCCATCAGCAGATGAATGGATAAGAAAGCTGTGGTACATATACACAGTGGAGTATTACTCAGCCATTAAAAAGAATACATCTGAATCAGTTCTAATGAGGTGGATCAAACTGGAGCCGATTATACAGAGTGAAGTAAGCCAGAAAGAAAAACACCAATACAGTATACTAACACATATATATATGGAATTTAGAAAGATGGTAATGATAACCCTGTATGCAAGACAGCAAAAGAGACACAGATGTATAGAGCAGTCTTTTGGACTCTGGGAGAGGGAGAGGGTGGGATGATTTGGGAGAATGGCGTTGAAACATGTATACTATCATGTAAGAAACGAATCGCCAGTCTATGTTCAATGCAGGATACAGGATGCTTGGGGCTGGTGCACAGGGATGATCCAGAGAGATGATATGGGGTGGGAGGTGGGAGGGGGGTTCATGTTTGGGAACTCATGTACACCCGTGGCAGATTCATGTCAATGTATGGAAAAACCAATACAGCATTGTAAAGTAAAATAAAGTCAAAATAAAAAGAAGAAGAAACGACTCGCCAGTCCAGGTTTGATGCAGGATACAGGATGCTTGGGGCTGGTGCACTGGGATGACCCAGAGTGATGGTACAGGGAGGGAGGAGGGAGGGGGGTTCAGGATGGGGAACATGTGTACACCCGCGGTGGATTCATGTTGATGTATGGTAAAACCAATACAATATTGTAAAGTAATTAGCCTCCAATTAAAATAAATAAATTTAAATTAAAAAAAATCTTAAGTGTAATCTCCTCTGTAAAATCTTCCCTCACTACTCTAATTCACAGCAATCCCTTTGGTCCATGGCATGTTTTACGGTTGATGTTGAACGCATTATGAGTCAGACATAGACTTGGGCTGATATCCTAGCTTGGGCATTTTTAATTGATGCTATGGCCTTGAGTATTTCTTCATCTGGAAAAAGAGGGGCAAGTTGCTGTGAGGATTAAATAATGTAAGACTAGCTAGACCCTGACACATGTAGATATACTCACCCAGCAACTGTTTTCCATTTCGATGGCCTTCCTTTCTTTTTCCTAATCTAGTGCCCAGAACAGTACAGACCATCTAGTTCATACTCGCACTCCCTGTCAATTCGCTTTTTCATTCAGAGCCCTGTAAGGGTTTCCACCAGCTAAAACAGGATCTACACAACAGATAGTGGTGGACGCTGACATGGCACCAGATCCCCCTTCAGCTCCCGGGAATGCAGCCCACAGCCCTCCTCTTTGACACTGCCTGTTGTTTCCATGGGAAAAACTGCCTCACCCAAGGGTCATAACTCCTTCCAGGGCAGCCCTAATCTAATCACTGATCACCTTCTCAGGAGACTTGAGAGAGCTTTGAAAGGCTTATCCCACCTCAAGAGCTCCCAGAGGGGTGGCAGGCACCTTGCTGACCTTCACTGCAGCTCAGCTACTTCACTGCCCTCCCTTCCACAGGGGTGGATCTGAGGAGCTCCCCCTAATGAAATGACCTGCCTGCTAATCTCTATCTCAGGGCTTCCATGGTGGCTCAGACAGTAAAGAATCTGCATGCAATTTGGGAGACCTGGGTTTGATCCCAGGGTCAGGAAGATCCCCTGGAGAAGGGACTGGCAACCCACTCCAATATTCTTCCTGGAGAGTCCCACGGACAGAGGAGCCTGGCCAGCTACAGTCCATGGGGTTGCAAAGAGTCCAACATGACTAAGTGACTAACGCTTTCACTTACAATCTCCATCTCAGGGTCCTTCCTGGGAACTGAACCTGTAGCACAGAAGTTAAGATGTGAAGAGAGCTCTGGGAGTCTTTCTCCTTGATATGTAGATTAAAACCCCAAATAGGCTCAGGGGACTTCCCTGGTGGTCCAGGGGCTAATACTCCATGCTCCCAATGCAGAGAGCTAGGGTTCGATCCCTGGTCAGAGAATAGATCCCATATGCCACAACTAAGGGTTCCAAAGCCGCAACTTAAAAAGAAAAAAAAAAAAGATACTCAGGCTGCAACTAAAGACTCTGCATGCCACAATCAAGACCCGGTGCAGCCAAATATATAAACATTTTTATAAACAAACAAAGAGGCTCAGAAGGTGTGGATTGACAGGAGTCACTTTTCAACAATAGATTTTCTAGGTCTGTAGAATGTAATGTGTTTAGTCTGATGCCACAAGTAAAGGAGAGGAGAAGAGCCCGAATTTAACATGGAGGTTCTGAACTTAGGATCCAATGACTACCTGTCCCCCATAGAATTCATGGGTCTGTTAACTTAGAAAAATAAACTTAATTTTCAGTAGCTCATAACCCAAATTTAGCATTTCCTTCCATTGTAAGTGTAGGCAACAACTCTATTAACGCTTAATGACTATGCCACTAACAGAAGTCACAGATATGCTCCTATCATTATACAGTCATTATAGTAGGTGTAGGACTCCATGGACGTGAGTCTGAGTGAACTCCGGGAGTTGGTGATGGACCGGGAGGCCTGGCGTGCTGCGATTCATGGGGTCGCAAAGAGTCCCACACGACTAAGCGACTGAACTGAGGTGTAGGTGTATAGTAGGTGTCTCTGCATACTGTTTACAGTCCCATGAGCTTGAAAGTTCAGTCATTAGCTGACCATACACTGGAGCCACTGCTTCACCTTGTTATTTAATATAATTCTTTTTTTTAAATTACATATCTTCAAACAATTTTTAAAAAATATTTTAACTCATTTCAACAGAATTTATTTCCTTGGCAATCCTGTGGATTTTATCTTGCACATTTAAAAACCTAAGAGGGAGTTTTCTAGGCTACAGCAGACTGCCTAAGGAGGTCAGGGCGGTGGGGATAGCAAGGGGACACTCTCTATGGGTGGAGAATTCAAGGACTCATTCTTTTTCTGCAAAGCCGACAAGCTCCACGTGGGTGTTGTCCTGGGCGCAGTGTGCCGAGATCAGACCAGCAGAGCCATGTCAGGGGCAGGACAGGCTCCAGCCGCTGTTGGAGTTGTTCCCCCGCCCCTCTTCTGGAATGCACACAGCTTTATATGAAATCCACATGGTGCGCGGCAGCGACAGGAGGCGGCACGAAAGTACTTTCCCAAGTTGACAGCGTCCCCGCGCCCAGCCAGTCCGGAGAAGGCTCCAGAGAGCGAAAGGTCCCTCCCTGTCCCTCTCCCCATCTGGCTCCCCACCCCCCACGGTGACAATGGTTGGCTACAGGAAATTGGATCACCGGGGCGCTCTGCTTTCCCAGCCCTGAACTCTGGACACAGAGCAGAATCATTGCCAAGACGTATCCGGAGTCCGCACACACATGCAGGGGCTGTCGACTGCATTCCCCGGGCCGAGAGCTGGGCTTGGCGGTCTTTATCTGCCCCGGCACCTACAGGAGTCCCGGGGCCCGCGAGCCAGCTGCTACCCAGCTCTGGCCTTCGTCCGGCGCCTGGTCCCAAGCGGACCAGGTCCTGTCCCCCAAAAGCAGGGGACAATGGCGCGACGCGGACAGACTTCCCGGCCCACTGCCGCGGGAGAGGAAACTCCGCCCGGGTCCCGGGGTCCCGGGGTCCCGGGTCAAGAGTCCTGGAGCCTGGCAGTGCGCTCGCGAGGCGGCGCAGACGGGGCGAGCTCCCCAGAACCCAGCGACCCTCCTCGAGCGATCGTGACCAGGCGGCGCGGAGGCGTCGGCTGGCCGGGCGGAGGCGGGAGCCCCCTTGGGCTTGGAGACGGAGCGCCGCACCCCGCGCCCCGGCGACCACCGGGTGCGCGTGCCCGCCCACGACGCCCCGGTCCGTCCGGCTCCGCGGGCGGCCCCGGCCCGCCCGGGCCTTCCTCCAGACGCCGCCTCAGCCCCTCGCGGCCTCTCGCCCAAGCGCCCCCACCTCCCGCCCGGGGTCGCACTCACGTAGACCGAGTCGATGTCGGATCTGTCGAAGAAGTGGAGCGCAGTGCTCAGCTCCAGGGCTGGAGAGACCAGGTCGTCCCCGGCCTCCAGCTCCAGGTCCCCATGTTCGGGGCCGAAAGGAAAGAGCTCCTGGCGGCTCAGGCAGCCCCCAGGCCCCGCTAACAGCAGCTGCAGCAGCAGCGCCCACGTCCACGCAGCTCCGCTCCTGCGGACCGTGGCCAACATGTTCCCGGAGCGCCGTCCCGCACACCGAGGAGCTCTGCGGCCGGAGGGTGAGGAAGGCGGAGATGTAACCGGACGCCCCTCGGCAGCCCCTCTGCGCGTCCCGCCCCGCGAGGTTCCCACACCGGGAAATAGGGGAGGGGAGCCGAGGGGAGCAGAGGGGAGATGGAGAGGGCCCCGCCCCGCCCCGCCCCGGCCGCGGAGGCTGCCCAATGGCCGTGAGGGGGAGGGCGAGGGGCGACACCGAATCCCCCAGCAGTTCGGGTCCGGTCGCCCTCGTTCCCCGCCGGGTAATGGGCGCTAGAGGCCGCGATTCCCAAAACCAACCCAGTTCCCACCGAACGGCCCCTCCGGGAGCTAGGAACAGAGTGCCGGGCTCTGCACCACTGTCCTTGGCCCAAGGTTAAGTCGTAGAGATCCGGCGACGTGGAACTGCCCCGCATTCGGACACAGTCCAGCCCAAAGCTGTTTGGTGGCGTCCGGAGGTCGGACTGACATGGTCAGACTGGTAGGAAGAGGGAGTACTGAGGATTAACAAGAAGGGATCCGGCCAGGACCACGGCCATGGACTCAAACATCCATTCTTTCAACTTAACACTGAGTGTGGGCTCCTGTGCTTCGTAATGGAAAGTTGGGCCAAAAATCCGGTCCAACCTCCAGAGTCAAAGTCATGGGCGCAGAACGTCATTCAGAGTTAGGCAGGCTAAAGCCCCCAAGTGATAAAGGACATCAGGACTGGAATAACTGGTCAAGGACAGCGTCTCTGGGGATATGGAAATCAAATCAGGTTTTGCAGAAAGGATAAAATTTCACCCAGGGGGCTGGAGAAGGAACTTTCTAGAAGCTGGAGTTGATGCCGTTCCCCCAAGAAAGGAATCTTATTCCTAGTAAAACCTTTAATACCACAGCTAGGAATTTGAACTCTCTCTAACATCCACAGAACTATTTAGAGTTTTTGACAAAGGGAGATAAACGGTGTAAACTGTATCCTAAATAATCCCTTGATCATTAATTTGGCCCTGGGTTGAAAGAAGAGACGCAGGGGTCATCCAAGGATCATTGACAGGAAAAATAAAAAGATGAGAAAAAAAAGTGGAAGTTGAAGGAAAAATGAATCTAAAAGGCATTACAATGAAAGAAGGAATAAAACCTGATTATAAATTTGATATGAGAAGGGAGAGGGGAGAAACATTTAAATTGAGTGGGAAGTTTTGAGCCTCAGTTCAGTTCAGTCGCTCAGCCGTGTCCGACTCTTTGCCACAGTTCAGTTCAGTTCAGTTCACTTGCTCAGTCGTGTCCGACTCTTTGCGACCCCATGAATCGCAGCACGCCAGGCCTCCCTCTCCATCACCAACTCTCAGAGTTCACTCAAACTCCCGTCCATCGAGTCGGTGATGCCATCCAGCCATCTCATCCTCTGTCGTCCCCTTCTCCTCCTGCCCTCAATCCCTCCCAGCATCAGTCAACTCTTCCAATGAGTCAACTCTTCACATGAGGTGGCCAAAGTACTGGAGTTTCAGCTTCAGCATCATTCCTTCCAAAGAAATCCTAGGGCTGATCTCCTTCAGAATGGACTGGTTGGATCTCCTTGCAGTCCAAGGGACTCTCAAGAGTCTTCTCCAACACCACAGTTCAAAAGCATCAATTCTTTGGTGCTCAGCCTTCTTCACAGTCCAACTCTCACATCCATACATGAGCACTGGAAAAACCATAGCCTTGACTAGACGGACCTTAGTCGGCAAAGTAATGTCTCTGCTTTTGAATATGCTATCTAGGTTGGTCATAACTTTTCTTCCAAGGAGTAAGCATCTTTTAATTTCATGGCTGCAGTCACCATCTGCAGGGGTTTTGGAGCCCCCAAAAATAAAGTCTGACACTGTTTCCACTGTTTCCCCATCTATTTGCCATGAAGTGATGGGACAAGATGCCATGATCTTCGTTTTCTGAATGTTGAGCTTTAAGCCAACTTTTTCACTCTCCTCTTTCACTTTCATCAAGAGGCTTTTGAGTCCCTCTTCACTTTCTGCCATAAGGGTGGTGTCATCTGCATATCTGAGGTTATTGATATTTCTCCCGAGCATTGCAAAACCTCTGCTGCCTTTTGAAGGGATGGGAGCTGGGACTTTGGGAGTTCCATTTGTTTGATGTTAGACTTGTTGACCTGGAGAGGTCAACAGGGTATCAATCCTTCCCTTCTCCCCCGCCCACCCTCAGCCCTGTTGCCAGCTAAAATTAAGGACCTGGGACCCAGTCTGGGAGAATTCTCCCAATAAACAGCAGATTCTGTATCATATTTAGATATTTAGGGAACATGAGTCCTGAACCAGTAGAAACTACAAGGAAGGTCAATGAAATACACCCTTGTTTTGCAATCACAATAACCTAAGGAGACAGAACCACCCCCACATTCAGAAGACGGACAGAGAGAGCCAGAGAGGCTTAAATCACTTTGCCAAAGTTACACATCTGGAAGCCTGTATGGGGACCCAGGGTGGTCCGACTCCAGGGACCCCTTAACCACAACGTTAAGTGGAGCCGTTATTGCCGCAATTGTTTCCCTTGATGCTAAAGAGTGATTAACACAGCCTGCAATCTGTTTCCAAATTCAGTGGCTTTCCTTCAATTCCCTCCCAGAAATGCAGTGCCCCGGAGCCTCTGTCCTGCCCCGGAAGCCCTCTGACTATCCCATGCTATCCATAGTGGCTGCACCACCCATTTCTGTGCTTTTGGTCTCCAGGAGACTCGTCTTCCTCTGTGCTCACCTGAACGGCCTCAGATTTCCCAGTGTGTGCCCAGCCAGCCTCATCCCGCCTGCCCTTCAGATTTTCCCCTTCCAAACCTCCTCCCCACACCTTTTATCTCACATCACTGCCGGCTCTGAAGCTGCAGCCTGCCCCTGGAATGATCTCACCCCTTCTCCTGGAATTCTCTGCCTTTTTAGTACTCAGACAGCTTCTGAAACTCCCATTGGTCCATGGAAATCTCCTTCACTAATACAGAAGCAAGAGCCATTCTCCACTCTGCCAGGTCAGGGTAGCTTGGAGTCCAGTCTGTCTAAGGCCTGGGCTCTGCCATTTACTATCCCTGTTAACTTGGGCAGGTTTCTATATCCTTCTCATTTGCATGGAATGTTCATACCTACAATCAAAGAATTGTTATGAGAATTACCCAAGATGATCCACAAAATGCTCCTAGCACCAAATTGGAGCATAAAGGAAGTAATCAGTTAATATTAATCCATCATTATCTAAATGTGTTTTTCATGATTCTTATTATTTCCACAATTACTAAGAATCCACTTGGAGTCAGACACTGTACTAGGAATTCTAAATACAAAGACTGTTAACTCATAATCCCTTTTGCAAGCAGCTCATAGTCTGTTGGGAAAGACAGACACACCTTTAACACCATGGGATGTTTCTATCTTTCTTTGAAAGATAGAAAGCAACAGCAGACACCCCTCGTTGAACGCCTGCTTTTGCTAGATGCTTTATAGAGCATCAGATTTAATACTAAAAACAACTGCACAAGCTAGTAGTTTTATAGTAGATGTAGGGGAAATGAGATCTGCAAAAGTTAATGCACCCTGTAAGGTATAGTTTGGGCCGAGGCAGAAAGAGGAAAGCTGACCTCAACAGAAGTAGGTTACTTTTATTCAGGAAGGGAGGGGCGACAGTGGGCCTAAGGACCAGGCTGAGAGCACAGAGGGATCAGGGAGGCTCCATATTTACAGGGAAGTTTGTGTAAGTGATAAGGGAAACATTAATCAGGCGGGATGTTTGGTGGCTCAAACGGTAAAGCGTCTACCCACAATGCGGGAGACCTGGGTTCGATCCCTGGGTCGAAAAGATCCCCTGGAGAAGGAAATGACAACCCACTCCAGTACTCTTGCCTGGAAAATTCCATGGACAGAGGAGCCTTGTAAACTACAGTCCACGGGGTCGCAAAGAGTTGGGCACGACTGAGCAATGTCACTTCACTTTAGTTGAGATGGCATTTGTAGTTGGGCAGGGGGTGATAAGTCTTCTGGACAGGTGTAGGGGGTGGAAGGTTTCCGGACAGGGGGTAAGTCTCAGATAGATGCAACTGGCCTGGAGCATCAGGGTGGGACCTAAAGTTCTGTTTTGTTTTCTCTGAAGTTAGATGATTCAGCAAGGGCCTTTGAAACTGTTGTTTTCTTTTGTAGGCCCAAAAGACTCCTTCATTCTAGACCCTGAAATCATAAAAAAATGGGGAAAAGGGCGCTGTATCTCTCTGGCTACTTCCTGCTGGATAAGGGCAACGATTTTGGGTCTGGAACGAAGGATCATCCTAGGGCCCAGGGTCTCCTTTTTCTGAGCTTGGGGTGAGGCTCTCGAGAAGAAGAATGGTCTTGACCTGATCTCGAGAGATGGCCTGAATCTGTTTTTGGAGAAACCTTTGAAAGAGATTGAAGAGACAGGGTCCAAATAGGAGGAATAGAACGGTAAGTACCAGTGGTCCCAGGAAAGGGAGCAACCAAGGGAGGACCTGTTGGAACAGGTTTTGGGGACTGTAAAGGTCTTGTAACTCTTTTCTGCAGCGTTCAATTCCGTCTCTAAGCTCTTTGTCTCTGCCCTGGACTATGTCCATTTCATTAGCAAAATAGCAGCAGTCCTCTCCTAGGAAAAGGCAGGTCCCTCCCTTTTCTGTGGTGAGAAGGTCCAGGGCTCGCCTATTCTGTTGGGCCACGGTGTGGGCTCTTTTGTTTGTAGTGGGAAATGCTTCTACCCATCCCAAAAAGGTGTCCGCAAGGACCAGGAGGTATCTGATTCTCCAGACCGGGGACATAAGAGTAAAGTCTATCTGTCAATCCTGTGCTGGGAGGCTGCCTCCCATTTGATGGGTTGGAAAGGATGTTGGTTTAAGGTTGGATTGGGGTTAGTACGTTGACATGTTTGACAGGAGCGGGTAAGGTGATCTAAATATTGTTGGTCAGCACTGGATATGGGGAAGTGGTTATGGAGGAACTGTTGGAGTGTCTTGGATGAGGAATGAAAAAGTGAGTGTAGATAAGAGAGGATTTCTCTGGTGGTGGGAGGGTCTGGAGGAGTCAGAGCTAAGATGACAGGGGACTGGAGGGAAGGATGGGACAGTGTTATCTCCTTTGCCTTCTGGTCTGTAGCATTGTTGCAGGCTGATAGGAGACTTCCCTTTCGATGTCCCCTGCAGTGGAGGATGGCGGCTTTGTTTGGTAACAGTGCTGCCTCTAGAAGTTTGTGGATCAAGTCTGAATTAATAATGGGGGATCCCATTTGGGTTAGGAAACCTCTTTCTCTCCATATTAGGATGTTTGAGTGAAGTATGTTACAGGCATATTTGGAGTCTATGTGGATGTTAACCCTTAGATTTTTAGCCGGAGTTAAAGCTCTGGTGAGAGCTATCAGTTCTGCCTGTTGGGAGGTGGTGTGAGGTGGCAGAGGTGAAGCCTCAATTGTCTGGGTCCCATGATTGTGACATGGATGTGACATCTCCCCTGGATGATGGCACATCCTGCTGCAAAGAGTGGGGATTTTTGAGAGCTGCCTTCAATGAACCAGTGTGGGGTGTCTGGGTCTAGGACGGGCTGATCTGTTAAATGTTGGAAAGAGTTTCGGGTAAGATCTACTGTTAGGCTGCAGCTATGTAGAAAGGGGTCTGTTGTAGAGGATGTGGGTAACAAGCTGGCGGGGTTAACGGGAAAGCAGGGGGAGAATGAGAACTGAGGATCGAGGAGAAAGGCATGTAGGACCTGTACCCTGGAAGGGGGAAGGGAGAGGAAAGCCCGATGTGATAGTAAGTCTTGGAAGGTGTGGGGAGAACAGACTGGTAAAGGGGCATGCCTAGAGAGTTTATTTGCTTCAGGTACGAGGGCTGCGATAGCAGCCATGGCCTGCAGGCAGGGAGGCCACCCCTTGGTCAGCATGTCAAGCTATTTTGATAGATAGGCTATGGGAGCCCAGGTGTCTCTGGCCCGCTGACACAGAAGTCCCAGGGCCTGTCCTAGGTTGGAATGGGCAAAGAGAAAGAATGGTCTGGTGTGATCTGGCAGGTGGAGAGTTGGCACCCGGAGGAGGCTCTGGGTGAGCTGGTGAAGAGGATTGGCCAGCGAGGAGGGGTTAAAGAGGAGCTCATCCAGACATCCTTTAGTTGCCTCATAGAGCAGCTTTGTAATGAGGGAGAAGTTAGGGATCCAGATATGGAAAAGTTTAGGAGGCCAAGGATAGACAGGCACTCCCTTTTCGTTTTTGGAAGTGGACAGTTAATTAAGGCCTGGATTCTGTCTGGAGGAATAGTTTTTTGTTGATAGGATATGGAGAGCCCCAGGTAGATGACGTTTGTCTGGGCTATTTGGGCCTTAGATTGGGATACCCGATAACCCCAGGATCCCAGGGCCCCAGGGAGTTTAGCAGTATGTCGGAGGCAGAGTTTTCAGGTTGGGCTACAAAGGAGGGGGTCATCTATGTATTGGAGGAGATGACTCAGGGCTAGGTCGAGTGTCTGTAGGTCTTTTTGTAAAGCTTGTCCAAAAAAGTGAGGACTGTCTCTGAACTCCTGGGGGAGAACTGTCCATGTTAGTTGCTGGGAAACGTGAGTCTCGGGGTCTTTCCTGCTGAAGGCGAAAAAGGGTTGGGAGAGGGCGTGGAGAGGGCTGGTGAAAAAGGCATCTTTGAGATCTAATACCGTGAAGTGGGTTGCAGTCGGGGGTATGGTGGACAGAAGGGGGTAAGGGTCAGGGACTACTGGGAATGTCGATGTGATGGCCTCATTGACTTTTCGCAGATCCTGGACCAGTCTCCAAGAGCTTGGTCCCTTCCTTACTGCCAGAATAGGGCCATTGTGTGGTGAATGGGTAGGAATTAGGATAGAGGCTTGAAGAAGACGGTCTATGATAGGCTTAAGTCTCTTGTGGGCCTCCGGGGTGAGAGAGTACTGTTGTTGGGTGATTATAGTCAAGGGGTCTTTTAGGGTAATGTGGACTGGGGGGTGATGTTTGGCTATGGATGGGTGATCAGTGTCCCAGACTTGGGGGTCTAAGGCAGGTAGATCCAAAGGAAGGTCAGGGGTGAGGGATAGGGACCGTCCAGGTGCTGTCTGCATGACAATGAAAATGGCACATGGACTCGGGTGGGGCCCTCTGGTCCTGCCACCTCTCTCAGGGGGAACGTGTTGGGTACTGACCATGACCGTGTGGCAGGGGGAGAAGGGAGTGGGGAGAGGGAGTCAGGAGAGGTTTCTGGGCCAGCAGGTGAGTTGGATGAAGGGGAAAGAGAGGGTTGGTGGGGTGGCGGGTAGGAAGGGGGCTCGTTGGCAGGGTTGAACTCCTGGGGTGCGGAAGGTCGTGGTCTGCAGTTAGTTGAGGAAGAAGAGCCCTTTTGCTTGGGAGGCAAGGTGCATAGAAGGACCTCGTGGGTGGAGCAGGCCTTGCATAGGGAGGGCCTGCTCCGAAGGGCCCAAAAGGCTTGGGCATATGGGACCTCTTGCCATTCCGTTTAAGGAAGTCGGTGAGATTTTTGAGAATGTTAAAGTCAAATGTGCTGACTTCAGGCCAGCGGTCTTGATTGCCTAATTGGTATTGAGGCCAAATCTGTATACAGAGTTGTTTTAAACGGTTAGCTTTGAGTTCAGTGAGTGAGAGTGGTTTGAGATTTTTGAGAACACAGGTCAGAGGGGAATCTTTTGGGACAGATTGGCCAGACCCCATAATTGAAAGGCAAGCAGAGGCTCCTAGTGAGAGCTCGAGTCGTCACCCGTAGTGGCAATAGGAGTTATGAGAAGAGAGCTCCGTGTCGAGGTGGAGCGTCCCCCACCATCACCTTCAGAGTGGCCCTGGGCCGGGGGTCCCCGGGACCCAGAGAGGACTGAGCTCTAGGGAGCCTCTAGAACACCTTCTGGATCTTACCTTAATCTAGGGGCCGGCTTGAGTGGAGTGTTGCATGTACAGCAGTCGAATGGCAAGAGTTCCCTATTCTGGAGGCCATCAGAGAGAGGGAGAGAGAGGGAGAGGGGGTGGAGCAGAGGCCTCAGGGTACGCAAAGCACCTATAAAGCCTTAGCACAAGGCTTGCACCACTCACGAAGGCACTAGGCATCCCTGAGGGGAACTTGAGCCCTGGCAGAAAAGTGAGCTTGGCGGATGTCCATGCTCCCAGACTCCGGGAAAAGGGAAAACAGTGAAAGGGAGGGAGAGTGAGAGAGTGAGCCGAGTGCCTCGCCCCTTTCCAGGTTTCGGCACCAATAATGTAAGGTATAGTTCGGCCGAGGCAGAAAGAGGAAAGATGACCTCAACAGAAGCAGGTTACCTTTATTCAGGCAAGGAGAGGTGACAGTGGGCCTAAGGACCAGGCTGAGAGCGCAGAGGGATCAGGGAGGCTCCATATTTGTAGGGAGGCTTGTGTAAGTGATAAGGGAAACGTTAATCAGGCGGGATGTTTTGGGTATACTTTAGTTGAGATGGCATTTGTAGTTGGGCAGGGGCTGATAAGTCTTCTGGGCAGGTGTAGCGGGTGGAAGGTTTCTGGACAGGGGGTGATAAGTCTCAGATAGATGCAACCGGCCTAGAGCATCAGGGTGGAACCTAAAGTTCTGTTTTATTTTCTCCAAAATTAGATAATTCAAGGGCGTTTGAAACTGTTGTTTTCTTTCCTAGGCCCAAAAGACTCCTTCACGCCCAGTTTCACACAGTTAGTGGAAGAGCCAGGTTTGAATCCCAGTGTATCTGAAACCAAAGCTGATATTTCTACCACACCTTTCTGCTTATCTGTAGATGGAGAGCTTTCATCCTCAATTTCCGTCTGCAAAATATATTTGCTCCCTTGTTTATTATACACAGTGTTTATGCTCTATGTAATGTATGCTTGCTAAGTGTGTGCAAAGTCATGTCAGTTGTGTCCGATTCTCTGTAAACTTATGTACTGTAGCCTGGCAGGTTCCTTTGTCCATGGGATTCTCTAGGCAAGAATACTGGAGTGGGTTGCCATGCCCTCCTCCAGGGGATCTTCCTGACCCAGGGACTGAACCCTTAGGCCTTACTTCTTCTGCGTTGGCAGGCGGGTCCTTTACCAGTAGCGCCACCTGGGAAGCCTATTTACATATGTGTCTGTTCTCTAATGTCATTAATATCATCTTGCTTCCTAAATCTGGGGTATACTGTAAACTATCTATCATTTCCTATTTATAGCCCTGCACTCACGGCACGTTTTGTGGGCTGCGGGAACATGACATCTATGCCGTGCCTCCCATTAGAACAATATGGGCTGAGTGCCAGCCCCTCTAGAATTTATAGTTTCAAATACATCTAGGGTGTAATCACAGTCTACATCATAGAATATTTAATTTCATACTTTGCTCTGGTCATTATCTAAGTGTATTTAACACATAGATGTTTCTCTCTAGTTGTTTTTTGTGTTTTTTCTTTCCAGATATAAGCTTCTTGGAGTGAGGATCATGTGTTCTGCTTCTTTTCCAAAGTTCACGGAACCTAACCCGACGCTGTACGCAACCTTTAATAAAACAGTTTCAGGATTCCCTAGTACTTTAAAGAATCATTTGATGTCTGCAGTAACAATCAGTTCAGTTCAGTTGCTTAGTTGTGTCTGACCCCGTGTTCTGCAGCACGCCAGGCCTCCCTGTCCATCACCAACTCCTGGAGCTTGCTCAAACTCATGTCCATCGAGTCAGTGATGCCATCCAACCAGCTCATATATGTGCTCACTGTTACATGATTATACCAATTTTTTTCTACGGCTGGAAATGTAAACCCTTGCATATATTATATTCTTTTAAAAGGGCAGCAGAGGATGAGATAGTTAGATAGCATCACCAACTCAATGGACATGAATTTGAGTAAATTCCGGGAGATAATGAAAGACAGGGAAGCCTGGCGTGCTGCAGTCCATGGGGTAGCGAAACGTCAGGCACGACTTAGCAGCTGAACAACAACAGAAACTGAATTTGGGCTGTGCTGTGTCTTTGTTGCTGCGTGAACTTTTCTCTAGTCACAGTGAGTGGGGACTACGCTCTAGTTGCAGCGTGTCGGCTTCTCATTGCAGCGGCCCCTCTTGTTGGGGACCGTGGACTCTAGGGCGTGCGGGCTTCACTAGCTGTGGTACCTGGGCTCAGTAGTTGCATATCTGAGGTTATTGATACTTCTCCCGGCAATCTTGATTCCAGCTTGTGTTTCATCCAGCCTGGCATTTCGCATGATGTACTCTGCATATAAGTTAAATAAGCAAGGTGACAATATGCAGCATTGATATACTCCTTTCCCAAGTTGGAACTAGTCTGGTGTTCCATGTCCAGTTCTATCTGTTGCTTCTTGACCTGCAGATTTCTCAGGAGGCAGGTCAGGTCGTCTGGTATTCTCATCTCTATTGTAAGAATTTTCCATAGTTTGTTTTGACCCATACAGTCAAAGGCTTTGGTGTAGTCAATAATGCAGAAGTAGATGTTTTCCTGGAACTCTCTTGCTTTCTCTGTGCTGGAAATTTGATCTCTGGTTCCTCTGCCTTTTCTAAACCCAGCTTGAACATCTGGAAGTTCACAGTTCACATACTGTTGAAGCCTGGCTTATAGAATTTTGAGCATTACTTTGCTTGCATGTGAGATGAATACAGTTGTGTGGTAGTTTGAACATTCTTTGGCATCGCCTTTGAGATTGGAATGAAAACTGACCTTTTCCAGTGCTGTGGCCACTGCTGAGTTTTCCAGATTTGCTGGCATATTGAGTGCAGCACTTTCACAGCATCATCTTTCAGGATTTGAAATAGCACAACTGGAATGCTTTCACCACCTCTAGCTTTGGTCACAGTGATGCTTCTGAAGGCCCACTTGACTTCCCATTCCAGGATATCTGGCTCTAGGTGAGTGATCACACCATCGTGGTTATCTGGGTCATGATGATGTTTTTTGTATAGTTCTTCTGTGTATTCTTGCCTCCTCTTCTTAATATCTTCTGCTTCTGTTAGGTGCATACCATTTCTGTCCTTTATTGAGCCCATCTTTGCATGAACTGTTCCCTTAGTAGCTCCAATTTTCTTGAAGAGATCTCTAGTCTTTCCCATTCCATTGTTTTCCTCTATTTCTTTGCGTTGATCACTGAGGAAGGCTTTCTTATCTCTCCTTGCTATTCTTTGGATCTCTGTATTCAAATGGATATATCTTTCCTTTTCTCCTTTGCCTTTCACTTTTTTTCTTTTCTTAGCTATTTGTAAATCTTCCTCGGACAACCATTTTGCCTTTTTGCATTTCTTTTTCTTGGGGATGGTCTTGATCACTGCCTCCTCTACAATGTCATGAACCTCTGTCCATAGTTCTTCAGGCACTCTATCAGATCTAATCCCTTGAATCTATTTGTCACTTCCCCTGTATAATCGTATGGGATTTGATTTAGGTCATACCTCAATGGTCTAGTGCTTTTCCCTACTTTCTTCAAGTTAGGTCTGAATTTGGCAATAAGGAGTTCATGGTCTGAGCCACAGTCACAGGAAGCCTAGCTCAGTGCTTTCTGATGGCCTAGATGGGTGGGATGGAGGTTTGGGAGGGAGGTCCATGAGGGAGGGGATATATGTATACACATAGCGGATTCACTTCATGGTACAACAGGAACTAACACAACATTGTAAACCAATTATGCTCCAATTTTTAAAAAGAATTTACACGAGTGGGTGTGAGAGATAGTTTGTTTTGGGGTGATCAGGGAAGCCATATTCAAGGATCTGTGTTTGGAGTAGAGGTCTGAGGAAGGGAGGAGTGAGCTGTCGTGGTGCAGGGTGAAGGAGATTTCCAGCTGAATGTCTGGGCACGGCTGCACTGGGGCACCAGGGACTGCAGATTTCAAGTTCCTGAACAACAATGGTCCCCTCTGTTCAAAGAATAGCGATTGGGCCAGGGAGGCAGAGCTTAGTGAGCCCCAGTAAGGGCTTTGGACATTTGGCCATCGCCTGAAAATAATTCAGTAACCACCAGCCCATGTGGTTTTCCATGAGGCAGTTGGGGTGATTTGGGAAATGATATTCCAGAAAATTCTTCAGCCAACCATTCCCAGAAAGGGAATGTGCTTGTGCTAGTCAGCTCTGACTTGTATAAGACTTCTATGTCAAAACCCTCACTTTAGGCAGGTCTCCCAGCTGTCCCTCTGGACATTCAGAGTTCTGCTGAGTTTGACCCTAATGTACCTCTCCGAACTTACTTCCACTGGCTGACTTTCAGTATCCTTCTTTTCTAGTGAGTTCTTTGCTGTCGGAAGGTGATTTTTGCTGGTGGTTTTCCACCTCTCCAGGTGAAATGCTGCCAAGTTGTAGAATACCTCAAGTGGGGTCTTATCAAACCTCTTACACGCCCATTCACTCCTCTTGAAACTCTACTGGGTTGCAAAAGCAAGCCCACGTTCCCTGAAGATAAAATCCAAGTACGATTTCTTACTGCATAACCAGAACCAAATTTCTGTGTTTTCTGTGGGTTAAATAACAACCCTAGGAACAATCACATTGCAGCTACATCCTGATGATCAGTCAATAGATAAGAAAGGTCAGTCTAGGAAGTCAAGAGGCTGGAAGAGCAGGCCTGGCCCAGCTTATCCCACAGGTCGGAGATGGGGGTTTATTTTCAGGCAATGAGGAGCCACTGATAGTGTCTGAGTGGTGACATAAGTGCAGTTGTCCTCTGAGAAGATTACTCTATCAGTGTGCTTTAAATGGAATTAATGGAGAAATGTCATGAAAACGAGAGTGTCTGGGACAATGGAAAGATATCAGTCCATTATGGAGATGAACTCAAGCAGGAGAGAAAGGAACAGGGGGTTGCGGTAGCCGTGGAACTGTGCTGCTCTGATCTGATACAGCGAGGACAGCTGACTGACGGCACTGGTTGCAGCCCCCGGCACCCACTGCCATATCAGGCCGTGGCCCCACCTCCCTGAGTTTGATGAGCAGCCCCACTCTTGCAGGGTGCAGTTACTTCCTTCAGGTGACATGACCAAGAGTCATGCCACAGCCTGAGTGTCTTCCCACCCATCCTCCCACTTCCCCCGTCTCCTGTTACAGGTGTGAGACCTGTACTGAGTCTGATGGTCCTACCTGCCTTCTCCTGCTCCCTTGATCCTCCTCAAGCCCAAGAAAATTGGTCCAGATTGGGGACCAGCTGACTCATCACCTGGTGGTCAAAGAGGATGGTTACATTTGTGCCATTCACAAAGTACTCAGGTTGGCCAAAAAGTTCAATCAGCTTTTTCTGTACAATCTTATGGAGAATCTGAATGAACTTTTTGACCAACCTTGTATGTATCACAGGGCTTCCCAGGTGGCCCAGTGGTAAAATTGGCCTGCCAATGCAGGAGGCACAGGAGACTCAGGTTTAAGGCCTGGGTTGGGAAGATTCCCTGGTGTAGGAAATGGCAACCTTCTCCAGTATTCTTGCCTGGAAAATTTCATGGACAGAGGAGCCCAGCGAGCTACAGTACATGAGGGTCACGTAGAGTCAGACATGACTGAGTGACTGAACATGCACTAACTATTACAGCAGCCTTGTGAGGGGATATGATAGTCTTCATTTTACTGGTGAGGAAACTAGGACAGTTTAAAGGGTTGCCCAAAGTCTCAATAGCTAATAAATGTTATAGCTGAGGTTAAAGAATGTGGTCTTCTTCTAACAGCAAGCAGGATACTCTTGTAGAAACAGTAATCACGTAATGATATTCAAGTGTTTGTGTAAACATTTTTTAAGCCAGTCTGAGACTATTCCTTTGTTGACAAAGGTCCACCTAGTCAAAGCTATAGTTTTTCCAGTAGTCATGTGTGGATATGAGAGTTGTACTATAAAGAAAGCTGAGTGCTGAAGAATTGATGCTTTGGAACTGTGGTGTTGGAGAAGACTCTTGAGAGTCCCTTGGACAGCAAGGAGATCCAACCAGTCCGTCCTAAAGGAAATCAGGCCTGAATATTCATTGGAAGGATTGCTGCTGAAGCTGAAACTCCAATACTTTGGCCACCTCATGTGAAGAACTGACTCATTGGAAAAGACCCTGATGCTGGGAAGGATTGAAGGCAGGAGGAGAAGGGGACGACAGAGGATGAGATGGTTGGATGGCATTGCTGACTCGATGGACGTGAGTTTGAGCAAGCTCTGGGGGTTGGTGATGGACAGGGAAGCCTGGTGTGCTGCAGTCCATGGAGTCACAAAGAGTCGGACATGACTGAGTGACTGAACAGAAGACCATTCCTGAAATACAACTTTTTTTTTGTATTCTAATCTGCTCATATATGCAAATATTCTATACAGAGCTGCCATTAGAGGTTACATTGTTGTTTAGTCACTAAGTTGCCTTTGGCTCTTTGCAACCCCATGGACTGTAGCCCACCAGGCTCCTCTGTCCATGGGATTTCCCAGGCAAGAATACTGAAGTGGGTTGCATTTCCTCTCCAGAGAATCCTTCTGACCCAGGGTTCAAACCTGCATCTCCTGCATTGGCAGGCGGTTTCTTTACCACTGAGCCACCACCACTTTATAGTCACTTTTTTTCTAGATAGCATGATAATGTCCATGTTGTGACAAAGCTTTCATAATTATTACTTTGCAAACATTGCACCTGTTAGCACTTAATTAACCTTAGCATTTCCCATCTGTTAACATTTAGGGTGTTTCCTTTTGGGGCACTATTATTTAAAAACATCTGCAGTGAATTATTGCTCTTTCTCTCTGGGCATTATTTCTTCCACTCTTCTTCCCCAAATAGAATTACTGGGTTAAAGAATGTGAACGTTTTTATGGTCTTTGGTAAAGTATTGCCACTGTTGGGAGTGAGGGTAGGGAGAGGTGAGAGGTAGAATGTGGACAAAATCACCACCGACACTGGAGAAATGAGACGTGTGCCTTTTACTTTTTCTGTGTGTGTGTGCGTGTGTGTGTGTGTGTGTGGGCACTCAGTCGTGTCTGACCCTTTGCAACCCCATGGACTGTAGCCTGCCAGTCTCCTCTGTCCGTGGGATTTCCCAGGCCAGAATACTGGAGTGGTTTGCCATTTCCTTCTCCAGGGGATCTTCCTGACCCAGGAATCGAACCTGAGTCTCGTGCACTGGCAGGTGTATTCCCTGCTGAGCCACCAGGGAAGCCCTCACCCTCTACTAGATCAATGATTATAGCAACATCTCATCTTGGCCAAGAACTCTTTAGTTTACAAAGTATATCTACAATCTCACATATTCTGCAGGAGTACTATAAACCTCATCCTACAGATGAGGAAACTGAGGTTCAGACTAAATACTTGGCTCAGGGACACTCAATTAGCAGAAGGCACTGCTCGGTCTTCAAAGGCAGAGCTCTTCCCTTTAAAGAGCTATAAGAGGACCACTCAGATCAATAGTGACCATTTGGTCTTTGTCCGAAGAGGCTGCTGCCCAAGAGTTGGCTACATTGGCTTTTTGAAATAATGCTGACTTCTACACTTGGCTGGGCAGCCTCTTCAACTTTCAGAAACTCCACCAGGTTCCAAAAAAACACTGTCTTCCAGAAGAGTGCTTCCCAGCAGGGTGGGCTGAGAGGTAGAGAGGCAAGGAGAAGGGGTGTGGGGTCAGAATTCCCTTCCCTGGATTCCAGTAAGCTTGGGTGTGTGCCCAGGTCTGGGAAGTAGGTGGGACAGCAAAGTGGGAAGGAAGGGGCTGCACAGATGGAGAATCATTGATCAAAACTGACCGTCTACTGACTGTTGGGACTGAACTTTGTCCTCAGGCTCCATTCCAGATAATTCCCATCATTCCATTTAGTTCTGATTACAAATGACCCATTCCTTATCCACAAATGAAGAAGTTGTAAGAAACAAAGAAAATTTAAACCCAGACAATGGAAAGAGATCAAGGAGGGGCATTTCAACTTTTCTTCCCTTTTCTTTTTAAGTTTATTTTATTGAAGGATAGTTGGTTTATAACATTAGGTTAATTTATGCTATACAGCAAAGTGATTCAGTTATACATATGTATACATTACTTTTCATATTTTTTCCACTATAGTTTATCATAGGGCATTGAATATAGTTCCCTGTGCTATCCAGTAGGACCTTGTTCTTTCTCCATCTTATGCACACCAGTTTGAGGCTGCTAATCTCAAACTTGGGCTTCCCTGGTAGCTCAGATGGTAAAGAATCTGCCTGCAATGCAGGAGACCCAGGTTCCATCCCTGGGTCGAGAAGATCCTCTGGAGTAGGAAATGGCCACCCGCTCCAATATTCTTGCCTGGAGAATTCCATAGACAGAGGAGCCTGGTGGGTTTCAGTCCATACCTCCCCTTGGCAACCACAGGTCTGATCTCTATTGAGTTATTTGATTAAAAGGAAAATGGTGTTCATTTATTCATGTGTTCATTCTTTCAGCATCTGCTATGTGCTGGGTATTGTTTTAGGCTGGGATAGGTGAATGCTTTCTGTAAAGGGCCAAATAGTAAAGACTTTAGTCTTTGTGGGTCAAGAGGTAATAACCTCAGCTCTTAAAACATTCTCTCCAAAAGGCTAAATAGTGAGTTTTTGTTTTTTTTTTTTTTTTAATTTTTTTAATGTAAAAAATTTCTGCATTAAACTTATATTAAATCTATATTGAAATGAAATATAGATAATGATATCGATGTGTGGGTGACCTCTCTAATAAATTAAACAATGGTCTAAATTGGTCTTAATATTCTGAATATATCATGAACACTTGTGGATTCTGAGACTAAATATTGAATGGTGTCAGTCTTCAAAACAAAAAGGAAGCTATTTTTACAACTTAAAAGAAATTTTAAAGTTCTTATTTCAGCTTTCAATTTAGAAATTCACTGGTCTTGGCATTCTATATCCCTGGCTAAGTCAATAATTATTTCACATCAGCTTATTTTTTAATCATTTCATTAAGCTGCTTTTCCATCAAAATAAATAAATATAGTAAAATAATAAAATGTAAAAATATTTCTGAGCTTACTGACTATTACTAAAACTAGGGTGGGTGGGATTTGGCCAGTGGCTATTATTTGCCGACCCCTGGTTTTAGGCACTGGGGATAGAGCGTTGAATGAAAGGGTGAACTTTCCTTCTATCATGGAACTTACATTCTAATTGAGAGAGACAGAGAATAAATATAATAAGTAAATTATCTGTTATGTAAAAAGGGCTAAGTGCTGTCAAGAAAACAGAGATGAGCTGGGTATTGGAAATGTATTGATAGAAGGAAAGTGTGGATTTTGTTTATTTATCAAATTATAGTTTCTTTGCAATATTGGGTTACTTTCTGCCATAGGGAAGTGTGAGTTTTAAATAAGGTGGTCAAGGAAGGTCTCACTGTAAAGGTGTCAACTGAGGGAAAACTAAGAGGAAGCCAAGGAATGAGCTATGAGTATTCGAGGCAGAGGGAGCCGTCCGTGCAAAGGTCCTGAGGCAGGAACAGGCCTGGTGTGTGAGGCAGTCAGAGTGGCTGAGCCAGGGTGAGAGAGGGGAGTGGTAGGTGAGGTCAGCGTGTAGACTCATGTGTGTGTGCATGTATATGTGAGTGTGTGTGGTGTGTATATGTGTGCTTCTGTGGTGTTTGGGGTGTGAAGAGCAACTGCTGGAAGGGCCACCACCTGGTGTCTGAATTCTGCCTTATTTTCTGAGCCTGATTCTGTTCTGTTCCTCCCAGTTAAACCATAAAGGATCTGCTATGAGTCCTGGCCCAGGGTCATCTCACCTGACTCTCTCCAGTTTGTGCAATGGCTTGACCCAGGCCTGCTGCTTCTCCTGGTCTGTGGGGAAGAGTACAAGCTAACGAGCAGGGCCTCTGTGTTAAGGGGGAGTCAAAAACTCACTAGAACACCAGTTAACCTCTCAGATTGGAAATGAAGGGAAAATATAAAGGATTTCCTATTAGAGGGGAAAGGACAAATGGGAGGGGGGTGGATATTTTGGGTGGTTGTTTTTCAGGATCTTTACTGGAGGAGGGAAAAATGAACCACTTCCTGGGAAAGGAAAGACCCACCCCACCCCTACCCCCAGCCTATGTGTACCAAAAGGAGGGGAACACAGATGGTGCTCTCTGTTTTAGGGTCTCACCTAGTGTAGCCAGGCCAGCTGGGACCCTATTATTACTATCTCTTTTACTAGCTCCCAGAATTGTGGAATCCTGAGACCTATGAAATTTAAAGTGAAATTTGAGGGGCTCGACATAGAATCAGCAGCTTTCAGTTGTCATCACCATCATTTGATAAATGACAGGACAATTTCACACTTAAATATAGGAATGACACAAGGTCAGAATCAAGAAGAGATTCTTTTAACTGAATATGGTTAATTATGAAAAATATACTTTACATAAAGAATGAAAAGTGGAAGTGTTAGTTGCTCAGTTATGTCTGACTCTTTGTGACCCTATGGACTGTAGCCTGCCAGGATCCTCTGTCCATGGGATTCTCCAGGCAAGAATACTGGAGTGGGTTGCCATTTGCTTCACCATGGGATCTTCCAACCCAGGGATTAAACCTGGGTCTCCTATATTGCAGGCAAATTCTTTACCATCTGAGCCACCAGGGAGTGAAAGTGAAAGTCACTTAGTCGTGTCCAACTCTTTGCGACTCCATGGACTATACAGTTCATGGAATTCTCTAAGCCAGAATACTGGAATGGGTAGCCTTTCCCTTCTCCAGGGGATCTTCCCAACCCAGGAATCGAACCCAGATCTCCAGCACTGCAGGCCAATTCTTTACCTGCTAAGCCACCAGGGAAGACTCACATAAAGAATATAGAAACATGTATGTAACTACATATGTCTGCCAGCTTGGGGCTCCCATGGTGTTGTGTGTAGCTCACATGAATTTTCTCTTGGCCTTGAAACCCTGCAGATAAATAAACGGCCAGAAACCCCTGAGGTCATTTATTTTTGTGAGTGTACAGACCTACTACCCATACAGTTTATACAGTTTATTTATGTCTGGTAACTGTAGACCTAATAGTTTTCATTCAAATTAGAAGATCTGAAACAAAAACCATCAGCCATCCACTCATTTCAGCCCAAATAAGGTGTGACGTTTTGGTTCAGAACATGTGCCCCATGGGGTTGTCCTGCAGCCCTGGGAGGTTTAGGAAAGTCAAGTACTTTTCTTCTTCCAGGAACTTGAGTGCTAAATATTTACAGATGTAAAGAGAGACAGTACGCCTGAGATCCTCTCAGGGGAGGAGTGTTTAGCTGAGACTTTTTTTTTTTTTTTGCTTTCTAGGTTTATACTAATGATAGATTATGGCAAAACAAATGATGAAAAATGAGAAGCGTGTTGAACAGGTTGTTTGGACAACATCTCACCAGCTGGCTAGTCTGGCCCATCTGTGGGGCAGTTCAGTCTCATTCTGCTCGTCTTAGCTTTCGACCCACCCTTTATTATTGTCTTGTTACAGTACCAGGGCTTTCCACCTACTTCCCTGCTCTCTCTGAGGCTGAGGGAGCCATTAGAACCCAGAAGTGGGTTGTCTTCTATTTTAAAAAAAAAAAAATTAAAAAAAAATTATTTGGCTCTGCCAGGTCTTTGTTGTGGCATGAGGGATCTAGTTCCCTGACCAGGGATTGAACTCCAGACCCCCTGCATTGGGAACATGGAGTCTTAGCCACTGGACCACCAGGGAAATCCCTGTCTTCTTTTCTGAGCTGCATTTTAAGCTAATGTTACCTCTCTCCATGGTGTGTATTTTCCACTAAAATATCAGATTTAAACTTCCCTTTTCTAAATTATGAAAATAGGTGCATGCCTATTATAAAAACTTCAAACATTCTAGCTTGTATAATGTTAAAAAGAGTTTCTCTTTTCTGCTCCCTGCATCCCATACTCTAGAGGTTATTAGGGATTTCTCTTAGTTAGGAACATGGCCTCTGGAATCAGTGCCTGGGTGCAACTCTGCCATGCTTCTGGGAAGACCCTGGGCAAGTCCCCTGATCTCATGTTTCAGTTTTCGCATCTGTAAAATGGGGACAATTACAGTATTCACCTCATAGGGCTGTTGTGAGGATTAAACAAGCTATTGCATGTAAAGTGGCTGGAGTAGAGCATGGCACGTAATAACGCTAGATGTATGTTCATTACGGTTCTTAGCAGTGGTAATACTATAAATACATACCATGCTACTTAGAATATAAGGTTAACTATTACAGTAAATCAAACAAGACAGATGTTTCTTTCTCTTTCTAGAAGTGTTTGGAGGAGTGGTAGAGGGCAGGTAGTTGCCTCTGTTCCATGAGGTTTCATCCCCTACTTGGGGTCCTTGTCTGCATCAAAGCCTTATCTCTGGGCACAGCTGGAGGAAGGGGATAGAGGAAGTGAACCACTAACTTCCTTTAGAAGGATGTGACCATTTGGTTGCACAAATTACTTCTGCTCACATCCCATTGGCCAGAATTTAGGCTCTCTGCCAAAGCTGGCTAAAAGGAGCTTTGATCACCCACGTAAATGCAGGACTGGGCTACATCCCCCAACCTAGGCTAACCTGGTCTGTGTGCATTAGTTGCTTAGTCATGTCCGACGCCTGGCGACCCCGTGGACTGTAGCCCACCAGGCTCCTCTGTCCATGGGGTTCCCCAGGCAAGAATACTGGAGTGAGTAGCCATTCCCTTATCCAGGGGATCTTCCCAACCCAGGGATCGAACCCAGGTCTCCGAGTATTGCAGGCAGATTCTTTACCATCTGAGCCACAGGGAAACCCAATATCATCTTGAGCTACCCACTTACTAATGAAATGGACAAGAGTGGGAGGAGACCTGAATTCTATTACTAAAGGAAATAAAGAAGGGATCCTGCAAACAACTAGCTATCTCTGCCCCCCACACTTTTTTTAATGGTATCATTTAATGATACTATTAGTAATATTAATGGTGTCATTCCAGACATAGATTTCCCATTCAGCAATATATTGAGTAGGTCTCCCTATGTTAAAATAGACAAAGCTAGTTCATGTTGCCTGTTAGCTCACTAGATTCCAGGAAATGGAATATAATGAATGTCGTGAATGACATTCATTGAACCAAACCTTAGCGATGGGCATTGAAGTTGTTTTCAACCCTCGTTCTTACAAAGGGGCAACGTGCATCCTTCTACATAGATATTTTTTTTGCTAGCACTTCCATGTCATAGGGTTACAGAAGTGGGTTGCTAAGGAAAAGAGCATATGTATTTCAAATTTTTGCATACCGTGAAATTCTGTTCTGAAAATATTGTACCAGTTTGTGCTCTCATGACAATACAGGGTGTCCCAGGTGGCTCAGTGGTTTAAAAAAAAAAAAAATCCAGCTACCAATGCAGGAGGTGCAAGAGACATGGGTTCAATCCCTGGGTTGGGAAGATGCCCTGGAGGAGGACATGGCAACCTGTTCCAATATTCTTGCCTGGGAAATCCCATGGACAGAGGAGCCTGGACGGTTATAGTTCTTGGGGTTGCAAAGAGTCGGACATGACTGAGTGACTGAGCATGAGCACGAACAATATAGGAGAGTCTTCATGTCATCGTATCTACAGAGGTGAAATCTCCTCTTTGGAGTGACAACTGTTTCCATCTGAAAAGCTTGGAGAGAGGGTATGGAGCAAGAGTGGCCCTCCCCACCCATACATGACTATCTTAATTTATAGTTGGCCCTGTCAGTGGGACTTGAACCCACTGTCTTTTAATTGAAATCACACACCTGGTCTCAGGACTTAATGAAGCTTGAGTTCTTTATGTCTGGTCACAGAAAGAATTCAGGTAGAGACAAAGTGATAGGTAAGAAAAGGATTGCCCTGCCCCTTCCCTCCTGTTTCACAAGGATGAAGCTATTACATGTAAAATACTATAAATAATGTCTGGGTCCACTAAACATCAGGGTTCTTTCCCCCTCATCCTCATCACTATGGATCTAGAAGTCAACTAAACTGGATTTCATTGGCATCCCAAGATTTCCTTGCACAGTAACCAAAATAACTGTCCAGATGATACTGAGGGTCTGTGCGCACTCAGCGTAGTGGGGGACATGAGCCATCCTAGGGCAAGTACCCCAGCCTTTGATTCTGAGACACAGTTGTCTAGTCCATGGAGGGAGCTCTAAGGAGCATCTTTTGCAGTTTTGCAGTTTTTCACTAGGACACCCTTTCCTGCTGGGAGGCAGAATTCGGCAGTCAGTGGAGCAGCAGAGGTTCTGTCACTTCAGTTGTGCCCAACTCTTTCACAACCCCATGCACTGTAGCCCACCAGGCTCCTCTGTGCATGAGATTCTCCAGGTAAGAATAGTGGAGTAGGTTGCCATGACCTCCTCCAAGGGATCTTTCCACCCCAGGGATCAAACCCATGTCTGTTAGGCCTCCTACATGGGCAGGTCAGTTCTTTACCACTAGCATCACCTAGGAAGCCAGGAAGAGCTCCACACTAATCTGCTGACAGTGGCAACAAATATTAAGGGTTCCCACCCATTAGTTCCACTCAGTCAAACTCTGAATACATAGTTATACTTAATCTAATTACATAAATATAGCCTCTTGCCTGCCCCAGACATGCATGGCATTGTCGCAAAATGAGACAAGCTTTAAAGTTAATTTGAAATGCATGTGTCCTCTGCAATGCCAAAGATGGTAAAGCAACTGCATTGCATTCCCACAGACCTCCAACACTTCCTTCCTTCCTGGCCAGAGTATTTAACCCACTTCTCAAAGTAACAACTGTCTGGGGCTGGAAGGTGACGTGGGACATCTGGTTTCCCTGGTCCGCCCACGTAATGCATTCAGAGGATCTGCCCTCTACATGGGGGCTTATGCAGCCTCCACCTTATGAGCAGAGACAGGCAGAAAAATTGTAAGTGAATTTTTTTTTTTTTAATTCATAAGGAAGAGAAAAGCAAAGAGGAACTGAAACAGAATCGCAGCCCATTCAAGGGACGTTTGAGGGGCTCCTGGAGCCTTCTTGTAAGCTTCTTCTTGTAAGTGTTTGTCCTATCTGTCTTTGGGAGCTCCCCTGCAAAAAGCAGGCACCCACCCACTGGATGGCAGCACCTCTTCTAGGGGGGCCTCTCTCTTCCATCAGCAACTATCCCAGCATCCTTGTTGGGGGCACTTCTTCTGCCCCCTCTTCATGCTGGTGTCCTCCAAGTTTTCTCCTCTGCCTTCTTGAAGGCCTTTTTCTAAATGACTCCATTTAGAAGTCCAGCAGCAGTCCCCAACCTTTTTGGCACCAGGGCCAGTTTTGTGGAAGACAGGTTTTCCATGACCCAGAGAGGGGGAGGTGGTTTCAGGATGATTCAAGCGCATTATATTTATTGTGCACTTCATTTCTGTTATTATTACATCAGCTCCACCTCAGATCATCAGACATCAGATTCCAGAGGTTGGAGACCCCAGCTCTACTGGCTTAAACTGCCTCTTTTGCGCTGTGTGTCCTCCAGTTCTCCAACTCCTGCCCAAATCTCTCTACCAAATGCCCGCTGGACATTTCTGCTAATGTCCCGCAGAACTCGAAACTCCCTCCCTCAAGTGTGCTCTTCTATCTGGATTCTTCACCTGGTCTGGACACTGTCTTTCCCCTGCTTTCTGTCTCAAAACCTGAGTCTTACGCCTCTCCCTTCTCATCTCCTTCCACCCCCACGTCTAATTAGTAGTGATGGGGGTGACTGGTGATTTAGTTGCTGAGTTGTGGTTGACTCTTGTAACCCTGTGAACCAGTTAGCCCACCAGAGATTTCACAGGCAAGAAAACTGGAGTGGGTTGCCATTTCCTTCTCCAGGGGATCTTCTGGACCCAGGGATCAAGTCCCAGTCTTCTGCACTGCAGGCAGATTCTTTACTGCTGAGCTACCAGGGAAGCCCAATCAGTAGTAGTAATTACAGCCAGTACTGAATGAGCTCATTAGTATACTAATCCCCCACATTTTCATCTGAAACACCCATTGTACAAGGTAGGTACTCTTATTAGCAGTGCTTTATACAGGAGGAGACTAGCACAGAGATTGCTTGCTTAAGGTCACAGAGCTAATAGACAGCCGGGCTGAAACTTGAATCTGTTTAATTCCAAAGTTCAAGCTCTTTGTCACCACCCTGCACCAGCCTTGATCACTTGTCCTAAACAGTCTCTCCTCTGCATCCTTTTTTTCCATCTCCTGGGATGGCCTTGTTTTTCACTTGCATCATTTCTCACATGGACCAATGCTACCCTCTATTAATTCTCCAGCTTCAAGCCTCCACCTCCACATTGTTAATGAGATCTAAAACCGTTCAATGTCTTGGCACCACCTATAAGAGAAAGTGGAGAAACAACTCCAGAAAGAATGAAGAGATGGAGCCAAAGCAAAAACAACACCTAGTTGTGGATGTGACGGGTGATGGAAGTAAAGTCCAATGCTGTAAAGAACAATATTGCAAAGGAACCTGGAATGTTAGGTCCATGAATCAAGGCAAATTGGAAGTGGTCAAACAGGAGATGGCAAGGGTGAACATTGACATCTTAGGAATCAGTGAGCTAACATGGACTGGAATGGGTGAATTTAACTCAGATGACCATTAGTACTGTGGGCAAGAAGCCCTTAGAAGAAATGGAGTAGTCATCATAGTCAACAAAAGAGTCTGAAATGCAGTACTTGCATTTCAATCTCAAATGCAACAGAATGATCTCTGTTTGTTTCCAAGGCAAACCATTCAATATCATAATAATCCAAGTCTATGCCCTTTCCAATAATGCTGAAGAAGCTGAATGGTTTTATGAAGACTTACAAGATTTTCTAAAACTAACACCCAAAAAAGATGTCTTTTTCATTGTAGGGGACTGGAATGCAAAAGTAGGAAGTCAAGAGATACCTGGAAAGTGAAAGTGAAGTCGCTCAGTCGTGTCCGACTCTTTGCGACCCCATGGACTGTAGCCTACCAGGCTCCTCAGTCCATGGAATTTTCCAGGCAAGAGTGCTGGAGTGGATTGCCATTTCCTTCTCCATGAGATACCTGGAGTAACAGGCAAATATGACCTTGGAGTACAAAACAAAGCAGGTCAAAGGCTAACAGAGTTTTGCCAAGAGAACGCACTGGTCATAGCAAATACCCTCTTCCAACAACACAAGAGAAGACTCTATTTGATTATATTCTTTGCAGCCAAAGATGGAGAAGCTCTATACAGTCAGTAAAAACAAGACTAGGAGCTGACTGTGGCTCAGGTCTTGAACCCCTTATTGCAAAATTCAAGATTTAAATTGAAGAAAGTAGGGAAAACTACTAGAACATTGAGGTATGACCTAAATCAAATCCCATATGATTATACAGTAGAAGTGACAAATAGATTCAAGGGATTAAACCTGATAGAGTGCCTGAAGAACTATGGACAGAGGTTCATGACATTGTACAGAAGGCAGTGATCAAGACCATCCCCAAGAAAAAGAAATACAAAATTGTCCGAGGAAGCCTTTCAAATAGCTGAGAGAAGAAAAGACGCAAAAGGCAAAGGAGGAAATTTCAATGCAGAGTTCCAAAGAATAGCAAGGAGAGATAAGAAAGCCTTCCTTAGTGATTAATGCAAAGAAATAGAGGAAAACAATAGAATGGGAAAGACTAGTGATCTCTTTAAGAAAATTAGAGCTACCAAGGGAACAGTTCATGCAAAGATGGGCTCAATAAAGGACAGAAATGGTATGCACCTAACAGAAGCAGAAGATATTAAGTAGAGGTGGCAAGAATACACAGAACTATACAAAAAACATCATCATGACCCAGATAACCACGATGGTGTGATCACTCACCTAGAGCCAGATATCCTGGAATGGGAAGTCAAGTGGGCCTTCAGAAGCATCACTGTGACCAAAGCTAGTGGTGGTGATAGAATTCCAGTTGTGCTATTTCAAATCCTGAAAGATGATGCTGTGAAAGTGCTACACTCAATATGCCAGCAAATCTGGAAAGCTCAGCAGTGGCCACAGCACTGGAAAAAGTCAGTTTTCATTCCAATCTCAAAGGCAATGCTAAAGAATGTTCAAACTACCACACAATTGTATTCATCTCACATGCAAGCAAAGTAATGCTCAAAATTTAAGCCAGGCTTCAACAGAATGTGAACCGTGAACTTCCAAATGTTCAAGCTGGGTTTAGAAAAGGCAGAGGAACCAGAGATCAAATTGCCAACACAGAGAAATCAAGAGAGTTCCAGAAAAAATCTATTTCTGCATTATTGACTACACCAAAACATTTGGCTGTATGGATCACAACAAACTATGGAAAATTCTTATAATAGAGATGAGAATACCAGACCACCTGACCTGCCTCCTGAGAAATCTGTATGCAGGTCAGGAAGCAACAGTTAGAACCGGACATGGAACAACAGACTGGTTCCAAATCGGGAAAGGAGTATGTCAAGGATGTGTATTGTCACCCTGTTTATTTAACATATATGCAGAGTACATTATGAGAAATGTCAGGCTGGATGAAGCACAAGCTGGAATCAAGATTGCTGGGAGAAATATCAGTAACCTCAGGTATGCAGATGACACCACCTTTATGGCAGAAAATGAAGAACTAAAGAGCCTCTCGAGCAAAGTGAAAGAGGAGAGTGAAACTGTTGGCTTAAAACTCAACATTCAGAAAAAGAAGATCATGGCATCTGGTCCCATCAGTTCATGGGAAATAGATGGGGAAACAATGGAAACAGTGACAGACTTTATTTTGGGGGGCTCCAAAATCCCTGCAGATGGTGACTGCAGCCATGAAATTAAAAGATGCTTGCTCCTTGGAAGAAAAGTTATGACCAACCTAGACAGCATACTAAAAAGCAGAGACATTACTTTGCCAACAAAGGTCCATCTAGTCAAAGCTATGGTTTTTCCTGTAGTCATGTATGGATGTGAGAGCTGGACTATAAAGAAAGCTGAGTGCCAAAGAATCGATGCTTTTGAACTGTGGGGTTGGAGAGGACTCTTGGGAGTCCCTTGGACAGCAAGGAGATCAAACCAGTTCATACTAGAGGAAATCAGTCCTGAATCCTCATCGGAAGTACTGATGCTGAAGCTGAAACTTCAATACTCTGGCCACCTGATGTGAAGGACTGACTCATTTGAAACGACCCTGATGCTGAGAAAGATTGAGGGTAGGAGGAGAAGAGGACGACAGAGGATGAGATGGTTGGATGGCATCATTGACTTGATGGACATGAATTTGAGTAAGCCCCAGGAGTTGGTGATGGACAGCCTGGTGCGCTGCAGTCCATGGGGTGGCAAACAGCCAAACAGAACTGAGACTGAACTGATAAGAGAAAGACTGACAAATTCCTTTGCCCGGATTCTCAGCATCATCTCCCTGCTTGCCCACACATGTCCTGTATTTCCATCTGCTCCATGGGGGTTATGACCTTTCACTTTTTATGGGCTTTGCCCAAGTTATTTACTCTCTGGGACCTGCCTTTCTACCTTCTAGGATTCTACTTGTCCATTAAGACTCAGCTTAGATGGGAATTTCCCTGTGAAGACATCTGTGATTCTGTAGTGTATAATAAGAAAGATCTATTTGGTTTTTGTCCAGTCCAGTTCCTGGCATGGAGCTCCTGAAATCTTGGGATTTCTGAAGTGATAAGATACTTAAAAGAAGTGTCTTTTGTGTTTATCAGACGACCCTTTCAACCACACACGAGTTGATGTTAATGAGGTGACTTTTGGGAAGTCCCTCAGGTGCTTGTTCCCAGGGGACTAATGATGGATGAAAGAGTTAGAATTGTCAGCCCCCAAACCTCCAGGGAGAGGTGAGGGGCTGGAGGTTGAATCAATCACCAAATGCCCAGTGATTTATCAAGCATGCCTATGTAATAAAGCTTCTGTGAAAATCCCTAAGGGATGCTATTCAGACACTTTCTGCTATTCAGGGAGATGCTGGGAGGAGTCCCAGGGAAGGCGTGGGAAGCTCCGTGCCCCTCCCCTTCACAGATACCCCGTGCATCTCCTCCTTCTGGCTGTTCCTGAGTTGCATTTTAAAATTATAAACCAGTAATCAGGGCAGGAGGAAAAGAGGGCAACAGAGGATGAGATGGCTGGATGGCATCACTGACTCAATGGACATGAGTCTGAGCAAACTCCAGGAGATGGTGAAGGAAGCCTGATTTGCTGCAGTCCATGGGTTTGCAGAGAGTTGGACTCAACTCAGCCATGGAACAAGAGCAGCCTAACAGTGGGGCTTCCCTGGCGGTTCAGTGGCAAAGAATCTGCCCGCCGATGCAGAAGATGCAGGTTCAGTCCTTGAGTGGGGAATATCCCCTCGTGGGGGAAATGGCAACCCACTCCAGCATTCTTGCCTGGAAAATTCCACGGACAGAGGAACCTGGGGGGCAGGCTACAGTCCATGGGGGTCGCAAAGAGTTGGAGATGATTTAGTGACTAAACAACTACAATCTAACAGTAAGCAAACTGTTTCCCTGGGTTCTGTAGCCATTCTAGCAAATTATTGAACCCAAAGAGGGGTTCGTGGGAATCCTCAATTTATAGTCGGTCAGAAGCATGGGTAACAACCTGGACTTGAGGTTGGTGCCTGAAGTGAGGGCGGGAGGTCAGTTTTGTGAGAGAGAGCCCTTAACCCGTGGGAGCTGATGCCATCTCTGGGAGATAGTGTCAGAACTGAATTGAACTGTAGGACACTCAGCAGGTGTTGGAGAATCGTTTGGTATAGAAAACCCCTCTCGTATTTGGTAGCCAGATGTATCAACCGGAGAGTGGTCAGTAGAAGAGAAACAGTGAGTTTTTCTCTTGTGACATCCCAATTCTCCCAGGCAGAATTAAATGTTTTTCCCCCTGTGCTCATATTACTTTATTTCTTAATAAGCAGTAGTGATCAATCCTTTATCTGGGTGTTAGTTACCCTAGAATTGTCATTTCTCTTCTCAAGCAGATTTTTTGCCATGGTTACAAGCAGAGTCTCAGTCATTGGCCAATTAGTCATTAAATAAACCCTACCTGAGCTCCCTCACTTAAACCTCAGACACTGTGCTAAGCAGAAGGGGTGGAAAATGAGACAGGGAGAAGGCACTGACGAGTCCTTGATTCATGTCAAATACGCTTTTAGGATGTAACTAATCCCATAGGCCTGGGACCAGGTTCTAAATGCATATTACATTTCTAATGCTTAAGATAAGGCATGCTCCGGGTAAGTGTTAAAAAATGTCAAATGAATGAACAAATCTGAATTCTACTTCTGATCCAATTTATGGATTGAAAACAGAAGTGAAGAACAAGAATAAAAATCTCCATTGAGAGACCAGCCTCCTGTTCTCAAACTAATATCCACAGAGGAATCCAAGAAAACCCCAAAGTACACTTTGGGGACGAGCACTGTACTCGCAGCAATGGATCCCCACATGATCTATTTAGGGGCCCCTGGCTTGAGGCCCAGATAAAAATCTTTTTTTTTTTTTAATTAGGATTTTTTTTTTTTTTTCCTGTGCGCTCTTAGTTCTCTGACTGGGAATTGAACATGTGCCCTTGGCAGTGAAAGCATAGAGTCCTCATCACCAGACCTCCAGGGAACTACCTCACTGCCATCTTGATACTATTAGGTAGAAATTTTACAGGCCAAGGAAGGTAGGATTTTGCTTTCTCCCACTGACAGAACCTATCTTGGATCTTGGTGATGCTTTTAACATCTAAATGGAAACTGCAGTTCACTTTTGAACACCTGAAATCACTTCCTTGCTTCCTGTGTTCTAAACACCCAAGAGGAATTGCCACAGGCGTTTTCAGGAACCTGCTCCACCTGCCAAGCTCCTTAAGCAGTCATGCCATGGGGGAGGGGAGAAAGGGGCGTGAGGGGAGAGAGTGACACACACGTCACAGGCATAGTGTCCCCTTGATGGAGAGTTCCTGCTGCCCAGATGCACACACTCCACCGTGGATCAATTTCAGTGATCACTCTCCCATCTCCAGGAACCTCTGGAGGCCCCGGCAAACAGAAATAGCTCGCAGGCCTGTAATTCACCACCAGGCCCCTTGGTTCCAGAACCCAGGCCAAGCTGCCTCATTGGCCCAAGCCAGTGACACTTTGCACAGCCTGGTCTCAGCAAGCTTCCCAGGTGGCCTTATGGTAAAGAACCCACCTGCCAATGCAGGATACACAAGAGGCTCGGGTTCGATCCCTGGGTCGGGAAGATCCCCTGGAGAAGGGAATGGCAACCCACTCCAGTATTCTGGCCTGGAGAATCCGGCGGACAGAGGAGCCTGACTGGCTACAGTCCATCACACACGGTTCCAGCAAAGCCAAAACAGATCCACAGTGTGAAAAAGTGAAGCGAGAAAGGCCTTTGCCATCGTCAGTTGTGGAGAAAATCTTCATGAATTTCAGCCTCATTAATACCTCTGTGACTTGCTCCATAGGGTTTTACGTGGAGCTGGCCCCTGGTTGGGCCAGGCGCGGAGGGTGCCTCTGTCAGGGCGCGTGAGTATATGCGAGTGTGGTTGAGTGTGTGCGTCTGATCTCACACCATCCCTCACACATTTCCAGGCCCCCCGTTAACCCCACTCCTGGTTCTACCCCTGCCCCCATCTTCCCCTGCCGCCACCCCGCCCCCACCCCGGCCCAGCTCCCAGCGGAAAGAAAACCTCTTCTCTTACGATAATGACGGCTTTCTGCTTTGTATCACGGTTATTTGTAACCATTTTGTGCCCCCAAGTAACCGAAAGCCCCTAGGACAGCACGGGGCCCAGCTTTGGGTTCCCGGAGCAGCAGCTCCTGGAAGGTGCTCAACCATCAGCCCGTGTCGGTGAATCCATCCCGCGCTCAACTCAGGTGTTCTCAGCAGGTTCTCCCGGATCTCCTCCCTCCCTGCCTGCCTCCCGCTCCACGAGCACCGGCTCCGGCAGCCTGGGGTAGGGGGTGGCGGTAAGAGCAGGTCACCCAGGCTTGGTACAGTGGCCCTGTCTCCACTCCACACCGCACAAGCCGCTGGGTCCCCACGAGGCACCGTGGGCGATGGCTCGGCGGCGTCCGGACCACGCACTCCGTCCTCTCGGAGCCTCGGTTTCTCCCGCGTGGCAGCAGGAGCAGAGCAGCACCTTCCTGCCCACCTCGCGGGGTGCTGTGAGCTGACACCTTGACGGCCTTTGAAAAGCATCAAACAATGCGCAAGTACCGGGTAATATCACTGGGAAAATAGGTTTAGTCTTCCGGGGTGGAAGGTAGGGGGCGGTGATGATCGGTGTCCTACAAATAAGTCGTTGAAAATAAACGTGAATGAAGTTAAGCTCAAGAGAGGAAAAGGAGAAAAGTATCCTGAGCTTGTCTGAAGCTGCTCCTCGGTGTGAAATGAAGCTGCCAGGTCCGGCTCCGCGGAGATAACTCGCCCAGAGCAGCGGCGAAGGAAGGACCCGGAGATCCCAGCTCCGGGCCCCAGACAGCAGCGCGAGAGGCTCTCCAGCCAAGATGCTGGGAGTGAGGCTTGTTGCTGCAGGCAGCTGGCCTGGCTTTCCTTGATTCCGTTCTGCTGTGGTTACCTGTTTTTCAGAAGTTGCTGGAAGTACGTGTCTCTCCTGCCCCTGAGAGTGCGAGTTTCGCTAGCTTTGCGTCTAGAATCAGTTCTCAGGTTCTCCACGTCCGTGGCTTTACACAGTCTTTGCCTTTTTCCCTTTCTCTCTTCTCTAGCCGTTGCTATTCTACAGGACATTAGTGTTTGAGGGGAAGGTTGGAGGGGAAAGTGAGCATAGTAAAACTTCAATCTGGGAGCAGATTTGACCAGTGTTTTAGTAGGGGAGAAGCTTAGCATTTAACTAATGTTTTATTAGGTGTCTGTTCTCCGTGTTTCTTCTTACAAGAGATTTTCAAAATCGATCGCGTACCAGAGAATAGAACACAAAATTTCTTGTCGATTTTACTTCGTTCACGCATGGCTTGTAAAAACAGCAGCTCACAGAAGATGGCGCCAAAGTCTACCTTTTCCCCACCCCCCCTCCTTGTTCTCTACCGTTTCACAGTCAGCATGTTTTACCCGCCCCCAAAAGTGACAGTTTCTGTAACAGCACAGACCAATTCTAGTGAAGATCTTCAGTAGAAAATCCCCAGTAAGATGTTTAGGGGGGAAAATAGCCCCAAGGATTGTAGCTTTGGTTCGTGTAGCTAGCAGCTTCCAGGACTGCAAATTGTGGAACATTTCACAGGTGGGAAGCAATGGCAAACGGCATGCTTCCCTAGTAGCTCAGCCGTGCGGGAGACCCCAGTTCGACTCCTGGGTTGGGAAGATCCGGTGGAGAAGGGATAGGCTACCCACTCCAATGTTCTTGGGCTTCCCTGGTGGCTCAACTGGTAAAAAAAAAAAAAAAATCCACCTACAATTTGGGAGACCTGGGTTTGATCCCTGGGTTGGGAAGATCCCCTGGAGAAGGGAATGGCTACCCACTACAGTATTCTGGCCTGGAGAATTATACAGTCCATGGGGTGACGAAGTGTGGGACACGACTGAGCAACTTTCACTTTGGAGTCAAGGTCCAGCTCTTTCACTTATTGACTACCTGGCCCTGACTACTTCAGCCACAGTTTTAATTTTTAATAATTAAAAATTATTTTAAGTTTTAAACTTTTTATTTTATATTGGAGTACAGCCATCTAACAGCGTTATGATCCATCTTTCTTTATTGTTGTTCAGTTGTTCAGTCGAGTCTGATTCTTTGTGACCCCATGGACTGCAGCACGCCAGGCTTCCCTGTCCATCGTCTCCTGGAGTTTGCTCAAACTCATGTCCATTGAATCAGTAATGCCATCCAACCATCTCTTCCTCTGTTGTCCCCTTCTCCTCCTGCCCTCATCTTTCCCAGCATCAAGGCCTTTTCCAATGAGTTGGCTCTTTGCAACAGATGGTCAGAGTACTGGAGTTTCAGCTTCAGCATTAGTCCTTCCAATGAATATTCAGGGTTGATTTCTTTTAGGAAATCAAATCTTTTTTTAATGGGACTAAAATCCTGCTTAGTTACAGAGCAGTTGTGAAGCTCAAATGAGTTGGGTTTGTACAACATATGTGTGTGTGTTCAGTCATGTGCAGCTCTTCACGACCCCATGGACTGTGGCTGACCAGGCTTCTCTGTCCATGGAATTTTCCAAGCAAGAATGCTGGAGTGGGTTGCTATTTCCTACTCCAGGGCATCTTCCTGACTCGGGGATCCAACCCGAGTCTCTTGTGCCTCCTACATTGGCAGGTGGATTCTTCACCGCTGACAATGCTATGTCAATCATAATGGAGTTTACCAACATAACAGGGCCAACTTGTAAAATGATCCCAATTGTGCCTATCTCATCACAGCTATGTGAGGAATACATAAGGTAACGCACATTTATTTTCTCACTTTATCAGTGTTTATTGATGGTTCCTATATATTAGACACTGTGGTTGCTAGGCAGTTGTAGAGAATATGTAAAAACCTTCTGTAAATTATAAAACTTTTATGTAAAACTCTTTTGAAAATTAGAAGATGTCATTCATTTTTTTCCTCAACTTCATCTCTTCCTATCTGCACACACCCACATTTGCACTATAACGTACCTACAACTAATATTATACTCTGATGCCTTTGTTTAAACTGTAATATATGGCAGCCATAACCAACAATGGCATGGAAACAAAACTATGACAAGAAAATATCCTTGAAATATTTTGGTGACTGGAAAAAGAGATAATAAAATTCATACATATTGTGTATCTATACATAATATGTATCTATACATATGTATATGTGTATAGATACATAATACATGTGTGTATATGTGTGTAATCTGGGAGATTATACATTAAAATATTCACAGTATCTTTCTCTGGGTGGTAATATTGATGATTTTTACTTTTCTTTCCTCCTCAGGTGTAATTTTTACTTTATCTACAAAAAATTAGCAATGTGATTTTTTAGTTAATAATAAAATTTTTCAGTTAGCTGTTGTGTAACTTGAATCCTAAATGTGAATTTTAAAGGGATCTTGGAGAGCACTATAGATGAGGAAATTGAGGTTCAGGGAAATGAAGTAACTGCGCTAGTGGGACTTCCTTCTATAAATTCAACGTTTTTTTCTTCCTTCTCTTTCCAAATGTGTTTGCAGAGGTTTTGATTATTAGTCTAAACTTATATACTCTGTAATTAGATTCTCATCTTTAATTATCTTTCTGGCTTTTTGATGTATCCACTTACTCCAGCATGGTAGTTTTTCTTTGACTTGTTTCCTTTTTTTCTTTGTTTTTGTAATGTTCGACTGACAGCTTGGTTTCTTTGACTTTTCTCTTTGAAAGCTGCCTGGGGTAAATAAGCATTTTATCCCAATCAGTGGTCGCTTTAATTATGTTCATCTCATGTTTGCCTTCTGGTCTCTACCAACTCTTTTTCTCAGACATTTCCAACGGTGAATCATAATTGCTCAAAGACATCATTCCTGGAGTCAGAACATTCATTTTTAAAATTTGATGTAGACAGAGTGAACAGTGTTATTTAACACAAGGGTGTTTGCCTCTGGGGCCTCGGTGTTCTCATCTGCCAAACGGATGTTTTCCCACCTCATTGGATGACTCTTCCTTATGGGAAACATCTTGAAATCTCTGAAGCCCTTCCAGCCTCAACCGACACTTAACTTCTTAAACTGCCTGTGAGTAAATGGATCTGGGGCTAGAGATTGTCATGGAAGGCAGAATATCCGAACTGCACCCCCAAGAGGCGGAGCCCTGGACTACACAAGGGCTGTGGGATCTTATTCCTGGAATCCCCACCCACAGCAGTGAAAGCTTGAACGGACCTCCAGGGAAGTCCCTGACTCTGTTTTTAAATTGAAGTATAGTTGTCGTATAATATTGTATAAATTACAGGTGTGTATTATAGTAATTCACAGTGTTTAAAGGTTATGCTCCATTTATAGTTATTATAAAATATTGGCTCAGTGCCCTGTGTTGTAAAATGTGTCCTCAAGGCTTATTTTATACCTAATAGTTTGGACCTCTTAATCCTCTAGCCCTTTTTTGTCCTTCCCTCCTTCCCTCTCTCCACTGGTCACCTGGTTTGTTCTCTGAATTTATGAGTGTGCTGTTTTTTTTTGTTATATTCACTAGTTTGTCATATTTTTTAGATTTTACATGTAAGTTATTTGTCTTTCTCTAGTTTATTTCATTTACCATAATATCCTCCAAGTTCATCCATGTCACTGCAAATGGCAAAATGTCATTATTTTTTTCTGAGACGTATTGATTTGACTTTTTCTAAAGTCCTTTCTATGACTGATGTCCTATAGCCAGTTACCCCACTCAGGATACCTGTGGCTAGAGTTGGCCCCCTTCTCTGTGGTCCTTTAGAGCAGTGCCTACCATGAGGCCTAAAATGCACACACGCACAGTGAATTCACAGAATCTTCCATGTTGTCTGAGAGTCCAAGGTAGACAGTCCAGTACAAATGTAGTTCAAGTTGCAAAGCTTAACCCCATATATAATTTTAAGGGTTTTGTGTGTGTGTGTGTGTGTTAGTCTCTCAGTTGTGTCCGACTCTTTGTGACCCCATGGACTGTAGCCTCTGTGCATGGAATTCTTTAGGCAAGAATACCGGAGTGGGTTGCCCTTCCCTTCTCCAGGGAATTGTCTTGACCCAGGGATTGAACCCAGGTCTCCTCCACTGCAGGCAGATTCTTTATCATCTGAGCCACCAGAAATGTGGAAATAATTTTAATAATATAGCTTATGTAGCCCAGTGAGTTCAGTTCAGTCCAGTCACTCAGTCATGTCCAACTCTTTGCAACTCCATGGACTGCAGCGCACCACGCTTCCCTATCCATCACCAGCTCCTGGAGCTTGCTCAAACTTATGTTCATCCAGTCGGTGATGCCATCCGACTGTCTCATCCTCTGTTGTCCCCTTCTCCTCCTGCCTTCAATCTTTCCCAGCATCAGGGTCTTTTCAAATGAGTCAGTTCTTCACATCAGGTGGCCAAAGTATTGGAGTTTCAGCTTCAGCATCAGTCTTTCCAATGAGTATTCAGGATTGATTTCCTTTAGGATTGACTGGTTTGATCTCCTTGCTGTCCAAGGGACTCTCAATAGTCTTTTCCAACACCAGATATCAAAAGCATCAATTCTTCAGCACTCAGCTTTCTTTATAGTCCAACTCTCACATCCATACATGACTACTGGAAAAACCATAGCTTTGACTAGATGGACCTTTGTTGGCAAAGTAATGTCTTTGCTTTTTAATATGCTGTCTAGGTTGGTCATAACTTTTCTTCCAAGCGTCTTTTAATTTCATGGCTGCAGTCACCATCTGCAGGGATTTTGGAGCCCCCAAAATAAAGTCTGTCATGGTTTCCCTTGTTTCCCCATCTATTTCCCATGAAGTGATGGGACCGGATGCCTAGATCTTCTTTTTCTGAATGTTGAGTTTTAAGCCACCTATTTCACTCTCCTCTTTCACTTTGCTCAAGAGGCTCTTTAGTTCCTCTTCACTTTCTGCCATAAGGGTGGTGTCATCTGCATACCTGAGGTTACTGATATTTCTCCCAGCAATTCTAATTCCAGCTTGTGCTTCATCCAGCCTGGCATTTCTCATGATGTACTGCATATAAGTTAAATAAGCAGGGTGAAAATATACATCCTTGACATACTCCTTTCCTGATTTGGAACCAGTCTGTTTTTCCATGTCCAGTTCTAACTGTTGCTTCCTGACCTGCAAACAGATTTCTCAAGAGACAGGTCAGGTGGTCTGGTATTCCCATCTCTTTCAGAATTTTCCACAGTCTGTTGTGATCCACAGAGTCACAGACTTTGGCATAGTCAATAAAGCAGATGTAGATGTTTTTCTGGAACTCTCTCACTTTTTCAATGATCCAGTGAATGTTGGCAATTTGATTTCTGCCTTTTCTAATTCCCTGTTAGTTCACTTGGTAAAGAATCTGCCTGCAATGCAAGAGGCCCCGGTTTGATTCCTGGGTTGTGATGATCTGCTGGAGAAGGGATAGGCTGCCCACTCCAGTATTCTTGGGCTTCCCTTGTGGCTCAACTGGTAAAGAATCCACCTGAAATGTGGGAGAACTGGGTTCAATCCCTGGGTTGGGAACATTCCCCTGGAGAAGGGAAAGGCTACCCACTCCAGTATTCTGGCCTGGAAAATTTCATGGACTGCATAGTCCATGGGGTCGCAAAGAGTCGGACACGACTGAGTGACTTTCATTTTCACTTTTCTAAATACAGCTTGAACATCTGGAAGTTCATGGTTCAGGTACTGTTGAAGGCTGATTGGAAAATTTTGAGCATTACTTTGTTAGTGTGTGAGATGAGTGCAATTGTGCGGTAGTTTGAGCATTCTTTGGCATTGCCTTTCTTTGGGATTGGAATGAAAACTGACCTTTTCCAGTGCTGTGGCCACTGCTGAGTTTTCCAGATTTGCTGGCATATTGAGTGCAGCACTTTCACAGCATCATCTTTCAGGATTTGAAATAGCTCAGCTGGAATTCCATCACCTCCACTAGCTTTGGGGTGATGCCTCCTAAGGCCCACTTGACTTCCCCTTCCAGGATGTCTGGCTCTAGGTGAGTGATCACATCATCATGGTTATCTGGGCCGTGAAGTTCTTTTTGGTATAGTTCTATGTATTCTTGCCACCTCGTCTTAATATCTTCTGCATCTTTTAGGTCCGTACTATTTCTGTCCATTACTGTGCAATAGATCCTAAATATTAGCATTTCCACATGTAATCCGTAGGCCAAATTATTGTTGAGATATTTTACACAAATAAATAAAAATGTGCACAGAATGCTGTAGTTTTCTATAAACTCTTTTTTACTTTTTAAAAACCTGTAGTAAAAATATATATAACATAAAATGTACTGTTTTAACCATTTTCGCTTTAGTGACATTCGGTACACTTGCACTGTTGTACAGCCATCACTACCACCCATCTCCAGGATGTTCTTATATCTCTGGAAGCTGGTGAATCCACAGTCTCATAACACATGTTATTACTGGTGAGGTGAGGAACCCGAGGCTTTCTTCCTCTCCCCTCATCTCCCTTCCCATTTTCTCCTTCAAACTTGCAGCCTGGCTTCTGCCCATGGCTGCCCTGGAACTGGTCCCAGTGGGGCTGCCAGCCCTTCCTGACGGTCAAGTCTCATGGGGCTATGTCCTGGTTGTGTCTGGCTTCTGGTCTGTGTCATCTGGGATCCTGTTTCTCAGTCCTTTCTGCAAATCTCCTCTGCTATTTCTGTAACACATTTTCCCTTGGATTTCCTCCCACCTCTTGAGTCTTCTAATGTCTCCTCCTGGCTCAGAAACTCATCCCTACTCCGTAGATGGTTGCAAGAACTGCCTGGCTGATTTTGCTGCCTCTTGGCTTGCCCTTTAGACAAGTGGGATCTTTCTAACAGGGAAACCAAATCCTGCCCTCAGGCCTGCAAATGTGGCTTGAATTGACAGGATAAAAACTAACCTCCTTAGTTAAGTGCAGAATGCTCCTTGTAATATGGCCCCTGGTGACCCCTAACACTATCCTTACCCTCGCCCCTTTATGAACTATAATACAGAACCATTTGGATTTCCGGCGTTGGCAAACCAGACTGCCTCATGGCTCAGTGTCTCCATACAGGTGGTCACTCCATCCTAGAAATCGTGTCATAATTGCCTGTTTCTCTCCCACTGCAGGGCAAGCTCTTGGATGGCAAAGATCTTGCTTAACCTCTTTATATCTCAGTGTTGAGTATATAATAACTTTCATTTGTACAATAAGCAAATAAATATAAGCAGCTCTAGAAAACAGATTGGTGTCTGGATGGCAATCTGAAAATCCCTGGGGGAGGAACTAAGATCCCTCACGCCCCGTGGTGAGGCGAAAGAAAACAGAGTCAGAAATCCTACACTTAGAAAGACTTATTATCAGAAAGCACTTTACAAATACCCCCAAACTGGATAATTTAACCACAGTTGGCGTTTGAAGGCCATGCCACAATAGTGAAGAAGCCCAGGGCTGAAGGGGCTCCTCTCCTGACTCCGTCCCCCAGAGGAGGAGCAGTTGGTGGGTGGGCATGGGGGAGGGGTCACTCCGTCTTCCCCAGGCCAGGGGGGCTCTGTCTACCTCTTAATTAATCTTAGCCCACAAGAACTTACATAATATGGGCAGAGCAGTGTAGCTGAACAAAATCTTGTCTACATCGGGATATTCAAATTCTGTGGGTTTCTAGATCCACCACTAACTGGCCATGTGACTTCATGAGGCCCAGGAGCCTTATTCATGTGTAAAACAAAGGATATTTAGATAGATCTCTTTCAACTCTAAAATTCAGAAACAGGAAACATTTGCATTCAAAGGCTTGTTGCACGCTTTTAAGGATAAATGAATCCTCATTTTCCAAGATATCAAAGCAAAGGCTGAGTCCTCTCTCTGGGGTAGTACTCACAGCCTCCCCTGTGCTCACGTATGTGAGTGCCCAGGTCATTCAAGGAGCCTCCTTGCAAGAAAGAACTCTAATTGCACCCTTGGTTTTCACCATCTTCATGTGTTATGAGTTGAAGTAAATGATATATTTGATTAATCCACGTGAGAAGGCTCCTGCTCAGAGTTCTCTGAAAGATGGCTGTACTGAAGGAGACCTGAGCTGCTGCCCAGAGGGAAAGGAGGGGCGGGGGGAGGGGAGAGAGAAGGTGTGGAGGGGAGGAAGAAAAGGAAGAGGAAGGAGGGGGAAGGGGGGAAATGGTGGGGAAGGGACGGGGCAGAGAGAAAGAGAGGACTGATGTTCCTTTATGGACCTAGATCATGCTTCGCACAAATCCCCCCTCTCATTTAACCAAGACAGGTAATCAGGTGGCACAGCTCTGGACCACTTGCCAGCCCCCAGACTGGGTCTTCACCAGCTCGAAGGCTGAGTTGGTGGCTGCAGCAGACACTGGAAACTGACGAAGGGCTGCCCCAGGAGGGGCTGCACCCCCAGGTTCTAGATGACTGTGAGTCAAGGGCATCTCACCCTCCAAATCCCCGCATAAATCTTACTTCATGTTTATTCACGACCATATAAGGAGTAATAAACATAAGATTTCGTTTCTAGGTTAAGAAACTGAGGATCAGAGAGAAAACATAACTTTCCAATGTCACTCCACTGGTGCATGGAGGCGTCACTACTGACCTAGGGCCTTGCTCTGCCTTTCCGCATAACCAGATCCACCAGCCTCAGTTCCTGCCCATCAGGCCTTTGCTGTGTCGCCATCTACTGAACAAATCACACCCAGCGCCATCCCTCATTCTTTCTTCCCCAATCCCCCCTCATTCTTTCTTCCCCAATCCCCCCTCTTTCTACACCTCTCTGATCCACAGGTCACTTTCAGCTCTCCAGGCAGGTTTTTGAGGTCAAGGAGCATGTTTTCTACTGTGTTTTCCCTCCCCAAACCTGGTGCCAAGCTGAGCACATTACTACATGTGGGACAGGTGATGGGCCAGCAGAGCACCTACAAATGCCATCCTGTTCCCAGGCCACCCAACATCATGTGCCATCCCTGGTTAGTCTCTTGCTCTCCCTTCTTTTCATTTCCCTATCAATTTATTGTTTTGTTCTTGTTGTTGAAGGTGTTATATAAGCAAGAACTCTAAGCCACCTCTTTTCCAGTTATCCTTTCCCATGTATGTATAAGATAAACATGTTAACAAACTTGTTTTGCTTTTTATTGCTAATCTGTCTTTGTATTATACAGTTTCATCTGAGAACCTGTGATAGGTAGAAGAAGGCTTTTTTCTCTCCTATGGTATGCCCTGATTGTTTTTTCCTTTTTTTTTTTTTTGGCCCTCTGGATGTCATCTGATAAGCTCCTGATTGTCAGGTGGCTCAAGAGGTCCTCTTATCCACCTCAACAAGGAAGTACCCTGGTCCAAGGGACGATGGGTGTGGCATCCTGATCAATGATGATTTGGTTTTAAGGAAGGGACTTTTAACGTGTGTAGACAGCGACACTTACTAGGCTCAAATGTTTACTGGGAGGATTTTCCATTTTGTACTTACTAGCAATTTATGAATATTTAACACCATAGCATCAGATATAAATATACTCTGTTGTTTTCTCATGGTATTTCTTTATTCTCTTTTGTAGAACTTGCCATGACATGTAATTATATGCTCATTTGAGTATCTACTTGTTTTCCACCAGAAGGTAAACCCCAAAGGTTGGGGACTATGTGCGTTTAGTTAACCAGAGACTCAAAATGGATTTGTTGAATGAGTTTTTGAATTAATTTTTGTTGGAATAGAGTTGATTTACAGGGTTGTGTTTGTTTCTGCTGTGCAGCAAAGTGAGTCAGTTACACATACACATATATCCACTCTTTTTAGAGTCTATTCCCATATAGGTCATTACAGAATATTAAATATAATTCTCTGTGCTATGCTGCTGCTGCTGCTGCTAAGTCGCTTCAGTCGTGTCCGACTCTGTGCGACCCCAGAGACAGCAGCCCACCAGGCTCTGCGTCCCTGGGATTCTCCAGGCAAGAATGCTGGAGTGGGTTGCCATTTCCTTCTCCAATGCATGAAAGTGAACAGTGAAATGCAGTAGGTCCTAATTACTTATTTATTTATGAATTGTGGTGTGTTTATGTCAATTCTAATCTCCCAATTTGTCCCTCCCCTGCCTTCCCCTTTAGGAACCAAAAGTTCGTTTTCTACATCTGTGACTAGATTTCCATTTTGTTAATAGCTCACTTATACCATTTCTTTAGATTCCACATGTAAGTGATATCATGATACTTGTCTTTCTCTGTCTGACAGACTTCACTCAATATGACAGTTTCTGTGTCCATCCGTGTTGCCGCAAGTGGCATCCTTTCATTCTTTTTATGGCTGAGCAATATCCCATTGTACATGTGTCCCACATCTTCTTATTCCGTTCCTCTGTTGATGAACATTCAGGTTTCTTCCATGTCCTAGCCACTGCAAATAGTGAGTCATTGGACATTGGAGTGCGTGTATCCTTTCAAATTATGGTTTCCTCAGGATACACCCCCAGGAATGGGATGACTGGGTCATATGGTAGCTCTATTTCTAGTTTTTTAAGGACCCTGCATACTGTTCTCCACTGTGGCTGTACAAGTTTACATTCCCACCAGCAGTGCAGAAGGGTTTCCTGTTGAATAATTGACAATAGTAATGCCCACTGTCCCCATTTTCTAAGAACCAACCATGTGTGTAGTGAAGAGGAATCAGAGAATTGTCCCCCAGTTTAGGGTCAGTGAGCCCCTGGCTGAGTCGACGCTTCCACACCCTCTCCTGGCCTCAGTGTTTTACTTGCAAAGCAAGGATAACAGGTCTGGGCCTACATTTTCTTTGGTGAAGATAGTATTTTTTTCTTTTTTGGCTGTGCCATGCTCAGCTGCGGGATCTTAGTTCCCCAACCAAGGATTGAACCTGGGCCACAGCAGTGAAAGCACTGGGCTGCCAAGAAATTCCCTGAGCTCATGTTTCGCTCTTTTTTTAAAACCTTCATTTTGTGAATAGCCCATACAGACACATAGTTATACAAAAAGGTGTAAAGTGACAATCCGTCTTGAATCCTCTGTCCCCACCCAGTTCCCCCACAGCTAACACTATCATGCATCCCTCTTGTCACTTTCCAGAGCATCTTTATCCACATGCAAACAGAAACATGAAATGATTTTCCCTCGAGGGAGCATGTCTTAACACTTGGAGTTTTCCAACTACCTTACTCTGGGTCCAGTACTGAGTGAGTCCGCAACCAATATCTGTTGATGAATTTGATTAACTAACGGGTATTATAACAAAAGTAGTTTCCTAGGTGACACTAGTGGGCTTCCCCGATGGCTTAGCGGGTAAAGAATCTCCACTAATGCAGGAGACGAGGGTTCGATTCCTGGATCGGGAAGATTCCCTGGAGAAGAAAGTAGCCATCCACTCCAGTGCTCTTGCCTGGGAAATCCCATGGACAGAAGACCCTGGTGGGCTAGTCCATGGGGGTCTCAAAGAGTTAGACACGACTGAACAACTACACACAATTGTAACAAAAATTGAACAAGAAGGAACATGACTTCATGATATGCATTAAAGATGAGTGGATGCTCATGCTGAATTCAGACTGTCCCAGCTGCCTACATCTTTCCTGCTCCCATCCAAGACTAACCCCAGCATCTGGACCTTTGTTTCCTTCAGCTTTTTACTTTATTATCTTTTCAATGGAGGCAAGTAGTTTTGGGGGAACATCTCAACTCCTTGGTTGTTACAAGGATGAAATGTGTGACATCATGTCAAGGTCTTAGAACAGAGTCTGGCACAAAGACAAAACCTTGGGATCACTAGAAATTATTATTACTCCTACATCCTACCTCAGATGACCTATTAATTCTGCATCATGGGTTGAATTCTATCCCTCTGAAGTTCAGATATTACGGCCCTCCCCACCCTCATGCCCCAGAAAGCAACTGTGTTTGGAGATTTGGTCCTTAGACAGGTAATTATGGTAAAAGGAGGTCATTAAATTATCCAACCTGACTGGTGTCCTTATAAGAAGAGGAGATTAGGACACAGACACTCAGAGGGAAGATCATGTGGAGATATGGAAGAAGATATAGAGATATGGGGAGAAGATGACTGTTGAAAAACCAAGGAGAAAGGCCGTAGGGAAAAAACCAACCCTACTGACACCTTGGTCTGGGGCTTCCAGCCTCTAGAACTATGGGACAAGGAACTTCTATTGTTTAAGCTACCAACTCTGTGGGACTTGGTGATGGAAGCCTGTGCAAATGAAGACACCCAATTTAGCCCTTCATTTCCCAAACATATTAAAATAGAGAAGACTTGGGTTTAGCTTTTAGAGCCAGGTGCCTGCCATCACAAGGACACAAAGGTACGCCAGGCGTCTGTGAAGGCGTTCCCACCCAGAAGGGGGGCAGGAGGAATGTGCATTCCAGGGTGGACTGCTCAACGCTGCCCCAAGATTTCTCAGCTGTGCCTGGGGAAGGACACACCCTCCTGGCCAGCTCCTTGAAGGTGTGTGTGCAGAGAGGTGGCAGCCGCTGCCCTGCCTGAGAAGCCGACCCCAAAAGAGGAGACACAGCAGATGCCTGTCTGGAGTCCTGCCTTCACCCAACCTCTCTGAGGGGTTCTCCCCACCTCTGCCTGCCTGCTTCTCCCCACCTCTGCCTGCCCTGAGCTTTGACCCCTTGGCTTACCTCTTTGTGCTTCAGTAAATCAGGATGGTGTCTAAGTTTGTAAACATGGTATGCACACTCAGTCATGTCCGACTCGTTTTGACCCCATGGACCGTAGTCTGCCATGCTCCTCTGTGCATGGGATTCTCCAGGCAAGAATACTAGAGTGGGTTGCCATTTCCTTCTCCAGAGGATCGTCCCGCCTCAGGGATTGAACCCTTGTCTCTTCCCTCTCCTGCATTTGCAGGCAGGTCCTTTACCGACTGAGCCACCAGGATGCGTTTGCAGAGCATCCTGACAAGTACATCTCTGCAGAATAAGGCCTCACTCAGCAGCTGCTGGCTGGGCTCCAGCCTCCCTCTCCCTGTGGCCCTGGTGGTGCAAGGATGCTCCAGGATCTGGGGGCTTCTCTCACCCCTGGGGCACTCAGACAGGCCTTCCACCAGAAGAGCCACCCTCGTTGTGCAGTGCCTGCTGACACCCACCCAGGCACCCCCTCCAGGGACGTGGCTCGGATTCTCCGCCAGCAGCTGAGCTTCCCTCTATTGGGCTGCATGTGTCACAGGCCTTGTAAGCTCGTCTGTCTTGGGCTCCTTGAGGCCCAGCTTGTGTTGTGTTGCATCAACAACTGTGGAGACATCTGTGCACACTCTCCTGTGTCCCTGGTGTTTTGTTGCTCACTCCCCTGAGTCTGGTTGAGCTCACAGACAGCAGCCCTGGGCCAGCATCGTGTCTCTCAGATGACTGTCTCTCAGTTCAGTTCAGTTCAGTCGCTCAGTCGTATCTGACTCTTTGCGACCCCATGAATTGCAGCACACCAGGCCTCCCTGTCCATCACCAACTCCCGGAGTTCACTCAGATTCATGTCCATCGAGTCCGTGATGCCATCCAGCCATCTCATTCTCTGTCGTCCCCTTCTCCTCCTGCCCCCAATCCCTCCCAGCATCACAGTCTTTTCCAATGAGTCAACTCTTCGCATGAGGTGGCCAAAGTACTGGAGTTTCAGCTTTAGCATCATTCCTTCCAAAGAAATCCCAGGGCTGATCTCCTTCAGAATGGACTGGTTGGATCTCCTTGCAGTCCAAGGGACTCTCAAGAGTCTTCTCCAACACCACAGTTCAAAAGCATCAATTCTTCAGTGCTCAGCCTTCTTCACAGTCCAACTCTCACATCCATACATGACTACTGGAAAAACCATACCCTTGACTAGACGGACCCTAGTGGGCAAAGTAATGTCTCTGCTTTTGAATATGCTATCTAGGTTGATCATAGCTTTCCTTCCAAGAAGCAAGTGTCTTTTAATTTCATGGCTGCAGTCACCATCTGCAGTGATTTTGGAGCCCCCCAAAATAAAGTCTGACACTGTTTCCACTGTTTCCCCATCTATTTCCCATGAAGTGATGGGACCGGATGCCATGATCTCACGTGTCTGCTATTAAAGAGTCACGTGGGACCCAAAACAAGCCTGTAAAGAAGTTCATGGCTATGATGCCTTTTTGCAGAGCAGTCACTGGGCAGCTCGTACTGGAGCGGAACTGAGCTGCCTGCCTGCTGGCCTGGGCTTTCTACCCTCGGTGAGCTGACCGGAGTTCAGCTCCTGGCTGCTCATTAAAAGACAGAGGATGTTACAGTTCGTAAAGTCACCAGCTCCAAAGGCTGGTGCTGTGGCCATGCAGCCCACGGAAGCGACTGTGGTCTCACCCCAGACTGGAAGGTGTGGGCCATTCCTGTGCTCTCTGGGCTGCCTTGTGTGGTAGCTCAGAGTTAGACACGGGGCTTTCTGGGCCGGCTTTGCCCTCAATATGCCGTATGCCTTTAGGGAAGCCCCCTAACCTCTCAAGCCTTTCATCACTCATTAGCCAGAGAGAACCATGTTATAAATTAATGGGGACATGCTTAGGAATGACTGAAATACTAGGCATGAAAATGTTTTATTTGAACACCTTAAAAGTGTTTGTGGTTGCTTGGTTGGTTTGGTTTTCCTCGAGCCTATTTAATTCTATCCCTGGCTCTCCCCATCCCCGTCTCCTCATGTTCTGCCCTCCTCATGCATTCAAGCGTGCTAAATCACTTCAGTCGTGTCTGACTCTTAGTGACCCTATAGACTGTAGTTTTCCAGGCTCCTCTGTCCAAGCCTCCTTGGGATAATCCCAAACCTGCCTGCTGTCCACCATTACAGTTGTCATGACCTGTAATACCTGACCCTTCTCGGCTTTTCGCCAAACGTTTCTCTTTCTGTTCACACTCCTTGTTTCCTGAGCCCTCCCTACCTCTAGACACTTCATTCTCCTTCCATCCTGCCCTCGTGACTCTTGGTCCTGGAGCTGGGGGATGACACAGCTCCCAAGCGCCTGCTCAGCTCGGGGCCACCTGCAGCTGAGTCACGTTTTTTTTCCCCCTTTGGCCACGTTGTGTAGCGTGCAGGATCTTAGTTCCCCAATCAGAGATCAAACCCACTCCCTCTGCATTGGAAGCACAGAGTCTTACCCACTGGACCACCAGGGAACTTCCAGCGGAGTCACTTTTGTTACAACAGGGAACCAGATAAGAGGAGACGGACGAGCCAGTGCACTCCCACATCCTAAGGTAAAGGCGGTCCCTGTCCAGCGCACGGCTGGACTGACATTCAGCATTGACACCTCTCACCATTCCCAGCGGGTGGGCTCTTCCAGATCCAGGGCTACGTGCTCCTATGCATTATCTTGTTTCATGTTCACAACAGCCCTATGAGGCTAATCACTTAGTCTGGACAAGAAGAACCATGGTTATCAGCAAGGCTGTGTTTAAATCAACGAGGTGGGCCTTTCCTGGTGGTCCTGTGTTTAAGACTCTGTGCTTCCAATGCAGGGGGTGAGGGGAATTAAGATCCCACATGCACGGCCAAAAAAAAATTCAGTCAATCCATGAGGCACAGGTATCCGTCACAGACAGAGGCCAGAGCAACCCCTTTCTTGCCCCAACAGCATGGCACCAGGGGTGCCAATGGCCTGCCTCCTATTCAGGGGCCTCACGTCTCCATAGCCACCTATTCAGCTCACTGCTGGGAGGGGCTCAGGCTGCCTGCCCTGAGCTGGCGGGGGCTCTCCCTGCACCAGGCCTCCCTTGTGCCTGAGACGGTAAAGAGTCAGCCTGCAATGCAGGAGACCCAGGTTTGTTCCCTGGGTTGGGAAGATCCCCTGGAGAAGGGAATGGCTACCCACTCCAGTATTCTTGCCTGGAGAATTCCATGGACAGAAGAACCCGGTGGGCTACAGTCCATGGGACTGCAAAGAGTCAGACACCCCTCATCCACTAACACTTTCACCTTCACTTTTTACTCGCTGCATCACCACGTTCATTGCTCTGCGGCTTGGTTGCTGGGCTTGTCGAAGCAGAAGGCTGGCAGTGTTCCCGGGGCCTGGACGTGCTGAGGCAGCACTTGCTGGTCAGGCTGAGTCTGTTGTGGCTACGGTGTGGCTTTGAGCTGTCACTGTGAGTAGAGGGGAGCAGCCGTTCACCCACACATCGGCTCCCCAAGCTGCCTCTCAATACCTATGACTCTGCTTCTCCCCAACACACCTGAACTTTTTTCCAGGTTTTTCCATTCCCTCCCTTTAGTTGGTGCTACTAAGAACCTAATTGTATCTCCCCCTTTCCTAAAATTCACACATGGAAGCCCTAACCCCTAAGGTGATGATATTTGGATGCGGGACCTTTGGGAGATAATTAGGGTTAGGTGAGGTCATGAGAATGGGGCCCTCATGATGAGGTTAACACCGTTACAAGAAAAGACCAGAGAACTCACTCTCTCTCTGCCACAGGAGGACAGGGAGAAGATGGTCACACGCAAACCAGAAGGAGAGCCTCAGCAGAACCCCACCATGCTGGCACCTTGAGCTTGGACTTTTCAGCCTCCAGAACTGAGCAATAAACGTCTGTCATTTAAGCCTCCAGATTGTGGTATCTTGTTATGTCAGCCCTTACAAACTAATACAGTTAGTTTCCTTATTCTCGGTCCAAGACAATATACAAAGGTTGAAATGATTGTCCCAGGGGCTGTTTTCATAGTTCGAGAGCACAACGGGCAAGCACCTTGTAAAGGATCTGCTTCTGGGTTCTCTTGGGTCAATTTTAAATTTTCTATCTACTATAGAAGTGTTGGTCCATTCCCAGGGCATCTCTGAGATCCTGCCAGCCCCTGCCCGGACCCCCAGAGCCCGGCCTTCATACCTGGACTGCTTTCTTTGCATCCTCTTCCTCCCTTTTCCCTGGTCTCCAGATGGAGGACCAGAGGATGTGGGGGGCAGCGTCCTGGCACTGCAGGCAAGGAACTCATTCTTCCCTTTCTAAACACAAAGCAATCTCTATGCACTGTCTCACAGAGGAAAACTGCAAATGAGGCTCTGGATGTGGCAAGTCTGGGCTCCAGGAGCTGGCAGGCATTTTTCCTTAGGGAGACCTTTGTTTTCATTTTCAGCTGACTGGCCTGAAATACGGAGGGACCTCAAAACTCAATACACCATGACCTGGACTTCACAGCACACTGGGTAAAGACTGCCACCAACTCCAAGACTCCCTAAGATGTATCACCACACAAGAAAACTTGAGATGCCCTCAAAGCTACAGATCACAAGTGAAAAAATCTCATTGAGAATCCGCCTGCCAATGCTGGAGACATGGGTTTGATCCCTGGACCAGGAAATTCCCACATACTTTGGGGGTAACTAAGCCCTTTGTTGCTGCTGTTGTCCAGTCTCCCAGTCATGTCTGACTCTTTGTGAACCCATGGACTGCAGCATGCCAGGCTTCTCTGCCCCCCACCATCCCCCGAACTAAGCCCGTGGACCACGACTATTAAGCCTTTGCTCTAGAGCCTGGAAGCCACAGCTCTGAAGCCCTGTGCTTCTAGAGAAAGTGCCCCACAACAAGAGAAGCCGCCGCGATGGAAACCCCAGGCACCACAACCAGAGACTAGCTCCTGCTCACCGCAACGAGAAGAAGCCCTGCCCTCACAGCAACGAAGACTCAGCACAGCCAATGAATTAACTAATTTAAAAAAGAAAGCTCAAAAACAAAGAAAAAAGCTCATTGAGGTTTTCCCAAACTGACAACAATCCTAAAAATCCCCATGACTAACAATAACGAGTTGTGTGGCTGAAACTCTCCTGAACTTCAATAATAAAAGCAGTGTTTCATCAACTGGGCTTGAGAAAAGAATTCTCTGTCTATTATAGAAAGAGAATTCTATTTCTCTACAGAAAATTATATTGCAGAATCACTGTTATATGAAGAGGAGTATGAAGACCAAAAAATGTAAGGAAAGGGTATTTAGAGATGCTTCAGATAAGTGAAAATACTTACGATTCTTCTGGATTTTATGGTGTTCGCGGGACTGGTAGACTTCTTAAATGTGATGTGTTATTCTAAATAAATAATTCACTTTAGTACCCAGTTTTGTATTTGTAGTTTCGTTGTTCTTTTCCTAAAGAAGATCTCTAACAGTGAAGAAGAAGCTTCAGGACTCACAGAAATTGGATGTAGTTCAACCTCTTGAACTGCCTTCTCAGAAGGATTTCTTTTTCTTAAGAAAAATCTTAATGGGTTTTTATTTTTTAAAGATGAACATTTATTTATTTTTTGGCTGCACTAGTCTTCAGAGAAGGCAATGGCACTCCACTCCACTACTCTTGCCTGGAAAATCCCATGGACGGAGGAGCCTGGTGGGCTGCAGTCTATGGGGTGGCTAGGGGTCGGACACGACTGAGCGACTTCACTTTCACTTTTCACTTTCATGCATTGGAGAAGGACATGGCAACCCACTCCTGGATTCTTGCCTGGAGCGTCCCAGGGACGGGGGCGCCTGGTGGGCTGCCGTCTGTGGGGTCGCACAGAGCTGGCCACGACTGGCGCGACTCAGCAGTAGCAGTGCTCCCTTGCTGCCCTCGAGTTGCTCTCTAGTCGCAGTGCTGGGGCCTCTCACTGTGGTGGCTTCTCTTGTCGTGGAGCATGGGCTTTAGGGTACATGCACTCAGTAGTTGCAGCTCACAGGCTCTAGAGAGCGGGCTCAATAGCTGTGACGCATGGGCTTCGTTGCCCCATGGCATATGGAATCTTCCCACATCAGGGATGGAACCCATGTTCCCTGCATTGGCAGGTGGATTCCCAACCACTGGACCATCAGGGAAATCCAGAAGAATTTTCAAGAGATTTATCCTTCATCCTTTTGGTTCTGCCCTTGGGGTATCAGCCAGTCTATCTCCATAGTTCACTGGACCTAGAAACTCCAACCTATCTTGGGGGCTGACCATATGTATGACAGGAAGACCAATGGTGCCATCGTAACAGATCATTTTCCTGTGGTACAGACACCCCTGAAAATAAGATGTGGCCATTCTCAGGCCGTGAGACAGAATGAAGCTCCATGGGTAGAATCCTTGTCCTCTTGGAGTCAAGCTACCTGAAGTGCTATTTCTGGAGACGAAAGGGCTTATAAGATCACAGAACGTTAGCCAGCACCATGCCTTTCCAGGAATCCCTAGAAAGGACTTCCCTGGTGGTCCAGTGGTTAAGACTTCTTGCTTCTAATGCAGGAGCTCAGGTTCAAGTCCTGGTTGGGAAACTATTAATAAGATCCCATATGTTGCATGGACAAAATGAAAAAAAAAAAAACTTCTGGAAAGAACTGGATCTAGTTTTCCCCATAGAAATTTGAGGAAACCTCTGACAGTACCTTCCCTGGAGCAGAGTATGAGGTGAACATGCTTCTGGGATTTGCTGGAAGGAAACATTCCATTCTGTTTTCAAGCAAATAAGCAATATTGCATGCTCCTGATTACCACTGGCGTCAATTTATACTAAGTTCCCTTTCTACCTCAGGTCTACTTAATGCCAAAGTTTTAATGAGATGATTGAATCAATAAAAGAGTACTTCTGAGCAACACTAGGAGGGCTGTATCATCTGCCTGTTTGCTTAGACAGTGGTTAAGGATTGCCTTGGATTTAGACTTTGCTATAAATAATCCCAAACCTGGCTGAATTAAAATCTGTTATGCTTATTATTGGGGGGGAGGGGATGAAACAATTCAACATAGATTTATGATGATAGTTGCCCCACGAGGTGAAGTTACTAAAAATCATTGAGTTGTGCACTTGAAATGGGTGAATTTTATGATCCGATAAAGTTGTTTTAAAACTCTGATATGTTTCATGGTCTTTACATTTAGGAATTACAAACATGACATTGAGAAGAGTAGATAAGTGAATCATATTTCATAAAACAGGAGACGTATTTGTTGAAACAAAACTTTCCCACGAGAATCAGCTTGCAAAACCCTTATCGCTTTTGCTATCTCACCCCTTGACTCTCTTAGCATTCCTGAAACCTTTGACACCCTTAGCTTTCAAAGTTTGATTGCAATTTAGACCAAAAAAAAAAAAAAACAAAAAACCTCACAAGTGATGTTTACTTTGTCCTGAATTGCTAAGCAAACTACTGCCAGCAAATTCATTGCTCATTCAGTAATTAATCAAACATACCTAACTATGTGTTGTGTTAATCATAGACATGAAGGGGTTGTCATTTTTTTAAAAAATCACTTTACGTTTGGCAAAGCAGGACATGTCACTTAGAGCAAATACCAGACCAAACCAATAAAGCCAGTCTTGTTAGGAGTGGAATCTGAAGGCTGAAAGCCACATGACACAAAGTTTTCAGGGGTTGAATTTTAAAAATGTAGAAAAGCAATAATTCTGTGGCTGCTGTAATGGCTGAGCAGTTTCATCTAACAATTTACGTCTATGAATACAAATAAGCCTAGTGTCCATTGTGCAGGGGGTGTGCCCTCTCTACCTGACCCAGTTCCTGGTTAGTACGTCCCTTCTAGGTGTCTGTCATTGTGCCCTAGATTGAGCAGGCTGTGGTTAGTTCTGTTGTTTCTAACTATCATACATTTCTCTAGTTGGAATCAGCAGTACCGAGGAGTGCTCTTTCCCAGGAAAATGCCAACAAAGATTTATTTATTGAAATAAGCTACTCTAGAGGAAATGGCAACCCACTCCAGTATTCTTGCCTGGGAAATCCCATGGACAGCGGAGCCTGATGGGCTACAGTCCGTGGGGTCGCAGAGTCTGACACGACTTAGTGACCGAGCATGCACACTGAGCTGTTAATACTTACCACCTTGGAAATTCTAGTTCTCTGAAGTGGAACACAGACAGACACGTTCAACCTGGTGTGGAGCCTGGCTGGAGGTGTGACAAAGGTCTGAGGCCGGGCTTGCTCGGGTCACTAGGCCCGGGGCAGCTGCACCGCTGGGGGTCCTGGCTACCTGGGCACTCGGTCAAGACAGGAAGTTCAGAGCTGGGAGAGATGCCCGGTAATAGTTGGATCTCATTGACCAGCCAAGAGGCAAAACAGAAATTCCTTCTTTGGCCTACCTTCTTCTCACCCTTTAAATATTTAAAAGAATTTCTGAGGGACTTCTCTGGCAGCCCAGTGCTTAAGACTTCAAGCTTCCACTGCAGGGGGTACAGGTAAAATTCCTGATCAGGGAACCAAGATCTTGCATGCCACAGGGTGTGGCTAAGAAATTAAAGAAAAAAAAAAAAACACCCCACAATTAAAAAAAAAAAAAAGGAATTTCTGAGGATAGCTGGCAGATAATTTAAAAGAGATAATTTCATGCAAATGTTATATTCCTTTTCCAAAAAGTTACATCTAAACTTTTAACTATGTGCGTATAATCTTCTAGTGCTTCCCGGGTGGTGCAGTAGAAAGAACCTGCCTGCCAGTACAGGAGACACAGGAGATGTGGGTTCGATCCCTGGGTCAGGAAGATCCCCTGGAGTAGGAAACGGCAACCCACTGCAGTATTCTGGCCTAGAAAATCCCATGGAGGGAGGAGCCTGGCAGGCTACAGTCCGTGGGGTCACAAAGAGTTGGACACGACTGAGTAACGGAGCATGCACACATGTGTAATCAGCTGGGGAAGTCTAGAGCTGTATAGGAAATCATCTGCCACCCGCTTGTACCCCCAGCATCTGCACTCCCTTGCTACACTGGGGAGTTTCCTACTCTCGGCGGTAGAAGCACCCACTGTGGAAGCAGAAGATGCTACATTCTCATGTTCCTAGCCACTATAGCTGCTGGGATGCGGGCACGTGGTCTAGTCTCAGTCAATCAAATGGATCTGCCCCAGACTTCGAATTGGAAGCTCTTGATTCAAAGCAGCATGAACTACATCCTCTATTCTAGAGAGGGATTCACTCCCCCAACATCCTTTACCAACCTTTTTCTAAGCCTCATCCAGGCTGGGCATGCACTCCTAACTTCTTTCCTTCTCTCTGGATGGCTGTATGGCACACTTCTGGCTGGGGGAGATATAGATGGAGCTTTGTCTTGAGATTTCTGGAAAACTTTTGCCTTCTTGATATAGGAATCACCCTTTTTGTCTTCTCTCAATTTCTACCTTGAACGTATATGCAATATCTAGGCCTGCAGCAGCCATCTCACAACCAGGAGGGAACAACTCTGAAGATTAAAGCCAATAAGCCAAGGATAGTAAAGCAGACTGAAAGAACCAGTATTCCTGGCAGATTTTTTAGAGTTGATTCCATGTTTGCAGCTACTAACTTCTAGATAGATGAGAAAAATAAGCATTTATGTTTAAGCCATTATTAGCCAGGTTTTCTATCATTTGCATTATCTTCATTCCTAGTTGATAGAGGCCATTTCCAATGTCCAGCACTGGGGAGGTCTGTGGTGCAAGCTACCACGTAAGAGCCTGGGGTGGCAGCAACAGTATTCCTACAGAACCAGTTCTGCAGCATTATCTTGGGTGTCATTCTCCTTTCTTAGCTTCCAAACTCCTCCAGAGCTCCTGAGGATTTTGTGAGCTACATAAAGTACCTTTTAATACATTCTTTTTCTGCTTAAATTTATCGAAGTTTAATAATCAAAGATGAGGTCAGTAGAGTGGGTCCTAATCCACTATGACTGGAGTCAGTAGAAAAGGAGGAAATTTGGACACAGAGAGAACACATGTGAAGAAGAAGGCAGAGACTGGGGTAAAAGAAATTAAACAAAATTTATTTCTCTTGCGTGTAATCAAGAATCCTGAGAAGTACCGAAATTGACAGCAGGGTAAGCGACAGCCACATACCTTCAGGGGATGGGATTGAATTTGATATTGATTGTCTGGTTGGATCTAAGGGCAGTTAAAATTCAAGTTGTGTTAAGACAGGCACAATGTCGCTTGTGGTTGCTTTTGTGAAGGTCACCCAGCACAGTGGAGGTCCCATTGAAGTTAAGGCATTGAGAAACCAAGGGGTGGCTGCCAGGGAACAGCATGAAGGGCACAAAGGATTGGAAAACTGTGGGGTGGAGTGGCTGATGCTAAGTCCAGAAGGCTTAAGAAGTGATTGTAGTTGTGTTAGTCACTCAGTCATGTCTGACTCTTTGCTCTGTCCAAGGAATTCTCCAGGTAAGAATACTGGAGTGGGTAGCCATTCTCTTCACTAGGGTATCTTCCGCATCCAGGGATCCGACCCGTGTCTTCTGCATTGCAGTCAGATTCCTTACCATCTGAGCCACGGGGAAAGCCCTTGGCAGGATCTTAAATTCTAGTTCCAGGCAGTCTGGAAACCAGGGTCTTTCACTGACTATGCTAAAATCGTATCTTATCTTTTGCAACCACAACTAAACCAAAAGAGAGGTTATACGGGTTCCTGACTTAAAATATCAGACTTTAATCAAAACCTTCTCTTGTCTCTCATGGATGGTTAGGGGACCAACTGCAAAGAGTAAGAATTGGGAGATTAGAGGACCTGAGGACTCAATTCCTTGCTGTGTTATATGCATGTTATATTATATTTGTGTTAATAATATATTAAATAAATTTACCAAAGTTAATAATAACAATAATAATAATAATAAAAGATGAGATCATTAGAGTGGGTTCTAATCTAGCATGACTGGTGAAAGTGAAAGTCACTCAGCTGTGTCCAACTCTTTGCAACCCCATGGACGATACAGTCCATGGAATTTTCCAAGTCAGAATACTAGAGTGGGCCTTTCCCTTCTCCCAGGGACCTTCCCAACCCAGGGATCGAACACAGGTCTTCCACATTGCAGGTGGATTCTTTACCGGTTGAGCCACAAGAGAAGCCCAAGAATACTGGAGTGCGTAGCCTATCCCTTCATCAGCAGATTTTCCAAACCCAGGAATCGAACCGGGGTCTCCTGCATTGCAGGTGGATTGTTTACTAACTGAGCTATCAGGGAAGCCCTGGAGTTAGTGTATAAAGAGGAAATTTGGACACAGAACACATGTGAAGACGAAGGCATCCTTGCATAACTGTCACTCACGCCACTTGTTTCTTGATAGTGGTGGTTTACTCACTAAGTTGTGTCCAACTGTTGCGACCCCATGGACTATATAGCCTGCGAGGCTCCTCTGTTCATGGGGATTCTCCAGGCAAGAATACTGGAGTGGGTTGCCATTTCCTTCTCCAGGGGACCTTCCCCACCCAGGGGCAGAACCCAGGTCACCTGCCTTGCAGGTGGTCTCCTGCATTGCCGGCAGATTCTTTACCAACAGAGCCACCAGGGAAACCTTGTTTCTTGCACCCACCCTAGTACTGAGTCCATGGTGATGTGGTTAAGAAAGACTCTCTGGAGGAAGTAACCAACCCCCTTACAAGGAATAGCATTTGGCCAGCTGTTGGAGTAGGGGGTGGAAAGGTTTCCTTGGCAACAGCAGTTAAGAGGTGTTAACATTCATTAACACCTCTTAAGGGACAAGTCAATGAGGCGAGCTAGGGTAGGAGTTTGGACTTTATCCTCAGAACAATGAGGGGCAAGTGAGAAAGGGAAAGGAGAGAGTAACTAGAAAAGGAGCTTGACACCAAAGACACCTGATGAATCACCTGAAACGTATGAGCAGGGTGCAAGCACTAAATAATTGGTTGGAAAAGCATGGCTGGTCGATGTTCCACCGGTGCGGGGCTGGGAGGGGGAGGACGCTGTTTTAACGAAAGAGAACACACGATTAGGAACAAAGTCGACTATTAACTTGAGATGAAAAAAAAAAAATCACAAGATATTACTGGAGTCTTGGAGATATCAGTCTCTTCTGTTTACCGAAACCGCTTGCCTAGAACGGCTTCCAGAGGGCAGCTTGGCGAGCCCTCTCCTCCACGGCACTCTACAATTCCAGCACCCTTAAGGTGATGCTGGAGAGGGCCCCTGGGGATGTAAACTGAGTCATGGCCTCCGAGGAGCGACTCCTCTGCCACCGCAAAAGGAGAGGGCTTGTCTGTCTGCCGCGCAGACCTCTCTGCTGCACGGGTGGCAGGGGTTGCATCGGAATCAGAGGCGGTCACCCGCACTCTGAGGTCGGGGAGGCTCCCTCCGCTGCCCCAGCTGCTTTCCCGGGAGGTGAGGGGTGAGCATCCCCAGCCCGCCGCGGGAGCACCGTGTGCGAAGCACCGTGTGGGGCGCTCCCTGTGGCTCTCCGGGAGGAAACAGCCCTGCTTACCACCGAGACCAGGAGGCAGTCACAGGGACCATTCTTTTCCTCACCCGGCGTATACAAACCTGACCTCAAAAACACAAACCCTGTCTTTGGCATTTCTGGATTTAGAAATAAACATCACTCCAGTATGAAAAAGGAAAAACGGCAGTGACTTCATTGGCACAGAGTCGCAAAGTTTTATTTTGAAAGTTAAAAAAAATGTTTTTTGTAACGTTTGTCGCTGTTGAAAGAAAACAACTTCTTGTTGCAAACCAACACATAACCATCAGCCGAGAGCGCGGGGCGCGGGGATCCGCCCGGCGGGCGACGCTGCAGCGGCTGGCTCTGGGGGGCTGCAGGCGGGCGGCGCGGGGGCGCGCGGGGCGGGGGCGGGCCGGGCGGGAGGGGCGCGGAGCGCGCGGGCCGGGGGCGGGGCTCCGGGGGCCCGGCGGCCGGGCCGGGGGCGGGCCGGGGGGCGCGGCGCGCGGGGCGGGGCTCGTGGGGGCGCGCGGGGCAGAGCCGGGGCGCGCGGGGCCGGCGGGCGCGCGGGGGCGGCGGGCGCGGCGCTGCCAATCGCAGACAAAGGCCGCCCCAGTGAATCATGTGGTGCCGGGGGAGGAAGTGCGGCTTGTTTTCTTTCCTGCAGGCGCGCGGCTCCGGGTGGAGCGCGATGCGCGGAGACCCCCGCGGGGGTGGCGGCGGCCGCGAGCCCAGATGAAGCCGGAGCGCGCGGGCCGCGCAGCAGCGCCCCCGGCCCGATGGAGGCCCCGCCGTGGGACCCCCTCCGCAACGACTCGCTGCCGCCCACGCTGACCCCGGCCGTGCCCCCCTACGTGAAGCTCGGCCTCACTGTCGTCTACACCGTGTTCTACTCGCTGCTCTTCTTGTTCATCTACGCGCAGCTCTGGCTGGTGCTGCGCTACCGCCACAAGCGGCTCAGCTACCAGAGCGTCTTCCTCTTCCTCTGCCTCTTCTGGGCCTCCCTGCGGACTGTCCTCTTCTCCTTCTACTTCAAAGACTTTGTGGCGGCCAACGCGCTCAGCCCCTTCGTCTTCTGGCTGCTCTACTGCTTCCCCGTGTGCCTCCAGTTCTTCACCCTGACGCTGATGAACTTGTATTTCACGCAGGTGAGTCGCGGGAGGCCGCCCCCGCTGGCGGGAACGCCTGGGGGTGCTCACCTGGCGGGGCCGATGGCAGCCGCGGGAGCGGGTCGCAGAGCCCTGGGGCTAAGTGTGCGTGCGTGTGTGGAAAGCATTGATCCTGGGGTGGTCCGAGCCCTGTCCCACCTGCAGGCCTTTGTCCCAGGTAACGCCGTCTCATTCCCGAAGGGGGAGAAGGGGAAGGGAAAGGAGAGTGAGGGCTGGCGGCCACCCGTCATCCTCTGCCCGCAAGTCGGCATCACTCAGCGCGCAGGGCGCGGCAGCATCTCCGTGCACACATCAGACTCGGTACTGATGGGAGACGTGCCCACCAAGGAGACTGGCACTCCAGTTTCCCCTCTGCCCCCTCTGCCCCAAAGCATCTGACCACCAGCCTGAAAAAGTCGCTGCCACCTTGGCCTCCAGATTGGGGCCAGACGCTGGCTTTTTTGAGGACAGAGTGGGACTGCCCTGGTTTGGATGGAATGTTTGGAGCCTCCAGCCTGGGAGCCCTGCTGAAGGGCAACCTGCTCACTCATTCCACAGGATTGCTACACAGCCGTCGGGGTAGCACCCAGCTCCCTAGCTGATGCCTCGAGAGCTCAGGGTTGCCCTGAGCTCATCTGAGAGGCCCTGAGAAAAAGCCGAAAGTTTCCTGGCGCCCTTTTACAGGCACTGGGGAGTCGTTTTATGAGCAGATTGTTAATAAGCTAATGGGAGAACGTGCGAATTGACTTGGCTGCTGCGACGCTTGACTTAAGTACAGTAATTGGAAAGTGTCTTGCAAAGAGCGTGTGAAGTATTGTATAAAGGTGTAATAGCACAATACTGTCATCAGCAGCAGCATCTCTGCTTCCCATTAGCTTTCCAAGCACTAAAATGTCCATTTTCACTAGGACCCTGTCCAGAGGGAAGGCCAGTGATACCACCTGGTAAGGGGAGTTTAAGAACTGTCGCTTGGCTAGACGCTTTGTGCCAGCAAGTATTACATTCCTTTTAATAGTGTCCTTATTTATTAAAATACTGTTGGGGCCTCACCTTCCAAGGCAGGGGGTGCAGGTTCGATCCCTAGTTGGGGAGCTAAGATTCCACATGCCTTGCAACCAAAAATTCAAAACATAAAACAGAAGCATTATTGTAACAAATTCAATAAAACCTTTAAAAGTGGTCCACATCCAAAAAAACCTTAAAAAGAAAAAAAATGCTGTTGTTGGAAAGGAAGAAAAGGTAGAATAAGAATTACTCTGGTGTAATGGGAGCCCCTGAATGACAATTTGGAGGAAATACTTTTGGCTAAAAGCTAGCATAAGTAGCTATTGTAATTTTATCAAAAGGGATCTATAGATAAAGCAGTCTCCTCCGTCCAGTGTATCAGCATATTTTCCAGTCCACGAGTCATGTATGTCATCTGTCCAAATACAGCTTTTAAATCCAAAAACCAGTTCAGGCAGTCAGCTACAGTGCAGACACTCTGACTTCTTTTTTTAAAATTGGATCCAAAGCGGGTGATTCCAGGAAGATTCAGAAGTCAGGTATGTTGATGTTCCTTCAAGAACTGTGACAGTGGTCTGATGGCATGTTGTGGTCAGGTCCCTTTTTGAGAAGGAAAAAGGACAACTTAGGGCACGGCCATGGCTGTCTGGTAGTCACATGCAAAGTTTGCGCTCAGAGCTGGATTAGGCGCAGAGCCACACATTTTCTGCACCATCTGCTGGTTGGCGAGTAAATGCTGAGTGAGGGAAAGAGTGACCAGGCCAACAGCCTCGCAAGCCGAGAGGCCACAAGCCACCGCCCTGGCTTCTTGATGACTCCCAGGTCTTGTTTTCTTTATATCTCCAGGGTGGCTGGCAGGAGGAGGTGGTACTAACTGCTGGCATCACAGACACCGGCAGATGAGCTGTTTCCTGGCTTCCTGGCAAATAGTCTGATAATTCCAGGGTGTTTTAAAGGGGTCGCCCTTTGACTCCCAGCTCCAACATCCCTCTCCCCCGACCCCTCCCATGTGCCTTCTGTTAGGCCAGGCTCTTCAACCACTGGAACGGCTGGGGGAGCATTAAGGATTACTGCGGCTTGAGCCCTGTCTTAGAGAATGTAAATCAGATTTTGGAGGCTGGTGGGTAGTGGCTAACAATGAAGAACCCTGTGCTGTGTGCTAGGCACGATTCTGAGCGGTCTTATTTATTCTTCCCAACTACCCTCTGAAGGAAGAATGGATGGTGTCCCTGTTTTTCAGAGGAGGGCCAGGGAGGTTATATATGACTCCCTCAGGGTCACACGGCCAGTGAGCCCTAGAGCCAGGAATCACACCCACATCTGTGACATCAGAGTGCCAGGCTTGTCCTTCATGGTACAGTATTTGAATCATCTTACAGTGGGAAAGCATACCCTCCTGTGAACGTCACATCGTGTCCTCTGGGAGCTTGGCATCCAATTGAGGAGATGCCAAGTATACATCCAACACAGCTGAGTAATAAGTCAAGGGATTTAAGGGAGAGTATATTTCAGTTCCAAAGACTGCAGGAGATTCCTCTCTCCAGCTCCTGGTGGGACTGGTTCAGTCATTAGCAGGCTCTGTGTGTCTATGTCTGGCTCCGAGTGTCTGAGCTCTCCTTGACGTCCCAAGGCATTGAGTTGTTTCCAGCTCCGGGCCCTGCTGGGTCCAGCAGACTCCTGCTCAGCTCCTGCTGCTCTAGGAGTTTGCAGGGCCGAGGCTGGAGTGGAGGCATACACTCCAGAATCTGTTCTTCTAGCTCAGTGCTCATTTGCTTTTTAAAGGGGTCTTAGAGGGGGCAGGACCCTGAGACCTGAGGTGCACAGGGGTCTCTGTGCATGAGGTGTGGTAAGCCCTCTGCCCACCAAGCTATACGGTAGATGCACCAGGGCCAAGGCCGCCAGCTTCTGGGCCAGTGAAGTCCCCTGCGAGGCAGGTCTGTCTGTAGAACTGTCGGAGGGTCCTGGCAGCTCAGTGACACCTGGGTGGGTATGTCCCCCAGCTGTCCCCCACTAGAATTTTGGGCCTGGACCTCAGACTCCTGGGGTTCCTGGGTGTGAAGGAGTGTGGCAGGCTCAGCTTCCCCCTGGTGCAGCCTTGTCTTGACCCCTGAGACAGACTCCTACCATTACAGGCCGGTTTGAGGAAGGAAAAGAAGTGAACCCTCCCGTGGGAAAGAGGTGGTTTGATTAACAGACAGTGATGCAGGAGCCAGCACCTACTATGCCTTAAGAGTGTGGGTGGGAGGATGCAGGGGCTTTCCTGTGGGCATCTGAGGCTCTTGCTGGGGGTCTGGGGGTAATGGTGGGGGTTGGAATTCATGGTGGAGGTCTGGGGGTCATGTTGGGTGTTAGAGCTAGTGGTTAGGGTCTGGGGGTCATGGTGGGTTTTGGAGCTAATGGTGGGGGTCTGGGGGTCATGATGGATGTTAGATCTCATGGTGGGAGTCTGGGGGTCAAGGTGGGGGTTGAAACTCATGGTGTAGGCCTAGAGGTCATAATGGGTGTTGCATCTCATGGTGGGATCCTAGGGGTCTTGGTAGGTGTTAGAGTTCACAGTGAGGGCTTGGGACTCGTGGTGGGCCTGGGAGTCATGGTGAGCTTGCAAAGACCTGTGAATCAGGGGATGGAGCCTAAGGAGCCAGCCCTCCTTGGGCTCTCTGGGCAGAGCTGGGTTACTGACCTGCTGTAGGACAAGGGCGGTCCTAGTGCCCTCCCTCCGGGTTGGAGCAGGTTAAAGGAGTCTCTCATCCCCTCCTCTCCCTCTCCCGCAGTTGAGATGCTCTGCCTCATCTTTTAATAGCCAGAGCCCAGACTGGCCCAACCGCAGTCCTGAAGGTCAGGCCCCAGCACTGGCTCGGCTCTTCATTGCCCACTGTGGCGCTGAAATGCCTTTTTCCTCCAACCGGCAACTTTCATGTTGTCAAATGGCAGTGGCACTGGGCCTCTCCTTGGGAAGAGGTTGGAAGTCCCTGGTTCCTCATGGCTGTGGCTCCTGACCCCAAGAGCTGATGGGCCTGGGAGGTCCAGAAGCTCCACCTTCATTCTGCTCACGGCCAGCCGAGGCCTCGAGGATCCTGGTGACTTGTCCAGGGTCCCCAGCTAGGCACACAGAGCCAGGAAGAGTGCTTGCTGCACACAACAACCCCCTCCCCCTGCCTCCCCTGGCCCCTTGAAATGCATCCTGGTCCTTATCTCTGCTGACAGGAAAGAAGGAGGCATCTGAAAATCTAATCCGGGGACCCTGTCTTTACCTGCACCAGGAAAAGGGAGGAGGAGGTGGGACCTCAGGCAGGAGTGGATCTCGCTGTGGTTCTTGGCAGTCCATTTCATCAAGAACGTTGACTGAATCTGTTGTGTGCCAGGCCCTCATCTAGGAGTTGTGAGGAGGGAAGCTTCTAGGCCTCTTGGTGATTATGAAGAAGTAAGAAGCTTAGGAATACACAGGGCAAGTTTGTTGGTCGCCAAGGATTTTATTTCAGAACCGGGGCCACACAGTCGCACAGGGGTGGGGAATCCTCACGCCTGCACCACACTGTGGCTTCCTGACCCCGGCACCGGCTCCTTGTGGTCGCCCAGTGGGCTCCCAGCTGCCAGAGCTGTGTGTGTGGTATGTGTGTGTACACGCCTGTAGTGTGTCCATGCACACACGCACAAGTTCACGAGACATCTTCCTTATTCGCGCTCAGTCTACCATTTATCACCAGCAGCCCCCAGGAAGTCAACTCCTAATTTTACTGCTAAAAATCCCCCACCCCCCCCAAAGCAGCTTTCTAATTTTACAGCCCAGTCTCCTCAGATCTTTCCTCGAAGCGCTCGCTCTTTGTTCTCTTTGGCTGCTTCTGTGTAGTAGGGCAGCAGCATCAGGGGAACCAAATTTCATGCCCTTGGCCCTTATGGGAAAAGTTAGCCTCCTGTCAGCATATCTGAGGGGCTTCCCCAGTGGCTCAGCGGGTAAAGAATCCGCCTGCAATGCAGGAGACACGGGAGAGGCAGGTTCGATCCCTGGGTCAGGAAGATCCCTTGGAGAAGGAAATGGCAACCCTCTCCAGTATTCTTGCTTGAAAAATCTCATGGACTGAGGAGCCTGGCGGGCTCTCATCCAAAGGGTTGCAGAGAGTTGCACATGCCTGACAGGCTAAACACACACACAGAGGCGGACGTGCCTGAGAGCCGGAGTTTGGGGCCCCCACACTCTCACGCCTTTAAGCTTCAGCTGCATGCTTCTGCTTTCCTGACTTTCCCGCGGTCAGACAAGCAGGAGCTAGCAGGGAGGCAGAAAGAGAGCACTGTCCTAAGGCTCTTGGTTGCTTAGGTGGGCTGTGCTAGCATGTCCAACGGCAGTGCCCTCCCCACCAGAGGGCTGTGCTGTACCCCATTCTTCGGTCCCCAGAGCCATCAGCTCGGAGGCGCGGGGTGAAGCACCGAGGGGCGGGATGATCGGAGAGCAGCGTCGGTGAAATTGACAGCCCCTCATCCGAATGACATCCCTCAGTCTTAGGTTTTTGAGAACGACATAGTTTTTGATCCAAAATCCGCTGTCGTCCCCCGATTTCTGATTGTCTTGCAGCTCCAGGGAGAGGAGAGAAGCCTCTCGGTTGTGGGTGTGGCGGGTCAATTTTCTCCAGACGGATGGGCTCGGCACGCAGTGCTGACCATCCCTGGCACGTATGCGCCCCTGGAGGTCTACAGAAGCTTGTAAATATTTTACTTTTGATTTATCCCATGGTTGAAGTTTAGAGTCTGTTAACCTCTGAGGACAACAGATGACCCTGTGGTTTTAGTGGCTCGTTTCCTTAAACTTGGGTGTGGAAAGCACAGGAAAGCAAGTCGTGATGGTGTCCACATCAATATTTTAGGCCTTGTAGCTACACATGATCTCTGTTGCGTAATTTTTTTTGTTCTTTTTAGACATCTCTTTAAAAAGGTTAAAAAAAAAAAAAAGCTGTTCTAAGCTCGTAGGCCATAGGATAACAGATTGCAGGCTGGACTCAGTTCTTGGGAGAAACTTTGGACAAGTCCAGTGTGTGTCACCTTGCTGTTTTGGGGGCAGGTCCTTCGGGCACTTTGGAAACAAGCTATAACAGGCTGTGGCTTCTCGTCTCCTGGTTACAGTGTCATTTACTCAGCGAACACATCAGTCACCTGTGCGCAGGTGTCCAGGGTCAGAGACAGCTGGATTTGTGCCCCGAGGGGCCCCAGACTGTAGGGGAAGACAGACACAGACAGAGCCGCATGCCACCCACGGGGTCCTCTCCCCGCCTGCAGAGCCTGGGGAAACACAGGTGAGGGGCCTTGGGCTGGATGTCTTATGATGTCCTCCGGTCCCCGCCTTTTAATGACACACCCACCAGCCAGGCTACATAGTGTGTAAAACACAGGGTAAATGTCTGCAAGGGCTGAAATCAGCTCTCTGGCCTGCACCCTGCCTCATATACCCTCCCCCTGCTACCCAGACCTAAGAGATGCGAGAGGTCGTGCTGCCCATCAGGTGTTGTGACAGTCCGTGGGTGATGTGTGACCAGGAGCAGAGGCACGTGGGCTGAATGGGAGCCTGGCTGGCCCCTGAACCCCGATCCTGAGTCACACAGTGTGTGGACATGAATTTGGAGATTCATTTCATTCACTCGACAAGTGTGTTCTTAAAATTGGGGTGACATTCACATGCCGTAAAATTAACCATTTTAATATGTACGACTTAGTGTGGCCTTTAGTGCATTGACATTTTTATGCAATAGCCGCTGCGGTTCAGTTCCAGAACGTTTTCGTCACTCCAGAAACACCCTCCATGCTCATTCAGCAGTCAGTCCACTTTCCCCGCTCACCCCAGCCCCTGGCAAACACCCGTCTGCTCTGGATGTGCATGCGTGCGTGCGTGCATGCTAAGTCGCTTCAGTCGTGTTCGACTCTTTGCGACCCCGTGGACTGTAGTCTGCCAGGCTCCTCCATCCATGGAAGTCTCCAGGCAAGAATACTGGAGTGGGTTGCCATGCCCTCCTCCAGGGGATCTTCCTGAATTAGGGGTCAAACCTGAATCTCTTATGTCTCCTGCGTTGGCAGGCAGGTTCTTTACCTCTAGTGCCACCTGGGAGGCCCCCTGTTCTGGATACTTCATATCAGAGGGATCATACACTAAGTGGCCTTTTGTGTCTGGCTCCTCTCACTTAGCATGATGTTTTCAGGGTTCGTCCATGTCCTGGCTCCTTCTTTCTTAAGGCTGGATGGTATGCCACCGTAAGCATCTTCCACAGTTCACTTATGTGCTCATCCTTGGAGGGACACTTAACACATTCTTCTGAGGCCTGTTATTCCCTGCAGGCTGTGCAGACTGGGTAGGGTCACATGTAGTTCCTGCCTCCAGGGACCTTGACCTTGAGTGGGGAGAACAGACCACGTCAAGTCTGTCGCTGTGGTGCCAGCGGCCCCTGTGACTTAGTGACAATCCTTATGGTGGTGACACCATGAGTGAGAAGTTTCCGATGGAAGGTTGGGGCCTTAATTCACTCCATCATCTCTGTAATTCTGCCTGCAGGACACACACTTGACAAAGAACAGGTGGCTTTGCTATTTGTTGTCATTGCTTAGTCGCTAAGTCGTGTCTGACTCTTCTGCAACCTCATGGACTGTAGCCTGCCAGGCTTCTCTCCCCATGGGGTTTCCCAGACAGCAATACTGGAGTGGGTTGCCATGTCCTTCTCCAAGGGATCTTCCCAACCTGGGGATCAAACCTGCGGGATTTCCTGCATTGGCACTGGGGAAGCCCCTTGCTACTGTTCAGTTCAGTTCAGTTGCTCAGTCATGTCCGACTCTTTGCGACCCCATGAATTGCAGCACGCCAGGCCTCCCTGTCCATCACCAACTCCCGGAGTTCACTCAGACTCACGTCCATCGAGTCAGTGATGCCATCCAGCCATCTCATCCTCTGTCGTCCCCCTCTCCTCCAGCCCCCAATCCCTCCCAACATCAGAGTCTTTTCCAATGAGTCAACTCTTTGCATGAGGTGGCCAAAGTACTGGAGTTTCAGCTTCAGCATCATTCCCTCCAGAGAAATCCCAGGGCTGATCTCCTTCAGAATGGACTGGTTGGATCTCTTTGCAGTCCAAGGGACTCTCAAGAGTCTTCTCCAACACCACACTTCAAAAGCATCAATTCTTCGGCGCTCAGCTTTATTCACAGTCCAACTCTCACATCCATACGTGACCACTGGAAAACCATAGCCTTGACGGATCTTTGTTGGCAAAGTAATGTCTCTGCTTTTCAACATGCTGTCTAGGTTGGTCATAACTTTCCTTCCAAGGAGTAAGCGTCTTTTAATTTCATGGCTGCAGTCACCATCTGCAGTGATTTTGGAGCCCAAAAAGGTAAAGTCTGACACTGTTTCTGTTTCCCCATCTATTTCCCATGAAGTGATGGGACCAGATGCCGTGATCTTTGTTTTCTGAATGTTGAGCTTTAAGCCAACTTTTTCACTCTCCTCTTTCACTTTCATCAAGAGGCTCTTTAGTTCCTCTTCGCTTTCTGCCATAAGGGTGGAATCATCTGCATATCTGAGGTTATTGATGTTTCTCCCGGCAATCTTGATTCCAGCTTGTGCTTCTTCCAGCCCAGCGTTTCTCATTGCAACTGTTAGTGTGAGTCAAATCCTTTCACCCTCCTTTGTTCACGGCAGCTTCCTGGGATCTAGGCCACCACGAGGGATGCAAAGGTGGGAGGGCTGGCCCCGACCCGTGGGGCCCCTGTGAGTGGTGCCACCCCTCCCACAATACACTGCTCTTCCCAGGGTTGGTGGCACTCGTTGCTTCCTCTTGAGTCGTCCCTACTTGGGTTGTGATGTTCTCAGTTCCCATCCTTGCTTCTTTTTTTAATTTTTATTTTCAGATTTTTGGGGCCATCCCACATGGCATGTGGGATGTTAGTTCCCCAAGCAGGGTTTGAACCCACACCCCACTGCATTGGAAGCACAGAGTCTTAACCACTGGACCACCGAGAAGCTCCCCTTCATTGCTTCTGATGGGATGTGAGTTTGTTCCCCTCCGCCCTGGTCGTTGCTGTAGGTGCCCCTGCCTGGCATCCCACAGTGAGTTGGGGGCAGTCTAGCTGCAGACCTGTGTCTGCTCCCATGAGCAATTTCTGTCACCACATTCCTTCTCTTGGAGGGGGTCCCACTGGCCGTTCTCTGGGCAGGATATTGGAGCATCCTCTGACCCTGTCTAAGTCTGTTTGGCTCCTACAACGGAACACTGCAGACTGGGGCAGCTTCAACACCAGATATTTCTTTTCTTTTTCTTTCTTTCTTTATGATAAATCCATTGCTTTCTTTTTTAATTTTTGTTTTATATTTGAATATAGCTGATTTACAATGTCATGTTTCAGATCTACAGCAAAGTGTTTCAGTTATACTTATACATGTATCTATTCTTTTTCAAGTTCTTTTCCCATTTAAGTCATTACAGAGTATTGAATAGCGTTCCCTGTGCTATACAGTAGGCCCTTGTTAGTTATCTGTTTTAAATATAGTGGTATGTATACGTTAATCCCAAACTCCTCTAATTTATCTCTCTCCTCCCAGCCTTTCCCCTTTGATAACCGTGAGTTTGTTTTCTAAATCAGTGCGTCTGTTTCCATTTTGTAAATAAGTTCTTTTGTATCTCTCTTTTATTTCAGTTCAGTTCAGTTCAGTCGCTCAGTTGTGTCCGACTCTTTGCTTTAGATTCCACATATAAGTGATGTCATATATTGTCTTTATCTGACAGTATGATAATCTCTAGGTCCATCCATGTTGCTGCAAATGGCTTTATTTCCTTCTTTTTTATGACTGAGCAGTACTCCATTGTATGTACATACCACATCTTCTTTATCCATTCATTTGTCAGTGGACATTTAGGTTACTTCCATGTCTTGATGATGAGGTGTGTATATCTTTTTGAATTGTTTTTTTTTTTTTTCCTTCCAGATATATGCCCAGGAGTGGGATTGCTGGGTCATATGATAGCTCTGTTTTTAGTTTAAGGAACCTCCATACTGTTCACCGTAGTGGCTGTACCAATTTACATTCCCACCAGCAATGTAGGGGCATTCCCTTTTCTCCACCCTCTCTCCAGCATTTATTGTTTGTAGACTTTCTGATAGTCATCCAAGGACGGGGTGTCAGCAGGGTCAGGCTCTAGCAAGGGCCTCTTCCTGCCTCTGGACGGCCAGCCTCCCATTGTGTCCTCACATAGTAGAGAGCAGAGAGAGGGCTCCTTGAGTTCCTTTTGATAAGAGTACAAATACCACCTATGAAGGCTCCACTCGCGTGACCTCAGTGCTCAGAGCCCTCACCTCCTAACACCATCACCCTGGGGGTTAGGATTTCAACTTGTGAATTTCCAGGGGATGTAAAGTTCAAAATAAATACCACCCTGCTCCCAGCAAGGACAAGAGAATTCTCCTTCTTTCTGAGGCAGAAAGTTATTTTCTGCAGGAAAAAAATAAACCTGAGGCTTCTTCACTGTTAACCTATTTTGTAGTTATACATCATTTGCTTCGAGGATCAGGGTCCAGTGATGAGACAGCACGATGCTGCTGTAGCCACACCAAAACCTTCCTTCTAGAGCCTTGGGGTCTGGCTGGCTGGTAACCCATCTAGGCTTCCCAGATGGAGAAATGTATCCCGCCATGCAACGTGTCACCTTATTTAAGCACATTTAGAACAATTATGGGTAGGGCCCTGGCTGGTAAACTGTGAACTGGGATGATGGCAGGAGCAATTCAGAAACATATAACCATGATGGTACCTTGTGTGGCCACAGCCCTTCCCATTCATGAGCCCAGGGAGGGAGATGTGTGCCAGGAAGGCTCATGGGCCTTGTTCCATCTCCACCCACACCAGTGAGGGGACCTGGGGAAGCCCTAGGGGTGGCTGGCTCCACGTCCCTTCCCTCTTTCGCAACAGTTTGGGCCCATCTCCAATTGAAGCAAGACTGCCAGTCCCTGTGGGGCTGCCCTCTTGAGAATTTTGCGTCACAGTTTGAAAAGCAGAAGTCACTGTGAGGAACTCTAGTTCTGACCCCCTTATCTTATGAGAAGCACTGAGGCCCGGGAAGGTAAAGAGAGTTTATCAGGGACGAGAAGAAAAGCAGGTTCAGGGAATTCCTGGAAGTCCAGCAGTTAGGACTCAATGCTCTCACTGCCGAGAGCCCAGGTTCAGTCCCTGGTTGGGGAACTAAGATGCAGTAAGCCGAGTGCAGCCAACAACAAAAATGGCAAGTTCATGGCAGTCTGGCCAGCCTCACACCTGGACGCAGATGTTCGCGTGGTGAGAGAGGCCACTGGGAAAAGCAGGGCAACTGAAGGCAAGTTTGGTGCTGTGTTAAGTGACTCTGAGCGTGTTTGGATGAGTGTACTCTCCAAGGCCTTCAGATGGTCGCCAGCCCTTGTGGGTGGTGCCTGCGGGCCTAACTTGGCCACTGTGGAGCCAAGAGCTTGCAGGGCAGCCTGGGTAGATGCTGGTAGATGGAGCCGCGGTTCAGTAGATGGGGACAGGGAGGCTCTGGTGAGCCCCTGGGGCAGGGCTGGAGGAGAGAGGAGCTTGGCTGAACCACTGGGAACTAGAGGAGGAGAGGCACTTTCAGAAAGGGAGGGGGCAGGTGGAGACGCCCTTCTCCACTGAGACCTCATCCCTTCATTTATGAGGGGGCCCTGAGAGGAGTGGGGGGTAGGTATGAGGCTGAGCTCCTGTCTCTTGGGGCTCCCAGGCTGGCTGTGGGGGTAGGATGCAAACGTGCATGAACCTGAGGAGGGCTGTCAGCTGCTGGCTCAGCTGGACAGGACAGGACTGGGCAGGAAAGCTCTCAAGAGGGCAGGTGAAGGCTGAGGATGCTTCCAGGGAGTTCTGGGCTTTACTGAAGCTCAGAGAAGAGAGTCATTGTTGATCCCGAGATCACATGTGAAACGTGCATTCTCAGTCATGTCCGACTGTCTGTGACCCCATGGACTGTAGCCCTCCAGGCTCCTCTGTCCACAGGATTCTTCAGGAAGAATACTGGAGTGGGTTGCCATTTCCTCCTCCAGGGGATCTTCCTGACCCAGAGATCAAACCCCTATCTCTGTATTGGCAGGTGAGTTCTTTACCACTGAGTCACCTGAGAAGCCCCTCGCATATGAAAGCAGCTCACCTAAGGGGGCCTCTGTGTCTCAAGAGTCAGTGTGAGACTGAGCAGTGAGCAGGACTTGCTCCTTGAACCCTGCACTTGCCAAGTTCAAAGGCAGGAGGTGACAGGGTGAAGACCTGACCTTGGGAGCCAGTCACCTCCCTGGGGGCCTGTGACACCCAGCCAGGCGGGGACACAGCATGCCTTGGCTCCTGCACCCAGAATGACCTGATGTGGACAGCATACTCCTTTTTCTATCATGGGGTTCCATGGTTTTAAAATTTTTTTTTCAAATTTTTATTGATTTACAATGCTATTTTAGCTGTTGATAGGAATGCAAACTGGTACAGCCACTATGAAGAAGAGTGTGGAGATTCCTCAAAAAACTGGGACTAGATCTGCCATGTGACCCAGCAATCCCAACACTGGGCACACACCCCAAGAAAATTAGAATTGAAAAGGATACATGTACCCCAATGTACACTATTTATAATAGTTAAGACATGGAAGCAACCTAGATGTCCATTGGCAGATGAATGGATAAGGAAGTTGTGGTACATATATGCAATGGAATATTCAGTTCAGTTTAGTTCAGTTCAGTCGCTCAGTCGTGTCCAACTCTTTGCGACCCCATGAATTGCAGCACGCCAAGCCTCCCTGTCCATCACCAACTCCCGGAGTTCACCCAAACTCACGTCCATCGAGTCAGTGATGCCATCCAGCCATCTCATCCTCTGTCGTCCTCTTCTCCTGCCCCCAATCCCTCCCAGCATCAGAGTCTTTTCCAGTGAGTCAACTCTTCGCATGAGGTAGCCAAAGTACTGGAGTTTCAACTTCAGCATCAGTCCTTCCAAAGAACACCCAGGACTGATCTCCTTTGGAATGGACTGATTGGATCTCATTGCAGGCCAAGGGACTCTCAAGAGTCTTCTCCAGCACCACAGTTCATAAGCATCAATTCTTCGGTGCTCAGCTTTCTTCACAGTCCAACTCTCACATCCATACATGACCGCTGGAAAAACCATAGCCTTGACTAGATGGGCCTTTGTTGGCACAGTAATGTCTCTGCTTTTGAATATGCTGTCTAGGTTGGTCATAACTTTCCTTCCAAGGAGCAAGCATCTTTTAATTTCATGGCTGCAGTCACCATATGCAGTGATTTTGGAGCCCCCCAAAATAAAGTCTGACACTGTTTCCACTGTTTCTCCATCTGTTTGCCATGAAGTAAGTGATGGGACAGGATGCCATGATCTTCGTTTTCTGAATGTTGAGCTTTAAGCCAACTGTTTCACTCTCCTCTTTCACTTTCATCAAGATGCTGTTTAGTTCCTCTTCACTTTCTGCCATAAGGGTGGTGTCATCTGCATATCTGAGGTTATTGATGTTTCTCCCGGCAATCTTGATTCCAGCTTGTGCTTCTTCCAGCCCAGCGTTTCTCATGATGTACTCTGCATAGAAGTTAAATAAGCAGGGTGATAATATTACTCAGCTATGAAAAGGAATGCATTTGAGTCAGTTCTAATGAGGTGGAGGAACCTGATGCCATTATCCAGAGTGAAGTAAGTCAGAAAGAGAAAGACAAATGCTGTATATTAACATACATACATAGAATTCAGAAAGACGGTACCGACAGTCCTGCATGATGGGCAGCGAAGGAAACACAGACATAAAGGACAGACTTTTGGACTCAGTGGGAGGAGGAGAGGGTGGGATGATTTGAGCGAATAGCATTGAAACATGTGCATTACTATATGTAAAATAGATAACCAGGGCAAGTTCGATGCATGAAGCACTCAAAACCTGTGCTCTGGAAAAACTCAGAGGGATAGGGTGGGGAGGGAGGTGGGAGGGGTGTTCAGACATGGGGAGGGGGCACAGGTATACCTGTGGCTGGTTCATGTTGATGTATGGCAAAACCGTCACAATATTGCAAAGTAGTTACTCTCCAATTAAAATTAATTAATTGAAAAATGTGTTTCAGGTATACAGCAAACTGATTCCATTTTACGTATATCTATTCTTTTTCAAGTTCTTTTCCCATTGAGGTTTTTACAGAGTACTGGGTAGAGTTCCCTGTGCTATGTCATAGGTCTTTGGTGGTTGTCTATTTCATATATCCTGTGGCTTTAAACACATGGCCAGTGTCTGCTGACGTAGAGACGTCACCCCTGCCTTTGCGGTCTCAAAGAGGAGACCTGAAATGCTGGACCCGTCTTGCTCTTCTTAAGGGATTGCTAGAGTCGGACACGACTGAAGCGACGCAGCAGCAGCAGCACAGAAAGGGAGACATCTGCATTTGGATTCAGCAGACTCCAGAAATGAACAAAATGCAGGTCGAGCCACCCTGCTCTGGTGAATGAGGATGCTCAGCATGTGGAAACACAGACTAATGACTGTCAGCCAGGGAGCCCGGGGCCTCAGGCTTTGCATAATTTCCCCAATATATCAGGAAGTGGGCAGCGCAGAGGGATCACGAGCACACATGGTGAATGTGTCAGTGGTTCCTAGCCGTTTTGAGTATGAAAGTGCCTTTTATGGTCAGGAGAGCATTTATGATCATAATTTGGTAGTTGTGCACTTAGAGTTGTGGTTTGAGAGCAAATGCCGGGACTAATAATAATCAGATCAGCAGAGGCCACACACGTAAACACTGAGAAGGTGTCTGATAGGTGAGTGCTCTGTGTGAATTCACCTCATCCTCAGAGAAACATATGAGATGGGCACTATTATTAGTTTCAGTTTACAGATGAGGTTCTTGAAGCACAGAGAGGTTTGGTAACTTTTCTAAAGTCACACAGCTGATCACTGGTAGAGCCAGGATTCAAGCCCAGGGAAACCAGCTCCAGAGTCCACACTTTTTTAAAGGTTTTTTTTTTTTTTTTTGGTGTGTGTGTTCTTAGTCACTTAGGCATATCTGACTCTTTGTCATGGTGACCCTGTGGACTATAGTCGTCAGGGTCCTCTGTCCATGGAATTTTCCAGGCAAGGATACTGGAGTGGGCTGCCATTTCCTTCTCCAGGGTATCTTCCTGACCCCGGGGGTCAAACCTGGGTCTCCCATGTCGAAGGTGGATTCCTTACCGTCTGAGCCACCAGGGAAGCCCCTTTTAAGTTTTATGTATATCTAAATATATCCTGCATGGGTTGCAGGATCTTAGTTCCCTGACCAGGGATCAAACCTGGGCCCTGTCTCTGAGCTGAGTCCTAACCGCTGGAGTTACCAGGGAATTCCCACACTCTTAACAATTCTTAAATGTCTCTGTGCTGAAATGGACACACATCTGTGACCTACAGACAGTGGGCTACCGCCCTTAGTGAGAACATGTGAACCAGAGCCACGTATTTCAGCATCGATATATTGCAAACTCCTCATGACAGGTGAGCAGACAAGTTGTAGAAGGGGATGGAAAGCATTGATTAAAAGTGAGACGCCATGCAAGATCGGACTATGTATTATTTATCCTCTTAAAAAGTAGAAGCCTGCTGGCTCTCAGAACACCAGGGTGAGGTGGACATTCTCTCTGTTCTGAGGAATCAGAACCAAGGAGAGAGATGCTGGGGGCTTCAATGGTGTTTTTTCTTTTTTAATTAGAGATAAAATTCAGGACTTCTCTGGAAACCCAGTGGTTAAGACTTCAGCTTCCAATGTAGGGGGTGTGGGTTCAATCCCTGGTTGGGGAGCCAAGATCCCACATGCCTTGTGGCCAAAAAAACCAAAAAACATAAAACAGAAGCAGTATTGTAACAAATTCAATAAAGACTTAAAAAATGGTCTACATCAAAATAAAATCTTAAAAAAAAAAAAGAGAGAGAAAATGCCCTGGAACAAGCAGAGCAGTGTCAAAGGAACTGAACTTCATGGTGGGGTCAAGAGTGTTGGTTAGGTTATTTCTTTGTGTAGGTGACATGGTTTATGGTAAAGTTTAAACCTACCATAAGTGTGTAACATTTTCAAATGAATTTTCATACATACACTTAAAAATAGTATGGAGGTGGCAGAGATTGGTTTAGACATGGGTCTGTGTTTGGTGCAGGCAGGGTTGCAGACCCTCTCAGTTGCTCTGAGAGTCTCCAGGGGCCTCAGCCCCCCGGCAGGATCACAGATGCAGGACCAAGTGTCCAGCCTGGGCCTGGGATCTGGAGCCTGTTCAGGGTGGGAAGGTTGCAAAGCGTCCACCTGCCCGTTTGCTCCTGAGGGGACAGCCCTTCAGGAGGTGGCGGCACCAAAATGGAAACTGTTGACATGGGTCAGGCCTTGGGGAGGGGGGCGGGGGCTGGAATTTGTAAAGCAAAATGGCTGCCTAGAGAAATTGTGAATCAAGCACAGGTCTGGAGGCACAGTGCTTCATTGAGCTGTCACGGCCGCTGCCTCTGGGGACAGAAGAGGTTACTTTTGTTTAGTTTCACTTAATGCACAAGGGACGCTGTCATCCCCACAGGAAAGAGCCACAGACCTTTCTGCCAGAAACAGCCAGTATGACTGGAGGAGAAATGACTGTGAAGCAGCAAAGGCCAGCTGGGGTTGGTAGGAGGAAGAGGCAGCCAGGCAGGACTTCAAGGGCTGGGAATAGAATCAGTGGGGCAGACAGGGGCTGTAATTTATGAGGGGAGGGAGGCCCAGGGCAGCCGCGCTTCTGGAACCTTTGTGCCTCTGTCAAGAGAGTACGTCATAGGCGGCGGCTCTCTGGGCCCTCCTGCGTCATCTGAGAGGTGACAGGAAGGGCCTGAGGTTGCCAAGAGGGCACAGAGCCTGCATCTGGGTGAGGGGCTGGTGGGGGAGTGAGGAAAGTGGGGAGAGGGCACAGAGCCTGCATCTGGGTGAGGGGCTGGTGGGGGAGTGAGGAAAGTGGGGAGAGGGCACAGAGCCTGCATCTGGGTGAGGGGCTGGTGGGGGAGTGAGGAAAGTGGGGAGAGGGCACAGAGCCTGCATCTGGGTGAGGGGCTGGTGGGGGAGTGAGGAAAGTGGGGAGGGGCGAGCTGGGAACCGAGGTGGGCTCTCCCCTCCCCCAGCCTCCTTCAGGCCAACTTGGGGGTGATAGTTCTGCTTCCCCAAACCTGAATTAAATCTTCAGAATGTCACTTGACTTTCCTGTCGTGGGCATCTGTTCTAGGTAGGACTTTTAAAGGCCATGGAAATGATGCTGAGACCAACAGGCCTCTGTGAGAGGAAGATGCATTATTCCCACCACAGGATGGGAGTTTCCAGGGAAACTGCTGCTCAGCTCCTCTCTGTCTTCTGCATCCCTCCCTCCCTCTGCTCTGTAATCGCAGGGCCCATGCTGCTGATCTTAAACCTGGTCCTAGTTCCCTTGAATAATCTCTCTTTCATTTCACAAAGACATTTTTAAAGAGTAGATGGTGCTCTAGAATAGACTCCCCGCTCCCACTTCCTCTTGCCTCCTTCCGTCCAGCAATCCCCACTTCCTCCTCCAGGCGCATTCTCGTCCGCCAGAGCCAAGCCCAGCTCTCTGCAGTTATCCTGTCCCTCTTCTGGGCTGCATCCAACACCCTGATGGTCCTACACCTGGGTTTCCTTCTCCCCATTTGCCCACCCATGTGCTGTTCCCCGCCCCTCCCCAACCTGCTCCTTTCCTGCCTTTCTGCTACTTTATGTTGATTGAGACAAATTCAGACTCTATACAGTTCCCCATTTAAAGTTCAGTGTTCACAGACTTGTATAGCCATCACCACCATCAGTTTCAGAACATTTTTAAAAAGTTGAAGTATTGTTGATTTACAAAGTTGTGTTGATTTCTGCTGTATAACAAAGTGATTCAGTTATACATACCCACACACTCATATACATATATATACACACACACACAAACATACATACACTCTTTTGCATTCATTTCCATTATGGTTTATTCCAGGATGTCGAATGTAGTTCCCTGTCTATACAGTACAACCTCGTTTATCCATTCTAAATGTAATAGTCTGTACCTGCTAACCCCAAACTCCCAGTCCATCCCTCCCACCCCCTCCCCCTTGGCAACCACAAGTCTCTCCTCTATGTCTTTGAGTCTGTTTTGTTTCATAAAAGTTCAGAACATTTTTTGTCACCCTCAGAAGAAATCCTGGAACCCTTAGCAGTCACCCCATATCTCCCCAAGCCCCCAGACCCAGGCATCCCCTAGACTACATTTTGTCTTTGATTTCCATATAAACACCCACCTCTGTTTTCACAAACTTCTCTCTGAACCGCTAGCCAGCCCTTTGACTCTGGTCCCCTCGCACCCCCACCCCCGACCTTGAAGCCCAGCTCCGATTTGTGATTGTGTTGATTCAACTGAAACCTTCTGTGATCTCTTACCAGGGACATGCACCTGCCTTAACTGACTTCAGGTTGCCACCTCCTTCCTCTCCTGGACTTGCATCCCAGCCTAGCCTGCTGCCGCCCTGACCCTTCCCAGGGAGTCCAGGTTCCCCTCAGATAGCCTCATCTCCCCATAATCTCATTTCCTCATATTTTACACCTCCTCACATCTCCTCACACCTCCACACATCTCCTCACACCACCTCACACCTCCACACTTCTCATACTTTTTCATGTCTCCTATACCTCTTCATGTCTCCTCATACCACCTCACATCTCATACTTTCTCACACCTCCTCACACCTCTTCATGTCTCCTCACACTACCTCACATCATCTCACACCCCACATTTCCACACATCTCCTCACACCTCCTCGTGTCTCCTCACACCTCCTCATGTCTCTTCATACCACCGCACGTCATCTCATACCCCACACCTCCATATATCTCCATATACGTCTTCACATCTCCTCATACCTCCTCATGTCTCTCACACCACCTCACATCATCTCACACCCCACACCTCCACGTATCTCTTCATACCTCCTCACACCTCTTCATGTCTCTCACACTGCCTCACATCATCTCACACCCCACACCTCCACGTGTCTCTTCATACCTCCTCACACCTCCTCATGTCTGCTCACACCACCTCACACCCCACACCTCCACACACCTCCACACACCTCACACCTCTTCATGTCTCTCACACCGCCTCACATCATCTCACACCCCACACCTCCGTATCTCTTCATACCTCCTCACACCTCCTCATGTCTGCTCACACCACCTCACACCCCACACCTCCACACACCTCTTCAGACCTCTTCATGTCTCTCACACCGCCTCACATCATCTCACACCCCACACCTCCGTATCTCTTCATACCTCCTCACACCTCCTCATGTCTGCTCACACCACCTCACACCCCACACCTCCACACACCTCTTCAGACCTCTTCATGTCTCTCACACCACCTCACATCACCTCACACCCTCCACCTCCGTATATCTCCTCACACCTCTTCACGTCTCCTCACACCTCTTATGTCTCCTCACAGCCCCTCGCATCACCTCACACCTCCACACATCTCCTCCTACCTCTTCCCATGTCCTCACACATCCTTATACCTCTTCAGGTCTCCTCTCACCTCCTTAAATCTCCTTACAACTTCTCATGTCTCCTCTCACCTCCTCACATTTCATCAGGTTTCCTCACATCACCTCACGCTTCCTCACATCTTCTCACATCTCCTCGTAGCTCCTCACACCATGTCTGTCTCTGGTTGTGAGTTTGCCGAGGTCAGGGACCAGTCTTTCCGTCTTTTCTTAATTGTTAATCTCAGATTTGGTGCTCAGTGTCAGTTGATCTACCACAAATACCACCAATCTGAGTGTGGGGAGAATTGGAATTTTTATCTGGTCTCACTTGTCCCCCAGCCCTTCTGATGGTCCCTGTCATCCCCCTCCAATTTGGTGGGTCTGGCTTTACAGGGAGGAGCCTGAGCTTACCTTGTCAGTAGCAGTAGCTGTAAAATATGGAGGAATAGTTCATCCTTGTCTGCCCCCTCCCTCGAACCCCGTCCCCTTCCTAGCCAGTTCCTGCTGAGGTCAGCAGGAGCCAGCACAGACTCTAGGAGATGGACAGCCTGATAAGAGAGCTGGAGTCAGCCCAGGAGGGTTAGCTCTACTTCTGGGTACTAATCAATCTTTAATGAAGTTCCCTGGAGCATAGACAGGAAGCGGGGAGGGATGAGTAGGAGAGTTTGGTTTTTTTTTTTTTAAAAAAAACTTGGTCCAGACATTTATGTACTTTATTTAGTGAGGGCAAAAGTTAAATATATACTATGTGAGTTTGAAATGCCAGGAATTTAAATACAGCTTTAAGGAACTTAGGTTTAAGGGTTAACTTGAAGGACAGGGCAGTTTTAAAATTTTTAAGTACAGCTTGAAAAGGCCCAGTTGAATTCAAGACATAAACATTTTTTAATTAAAGTTTTTAATAATTAATTTTTTAGCTGTGCTACACAGCATGAGAGATCTTAGTTCCCTGACCAGGGATCAAACCCATGCCCCCTGCAATGGAAATGCATGGTCTTCATCACAGGACCGCCAGGCAAGTCCCAAGATATAAACATTTGCTTCTTAAACAGCACGGGTCCACTTTGATGTCGGTTTTTTTCTGCAGTAGATACTATAGAACTACACCATAGAATCCATAGATACGTAGAAGCTGTCTTTGCACTGAGGACCCATGATGAATTCTACTCAGATTTTCACCTGTGTGGACAGTGAAGTGAAGTGAAGTCGCTCAGTCGTGTCTGACTCTTTGCGACCCCATGGACTGTAGCCTACCAGGCTCCTGCCTCCATGGGATTCTCCAGGCCAGAGTACTGGAGTGGGTTGCCATTTCCTTCTCCAGGGGATCTTCCCAACCCAGGGAAACCCGGGTCTCCCTCATTCCAGGCAGACGCTTTAACCTCTGAGCCACCAGTGTGGACGGTGGGTGCTCCTAATTCCTTTGTTGTTCAGGAGTCAACAGTAATTGCCACAAATTGCAGACTGCACAGAGCTGTGACAAATCATGGTGGAGGCTTTTATTTTGAGGTCATTGTCTGTCGCCCTTGCTTTTAAATTCAAGAGTGTCAAACAGTTTATTAATATTGAGTATCAGATTGTGCCCTTACCTGGTAATAATGACTTTTCTCCTTTGGCCAGGGATGTGGATTTTAAGAGGGTATGAGTTTTGTGGGGTCCCCCCATCTTTTTACGAGGTGGGGCTCTGGGTCCCCTTTGGGGTAGAATGCTTGACCTGGGGGACCCCTTGTGCTCGGTGCCTTGGTTGATTGGTGCCTGTGTCCATGGGGTTGAAGGCTGAGTGTGATTTAAAGTTATCATTGTTTCCTGTTTGTTGTGGCGATAGTGATGATGATGATGAAGGCTGCAGTGAACATTCCATCCATGATTAGTGCCTTAAAGGCAGTGTTTCCCAAACTCTGTTTCCTGGAACACTCACTAGGAACACCTTCAGTGGCCAGATAGCTTTGAAAAATTGCTGCATACGGTGCATTTCCCTTGAAGACTGACAGTGTAGAGCAAAGCCTTTTAAAGGCTCTGGGAATTCCTGCAGGGAAAAGCAGGGTAGCCTAGCAGGTTCTAAATTTGTTTCCTAATATGACCTGTTTTCTTAGTCACTCTTGTGATTTCCCAGTTCTGTGAGTGCACCGTGAGACGCCCAGCCTCAGAGTCATTTCTTAAAAGGAAAATTGTGGGGGCAAAGCATGTAATGGTTTATAAAGTTTGAGTCCTGGCCCAGATATCTGATGGTCATGGCTGGGAACCCTGACCTTTACTGTGTTCCAGGAAGGAGCCTCTCGGGTCAGGCTGTCCTCCCATGCCTGACTCTCTTTTAGTTCATGCCCCATCCAGCTGTGGGAAGTAGACAAATGGCTTTTGTTTTGTTTATAGAGGAGGATGGTGTGCAGGTGGGCTATGCTTTCAGTTGGGAGGACTTAGCTGCTTTTGCCTCCAAGACCCAGTTCTGGCCAAGTGGTGGCAGTGAGCTGGGCACCTGATGGGCCGTGAGTTGACTCTGATCCACACATGTGCCCCTGTGCCAAGAGCCGTCTCTGTGAGATGAGCAGTATGAAGCGATGTGCCCACCACAAGGCTGAGCCTCTGACCTGCAGATCAGCCTCCTGTGCTCTGACCACCTGAGTCCACAGCCTCTCTGGGTTACATCTTCTCTTGTCCTTTGCCCTGTCCTGGTCTTGCCTTGCCAGTAGGACCATAACCCTGTTGAAGGCAGAAGGGTTCAAATTTTTCTTTGATCCATGACAGCACTTTGCACAGAGCTGAGTCCATAGCATAGACCTGTGGGTGGTTCTCAGGAGCCCAGCGATGGCCCTGGTATGAGAGTCAGCTGAGTTACCTGCCACCGAGTAAGCCCCCACAAAGTGTTAAAATATTATTTGTGTATTTCCTTGATAAGTTCAAACACTTTAAAAAAATACTGTACTTTCAATCAATATCATATGACATCACTTATATGTGGAATCTAAAAAAAAAAGATAATTTCACTTATTTATAAGACAGAATAGACTCATAGGCATAGAAAGCAAATTTATGGTTACTGAAGAGATGGGGATAAATTAGGCGTTAACAGGGATTAACAGATACAACTGCTATGTATAAAATAGGTAAATAGTAAAGACCTACTATAGAGCACAGGGAACTGTGTTCACAATCTTGTGATACCTGTAATGGAAAAGAATCTGGAAAAGACTCTATATATATGTGTGTGTGTGTGTGTGTGTGTGTGTATGGTGACTGCAGCCATGAAATTAAAAGATTCTTGCTCCTTGGAAGAAAAGCTATGACAAACCTAGACAGTGACATGTGTGTGTGTGTAACTGAATCACTTTGCTGTACACCTGAAACTAACAGGAAATTTGTAAATTAGATATACTTCAATTTTTAAAGAGGTTTAAAAATGCTATAGTTTCATCTCCTCACTCTGATATCTGTGAAGAATTCTTTTGATTATTTAAAAGCAAAATCCTCAAGTACTATGTACTACGTACAAGTACTAGTAGCGTTTTTCTGAGAACATTGTTATATGTTGCATGGGTCAGGATTTTATTTTGTAACAGAACTTTGGAGTCACTAATCTATGCCTTATTCCTAAGAGAGGTTGTTTTTATAACATTTCTCTTTATGGACTGAAGAGAAATACCAGAGGTGATGTGAGTTGCCTAAAGTCCCATGGGAGCTTGTCAGAGAAAGCTGAGCTAGGGGCCTGTTTGACGTAAGGGCGGTGTACTCACGTCACCTCTTTGTGTTATCACCGGGCACTTAATTTACAACGTGAACTCCTACTTCCTACCTCCTTCCCAAAACAATCTAGGACAGAGACAAAACTCATGTCAGAAACAGAATGATTCTTCTGTAAGTCTGGAATGCTCTCCTGTGACAATCTGAAATGTGTTTCAAAAAGTGAGGTGTGGATTTGCTTATTGGAAAGTCTATGGGAATATCTGCAGTCCCTTCTCCCCCAGATGTGGATTCTGCCGATGAGAGTTCTCGATTGGCGGCGCGTTAGTGTAAGATTGAGACTTGGGGAGGGGGTCCTGCCCAAGGACTCGGAGCGTCTCCTGATCTCTGTGCTTGGCACCCCTACCTGCACTCCTGCTGTCACCTAACTTACTGTGATCACCTATTTCAGTGTTTGAAATGAATGATCGCAAAGCTGTTTAAGAATATTGGGTGAAGGACTTCCCTGGTGGGCCAGTGGTTAAGACTCTGTGCTTCCACTGCAGGGGGCTCGGTTCGATCTTTGGTTGGGGAGCTAAGATCCCACATGTCGTGCAGCAAAAAAATAAAGATGCATAGGATTTCTGCTGGCCAGATGGGGAGAGGGCATTCTAAGCAATAAACTGTAGGTGGTTCACCAATTAAAAAACCACAAAAAACTTTTTTGATATTTGGCTACCTTTAAAAGTAAGAAAAGAATATTCAGTTCAGTTCAGTTCAGTCACTCAGTTGTGTCCAATTCTTTGCGACCCCATGAATTGCAGCACACCAGGCCTCCCTATCCATCACCAACTCCCGGAGTTCACTCAAACTCACGTCCACCAAGTCGGTGATGCCATACAGCCATCTCATTCTCTGTTGTCCCCTTCTTCTGCCCCCAATCCCTCCCAGCATCAGGGTCTTTTCCAATGAGGCAACTCTTCGCATGAGGTGGCCAAAGTACTGGAGTTTCAGCTTTAGCATCATTTCTTCCAGAGAACACCTAGGACTGATCTCCTTCAGAATGGACTGGTTGGATCTCCTTGCAGTCCAGGGGACTCTCAAGAGTCTTCTCCAGCACCACAGTTCAAAAGCATCAGTTCTTCTGCACTCAACTTTCTTCACAGTCCAACTCTCACATCCATACATGACTACTGGAAAAACCATACCCTTGACTAGACGGACCTTTGTTGGCAAAGTAATATCTCTGCTTTTGAATATGCTGTCTAGGTGGGTCATAACTTTCCTTCCAAGAAGCAAGCGTCTTTTAACTTCATGGCTGCAGCCACCATCTGCAGTGATTTTGGAGCCCCCCAAAATAAAGTCTGACACTGTTTCCACTGTTTCCCCATCTATTTCCCATGAAGTGATGGGAGCAGATGCCATGATCTTCGTTTTCTGAATGTTGAGCTTTAAGCCAACTTTTTCGCTCTCCTCTTTCACTTTCATCAAGAGGCTTTTTAGTTCCTCTTCACTTTCTGCCATAAGGGTGGTGTCATCTGCATATCTGACGTGATTGATATTTCTCCTGGCAATCTTGATTCCAGCTTGTGCTTCTTCCAGAGAAAAGAATATTAGGCAATTTAATCTCTTTAATATTTCCTAAGAGGTAGTCCTTGGGCTGGGCTTTCCAGGAGGCACTGTGGTAAACAATCTACCTGCCAATGCAGGCAGGAGACTCAGTTTCCATCCCTGGGTTGGGAAGATCCTCTGGAGAAGGAAATGGCAACCCACTCCAGTATTCTTACCTTGAAAATTCCATGGTCAGAGGAACCTGGTAGGCTATAGTCCATGGGGTCGCAAAGAGTAGGACACGACTGAGCGAATGAACACACACACACAGTCCTTGGGCTAGGCAAATCTGAATTACTCGAGATGGGCACTGGGCCCCAGTCCAGGCCCACTGGCTTGGCATCCCTGAAGGTGGGGCCCTGGGATGTGCGTCTTTAGCAAGTTTCCTGGGCAATTCCTGTACGCATGTAAGTTGGAGAATTCCTACTGATGGTCCTCAGAAGAGTGTCTCTAAAAAGATTCCAAGGGGATTGGCTGCTTCTATTGCACATGGGTTATGGGAATTGGCCCCTAGAGTCACCTGGAGGCTTGCTGCCCCTTGTGACATCTGGCCGCACCCCCAGACACACCTCCAGGCATTTGGATCCACTGAAGGCTTCCCCTAGATTACATTCACATACCCCTCTAGCAAACTGATTCTCACTGCTTGCTCCTCAGACAGGATGACAGTATCAAAGCCCTGTGACCACCCCCCCAACCCCACCACTGCACCCTAGAGCTGCCTGTCCCCTCCTCCCCTGTTGCCAGGACCATGCCCTCACTTCCCTTGTCCTTCGCTTCTTACCACTCAGGCATGATTTCTCCCCTTTAGACAGGTGCTTGGAAGTGGAGGCACTGAGCAAATCTCTAGGGAAGTACCAGGGGCCCCACGACTGAGGATCGGGGAGGGCACATAGTGCCAGCAGATTAGTGAGATGGGGCGGGGTCAGGAGGGCGGGGCCAGTGAGTTCCCAGAGGGTCACGGCAGCCCTCAGGGCCAGCACGAGGCAAGGTGGGGGCCAGGGCCTGTGTTAGGAGCTCTTTGGAGAGGGGGTGCCTGGAGGCAGGCCATCTGGTACCCTCTGTCCACAGCACGAGCATCTCTGAACAAATACCCTCACTTTCCCATGCCCCTCCTTTCCTTCTCTCTGTTCTGCCCTCATCCCCCTAAACATCAGGGGTCAGGAGAGCAAATGTATGAGCAGGTGTCCTGCTGCCCCTCCTCACCCCCAGCCGGACTCCGACTGGTGACCCCCTCAGGCTCCCTCACACACGCTGTGGGAAGAGTCATGTGTCTGGTGGGGCTGGAGCCTGGGCTGACACCTGCATTCTGTCTTCCCTTCACTTCCTCGCCTGGCACAGGCTCTCCCAGGCCAGCTTCTGCCCCCTGGGTAGAGCACATTAACAATTGTGCAGGTTGTGAAAATCTGGAGAAATTCCCACAAGCAATGTTTCATCCGTAGATAACGATTGAGTTTGACACTCCTATAGTCCAGTGGGCTGCCAAGTTTAAGGCCTGAGTTGATGGACACATATATTCAAACCACATTCTTTTGGTACCAGTGAAAATCCTGATAAAGTGTGAGAGTGAGTTGTTTATCTCTGGGGGAAGTATAAGCTCAAATGAAATCTTAAAATAAGAGATAGTACTAGGTAGTGGTAGACCAATAATAATTTTTTTTTAAAGCTGTTTAACCATTTTTAAATACTTTTGCTTTTAAAATTTAAATTAAATTAAAATTAAAATTTAGGCACAGCTTAAGGACTTCCCTGGGGGATCTTAGTCCCTTTGCCAGATCCCCAGGTTGGGAAATCTGTTGTGGGGCCTAGAACTTTCTTAACAGTGCAAGATTAAAAAAACTAAGACCTTGGCATTCGGTCCCATCACTTCATGGCAAATAGATGGGGAAACAATAGAAACAGTGACAGACTTTATTTTCTTGGGCTCCAAAATTACTGCAGATGGTGATGACAGTCACGAAATTAAAAGATGCTTGCTGCTTGGAAGCATATTAAAAAGCAGACACATTACTTGCTGACAAAGGTCTGTCTAGTCAAAGCTGTGGTTTTTCCAGTGGTCATGTATGGATGTGAGAGTTGGACTATAAAGAAAGCTGAGTGCCAAAGAATTGATGCTTTTGAACTGTGGTGTTGGGAAAGATTCTTGAGAGTCCCTTGGACAGCAAGGAGATCCAACCAGTCAATCCTAAAGGAAATCAGCCCTGAATATTCTTTGGAGGGACTGATGCTGAAGCTGAAACTCCAGTACTTGGGCCACCTGATGCGAAGAGCTGACTCATTGGAAAAGACCCTGGTGCTGGGAAAGATTGAAGGCAGGAGGAGAAGGGGAAGACAGAGGATGAGATGGCTGGACGGCATCACCGACTTGATGGACGTGAGTTTGAGCAAGCTCCAGGAGTTGGTGATGGACAGGGAAGCCTGGTGTGCCGCACTCCATGGGGTCCCAGAATTGGACACGACTGAGCGACTGGACTGACTTGAGGACTTGTCTGGTGATCCAGTGGTTAAGACTCCATGCTTCCACTGCAGAGGGCACAGATTCCCTGGTAGGGGAACTAGGATCCCACATGCATCACAAGTGCTGTATGACTCAGGGAACTCAAACCTGGGCTCTGTAACAACCTAGAGGGGTGGGATGGGGAGGGCAGCGGGGGGTAGTTTCAAGTTGAGGGGACATAAGTACACCCATGGGCGACTGTTGGTGATGTTTGGCAGAGACCAACACAGTACTGTAGAGCAATTGTCCTTCAATAAAAATAAATTAATTACAATTTTTTAAAAAATTTAGGTACAACCTAGAAAATGTTTAGGTTCACGAACTTTATTACAAAGTAGACATTTCAGTTTTAGAGACAGAGACAGTGACCTGGGCATGAAGGGAAAGAGAATTTCCAAGCAATGACGTTAGTTTGTCAGTACAAGTATATTGTGGCCCCAACTTGCTGTATATTTTTGTTTTTGTTTTGTCATTTCAGGTGATTTTTAAAGCCAAGTCAAAATATTCTCCAGAATTACTCAAATACCGGTAAGTACCGCCTAAGGCAATTCTCTTTGTGGCTGCAGGTAACCGTTTTTCCAGCCAGGGTTTTCACACATCACTCCTCTGTGACCTGCCTGCTTGTCAGGGGTCAAGTTCACTGCTCACTGGGTCACCACTTACCAGGCCTTGCAGCATATTGGCCTTGATTAGAAACAAAAGTCTAGTAGGGACCTTCCCGGTGGTCCGGTGATTAAGGCTTGGTGCTTCCAATGCAAGGGACTCGGGTTCAATCCCTGTTGGGGGACTAAGATCCAACATGCCACATGGAACTGCCAAAAATGAAAAAAGAAATGAGAGTCTGGTGTGTTTCCTACCAGAGAGTGGAAAGGGAAGTAAGCCGTGCACGTGGCGTTTAAACCTTTTGGAGGCACTTGGGATGGACTGGGCCTCAGCAGAAGGAAGAGGGGCTCCCTGAAGATGTCTGTGCGGCCAGGCGGCCCCCTCCCCCCCCACCCCGGGTGCAGGTGCGGCTGAGATCCGGGCAGGGCTGAATAAGAGAGGCTCATGATCTGGGCCAGAGGAGGCCTGAAATCATAGGCTGAATTTATTGCAGGAGGTGGGCTTGCATATTTTTCCTGTGGGCAGGATCTGTTACTTGCCCCAGGTTTTCAAAGAGACCTGTTGACTTCCCCTGTGGCTTGAATGGTCAGCCTCGGCCAGAATGGGAAGGGAGACGAGGTGTCAGGAAGCCACGAGACAGTTGCCACATAAGTCAAGGCGTGTCAGTTCCCTGCCCGGGAGAGCTCGACTGTCCAGGCACACATTTCTGGGAAGGAGACTTTGGCCTCTTACCTTCTGGAGTCAAAGTGAAATTTTAATTATTTTATTACTTTACAAATATGTAAAACTATATTCCTATTATATTTTATTTAAACACGTTGAAAGGGAAAGAGTTAGTCACTCAGTCGTGTCTGACTCTGCAACTCCATAGACTGTAGCCCACCAGGCTCCTCTGTCCATGGGATTCTCCAGGCAAGAATACTGGAGTGGTTTGCCATTCCCTTCTCTAGGGGATCTTCCCAACCCAGGGATCGAACCCAGGTCTCCTGCATTACAGGCAGATTCTTTACTGCCTGAGCCACCATTTAAACAGGTACCGTCTTAAACTCACAAAGACTGTTTATTTAAAGTTCTGAAAGTGTATATTCTGATCCTCCTTTGCATCCCAGGACGCTGAAGTTCAGGAAGTTAGGTGACAGTGTACTCAGGCCAGGATACAAGTGATGAGACTTGTGTGCTATGTTTTTTTCATCTGATCTTGCTGTCTCCCTTCACTACTTAAAGCAAAAATTATCGAAGTACAGTTGATTGATAACGTTGTGTTAATTTCTGCTGTACAGCAGAACGACTTCTTTTTCATGTCCTTTTCTGTGCTTTATCACGAGATACTGAGAATTCCCTGTGCTGTGCGGTAGGACCTTGGTGTTTATCCATCCTGTATATACTAGGTTGGGTCTGCTAATCCCAGCCTCCCAATCCTTCCCTTCCTCTTAGCAACCACAAATCTGTCCTCTTTGTCTGTCCCTTCACTGCTTTTTGAGAAGTTCAGTTCACGTTTCTGCCAGACTGTTGATTCTAAGAAGGTCAGTTTAAAGTAACAATGCTTTACAGTCAGCGCTCCGTTGTGGAATCCAAGGATTCCACACCTGTGGATACAGAGGGTGGGGGGCCCGATATGCCTTAGATGACATGCACTGCAGCGCTCTCTGTCAGGGACTTGAGTATCTTTGGGTTTCAGTGTTGGCTGTGGGGGCCTGAAAGGTGTCCCTTGCAGATACCAAGTTATGATTGTATTAGGAAAACTTGGCAGTATTGTAAAGTAAAATAAAGTAAAAATAAAAATTAAAAAAAAAAAAAGCCATTATCCAAGAAAAAAAAAAAAAGAAAACTTGGGGAGGGTTAGGAGGGGGAACATTAAGAATTGAGCTTGGGTGTGGGCCTCAAAAGAAGCTGTTTGGAGTGTGAGCTGATTTGGGCAGAGGCAGTGGTTTGAGACAAGAGCTTTGGAACTTGGTTGAACAAGAGCTATGACAGAGGCTGGAGGAAGGAATGTATTTCCCGAAGAAGAGGATGCAGTGCAGAGAGACACGGACACCGTCACTCTGGTAGACGAAGAGGAGGAAGAGGGACCAAGGGCCTCCAGAGACAGGCTCAGATGGGGGAAGGATGGAGTGGGGGTCACACCTTTGAGGTCAGGGAGAAGACAGTGGGAGGAGGCTGGGCCAGCAGGGGGTACCTGCAGAGGAGGTGATGAGGCAGGAGGGGACACCTTTTTCTAGAAGTTGCTCTTGAGGGTGAGGATGAGGCCTCACTCTTCCCTGGGTGACATCGGAGGAGAAGCACAGGGTCCCTTGAGTTCTCACGGCAGCTCTTGGAGGCTGGAGAGGAGGGGTCAGCTCTGCGTTACAAATGTGGGGGCACAGCAGCCCTGAGTGGCCGAGGACTTGCCTGGTGTCGCATCTGTGACCCTTGCTCTCTGGGCCACACCCAGCAGATGCAAGCAGAGCAGTTGAGGCCAGGAGGAGGAGCAAAAGCTGAGTGGGTGGCTGGGGCCACACTCCAGCAGGGTGGGTGCTGCACCGTAAGCAGGGTAAGCGGTGGTAAGTGGGGCCTGCTTGTCTTTTGCTTCCTCTGTTCCCAGTGCCCTCTCACTGTCCATAGAGTTTTCACAGTGAAGAAAGAGGAGTAAGAATTTATATCCACCTTAGTGGTTAAGACTTGACCTTCCGATTCAGGCGGTGCGGGTTCGATCCCTGGTCAGGGAGCTGAGATCCCACAAGCCTTGTGATCAAAAAACCAAACATAATGCAGAGGCAATATTGTAACAAATTCAATAAAGACTTTTGGGCTTCCCAGGTGGCGCTAGTGGTAAAGAACCCACCTGCCAGTGCAGGGGGCGCCTCATAGGAGACACAGGTTCAATTCCTGGGTCCAGAAGATCCCCTGCAGGAGGGCATGGCAACCCATTCCAGTATTCTTGCCTGATGAATCCCATGGTCAGAGGAGCCTGGCAAGCTACAGTCCACGGGGTCACAAAGAGTCGGACAGGACAGAGCATAGTATTTGAAACAACACCCAGGAGGAGTCCTTTGGAAAAGCTGAACGTCCATATTATGCTTTTTTCCGGAGCTTCATTGTCGTCACATGGATAGAATGTGTGCCTACACACCCGCAAGGGGTCAAGAACAGCAGGGCTGATTCCAGAGGTTCCAGATGTTTCCAAACTGTTCTGCACAAAAGCACAGCAGATAATAATAGAACAATAAGAAACAGGGCTTTCGAGGAAGCAGATTGCAGATTTCTGGTGACTCCCAGTTGGTCCTGCCTCTGTCTCCCTCTAAGCCCCTGATTCCCTCCATCACTTTGGGAACGTGTAGATAGCTCATGAAAACCTTCATAATTTAAGGTTTTGTGGCTAATTTACCATGAGTTACATGTTGTGCTAATGCCCTATGTCCATTCTCTCCCCTTGCCTCAGCAGCCCTTTGGGCAGATGCAAACATTCAACTTAAATGGTCTTTTTTGTTAAGTTTAAAAAATAGTGTAAGATACGACTTTAACAAATTTTTTTTTAATTTTTAAATGATGATTGCTTTACAATGTTGTGTTGGTTTCTGCCATACAACATGTGAATCAGCCATAAGTATACATATGTCCCTTCCCTCCTGAACCTCCCTCCCATCTCCCCATCCCATCCCGCACCTCTAGGTTATCACAGAGAACTGGGTTGAGCTCTCTGTGCTATGTAGCAACTTCCCACTAGCTATCTGTTTTACATATGTTAATATATACATTTTAATGCTATCCTCTCAATTCCTCCCACCCTCTCCCATCCCCTGCTGTGTCCACAGATCTGTTCTTTATGCCTGAGTCTGTGTTCCTGCCCTGCAAATAGGTTCATCAGTACCTGAATGGTCTATTCTTGAGCCAAACCAATATTTGCTGCTTGAGTGATACTTAGCTGAAGTAAACACAATATGGACAGTCCTAGAGAGAAACTTGAACTGATCTCCACGTTGGAAAATGTAAGAAGTGTCTCTCTAGACCCTGCACAGATCACGTAAGCAGCATGCAGCTCTGAGAAACTGCAAGTTAAAAATGGCCACCACCATTGCCCCGAGGCTAGTGCAGGGGTTCCCAGCCTCCAGGATCTAATAATGCCTGATGATCTGAGGTGGAACTGATGTAATAGTAATAGAAATAAAGTGCACAGTAAATAAAATGCGCCTGAATCATCCCGAAACCATCCCTGACCCCGGTCCATGGAAAAATTGTCTTCCACAAAATTGGTCCCTGTTGCCCAAAAGCTTGGGGATAGCTGTACTACTAGTGAGTACATGCAAAGGGGTGCTGTCCAGACTTGATGGCTTTTGAGGGGTAAAACCCTTTTAAAACATTGTCTCACCTAATCCTCGGGAAGAGCCTGCAAGGTCGGTGTTATTTAGGCTGTTTTCTGGTGACAGTAGGGCTCACCCAGGGCCACCTTGCCCAGGCTCTCCCCGAATCCCAGCCCTGCCTCGGAGCCCGGCTCTGCTCTGCCATCCTTGGGAGCAGCGCGTGCATCAGCCCACGTCCACACAGCCCCTCTGATCCTCATAGCCTCTGGGGAATGGGGAAGCAGGGCTCAGGTAAAGGACCTCCCCGAGGGCACTGTTCGTAGTTGATTTAAATCTGGGGACCCTCCAAAGCCTGAACCCTTTTTTCATCGCAGTATAAATGTTGGTTTACAGTGTGCGCCAGTCTCCAGGCTACAGCCCAGTGGCTCAGCTATACACATGTATCCATTCTTTTTTTATGTTCTTTTCCATTATGATTTATCATAGGATATTCGGTAGAGCCCCCTGTGCTTTGCAGTGGGACTTTGTTTGTCCATTCTAAATATAATAGTTTGCATCTACCAACCCCAAACTCCGAGCTCTTAAGTGTTAACTTTGGCATGTTCTGCTTCTAGCATTTAACCAAAAAACAAACAAACAAACAACCTTCAAAAAGCCACAGTTTCCTTGGGGATTGATCCAGAATGTACAGGAAGCTTGTGGGGAAGGCTGCCTTCAGCCTCTCTCTCTTCCTTCCCAGGTTGCCCCTCTACCTGGCCTCGCTCTTCATCAGCCTCGTTTTCCTGTTGGTGAACCTAACCTGTGCGGTGCTGGTCAAGACGGGCACCTGGGAGAGGAAAGTGATCGTGTCCGTGCGCGTGGCCGTCAACGACACGCTCTTTGTGCTCTGCGCTGTCTCCCTGTCCATCTGCCTCTACAAAATCTCCAAGATGTCCTTGGCCAACATTTACTTGGAGTCTAAGGTAAGGTGGACACGTGGTTGAGATCCTGCCATTAAGCTTTCTGGGATTTCCCCGGTAGTCCAGTGGTTATGACTGGGCACTCCTAATACAGGGGGCACAGGTTTTTATCCCGTGTTGGGGAACTAAGATCCCACATACTGTGCAGTGTGGCTCATCTCCACCAAAAAGAATTCCCTGGTTTGCAACAGAAAACAGAAATCAACCAATGCCTCTCCCACCTGACCTCCTGCAAATGATTAGCTGTGGTGGTGTTGCCAAGACACAGAGCCGTGTAGTTCATTGAACTTTGTGAGAATTGACTCCGGGTGGCTCGAGGTTTACTGGGGTGTGCAGAGAGGTAAATCTCTGGTTTCTGGAAACAGAGGTTTAAGTGAGAGTTTAGAGGACCTGTGGCATTGACTGTGGCTCTTATGTTGTTAGAAACACACAGCTTGCATTCCCTTTGTTCCTAGCCCTTTTATAAGCACTCTGCATGTAGGTAGGAATGTAACCTTCAAAATTCAGGGGGAGTCGGTGTCACCTACCTAGGGAAATGGAGGCACCAGACATCAGAAGCTCAGCCCGAGTTACACAAGCCAGGAGATGCAGAGCCATGGTGTGGCCCCAGCAGCCTGGCTCCGGGCTCTGGGGTCTGTCCTCTTTACCACCGGGTCGTAGTGCAGAGACACTCAGATCCAGGCGTGCCCCTGCCTTGACTGTGCCCCTGTGAGGGTCCCCCTTAACAGGAGGAGCTACTCCTGGGGTTCAGGACAGCAGGCCTCTCAAGGTGACAGTTCAGAGATGGAGTCAGACCGTGTGTTGGGCTGCACCCCGTAGTCCTACAAGGCCAGGGCATGCCCAGTTTCAGTACTGAAGAAAGAGCCTGGAGTCAGCGATGGCTTAATGGATCAGGGATCTTACATGTCTGAAGCACGGTCATGGAGCAACATTCCACATGTGCAGTGGACGGCAGCAGGACATGGTAGCAGCCTTCATTCCAGTGTCGAGGGTCGGGAAGGAAGACGACCAGTTGCAGAGGGAACTGATGTCAGGTGTGATTAGTGGCTCAATGGTAAAGAATCTGTCTGCAATACAGGAGATGCTTGGGATGCTGGTTTGATCCCTGGATTGGGAAGATCCCCTGGAGGAGGGCATGGCAACCCACTCTAGTGTTCTTGTCTGGAGCATCCTATGGACAGAGGAGCCTGGTGGGCTACAGTCCATGGGTCACGAAGAGTCAGACAGGACTGAAGCGACTGAGCACGCATGGGCTTGTTAGTTACCAGGGAAACCAGCAGAGGGGCATGACACTCACCACCACTTTGATAAGAAGAGTCACCAGCTGGGCCTGGGGGCAAGTCCACAGGAAGGTCAGTCGTGTGAATGGGTGTAGGAGAAGCAGGCAGTGGTCGGGCAGGGCATGTGCAGAGACGATAGAGCAGTCCCCTAGAGGGGCCTGGCCGCACCCCGAGAGGGCAGCCCCTGCACATTCTCTGCTTTCACTGCTGCGCCCCCAGCCCTGGAGTCCCTGTTTTCTCCTTTCCTTCCCCGAGTTACAGAGAGGGGCAGATGTGCTCCCTGGCGCGGTGGTTCTGAAGTGCCCCTCACCAGCCTGGTCCCCGGTTCCCCCTCATTAAGGAGCCTGGTGATGTGTGGAGGTCATAGTGGATGCTCTGGGCTCCCACTGGCCACAGGACCCTGGCCCACCAGCACGTTGCCCACTGAGCCTTGGTTTTCTCACATGTAAGGTAGTTGAGTGATTTCATAGCTCCTCTGCTTCTGAAAGTCTGTGGCGCCCTAACCCTTGCCAGGGAACCCATGTGGTTGTAACGTTGCTGGTCTGAAGACCTGAGCACTCTGCTTCTTAAGATACCTGGTCTTTAGCAGCTATCAGTAGATTGAAATCTGTGCCTCCACCTTCAAAATTACAAAGCTTTCTGTATCAAGGTGTCCTGTGATTTGCCTGAGCTCTTGCAAAGTCTGAAAAGTTAGTGTGGCTGGGTCCTTTTTTCATTGATAAATGTTGACAAATTTTATACTTGACTTTGCCTTAGCTTTATTATTTACACTGTCTCCTGTATAAGGTCTATTCAAGGCTTTTTGGAAACAGAATTATGGGGACATCCCTGGTGGTCCAGTGGTTAAGACTCCATGCTTCCAGTGCAAACGGCTCGAGTTCAGTTCCTGGTCAGGGAGCTAAGATGCCACATGCCTTGTAGTGCAGCCAAAACAAAACAGAGTTGTGGTTTTCACAGGAGGGGCCACATTTTATTTAGACTGTCAGATTGTCAGATTCAGATCACCTCTGTGCAAACAATCTGATAGACTACCATTGGCAAAATAAAATAATAGCTTAGATTTAGTTAGTGACTTCAAAAATGAATTTCAGTTTTTTGCTTAACTGTTTTTAACACCAGGGCTTTCCTGGTGGCTCAGTGGTAAAGAATCCACCTGCCGGTGTGGGAGACACAAGTTTGATCCCTGGGTCAGGAAGATCCTCTGGAGAAGGAAACAGCAACCCACTCCAGTATTCGTGCCTGAGAAATCCCACGGACAAAGGAGCCTGGTGGACTACAGTCCACGGTTGCAAAAGAGTGGGGCACGACTTAGAGACTAAATGACAACTATGACAGCTGTTTTCAGTTAGAGGTCATTTAGCTAACTTTGGACATTGATAGCTTCATTAGTGGGGGCACAGATGACCAATTTTCACACAGTCCCAAGCTCTGACTCACATTGGGACCCCAGCCTTCCCAGCCTAGGACAGGTGGGTCTTGAAGACATGCTCCCCACCCAGAGCCACTGTCCACAGCTCCACTGTCCCCAGGCTGGCATCCCTCTGAGCTGATTTTGTTGTTTCCAAGCCAGGGGGCAGGCCCTGGGCTCATAAGCTCAGAGCATCCTTGGAGCTGAGCGGCGGCACTTAGAGATTTAACCAAGTAAGTCATCTGACTGTCTTGCTCTTCCAAGCCGAGGTCTTAGGCAAATAGTTCATGTTTTCGGGTTTTGAAGCATCTCTCTGAAGAGAATTGGAAGTTTTAGGGTGGGTGTGGAGTGAGGGGAGGCTTGCAGTGGGGTTGAGAGTCTGAGAGTGGAAGAGAAGCTGGGAGGGTGTAGCAGTTCTGAACAGAGGCCATGCTGGGGAGGGGACTGTGGTCTTGGGCCGGGATCGGGGCCCCCGCTCACGGTTCCTACTCTTCCAGGGCTCCTCCGTGTGTCAGGTGACCGCCATCGGCGTGACCGTCATCCTGCTCTACACCTCTCGGGCCTGCTACAACCTGTTCATCTTGTCATTCTCTCAGAGCAAGAATGTCCACTCCTTTGATTACGACTGGTACAATGTGTCAGACCAGGTCAGTGGGCGCTCGATCCTTGCTTCGGCAGCAGGCCGTGTGGCAGAGAGCTGTCAGCTCCCTGCTTTTGCTGCTGAAGAGCTGGGTGACCTCGGGAGTCACTTAACTGGGTGGTGTCTACATCCTCACCTGTCAGATGGAATCACAGTACCTGCCTGGTTCCAGCTCACACGTCTTCGGAGAAAATTAGAAAGCAGACACACTTCTCCTTGCTACTTGCTGGGGCTTTTGTCAAGCGGTACTTAAACTTTTTAAGTGTCTTTATATAAATGTAATATGATTTTATTAAAGGGTGAAATTTGCAAAGATAAAAATGAATGGTATTCAGGTTAGAAAACACGTAAAATGATGAAGTGCTTTTTTAATGGAGCAGTAAGCAAAAGAAATGTAGACAAAAGTGACCAAGGATATTAGGGGGTTAGAAAGAGCCCGTTTTACATCTCAGTAGGAAACTCTTTCTTTTTTATAATGTATTCTAGAAATTCGTAAACAAATGAACAAAGGTAATGAAATATAATATGGCATCCATGTTCGCCAAAGCTCAAAATGTACATGACTGAGAGGGGAATTCCCGGGCTGTCCGGTGGTTAAGACTCTGCGCTTCCACTGCAGGGGACGTGCGTTCAGTCCTTGGTTGGGGAATAAAGATTCCACATGCTGCATGGTATGGCCAAACAAAGAGAAGGAAAAAAAGAATGAGAATGAATTAGCATTCCCTAATTTGAAAAGTATCATTTCTTTGTCTCCCGCCCTGGACAAAGTGCCAGACATACAAAAGTGAACAGACCCATCCTTCATGCAGAAGTTTATGTCCGCTGAAGAAAAGAGCCACACAGAGACGCCATGGCAGCAAAGAAATAGAAGCGTCTATAGTAGGAGTTTACGGGCTTGAGTTGCAAATGCTCCTGAGATTTTCCTGGCTAAACACTGAATATCCAACTAGAGACAAATCCACCTCTAAAATCCAAACAGTGCTCAAACCTTGAATTATCACTCTGGAGGAAAGAAGAAAACAACCGTGCTAAGTTAAAACTGATGGCAGGGACTTCCCTGGTGGGTGAGTGGTTAAGCCTTCACCCTCCCAGAGCAGGGGACTCGGGTTCCATCCCTGATCGGGGAACTAAAATCCCACATGGTGCAGCTCAAATAGGTAGATTCTACCAAAAAACAACAACAAAAACTGAGGGCAGGATGAAATCCGTAAGAAGCTCGTGCAAGGCGTTAGACTGGATTCAAACCACAACAGTCATAATCACCACCAATCAAACCAACAGCACAAATGTAGGGTGGGAGGAAGGTGGGCAGAGCGCTGGTGAAGAATTTCCCTGTTGTGAGAAATCAAATACGTAAAAATCTAAATGTTCAACGGTGATAAATTAGAGACTTATTCATAATACCCAGAGGATTTTTATAGTGGTAACATGTAGGTACAGTTGACTGCTTTAATCATTTCTAAGTGCACAGTTCAGTGGCATTAAAGTACATTCACAGTGTCATGCAGCCATCACCACCATCCATCTCCAGAATGTCTTCATCTTCCCAAACTGAGACTCTCTCCCCATTAAACAATAAGGATTTGGTTTTAACAAAATACTTATTTCAATGCTTCTTTCAAGTATGGGCTTATAAATACAATGAATTTAAAATATTGCAAATTTTTATCACAGACAACACAATTCTGTTGTTTTGGGTGGCTGTTTGTTTATAGATGCCTAGATCTATGTGTTGCAGCCAAAATAATCTAGGAGCAAGCAGATGGCCCCAAGTTGCAGGTTATTTGTGCAGAATGGTAGAAGCACACACAGCGCACTTTTGAGACATGTGGGTGGAGTTTCAGTGCAGAGTTTGAGTCATCTTTCTGAAGAGGAGCGAGAGTGGTTTTGGATACTGTACTTTAAGGCTTCCCAGGCAGCGCTAGTGGTAAAGAACCCGCCTGCCAATGCCGGAGACCTGGGTCCCATCTCTGGGTCAGGAAGATTCCCTGGAGAAGGGCATGGCAAACCCACTCCAGTATTCTTGCCTGGAAAATCCCATGGACAGAGGAGCCTGGTAGGGTACAAGCCCATGAGGCCACAAAGAGTCGGACAAGACTGAAGCGACTTAGCATGCACACATATACTTTAAACACAATGTGGTAGAGAAGGTGAGAGGATTCCATCTAGGGGATTGGCCCTTTATAGTTTGATGACATTTCTGTCTTCCTTTGTAATGCTGGCCTTTCTGATAGACTTGCCCAGAAATAGCCTTACCCACCCTCCCTCTGGCTTTCAGAAAGGAGAGTGCTGCTGCACCCCATCTGCTTCCAAGAGGCCAGCATCCTGGTGAGGGAACTAGATAGATCTCACATGCTGCAACTAAGAACTGGTGCAGCCAAATAAATAAATATTAAAAAAAAAATTAGGAGAGGGACTTCCCTGGTGGTCTAGTAGTTAGAATTCCATGTTTCTAATGCAGGGGGCACAGGTTTGATTCCTGGCTGGGGAACTAGGATCCCTCATGACACACAGTGCAGCCAAAAAATGATTTTAAAAAAGAACTGGGAGAAGGCAGCAGAACATTATCATTATTCAGTTGTCGAAGAAAAGTCAGCTTAGAGACTTTATTTGGATGTAAGGAAGATTCATTCCTGGAGGGTGAAGGAATGAAGCATCAGAGACCTGCAGTTACTGTCTGAATATTTTGAAGAAGATAATTGTCGATTAATTGGGACTTCCCTGGTGGTCCAGTGGTTAAGAATCTGCCTGCTAATGCCGGGGACATGGATCCAATCCCTGGTCCCAGAAGACCCACTGTGCCAAGGGGCAACTAAGTGGGTGTGCCACAACTACTGAGCCTGCAAGCCCCAGAGCCTGCGCTCTACAAGAGAAACCGCCACAGTGAGAAACCCGAGCGCCACAGCGGGAGAGTGCCCCCACTCTCCGTGCCTAGAGGAAAGCCCGTGCGTTAATGAAGACCCAGCACAGTCAAAAACTACATCAATAAAATGTTTTTAAAATTATCCATCCTATATGGTTTAAATAACTTCCCACCACCACCAAGGCCTGGCACAGTAGTATTAATAGTATGTCATTTTAACATGCATATTTTAGGGGGAAGAAATTACACTGTATTAGATTTAGTCTCTGTCATATTAGAACTGAATCAAACTTACTCTGCCCTCAGTCTGGTGACTCTCCATTTTCTCCCTCTCTTCTCAACAGGCGGATTTGAAGAATCAGCTGGGAGATGCCGGATACATAGTGTTTGGAGTGGTCCTCTTTGTGTGGGAACTCTTACCCACCACCTTAGTAGTCTACTTCTTCCGAGTCAGAAATTCTACGAAGGACCTGGTAAGTAAACCACTTTGTATTTGCAGAAAATGAGTGTGAAAGTCACTCTGTTGTTTCCGACTCTTCCCGATCCTATGGACTATACAGTCCATGGAATTCTCCAGGCCAGAATACTGGAGTGGGTAGCCTTTTCCTTCTCCACAAGATCTTCCCAACCCAGGGATCAAGCACAGGTCTCCTGCATTGCAGGAGGATTACCAGCTGAGCTGCGAGGGAAGCTCAAGAATACTGGAGTGGGTAGCCTATCCCTTCACCAGCAGATCTTCCCGACCCAGGAATTGAACTGGAATCTCCTGCATTGCAGGTGGATTCTTTTGCAGAAAACATCTCCTAATTCTAATCACAAAGCCTACAGTTGGAATTTTTTCTTAGATTTTTGATAGATTCTTCCATCTTATTCTAATATGAAAAGTTCCTTTGTTTAGTTGAGACTTTCTTTTCCATTCATTCTCTTTTGAGGAAAATTTGTTTTTCAGTTTAATTTTACAAAACAAACAAACAAACAAACCCAAAAACATTGCATCTTGAATCCTGGAGATAGTGATTAACTTTTTTCCTAATGAAACAGCTGCCTCACTAGTATTTGAGCCTTGACTTGACTTGCTATGAACCAAATATAGAAGCTTTTATTTTAGCCAAGGAAAATAGAGAATGGCAACTCAGCTCTTCACCCCTGTGTCATGCTGGATGGTGATTAGGGGAGGGGGTGGTAAGGAAGACAACTTTATTGTGAAGAATGCTTAAATCACTCCCCCAACTCAGTCGCATTTCTGGTCAACCAGCTTCATATAAATGTCCTTATGGGAGTGGGGCAGAAAATGCAAAACCTGGTAGTGTGAGGGAGCTCATGGAAGCTTTGCTCCATGGATTGTTCCACCCAGAGGAACTAGTGGGAGAATCACTGATCTGTGAAGCCCACAGAAACGTATGTGTGTGTGTGCGACTTGCTTGGTCATGTCTGACTCTTTGCGACCCCATGGACTGTAGCCCTCTGTCCATCCGGTTCTCCAGGCAAGAATACTGGAGTGGGTTGTCATTCCCTTCTCCAGGGGATCTTCCCAACCCAGGGATCGAACCCGGGTCTCACGCATTGCAGGAAGATTCTCTACCGTCTGAGCCACCAGAGAAACCCACAGAAAAGTAGAGTGATGGTTTTTGGTCAACATAAGCACAGTGTGGGTGGCAAGGAAAGCACTGGTTTTCATGACCAACTTGTGTTTTATCTTGTCTCTTTCTTATTCATCTCTGGATAGTCACTGGTGAGCCAGGAATAGGAAAAAATAAAAAAATAAAAGTAAGACTGGAAGGGGGTGCTTGTTGGAGAACTGCAGCCTGACCCATGAGCCCCTGAAGATAGAGTGGCAGTGGGCACCATTTTCCAGATCTGGCAAAATCTCCTTTTGCCATTTTCAGCTTCAGAACAGCAATTCGATGCCCCCGCTGACTATTCCTGGCATTGGAAACACCTGGAGGCTTCTGTAAAGTCAGACTCAAATTCTCCCGCATTGGTAGCAGAGAAACATGTGGAGAGTGGGCAGTGGACTCTAGGCTAGAGTCCAGTGCCTTATTTTTCTTCCTTTTCTGAAGAAGTTGAAGTTTTCTGGGAGAAGCCTCTTGAAAATCCCTCTGCTTGCTATGCTTCTCCTTGGCTTTCCACAGCCTTCTCGCCACTTCTTAGTATGTCAGAGGCTTAGCAACTATACTCCCCAAATCCAAGGCAGTCTGAAGGAGAGACTGGACATCTGAGCCCAAAGGAGTGAAAGACTGTCATTCAAAGTACTATTTTATCAACACATTATTGACCAGAGATGCATTAATCTGTCTTTTGTTACCCAAACATTGTTGGCCAGAGACAGCATGTTTTTAGAGAGTGATAGAGTTGCCACCACTGTGCCAAGTTGTTAGAGCTTAAAATTAATCAAGGGTTCCTTCTATAGCTTATGATTGTCATTATCATTCACGTTTTGCTTCATTAGATTTTTGTTCCAACCCTACGTATATTATAAATGCAAATGTATTACTGTAAAATTTTCAAAATGATGCATCTCGAAATTTTGAATGAAGAATTTTTTGGTGAATTTTATGCAAATCCTGTCTCTAATTATCTGAGTGACCTGTATACTAGTGTCTCAAAAGATGATAGTTCTGCAAAATACAGTTCTGATTCAGACGTTGTGAATATTGGCCCAAAAGAAGACAGAAAGCCTAAGTGATTGGTTTTGATACGGAAAGTGAAAATGAAGCTCACGGTGCTGGAGGAGACTTAACAGGTGTGAGAGGTGTAATTACTGAATATAACAACCCACAAAGTGCTAGTGAAAAAGCAGAATTAATTTTTGGCTGGCCAAAATAAAAATTGCCAGCCACAGGCCTTAGTTTCTACAAAATTCCCTGGTAAATAATGAGTTAAATGAAGACAGAATAAAATGGATAGTCCGTCTGTCCTCTCAGGTCGCATTATCCAGGGAAACATGCAGCCTTAACACACCCTGTGTGTATATGGAGTTACTTGGCTCTTGTGTTTGAATATATCTACTGTTTAGGGTATTATCTAGAGCAGTGGTTCCCAAACTTTTTGGCCTCAGGATACTTTACCCTGATACACTATTAGTTGTTACTTGTTTGTTGAGGTATAATTGATATAAATTAGTTTTAGGTATACAGTGTAATTATTTGGTATCTATATATATTGCAAGATGATCACCATAATAGGTCCAACTAATGTGTTACCACACATAGTTTACAAATTTTTGTGTATGTGATAGGAACTTCGAAGATCTACTCTTTCAGCTACTTTCAAATATGCAGTACAATATTAACTATCGTCACCAGGCTGTATGTGAATCCTCATGACGCATTCATTTTTATAACTGGAAGTTTGTATCTTTTGACTCCTTTCCCCCATTTCGCCCACCTCCTTCCTATCTCAGGCAGCCACCAATCTGTTCTCTATATCTGTGAGCTTGGTGCTTGTTAAGTGAGATGATATGCTATTTATCTCTTTTTACCTTTTTCTAGTTGACTTATTTAACTAAACATAGTGCTCTCAAGGTTCAACCATATTTTTGCAAATAGTGAGATTTCATTCTTTCAAAAAAAACGTAGTATAGTTGATTTACAATGTTGTATTAATTTCTGCTTTACAGCGAAGTAACTCAGTTATCCATATGTGTATTCTTTGTCACATTCTTTCCCATCGTGGTTTATCAGGAGGTTTCATTCTTTTTAGGACCGAATATTTTGTGTGTGCGCATATCATTTTCTTTATCCATTCATGAATCGGTGGACATTTGGGTTGTCTCCATATCTTCACTATTGTAAATAATGCTTCAGTGAACATGGGGATGTGTATATCCTTTTGAATTAATATTTTCATTTTCTTCAGATAAGTATGCAAAAGAGGAACTGCTGGATTATGTGGTAGTTCTGTTTTTAATTTTTTGAGGAACCTCTATTGCATGAATTTATATTCTCACCAACAATACACAGTGATTCCTTTTTCTCTACATCTTCGCTAACACTTTTCTTTTTGATAGTAGCTATTCTGACAAGTGTGCAGTAGTTTTTGCTATTGAGTTGTATGAGTTCTTTACATATGTTGTATATCAACTCCTTATCTTGTCTAGGGCTTGAAGATATTTTCTCCCATTTGTTAGGTTGCCTTTTCATTTTGTTGATGGTTTTCCTTTGCTGTGCAGAACCTGTTAAGTTTGATGTAGTCCCACTTGTTTATTTTTTATTTTGTTTCCTTTGCTTTTGGAGTTAGACCCCAAAATCCTCACCAAGATGAATGTCAAGGAACTTACTGCCAATCCTTTTTCCTAGTTTTATGGCTTCAGGTCTTACATGCAAGTCTTCCATCCATTTGGAGCTAATTTTTGTGTATGATGTAAGATTATAGTCCAGTTTTCCCAGCACCATTCATTGAAGAGGCTGTTCTTTCCTTAGTGTCTGTTCTTGATTGCTTTGTGGTAACTTCAGTTCAGTTCAGTTCAGTCGCTCAGTCGCGTCCGACTCTTTGCAACCCCATGAATCGCAGCACGCCAGTCCTCCCTGTCCATCACCATCTCCCGGAGTTCACTCAGACTCACGTCCATTGAGTCCGTGATGCCATCCAGCCATCTCATCCTCTGTTGTCCCCTTCTCCTCCTGCCCCCAATCCCTCCCAGCAACGAAGTCTTCTCCAATGAGTCAACTCTTCGCATGAGGTGGCCAAAGTACTGGAGTTTCAGCTTCAGCATCATTCCTTCCAAAGAAATCCCAGGGCTGATCTCCTTCAGAATGGACAGGTTGGATCTCCTTGCAGTCCAAGGGACTCTCAAGAGTCTTCTCCAACACCACAGTTCAAACGCATCAATTCTTCAGTGCTCAGCCTTCTTCTCAGTCCAGCTCTCACATCCATGCATGACCACTGGAAAAACCATAGCCTTGACTAGACGGACCTTCATTGGCAAAGTAATATCTCTGCTTTTGAATATACTATCTAGGTTGGTCATAACTTCTTCCAAGGAGTAACTGTCTTTTAATTTCATGGCTGCAATCACAATCTGCAGTGATTTTGGAGCCCAGAAAAATAAAGTTTGACACTGTTTCCACTGTTTCCCCATCTATTTCCCATGAAGTGATGGGACCAGATGCCGTGATCTTCGTTTTCTGAATGTTGAGCTTTAAGCCAACTTTTTCACTCTCCTCTCACTTTCATCAAGAGGCTTTTTAGTTCCTCTTCGCTTTCTGCCATAAGGGTGGTGTCATCTGCATATCTGAGGTTATTGATATTTCTCCCAGCAATCTTGATTCCAGCTTGTGTTTCTTCCAGTCCAGTGTTTCTCATGATGTACTCTGCATAGAAGTTAAATAAGCAGGGTGACAATATACAGCCTTGACATACTCCTTTTCCTATTTGGAACCAGTCTGTTGTTCCATGTCCAGTTCTAACTGTTGCTTCCTGGCCTGCATACAGGTTTCTCAAGAGGCAGGTCAGGTGGTCTGGTATTCCCATCTCTTTCAGAATTTTCCACAGTTTCTTGTGATCCACACAGTCAAAGGCTTTGGCATAGTCAATAAAGCAGAAATAGATGTTTTTCTGGAACTCTCTTGCTTTTTCGATGATCCAGCAGATGTTGGCAATTTGATCTCTGGTTCCTCCGCCTTTTCTAAAACCAGCTTGAACATCTGGAAGTTCATGGTTCACATATTGCTGTGACCATATATTCATAGGTTTCTTTCTGGGCTCTCTATACTGTTCTGTTGATCTGTGTCTGTTTCTATACCAGTATCATACTGTTTTGATTACTATAGCTTTGTAAAATAGTTTGAAATCAGGGGGGCATGATGCCTACTCCAGCTTTGTTCTTTTTATTCAAGATTGCTTTGGCTATTTGGGGTTACATTGATAAGTTATTGAGTACACCAACAAGCTAGTTTGGAGGTATGTATATGTGTAATTTAAAAAAATATTTGTTAAATAATTATAAATAAACCCATAATGTGTTACTATAATTATTTTATGAAAAAGAACTATATTCTCCAAAACAAAGTAGTGAGAAGAGTTCAGTTCAGTCGCTCAGTTGTGTCTGACTTTGCGACCCCATGGACCACAGCACGCCAGGCCTCCTTGTCCATCACCAACTCCTGGAGTTTACTCAAACTCATGTCCATTGAGTCAGTGATGCCATCCAACCATCTCATCCTCTGTCGTCCCCTTCTCCTCTTGTCCTCAATCTTTCCCAGCATCAGGGTCTTTTCAAATGACTCAGCTCTTTGCATCAGGTGGCCAAAGTATTGAAGTTTCAGCTTTAGCATCAGTCCTTCCAATGAACACTCAGGACTAATCTCCTTTAGGATGGACTGGCTGGATCTCCTTGCAGTCCAGGGGATTCTCAAGAGGCTTCTCCAACACCACAGTTCAAAAGCATCAATTCTTCAGCACTCAGCTTTCTTCACAGTCCAACTCTCACATCCATACATGAGCACTGGAAAAACCATAGCCTTGACTAGATGGACCTTTGTTGGCAAAAGCATATTCTGCTTTCTAATAGGCTATCTATGTTGGTCATAACTTTCCTTCCAAGCAGTAAGCGTCTTTTAATTTCATGGCTGCAGTCACCATCTGCAGTGATTTTGGAGCCCAAAAAAATAAAGTCAGCCACTGTTTCCACTGTTTTCTCATCTATTTCCCATGAAGTGATGGGACCAGATGCCATGATCTTAGTTTTCTGAATGTTGAGCTTTAAGCCAACTTTTTCACTCTCCTCTTTCACTTTCATCAAAAGGTTCTTTAGTTCTTCTTCATTGTTTAAATTCTGTGACTCTTTTTAACGTCTGGCTTGATAGAAGACAGCTGGATTCTCCTATCTGCTTCTGTTGTGATATGTTATTTTGAAGTATATGAAGAAAATCAAGCCTCACATTTTAATATAAATGTATTTTTTAATATATACCCAAACTCAATGAGGTGTGATATCTTAAGATTTCGTAGCTGCAATTTGGAATTTAAACCTGTATCAGTGACCTTTTCACGTTGTTTTCTATGATAACATCTGTCGGTTTACCTTGCACTTTGATATTTGCTCAGCGTTCAGATAATCTTTTGATGAATTTGTGTGCTATTCCTGTCCTATTCCTCTGCTGTCTTCTCTCCTCCCCATCTACCTTGCACTTTGAATGGATCTTTATACCCATGCATGGTTTTGTCATGTCATGTATTGGTCATTTGGAAAATTTTGGTTTATTGACTTATGCATATCTTTCAAAAGTGATATTTCCATTATACAAGAAGAATATCTCATTCATTAATCTCACCACTGATCATCAGAAAAATCAAATATTGGGAACCTGTCAACCTCACGGTGGAGAATACAAGGTTTCCAAAGCTTTAATGTTTGCTTAAAAGGTGAAATTTGATCAGTGAAAACAAATAGTCACATGTTTTCCTTGAATTTACAGCTCAGTTCATTCATTTTTGCGAGAGTGTCTGCCAAATGTCCACAGCTGAAAAGCCATGGTTGTCAGGAAGCTGTCATGTTGCATGCAGAAAGTAACTGTAACTTGGAGTTGTACAGGTTCTTTTTCTTGCAATAAAATTACTGTAGTCAGTTTTTTCTGCTTTGTTAAGTGAATCTTTTTTAAACTGTGACTGTGTAGTGGTGAAGAGCGCAGTAACTGCTAGTACAGTTGGTGTCACTGCTTTGAAATGTGCTCACTGCTTTGAAATGTGCTCAAGCAGCACCAGTTTTGCTAACTACAGCTTTTGGATCACTGGGGCCAGTGTCAACACAATAGAAAAGGTAAATAGCTTCTTAATATGCTAATTATGCAAATAGGCACGACCCTGCTGATGCTTGAAAGCATCCCGGGAACATCCAGCAGTTGTTGGGTCACACTGCTAACTGCTCATCTGCAGTAGCGTGTTAATGAGTGAAAATGATTCTTTATTCCCTGAAGGACATTATCTTCTGATTCATCCTGAGAGAGTTAATTCAGCATGAACAACGTAAAATCATAAATAGGAAGCCCTTCCCATGTTTTATATTGTAGTCATGAAGTAATTCTCATTAGCAGGTAAATCTGAGTATCAGGTTTGGCTTGGTGAAGCACCAGTGTTCATAAAATACCCCTGGGCAAGACCGCCAGGGTTAAAAGCATTATTACGTACAGTATTTGGAAAAAATAGCTAACAACTGTATAGCACTTATATGTGCTAGGTCTTGTTCTAAGCATTTAAAATATACTAAAGTATTTAATTCTCACAGTAACTCTGTAAAGTAGATGAATATAATACTCATTTTGAGATGAGGAAACTGAGGCTCAGAATCATGGCTGGTAGGGGACAGAGCTCCAATTCAAACTGAGGCATCCTGGCTCCCAGATCCATGATTTTTTTTTTATGTATTTTATTGAAGTATAGTTGATTTACAGTGTTTCAGGTGCCCAGCAAGGTGATACGGTTCTACAAGTACACATGTATTATTTTTGGAATTATTTTCCATCATAGATTATTACAAGATATTGACTATAGTTCCCTATGCTATACATTAAACCTTTGCTGCTTATCTATTTTTTAGTTAGAAATCTAGCATTCTATTTATACTAGGTCAAACAAGTGGAATCAAAATGTCATAATTTTTTTAGTTAGGCAAAAATTCATGTTTTCTAAAATATATACATATTTATATTTATGTATATAAAAGCTTTTCTACTATACCTGATAAAGACTTGAGAAAGAACATCAAAAAAAGAGATGGAGAAACTGGAGAACATAAACTAAATGAAACGGGAGCACTGAATATGAAATAGAAAAAGTGAAACAAACTAGATAAAAGTAAAAGATCGTCATATAGTCCAGATGTTTTTAAGCATGACTGCTCATTAGAAACATATCTGGAGCTCTGGAGAAAAAAAAAGCAATAACTGAGCATTTGTATTTTTCAAAAACATTCAAGATAATTCTTATATGCATCTGGATTTTAAGAAGTGATTATAGGTTTTTCTATTAGATCCTAGTTTTGGTGACAGAGAGTTCTGTTATTTTTCTGTTGACCAATCATGATACAATGGTATTAAGTGAGTAATAGTTACATAATCACAATGGTAAAAGATGTTTATCAGTTTTCACAATCAATAGCCAGACAAAAAACAAAAGATAATTATAATTGTAAGCCATAATGGGAACATGACTAACGTAAAAATATAAAATAATTATGTACAATTTGGGAGCATCAGGCAGAGTGATGTGGTGAGTGGAAGTGCATGCATGCACATGTTTTCATCCACCCAGCCAGTCTATGTCTTTTGGTTGGTGCGTTTAATCCATTTATATTTAAGGTAATTATCTATATGTATGATCCTGTTACCATTTTCTTAATTGTTTTGGGTTGATTTTCTGTAGGTCTTTTCCTTCTCTTGTGTTTCCTGCCTAGAGAAGTTCCTTTAGCATTTGTCGCAAAACTGGTTTGGTGGTGCTGAATTCTCTTAACTTTTGCTTGTCTGGAAAGCGTTTGATTTCTCCATCAAATCTGAAGGAGAGTCTTGCTGGGTAGAGTATTCTTGGTTGTAGGTTCTTCCCCTTCATCACTTTAAATATGTCATGTCATTCCCTTCTGGCTTGTAGAGTTTCTGTTGCGAAATCAGCTGATAGCCTGATGGGAGTTCCCTTGTATGTTATTTGTTGTTTTTCTCTTGTTGCTTTTAATATTTTATCTCTGACTTTAATTTTTGTCAGTTTGATTACTGTGTGTCTTGGAGTGTTCCCCCTTGGGTTTATCCTGCCTGAGACTCTCTGTGCTTCCTGGACTTGGTTGACTATTTCTTTTCCCATGTTCAGGAATTTTTCAGCTATTATTTCTTCCAATATTTTCTCATGTCCTTTCTCTCTCTCTTCTCCTTCTGGGACCCCTATAATGCCAAATGTTGGTGTGTTTAATGTTGTCTCAGAGGTCTCTCAGACTGTCTTCTTTTCATTCTTTTTTCTGTATTCTGTTCTGTGGCAGTGATTTCCACCCTTCTATCCTCCAGGTCATTTATCGGTTCTTCTGCCTCAATTATTCTGCTATTGATTCCTTCCAGTGTATTATTCATCTCTGTTTGTTAGTTCTTTAGTTCTTGTAGGTCTTAGGTAAACGTTTTTTATATCTTTTCAATCTTTGCCTCTATTCTTTTCCAGAGATCCTGGATCCTCTTCACTATCATTATTCTGAATTTTTTTTCTGGAAGGTTGCCTATCTCCACTTTATTTAGTTGTTTTTCTGGGGTTTTATCTTGTCCTTTCATCTGGGACATAACTTCTGCTTTTTCATCATGATTAACTTTGTACTATGGTTTTTGTTTTAGCTGCTGTGGGACTGTGTTTCTTCTTGTTTCTTCTGTGTGCCCTCTGATGGATGAAGCTAAGAGGCTTGTGTAAGCTTCTTGATGGGAGGAACTGGGAAAAACTAGGTCTTGCTCTGGTGGGCAGGGCCTTGCTCAGTAAAGCTTTAATCCAATTATCTGATGATGGGTGGGGTTGCACTCCCTCCCTGGTAGTTGTTTGGCCTGAGGCGACCCAGCCCTGGGGTCTAAGGACTCTATGGTAAGGTTAATGGCAAACTCCAAGAGGGTTTATGCCAAGGGGGGACCTTCCAGGGCCTCCTGTCCCTGTGGTATGCCCCTGAGAGCCCACGCCTTCACAGGAGGCCCTCTAATACTAGCAGGTAGTTTGGGTTCAGTCTCCTGTGGGGTCACTGCCCCTCTCCTCTGGGTCTTGGTGCATGCATGGTTTTGTTTGTGCCCTCCAAAACTGGAGTCTCTATTTCCCCCAGTCCTCTGGAAGTCCTATAATCAAATCCTGCTGACCCTCAAGGCCAGGTTCCCTGGGGATTCCCAGTCCCTATGTTGGATCCTCAGGCTGGGAAGCCTGATGTGGGGTTTAGAATCTTCACAACAGTGAGAGAACTTCTTTGGTATTCTTCTTCTCCAGTCTGTGGGTCACCCACCTGGAGGGTATGGGATTTGATTTCATTGTGATTGCACCCCTCCTACCATCTTGCTGTGGCTTCATTGTCTTTGGATGTGGGGTATCTTTTATTGGTGGATTCTGCATCCTCCTATCAATGGTTCTTCAGTAGCTAGTTGCAATTTTGGTGCTTTTGCAGAAAGAGATGAACACATGTCCTTCTACGCCACCATCTTGAAATGGAAGTCAGGTCCATGATTTTAATTCTGTCCTACACTGTGGCTTTGCTCGGCATAATAAGGTTTGGAGAAGAAACTAAATTCCTAATGACTCAGTAATAGTCCTATTACTATCTGTAACTTTGACCCTGATGCTGGGAAAGATCGAGGGCAGGAGGAGAAGGAGGCGATAGAGGATAAGATGGTTGGATGGCATCACTCACTCAATGGACATGAGTTTGAGCAAACTCCAGGAGATGGTGAAGGACAGGGAAGCCTGGAGTGCTGCAGTCCATGGGGTCACAAAGAGTTGGATATGACTTAGCGACTGAATAACAATCTGTAACTTCTGTAATTTGACAAAAATCAGATATTCTTTTGGGGAGAAACTTGTAATTTAATTAATACTCACTGACTTTTAAAAGAGCACATCCTGCAGGTGGGGTGTTTTTAAAACATGTTCTCTACCATTTGTATCCAGAACACAGTGGGTATAAACAAGCCTCTATACTTATCACTGGAGCCAGTGTAACAGTGTACTAGACGTGTGGCTCTTTGGATCCACATCAGAGACCCAAGGGGTGCTTGCTTGGTCTAAGTATTGATGCTTAGGCCATGTCCTGGACTCAGCTGAGAATCTCTCAGGGTAGGTTCTGGGAATCTACATTTTAAATAATTTAATAACCACCCCAAGTGATTTGAATGCACTGTAAAGTTTGAGAATCTCCATTTTATATGTGTGTGTGTATACACACACACATGCATATTTTAAACAGCTTTATTGAGATATAATTTCCATACAACAAACTGTTTACCCATTTCATGTGTGTAATTAAATGGTTTTTGATATATTCAGGTATGTGCAGTTATCACCACCATAGAACATTTTTTATCAACTCAGAAAGAAACGTCATACCCTTTATCTACCATGCCCCATACTCCTGTCCCCAAGCAACTACTGATCTCCTTTCTGTGTCTACAGACTTCCCTGTTCTGGACTTTGATAAGGATGGGATCATATAGTATGCCACTTTTTGTCACTGGCTCTTCCACTTGGCAGAGTGTTTTCGAGGTCCATCCACACTGTAGTATGTGTTAGTACCTCATCCCTTTTTATGGCCAGTATTTCATAGTGTGGGTATGCCACATCGTGTTTATCCATCCATTGATGGACATTTGGGTTGTTTCCATCTCTTGACTGTTATGAATAATGCTACTATAAATATTCATTACAATTTTCTGTTTGAACATAGGTCTTCATGTCTCTTCAGTATGTATCTAGCAGTACAATTGCTTGGGTCATTTGGTAATTCTAGGTTTAACTTTTTTGAAAAACTGCCAGAGAGTTTTTATTCCCAATAGTGAAGTTTCTTCTACATCCTCCCCAGTGCTTGGTTATCTGGCTTTTTGATTCTGGACACTGTGATAGGTATTTCATTTTGGCTTTTAATTTGCATTTCACTGATGACTACAGATGTCAAGCATTTTTAAAATGTTATTTATTTGGCCATTTGTATATCTTCCTTGGAAGAATGACTATTCAGATCCTTTGCCCACTTAAACATTTTTTTTAATTGGAGGATAATTGCTTTACAATATTGGGTTGGTTCCTACTATTCATCAACATGAATCAGCCATAGGTATACATATGTCCCCTCCCTCTTGAACCTCCCTCCCATCTCCCACCCTTCTAGGTTGTCACAGAGCACCTGATTTGAGCTTCTTGCATTCAGTTGACTTTTTACTATTGAGTTGTAAGAGTTCTTGTATATTTTAGATACAAGTCTCTTGTAAGATACATGATTTGCAAATATTTTCTCTCTGTGTGGCTGTCTTTTCACATTTTTGATGGTATCTTTTGAAGCAAAAATACTTAATTTTGATGAAATCCAGATTGTATTGTTTGGTTTGTTGTTTGTTTTTGGTGACATATCTAAAAATTCTTTGCCAGGTCATGAAGATTTGCCCCTATATTTCTTCTTAGAGTTTTATAGTTTTTACTCCCATGTTTAGGTCTTTGATCCATTTTGAGTTACTTTTGTATGTGTGTGTGCGGTAAGGGCTCAGTTTCATTCTACGTATAGATATTCTTGAACTGCTACAAATAGTAAAGTTAAAGGTGTTCCACCTTGTATAAGTTCTGCTTTGCTTCCTATGTTTGGCTAGATTAGTCTTAGAAAAGCAGAAATTCACATATAGATCCCCATCCTATAATAACCTTTTTTCAAACTCTCTTGGTTAACTTTTAAATGTACCACTAGTGATACGGACAAAGATGCCAAACAAAGGCCAGATGGAATCCACAGATGTGGAACCTGCGTAGACTGAGAGCTGACTGTACTATGTTATTTTATATAAGGGCCCTGAGCATCCTTGGATTTGGGTACCCATGTGGGGTCCTAGAAGCAGTGCCCTGTGGGTAACTGTGATTTTCTTAAGCGGTAAACTCAGCTTGGGGACAGAAACAGGAGAGGCAGATTGTATAAACTGGCTAAGAAACTCTTAAAATTTCATCATTTCATTATTTTAATTCATTGCTGTGAATGCCCACATGATTATACAGGTTTAGATCTTATTTGGGACTGTCTAGTTTGGCTGATTGGGGTATTGTCTGGTTTTTCTGTGAGAGACTGAAACAGTGATCATTAATTGCTGTGGGGCTTCCCTGGTGACTTAGGCTGTAAAGAATGTGCCTGCGATGCAGGAGACCCAGGTTCGACCCTGGTTCTGGGTTGGGAAGATCCCACAGAGAAGGAAAAGGCAACCCACTCTAATATTCTTGCCTGGGAAATCCCATGGACAGAGGAGCCTGGTGGGCTACAGTCCGTGGGGTCACAAAGAGTCAGACATGACCGAGTGAGTTAACACAACAACAATTCACTGCTTCAAGCAGAACTCTGCAAGATTTTGTGCATACCACTATGAGAAAAAGTTAATACTCTTAAATATAAAAGCAACTGAAATGAACACTCCAGCTGAACAGGTGCCTGCACTCAGGTGAATGCAGGCAGGCACTCAGGTGCCTGCACTTTAGTCTCCTGCAAGAAAGGGACATTTTGCTTTGCCTTGTGCGAGGCACAGTGACTGAAAGCACACTGAACAATTAAACTGTCCCTCCAGACAAACCCTGGAATGGTCCCCAGCCATGGATTCGGTCCCAGATCTTACTTCTTTGACAACCCTCGAAGATATGACAGTGATGATGACCTTGCCTGGAACATTGGCCCTCAGGGACTTCAGGGAAGGTAAGACCCTACCTAGTTCCTGTTGGAGGGGCATGGCTAGGGGGCTGAAGGCCGAGCCAGTGAGATAGATTCAAACTAAATGGGGGTATGGGGAGGGTGGCGCAGAATATCTACTTAAAACCCTGGAGCTGGGAGGTGAGGCAGACAGAAAAAGGAGGGGGGAGCACCTGAGTAGTGAGACTGATTGCAGCCAGCGTCGAGACCATCCCTCCAGGGACCATGCGCTTTCCCATGGCTGCCAAGGCCAAGGTTGTGGTCGTGGTCTGCAAACTGGAGGTGTGGTAGCTCCTGGGTCCTTCTCTGCCCCCTGCTCTCCCCTCTGCTCCCCCTACTGTCTCAGTGGACCAGGGAGTGGAAACATGCGCTCAGATAGAGGAAAAGATGGTGATGGGAAAAAGAGAGAGTAGAGCCATCCATCCAGTCAGAAGGTCTAAAGAGCAGATAAAGAAGGGAGAACAGGAAGGACTTGCTGAGGTCAAAGGTGTCCTACCTAACTCTCTCCCCTAAAACTGTCCTCTGACCCAGTCACGCCCCTGCAGTGCCGGCTCCCTATTTATGTCCCCCTGTATCTGCTGAAGCAGCCCTATCCCTCCACCTGCCAGTCTTTCCATTATATAGAGGGAAATAGTAATAGGAACACCAATAATTCAACGTGCATGATTGAGTGGTGACCGTATATTAAGATACTGTATGTTCTAAAAGTTTTACAGGTATTAACTCACAAAAGCCCAACAAGTTAGTTCCTAATATTACTCCCATCCTAACAGATATTAACATTGAGGCACGGAAGTTATTTGTCCAAAAACACACTGGTAGTGAATTAGACTCTCCATTAGGATTCAGATACAATTTGTGGCTAAAGCATTGTGATATACATAGTGATTGGTATTATTATGTATATCAGTAATACTACTCTTCCAGGCTCTGAAGAGTTGAGGTGACTTTTGTGGGAGGTCTTCTAGCCACTGTGCATAGCTAGCACGGTTGTGTGGGAAAACTAGCTTGAAGAAACTACTTTGAAAAGCTTTAGGATTATCTATACAGAAGCCCACTTCTGTCAACCTAAAATAGGCATGTCGTCAGTAGTCAGCATAATGTTTCAAGTCACTGAAATCTCTCTTTTCCTTTTCAAGTTTTGCTCCAGACTACTACGACTGGGGACAACAAACAGCGAACAGCTTCCTGGCACAAGTAGGAACTTTACAACCAGACTCAATTCTGGATCCTGACAAACCAAGCCATGGGTAGCGTCAGTTAACAGTTTTACGGAAGATATGCCTCAGCTGAAATGTTTAAGAAAGACTAACTTAATGACAGCTGAATTTTTAGGGCATGTTTCCTTAAGAAATAGGACTTGAATTTGTTACAGGTTTCTGATGGCTCTATAGGACTAAGCAATAATTTAGATTGATAAAATCTTATTTTAGTACTAAAAAGTGAGCCTGGCTGCCTATTCCGTGAGTATAATTTAAACTTTAAAAAATTCTGTACTTTTATAAAGATGTATTTTATATAACTTAATGCTAAAATATACTAGGATTTTTTGAGAATATTATTGCAATATACGTCATAGTTTGCACAGACTTTTATGCATAATTCACTTTAAAAGTATACAGTATATAGTCTGATGGTTTTTTTTTTTTTAAAAGGCTTTTGGACTAAAGTATTCCTCAGACCCTTACCTCGTCAGGTCACTAAGATTCTGTTAGACTCTAAGTATAGTTGACGTCTAGGAAGCCAATTGGAACTCAAGTGTTGAAATTTATAATGCAGCAGAATGTCAGCAGACTACACAGTAGGTAGTTGGTTCCTTACAGTGTTGAAAAGCACAGATGGTTGGTTCCTCAAAGAATCTCCTACATTTTTCCAAAATTTAATCCTCCTTTCAACAGGGTCCTGATGTACACACTCCAATGATAAGTTGATAACGTTAGAAACATGGATAGAATTGATTTACACTATTAAACCTCCTCTTCTGTATTCAGAGATTTTTGCATAGTTTGTCAGCCCAGTAAATCTAATAGCCATTACCTCGAAACTTCAGTAAGACTGCACCTTTTCCAGCTTACTGAACATTTGTGACTGAACAAAGAAGTTCTTAAGAGGGGATGAATAACAGATATCCTTGCATCTTTGAGCCAGAACATCTATGCGGAATTCTAACAGTTTTATTTTCGTTTCCAACCATATTAAAATTATACCTTTTATTTTTAAGTAGCTCTGAAAGCAGCCTACTGGAAGCTGCTTGTTTAAAAAGATGTTAATAGTAGCACTGCAATATTCTGTAGCATGATGCCTGCCTCTTAAGTCACGGAAAAGCGCATGTTCCAGACAGCTACTTGTAAGTTGTCTTTCATCTAAGTGAAGCGCAGGTCATAAAAATAGTTCCCCAACCGTAAGTGCCGTTCTAAAGATCTCCAAGACTATATATATGTATATGGCCTGCAGGTGTAAAACTGCCTATAATTAGAGGCTGTACATGGTTGAGGAAGTATTATTACCAAAGAGAAGGTACCACATTTGGGGACAGAGGGAGGGGCAGGTGAAAAGGAACTTAGTAAGTTCTGTCCTCATGGAGAAACCCATTTCTGATATCTTACTTCCCAGTTTGGCCTTCAGAAATAACTTATCTCTGGGCATTGACTTCATAGGGATCAAGTCTGCTTTTCTTCCCCTGATGGTATTTAAAATCAGAATTTTGAGTTTTCAGTGGATCACAATAGGGTTTTTCTTGTGTATGGGATACCTTCACCCTGCATAATCACACAACAACTTTGCTTTCCAATATGTGGAAGAATTTGGGTCACATATTTAAAATGGTTACTGCCAGGGAAAACTCTACAGTGAAGCAAAATTTGCACTGATAATTCAGGTTGCCTTAAAATATAATATTTAAGCGGTTATTCTAAATAGCTTTTACTTCTCATACTATTTTTGTTAATGATACTTAGAATTTAAAGGCAGACTCAGAAGATGCTTAAAAATCCTCTAAGTCATGCTTTCAGGAAGTAATGCAGTTCTGCAGTATTAGGTCATTGAAGGGTAGATATATTTTTTTAAAACATTACTAAAATCATACAAGTCCTATATTCATCCTATGACATACAAATATTTTATTATTCTATTGTTATTGGCAGGAAGATTGAAATACTCAGCATTAACTGATAGCCTGTTTTTATGATGAAGCTGCTAGTATTATTTGAACTATTATTTTTATTGGAAAAGATAAAAATGTCCTAAGTGCCTGTTTTTCTCTTCCCTTTTAAAAGAAGTACAATTGTAAACACATCCAGAATATCAAAAACTGTGATTGTAACAAACTCTCTCTTATAGTAAATGATCACTTTTACTCTGAAATGTTGCACGTATGGTATGGAAAGGAAAATTAAGTTTCCCTTAAATTTCTTTTTACTTGTGCTCCAAGTACACTAACAGCCCTACTCCTAGGTAAAATACTAAAGGTCACAAGAAGACAAGAAATGGAGATTATTGGTTCTAAAATACCCAAACATCCTCTTGTTTTAAGGCAACATGATGAAATTACCCCCTCCCCACCCATAATGTGAAAGTTTAAGAATGGGATAGAGGCCGTATCACCAAAAATTTTGTACCATCATTTAGCTAACTCTGATTCAGCACTAAAAGGCCACATATGAATATTCTTGTGCACCCACTGGAAATATACACAATAGGATTAATTATGGAGTTAACTGTCTAAAGAATGCCAACTGGTTTGTGTACAGGCAGACCTTGGAGATTGCAGGTGTGATTCCAAACCACTGCAGTAAAGCAAAATACTGCAAAAACGTGAATCACAAATTTGGTTTCCCAGTGCATAAAACATTAGGGATTTTCCTTGGAGGTCCAGTGGTTAGGGCTTTGCCACTGCAGTGGGTGAGGGTTCATTCCCTGGTTGGGGAGCTAACACTCCACATGCCGAGTAGCCAAAAAACCAAAACATAAAAAACTGAAGTGATACTGTAACAAATTCAATAAATAACAATGGTCGACATTTTTTTAAGAATTACATTTATACTTTTAAGTGTACAGTAGCATTAAATAAAAAAAATACACATACCTTAATTTAAGAACATTTTACTGCTAAAAAATGTTAACCATGATCTGAATCTTCCGCAAAGATCACTGATCACGTTACCATGACAATAATAATGAAAAATATTTGAAATAGTGTGAGAATTACCAAAATGTGACACAGAGACACCAGTGCTGCTGGAAAAATGGCATTGGAAGACTTGAGCCACATAGGCTTGCCTCAGACCTTCGATTTGTAGAAAATGCAGTATCTGCAGTGCAGAAACGTGAAGCACAGTAAAATGAGGTCCGCCTGTAGATACCTTTCATTGGCTTTTTTCCCCTTCTCCAGTGAACCCATTTAATTGAGCTGATGATTAAAACATCCAGTGTGTTCACACACAACTGTGAATTCTAAGAAGTTTAGATTCTGACAATATACACACGTCAGTCACATTTAGCTATGCCAGTTCTTTCTTGAATATGTCAGGCAGTGTTAATGACTATGCTGGCTATTGTGTTTAGCTGCTTACATCAGGCACACTTGCTAATGTATCCCCCAATTTTTTCTCTACCAAAATCCAAAAGAACTGCTCTTTGTTGGCCTTGAACAATTAACCCCTATTTAAGAGGAAAGGAGTAAGAATTAGTAAATCCTAGAGCGTGAGAAGTACTCTGAGAAAAAGGTTCTCATTTACATTTACATAGTTAAGTATTACAAGAATATTGCTTTTATTTTTTGACAATAAAGATGAACTTGTATTAGAACTAAATGGGTCTAAACATTTGAAGCTGTCAAGATTTCCAAGAAACTTAAAAAAACAACTTGCTTTGCTTTAGATTACTGCATGATAAAATATAGACTAGCATAAGGCTGATCAAAGACACATCTAATACGTATTTCTAATTTTTATCCCATATAGGTGAGAATTTTGTTAATTAAAAGCAGTTAATGGTGCATAGTATTACCTAAGACTTTTCAAAGTGCAGGTGGAGGAGCTTTTGGAAATGATCAAGCTAAATAGTGGAATTCTGAGACTACAAACAAACTGATTAAAGTGAGGAAACTTTTAACATTTTTTTAAGGGACAGTGAGGGTAAGGGAGTGGAATTAAGTGTTTATTGAACACTTACTATGTGCTAAACCCTGGGCTTGGTATTTGTGGGTCCAGTCAGCACAGCCCTTACATTAACCCTGCTCTTGGCCCTAAGCAGGCATGTATGCAGAGCCCTTTCATTAAAGGGTCAAAATACCTGAACATCAGCTAATGTCGTCCATGTGCCCCCAACCTAGATAGCTGTGTGCATTCCTCATTCCTGTCACCCTGGTCTTCTAGACCTGGGCACTGATGTGGGCTCATTCCGAGTGGGGTTCTGAGACTAAAACCCCTACTTGATGACCTGGCAGCCAGAGTCCTTAGGTGCAAGCCCATTGACGCAAGAGCTAATGGTATCTGCCTGGTTTCTCTAAAGCTGGGTTGCTTCTCTCTGTCCCTTGGCCTGTGGCTGGATCTCCCCTCTGTTTTCCTTGCCAGCATTCCTTCTTTAGCCTCCAATTCTGATCTGTTCTTTTGACAGGTCAGAGGCTGCCCTGCCATGCAGAATATTAGACTCTCCCATCTGTAGAACAGATTCTCCCTCTGAACTTTAAAAGCCCACTCCAAACTTCAGATGAGTGGCCTGATCTCTTCAGGTAGACCTGTTTCTTTTTAGCTTGTATGACCTCCAAAATCTGCCTCTTTCTCCACTGATTCCTGTCACTCTGACCCTTCTTGACTCTGACCCTCTATTTCCCATGACCCTTGCTAAGCTACAAGAGTCTGTCCTGTCTCTCTGCAGTCATAAGTACCCTTGAAAGGATTAACTGAAGTATAAACGGGGTACATTTAGCATGAACAAATGCTGTTTTACCAGCACCTTTCAGTTTATGCCACTGTTTATCCCTTGCTGCATTCACTAGCCCAAAGTCTGGGCTTCAGGTTTGCAGACTGAAAACCTGTCAAAAAGGACAGAACACTTACCCATTTGGTGATATGGTCTGTGAAGGAAATCAGCATGGAAAACTTAAATGACATTAGAATGATGTGTGGTGAATGCTGACTCTGCCCTGACCAAGGGTGGTAGGTAGATTGTTTGAATTGATTTTAATTGATCTGTGACAAATTGATGGCACTTTTAAGCAGACACTAAGATTCATTCACATAGTTGTTCAGTCTCTCAGTCGTGTCCGACTCTTTGCGACCCCATGGACTGCAGCACACCAGCCTTCTCTGTCCTTCACTATCTCCGGGAGTTTGCTCAGATACATGTCTATTGAGTCGGTGATGCCATCCAACCATCTCATCCTCTGGTGGCCCGTTCTCCTCCTGCCCTCAATCTTTCCCAGCATCAGGGTCTTTTCTAATGAGTCAGCTCTTCGCATCAGGTGGCCAAAGTATTGGAACTTCAGCTTCAGCCCTTCCAGTGAATATTCAAGGGTGATTTCCTTTAGGATCAACCGGTTTGATCTCCTTGCTGTCTAAGGGGTTCTCCAGAGTCTTCTCTAGCACAATTAGAAAGCATCAGTTCTTTAGCACTCAGCCATCTTTATGGTCCAACTCTCACATCCATATATGACTACTGGAAGAACCACAGCTTTGTCTATACAAACCTTTGTCAGCAAAGTGATGTCTCTGCTTTCTAATATGCTAAGTTTGTCATAGCTTTTCTTCCAAGGAGCCAGTGTCTTTTAATTTCATGGCTGCAGTCACTGTCTGCGGTGATTTTGGTATGGAGGGTACCTTCTCCACTGGACTAGTTTCTATGTTACCTATTCCTCTTCTATTAAAATACAGTTGATTACTGAACATTATGAAGGTTAGTGGGGGCTGAGCCCCAGGGAGTCAAATCCATGTATAACTTTATAGTCAGCTTTCTGTATCTGTAGTTCCAAATTTGTAGATTGAGCCAACCACACATTAGGTCGTGCTGTAGCCCCTATGTATATATTGAAGAAAACTCACGTGTTTCCAAGTGGACTCATGCAGTTCCAACCCCATGTTGTTCAAGGGTCAACTGTATTCTTTCTCTGGGTATATTCTTATTATAAACTAGATATAACCCAGTGAGGTTATGGAATTTACCTGAAGGCAGGGATATTTGTTTTGTTCACTGCTATATGTCCAGCTCCTAGAAGAGCGAGCGAATACTCAGATCCTGCTATTCTGACAAGTTATTGGGGTTTTTTAAGGTGACTTATTACACTTGCATTTTTATCCACTGCATATAGATTTTATAAGTTTAATACTCATTTAAGGGCCCCTCCCTGTTTTTTCATGAATCTTTGACAGATATCTAACTTTTGTACAAAGAATCCATAATGGAATAAAAAAGCAAGTAAGGATTGTATAGCAAGATCATTCTGAAATCATCCTTAGAAGCTGAGTCTCAACTGCATCTTCTGTCTCTTTGTCCTTACCTGTTTGGGCACTGGCAAATAGAATACTGATGTGATTAACACAGCAGATAGTAAAAAGTAGATTTTTTATCAAGTGAAGTATCAAAAGGACAGTGACATATTGTGGTTAAAAGTGCAACCCTCCAAACACTTGAGGTGGGCAGAGTTTTAGTATCATTCATATGTTAAAGGATTTTTTTTTTTGAAGCATTAATGGAACAAATAACAGCTTTAAAAAAATTATTTTAAAGAGGTGTGGGGGGAGACTGAGGGGACGAATGCAGTAGCTATTAAAACCTAGGCCCTGAGTAATTAAAACAATGTGGAACAGGTACAGGACTAACAGACCAATGGAATAGAGAACCTAGAATTTTAGATATGATTACACCTAGCATCTCAAACTAGTGAGGAAAAGATGAATGGTGCTGGAATAACTGGGGAATCACCTGGGGGAAAAATAGGTTGGATACTTAATTTGCACTTTATACCAGGATACACTCCAAGGAATCAAAATTTAGATCTAAAAAAATAAAACCATGAATGTTCTAGAAAACATATAGATGAATTATTGCTGTGAACAAGGCATTCTTAACTATCAAAGTCCAGAAGTCACTAAAAAAAAATCAATAAATTAGACTGCATAAAAAAAAAAAATTCCATGACAAAACCACCATAAGCAAAGTCAGAAGATAGACAACATATTGGGAAAAAAGTGTACAGCTTATTATAGACAGAGGATTAATAAGGGTGTGCATGCTCAGTAGTGTTCAACTCTTTGCAACCCCATGGACTGTAGCCCACCAGACTCCTCTGTCCATGAGACTTCCCAGGAAAGAATACTGAAAGGGGTTGCCATTTCCTTCTCCAGGGGATCTTCCTAACCCAGGGATTAAACTCACATCTCCTTGCATTGGCAGGTAGATTATTTACCACTGAGCCACTTGGGAAGCCCCCAGAGGATTTATCCCTGACAAATAAAACACTTCTAGAAATTGATAAGATCAATAGTGCAGTAGAAAAATGGGGAAAAGATACAAACACAAAAGGAAATTAAGATAAACAATAAACCTTAAACAAACGAAAGGTAGTAAGCCTTACCTGTGATACGGAAAAAACTAAAACACACTGATATATAATTTTGCATCTTATCAGGATAGCAAAAATCCAACATTTTAATAATACTCATGTTGGTCAGGTTGTGGGCAGGCAGGCATTGTTTTAAATTGCACACAAGTATCATCTGGTAACCATCTCCTGTGGAGGGCATATACTACTATCTTTCACAATTACAAATGCACATGGTCTTTGACCTAAAAATTCCATTTGCAAGAATTTAGACTACAAGGACATATTTACATATGTGTAAAATGGCATATATAGAATGTCTGGAAACAATCCAAATGCCCATTAATAGAAGACTGGCTAACTAAACAATTGTACATTCATATGTGAGGTGTGAAGTGTATGAAGTGTGAAAGTTGCTCAGTCGTGTCCAACTCTTTGCGACCCCATGGACCATATAGTCCATGGAATTCTCCAGGCTAGAATACTGGAGTGGGTAGACTTTTCCTTCTCCAGGGGGTTTTCCCAACCCAGGGATTGAACCCAAGGTCTCCCGCATTGCAGGAGGATTCTTTACCAGCTGAGCCACAAGGGAAGCCCAAGAACACTGGGGTGGGTAGCCTATCCCTTCTCCAGCAGATCTTCCTGACCCAGGAATCAAACCAGAGTCTTTGCATTGCAGGCGGATTCTTTACCAACTGAGCTATGAGAAAAGCCCTGTACATTCATATAATGGAATACTAAGCAGTTACCTTAAAAAAAGAAGAGTGATTAAGCTATCTATTGACATGGGAAGACTACCAAGAAAAACTAAGTGAAAAAAAGCAAACAGTATGTATATACCACCACTCTTTGGGTAAAAGGGAAGGAAAAAATGAGACTTTCCATTTGTATTTGTTTGTATATGCCTTAAAAATGTATAGATGGAAATATAAGAAACCAAGAACAGAGGTTATTTGTGGTAAGGGCGGGGGAAGGATGTGCAGTATGGAAAGTCGGGCCAAAGACAGAAAGAAGACATTCCACTGTATAGCTTTTCATATTTTTTTTGGTTTTTGAACTATGTGAATGTATTAGTTATTCAAAAAATTAAATAAAATATATTTAAAAAGCTTTATGAGATTCAGTATCAGTCAAAGATACTAAAAGCTCCCCAAGTTTTAGTTGACTGGTAATAAGCCAGTTTCTAAAATAACACAAATATACCACATTCTGAGCAGAGGCACCAGAGTAAGACTTTCTAGTTTCAAGTTCTAGTCCCACAACCTAGAATGTGACTGTGGACAAATGACTTAGCCTCTCTTCTCCTCAGTTTTCTGATTTAAAAACAGAGAAGTAATTGTACCTACCTGTTAGGGCTCCTGAGAAGATAAATAACCCATGCAAAGCCCTTCAACAGTGGCTGCCAATGCTTGCAATTATTATTTTAAAAAGGAAACCACCACAGACTACTTATTTTCTCTCTTCTCTACCAATTATAACCAAATTTTCATCTCATAAAAGGAAACATTTAAAAGGGGTTTAAAAAAAACAGGATAGGAAGGTTGCAGAAACATTTACTTTAATTCACATTTTCTGTAATCTTGTGGGTACAACAGCAAATCATTTGGAATTCTGTTCAAAATCAAAGCTGCACCTGTAGATGTTACTTCAAAGAGAATACACATAAACCTGGTATGTGTCTGTGTTGTTTTTGTTTTACCAAATAATTTCCATGATACCATGCACCCAGTCTGTGTATTTTGGTGAATAGCTATGGTTTCTGCAGGTACTTCAGTTTGCAGAACTGCTGGGAGGCTTACTGTGAACTGTTCCCAAATTTCCAGATGAAGGCAATGCTGATGGAGATCAAAATAGCTGTCCTTGCTTATATACAGTGGCACCTAGGTAAAGTTGGAGAATATGGCACAGTGTTTCATAGACATACAGAGATTACAAGTATTGAACAATTCACAATGTTAAAGTGTCAAAATAAAATGTTTGACTTAGCAAATTTCAAAACTGTAAAAAACCATTCTAATATTCTGTCTGATCCTCCTTGTAATCTAAGAATCAACACAAGAGAAACATTTAAGTTTATCAGTTTTAATATAGAGTATTTCTAATTTACACAGATGTCACTTAAGGGAAAAAAAAAAACACGCTATTGAAGGAAGGAATATGTTCCTTCTCTTCATTTTCATTACTTTATCAGCTGGTACAATCATTTCTGTCAAGTTATATTATCAAGTGCTGGATTTTTAAATTAGGTGATGAGATAAAGACAAAATGCCAAGAGGTATTGCCAGCCAAGCATTGTCACAATGCAGTCAGTACGCCAATATCACTTCACAATAAAAAGTAGGAGTTGGAAAAAAGTTTGTATCACAAGGATCATAAAACATCACTAGGCTCACAAAACAGAGATTTCTATCACATTCATTTAAGAAATATACACACACAAAAAAAAGTAGGTTCCCCCCAACAATCTCATTTATGGTAAAGTTAATCAAATAGATTTCAGCTTAAGACTACTTCATTTGTTTATTTTCTTGATAGTGAAAGATTTGTTAAAACCTTTAAAAGAATTTTTTACCCTAACTAGAATTTTTAATTCCTAGAACTCACTCTAAGACACAATTTTAACTAAGCTTGAAACGAATCACAGTAAAGAAAACAAATGGAAATGACCAAAGATTTTTTTCCAGGAAATAGAACTTAAACAATAGACTTTAACTGGGAGAATGGTGAAGTAACACTACCAAAAAGATTTTTAAACTTACAGTAATAATAGACAAAGTGCAAAACATTCACATTTTCTTAGAAAAACACTAAGAATAATTCTTATTAATTTACCAGCAAGATTACCTAGATATTCAACTTTTTAGACAAATTTACCTTAAGGTCCCCCTTTCCCACCAGAGAGTACTTGTATCCCTAAAAATGAAAACAAAAAGTGGAGGAGGCTCCAACCAAATCAGTCTGTTTTATTCAGCAAAAATATACCACCACCACCATCAACAACATGAAAACTCCAGGTCTACAAGGGTTAGAAACTGGGTAAGAAAATAACTAGTGAGCTCTTACTCCCCCCCCCCCCAACCATATCCCTGCAAGGGATAGCTACATATTTTTAAAGGGGGGATGAACCAACTAAGTACAAATATGCCACTAAACCATCAGTGAAGACATTTCAGACTTTGGCAGGATAAGATGTGGATTTAAGAGCACTTATTTACTTCATAAAAGACTGATACCCGCATTACTTCTACACAGATGCAACCTTCTAAATTAATCACATTATATATACACTAACACCTTTAACAATAATCAATATTTTAAATATTAAAGATATTTAAATCCCAGGTTTAGAAAATGACAGTTTAGGACTTATAAAGTCATCTGTTGGTATAAGTTGCAAGTTCATTTATATACAAAGAACTAAAAAAGAAAAGGTAAGGGAAAAGGAAGCTTACAGAAGTATGAACTAATTATTTAAACACCAAAGAAAATCAGGTTGAGAGAGGATTGCATAGACTGTATTCAAAAGTAAAATCCTTTAAAAATGCTTACTTTAAAATAGTAAGTTTTGTGTATATAATGTTTCCAACTGGTGTTATAAATCCATATAATCCCATTCAAATTTTATCAATATGGAAACTGTTAAGTATTTATGCCATTTTTGTTTTCTTAAACAAAAATTTCTAAAGTTGGAATAGGGGCAAAGAGACACAAAACCAACAGAAACTGTTTTCTAGATTCTCAGTAAAGAATCCTGAGCCAGCCCACTGCAGGCCAGGAAATCTGAATGGGTAGCGTAGGGGACAGTACTTATTCACCTTTGCTGAAGGTATTTATTCACCTTTAGACCAAAACAGAACAGCAACAACAACAGCAAGTATAAATCTTAAAACCAATGACATTGAAGTTGGAGTCTTGGGGATTCTTAAGTAACTACTGTAATTATACATTGAAAGGGTCATTCGTCACGCAGACACTTCCATATGATAGATGGTGACACACCGAGCTAGGCAAGGCTAAATACATTTAAAAATCATTGACAAATTTTGGTACTGATACCGGCCCTAAGCATCATTTGCTCTCTAGCTCTCCTTTTAACAGTGTTACTTGGATGGAGACATAGACATTTTTAAGTTTGACTAATGGGAATAAAGAACAGAATAAACACAAAGCCAATTCTTTGTGAATATTCTGCTGTTCAGAATATATTCAACAGATGGTAACACATGGAATTAAACACAAAATTAGTATAACTTACATGTTTTAAAAGTATATACTTCATTTATAAATATCTCTAGTTGATAATCTATTAAGAAGCATAAATATTCAAGTGAACATTTGAATTTTCTCTTTAAGAGCTCAGAATTCTTGACGTCTGATTAGTCTCCTTTTGCTGAAATGTCCAAGACTAAAAAGGCTTCACACAGTCACTTTATGTCTCTAATTAGACATATAAAAGCCTCTATTACCTACTGTGTTGTAATAAAACTTTGAAATTCTGTAACTCTCTTATACTTGTAGAGAGCCTACAAGAGAAAAAAAAAGCATATTAGTACAGCTAATATGATGTGTACACATTTCATATTATTGATGCTGTCATATGGACTATAATTTGAAAGCAAATTGAAAATAAAATAATGTTTCACTGAACAATGAAGCTTCCATTTTTTAAAGCATATGCTATAATTATTAAAGACTGGCAAAACAGAGCTGTAGTTTGTTACTTTTGATTTAGAAGGGGCAAAGTTACTTCCTATTAGCAACAAATTCTAGATCAACGATGGGAATAGTGATATGATAATTCATTACAATAAAGAATCTCAAATCATTTACATTTGGCCTTAAAAATTCATTTTGCACACTCCTCTATAAATGTCCAATTCTTTCTTATTGTTCCCCAAACAGTGGATTTGTTTCAACACAAACACTGATCTATTTTAACACAAAGATACAGATTCTATTTATCTGCCTACTGTTGAATCCTGATGCCCTCCAGCCACCCATATTTATTTGTTGTTGTTAGTCACTTATTCGTGTCCAACTTTTCGATCCTGTAGACTGTAGCCCACCAGGCTCCTCTGTCCATGGAATTTCCCAGGCAAAGAATACTGGAGTGGGTTGTCATTTCCTTCTCCAGGGACCCATATTTATAGTGTTCAATAAATAATTACTGGCTGACTGAATGAATGAATAAAATACTTCTCAGCCCAAACTCAGAAGTAAAACTCTGAAATGGGAATCATTAAAAAAGAAATTCTATAAGCTCAATTATCCTTATGTATAATTCAGGTTTATTAAATAAAAATCTAACATTTTTCTTTCTGTAACTTAAGATGATATAGAATACAGTACTGAGCTTTTATTTTATTTTATTTTTTTTGAGCGCCTTTAAGTACATAATAAGTAATCACTTTTCTTATATTGAGAACTTAAGGTATGGTAGGCAATGTTCTGAGCCCATCACACATGTAATCTCATTAATTGTAAACAAAACAAAACAAACAACTCTATAAAGTAGATAAAATTAATCCTGATTTTATATTTTAAGAACACTGTGCATGCTAAGTTGCTTCCATTGTGTTGGACTCTTTGTGACCCTATGGACCACCAGGCTCTTCTGTCCAAGGTATTCTCCAGGCAAGAACACTGGAGTGAGTTGCCTTGCCCTCCTCCAGGGGATCTTCCCCACCCAGGGCTCAAAGCCGCATCTCTTAGGTCTCCTGCTGGCAGGCAGGTTCTTTACCACTATTACCACCTGGGATGCCCATTTAGGAACCCTGAGGCTTAAATAAATCAAGTAATTTTCTCAGGGTCACTCAGCTAGTGGGTAGGATTCTAACAGGCTCATCAGATCCCAGGACCATACGGCTTCTCAAAAAACATCTATGTTCTCTATGGTCTCAAGAACATTTTCTTTATACTCCTACAAGCTGTAGATGAACAGAAAATGAATTCTTACTCAAATCCTCAGAATATTAGAGAAGTAAAAATGTTTATTAGGAGAAAATATGATTATTAAGCAAAATAAATGTGTAAAATCATATTCTGTACCTCAAATTACCCATTAAAAAAAAAACTATCAAAATACATATGAAGATACGGTAGAGACCAAGGCCCTTAACTAAAGAAAAGAGAGCTCAGTAAAGAGCAGCAGTTGAAAAAAGTATGCTCAAAGTCTGATTTAGATACAAAAATGGAGAGTATCAGAAAACTCAAGGTTTTATACAAGCTAACATTTTACCAGGAGAGTACAGACTCGGCAGCACTGTGTGGGACCTGAGTCTCTGTGAAGATGCATCCGAGAGCTCACACGTTATGACACAGGACAGAGTGCCCACACTCCCTGTTACTATTCTCAGACAGACACAGCATGGCTGCATCAATCTACCGCTTCACTGGTACTCTCAGAGGGACACTAAAATATGCTGTAGGACTCAACAGGTTATTTCTCCCCTCTCTATTTATACCCAGGAAAATAAACCATCTGATAGAAATGCTGAAACTATCAAAAATTGGCTGCTAGTGTAGCAAAGACATTTGCAGAGTATTCAAAATAAAGAAAGCACACTTCCCCGCATTCTGTGGCTAGAACCAAAAACAGCGCTCATTATATGTCTCTGCCCACTAGCATTATGGACAAAGCAATGCTGCACTGGGTGCCCTAGCTGAGGTAGAACTGCATTATATACGTTGTTAGACCAAGAAAACTCCCAGTACACTTAAGAACGAGTGCACAAACTCCCCAAAGTATAACAAAAGAATTCTGTGGTTAGTGCAGCCAAAATCATTTACTATATAAATGAACTGATAATCAGGCGGAAGATACAATGAACAGATCTGATTAACAATTATTAATTACTTTCACATGTTTTTCTAAATTTTCTATAATGACCATGAATTATTTTAATAATTAAGGGTAGAGAAAGATGAATATTTTAAAAGAGCTTTAAAAAGCAGGTGGCTATTATTTGTTTTCCTGGGAGGATAAGGGTGATTAAATTAGGCTGTTCCTTATTTGTGTAACCATCCCAGCCTGAGTATCATAACCCTTAAGAAAAGAAAGGTTTCTCACATCTAGTCTAGTCATAGAAAAATAGACAGATTTTTAAGTACTGAGTGTATTAGAGCACTGAACGCCCAGTGGTGTTTGTAAATTACCATCACCACCAGCCCTACTGCCATGGACTTCAGAGGGCTTCTTATAATTTAAAAGTGTCACATGGACCCTCATTTTACCTTCATGTTAACTCCATGGGAAAGATTTTTACTTATCTTCATGGTACAGAGAAAGGAAATAAACTGGGAGAAAGGAATGATGTACCTGAGCTCATGCTGCCAGAAAACGGCAGGGCTGGGATTCCAGAATGCTAATATCTGATTGAGTCCAGCACTCTCTAGAGAGCAATGAAAGGTAAAACAGCCTCTGTGGAAAATTCTGAAAGAGATGGGAATACCAGACCACCTGACCTGCCTCCTGAGAAACCTGTATGCAGGTCAAGAAGGAACAGTTAGAACTGGACATGGAACAACAGACTGGTTCCAAATCGAGAAAGGAGTACATCAAGGCTGTATATTGTCACCCTGCTTATTTAACTTATATGCATCATGAGAAATGCCGGGCTGGATGAAGCACAGGCTGGAATCAAGATTGCCGGGAAAAATATCAATAACCTCAGATATGCAGATGACACCACCCTTATGGCAGAAAGTGAAAAAGAACTAAAGAGCCTCTTGATGAAAGAGAAAGAGGAGAGTGAAAAAGCTGGCTTAAAGCTCAACATTCAGAAAACGAAGATCATGGCATCCAGTCCCATCACTTCTTGGCAAATAGATGGGGAAACAATGGAAACAGTGACAGACTTTATTTTGGGGGGGGCTCCAAAATCCCTGCAGATGGTGACTGCAGCCATGAAATAAAAGATGCTTGCTCCTTGGAAGAAAAGCTATGACCAACCTAGACAGCATATCAAAAAGCAGAGACATTACTTTGCTGACAAAGGTCCTTCTAGTCAAAGCTATGGCTTTTCCAGTAGTCATGTACAGATGTGAGAGTTGAACTATAAAAAAAGGTGAGGTGAAGTCGCTCAGTCGTGTCCCACTCTCTGCGACCCTGTGGACTGTAACCTACTAGGCTTCTCCATCCATGGGATTCTCCAGGCAAGAATACTGGAGTGGATTGCCATCTCCTTCTCCAGGGGATCCTCCCGACCCAGGGATCAAACCCGGGTCTCCCGCATTGGAAGCAGACGCTTTAACCCTGAGCACCAGGGAAGCCCTGAGCACCAAAGAATTGATGCTTTTGAATTGTAATGTTGGAGAAGACTCTGGAGAGTCCCTTGGACAGCAAGGAGATCAAACCAGTCAATCCTAAAGGAGATCAATCCTGAATATTCATTGGAAGGACTGATGCTGAAACTGAAGCTCCAATACATTGGCCACCTGATGTGAAGAACTGACTCATTGGAAAAGACCCTGATACTGGGAAAGATTGAAGGCGAGAGGAGAAGGGGATGACAGAGGATGAGATGGTTGGCTGGCAACACCAACTCAATGAACATGAGTCTGAGTAAGCTCTGGGAGTTGGTGATGGACAGGTAAGCCTGGCTGCTGCAGTCCATGGGGTCCAAAGAGTCAGACACAACTGAGCGACTGAACTGAACTGAGCTAGAGAACTGAAGCTGGAAGGGCTGCATTTGTGAATATTCCTTATGAGACTGAGAGAATTTTGAGGAAGTTGATATCTGGTTCTTTCTCAATTTAATTTTATTTAGATTTAAATAGATTTAAAGAAGCAGATTCACAGCTACAGAGAACTAGTGGTGACCAGTGGTGGAGAGGAAAGGGAAAGAGACAATATAGGGGTAACAAGTTAAAGGTACAAACTATTATACATAAACTACAAGGATACACTGTACAACACAGGAATACAGCCAACATTTTATAATAACTATAAATGGAGTTGTTGTTGTGTGTTGTTTAGTCACTAAGTCACGTCTGCCTCTTGCAACCCATGGACTGTAACCCGCCAGGCTACTCTGTCCATGGAATTTTCCAGGCAAGAATACTAGAGTGGATTGCCATTTCCTTCTCCAGGCAATCTCCCTGACCCAGGCATCGAATGCAGGTTTCCTGCATTGCAGGAGGATTCTTTACCATTTGAGCCACCAGGGAAGCCCATGAGAAGAGTTCTCACCTTCCAAAAGCATTTAAAAGAGCAACTATTTCCTGTCGAGTGAGTTGGAAGCCTTTAGATGGGCTGTTCTCTGGAAGCTTTTGGATTTCTTTTTCAGAGAATAATATCTTCAGGGCAGTTCCTAAACCCTGAGTCTAAAGAAAATAGTGATAAACTTGCAATTAAATTCACATAATAATAATTGCTATAAAAGTTTAAAGAAACATTCAGTCATTGTGATGCGATGGCAGGAAATTCAAATGAACTGAACACAAAATATTCAACTATGCAAAATATAGTTTCTACTTCTCACAGATTATGCATATGATAAATTTATTGAAGCTGTTAAGGAAACCTGAAAAGTTTAACACCTTTTGGATATACATCATACTATTCCAAATTACTAAAATGCCATTTTTTTAACCAAGAAAATATCACATTAGGATTAAAAGTGTTCAATATGTAACCTTGAAAGCATTCTTTCTAGCCCCTAGCAATTCAAAACTTAGAAATCATTATAAGTTCTTAGTCATACCTACACTTTATAATTTCTCAATTATTAGCACTAGAGAAAAAGAAAAATCTGATTTCAGTGTATTCACCATTAAAAAATATTCCATCTCCTGACTTTCTATGACTTACTATCATCTTTGTAAAAAGATGATAGAAAATATCACACAAGCCTTTTTACATTGAAATATATAGGGAAATGGGCCTGCTGTGCAGACTTTCCTATTTTGTGACTAGGGGACCTCCTTCTTCTGATCACTGATGCCAAGTCAGGGATTAAAATCTGATAATTCAGTTTTTTATATGATTACATTTTACCTTCTAAATAGGTATGTAAAATACCAATACAATCTATTTATAATCACCCAACTTCAGAAATGAAATCTGATATTGTACCAACAGAAACAGATACAATAAAACCAAAATCATTAACCTAGAATAACAGGAAAAACAACCGTACACACACACATATAACACACTAATTTTTTTCATAAATAAAATAGCAAAACCACACTTTGGATCTCTAATTCAATGAACAATGAGGACATTTCAACAAAAACTTTCAACTTCTCAGTGCAGAAACGTAAGGTTAGTAACAGTTTCAGAACAGAAAGCCACACACAAACCTGTAGCTTCCCCCATAACCTGCATTTGTCGCATCCCACGCAGTCCATTATACGGGAGATGTTCTTGAAATGTAACCGGAACTCCTCCTAATGTGCAGAAAATATTTCCATTCTGATTAGATGTTAAAAATTAAACTGCATTTATCTGAATTCTAAAACCATTTTGAAGCTTATTAATGAATGAGTTGTGTTTTTCAACAATGAAGAAAATAATCTGGATTTGTACAGCAGAGCATGCATATGAAATAGCTAACATTAATAGCATTTTATAAAATTCACTCCACATATTAATTCAACCAATTTTTTAATGAGAGGCTACTCCATGCAAAGCACCAACATGTTCACTGTGGGGGACATGAGTAAATCATGCATGGTTTTTACTTTGAACGAGCTTAACTGCTGCTTCCATTTGATATCTGCATACAACCAGTGGCAAATACATATCTACATTACGCTTGATGTATTTTGGATGCACTGCTTTGTGTAAGCGTGAATCAGAAAGCTAGTCCTGGAACAATGACCAATTCCCACGCCTCTCCTTAGGACGACCCCACATTTGTGCATGCGCTCTGTCAGCATGGATGGCCACAGCGTGTGGTCTCGCAGTCCCCCACATTCGCTAAGGCTGCTTCTCCAGGGACGCTCACGCACTGGATCCTTGAATGGTGCTGGGTTAGTTCCCCACACAATTAGGTAACTCTTCTGCCTGTGATCTGTGCACGGGCTTCTATGACACTAAGGTCAGTCTCAGCTTCTCTGAGAACAACACTAACTAAGAGAAAGTTTCCTCATCCTTTTCATTGGGCAAGTGTAGGAAATAAACATCATTTTATTGTACTGAGGTAAACGTTTCATTGCAAAGGGCTGGAGTGAGTCACCTGAAAACTCTGGCCCATCAAAAGCCCAGCCCTGCTGCCCAAAGTGTTTGGAGGAATCTGTAGCTTGGCCTAAAGAAAGCCAATAGAAACATCCAAAAACTCCCTTGTGCTCCATTCTCATAGAATTCACATGCTTTGGAGCAGATGGAAAAATGGATTTAAATTCTCCTTTATATACCTTTGAAAAGTAGCAAACCAAATCTCCAGCATTTTACACTTTAAAAGCTAGTTGTGAAACTTTAGTCTGGTCTCAATCTTACCTTCCTCATCTATAAAAAAAGATACATAATTACAGTTGTCTTGATCAAAAGTATAAAATTTATATAAACACTTATAAAGTAGGAAGCATTACAAAAATGAATTAACATTATGTTAAATACCATAATACTAATATACCTCTAAAACCATAAATCAAAACAACCTTCCAAAGCTAAAATACAGTGTGGCTAAACTATTTCATTTCAGAAATACTAAGCAACGCTGACTAATTTATTCGTTCTTGTAGCATGTCTACATCTAATATATCCTGGGGCCAAACATGTTTCAGAATTCAGAATTTTTCAGATTTTAGAAATAAAGTACATAACACTGTTTATTATGAAACACCCCACTGGAGTATACGGCAACACCTTATCAAATATATGATTGTTTTTGTAGCAAAATGTAATAATAGTCATACAAAGCAGAATTTTTTAAAAAAACACTGTAACTATCTTTACTTCAGGTTAGACTTCCTTGGTGGCTCAGACGGTAAAGTGTCTGCCTACAATGACGGAGACCCAGGTTCAATCCTTAGGTCAGGAAGATCTCCTGCAGAAGGAAATGGCAACCCACTCCAGTATTCTTGCCTGGAAAATCCCATGGATGGAGGAACCTGGTAGGCTACAGTCCATGGGGTGGCAAAGAGTTGGAGACGACTGAGTAACTTCACTTTCACTAACTGTCTTTACATCAGTTCAGGTTAGGTTTTGCTAACAAATTAATTTGCACCAAACATAAGAAAAATGTTCCAGTGGTTGGAGCTTTTGGATTTCAGAATTGTATATAAAAAAGTATAGAGCTGTAGGAGAAGACTATTTGCCAGTCAATTTCAAATACTTTTATCAAACTGTAAAGGTATAATGTATTCCTTAATTACTGTATGCCCCTGGTCCCCAACCTTTTAGGTACTAGGGACCGGTTTCATGGAAGATAATTCTTCCATGAACAGGGAGGGAGGATGGTTTCAGGATGATTCAAACACATTACATTTATTGTGCACTTTATTTCATCAGTTCCACCTCAGATCATCAAGCATTAGATCCGGGAGACTGGGGCCCTCTGCTGTAAGCAAATGAAAATGAAGTGCTCCTAATGTGAAGTTTCATAATGTTCCTAAAATATAGTCTCCTTCTGATATCCCAAGTCAACAGATAATTTTTGCCTTATATGTTAGTCCATAAGTACAAAAACATAATAGTTTGAAAAACTATAATAGTTCATAAGATAAACTTTTGAAAATATGCTATTACTATCTTCTAAGTGGCTAACTGCATGATTGCTTTTAAGATGCATCAAAACGACAAGAAAGAAAAGAAAGAAAACTTCCTCTCAAAATAATGTCTTTTAAAAGGACAATCACAAAGGTGTCATTAGAGCTACAACTGAAGATTCACTAAGCAGGGGGGCAAACTAGAGAGAAAAAAGGAATTGACAGGAGTTTTTGTATCATTTACAGTAAAATCCAATCAGACCAACCAGATTGAGAACTGGGAAAGGAAGTTTAGAGGAAAAATGTTAAAACACAACCAGTCAGCTGCTCTCCACTCTTCCCACCAATCAAGAACTTTTTACCTTTAACGACTTGGCCCCCTTTTTGTCACCTGCAAACATGGATTTCTCGTCAAAGTGCATGGGAAAGGACCTGATGAAACGAAAATATTATAAGTTACAGATGAAAAATTCAAGTTCTGGTAGAATTTTCTATCCCTACAAATATTTAAAATTCATAATTTACTCATGTATAAGGTTTGGGTAACATGAGAAAGTGGCAATAGTTTACATTGTTAGCATTTCAAAAAATGTAATGCACAATTTACCTTAAGCATTTTTTAACCCAACTTTCCTCCATGCTCATTTTAACAATCAGTAAACTGCAATTTCATAGACTCAGGATATTTTTTTTAAGGTTACACTGTAGAATATAAAGCTAATGTTCTCTTAGGTAATCTATCCTTATGCTAACACATATTACCATGAATTTAAATAGCAACTGGAAGAAAATAAACACTAAAATAACATTAAATTTTGGCACTACATAAAATTTAAAGTTATATTTAAAAATACAGCCTATTCTCGAGTGTGAAAGTTTATGCAATAAAACTTTTCGGTCAACATTTTTAGAAAAAAAATTTAAAACGCTGCCATCCAATGGAACACTGTCCTTCTCAGTTCTAATTCTCCCTTTTCCTAACCAGCTTTCAGGAGTCAGTTTTTGTTGTATTTCAAGAACTACCTCATCCAATTATAGAGTGGAAAATTTCAGATCACTGATAATTCAAGTCTTACTTTGTATCTTGAAAGATATTCAGTAGAAGGGTTTTTGTGTCAGCATCTTCTTGCACATTTCCAGTGTAAAGGTCGACAATTGAGCGCTCAAAGTATGGGGCCACTTTTGATAAAGCTCGAAGCTCAATTAAATATAGGAAGTACAGATTCTTTAGCCTTCTTGGGCCTTCTCCCTTGGTCTCCACAGGGTCGAATCGGCGTTTAAATTCTTTTATGTTAGGTCCCCAGCTAGGTTTACCCCAGGTTTCTAAAAAAGAAATATATTATGTACTTTTAATAAGTAGGATTTTTTTCTCTAGAGAATATATTCTTTTCCCCAACAATTTTTATACTAATAGAAAAAATGTGATTACCTTCCAAAAGATAATTTGCACACAGATGTAAATTAATACTAGCATGAAGTCCCGATATAAGCTTATAGAAGACTCTCTTCTCCAGACACAAACCTAGTCAGAAAAATATTGAAAAAGAAATTACATCCATTTAGATAACAGAAATACTGAATCAAGAGGATTAGGTATGCAGGCTTATTTTTAAAGTTAAGATTCAAGGACATTAAAAATAAATCAAGGAACTATATGAAATAATTAGTTTGAGAGCCTCTCACTAGCAGATAAAATAAGATTTTGACTTCAGGAGGTAACTGAATATGATAACTTAATGCAGAATAAGATACAAATGTCTGGACTTCTGAAGGTCCAAACACTTGAGCAGATGCGCTTGGTTAAGTCCACATGTTACCCAGAAGGCAATAGCACAGATACTCTGTGGTTCAGGCTAAACTAAAGCAGACATAAAGTCACTGCTTTGGCTTAACAATAGCTGATTCTCCTTTTCCCTTCCCTACAGATGTCTTATTTGAACCTACTTGATAGTAGAGGAACAAGAAACTGAAACTGAATTCTCTCCTTCTTCTAGACTATTATTATTTATTTTTGAAGCCAGGCCCTCAGCAGTGAAAGTGGGGAATCCTAACCAATGGACCACCAGGGAATTCCCCTTCTTGTAGATTCTTTACTGTGTCTTATTGCTCCTTTGTCCTGGATTTCTCTACTTAACTACATGTTCTGCTTCTCAGGAGCCCAGACCTAGAAGACAGACATCCAGCCAATAGAAAAATGTGTGCTATTTACTCTGTGAGTAAAACCGCATCAAGATGGAGTTTAGGACTGTGATGGAAGTTTATCTTATGTAGCCTTCTTAAGCCCCATAGGCTTTTGCTGAAAACAGAGGTCAAGATAATTTCGCATCCTATCCTACCCCTGCCTCCATTTAAAAATATTTTCTCTTATTATAAGAGTGAATGTGAATGTGAAGTTTATTGTGAATGTACTTAATGCTATTAAGTAAAATTTGAAATGCCCAAGAAAGTAAATTTGATACTGTATTTTCCACAATAAAAAGGGAGCAATATTTTTAGAAAATATTCTTTATAGAAAAATTTAAAAACAAAAATGCAAAAATCAAGTCTTTAAGAATCCACCAGATCCAGAACAATGAGCTTTTTCCCTTTTCTACCACTTAACAGAGTTATGTCTTTTTTTGCTTTTTTTTTTTCACTTTCCCCATGGGGAAAAAATCGGCTCCAATAGTGGAAACTAAGAAATAATCTCATTTATATGCTGAAGGCTTTTTAAGACATTAAGAGTATGTATGTGGCTTACTTTGCATCTTCTTAGGATCTTTTAGATCTTCAATTTACTTTCCCTTAGTGTTCTACAACAGATGGCTCTGAATCAAGTAGCTTCTAATAGGAAAAAATAATTATTTTGAGATCTCATTCCCTAATTCAGAATTCTTCCTAGAATATTCTCATCTCATCTCATGGATAGAGTGTGTGCATGCTAAGTCGCTTCAGTTGTGTCCAACTCTTTGCAACCCTATGGACTGTAACACATGAGGCTCCTCTGTCCATGGGATTCTCTAGCTAAGAATACTGGAGTGGGTTGCCATGCCCTCCTCCAGGGGATCTTCCTGACCTAGGGATCGAACCTCGTCTCCTGCGATGGCATGCAGTTCTTTAGCATTAGCGCCACCTGGGAAACCCCATGGATAAAGGTAGAAATTAAATTCTATTCTGTGGTTTCCTCATAATAAATAAAAATTAAATGCAGCATTTACCTCTTAAAAAAAAAAGCATATGGCCGAGTTTATGGTAACAAGGGATATAAACAATATGAATAACTTTGATAAAACATTAGGTACTAAATTCTCCTGTAGTAAAACTTTTAATCAAATCTGTTATCAAGTAGCAAAATGATCAGATCTGAGGTTCACTTTTTCTTCCTTTCAACCTAAGCAGTAAAATATCTAAAGATAAGAGAATGGAAAATAAGCAAAGCAAAGCTCATGAAAATTCATATGCCTAAAAATGAGAGAGGCAATTCAAATTTGCAAAGTCCACAGAGCTCCTTACCTAAAACAGGGATGGGTAGTAAGTGGGAAGGAAGGAAGAAAAATCTATACTTTCATAAACTGAAAATTAGGCAACTTCAAGAAAAATCATATCAATAAACGATGCCAAGTGAATGCACCAAGAAGATATACAATACTCTTAGCAGGAAAGTGCTGGAGAGCTGACCCCCACCTGCAGTCTGCTGCCAGGCCAATGCCTAGCAAATCCAGCTGCTGACTTTAGAAAGTGGTTCTCCTCTTTCTCTTCTGGATTTAATTTCATTCAAATTCATTTTCACTAACCAAACTATAGGACAACAATATATAATTTTTTTCTCACAAAAGGGCTAGATTTACTGCAATACTATTATTTGGCATTTGCACATTGTTTAGTGATTCTCAAAGCAATTTTCACAGGCATCATCTACACAGTGTAGGTAAGTTGGATGGCTACTGCCACTCTTGTGCCCCAGATCAGCAACCTGAATCTCAGAGAAATTGAGTCAGTTGCCTATAAATGGGTGTGCTCACTGAACCATGTATCAGTGGACTTCCATCAATAGGATACTAGGAGATTCTGGGGTACACAGTATATATCCCAGAATTTGACACTGCCCATAAATTTCATTCTTATCATCCATTATCAATATGCAGAGTCTTTGTCCACCTCTTTTAAACTAAATACTATTTTTTGCAATTTGTAATTTTAGAATAAATCTAATTAAACAAAGCTAAGCATCTTTTCCCACATTGGCCATTTGTCAGTGTAATTCCTAGCAGTATTTGCACATCGAAAATAATTCATTAAAAAAACAGAGAAATCTCATTCATACTATAACATTACTAACAAACGTAAGAATCTAGTATATTGGGATCTATATCACTTTATTCTTTAGTTTAGACTGTATGTTTAAACATGTTTAAAATCTTCTGAATTCAAATTCATCTTCCCTTAATTTCATATACAAAAAAACCCACTTTCTTTCAAAAAGAATGTCTCTACTTAACAAACCAGACTTGCATAATGCTTCCTAGAAAAGTAGTTTGGATGAATATTACATACAGAATGGAAATAAGACTGGGAACCAGTTATGAAAATGTGATGACCATATCTGCCCTGTGTATTTCCGTAACACTGGTTTTTAGCTGACCAATATCCTCAACATTTTCATATAATTTTATCCTGAACTACAATAACATAAAACCTGTTATTTTCTTTCAAACACTGTCAAGATTAGTTGTCTAGGTAATGAATCCTAAAACTTACAAATATATATTAAATGAATCTTTTTGTAAGATGCCAATACATTTAAAATGCAGACATTAGGTTACCTTCTAGCCATGTGTAGAATGATTCTCCTAAAAAAAAAGCAAAAACAATAAAAATTATATATACATATTTACTTAAAGGCTTAAATATCCATAAGGTTGAAGAGAAATAATCTTAAGTTTGCCTTTGATGATAACAACCAAAGCACTGTTCAAAACTTCCAGAAAAAAACAATTATAATACAAAAATCAAATTACTAATTATCCTATTTTTCCTGAACCAGTAAAGCTACATATACTTCCTTAATTATCTAAAAATACTAAGTTTCAAGGGATAATAAAAAAAGTTCTCTAGTTTAAGATAATTCTTCAGAAAAGTTAGTGACCAGAATATGAAGGGACCTTACTATGTGTACTATGTGTACCATGCTAAAAGAACTAATCCTAGCCCATTATTGTTCTGAGTGAAAAGGAAAATCGCAGTCAATAAGGATAAAAATAGTTAATATACTTCCTAAGTTACCCATCCTTATTTTAATTGTTTAAAGCAAAGCATGAGGATGAAAACTCAACACACAGATGGCTGAGCAAGGAGTATAGAGGATAAATTAAGATGGTGGGGAATTACTTTGTCTCCTGAGTCTTCACCCTTTGCAACAACACAAATACCTTCCTAGAGATTCATTCATTCAACATGCTCTGACTTAGATGATACTTTTACAAAGGATCATTCATTATCTCACTCATTTATTCAGAAAGCCCCAACAGTTAATAGCAGAAGTCTAGCTTCCAAGGTCCTCAACAATCTGTCCTCTACTCATCTTTCTAATTTAAACTACCCCATGTGAAGTCTTTCCAACTGCTAACAGGGTCTCCCAAAACATGCCTTGGTTTTTCCTTTTTCAACTCCTTGGTCCATGCTGTCATTCAGGTAGGACATACTATCCAATTCTACTGGCTTAAATCGGTCCATTATTTGTGCATCTCAAATGCCACCTTTCCCAGTAATATTCCAAGTGAGATAGGATCTATTTCAGCTCTGAACAAACTACTACACCACTTACTGTCTGTACTATGTATGTAATAATTCTTTATCATCTCTTATGAATAGTGCTTATCATTCCCACTGTACATATTTTTAGCTCCTAGAGGAAAGATATGTTTTATACATCTTTCCATCCTGTACAATGTGTACAATGCTCATCATGGTGCCCTTGAACACAGCTAAGTAAATATTCATTTGAAACATTTTATGTTGGCTGTTTTGGGGCATGTTATAACTGATATTCATTTAGAAATCTGGAATAACCTACTGTTGACAAATTATCATTCATCAGATTAAGTGTAATAATGATGACTGAGGTTATACATTACAAAATCAATAAGAAAATAAAGAAATCACAAGACAAATATCTGGTAAAACTATTTTAATTTCCCTCCATTTCTTTAGAACATATTCAAGTAGATCACAATAACCAAAAAAATAGGGGAACTTGGAATGTGATCCTGTTTCTATACTAAACATGTAAGTAGAATGGTTGTTGTACTGTTTTTAACATAGGGTAACTTTGAATTATATATATTTAAAAAACCTCTCATTTATTTTGTTGCCATTGATTGCTAATTATTTTCTGAAAAAAAATAGGATAAATACTTTTGAATTTAAAACAGGAAAAAATCAAATTTTGATCATTAAAGACATTTCTTCTACACTTGAAGCAAACATAAAATGAGAGTTTTAACTCACCATCATCTTCTCCTGAAAGATAAAATAAATAGACAGGATATCAGAAAATGGCTTTCACAGTTCAGATTCCAATCCTATTTATTTTAATATGTGATTAAAACTTACTGTGTTAAACTATTAATCATACCATTAACGTTGGTTGGCTTGTAGTTATCCTACAAGTAAGACTTCTTAATAAGAATAAAAGCCAAACAGCACAAGATTTTCATATATGTTTTATGCAATAAATAGTATGAGAGAGCATGTAATCATAAAAACCACTAGTTTCAATAATTCACAAATATACAAAGTTACTCCTTTAATTGTTATGCATACAACTCTTTCTGAACATGTGTTTTCAGACTGGAGCCCTTTTCTTTCTTAATTTACTGCTTGCTCCTCAGCACACAGTCGCCTGAATAAAAGCCCTTCCCAACCTGTCGTCAATGAAAGCATCCTTGCAGGTGCTGTGGGACTGCCCAGACATGGGGAAGAGGCCAGAAGGCTGGACTATTGGGCTCCACAGCAGCCCTGCCTTTACTGGCTTTACATGTGGAATTCTGACATAAGATTTCATTTTTGAAAAAAAGTTCTGTTGCACAAAAACTGTTCAAAAGCTAGTTGTAGAAGCCCAGCTGTTATAGCTCAGGAATAGCGTGGAAGACACATAGTTAAGAATACTAAACAGCTGTTCATCAACAATTCACAGTTTGAGTGAAGAAAGCTCAACAGTATTAGCAAGAGCTGTTCCATTCCTTCCTAGGGCACCACCATCACCTGGGACCCATTCTCTCCCTTACCCAGTCTTTTGTCTCCCTCTTCTATACTTGCTTTCTCTTTCCTGCTCCTCTTTCCTCCCGCTATCCTTTTCTCTGAGCACTTTCCTTCCTCTCCTCATCTCTCCTACAGTTTCAAGTCTTAGTTTATCATAATATGGAAGTGAAGTGTTTCTTAGGATTTGATGCTTTCACTAAATGAGCAACTGTACTTTCTGCTTTACAAGTCATCATATGGTCTTCCCTGGGGGCTCAGTGGCAAGAAACCTGCCTGCCAGTGCAGGAGACGTGGGTTTGATCCCTGATCTGGGAAGATTCCACAGACATGGAGCAACTAAGCCTGTGCGCCACAACTGTTGCTGTGCTCTAAAGGCCGGGAGCCAAACCTACTAAGCCCTCAAAACACAGCTACTGAGGCCAGAGCACCCTAGAGCCCGTGCTCTGCAACAAGAGAAACCCAAGCACCACAGCTAGAGAGTAGCCCCTGCTTGCTGCAACTACAGAAAAGCCTGCACAGCCAAAAAAAAAAGAGTAAGTTATCATAGAAAAGGTCTGGAAGGATACCTTCCAAACTGTACTATGGAAGAGAAAAAGTGTGGAGGCAGGTAGGAATGGCGGCGGGGGGGTGGGGTGGGGGGCCCGGGGGGAGAGTGTCCTCTTTTTACTTTATGTTATTTTTGTATTGTTTCAATTTTCATAAAATCCTCTACAATAAAAACATTTAAGTTGAAAATAGAAAAGCTATGAGGTAAAAGTAGTAAAAAGAGAGAAAGGGTAGGAAGCCATCCACATCGTCTTCATACTCCAATTACCTTGTCCAGGCAGTTTCAGAATGAATTTGGGAAGACTATATGCCACACTGTGACACAGCGCACATCTGAGAGCAGTCCATTCATTCCACCTTCCCAAATCTCTCTGGTTTTGAGAAATGCCTAAAAAGATGAATCTAGACCAGGAAATTCAAGTTCCTAAATCAATCCTGGTCTAAAGAAAGCATTAGAATGTCAATCACAGGGCTGCTCCCAGGGTTTGGGTCCTCGTCGAGAACAGATTGAAGATATGCCTAATAATTTTATACTGAATAACCTCCAACTGTGTACGATAATGCTGTCGCATAGAACTATAATACCAGCCATGTATGTGATTAAAATTTTTTTCTAATAAAAATGTAATGTATTCTCGTATCCACATTTTGAAAAGTAAATGGTATACATGCATTACAGTACATCAACAATTTGCTTTGTGATGCAAGAGTTAAAATGGTTATACCAAAACAATAAGATTCTATTTAAGGGCAAAAATATTTTATACTGCTTTAGTTTTTTAATTTAAATGAACTAAAATTACATAAAATGGGAAATTTAGTTTCACACAAGCCACACTTTCTGTGCTCAACAGCCTGATGTGGCAAGTGGCAGCCTAGCTTTTTGGTACTTCTCTGCATCCTTCTGACTCAGAGTGTTGTACACAGATCAGCACGTGGGCATCACCTGGGCATCTCACCCAAGATCTACAGAAGCAGAACCTGGTATTTAACAAGGCTCCCAGGTGATCTGTATGCACACTGAAGTCTGAAAAGCACAGGAGGAGCCACTGGTTCTCAAACTTGGCTGCATACTAGAATCATCTAGAAAGCTTTAAAATCACCAACACCTGGATCCTAATTCCAAAGATTCTGACAACTGTTATGGGATAAGGCCTGGACATCCAGATTTTCAGGAGTTCCCCAGAACCTCTAATATATATGGATTACTCATATTTCTAATTTATTTTATATAAAGCTGCTAGTTTAGGACCTGGCACATATCAAGCAATCGATAAAGGACAGTAATTATAAAAAGACATGTGGAAATCTTGACACAACTAAGAACTAAGCTTATTCTTTTAATCATTTAAATTAACAAATATACAAAATAGCTGAAAATTTTCTCAATACATAGTTACAAAGGTATTTTGTAAACAATATCCAAAAACATGAAAATGTATGAGACACCCACCTCGGCTGGGTGCCAGAGGATTTAAAGGACGATAAACAGATCGAGGCCTGAAAAAGAAAAGTACAAAATTCAGATGTAAAATGGTTTGACATTTTGATGTAATTTTTTCCAAAGGAAACAAATATTCCCTTTCTTCCACCTTCCCTCTAGTCAATCCTCCTCCTTCCCCTACCCCCTCCAGTTACTTGAAACAGTTCTCTTCATAGATGCTGTTCCACACTCTCCATGCAGAGGACCCTTTATAGCCGGTGTAACGCTCGGGATTCAGCAGCAGGTCTACATACTGAGCAGCTGGAGATCTCTCATCTGAAGAAGGAACAATTCATAAAACCATCTACATGTCACCATCTATGCAAAATTTACCATTACAAAGCAAACAGGGCTACACAAAAGTTAGAGAAATACTGCACTTTCAAGTCATCTCCAAGTTAAAAGGTAGAGTGGTTAGCACACTTGTGACGGTCCTTGACCCAGGATTTATAATAACTTGAACTTAAGATAGGAAAAATAACTTCTCCCTTTCTTTTGGACGCTCAGTGCTCTTTTAAGTAACATAACATCCCTTACCTTAATTAGAGGCACTAATTACTTCTCACGTTTAAACCACCAAGACTGAAAAGACCTAACTAAATCATAACCTGTTTTAATATTTCATGTTTGCCCGCCTCCATGTATATAGCTACCTAAACACATACTTGAGACATGTTAGTACATATTATATTAAAAAAGATCTCTCTGTTACTCTCTGCTTGGATTTAGGAAGTAAATGGTACAATAACTTTGAGATTCAAATTTGATCATTCAGAGTTACACCATGTTAGTTACAAATTTATTGTTAATGTTAATATATTATTTAACATATTAACTGGTTAAATATTGGTTAGTAGGCACAACTTCAAGAACTTACTAGCACATTTAAAATTAAATAATGACTTTCCATGTTGAAACCCAAATAAGTATTTACTACATCTCTACTATTTGGACAATATTTTGAGAGAGATCTCTGGGGGATACAAAAGATAAAAGGAAAAATCATCTTAATTACTGAGGTTCCTATTTTGGGTAGAAAAGGGAAGTACAGGTTTTCTTACCTATACAAAACTCATGCTGACTATGCTTCACAAATCTAATAATACTCATAGGCTGAAGTGCTATGTATGTTGACACAGATGTATCCTTTTATTTGTATGCTTCCTACTTTTTGGTGTCATGGTGTTAATCAATGATAATAATATATAGTCACCTGACTTGAAGCAAGACCAAATATGGGTATTAAAATATAGTCCCTCTTAGTTTCATTACCTGTCAGTCAAAAATATTCACTGGCCATTCAATGACCATAGATTAAGATTATCCACAATCCTAAAGGGAAAAAAGAGCATCCTGACACATGCCTACCTGGTATTTTTGTGATGCAGGAAGAGTACAAAGATAATTTCAACTTCCCATTAGTAAATGAGTGGTATCTCACAGATGATGGAAACATGATTTTAAAGAATACTGGCTCTATTTCTAGCACTGACATTATACAGATACTCCACTATGTAAATTAAGGCATAGAAAACAGTTTATTTGTAAATGGAAGAACAGAAACTGTCTAAAGACATTTCTTAATCAAGACTTAAGACTAATTAATTTTAAAATTTTTAATTAAATTAAAATTTAAATAATTAAGTTAATGAATTTTACTTATACAGTAAAATTTTAAAAGCTTTATAATAACTAATTTCTGTTAATTATTTTAAATTTCTTTGAGCCATTCTTAGTTCACCTTACAAAACTGAGTTATGTATATGAACTTAAATACTAAATTAATATCATAAATATATACTCATATATATATGTGTCCATATGTATAAAGTACATGCGTGCACACACATAAGCCTACACTTACATAGAGTCATCTATGAATGTGCAGATTGAATTAGTATCACCCCTTTCACCCAATTAAACCAACTAAACAGTAAAGAAAAAAAATCCTTGGATTCAGATATTAAAGTAAATGGATTTAACATACACTTCAAGGGAGTAGAAAGTCATATGAGCAAAATCAATTATACAGGTTTTAAAATTAAGTAAAACTTACATTCTTCATGTTCTTAATGTGTATTCCTTTAATTCAACCACAAGTTGTTTTAAAAAATTTAATACTTTTTCAAATTATGAAAAAGGTGGGTTTTGTTAACCTACAGAAAGTGTTAGCAAACTATGGCCCACAAGTCAAGTCTGGTCTGCTGTGTATTTTTGTAAAGAAAGTTTCATGGCAACACAAGTCTGTTCATTCGCCTCTGTGCTGCTTTCACACTATTATGGCAGACTTGAGCAGTTACAATTGAGACCATGTAAACTATGGTCTATCTAATATATATAATATAAATGGTCTATCTAAAATATTTACTCTCTGCCCATTTACAAAAGAAAAAGTCTGTCAACTCCTGACCTATACTGACAATAATTTCATGACATCCAGGATGAAGAACATATGTGGGAAAAAGCACACACAGGTTGAGGTCCCCTACAAAACACACCCATTCTTACTCCTGGGGTCACCTGTGACATGATGTTAACTAATTTTTTCCTAAACCATAATTTCTTTTCATTTGTACAACTGTCTCATTCATTCAGATAGTTCTCTTGGATCCCTAGTAAATCCTTCCCTCAAAGAGTTTTCTCTTCTTCCTCCCTCTACAAACCTACTCCAAAGATATTCCTTCTTTTTGACTGTTCTAACGATTACCTAAGGATTCAAAGAATTTCTAGTAAGTCTAAATATCTAATTCTGTAAATTTGTCAACTTGAACTAATATTTCTTCTTCCTCCTCAAGTACCCCTTTTATCCGATTGAATTTTCCTTTCACTGCTCTAATTTAGTATTAGTGTTTTGAGGCCACATTGCATTCTCTAGCCCTCCTGACCCATGTATCTCTTAAAATGTAACGGTGGCACAGGCCAACTTTATATGCAGGCTTTTTGCTTATGGACACAGATCAGAAATATTAGGTTACAGACTCAGGACTAAGCCCACAATCTTCTATCTCTGAAGCTACCCCAAACTGCAATTTACTATTAAAACATAATTTCCTCAGTCAAGGAGAAACTATAGTTTATAAAGCACTGAAGTAATTTTGATACACAGCCAGATTTAGAAACTCCTGTTTCAAGCAGTATATTTAACATATTAATGAACCTGCTGAAAGGGGAAAAATAAAAAAGTAAAAATCTATCACATTATTTATGAACCAACTAGCACTTCTTTGTGGCTCAAAAGGTAAAGAATCTGCCTGCAATGCAGGAGATCTGGGTTTGATCCCTGAGTTGGGAAGATCCTCTAGAGAAGGGAATGGCAACCCACTCTAGTATTCTTGCCTGGAGAATCCCATGGACAGAGGAGCCTGGTGAGCTACCGTGTGTGGGTTCACAAAGAGTCAGACACGAACCAACTACTTCAATCAACAGATATTTATTGGGAATGAACCATGGCCAGGCAGTGTTCTAGGCACTAGGGACACAGTTATGAACAAAAAGACAAAGTCCTTGCCCTCAAGTAGCTCACAGTCTAGCTGAAGACAGACAATAAACAGTTAAATAATGTCTCACACATAGCTCTTAGTGCTCTGAGAGCAGGCAGCAGTGCACAGAGACAGAGAGGGAAAGTGGTTGCTATTTTATGACAGCAGGTTCTCTAATGAGGTGACATTTGAGCAGAAACCTGAGGCAAAGGAAGCAGCAAGCCATGCATAAAAAACAATAACAAAAAAATAAATAGAGAGGTAGGGAGAGCAGGCTACCTTAAACCACTAAATTATTTAAAAACCTATTATTTGATCTATAAGGATCATCTTCCTTTCAAACAAGAACAAAGCCAAAAACAAATCAGCAGATAACAGGGGTGTTTGGCTATATTCCAATATACTGGGGTGAACATTCTTTAGGTTTTTTGCTTTAATGATTTAGATTATTGAAATAACAATGATACCAAAGCTACTCTGATGGTATTTTTTTTTTAATTGTATGTGAAAAATCTTTGGGATACACATGAACATTATTACCCAGAAGAAGTGGTAATCCAACTAGTAGCATGGTTTCACATGTTTAAGACCTACACAAACTATAAAAACTACCAGTTATTTTAATTATGTAATCCTAAAATTTTTAAAAGATGATTTTATGTAGGTAGCCATGTGAGTGCTTACCCGGGTATAGTGACTTGCTTTGATGAAACCTTTGCCAATTCTAAATATCCTAACAGGGGTATTTTATGAATTTGCCTATCACTATATCCAAAAAAACTTTGTTCAGATTTCTTAACAATTTCCTTGCTGAAACCATATAAACCGTGGTAATAACACTCCCTCTCCTAGCGTCTCCTCAATTTACCATAATATTGGAGAAGTGCCCTGTAAGTATCCCATTATAGACTGTATTAACAGCACAATTCTACATATGAATCTTTAAAAAATTCTTAGAAAGCAGACCACTTCAGATGCTTTAGAAATTCTGCTGCCTGTTAATTATGTGTGCTTGAACCTCAAATCCTTTGCCACCTCAAAAAAAATAACAATACCAAGGTAAACGGTAAAGAGAGGCTGAATGCACTGTCCTAAGCCTATGCAACACAATTATTGGGAGTATTCTCCTGTAGACAAAAGATCAGGAGACACGTCAGTTATCTTCTGCTGAAAGGAATGGTAGTTACTATTGAACCGTGGCCTGGCTTTATTCCATTCCAAACAGGGCTGTGGGGATCAAGTTAGAGTCCTCTCCAATACTGGAAGGTGTCTTTATGTTAGTTTGTTGAGACCTCCAACTAATTTCATTGTGAACATTTCTATAATATGGTCACAGACCTATAACTAAGTGGCTTGAATTAAAGGTCCATAGGAGATGGGGGTGTCACTGTGGAAAGAAGACATGTGTGGGAATGAGATCTAGGATTGAATCCTGTCTCAGCCTCTTGCGACTCTGTGATCTTGGGCAAGTTTTTAGTCTTTTTGAGACTCAGTTTCCTCAGATATAAAATAATACACACCTATCAGTGTAGCTGTAAAGCTAAGAAATGAACTTAAGGCACTTAGCACAAGGCCTGGAACACCAGTTCTTAATAAATACTATTATGAATAAGATCCACATATAACACCCTGTGTATTATAGCTGTAACTTTGTATTTTCACTGATTTAAGTATCTTAAAAGGGTTAAAGTTAAAATAATGTAATTACAACAGTTAATTTTATTACCATCAAGTTCACAAAAGTGATCCTGTGAATCATCATATCTTGCCCAGTCAATGAAAGCTTCTTTGCTTTGATTACTAGGGGAAGGAGGAATAAAAGAGAAAAAGGATTAAATTTGGAGTTGAAAAGTTTGACACTGTATTAAAAATGGATGATCTGAGATCACTTCTTCATTAATTAGATGGCATTACAAATTCAGTTAGTGGTCACATGAAGCAATGATTAAAACAAGTGATATGAAAGAGATATTAATTTCCATGAGTGATTTTCATTTAACTACATTAAAACTATTTTAGGCCTAGTTCAATGATAATTACTTAGACCAGAAAACTAATTTACAAATATGTATAAGATGCAATTAAACACAAAACTCAAGCTGGTCTTTTCAGTTGACTTAGAAACAAAGTAAATATGTACTATTTTTTCCTAAGTAGGAATTAAATTTACTTTCAAGATTCTTTTAATTTAAATTGCTTCTGTATTTATATTACACTCAAAAATACTATAAAAAAATGCATTTCTAGGATCTTCCACCCAACATCTCTTAGTAACATCAATGTTACTTTTATCACACTGTATTATTCATTTTACACATTACCTCACGTTTAGCAAAATCTATGACAAGATTTCTGGCCAGGAGAACTGATAAAGGAACAACTACACTCAAAATAAACCCTGACCTACATTTCCTTTAACCTATATTCAGACTTTCTCTATCTTAAATACACAGTGGCAGCATATATAAGAGAAGGATTATTACCCTTCTTTACTCACGACACAACAAGAAAAAGAACAAGGCAAAAAAATTATGTACTAAGTATAAATCGGGTATTCCTAAACATGGTACTGTCATAGCCAATAATTTATTTTGCATTTGAGAAGCTGCTGCATAGCATAACCACTGCATGAAGTATATAAGGCTGTCTGCACTACAACCACTTTACCAATAAAAATCTCCAATTTAATTTACCATGGAATTTTCTCCTACGAGAATAAAGTTAAACCACTCCCTTTCTGCTGCCACCTTCAATCTTTCCCAGCACCAGGGTCTTTCCCAAGGAGTCAGTTCTTCACATTAGGTGGCTAGAGTATTGGAGTTTCAGCTTCAGCATCAGTCCTTCCAATGAATATTCAGGACTGATTTCCTTTAGGATGGACTGGTTGGATCTCTTTGCAGTCCAAGGGACTCAAGAGTCTTCTCCAACACCACAGTTTGAAAGCATCAGTTCTTCGGTACTCAGCTTTCTTTATAGTCCAACTCTCACATCCATACATGACTACTGGAAAAACAATAGCTTTGACTAGATGGACCTTTGTTGGCAAAGTAATGTCTATGCTTTTTAATATGCTGCCTAGGTTGGTCATACCTATTTTCCCAAGGAGCAAGCATGTTTTAATTTCATGGCTGCCGTCACCATCTACAGTGATTTTGGAGCCCCCAAAAATAAAGTCTGTCACCGTTTCCACTGTTTCCCCAATTATTTGCCATGAAGTGATGGGATCAGATGCCATGATCTTTTCTGAATGTTGAGCTTTAAGCCAACTTTTTCACTCTCCTCTTTCACTTTTCTCAAGAGGCTCTTCTTCACTTTCTGCCGTAAGGGTGGTATCATCTGCGTATCTGAGGTTACTGATATTTCTCATGGCAATCAGATTCCAGTTTGTGCTTCATCCAGCCTGGCATTTTGCATGATATACTCTGCATATAAGTTAAATAAGCAGGGTGACAATACACAACCTTGACATACTCCTTTCCCTAATTGAAGTCAGTCTACTGTTCCATGTCCAGTTCTAACTGTTGCTTCCTGACCTGCATACAGATTTCTGAGGAGGCAGGTAAGGTGGTCTGGTATTCCCATCTCTTTAAAAATTCTCCAAAGTTTGTTGTGATCCACACAGTCAAGGCTTTGGTGTAGTCAATAAAGCAGAAATATGTTCTGGAACTCTCTTGCTTTTTCGATGATCCAACGGATGTTGGCAAGTTGATCTCTGGTTCCTAAGTCTTTTCTAAAACCATCTTGAACATCTGAAAGTTCTCAGTTCATGTATTGTTGAAGCTTCGCTTGGATAATTTTGAGCATTACTTTGCTAGTGTGTGAGATGAGTGCAATTGTGCAGTAGTTTGAGCATTCTTTGGCATTGCCTTTCCTTCGGAATTGGAATGAAACCTGAACTTTTCCAGTCCTGTGGCCACTGCTGAGTTTTCCAAATTTGCTGGCATATTGAGTGCAGCACTTTCACAGCATCGTCTTTCAGGATTTGAAATAGCTCAACTGGAATTCCATCACCTTCACTAGCTTTGTTCATAGTGATGCTTCCTGAGGCCCACTTGACTTCACATTCCAGGATGTCTGGCTCTTGGTGAGTGATCACACCATCGTGGTTATCTGGATCATGAAGATCTTTTTTGAATACTCTTCTGTGTATTCTTGCCACCTCTTCTTAATATCTTCTGCTTCTGTGAGGTCCATACAATTTCTGTCCTTTATTGTGCCCATCTTTGCATGAAATGTTCCCTTGGTATCACTAATTTTCTTGAAGAGATCTCTAGTCCTTCCCATTCTATTGTTTTCCTCTATCTCTTTGCACTGATCACTGAGGAAGGCTTTCTTATCTCTCCATGCTATTCTTTGGAATTCTACTTTCACATGGGTATATCTTTTCTTTCCTCCTTTGCCTTTCACTTCTCTTCTTTTCACAGCTATTTGTAAGGCCTCCTCAGACAACCATTTTGCCTTTTTGCACTTCTTTTTCTTGGGGATGGTCTTGATCCTTGCTTCCAATACAGTGTCATGAACCTCTGTCCTTAGTTCTTCAGGCACTCTGTCTATCACATCTAATCCCTTGACTCTATTTGTCACTCCACTGTATAATCGGTAGGGATCTGGTTTAGGTCATACCTGGACGGTCTAGTGGTTTTCTACACTTTCTTCAATTTAAGTCTGAATTTGGCAATAAGGAGTTCATGATCTGAGCCACAGTCAACTCCTCGTATCATTTTTGCTGACTATATAGAGCTTCTCCATCTTCATCTGCAAAGAATATAATCAATCTGATTTTGGTATTGACCATCTGGTGATATCCATGTGTAGTCTTCTATCATGTTGTTGGAAGAGGGTGTTTGCTATGACCAGTGCGTTCTCTTGGCAAAACTCTGTTACCCTTTGCCCTGCTTCATTTTGTACTTCAAGGTCAAACTTGCCTATTACTACAGGTATTTCTTGATTTCCTACTTTTGCACTCCAGTCCCCTATAACTAAAGGACATCTTTTTTGGGTGTTAGTTCTAGAAGGTCTTGTAAGTCTTTATAGAACCGTTCAACTTCAGCTTCTTTGGCATTAGTGGTTGGGGCAGAGATTTGGATTACTGTGATAGTGAATGGCTTGCCATGGGAACAGAGATCATTCTGTCATTTTTGAGACTGGACCCAAGTACTGCACTTTGGACTCTTTTGTTGACTATGATGGCTACTCCATTTCTTCTAAGGGATTCTTGCCCACAGTAGTAGGTATAATGGTCATCTGAGTTAAATTCACCCATTCCAGTCCATTTTAGTTCACTGATTCCTAGAATGTTGACATTCACTCTTGCCATCTCCTGTTTGACCACTTCCAATTTACCTTGATTCATGGACCTAACATTCCAGGTTCCTGTGCAGTATTGTTCTTTACAGCATCGGACTTTACGTCCATCACCTGTCACATCCACAACTGGGCGTTGTTTTTGCCTTGGCTCCATCTCTTCATTCTTTCTGGTGTTATTTCTCCACTCTTCTCAGTAGTATATTGGGCACCTACCAACCTGGGGAGTTCATCTTTCAGTATCATATCTTTTTGTCTTTTCATACTGTTCATGGGGTTCTCAAGGCAAGAATACTGAAGTGGTTTGCCACTGCCTTCTCCAGTGGACCACGTTTTGTCAGAACTCTCCATGATGACCCATCTGTCTTGGGTGGCCCACACAGCATGGCTCATAGTTTCACTGAGTTAGACAGGTTGTGGTCCATGTGATCAGTTTGATTAGTTTTCTGTGATCAGTTTGATTAGTTTTCTGTGATCAGTTTGATTAGTTTTCTGTGATTGTAGTTTTCATTCTGTCTACCCTCTGATGGATAAAAATATGAGGCTTATGGAAGCTTCCTGATGGGAGAGACTGACTGTGGGGTAAACTGGGTCTTTTTCTGCTGATGGGTCATGCTCAGTAAATCTGTAATCCAATTTTCTGTTGATGGGCGGGGCTGTGTTCCCTCCCTGTTATTTGACCTGAGACCAAACTATGGTGGAGGTAATGAAGATAATGGCGACCTCCTTCAAAAGGTCCCGTGCATGTGGTCCCAGGCATGCAGTGCCACACTCAGTGCTCCTGACCCTGTAGCAGAGTACCACCAACCCACACCTCCACCAGAGACTCCTGGACACTCACAAGCAAGTCTGGGTCAATCTCTTGTGGGGCCACTGCTCCTTTCTCCTGGGTTCAGGTACATACAAGATTTTGTTTGTGCCCTCCAAGGGTCTGTTTCCCCAGTCCTGTATAAAGTTCTGTAATCAAATCCCTTTGCTACACTCAATATGCCAGCAAATTTGGAAAACTCAGCAGTGGCCACAAGACTGGAAAAGGTCAGTTTTTATTCCAATCCCTAAGAAAGGCAATGTCAAAGAATGCTCAAACTACTGCACAATTGCACTCATCTCACACGCTAGTAAAGTAATACTCAAATTCTCCAAGTCAGGCTTCAACAGCTCATGAACCATGAACTTCCAGATGTTCAAGCTGGTTATAGAAAAGGCAGAGGAACCAGAGATCAACTTGCCAACATCCGCTGGATCACTGAAAAAACAAGAGAGTTCCAGGAAAGCATCTATCTCTGCTTTATTGACTACACCAAAGCCTTTGACTGTGTGGATCACAACAAACTGTGGAAAATTCTGAAAGAGATGGGAATACCAGACCACCTTACCTTCCTCCTAAGAAATCTGTATGCAGGTCAGGAAGCAACACTTAGAACTGGACATGGAACAACAGACTGGTTTCAAATAGGAAAAGAAGTATGCCAAGGCTGTATATTGTCACCCTGCTTATTTAACTTACATGCAGAGTACATCATGAGAAACACTGGGCTGGATGAAGCACAAGCTGGAATCAAGATTGCTGGGAGAAATATCTATAATCTCAAATATGTAGATGACACCACCCTTATGGCAGAAAGCAAAGAAGAAATAAAGAGCTTCTTGAGGAAAGTGAAAGAGGAGAGTGAAAAAGTTGGCTTAAAGCTCAACATTCAGAAAACTATGATCATGGCATCTGGTCCCATCACTTCATGGGAAATAGATGGGGAAACAATGGAAAAAGTGACAGACTTTTCTGGGGGGCTCCAAAATCACTGCAAATGGTGATTGCAGCCATGAAATTAAAAGATGCTTACTCCTTGGAAGGAAAGTTATGACCAACCTAGACAGCATATTAAAAAGCAGAGACATTACTTTGTCAATAAAGGTCCATCTAGTCAAGGCTATGGTTTTTCCAGTAGTCATGTATGGATGTGAGAGTTGGACTATAAAGAGGGCTAAGCGCCGAAGAATTAATGTGTTTGAACTGTGGTGTTGGAGAAGACTCTAGGGAGTCCCTTGGACAGCAGGGAGATCCAACCAGTCCATCCTAAAGGAAATTAGTCCTGAATATTCACTGGAAGGACTGATGTTGAAGCTGAAACTCCAATACTTTGGCCACCTGATGTGAAGAACTGACTCATCTGAAAAGATCCTGATGCTGGGAAAGACTGAAGGTGGGAGGAGAAGGGGATGACAGAAGATGAGATGGTTGGATGGCATGACTGGCTCAATGGACATTAGTTTGAGTAAACTCTGGGAGTTGGTGATGGATAGGGAGGCTTGGCATGCTGCAGTCTATAGGGTCACAAAGAGTCAGACACGACTGAGTGACTGAACTGACTGAACTGATTCAAATCCCACTGCTCTCCAAAGTCAAATTCCCTGGGGGTTCTACTGCTATCACTCCAGTCTAAACTGAACCACCATCATGTCTTAGAAGGATAATACTACAGCCATACAACCAGGATTCCACAGACCTGGCTCCGCCAAACCCAATCTCTCAAAATCCTCCAGTAATTTTTCATTCCACTCAGTCTGAAATCAATATTCATAGTTAAGTGTCTTCTAGACTCTATGAGATCTCCACCCTACACTGCCCTTGGCACTCCTCCCCCAGCACCTTTTGATCTTCTCTTCTACTATTTTGTTCTTGTTCACTGTACTCTAGCCACACTTGCCATGTGATTCCTCAAGAAGTAAAGGCAGACTCCAACCTCAGGGCCTTTTACTAACCTTTATGCATGCCTGGAGTACTCAACCCCCAGCCACCCATCAACCCCAACACCACCACTCCCTCCCCTGCAGCCATATTATGACTCATGCCTTCAAGAGCACTTTGCCTGTTATCATTCTGGTCTTCTTGGACTATTTATTTATTTATCTATTGTTGCACCTCAAGGCATGTGGGATCTTAGTTCCCTGACCAGGGATCAAAAGTGGGCTCCCTGTATTGGAAGGCAGAGTCTTAACCACTGGACCACCAATTTAAAACAGTGCAAGCACCTTTACTCCAAGGCCTCTCTCACAGTCTTCCCTGCATTATTTTTCTCCCTGGCACTCATCATCATCTGACTTACTTCTCATTGACTTTACTTGTTTTAAGCTGCACATGGGCAGGAATCTGTTTCTCATGTATACTGCTATATCCCTAGGATAGTGCCTGGCAGTCATTTGTTGAATGAATAAGAAACCCGAATGCCCAATAAACAGAGGGAAAAATGCCCAAACTCACTGGTAATCAACAAAATATAAATTAAACAAAAATGAGATACTATTTCACAGTTAAACATCATCAATTTTTGTCAAAGATGTGGACAACAAAACAAGTTCTTGGTGTTGGAGGCAACACACAGCCACACAAGTATTTTAGAAAGCTGTTAGGCAATATCAAGAACAGCTAAGCAAATATGCCAATAAACAAACAAACAAAAAAGAGCAGCTGTAAGAGGGCAATCCTAAGATTCAACAATTTCACTTCTGGTGTATATAAAAAAAATTATCAAGGATGCTCAAAGTGGCATAATTTGTAAAAGTAAAACATGTTCATCAGTAGGGGAATACCATATTTTACTTGTCTATTTCCCACTGATGAACACTAGGCTTCCCTGACAGCTCAGTTGGTAAAGAATTCACCTGCAATGCAGAGGACCCCAGTTCGATTCCTGGGTCAGGAAGATCCCCTGGAGAAAGGATAGGCTATCCACTCCAGTATCCTGGCCTAGAGAATTCTATGGACTGTAGATAGTCCCTGGGGTCCCAAAGAGTTGGACATGACTGAGCAACTTTTACTTTATATGATGAAAACCATTCATCAGCTAAAAGAACGAGGCAAATCTCTTAGTTTTAACATGAATATATCTAGAAAGCAAAATGTGCAGTGTAAAAAGAAAGTTTCAGAATGTTATTTAACACATATAATTTACATAAAGGAAAAATAAAATCTTCTACACAAACTACATCTATGTATCTACATATAGTTTATATTATAAACTAAAAACAAAAATATGGACTAGATATACACTAACTTTACTTATAAGAAAATACGGAAGAAAAGAGGGACTGAAGAATAAACATATGGAATTTCAAATTTGTCTTTGACATTGTTCTCAAAAACATGGTAGATAATGTTAACACTTATTCATTTGGAGTAGTGAATATATGAGTGTTTATTATACCATCATTTCTAATTTTCTACATTAGAATTTTCATCAGTAAATCAGATACATAAAACTGCTAACTTTATTAAGTCTTTAACATTTATAGTACACAACTACATATCTAAACAAGAAAAATAAGAAGAATTTCTATAATACTGCCTTCTGCTCAGTTATTTTATACTGCATTATCTGAGACCATTTACAAATTATTTATGTTGGCCTTCAAAAGCAGGTTTGTACTTAGAGCAAATAAAGAAAAGTCAACAGAAAAAAAAATTCATGCATTGTAACAGTTATGTTAATAGAAACCTTTAATAGTCAAAATGTAACATATAGATTGAATTATCAATTTTATTTTTAATTGGAAGATAATTATAATATTGTGATGATTTCTGCCATACATCAACATGATTCAGTCACAGGTATATGTATGTCCCCTCCCTCTTAGACTTCCCTCCCCATCCCACCCCTCCAGGTTGTCACAGAGCACTGGCTTTAGGAATACAGCAAATTCCCACTGTCTATCTATTTTACATATGGTAATATGTATGTTTCAGTGCTACTCTCTTAAATCATCTCACCCTCTCCTTCCCACAATGAATTACTGTTTAAAAAAAACTTAGAGATTCAAGTTTCTTTTTCTATAATAATCAGAAAGAATGACCCATAAACCCTGTTAGCTGAGAAACTGCCTGAATTTTTCATTTTTCATAGTCATTAGTGATGACAGAAATTTAAGAACAAATTAGACAAGAAGAAGGAAAGCTATCATGGAATTTAGGATAAAGAATAACTTCTTCCTTTCAAAAATTGGTTGAAACTAGTGTTTAATCAAATTCACAAGAAAAAATCAAAGATTTCTAATGCAAATAAATTAAACAAGAGAATATTTTCTTAACACTACTAAAATAAAATTTACCTTAATGTGCTGTTAATTGCTCCCAGTTTACTAGCTTGCTCACAGTCTTCTAATTCTTTGGTACTATTTGCCACTTTTGAGTACTGAAAGGAAGTTCATAATAAGTAAGTTTAGTGACAATTATTACCTTTATTTCATTTTCCACTGGCAGAAGAGTCAATTTGTCAATGATAATATATACTAAATATAGATACATCCTATCATCAAAATCCCTAACACAGAGAAGAAATACAAATGAAAATATGTCACAAATTTCCACCTAATAAGTAAGCAAAGACATTTACAATGTAGCAATTTGCAGTGGTATGTTGGTGATGATGTGAACTGAGAAGACTCTTGAGAAAGTAACTTAATATTTACGTAGAGCTGCAAATATGAATAAATCCTTGAGCCAGCAGTCCTACTGCTGAATCTATATCCAGAGCAAGATTTAAAAACAAGAATCACTCTCAAAAAAAAAAGATAAAATAAAATAAAAAATAAAAATAAAAACAAGAATCACTCTAGAAAGTTATTTGGTACTCTCTCATAATGTTGAGATAGGCATACCCTTTGGCCCAGAAATCTTACTTCTAAATATAGACCTAAAGAAACTCTTACATATGTGCACAATTCGACGAAAGACAAAGATGCCAGTGCGTCATTGTTTGTAATAGCAAAAACCTGAAAACAATTGAAATGTCTATCAACAGAGGAATGGCTAGTCACACAATCATACAAATATCTATACAACTGAGTATTCTACAGCTATTAAAATGAACAAAATCTACATATATCAGCAGAGACAAAATGTTAAAAGCCAATACTGAGTAAAACTATTAAGCAAAAAATGTTTTTAACTTGAAGAAACACAAAATATAAATTTAAAGTTTTAAAAATTTCAAGTAAATGTTCTACATATTACTTGTAGATACATGTATAATATAACATAAAAAGTATCACAGAAGGATACACGACAACTTCAGCAGAGTGGCTAGCTCTAAGGAGGGAGGAAATAATATTATATAATGGGACTGGACAGAGTTCAGACGGAATTTCAATTATCTTTATACTATTTATTTTAGATCTGAAATAAAAATACATAAAAAGCATGAGCAGAAAAGACTGCAAATGAGAGTATAAGAACAGAATAGAGAGCAAAAGCATTAGGAAGCAGAGAGACAGGGTATGAAAAAGAGGAGTAAAAACACATGCCTGATAAAACACCTGCTGATTAGGTAAACTGACACTGTAGTTATGTTTTATAGTTCTTCTAGAAGGTCTAAAAACAGAACTAAAGTATTTAAAAAGAAGCTATATAATTTAATTGTAAGAATATATTACACCTCATGACTTAATACAAAATTAGGGATTTGGGATTTTCAGGCAAAAACGTGTCCGTTCTCAGCTAACCATATTATGGTTCTCTTTTGCAACTGCATCAAGCAGTAAGGGGCAAGTTTCACTACGTAAAGCAGAAATATTTAATGAAGAAAAGTGACTTACCTTATTAGAATTTCCAGCTTTAATTCCAACTGGAATTTTACTCTTAAAAGAACAACAATAAAAATTTAGAAAATGACCTTTATATTTCTTGAGATTTTTTCATAAATTATGAATGCCATTATCCTAATTCAAAGACTGTTTTAGTCCACGAGGAGAAAATATACATTCATTCAAATTTCATTTTCACACTGCCTCTTGAGATGAAAGGTAAAGAACTACCCCAATGTACAGGCTTGTAAATCACAGTACAGAAAACTAAAAGACAAAGGTTGTCATAATCAGCTCTAATAACTCTCAACATAGTAATAGTTTATATAATTTTTAGGTTCAAAAAGACCCTAGCAAAATCACTTTTTCCATAAACTTTCTTTCCACAGAAACAACATTTTAAAAATTCAAAATTATTTGAAATTTATTATATTCAATTAAAAGTTTCACTCAAAGTTGACATTTAAAGTTTAGATAATTTTGAATTAATACTAAAAAGCAAGAGTAAGTTCTTTGACAGAACTGTGGTTGGCAAGGGGAAGGATGTGGGAGAGGGAAGGATTGGGAGTTTGGGGTTAGGAGATACAAACTACTGTATGTAGGATGGATAACAACAAGGCCCTACTGTATAGCACAGGGAACTAAATTCAGCATACTGTGAAAAAACAAAATGGGAAAAAATATAAAAAAGTATTATAAGTATAATTGAGTAACTTTGCTATACAGCAGAAATTATCAACATTGTGGACATGACGTAATGTCTAAACAACAAAATCAACCACACTTCAATAATTTTTTTTTAAAGAGTAAGCTCTTTGGTTCATGATTAAACTAAGGTTTACCAACATAAGAATTGTATCAGTTCTTACTATATACAGTAAGAACTGTATATAGGTTTATCTTTTCTGTAAAACCAATAATTCATCTCAAGCATAAATCTATGAATTATTACAACTGGTTTATCAAATACAATCTTAAATAAAAATCATATCTGAAAGCAGACAGTCTCGGGCTGATCCTCAGATCATACCAGGAGACTGATTTCCAACATCTGAATCTATGGATTATCAAATTAATAGCAAATTACCTATTAAAACTTTTTCACATTTCCAACTTAATCAAATTTTCAGAATAAATATTTTTCTGTCAGGCTGAAGAATGTAAGTAACAAAAATGATAAGAAATTTTTCCCCAATGAACAAAGAGATCATGTAGTTAAAACATTAATTGCTGCCAATACTTTATAATTTCAATGTTTTTAGCACCATTAATAGAGGGCAGAAGAGAGAAAACTATAACTCATGCCAAATGTAACAGTTACAGTTATAAGACCCTGAATTTAAAGTATGGAATACTTATCAAAAGTGCCCTCTCACTGTTGTCTTCTAACTCACATAATACGCTAAAATAAAAGTGTACTTGCAGCTTTTTAAAAGGTTTGATGCTAAATGCAGTAACTTGTGACTTAAGCGAATCTTAATACAGGCTACTGAGAAATATTCAGATAGGCACTACAGATGATAGTCATGTGTAACATAAAAACCACAAAAGAGAATTATTAACAGCAATGACAAATGTAAAGCTAATAACTAAAATCAAACATGAAATAAACCTGGCCATTGCCACTAACAATATGAAGCAGTCTGCAAATTATAAAATTAAGTGAGCCTCACGATTAAATTAGACTTCAAATTATGGAATGCAAATTGTAACTCTGTATCATGACAAGTTCTGATTCAATATGAAATGCCTACTAAATTCTCCCTCAAAGACAGAGAAATACAAATATCCTCACATTAGTTAAAAGAACCAACATAAAGGGATAGTTTTTATCTCTAGAAAGAAATGAAAGAAGATGGCATTGGGAAGGGAAGAGACAAATTTTTAAATACTTGTGTTAGATTTCTTACATTGGTGATTTACATGCAAATAAACATTTTCACTTATTTTTGTTAGAAATTTCAGACTACAAGACAGAGAAGAAGAAACACTGTATGATATCCCTTATATGTGGACTCTAAAAAGAAATGATACAAATGAACTTACAAAATAGAAAGACTCAACAGACTTAACAGAATGAACTTATGGGGGATAGGGCGGAGGGAAGAGATAGGAAGGTTGGGCTGGACATGTACACACTTCTATATTTAGAATGGATAACCAACAAAGACCTACTGTACAGCACATGGAACTCTGTTCAATGTTATGTGGCAGCCTGGATGGGAGGGGTGTTTGGAAGAGAATGGATACATGCATATGTATGGCTGAGTCTCTTCACTGTTCACCTGCAACTATCACACCATTGTTAACTGGCTTTACCCCAGTACAAAATAAAAAGTTAAAAAAAAAATTAAGACTACAGAGGCTAATCCACTGCAGACAATAAGAAACTGCCATTTTAACATAAAAACAACTTAGAGACACATACTGTGCAAAGTAACTCTTACAGCTCAGCAATAAAACGGCAACTCAAAAAATGGGCAAATTATTTGAACAGACATGCTTTTGATGAATATATACAAATGGCTAATAAGCACCTGAAAAGATACCTGATATCAGGGAAATGCAAATCAAAACCAAAATGAGATGCTATTTGTAAGGACGGCTAAAACAAAACATAATACAGAGGACTTCCCTGGGGGCACAGTGGACAGCAATCTGCCTGCCAAAGCGGCAGACATGGGTTCAATTCCTGGTCCAGGAAGATTCCACCTGCTTCCACATGCTGCAGAGCAACTAAGCGCATAGGCCACAACTACTGAGCCTGTGTGCCGCAACCACTGAAGCCCGCACACCTAGAGCCTGTGCTCCCCAACAAGAGAAGTCATGGCTTCTAAGCCCGTGCACCACAATGAAGAACAGCCTCCACTTGAGAATGCCCACACCAAAAAAAAAAAAAAAAAAAGCAATGATAAGACAGCAGTAAGTGTTGACAAGTATGTAGAGAAACTGGAACCATCATACATTGCTAGAGTCCATGAAAAATGATGCAGCCACAATGGTTAACAGTTTGGCAATTCCTCAAGAGTTAAAGTTACTATATATGATCTAGCAATTTCACTCCAAAGTATACTTAAGAGAATTGAAAAACATACGTACACACAAATATCTGTGCCTGGATATTTATTCATTATTCATAGTAGCCAAAAAGTGGAAACAATCCAAATGTCCATCAACTGATAAATAAACAAGATGAGGTATACCCATACAGTGGAATATTACTCGGCAAAGGGATGAAGTACTGACACACACGATAGCATGGATGGACCTTCAAAACATTATGCTAAGCAAAAGAAACCAGTCACAAATGGTCACATACTATATGATTTTATTTACATGAAGTGTCCATAATAGGCAAATTCATAGAGACAGAATGGATTAGTGGTTTCCAGCAGGAGAGAGTAGGAAACAGGGAATGACTGTTCATGGGTAGGGTTTCTTTCTGGGGTAGTGAAATGTATTACAACTAGATAGTGATGACTGTTGTGCAATTCTGTAATATACTAAAACTCACTGAATTGTGCACTTTAGAATGAGTGAATTCTACGGTAGGGCAATTACGTCTGAATAAAGCTGTTATTAAAAATCATAATGATAGTAATGATATTAAATTAAAATAATAATTCAAGTCCATAATGACATAAACATACAATAAATAAAGGAAAAGCTCTTTATGCAGTAGAATGTCAACTAATGTAGAAGAAATGGAATCAGAAAAATCACAAATGGACAATCATCATATAAATAATTAATTCAGGCAAGAATAATGAGTGGATGCTAAAACCATGATGATAAAAATACGATAGAAAACTGGATGTTTTCATAGTTTCAAAAAACGTTTCCCAGTTTACCATGAAGAAATACGGCCCATACAAGCCTAATCATGTAACCATGATGACGTAATGTGCCTCCCAATAGGACACTGAGAAGGACACAACATCCCTTCTATGGTGTACTGTCCAAAGTGCATGACCTGAATGCAATCATCAGAAAAGGCCAGAAAAACCCAAAATAAGAGGTGGTCTCAAAATAACTAGTGTATTTTAAGGAAAGGTAGGAAGGGAAAGGGTTTGTTAAAGAGACAACAAGAGAGAAAGGAACACTGAAGGACTATTCCAGACTAAAGAAGACTAAAGAGATATGACATCCAAATGCAAGGTATGATTCTGGGTCAGAAACTTAGTTGTTGTTGCTATTTCTGTAAAAGCACATTATTAAGTCAGCCGGTGATCTGTGATTAAAGTCTACAGACATTAGTATTATATAAATATTAATTTCCTGATTTTGTTAATTACACTGTGGTTAATAATCTTGTTTTTAAAGAAATATACACTGAAGTATTTAAGGATAAAAGATTATGTTGATAACATATCTAAATGGTTCAAAATATAATAATATTAATATATACATAGAGATGGAAGAAGAGCAAACTTGATCAACATTTGACATTTGGGGAAATATGGATAAAAAGGAAATGGGAATTGTTTGTACTATTCTTGCAACTTTTCTGTAGATCTGAAATTATTTCAAACTGAAAAGTTAAAACATTTTATTCTTAAAGGAAAATGTAAATAATTAAAAAAAATTTTTCCCTTTATAAAGGACATTGGTTGAGATGTTTTTTTCCTGTTTGTAAGGTAAAAACTAGACTAACTGATTTTAGGTAATAGAACAAAAAAAGTAAAATGAAAATACAGCTTATAACTAATTACTGTCAAAAGTGAAAGTGAAGTCGCTCAGTCGCGTCCGACTCTTTGCGACCCCTAAGGACTGTAGCCCGCCAGGCTCCTCTGTCCATGGGATTTTCCCGGCAAGAAACTGCCAAAGAGGAATATAATTAATAATGCTAGATGTCAAAAAATAAAGTCTGAAATGTACAATTCCCCTACTAATAAGTACAGCCCTTTTTCCTCCCAATGTAACGAGACCAAGTGAAGATCTAATTCCAAGCTTTGAATTTTCCAACTTTTTGCACTCTAATTCCCACTTTAAATTTGAAATTTAAGGTCCAGTAGCATTTTTTTTGCCCACGAAACAAGCTGCAGATTCAATAAAGCATGACGTATCAGCTAACTGTAGATCTTGCCCTAGAATAGGCCTCCATTTTAGAATCAGACTCTAGTTCTACATCCAGTCACCAACATCACTGGATACATGAGTGTACTTGGTGGTAAGTACAGGCTAAATCTTCCATAATCTGGTTAAAAAGAAGAAAGTTGAGGGCATATGAATCTGATGCCAAGTCCAAATGCTTTGATATAAGCCTAAAATGTAGAGTTCATTCTTATCTAAAAGCCCAAGAGAAAGCATTTCTTTTCTCGATTTTCAAAAAATTTATTTTACCTCTGGACAAGGCTCCACATGACAGTCTTTTATTGAACAATGGCCATCTTCTGCCCAGAAAGGACACGGTCGTTTCAGGTTAACCTTGAGAGAAAGAATGAATGAGCATTAGTCAACATGTGTCACAGTCTTAACAGTGCTAAGTATCACTGTGCTGGGCACCAGGGACCTGGTGGTGAAAAGAAAGCTTCGTGTCCTGTGGCATTTGTACAGCTCAGAAGTTAAAACCACTCAAGTTTTCCAGACATCCAAGGTCTAATATAAATTTTTAAAAATAAATGCTATTAGTCCTCTGACACTGCAAAAAGGAATGAAGTCCAAGCACACTGCTCATCTGAAGAACCAGGAAAGCACTACAGGACCACTCTATAATGTCTCCCATCTCCTTACCATCACCCACTGACCAGGTTCTCCCAGGCACCGACTCCCTTAACAGACGTGCACTGAGCACCCATTCTGCACCAGGCACTGTGTAGGCTCCAGAGGCAGAAAAAGCACACCTTCCCTGCAGCTTATAGTCTCCTGAGGGAACCAGGAATCATCTATTTGAGTGTTTACTTAATTACAAATTCTGGCAAGTGCTACAAAGGAAAATCCAGAGTTCTTTGATGGAAAATATCAGGGCTGGTGGCTGGAGACATCTGAGGAGGTGGTATTTTAGCTGGTGGAAATGTGTGTATGGAAAGGTAACACGACTGGGATGGTTCCGGGAATCGAGAAGCTGACTTAGTTTCACTGACTTTTAGAGGGGAAGGCAGGGAGTGGCAGGGAATGATGAGGGAGAGATAGGCAACACAATGCAGGACATTTCAGCAGGGACAAACTCTGGTTTTCATATTCTAACCTAACAGGAAGGCATTAATTCAATAGGACCTCCACATGGATTGCCCAAGCCAAAAATCAAAGCTTTATTCTTACTTCCTCCCTTCCTTTATCCCCTGCAAACAATTCATTGTTCACTTCTCACCATCTCTTCTGTCACCACCCACTCCTGCCCCAACTACTGCAAGTCTTCCTGCATCTACTGCTCGCTAGTCTCTAACACAGGAGCTACAATGAGCTCTTTAAAACACAATTCGGAGCATACCAAGCCCTGCTCAAAACCGTCCCACAGATTCCCATCACCTTAAATCCACAGGCCCTCCATCGCCTGGCCTCCTCCCACAGGCCTCCAGGCACAATGGCCTTCTGGCTGGGAACACACCAAGCTCCTTCCTGTCTCAGGGCCTTTTTCGGTGGCTCCTCCAGATCTTTTACGGCTCAACCCCCTCACCTCCTTCAGTAAACTTCAGTCACTCAGTCGTGTCCGACTCTGGTTCTCTCAAAGATCACCTCAGCAGAGACCTTTCTGACCAGACTCTCTAAAGCAGTGCCCAGTATGCACCCTACACGCTGTATCATTATAGCATTTATCACTACCTGAACATTATCTGCTTATTGTCTGAACCCCTCACTGTAAGGATGGGGATTTAGCCTGGTTCATTATTTTACCCCAGTATCTACAACACATAATAGACACCTCAATAAATTAAACGTGAGGTGAGGTAAGCCATACCCAAATTTACAGAGAAAGAGGCAAAAACAGGTAGAAGCTGGCAACACGAAGAGAAAGCGGTGAACTCTGCCTATGGGATGTCAGGAGGGCCTCCAAGGCAACAGGTAAAATGGCTACGACTAGAAGTTTCCTAGAGAAAGAGATTTCTAGGCAGAGGCATCAGGATGTCTGAAGGCAAAAAAGCTTAAAATCACCTGGCACCCTTGGAAACTGCAGGTGCCCCTGAGCTGCTGGCTTGTAAATCTAGCTCCTCCCTGACACCTCCACAGGACAGGCACAGACATCTCAAATGTACTAAGACACCACAAACTGTGCTCTGCCCTGTAGTAATTCTTGCCATCTCAGTAAATACCAACTCCATTATTCTAGTTCTTCAGGCCAAAATCCTGGATCACCCTAACTCTTCTCTCACCCCATACAGATAACTCTGAAAATCAGGTCAGTTCAAAACACAAGTCCAATTCAATGGCTGAGAGCCCCTCCCATGGGCTGATTCCCTAGGTTCCTGACCCCTGCTCACTGGCCTCCTCCTGCTGTTCCTCAGATACATGAAGCAGGTGGTCCCTGAGCCTTGACTCTTGTTGCTCCTTAGATAGCCACAAGGCTTGCTTTCTCATTCCCTTGAGGGTTCCTCCAATAGCACCTTCTCAGTTTGCTGTTTTAAGTTGCTACGTTTTAGGCTAATCTGTTACAGAGTGATAGATAATTAATACAAAATGCAAGGAGTAGGCTGTGCACACACTGCAACAGGCTGCTCAGGTTACCCTTCAGGAAGAAAGGGCCTCTTACCCCAGCCCTGGAAACATTGCAGGCAGCCAACCTTGGCTAATGAGAGCCACTGTGCACAATGTCACTACATCCAATGACTGGTGTAAGGAAATAAAGGGCTAGACATCCCTCTGAAGTAGGGACAGCTCTGGTTGTACTATCTTAAGAACTCCCCATAGGGGCTTTCCTGGTGACTCAGTGGTAAAGGACCCACCTGCTAATGCAGGAGACACAGGTTCGATCCCTGGTCGAGGAAGATCCCACATGCCTCAGAGCAACTAAGCCGGTGCACCACAACTATTAAGCCTGAGGGCTAGAGCTCGGGAGCTGAAACTACTGAGTCCACAAGCCACAACTCCTGAAGCCCAAGCTCCAGAGAAGAGCAACAAGAGAAGCCACCACAAGGAGAAACCGAGCACTGCAACTGGAGAGGAGCCCCCATTCACTGCAACGAGAGAAAAGCCCAACACAGCCAAAAGTAAATAAATAAATTAAAAAAATTAAGAACTCCCCCCAAAGTGTCACCTGAGGTCACAGCTTTATTTCCCCCTTTGCCCAGTCCTGATGTCTCCTTTCCTTTTCCTTCTCTACGTTGTTGGTTCCAAGAGCTGCCCCTAATTAACCTCTTGGACACTAAACACAGTCTCAGAGTCAGCTTCCCAGGAACTTAACCTGTGACAACTTGTCCAGCTCTAGAAAAATAAATTACTGCTATTTTGGGGGGATCACATTAAATTTATATATTAACTCTGGGGCTTCCCAGGTGGCTCAGTGGTCAAAAATCTGCCTGCCAATGCAAGAGACACAGGGTTGATCCCTGGGTCAGGAAGATCCCCGGGAGAAGGAAATGGCAATCCATCCCAGTATTGTTACCTGGAGAATTTCAGAGACGGAGAAGCCTGGTGGGCTACAGTTCATGGGGTTGTGAAAAGTCAGACACAATTTAAGGACTGAACCACAACTTGGGGGAGAGGTAACGTCTTTATGCTACAAAAGACATCTGCCCATTTGTTTGAGCCTACTTTTGTGTCTTGAAGAAGTGTTTTGAAGCTTTCTTCTTTTAGAAATAATAACTGTATTTTTTGATAGATTTATTCCTGTATATTTTATCTTTTTTGCTAATGTAATGGGGATTTTGTCTCCATTATATCTTCTAACATTGTTCGTATTTAAGAAGATATTGATTTTTCAATATTAAATTTATAACCTGCTATCTTAATGTATTTTTTATTATTTGTGTGCAATTTATTATTTAGAGTTTTCTAGACAGAGGAGCCTGGTGGGCTGCAGTCTACGGGGTTGCAAAGAGTCAGACACGACTGAGCGACTTCACGTTCACTTTTCACTTTCATGCACTGGATAAGGAAATGGCAGCTCACGCTAGTGTTCTTGCCTGGAGAATCCCAGGGACGGGGGAGCCTGGTGGGCTGCCGTCTATGGGGTTGCACAGAGTCAAACACGACTGAAGCGACTTAGCAGCAGCAGGTCTACTTTTCTAGGTCTACTTTTGTCATTTACACATGGAGATAGCTTTATTTATTCTTTTAAGAATTTTATGCCTCTAGTTGCTTTTTCTTGTTCAACTCTATTGGCCAATAGGGTCCAATATTAAACGACATACTGCTAAGTCGCTTCAGTCGTGTCCGACTCTGTGCGACCCCACAGACGGCAGCCCACTGGGCTCCCCCATCCCTGGGATTCTCTAGGCAAGAATACTGGAGTGGGTTGCCATTTCCTTCTCCAATGCATGAAAGTGAAAAGTCAAAGTGAAGTCTCTCAGTTGTGTCCAACTCTTAGCGACCCCATGGACTGCAGCCTACCAGGCTCCTCCATCCATGGGATTGTCCAGGCAAGAGTACTGGAGTGGGGTGCCATTGCCTTCTCCAGTTAAATAACACAGTAGGTACTATTTCAACATCTACTGGATTAGGGCATGGCAACCCACTCCAGTATTCTTGCCTGGAGAATCCCATGGACAGAGGAACCTGGTGGGCAATAGTCCATGGGGTCACAAACAGTCGGACACGACTGAGTGACTAAGCACAACACACACACACACACACATACTATTTCATCTAAGGGTCCAGTATTAAAGGAAATATACAGATAGTTAACAAACACATGAAAAGATGCTCAACATCACTCATTATTAGAGAAATGCAAATCAAAACCACAATGAGGTACCATTTCACGCCAGTCAGAATGGCTGCTATCCAAAAGTCTACAAGCAATAAATGCTGGAGAGAGTGTGGAGAAAAGGGAACCCTCTTACACTGTTGGTGGGAATGCAGACTAGTACAACCACTATGGAGAACAGTGTGGAGATTCCTTAAAAAACTGGAAATAGAACTGCCATATGACCCAGCAATCCCACTGCTGGGCATACACACTGAGGAAACCAGAATCAAAAGAGACACGTGTACCCCAGTGTTCATTGCAGCACTGTTTATAATAGCCAGGACATGGAAGCAACCTAGATGTCCATCAGCAGATGGATGGATAAGAAAGCTGTGGTACATAAACACAACAGAATATTACTCAGCCATTAAAAAGAACATTTGAATCAGTTCTAATGAGGTAGATGAAACTGGAGCCTATTACACAGAGTGAAGTAAGCCAGAAAGAAAAACACCAATACAGTATACTAAAGCATATATATGGAATTTAGAAAGAAGGTAATGATAACCTTGTATTCGAGACAGCAAAAGAGACACAGATGTATTGAACAGTCTTTTGGACTCTGTGGGAGAGGGCGAGGGTGGGATGATATGGGAGAATGGCACTGAAACATGTAAAGCATCATATGTGAAATGAATTGCCAGTCCAGGTTCGATGCATGATACAGGGTGCTTGGGGCTGGTGCACTGGGATGACCCAGAGGGATGGGATGGGGAGGGAGGCGGGAGTGAGGTTCAGGATGCGGAACACCTGTACACTCATGGTGGATTCAAATCAATGTATGGCAAAACCAATATAATATTATAAAGTAAAATTAATTAATTAATTAAAACAAATAAATAAATCAGGCCCCTAACGACCTCTCCAATTCTCCCTCTTATTCACTTTCCTCCTGCTATACTGGTCTTCAAACACCCTATGCCTTTATGCCTGTGGTTCTACTCCCCTCCCCCAAAATGTTCTTTTTCCAGATCTTGTCATGGTTTACTCTTTCACCTTAGGTAGGTCTTTGCTCAAACAGTCCTTTCCTGACCATCTTCTGTAAAACAGGGCTATCTACCTTCCCTACCCCTATTATTTCTCTTATTTTGCTTTATTTTTCTCCAAAACATTGACATTATCACAGGAAATTATAGTTTATTTTTGACTTGTTCAAGGTTTGTCTCTCTAATCATAATAAAAAGTTTCATAAGTTTGGAGTATCCACAGCACCTAGAATATACTCTGCTACAAAGTAATTTGATAAATATTTGGTAAATAAAGGAATGGAATGGATAGTAGAAGACAGAAAATATAAATACCAGTTACAGCAGCCAACTGATCAGCTGTCGGAGGTTAGGCTCTTTCTTCTACTTGTATTTCCTTGCTAGATGAATCAAAACTATGCATTTGTGTTTAAAATTAACCTCTTCTCTTAGCTTTCCTGTTTTTTTTTTTTTTTTAATTCGTATGTTGACAGAATTCGAAGAGTAGATAGCACCCAAACATCTTAGACTTGAAACTAACTGATTAACTAGATTATTACATTACTCTCCTCTGGGAGAGGGTCTAAATACATTGTGGTTACATTTAGAGTAATTTCAATATGTTGGTTGGAACATTTTTTAAATCACATGCATAAGGATGAACTGTGTGTTGGCTAGCCAAGCACACTGTTATTTCTGCCTACCTGTCTTTTTCCTCCTTCTGTAACGTCCCCTAATTTTCCTTTGAGAAACAATTTGCAAATATGCAAATACAAATAGAACTATTAACCAAATTGTCTTTTGGTCAAGGGGTAGGGCTACGTAACCCTACCAAGACCAATTTAGACCTTTCCTCCCAGAAATCTGACTCTTGTATAATATAAAAATATGGGGAAATGGTTAATTTAATTCAAAATTTTGGTATCACAAAGAGAATGGCCATTAATACCTGCTATAATTTCTGTCTCACCTGAAATATGCTTCTTTAGCTTATCTTTTAATTTTGTGAGCTGCCTCACATTTCTTAATAAAACTTCTGTTTTGTTTGTAAGCCAACAAAAGTACCCTACCTTAGGGTATGTAAATCATTGTATCTTTTTTGGAAAATGTGGATGATGTTGACCTAACAGGATTCCAGTGTAATGAATGATTAAATGAGATATTCATCCATGTATTTGAATATTTTAGTGCTTATTATTAACCAGATGGGTGAGGATACAGAAACAGTAAAAATAGTTCCAAAAAGAGAGGAGTGGAAGAATGAGGCCACGACATTTTGAATGGAGATGTGATCTGGACATTCTGTGAAGGGATGATCTTTGGTAGAAGGAACACTTCCTTCACTAAACACAGGAAATAGACTGAACCATATGAAACAGGCAATAGTCAACCTTTCCAGCTTCTAAAAGCAACAATTTCATATGGGTAAGCCTAGTAATAGAAAGGAAGCAAGAGAAAGCAGTTACAAATGCAGACAGACATAAATTTAGGACTAGGAATTAGAAGAAGGTTTTCTAACCTGTGTTGTTTGTATGAAAAACGTCTAAAATATTAGAAGAGTTTGCTTAGGCATAGATTTCTTTTTGAAATAAGTTTATGGGATCTGCATCTCTAAAGGGTTTTGTATTGAGGAGATATATCCACCTTTTTGTATATTCTTGGTGCTGATGGGAAAAGGGGACGGGTTCCCAAATCTTTAGGTCTCTACTTTGGTATCTTTCTGTACAACTTAAAACTTCACAAATAGTATATTCTTTAACCCTCAAAGCTATTTAAAAGACTAAGATAACCTATACAGAAAAAGGATTTTAAAAAATCATGCTCAATTTAAAAAATAAACTAAAAATGAAAATTAAAGAAATTATAAACCCAATTGAATACTGAGAGCAAGAGTAGAGGCAAAAAAGTATAACAGCGGCTTTTAACTATTGTTCCGTTGAATCTGTGTTATCGCTACTGCCTTTAAACTACCACTGGCTATTCTGTGAAGGTCTAGAGTGGGCTCTCAGACTTAAGAACCAACGCTGCAGTCTGTTCTGCTTATGTCCTCAGGCTGTTCTATCACTCCTCCAGTGAGCTACCCAACAAATACATTTGTTGGGACTTTGCACCTCTAACACTGATAGCACACAACACTGCCAACCGCACAACTTAAAGCCTGGGTAAGTGTGTCTAGATGACAAAACCTAAGTCCCAAGGGAGGCTGACAAAACAAGTCCCAGGTATTTTCAACATCTTAGAGGAATGAGTCTTTGCGCCTGAAAACCCAAACTGACCAATGAGAAATTCCCCAAACACAGGAAGGGAGTTCAGATTCATAATGTTCAAAAAGACTAACAGGCTTTCACTACAAGAGCTAATACAGTCCAGTGATAAAGGATATACACAGAGTGCTGAGAAGAAAGAAAAGGATTTTCCAAAGAGTTATAAGAGTCACCTCTATAGAGAGCTATAGACAAATCTTCAGGACCGATGGACTCAAGTTATACCACACCTTGTAATAACGAAAATAGTCTCGTTCTTGCAGCTTCTTTATTTTGGGGAAGATTTTGAAGGTGTTGAAGTTATCGATGCTATCAATGTCACACAAGCAGTCATCCAAGACTCCGGTGACCTAGGGGAAAAAACACATATATAATAGAAAAGATGTGAATTAATGTTTCAACTTTAGCAAATCTGTACTATTATGTAATAAGATAAATTATGCCTTCAACTTAGCCAGTATTTGCTGATTAAGACACATAACATTTAAAGCTGTCACGTTTTACAACAGTCAGTTAAATAAAAAAACAACAGAAGGATTACATATACCCATTCGGAAAAAATAAACATTCTTATTCAGTGTTCAAAAGAAAGGTATTGAATACTCTCACCCTTGTCTAACATATACAGAATCCAAACAGTCACTGGAATACTAAGGCAACTACTTCCAAGATTAACCTAGAAATCACAGGCTGTAATAATACTGCCACAGTAACTGTACCTTTCTTTTAGACTCTCATTCATGGAACCCTTTCATAACAGACATGATGCTAAGAGCACTACATATGTTAACACATTTACCCTTTAAATACCTTATGAAATGGCACTATTCTCACTTTACATAAAAGGAAATTAAACTTAGCAAGGTTAAAATAATTTTTTCCAAAGGAGACATAAGACTTAGTCCCAGGTCTATTGTATTTTAAATTAAATGATCTTATCAACTACTCACAGTAATCAAAGAAGAGAAATTAATATTTACAAAGTGAATTCAGAGTCGAAAAATTCCACAAAACATTCTTCGGCTAAATTTAAAAATGGTACTCATTAACATGCACAACTTGGATGAATCTTTATGGAATTATGCTAAATAAAAAAAAAAGTCAAACCCAAAAGATGAGATACTACAAGATTTCATTTATATAACATTTTTGAAATGACAAAAGTTTAAAAATGGAAACCAGACTGCTGGTTGCCAGTGCTTAGGGACTAGAGTAGGGGATGGGAGTTGGAGTAGGGAAGCAAGGAGGTAGGTGTGGCTATAAACGGGCAGAAAGGATCCTTGCAGTGATGACATTTTTCAGTATCCTGACTGCAGTGGTGGACACACAAACTCATACCATGTGATATAAAGGTATAGAACTAATCCACAGATACACAAATGAAACAAGTGAAATGAACATACATGATTACATCAATGTCAGTGCTCTATTTATAATATTACACTATATGCTTACAAAATGTGTGTATGTGCTCAGTCATGTCTGACTTTTTGTGACCCCATGGATCATAGCCCACCAGGCTCCTCTGGTGATTTCCTCTTCAGATTTCCTAGGCAAGAATACTAGAGTAGGATGCCTTTTTCTACTCCAGGGGATATTCCTGACCCAGGGATCAAACCCACATATCTTGCATCTCTTGCATCAGCAGGCAGATTCTTTACCACTGTGCCACCTGGGAAGCCCTTACAAAATGTTACCACTGGGGAAAAACTGGATAAAGGGTAAATGACATTTTATGTATTATTTCTCACAATTGCATGGAACAAACAATTATCGCAATTAAAACTAAAATTTAAAAACAAAAATGGAATTCAGCCTGTTAAAGGTTATTCATGTGATCCACAGGTGTAATATATGCAAAGAATGATTTTAAAAATGGAAACTTTCTAGTTGTTTCTGTCTCATGCTTTTTCCTTGGGAGTGTAAATGTGTCCCATTTACACTCTAGGCCCCTAAATAATAATAGGGGGAAAAAGGAAACAAAATACATACCAAAAAGCTTTTCAGGCTTGAAAAATACTTTACCCAGTAAGGATGAGTGAGTGCTCATTCTTACAAATTTTTCTTAAATTGTTGGATTTTAGTTAGTAAACTGCAACATTTACAAACATATTATTTGTGGTAGGGGTTGGAGTAAGGTATACAAAATTACCATGTACTTATTTCTAACTCTTAAAGACTACTATTAAGACAAAAACTTTGTGTATAACCAAGTTTTTTTAAATAGAAATTAGATAGGAAAAAGAAAAAAAAGGCATCCAAAGTGGAAAGGAAGAAGAAAACTCTATTTGCAGATGATATATACAGAAAATCCTAAAGACTTCATTCACTGAAACAGTTAGAACTAATAAATTCAGCAAGTTCTAGGACACAAAATCAATATATGAAAATAGTGTACAGTGTTTCCATACACTAATAACAAACTATCAGACAAAGAAATTAAGAAATAATTCACTTACAATCAATTACATCAAAAAGAATAAGATAATACCTAGGGAAAAAATAAACCAAGTGGTGAAATACCTATAAACTATAATATACTGATGGAAAATATTGAATAAATAGAAGACTATTCCATTCTCATGGATTAGAAAAATATTGTTAAAATGTCCTTAGTACTCTAAGCAGGATAAAGACTCAATACAGCCCTGTCAAAATTCCAACAGCATTTTTACATAATAGAACAGTCCTAAAGATTTGTATGGAACCATAAAAGACCTAGAATAGTCAAAGCAATCATGAAAAAGAACAAAGATGGGGGCATCATGTGCCCCAATTTCAAACTAGATTACAAACCTATAGTCATCAAAACAGTATGATACTGGCAGAAAAACAAACACAGAAGAACAAAACAGAATAAAAAGCCCAGAAAGAAGCCCATGAATATATGGTCAATTAATATATGACAACAGAGCCAAGAATATAAAATGGGGAAAGGACAGTCTTTTCAACAAACAATGTTGAGGAAACCAGACAGACAGCCACATGCAAAAGAACGAAATTGTACCACTACCTTACAGCATACACATTTGAAATTAACTCAAATGGATCAAAGACTTGAACATAATAAGACCTGATACCATAAAACTACTGGAAGAAAATACAGATTTTAAACTCCTTAACATCAGTCTTGGCGATGACTTCTTGGATTTGATACCAAATTAAAAGGTAACAAAAGTAAAAATTAACAAGTAGGACTATGTCAAACTAAAAAGCTTCTGTAAAGCAAAGCAAAACCACTAACAAAAAGAAAAGACAACCTATGGAAATGAAGAAAATATTTGCAAATCATATCTAACAAGGGGTTAATATCCAAAATATATAAAGAACTCACATAACTCAATAGCAAAAAACAATCTGATTAAAAATTGAGCAGTGAAGGCTTCCCTGGTGACTCAGTGGCAAAGAATCCACCTGCCAGTGCGGGAGGCACTGGTTCAACCCCACTCTAGGAAGATCCCACATGCAAAGGAGCAACGAGGCCCCTGCACCACAACTACTGAACAAAACCGAACACCTTGAGCCCATGCCCTTCAACAAGCAAAGCCACTGCGATGAGAAGCCCAGGCACTGCAACTAGAGAAAAGCCTGAGCAGCAATGAAGACCCAGCAGAGCCAAACATAAATGAATAAGTAAAAGTACTTTTAAATGGGAAAATATTTTTAAGGATCTAAATATTTTTCCAAAGAAGACATATGAATGGCCAACAAGTACACAAAAAGATGCTCAATATCACCAACATCAAGAAAATGAAAATCAAAACTATAATGAGATATCATGTCATACCTGTTAGAATGGCTATTATCAAAAAGACCAGAGTAACAAGTGTTGGTGAGGATGTAGAGAAAAGAAAACCCTTGTGCACTGCTGCTGGACTGTAAATTGGCACAACTATTATGGAGAAGAGTATGGAGGTTACAAAAAAACTTTAAAATAGAACTACCACAAAATCCAGCAATTTCACTTTTTGCTATTCACCGGAAGAAAACAAATATACTAACTTAAAGATATATGTAGCCCCATGTTCATTGCAGTATTATTTACAATAACCAAGTATGGAAGTGACCTAAGTATCAACTGAAGGATGAATAAAGAAGATGTCGGATATATATACAATACAGCCGGTAATGGAAAAATAAAAAAATCTGGCCATTTGGAACATGGATGGAACTTGGGGACATTGTGCTAACTGAAATAAGTCAGAGAAAGATAAATACTATATGATCTCACATTCACATGTAGTCTAAACAGAAAATGACAACAAATCCAAGTTCATAAATACAGAGAAAAAATTGTAAAGGATAACTGATTTTTTTTTTTTTTGCAATAATGAGATCAATGCAAAGAAATAGAGGAAAACAACAGAATGGGAAAGTCTAGAGATCTCTTCAAGAAAATTAGAGATACCAAGGGAACATTTCATGCAAAGATGGGCTTGATAAAGGACAGAAATGGTTTGGACCTACCAGAAGCAGAAGATATTAAGAAGAGGTGGCAAGAATATATGGAAGAACTGTACAAAAAAGATCTTCCGACCCAGATAACCTTGATGATGTGATCACTAATCTAGAGCCAGACATCTTGGAATATGAAGTCAAGTGGGCCTTAGAAAGCATCACTACGAACAAAGCTAGTGGAGGTGATGGAATTCCAGTTGAGCTGTTTCAAATCCTGAAAGATGATGCTGTGAAAGTGCTGCACTCAATATGCCAGCAAATTTGGAAAACTCAGCAGTGGCCACAAGACTGGAAAAGGTCAGTTTTCATTCCAATCCCAAAGAAAGGCAATGCAAAAGAACGCTCAAACTACTGCACAATTGTACTCATCTCACATGCTAGTAAAGTAATGCTCAAAATTCTCCAAGCCAGGCTTCAGCAATATGTGAACCATGAACTCCTTGATGTTCAAGCTGGTTTTAGAAAAGGCAGAGGAACCAGAGATCAAATTGCCAACATCCGCTGGATCATGCAAAAAGCAAGAGTGTTCCAGAAAAACATCTATTTCTGCTATTCATCTATTTTGACTATGCCAAAGCCTTTGACTGTGTGGATCACAAGAAACTGTGGAAAATTCTGAAAGAGATGGGAATACCAGACCACCTAACCTGCCTCTTGAGAAATCTGTATGCAGGTCAGGAAGCAACAGTTAGAACTGGACATGGAACAACAGACTGGTTCCAAATAGAAAAAGGAGTACGTCAAGGCTGTATATTGTCACCCTGCTTATTTAACTTCTATGCAGAGTATATCATGAGAAACGCTGGACTGGAAGAAACACAAGCTGGAATCAAGATTGCCTGGAGAAATATC